>NC_064647.1:75436505-76682130 GCF_023864345.2 Schistocerca serialis cubense | reverse complement strand
TAGCTGGACAGTGTGTCTAAGGCGTTCAGCCTGACCGGGTAGCCTCCAAACACGTCTTAGACGATTGCCTGGTTGAAGGCAAATGCGATACTCACCGGTGAAGAGAAGGTGATGCCAATCCTGAACGGTCCATTCGGCATGTTGTTGGGCCCATCTGTACCGCGCTGCATGGTGTCGCAGTTGCAAAGATGGACCTCGCCATGGACGTTGGCAGTGAAGTCTGCGCATCATGCAGCCTATTGCGCACAGTTTGAGTCGTAAGACGACGTCCTGTGGCTGCACGAAAAGCATTATCCAACATGGTGGCATTGCTGTCAGGGTGCCTCTGAACCATAATTCGTAGGGAGCGGTCATCCACTGTAGTAGTAGCCCTTGGGCGGCCTGAGCGAGGCATGTCATCGACAGTTTCGGTCTCTCTGTATCGCCTACAAGTCCGAACAACGTCGCTTTGGTTCACTCGAAGGCGCCTGGACACTTCCTTTGTTGAGATCCCTTCCTGGCAAAAAGTAACAATGCGAACGCGATCGAGCCGCGGTATTGACCGTCTAGGCATGGCTGGATTAGAGATAACACGCGCCGTGTACCTCCTTCCTCGCGGAATGACTGGAACTGATCGGCTGTCGGACCCCCTCCGTCTAATAGGCGCTGCTCATGCGTGGTTGGTTACATCTCTGGGAGCGTTTGGTGACATCTCTGATCAGTCAAAGGGACTGTGTCTGTGATACAATATCCACAGTCAACGTCTGTCTTCAGGAGTTCTTGTAACCGGGGTGATGCAAAACTTTTTTTGATGTATGTACATATATGGGACAGTAGGAATTTGCAAATTACTAACATTCTATCCCATAATTATTTATATTAAAAGAGAGCCAATTAAAATTAAGATAAACAAATAAAGCAACCAGAATGTTATAAAGTGTTACTGCACTGATAAGCAAATACTGTTGTATACATTGGAACCAAAATTAATGATAAGCAATAGATGTACATAAATAAATATTACAACTGCGAACATTGCATATATATATCAGAATATACTGTATGACAAAGCAAGCTGTTATATTTTATGCACTATTTCATGTTAAGTTAGTGTCTGCATGTTGTTATCGCTAAAGGGAGCAGTATTTATTTTAAACTGGAAAGCAGTTGAATGAAATTTTAAAGAAAGACTCCATTGACTAACTCGGTCTCTTCACTGAAGAGATTTTGCAGTGATTTGCTTTTATGCAGATGTACTTCAATCTCTTCAAGCAAGTTCATAAAGCTACATTTCTTAGCAAGATGCAAACATGGATTTGATCTTCAGTGCTATTTATTCCATGATTGCTAATAGTTGTATGCATGGCAAATGTGGATTTTGACAATTTGTTCAAAGGCATATTTGTTGAAACATATGGCATCTACACTCCTGGAAATTGAAATAAGAACACCGTGAATTCATTGTCCCAGGAAGGGGAAACTTTAATGACACATTCCTGGGGTCAGATACATCACATGATCACACTGACAGAACCACAGGCACATAGACACAGGCAACAGAGCATGCACAATGTCGGCACTAGTACAGTGTATATCCACCTTTCGCAGCAATACAGGTTGCTATTCTCCCATGGAGACGATCGTAGAGATGCTGGATGTAGTCCTGTGGAACGGCTTGCCATGCCATTTCCACCTGGCGCCTCAGTTGGACCAGCGTTCGTGCTGGATCTGCAGACCGCGTGAGACGACGCTTCATCGTCCCAAACATGCTGAATGGGGGACAGATCCTGTGATCTTGCTGGCCAGGGTAGTTGACGTACACCTTCTAGAGCACGTTGGGTGGCACGGGATACATGCGGACGTGCATTGTCCTGTTGGAACAGCAAGTTCCCTTGCCGGTCTAGGAATGGTAGAACGATGGGTTCGATGACGGTTTGGATGTACCATGCACTATTCAGTGTCCCCTCGACGATCACCAGTGGTGTACGGCCAGTGTAGGAGATCGCTCCCCACACCATGATGCCAGGTGTTGGCCCTGTGTGCCTCGGTCGTATGCAGTCCTGATTGTGACGCTCACCTGCACGGCGCCAAACACGCATACGACCATCATTGGCACCAAGGCAGAAGCGAATCTCATCGCTAAAGACGACACGTCTCCATTCGTCCCTCCATTCACGCCTGTCGCGACACCACTGGAGGCGGGCTGCGCGATGTTGGGGCGTGAGCGGAAGACGGCTTAACGGTGTGCGGGACCGTAGTCCAGCTTCATGGAGACGGTTGCGAATGGTCCTCGCCGATACCCCAGGAGCAACAGTGTCCCTAATTTGCTGGGAAGTGGCGGTGCGGTCCCCTACGGCACTGCGTAGGATCCTACGGTCTTGGCGTGCATCCGTGCGTCGCTGCGGTCCGGTCCCAGGTCGACGGGCACGTGCACCTTCCGCCGACCACTGGCGACAACATCGATGTACTGTGGAGACCTCACGCCCCACGTGTTGAGCAATTCGGCGGTACGTCCACCCGGCCTCCCGCATGCCCACTATACGCCCTCGCTCAAAGTCCGTCAACTGCACATACGGTTCACGTCCACGCTGTCGCGGCATGCTACCAGTGTTAAAGACTGCGATGGAGCTCCGTATGCCACGGCAAACTGGCTGACACTGACGGCGGCGGTGCACAAATGCTGCGCAGCTAGCGCCATTCGACGGCCAACACCGCGGTTCCTGGTGTGTCCGCTGTGCCGTGCGTGTGATCATTGCTTGTACAGCCCTCTCGCAGTGTCCGGAGCAAGTATGGTGGGACTGACACACCGGTGTCGATGTGTTCTTTTTTCCATTTCCAGGAGTGTATATGCTATTTGGACCGAGTCTCAAAGCTCCTCACACTTTGTACTATACATTAGGAGGAGCAGCTGTAAAAGTCAACCTATATTTTGTACACAGCGACGGACTCAGAATGTCAGTTTTCGACAAATTAGCATCTTGATTGGTTTGTCGTTTCTAGTGCACAGCTGTCGCTAGCCTGCTTACTACCCTCCAACTTTATCACTCCAGTTGGGTGCCTGTTGTGTCGATTTGTTGTGGTGCATACCATTTGGGAAATTCTTTGCACGCATTGTCCCTCAAGCTCCTCGCGGAATTTCATTTTACAAGTAACTTGCTCCCAGCACGGTACATCGCGTTGTTCCCCGTTGCTGCTTTCTTAGCCGTGTCAATGCAGTGTTTTTTATAGTTCGCAGACCTGTCAATGGATATTAGGCATTTTGGAGAGTTCGAGCGATCCAACTTCAGGCCCTCCCAGTAAACTTTGAGGAGGGGACGACACTGGAGACTGGACTGCACCCTGCCCAATATATAATGGAAATGGTCTCAGATATTCCCTGTGGGATTAAAATTAATTGATTCAGCTGACGTTTTTCAGCGGCAAATGCTTCCACTACCGGCTGAAGGGAAGGACAATATGAACGTCAAGAAATACTACAAACGGCCCTTCCCAGAACCACCGGTGACTGATCTTGAGGTTACGGCTGTGGTTTTACGTTTCTTTCGTTTAGAAGCACCAATAAGCCAAGGACATGCCGGCCAGTTTCACACGGCGAAATCCGTCGTTCAGAATGCTCCCGTAACTACTAAAATAGCTGGTAACCCCTTTCAAGAAACATAACAAGAGGACTATATCCAGAGGTCGTCATCGATTTCGTCGAAATTTATGCCATATGCACGGCTTGGTCCCAGACGCAAATGAGAGAAAAATTTGAAAAATCTCGTATTATCGCCTTGAGCTGGTAGTAGAATGCTCCAAATGGCCAAGCGTTTAAAAAAAATAGCATTTTTCGTCAGAGTCGGGTGCGGAATGAATCACTTGTGTTTGCGTGGCTTCCAGGCAGCGTTCGGTGTGGCGGAAATCGTGTGGAGCGGTAACCCGGAGGTTCGTTGGGTCGAGTCTGTAGGCAAATTTTTTTTTGCTGTTTTCGGTATTTCTCTTACGCTACACATAAACCGAAATAATGGTCGATATATTGTGTTTATTAATGTTTCCATCAAAGGCATGAAAAAACAAATATTAGATTGCTAATAAATTTCCATGAAGGAGCTACTCGAGACCCTCGTATACAGAATTAGATGAATTTATTATTTTACAGTTGATAATTTACAGGTGCTGTGATGATATTTATCGTAAAAACTGCGGAAGCACTATTTTTCTCGCCATTTTGCCCACGTTATAAACGCCGCCCTTTAACAGTCACCTGATTGTTTCGAAATTTCTACAGAAAAACATAGTTGAAGTTAATAAAAGGTTGTTTCTCATCGGATAGTTTGGCAGCAATCACGTGTAACGCATTATTTCGCCAAAAGTTGGCGAGGATAGCTGTTGATGTAAAACAATGGAAAGTATTTTGCTGCAATCTTCTCGGGATGTGTCTATCCTTCTGTCTCTGAGAGATAAGAGCACGTTTGAAGCTTTCTGTCCAATTTTTTTACCTGACTACTATTGTGGGCTGCGACATGATTTTTAGAATGGAGTGAAATTCTAGGAATCGGGGAATGTTTACTACCAATCGTACTCGAGTATTATGTTGTAACTGACTTCACCTGATGATGTCGGTTACTTTACGAAACCAGTCATGCTTTTTAAATAAAGTAACCATGCAGCTGCAGCGGCGTTTTTCGCTCATCAGTAAGTGGGATGTGTGGGACAAGAGGGGATATGGGAGGCGAACTTTCTGATCAAAAGTATCCGGACATCTGGCTCAAAATATCTTACAAGTGCCAGCCGATGTGGCCGAGCGGTTCTAGGTGCATCAGTCCGGAAACAAGCTGCTGCTACGGTCGCAGGTTCGAATACCGCCTCGGGCATGGATGTGTGTGATGTCCTTAGGTTAGTTAGGGTTAAGTAGTTCTAAGTCTAGGGGACTGATGACCTCAGATGTTAAGTCGCATAGTGCTTAGAGCCATTTGAACCATCTGACTTACAAGTTCGTGGCGCCCTCCACCAGTAATGCTGGAATTCAATATAGTGTTGGCCCATCCTTAGCCTTGATGGCAGCTGCCACTCTCGCAGGCATACGTTCAATCAGGTGCTGGAAGGTTTCTTGGGGAATGGCAGCCCATTCTTCACGGAGTGCTGCACTGGGGACATGTACCGACGTCGGCCGGTGAGGCATGGCACGAAGTCGGCGTTCCAAAACATCCCGAAGGTCCTCTATAGGATTCAGGTGAAGACTCTGTGCAGGCCAGTCCATACAGAGATGCTGTTGTCGTGCAACTACTCCACCACAGGCCGTGCATTATGGTGCTCGATCGTATTCAAAGATGCAATCGCCATCCCCGAATTGCTCTTCAGCAGTGGGAAGCAAGAAGGTGGTTAAAACATCAATGCAGGCCTGTACTGTGATAGTGCCACGCAAAACCCAAGGGGTGCGAACCCCGTCATGAAAAACACGACCACACCATAACACCATCGCCTACGAATTATATTGTTGGCACTACACACGCTGGCAGATGACGTTCACCGGGCGTTCGCCATATCCACACCCAGCCATCGGATCGCCACATTGTGTACCGTGATTCGTCATTCCGCACAACGTTTTCCCACTGTTCAATCTTCCAATGTTTACGCTCCTTACACCAAGCGAGGCGTCGTTTGGCATTTACCGGCGTAATGTGTGGCTTACGAGCAGCCACTCGACCATGAAATATAAGTTTTCTCACCTCCCGTCTAACTGTCATAATCCTTCCAATGGATCCTCGTGCAGTATGGAATTCCTGTGTGATCTCGCGGACTGTGATGTCGAGCTCTATCTACTAGAAATACGTGAGCTCATCTGACGTCACTCTAAATACAAAACTTACTTTGCGAACTTTCTAGGGAGCATGTACAATAACCCCACGAGCAGTGGGGAGTCCCAGGTCTGCGCAGTTTCACGGGCCAGTATATTCCTTCTAGTGCAGTGACGAGGATATCATTTCTTTCCTTTTTCAGCTGTGATTGGTTTTCTTCGCTGGTGTATACAAACTAAAACATGAAAATTTAAATAAAGATACAATATTTCCTGCCCACTACTTTTCCATTACCTTGACAAGAAAGGGGGCACTGTAGCCAGACCTCTCTCTCTCTCTCTCTCTCTCTCTCTCTCTCTCACACACACACACACACACACACACACACACACACACACACACAAACAAACAAACACAAAATAAAAGAAGATCGGTAGAGCATTTGCCCGCGAAAGGCAAAGGTACGGGGTTCGTGTGTCGGTCTGGCGTACAGTTTTAATCTGCCAGGAAGTTTCAATAGACAATTTGGTAGTACCGCGACGTGTGACTTCTACATCTACATCTACATCTATAATATGCAAGCCACCTAACGGTGTGTGGCGGAGGGTACCTTGAGTACCTCTATCAGTTCTCTCATCTATTCCAGTCTCATACTGTTCGTGAAAAGAAAGATTGTCGGTATGCCTCTGTGTGGGCTCTAATCTCTCTGATTTTATCCTCACGTAGGAGGGAGCAATGTACTGCTTGACTCCTCGGTGAGCCGGCCGGAGTGGCCGAGAGGTTCTAGCCGCTACAGTCAGGAACCGCGCGACCGCTGCGGTCGCAGGTTCCAATCCTGCCTCGGCCATGAGTGTTTGTGATGTCCTTAGGTTACTTAGGTTTAACTAGTTCTAAGTTCCAGGGGACTGATGACCACAGCAGTTAAGTCCCATAGTGCTCAGAGCCATTTGAACCATTTTTTGACTCCTCGGTGAAAGTATGTTCTCGAAACTTCTATAAAAGCTACTGAGCGTCTCTCTTGCTGAGTCTTCCACTGGAGTCTATCTATCATCACCGTAACGCTTTCGCGATTACTAAATGATCCTGTAACGAAGTGCGCTGCTCACCGTTGGATCTTCTCTATCTCTCCTATCAACCATGTCTGGTACGGATCCCACAACGGTGAGCAGTATCCAAGCAGTGGGCGAACAAGTATACTGTAACCTACTTCCTTTGTTTTTGGACTGCATTTCTTTAGGATTCCTCCAATGAATCTCAGTCTGGCATCTGCTTTACCGACTATTACTTTTATATGCTCGTTCCATTTTATGTCACTCCTAATGCCTACTCCCAGATAATTTACGGAATTAACAGCTTCCAGTTACTGACCTGCTATATTGTAGCTAAACGATAAAGGATCTTTCTTTCTATTATTCGCAGCACATTACACTTGTCTACATTGAGATTCAAATGCCATTCCCTGCACCATGCGTCAATTCGTTGCAGGTCCTCCTGCATTTCAGTACAATTTTCCGTTGTTACAACCTCTCGATATACTACAGCATCATACGCAAAAAGCCTCAGTGAACTTCCGATGTTATCCACAAGGTCATTTATATATATTGTGAATAGCAACGGTCCTACGACACTCCCCTGCGGCACACTTGAAATCACTCTTACTTCGTAAGATTTCTCTCCATTGAGAATAACATGCTGCGTTCTGTTATCTAGAAACTCTTCAATCCAATCACGCAATTGGACTGATATTCCATATGCTCTTACTTTGTTCATTAAACGACTGTGGGGAACTGTATCGAACGTCTTGCGGAAGTCAAGAAACACGGCATCTACCTGGGAACCCGTGTTTATGGCACTCTGAGTCTCGTGGATGAATAGCGCAAGCTGGCTTTCACACGATCGTCTCTTTCGAAACCCACGCTGATTCCTACAGAGTAGATTTCTAATCTCTAGAAAAGTTATTATTCTCGAACATAATACGTGTTCCAAAATTCTACAACTAATCGACATTAGAGATATAGGTCTATAGTTCTACACATCTGCTTGACGTCCCTTCTTGAAAACGGGGATGACCTGAGCCCTTTTCCAATCTTTTGGAACGCTACACTCTTCTGGAGACCTACGGTACAGCGCTGCAAGAAGGGAGGCAAGTTCCTTCGCGAACTCTGTGTAAAATCGAACTGGTATCCCATCAGGTCCAGCGGCCTTTCCTCTTTTGAGCCATTTTAATTGTTTTTCTATCCCTCTCTCATCTATTTCAATATCTACCATTTTGTTATCTGTGCGATAACCTAGAGAAGGAACTACAGTGCAGTCTTCCTCTGTGAAACAGCTTTGGAAAAAGACTTTTAGTATTTCGGCCTTTAGCCTGTCGTCCTCTGTTTCATTACCATTTTGGTCACAGAGCCTCTGGACATTTTGTTTTGATCCACCTACCGCTTTGACATCAGACCAAAATTTCTTAGGATTTTCTGCCAAGTCAGTACATAGAGCTTTACTTTCGAATTCATTGAACGCCTCTTGCATAGCCCTCCTCACACTACATATCGTTTCGTGTAATTTTTGTTCAACTGCAAGGCTTTGGCTATTTTTATGTCTGCTGTGAAGTTCCCTTTGCTTCCGTAGCAGTTTTCTAACTTGGTTGTTGTACCACGGTGGCTCTTTTCCATCTCTTACGATCTTGCTTCGCACATACTCATCTAATGCATACTCTACTACGGTTTTCAACTTTGTCCACTGATCCTCAACACTATCTGTACTTCAGATTCTACTTTTGTGTTGAGCCGCCAAGTACTTGGAAATCTGCTTTTTGTCACTTTTGCTAAACAGAAAAATCTTCCTACCTTTTTTAATATTTCTATTTACGGCTGAAATCACTGATGCAGTAACCGTTTTATGATCGCTGATTCCCTGTTCTGCGTTAACTGTTTCAAATAGTTCGGGTCTGTTTGTCACCAGAAGGTCTAATATGTTATCGCCGCGAGTCGGTTCTCTGTTTAACTGCTCAAGGTAGTTTTCAGATAATGCACTGGATTCTTTGTACCTGCCACCCGTTATAAATGTTTGAGTCTCTCAGTCTATATCTGGTAAATTAAAATCTCCACTCAGATCTATAACATGGTCGGGAAATCTACTCCAAATATTTTCTAAACTTTCCTTCAGGTGTTCTGCCACAATAGATGCTGAGCCAGGAGGCCTATAGAGACATCCAATTACCATGTTAGAGCCTGCTTTAACCGTGACCTTCACCCAAATTATTTCACCTTTCGGATCCGTCAATTTCCTTCGATACTATTGCACTTTTTATTGCTATAAAAACACCTCCCCCTTCACTGTGCAACCTGTCTCTGCGGCATACATTCCAATGTGAGTTTAGAATTTCATTACTGTTTACATCTGGTTTCAGCCAACTTTCCGTCCCTGGTACTATGTGGGCATTGTGACGTTTATTAATGAGAGCAGTTGAGAGACCTTTTTATAGACGCTCCTGCAGTTTACTATTACCACATTAATATTGTCATTCCCTGCTGCGTTTTGCCTACTGCTACCTTGTCGTGTCTCAGGAGGCTTCTTGTCGGGCCTAGGGAGGGAATTCTCTAACCTAAAAAACCCACATGTACACTCCACACGTACTCCGCTACCCCTGTAGCCGCATCCTGCGTGCAGTGCACGCCTCACCCATTCAGGGGGATCCTACATTTCTCTACCTGATAACGGAGGTCGAGAAATTTGCACCTCAGACCTCCGCAGAATCGTCTGAGCCCCTGGTTTAAGCCTTCCACTCGGCTCCAAACCAGAGGAACGCGATCGGTTCTGGGAACGACACTACAAATAGTAATGCTCAGATTCCACCCCGCGAGCAAGGCTTTCCGCCTTCACCAACTCCGCCAACCGCCTGTACGAACTGAGGATGACCTCTGAACCCAGACAGCAGGAGTCACTGGTGCCGACATGAGCAACAATTTGCAGTCGGGTGCCCCCAGTGCTCTCTATCGCCGCCGGCAGGGCCTCCTCCACATCTCGGATGAGAACCCCCAGGAAGCAGACAGAGTGAGCACTGGCCTTCTTCCTCGACCTTTCCGCTATTTCCCTAAAGGGCTCCTTTTTTTTTTTTTGGTCATCAGTCTACTGACTGGTTTGATGCGGCCCGCCACGTATTCCTTTCCTGTGCTAACCTTTTCATCTCAGAGTAGCACTTGCAACCTACGTCCTCAATTATTTGCTTGACGTATTCCAATCTCTGTCTCTCTCTACAGTTTTTGCCCTCTACAGCTCCCTCTAGTACCATGGAAGTCATACCCTCATGTCTTAGCAGATGTCCTGTCATCCTGTCCCTTCTCCTAAGCAGTGTTTTCCACTTATTCCTTTCCTCTTAGATTCTGCGTAGAACCTCCTCATTCCTTACCTTATCAGTCCACCAGTGTTTTCCACATATTCCTTTCCTCTCCGATCACGTAGAACATCCTCATTCCTTACCTTATCAGTCCACCAATGTTTTCCACGTATTCGTTTCCTCTCCGATTCTGCGCAGAACCTCCTCATTCCTTACGTTATCAGTCCACCTAATTTTCAACATTCGTCTATAGCACCACATCTCAAATGCTTCGATTCTCTTCTGTTCCGGTCTTCCCACAGTCCATGTTTCACTACCATACAATGCTGTACTCCAGACGCACATCCTCAGAAATTTCTTCCTCCAATTAAGGCCGGTATTTGATATTAGTAGACTTCTCTTGTCCAGAAATGCCTTTTTTGCCATAGCGAGTCTGCTTTTGATGTCCTCCTTGCTCCGTCCGTCATTGGTTATTTTACTGCCTAGGTAGCAGAATTCTTTAACTTCGTGACCATCAATCCTGATGTTAAGTTACTCGCTGTTCTCATTTCTACTAGCAGTGGGGGGGGGGGGGGGGGGGCGAAAGGCTACAGCCTTGTCTTACACCCATCTTAATACGAGCACTTCGCTCTTGATCGTCCACTCTTATTATTCCCTCTTGGTTGTTGTACATATTGTATATGACCCGTCTCTCCCTATAGCTTACCCCTACTTTATTCAGAATCTCGAGCAGCTTGCACCATTTTATATCGTCGAACGCTTTTTCCAGGTCGACAAATCCTATGAAAGTGTCTTGATTTTTATTTAGCCTTGCTTCCATTATTAGCCGTAACGTCAGAATTGCCTCTCTCGTCCCTTTACTTTTCCTAAAGCCAAACTGATCGTCACCTAGCGCATTCTCAATTTTCTTTTCCATTCTTCTGTATACTATTCTTGTAAGCAGCTTCGATGCATGAGCTGTTAAGCTGATTGTGCGATAATTCTCGCACTTGTCAGCTCTTGCCGTACTCGGAATTGTGTGGATGATGCTTTTCCGAAAGTCAGATGGTATGTCGCCAGACTCATATATTCTACACACCAACGTGAATAGTCGTTTTGTTGCCACTTCCCCCAATGATTTTAGAAATTCTGATGGAATATTATCTGTCCCTTCTTCCTTATTTGACCGTAAGTCCTTCAAAGCTCTTTTAAATTCCGATTCTAATACTGCATCCCCTATCTCTTCTAAATCGACTCCTGTTTCTTCTTCTATCACATCAGACAAATCTTCACCCTCATAGAGGCTTTCAATGTATCCTTTCCACCTATCTGCTCTCTCCTCTGCATTTAACAGTGGAATTCCCGTTGCACTCTTAATGTTACCACCGTTGCTTTTAATGTTACCAAAGGTTGTTTTGACTTTCCTGTATGCTGAGTCTGTCCTTCCGATAATCATATCTTTCTCGCTATCTTCACATTTTTCCTGGAGCCATTTCGTCTTAGCTTCCCTGAACTTTCTATTTGTTTCATTCCGCAGCGACTTGTATTTCTGTATTCCTGATTTTCCCGGAACATGTTTGTACTTCCTCCTTTCATCAATCAACTGAAGTATTTCTTCTGTTACCCACGGTTTCTTGGCAGCTACCTTCTTTGCACCTATGTTTTCCTTCCCAACTTCTGTGATGGCCCTTTTTAGAGATGTCCATTCCTCTTCAACTGTACTGCCTACTGCGCTATTCCTTATTGCTGTATCTATAGCGTTAGAGAACTTCAAACGTATCTCGTCATACCTTAGTACTTCCGTATCCCACTTCTTTGCGGGTTAATTCTTCCTGACTAATGTCTTGAACTTCAGCCTACTCTTAATCACTACTATATTGTGATCTGAGTCTATATCTGCTCCTGGGTACGCCTTACAATCCGGTATCTGATTTCGGAATCTCTGTCTGACCAAAATGTAATCTAATTGAAATCTTCCCGTATCTCCCCGTCTTTTCCAAGTATACCTCCTCCTCTTGTGATTCTTGAACAGGGTATTCGCTATTACTAGCTGAAACTTGTTACAGAACTCAATTAGTCTTTCTCCTCTTTCATTCCTCGTCCCAAGCCCATATTCGCCTGTAACGTTTTCTTCTACTCCTTCCCCTACAACTGCGTTCCAGTCGCCCATGACTGTTAGATTTTCGTCCCCCTTTACATACTGCATTACCCTTTCAATATCCTCATACACTTTCTCTATCTGTTCATCTTCAACTTGCGGCGTCGGCATGTATACCTGAACTATCGTTGTCGGTATTGGTCTCCTGTCGATTCTGATTAGAACAACCCGGTCACTGAACTGCTCACAGTAACACATCCTCTGCCCTACCTTCCTATTCATAATGAATCCTACACCTGTTATACCATTTTCTGCTGCTGTTGATATTACCCGATACTCATCTGACCAGAAATCCTTGTCTTCCTTCCACTTCACTTCACTGACCCCTGCTATATCTAGATTGAGCCTTTGCATTTCCCTTTTCAGATTTTCTAGTTTGCCTACCACGTTCAAGCTTCTGACATTCCACGCCCCGACTCGTAGAACGTTCTCCTTTCGTTGATTATTCAACCTTTTTCTCATGGTAACCTCCCCCTTGGCAATCCCCACCCGGAGATCCGAATGGGGGACTATTCCGGAATCGTTTGACAATGGAGAGATCATCATGACACTTCTTCAATTACAGGCCACATGTCCTGTGGATACACGTTACGTGTCTTTAATGCAGTGGTTTCCATTGCCTTCTGCATCCTCTTGTCGTTGATCATTGCTGATTCTTCCGCCTTTAGGGGCAATTTCCCACCCCTAGGACAAGAGAGTGCCCTGAACCTCTATCCGCTCCTCCGCCCTCTTTGCCAAGGCCGGTGGCAGAATGAAGCTGACTTCTTAAGCCGGAAGTCTTCGGCCGCCAATGCTGATTATTTATCAAAATTTAGGCAGTGGCGGGGATCGAACCCGGGACCGAAGACGTTTTGATTAAGAATCAAAGACGCTACCCCTAGACCACGAGGCTCCATTACCCGCCCAACATTGGAGTTCCCAATCACTAATAAACCCCTCCCTCCCCCCCCCCCCCGCCCCCCGTGTCCCTGCTTGGACCTTGCTGAAGGAGCGGCCACATGTCCACTCACAGGCAGAGCGGGCGATGCCACACGGCCAGCCTCCACATTTACCTTCCGCCTCGTGCGACGCGAACGCCGTTGAACCAGCCATTCCCCTTGGGGAGAGGGTGGCCCAACCGCGCCCGGTACCCCTGAAGATGTCTCGATAGCAGGGACCGTGGGTGAAGCATGTAACACCTGAGGTGTACCCGGCGAACCAAAAGACTCCCCACTGCCGCTACACTCCGAGGCAACAGGCTGAAGACGGCTGACCGCGGCCATTAGGACGTTCTGCTGTTGGCGAACAGTGGCCAGCTCTTCCTGCGTCCGTACACAGCAGTCACACATCCTATCCATCCTGAGAAATCAACAATTTACTGTCGAGAGTTTAGTAATCAACTTTTAACTAGATTGCTAATTCACTAAAGGCGACTGATAGCTGACTAAACTGTGGTTACTAGACACTTCTTTTTGGAAACAATGAAAATAAGCACTAACTGTCTCTGGACTGTATTCAAAACAAACAGGAAATCTATGGAACACTATTACTAGTACTCGAAAAATTAAAGCTTCCTAAAAGCAAAAACACTTGGAAAAAGAAGTGACAAGTATAAAAAACGCAGTTAATACCTAAATTTACGTAGCTTGCTGCACAGCAGATGTGAAGCAGTTGGCAGCTACGACGACACTTTCTAACTACATCGTGCCATCGCATCGTGCCCTCGCATTATACCGACGCAAAACCCTTGTTCATGCATATCCGGAGTACCACACGGAAGTGTGGTAGGACCTTTGCTGATATAGGAGAAAGCGTCGGATGCTCTTTAAGGCTATTACCAGGCAATGCAGTTGTCTATACCAAATAAGCAACGCCAGAAGATAGCAAGAATTTGCAGAATGACCTGCAGAGAATTGATAATTGGTGCAGGCTCTGGCAGTTGACCCTGAACGTAAATAAATGTACGATATTACGCATACAGAAACCAGATGGCGGTTGTAAGAGTCGAAGGACATGAAAGGGAAGCAGTGGTTGGGGAGGGAGTGAGACAGGGTTGTAGCTTATCCCCGGTGTTATTCAATCTTTATATTGAGCAAGCAGTGAAGGAAACAAAAGAAAAATTCGGAGTAGGTATTAACATCCATGGAGAAGTAATAAAAACTTAGAGGTTTGCCGCTGACACTGTAATTCTGTCAGAGACAGCAAAGGACTTGGAAGAGCAGTAGAACGGAATGGATAATGCCTTGAAAGGAGGATATAAGATGAACATCAACAGAATTAAAACGAGGATAATGGAATGTAGTCGAATTAAGTCGGTTGATGCTGAGGGAATTAGATTAGGAAATGAGACACTTAAAGTAGTAAAGGAATTTTGCTCTTTGGGGAGCAAAATAACTGATGATGGCCGAAGTGGAGAGGATGTGAAGTATAGGTTGGCAATGGCAAGGGAAGCGTTTCTGAAGAAGAGAAATTTGTTAACATCGAATATAGATTTAAGTGTCAGGAAGTCATTTCTGAAAGAAGTTGTATGGAATCTGGCCATGTATGGAAGTGAAACATGGACGATAAATAGTATGGACAAGAAGACATTAGAAGCTTTCGAAATGTGGTGCTACAGAAGAATGCTGAAGATGGGTAGATCACATAACTGATGAGGAGGTATTGAAGAGGATTGGGGAGAAGAGAAGTTTGTGACAGAACTTGACTACAAGAAGGGATCGTTTGGTAGGACATGTTCTGAGGCATCAAGGGATCACCAATTTAGTATTGGAGGGCAGTGTGGAGGGTAAAAATCGTAGAGGGAGACCAAGAGATGAATACCGACCAGCCACCATCTTTCCAGTCATCAACAATAGAACGTCGGTGTTGCCGGGTTCAGGAGAAGCGTGAAGCTTAGTGTCGTGCACTCTTCAAGTGTACACTAGTGGGCCTTCAAAAGCCCATATCCCTGATGTTTCCTTGAATGTTTCGAACGCTGACACTTGTTGATGGCCCAGCACTGAAATCTGCAGCAATTTGCTGCGGAAGGGTTGCACTTCTGATGCATTGAACGATTCTCTTCAGCTGTCGTTTGCCCCTTTGTTGCAGGATCTTTTTCTGGCCGCAGCGATGTCGGAGATCTGATGTTTTACCGGACACTTGATACTCACCGTACACTAGTGAAACGGTCTCGTGGAAAAATCTCCACCTCATTGTTAAACCGGAGATGCTGCGTCCCACCGCTAGTGCGCCTATTGTAACACCACTTTAAAACTCACTTAAATATTGATAACCTGCCATCGTAACAGCAGTAATTGATCTAACAATACTTGTTGTCTTGTATAGGCGTTGCCGACCGCAAGGCCATATTCTGCCACTTTACAATCTCTGTATTTGAATATGCATGCCTATACCAGTTTCATTGGCGCTTCAGTGTACAAAAATAAGGGGCGTTCAATAAGTAATGCAATACAGTTTTCCTGAAAGCAGGTTGGTTTTTTTCAGGATTCCAGTGCACCATATTATTTCCCTCCGTTCTGGCACATAACCCTATTTTTGAACATAATCTACGGTCAATTCTACGGCCTTACGCCACCCTACTATGCCAGCAGAGTACCAGTCCACTGGACGACGTCGCAGGTAACGCCTTGCTGCATCACTAGCCTCCCCATCATCCACGTACTGCTTCCGCGGACTGCATCCTTCATTGGGCAGAGGGTGTGACTCTGAACTTTGCCTGCAGAGGAGAGGTGGTATGGCGCCACTCCATGCATTGCCGTCATGTCTCCGGTTCGAATTGATGAACAAATGCTACATCGCCTGTGACGATGTTCGACAAGAAATTGTCACATTCAGCCTCGTAATGCTCAAGCAATTCGTTGCTCTTGAACTGGTGCATGGGTATGTAACTACTATCAACAGAGACGCCCAGTTGCGCCGCGAGGTGTTTGATTGTGTCATTACAGGTGTCCTACCATTCTGTTCTTTGTTCTTGTAAGTGGTTTTCATATATTAATTTTCTTGCCAATTATGAAGAGGTCCTCCTCATTAGATGCTTTATCAGCCCACATAGCTTCCTCCGTATAAGCTGTAAGAATTTTCTACAGAAGTTATACAAAACTTTCGAACTAGGTCGCGAAGCTGCCAACAGAGGGTGTGCACCTTGCACGATATAAAGACATACCAGTATTTTTTCTTGTTTTTCTCGTGCTAGTAAATCTTTTACCAAATATAACGAATTAATTATGAACTGGGCCATTAATGATAAAGTCAGGAGGCGTATTTATAAAACAAGAAGACATAGTGTTTCAAACTCTAGAGGAACTGGTGTAAATTACATCTTTGCGATATGATTTCTCTCATTTGTCTTTCTTCTGTCGCTCCCTTCGTTATCTTTCCTCTGGTCTTTTATGATGTATGTATCATTTTAAACACATATAAGCGCGAATAATTATTTATTTCATTCAAGTAAAGGCCCTTGTTAAATTATTTCTTAATATTAATATGTAACTGACCGGTTCCCAAGTGGAAATGTTGGTGAGTCTCGTTGCCTGAGCGCGAATGACCGGTTAGGGCGATATTACTGTAGTTTAGCCGCCATTGCGGTCATCTCACCGAGATAACTACAGATTGTAGTGATTGCCGAAAACCTGCCGATCATTTGATTAAAAAAGTCTGATTACCCAATGCAAATCAAGCTGGCACACCTACGATATTCCAAATATTCCCGGTCACGAAAACACGAAGTCGAGCCAGTTATTCCAAGAGAATAGTATTTCATGCCTTACAAATTTTAATCCGGAGACATTTTGTCAATTTAACTCATCCTGTTTCGTCAGTTTAACTCGTCCGCTGTCAATTAGAGTGAATTAAAAAGCAGCCTTTGCGCTAACCTTACAGTCTTTTCGAAGTATCCACTAATCACAAGACAGAGGTAGTGCGAACAAACAATAAAATTTCCCATCGCACTCTGTAGCGGGTCAACGGAAATGGATTCAGATGCCACACAGGTCGTCGATTCAAGCTCGTCCTGCGTAACTGTAGACTGTTTTCTAACGTGCCCCACAAAAAGAAGTCACAAGGAGTTGTATCTGGCGCATATGCAGGCCAACCCATCCCTGCGCCAGCAAATTTGCAATAATCCAACGCGGTGGCTCTATTCTCCTACCCTCCAACGCTAGCCACAAACCGTTCCAAAACTGTAACGTAACGTTCATTAGCGATCGTTTGTCGGTTGAAAAAATGACCACTAATGCACTGCTGCATACTGCAACCCAAACAGTAGCTTTAAGGGAACACAGTGGCTTTGCTTCACATAAATGGGGTTTTCTGAACCCCAAAACGACGAGTCCATTCAGGCAGAATTCCACGTCATCTGTGCACCAGATGCAGCCAACCTCAAATTCATCATCAATCACTGTGAGAACCCGGTTTGCAAAGTTGCTCTGCTTCAGCTGGTACAGCATGCTGATTTTGGATTACGTAATTTCTCTCTCTCTCTCTCTCTCTCTCTCTCTCTCTCTCTCTCTCTCTCTCTCTCTATATATATATATATATATATATATATATATATATATATATATATATATGAAACTGTATTATTGTTGCCATTAACTTCAACCAGATGAATTAGAAAACGAAAACTGTAAACTAAACAAGTGATCCTGTGGCATTCTCTATTGTACAATGCAGTGAACAGTGCTATGGTGTGTGATGTCACAAATACCTGACTTGCAATTTCAACGCACGAAACTGACACAGTAAGAATGCTTCAAGAAATTAAACAACGAAGTTTGAAAGAATAAATAACCAAAATTGGCTCTCAATAAATACACCATGATTCTACATAAGCAGTCGATAAAATAAAACTCAAAACACTAAGTGATACACATGCGAAAATAACATTTCTCTCTAAAAATGAGATTGTGTGATAAATACGTAATTTAAGACTAGGATGCCCATCCTTTCCCTAACCTCTCTACCACCCAGAGGGGTCATTTTGATCACTACTGTATAACAATAATGCACAGAACTGTTATTTCGAAATTGCATGCAATTATTGTATCTTAAAGTTTTTATATTATTTATTTGCTATTTGAGATGCAGAACTGTAAACGAAATGCCACAGAACACAAATACAGTCAGTTATTAAAAACATCGTAGAGGGAGACTAAGAGATGAATACACTAAGCAGATTCAGAAGGAAGTAGGCTGCAGTAGGTACTGGGAGATGAAGCAGCTTGCACACGATAGAGTAGCATAGAGAGCTGCATCAGACCAGTCTCAGGACTGAAGACCACAACATCATCAAGTCGTGATAAAATACTTTCACGCAACGACACTCTGAGCGTGTTTTTTAGGGAATTGACTAGTTTGAACCTGGGACCTGATGTTGGTAAGGAGACGCCAGACCACACATGACATGTAGAGTTCAGAAGAGTTCAGTGAGACTAGCGATGATATAATCAAATACTTAATGATTTCAGCTTGAGCTCCACTGCACTCCCTGTAAAAGAATCTTAATACCAACTAAGTTTAGTGGAAGGGGTTCAAGGCTTTCCTATTTTTAGTTAGCTGGTAAAATAACGTCGAAAAAGCAGTTAAATTTACATTGGAAATTTTATTCTACTCACAAAACATTGTTTATAAATTGCACTATTGATAAAAAGAAATGTTTTAATACAGGATGATAAGAACCAACTGCGTTCAACAAAAATGTGAACGAATATTCCCTGAATGGGTTTCCAAGTTCTACAATGGATCGAAGGATAACCTATGCCATATCACATCTATAATCTAGGTTTAAATTAAGTTTCACAAAAGAGAAAACTATCAAAGTGGTCTATAGTGACCCTCAATTATCTTTAATTACTTATCGAACTTGTCGTAAATTACAGTGGCTGATGTGGCTTCTCAGTAATTATATAACAGAAAAACCATCGCGTTTCAGATTTTAACTTACGTAGCAAATGTGAACACCATGAGCTTTAATTGACGATCGACACTAGTATTACGCAAAACGGGGGTGATAACAGATGAGACTTCTGCAGTTCTGAGTGAAACGTTATGTGCGCTTATCCTGCATCGTGTGCGTTCATTACCCTGTCGGTAGTTAGGCAGCGTCAGTGGCCGGCGGGCGGCGCAGCTCCACACGCTTCGCCGTCTCGGAAGCAACTCTTTCTAACTTCTCCTTACTACAATTTACTGTAGTTGGTTTAGAAAAGCAATCTGACTGTGTTTTCAACTGACCAATCAGGGTCTCAATGTTAACCTTAAGCTCCACCTACAAAATTTCTGTCTATCCAATGAGAAATGTTATACTTTTCATGGTGGGGCAATGTTTTTAATGTTTGCAACGTAACAGAGACACGTATAGTCTCACGCGAAAACTTTCAGCTGGTGTGGCCCTTTTAGTGTTGTCGTAAGATCGTAAGATCTATACTGTTCTTCTGGAGGACTCTATCTTTTAACATCGGCTGGGGGTCTTGGCGATGTGGATGTCCATCCCTTATCGTATGGCCTTCTAGCTTAACACGGTTCTGCTCTCGGCTGCTATTCTCGTTTCTCCCCTCTGAAGTTGCGTCTGTTTCACGGTTGGAAGGTATGACATGCATTTAGGCGTTCTTGTGTTAGTCTGTGGTATTTCATTTGCTCACTCGTTGGTTGTGTTACTTTGTTTAATTTAATGTCAGGATTTATTCGGAGCTATGTGACAAACTGCCGGATTTGCTATCATGTCAGGGTTTTCATGGAAGGTGTTGGATTTGCCTGACACCTTACAGGCGGTCGGTCGGTCGCGTTTTGCTTGTATGGGCCAGAGTGCGGAGGTAATGTTGAAAGGGTACAGTACCGCCCGACATTGAAAATAGGTACAACATACTTCATTATTTTTGTCAGAACAACACTTTTTTTTGTAAAATAACTCAATTTCAATTAATACAGCGAAGCCGGATACCAGTGTGGGAAAGAATGACAATTTATTTATTTAATTGATCACATGTGCACTCCCACAAAGTAAATCCCTACATCCAGTTTGGTGAGATCCGTGAAATGAATGAATGTATGGACGTCTGCTAACCACAGATAGTGAATGTGAATATATGATCATCTTTGAGACGATCCTTTGGCCACCTTTGGTGGGACCAAAGAGATGAAATTTACCAGAGCTTTGAGAGCCTGAAATGTGGCTGACCAATACGGTGGCAAGGTGCTTCCCCCACCTCGACAGAGGTGCGAGATGATCTACAGAACGGCCATATTTCAGCACTCTGCCGTTGGATTTTGTGCTGTTAAGACCTGTTTTAGTTGTGCTCCGTAATGACGAAAGAGTGGAGACATGGTATGCATGTGGAATATTTAAGAGTAGTTTAAAATTTCTCTATTTCAGGAACTTTTGTGGGAGAATTAAATGTCAGGCAGGTAATATTAAAGGGATTGTAGTAATCTTCGGAAGTGACCAACGGTCACAATGAAACCACGTGTAGCAATAAGTTGAAATACTTCCGTGTGCTTAAGTTAAGCTGAATTACTAGCGTGTGTACAATAAGTCGAAATATTTAAGAAATAGCGTGTGTACCATGTTGAAATATTTAAGAAATAGCGTGTGTACCATAAGTTGAAATATTTAAGAAATGGCGTGTGCAGGACTTGAAATTAGAGACGAGTACTTCCACGTGGTGAGTACTGTGTGAGTCTCAATCTGTGTATGAGACAAAGGATAAAGAGAAGTACTCGTCCATGGTATCAGTTGAGGACTCGCGTGTGTGATGTTCTTAATGTTAAATTGTGTGATATGATTCCGTGTGACGCTGGATTTAAACTCTGAGAGAGAATCAAGGTGAGTCGGCCGTCTATCCAGCAACGCCACTTGGCTTGCATTGCACAGGAAGACGTGCATATATCTTCAGAGTTCACAGTAGGAAAGTAGAATTACAAAGTGGGGCAGTGTCGTGTGAAACTGGGATAAATATTAATTGAAGTGGGAAAGCTGAAAGTGATAGTGTTGTGACTATTTAGTGTTTTATATTTCTTATTGCAGTGTGATGTATGTCATGTAATTTGGGTATGTGTGGTTTGCATGGGAGAGTAGCAAGGTAGTTTCAAAAGATTAGTGGGTTACGCTTGTTCCTTCGGTACCGCTCGGTCTGGAGGAAAGTTTCGTGATGATGATTGTGAGAGTCGAAGCGTGAGATATAATAAAAGATCCACCATCCTATCCAGAAAGTGCACTGTAGCGTTAAAAATAATTACGAGACCATAATGTAGAGATTCACCATTGTAAAGCCATGCCCACTGGGCGGAATTTCTCAAGTGTTATTGTTGTAGGTTGTAGAATTTGTGTGTTTAGGTTAGAGAAATTATTGGAATAAATAAGATAGTGAAAAGAAAAAGATTGGTAGACTATTCCTTCGAATTGTGTGTTGTCATAATGTACCGAATTTATAATGTGTGCGCCATTCATATTCAGTGCGGTGGCCACGTGCTGACAAAAGCCGTTAAGTAAAATACAAAAAGAAATGTGGTATTGCCAGTGCGTAGTGAACAGTCAGAGTTCTGTAGATTATTGATAGTCAGATGCGTGTTTCCGTTGCGTATTAATCATATAGGAGGATAACTTGTAACTTAAACTGTGAGTACGAGAATTCATGTTACTCGATAAAATTAAGAATGAATCCACTCGCTTGGCAGACCACTCATCTTGCAGGCCTGACTGCTTGATGCCACAGTATGAGCAAGGCATGTGGGTGCCTCTCAATGCTAACCACACCGTGCTGCGATCCAACGCAGTCGGAGATGGAGATGGCTTCACGATGGTTCGGAGAGCAGACCTCCGGAGTAAGCCGACACTGCGGCCGATGCGCGGGCGTCTCCTCGGCAGAGGTCATTAACGGCTGGCGCCCGGCGCACATGGTCGGCGCTCTTTTTGTGGTCCGGGCCGCCCCGAAATATTTCCCACTGCCGCCGCGGACGTCTGTCTCCCGGTCCGACACAAGACACGGCGGACGCCGTTCCTCTATTTAAAGCCCGCAACGGCGGCGCCGGAAGGGAAGATCTCCAGCGGGGACGGCGCTCAGACGTGGGAATGTTTCTCTCCTCCTCACGGAACGACAGCGCTGCCCTAATTGGACAGGCCAGTTCAGGGCACGGCACGCAACATAATTACCACACGCCGCGCACCCACGACCAGTCGCCCGGTACGTATCGTTACGGCGGTTGGCTCCCGCCTGTGGTGTACCGCAAGGCTCAATAGTGGGACCACACTTTTTCCCTTGCTTTGGACAGGAGCGCTACCTGCAGCAATACAAACACATACGTCGTTGTAAGCGTCTTATAACTGTATCGGTATTTCTTATACCCTATTTTTACTTCCTTCCTTATGCTCTTCCTCACTAAGTTGGCAAAATTGCATTCACTACATACCTATTAAATTTCATGCAAATACGCAACAACGACACCTCCAGAATAATCATAATTTTTTCAAACAGTTGGTCTCACTAGAACTGTTGCGATATTCACGATAAATCAGTTTATTACTGGGTACAGGCTGTTCATCATTAATGTACAGTCATCTGCGGCAGTATTAGCAGTCCTCTTCACTTACAATTTCCGGGCTATTTCGTTGCTATTCACAATATACATAAATGACCTTGTGGATGACATCGGAAGTTCACTGAGGCTTTTTGCGGATGATGCTGTGGTATATATCGAGAGGTTGTAACAATGGAAAATTGTACTGAAATGCCGGAGGATCTGCAGCGAATTGACGCATGGTGCAGGGAATGGCAATTGAATCTCAATGTAGACAAGTGTAATGCGCTGCGAATACATAGAAAGAAAGATCCCTTATCATTTAGCTACAATATAGCAGTTCATTAACTGGAAGCAGTTAATGCCATAAATTATCTGGGAGTACGCATTAGGAGTGATTTAAAATGGAATGATCATATAAAGTTGATCGTCGGTAAAGCAGATGCCAGACTGAGATTCATTGGAAGAATCCTAAGGAAATGAAATCCGAAAAGAAAGGAAGTAGGTTACAGTACGCTTGTTCGCCCGCTGCTTCAATACTGCTCAGCAGTGTGGGATCCGTACCAGATAGGGTTGACAGAAGAGATAGAGAAGATCCAACGGAGAGCAGCGCGCTTCGTTACAGGATCATTTAGTAATCGCGAAAGCGTTACGGAGATGATGGATAAATTCCAGTGGAAGACTCTGCAGGAGAGACGCTCAGTAGCTCGGTACGGGGTTTTGTTAAAGTTTCGAGAACATACCTTCACCGAAGAGTCAAGCAGTATATTGCTCCCTCCTATCTCGCGAAGAGACGATGGGGATAAAATCAGAGAGATTAGAGCCCACACAAAGGCATACCGACAATCCTTCTTTCCACGAACAATACGAGACTGGAATAGAAGGCAGAACCGATGTACTCAAGGCACCCTCCGTCACACACCGTCAGGTGGCTTGCGGAGTATGGATCTAGATGTAGATGTAGAGAGGCCGTGATCGACGTATACCGAAAATCCGTCTAGGGGGAACCTGTTCTTCGAGATGAGAACCACGACATAAAATTCAGTGAGACGAGCGATTTAGCGAGAACATCGCATCATCATACACGCATGTATAGAGAAACTGATGTGTTGGTAAATGTGCCAACACCTTGTAGATAGAGGAGGCCGAAATGGAAGCTATCTAACGCAGACGGGCGTGAATTCTGGAACAGGATAAGTAGTGAATGGTATGCAAGAAAAGTATGCAGCTCCTCGAATACTTAACTTTTAATTATCCTTGTGGTACATCGCTCTTGATAATACAAATAAGACTATCTTCAGATACGGTTAATGGCGCCTTGATAGGTCTTAGCCATGGACTTAGCTGAAGGCTATTCTAACAGTCTCTCGGCAAATGAGAGAAAGGCTCGTCAGTGTAGTCGCTAGCAAAGTCGTCGTACAACTGGGGCGAGTGCTAGTCCGTATCTCGAGACCTGCCTTGTGGTGGCGCTCGGTCTGCGATCACACAGTGGCGACACGCGGGTCCGATATGTACTAAATGGACCGCGGCCGATTTAAGCTACCACCTAGCAAGTGTGGTGTCTGGCGGTGACACCACAGAAACAACAAAGATTCATAAACACCGTCATAATTTTAATACAAAATAAGAAGGTTTGAAGTTAGATAAAGTATGGACGTCGACTTTTAGGCCAACAGAAGCACAATCGATTATTTTCAGTGGAGAAAGATGACGGCATCCAGAGACGGAGTCGGCATCACGTGACGTACGGTGTGTACAAGGACGAGGGCCCCTCAGGTCTTAGTGACAGTAGCCGCTTTGCCTCGGAAGATGTCTCCCGGAGTTGGAGATGAAATGTCGGGAAGCACTTTTATACATCGTCCACGGCCTCTCAGCCACGAAAACTTACATTGTAAGACCCTTAGCAGTAACTAGAAACTACGGGTTACTACTTATGAAACACATGTTCTGTAGCATACCTGACGAGAGACCTTACGAAGCTTCTGCCCTGTAGGTTTTCTTCATAGCTATAGCATTTGAAAGTCGATGTCTGGACATCAGTTTCCTAAAGGAGTACGACGCATTTCTCAAATAAATTCGAAAGATAATACGTCTTTAAAATTATATCTATGTGCCGTTAAGAACAACAAATTACAAAGTTAGTAATGGAATTGACTATAGCTGAGGTGATAAAATAGAAGAGTAATGATTGCGGAGTAACTGGTTAGATTCTTAGTAACAACAAATTCTTGTTAATATGTGTTTAAATTCTAAGCTGATCGGACAAAAAAGTAGTGTAATGTCAATGAACAGCTCCGCCATTATACCAGTGATGCAAGTGAAGCAGCAAGATGATGAAATTGTAAGTGATCAATTGGCATATAAAAGCCTTTCACACTATTTTCGTAACACATAACTGATGCAAATCTATCTGCATCCTGTACAGACTGTGATATACATAGTCAACCACAAAGAAGAAAACCAGCAGAAGACATCACTGATTTCCGTTTCTAGCCATACACTGCCTATCTCCTCCCCCCCCCCCCCCCCCCCTAATGCCACACCAGCAGCTACAGTAAAAAACAATGGACAAAGTGCTCTAGATAATCTAGTTTAAGACTGTTGACTTTTAAGTAACATTTCTCTGTGTTTGTATGTATGCAAAAATGCCTGAAGATGAACAGAACATGTTCGAAACGCTTTGCATTATGTTAGATTACGAATAAAATAAAAAGCGACTGGTAGCAGAAACTTGAAATAAATAATTATCCCACACAGTCATTGTTCACAAACACTCCCATTAGTGCTGAAAATATTGAAATAATTAGCCACCCAGTGCCCAGGCACATATGCATCATCAAGCCTTTGCACATGGCACTGCGAGCCAGACACTTGTTCAATACCACAAGCACCGCCTCTTTATGAGGGTAAGACAGTGGCAATCAGTGAGACACTTGTGTTTGAAGCGGGGATTGTACGTAGACATGTGTAAATTTACGGACGTGACACAGTGGCGAAAAGGGGGAGTCGTGTTAAGCCAAGTCCATGTTCATATGGTATGTGAAGTGGCTGGATTTGTTTGGTGCTTCGCAGCGTGTGTACTTGCAACGGTATAACACACTTGGCCACGAAACGTGTACTTGCAGCGCTATCACACGTGGCCGCAAAACATGGTGTCAGAATTTTATCGGAAAGAGATTCTGAGAGAGATCCGGAACGCTTTTCACCGTTTGTGAATTAGAATCTGTTCCAAACTCGATACGAATTGCTGCAGGCTGTGAATGAAGGTCCATCCCAGTTTGTTCGCGAGAGACCACTACGACAGGAACTGGAAGCAATGAAGATTTGGTCACCTCGCAAGAGGCCACTGATACTCCTATTTTTCAAGACGACGACAGGAAAGTTCGTCAGGCTAGAAGAACGTTCAAATGTGTGTGAATTCCTGAGGGACCAAACTGCTGAGTTCATCCGTCCATAGACCTACTTAAACTAACTTATGCTAAGAACAACAGAGACACCCATGCCCGCGGTGCTAGAAGAATGTGTGCCACTCCCCCACATATTACACTTCGACTGGCCTCCAAATATCCCGATTTAAACACCATAGAAAAACTGTGGGACATCTTGGAGCAGTGCGTAAAACGCCTACATCAGGATCATCGCAATACGGTGGATTTACGTGTTCAAGACCTCAGCGAGAAGCTTATTCTGGATGCGACATAACCGCACAGCCTTGTAGACTCATTTCCTAACCGAATCTAGATGGTTATCAAGTCCACGTGTGCAGGTACAGGATATTAAAGAAGTCTTGTAATGATTTCTCTATGGGTGACTAATTTTTTTGTTCTGTGAACTTACATTTAGTTAACAAACAAATTATCGCCAGCAGCAGCCATTTCCATCATTAAACGATGTAGCCTCTTCAAGGACAGAGTTCAGGGACGTCTGAGAGTTCTCCTTCCGAGAGCAACACTGTTGGCCGACATCCTTGACTTCAGCGATCTTGTGCCGTTCTTTGACCCATTATAATGGGTAAGGTCACCGACGAGTTTAATTTTTATACAGTTGTCAGCACCTGTAACCCACACTGACACAGATTCAGATTCATTTATTTTACCATGATTCCTCGTCCTCAGAACGAAAGGCATTGTCGACAGCTAATATGATTTACCCATATCTTCATTGTAGACCTCTGCGATGTGGAATGTCCGATAGGCGATGACGTCCCGGCTGTTAAAACTTTCAAGCCCTGGAACTTTATCTACTTTAGGTCCACGGACGAGGGCTACGGTTACCCATCCGTTACCATGCTGCAGGGTATCGCTGTTGCTAATAGTGAAATTCAGAACTCCACAACAGAACACTGATGGACCATGAAGGACGACTTGTGCAGCTGCATTGTTCTCGGTATTCATAGTAACTTTGTCTATTGCTTTATAAACTGTAAGGCTGGTACGCGTTCTTCTCCTATAATATCGTCGCATCTTGACCCATCGGTCTGGCTGTCTTCCTTGCGGTCTCTCTCTGTCTCTTGGATTCCATTCCAGCACCGCGTTTGACAATCGGCTCATAATTTCTTATGGCAACATGCCCGATCCATTGTCATTTCATAGTGGCGTTCTACACTCCTGGAAATTGAAATAAGAACACCGTGAATTCATTGTCCCAGGAAGGGGAAACTTTATTGACACATTCCTGAGGTCAGATACATCACATGATCACACTGACAGAACCACAGGCACATAGACACAGGCAACAGAGCATGCACAATGTCGGCACTAGTACAGTGTATATCCACCTTTCGCAGCAATGCAGGCTGCTATTCTCCCATGGAGACGATCGTAGAGATGCTGGATGTAGTCCTGTGGAACGGCTTGCCATGCCATTTCCACCTGGCGCCTCAGTTGGACCAGCGTTCGTGCTGGACGTGCAGACTGCGTGAGACGACGCTTCATCCAGTCCCAAACATGCTCAATGGGGGACAGATCCGGAGATATTGCTGGCCAGGGTAGTTGACTTACACCTTCTAGAGCACGTTGGGTGGCACGGGATACATGCGGACGTGCATTGTCCTATTGGAACAGCAAGTTCCCTTTCCGGTCTAGGAATGGTAGAACGATGGGTTCGATGACGGTTTGGATGTAGCGTGCACTATTCAGTGTCCCCTCGACGATCACCAGTGGTGTACGGCCAGTGTAGGAGATCGCTCCCCACACCATGATGCCGGGTGTTGGCTCTGTGTGCCTCGGTCGTATGCAGTCCTGATTGGGGCGCTCACCTGCACGGCGCCAAACACGCATACGACCATCATTGGCACCAAGGCAGAAGCGACTCTCATCGCTGAAGACGACACGTCTCCATTCGTCCCTCCATTCACGCCTGTCGCGACACCACTGGAGGCGGGCTGCACGATGTTGGGGCGTGAGCGGAAGACGGCCTAACGGTGTGCGGGATCGTAGCCCAGCTTCATGGAGACGGTTGCGAATGGTCCTCGCCGATACCCCAGGAGCAACAGTGTCCCTAATTTGCTGGGAAGTGGCGGTGCGGTCCCCTACGGCACTGCGTAGGATCCTACGGTCTTGGCGTGCATCCGTGCGTCGCTGCGGTCCGGTCCCAGGTCGACGGGCACGTGCACCTTCCGCCGACCACTGGCGACAACATCGATGTACTGTGGAGACCTCACGCCCCACGTGTTGAGCAATTCGGCGGTACGTCCACCCGGCCTCCCGCATGCCCACTATACGCCCTCGCTCAAAGTCCGTCAACTGCACATACGGTTCACGTCCACGCTGTCGCGGCATGCTACCAGTGTTAAAGACTGCGATGGAGCTCCGTATGCCACGGCAAACTGGCTGACACTGACGGCGGCGGTGCACAAATGCTGCGCAGCTAGCGCCATTCGACGGCCAACACCGCGGTTCCTGGTGTGTCCGCTGTGCCGTGCGTGTGATCATTGCTTGTACAGCCCTCTCGCAGTGTCCGGAGCAAGTATGGTGGGTCTGACACACCGGTGTCAATGTGTTCTTTTTTCCATTTCCAGGAGTGTATTTAGGATGTCTTTGATGTCGATAGCCGACCTGATGTCGTGCTCCCGTAGCGAGACTGAAGGTGACGCGGTTAGAAAAGCAGAATCGACTTTGACAGACTGTTATCGCAGTGCCTGGGAGCGACCATGTTCGTAGTGGCGACGGCAGCCATCAGTTCTTGTGGTAATGTCGCGAGCTTCTACAAAAAGTGATTGTAAGTCAGTTAGCTACTTGATTGATAAGTATCTGCTGTGGTCTCTCAAACTGACATACGGCCGGGAGAGCGATGTGCTGACCACATGCCCCTCCATGTGGTTCAAATGGCTCTGAGCACTATGGGACTCAACTGCTGAGGTCATTAGTCCCCTAGAACTTAGAACTAGTTAAACCTAACTAACCTAAGGACATCACAAACAGCCATGCCCGAGGCAGGATTCGAACCTGCGACCGTAGCGGTCTTGCGGTTCCAGACTGCAGCGCCTTTAACCGCACGGCCACTCCGGCCGGCATGCCCCTCCATGTCCACACCCAGTGACGCCTCTGGGCTGAGGAAGACACGGCGGCCTTTCGGCACCGTTGGGCCTCCCAAGGCCTGTTCGGACGGAGTTTAGTTTAGATTGTTAGACAGTTAAACTAGGAGTAGGCGATGAGGCGTAGGACGACCCTCGCTTTAATGCAGAATACGCGGCAGTCTCTCTCAGATGCGACCACAGAGCACAACGAGCATTTCAGAACACACAGGTCAGCGCATCTTGTTGAACATGGGCCTCAGCAGCAGCCGAGTCCTATATTTTTCCATGAAGACCCAACGACGTCGTCAAGTAAGATCGCAATGGACGCAGGACCATCGAGTTTGGACCGTGTGTAACGTTCTTCCTCGTCTCGGAGCGCATCTGGCGTCCTACTGCGGCCAGAGTAGCTGGCGGTGCGCGAGGTGAATCACCCGACGTATCGACCGCATACTCTCTTCCAAACGTTTGTTAGCGGCCCTGGATAATTTCTAAGCCGCGCTACACCTACGCTGTAAAGCCAAATAAGGGCCGACAGCTCCGCTTAGACTCACGAGACAGGTTTAAAGCAGTCCTTTCCGCTAGACCACTGTTCACTATCCTGAAGACATCTGTGTACATCGAAATGAAGCCAAGTTCGACCACTGTCTTATACAACATACGCCGCAGCCAAACACTACGCCATCACCAAGCGGTCTCTCCCATGTCTTCTGTAAACAATGCATGAACACAATGTAAAGTCAAAGAGGGTAGGGACGTAACGAGCACTCCACACATCGAAGTTCTATTGGAGCAAAACTCAGTTTGTTCTTCTTCCAATAACCCTTGACAAGTCCGCTTCGTTTCGTTGCACAGCTACTTGTTCCACACTCTTGTTAGGCATTCCCATCCTAAACATTCCAACAGTCCTTGTACGCCAAACAGCAATACCAGCCTAGAAAACAGGCAATAGACGAAGACTTTTCCCAGGCGTGGGAAAGGGATCGCACTTCAGAACACTTTCTGAACCTTCCATTCAGGAAAACAATCTTATTGTCCCTTCACTACAACCTTCTAAAATACTCCTCCTCGTCTTTCTGCCCTGGAGGACTCAACTAGCCTCCCGCACCCCGCCAGATTTCTGCGAGCTGCCCACAGCTCCAGGACATTCTTTTCAAATGCTGGCATTTCGGCCAATCAGCCTCCAGAGTAGAAAGTAGTCACTGCTATTGGCCATTGCCTGCTAACGCTCAGAGTACATCTCTAAAGTGTTGTGAAGCACTAGGCATCGGGAACAGACTGTTAGCCTGTCGTTGCCATGATGCGGTGTATCAACTACGGCGTCCAAATGACAACAGTTAACAGTTTACAGTTTTAAGGAGTTCTCCACTCTTCAGAAGTTGCCCTGTATTCATATTCGACAGCTTTCTCGATCATGACGGTCTTCGTCTTTCAGGTCTCTCTCCTTCATCATTCCAATTACTGCCGCTTCCCGTGTTTATCTCGGCCGTCCACACTTCCTCTTTCTTGGCGGCGACCAGTTCAGGATTGGTTTGGCCATCGTCCTTGCTCCATTCGCCGTAGACGGCAATACCACTGATGAGCTCTGTTCAGTCCTTTGCACAACAGGTTGTTCCATATCCTTGATCTCCCTAATTTCCACATTTCTTCTCCGCTTGTTCAGCTATCCTGGCTGCCCTCCTTATTCCATCCATCTCCACGGCCTGTACTCTGCTTCTCCGCCGCTCTCCCAGGGTCCATGCTCCTGCGACGTGTGTTAGTATATTTTTCACTGCTGTTTGCGGAATCTTCTTCTTTGTTTCTTTTGATAATGCCTCGCTCCACGGAACGCCATTTAGCATTTTAGTTGTTCCTCCAGCCTCCCAACTGGTGGATAGTCCATCCTAAGTATTTAAACTGCATTACAGCTTTAATAGTTCCTCGCGGCAGTCCTACATCCCTTCCAACTCCTCCAACTATAGATATTCTGTTTAGCTCATATTTATTCTAAGCCCGCTCCGTTCATATACTTCTATCATACATTCGACATCATTTCTACTTTGTCTTAACACTACCTGATCATTTCCAAATGGACGTAAGTAGATAGCAGCATGCTGTAAAGAAAATTCCATACCTCCTCATGACTATCGCTTCCGTTGGCACGTTGATGGGTACAGAATCATACGCTTTTTCTAAGTACACAAACATTAGGTATACTTCCTGACCCTCAGAATACACCTAGTGACTTACTGTCTAAGGATAAAAATATGATCCGTACAATGTCATCCATCTGTAAAACTTGTCCGTTCTTCTCGCATTTAATTTTCCAGCCTGTTTCTCAGTACGCTGTGGATTCATCAGCAACGGATGGAAGCTGCCTTTTTCTTGTTGCTCGTATGTCTGGAGTATGGGGCTTGGTGGACATTAACACGCAGCTCATGCGAGACTACTGTAAATTATTTTGTCTGTGGTTCATACACAGTTATGTTTTTAAATTCACTCCACTCAATAACTACCACAGAGGCACTGGTCCAGCAACGTGTTCTAGGCGTCGTCAGACAGCCTGGGGAAATTACAAACTAGTGTAAGTATAAATGGCTATTAAAGGCAATAATACATGAATAGATCAGAAACAACAAGAGGAAGACATAAACAGATTGGACTGTGGAGCACATGGCCACCTTTATGTTTCAGCAGGTGCTGAGGGGTATAAATTTCAACTCATAAAATATTGAACAAAAACTGAGTTTACCGATAAAAATACATGCTAATCGTAACCGAGGCGTCGAACGTAAATAAGGGTCCCATAGAACTGGGAGGTAACAACCAGACCTAAGGCAATAATACATGAATAGATCAGAAACAACAAGAGGAAGACATAAACAGATTGGACTGTGGAGCACATGGCCACCTTTATGTTTCAGCAGGTGGTGAGGGGTATAAATTTCAACTCATAAAATATTGAACAAAAACTGAGTTTACCGATAAAAATACATGCTAATCGTAACCGAGGCGTCGAACGTAAATAAGGGTCCCATAGAACTGGGAGGTAACAACCAGACCTAAGGCAATAATACATGAATAGATCAGAAACAACAAGAGGAAGACATAAACAGATTGGACTGTGGAGCACATGGCCACATTTATGTTTCAGCAGGTGGTGAGGGGTATAAATTTCAACTCATAAAATATTGCACAAAAACTGAGTTTACCGATAAAAATACATGCTAATCGTAACCGAGGCGTCGAACGTAAATAAGGGTCCCATAGAACTGGGAGGTAACAACCAGACCTAAGGCAATAATACATGAATAGATCAGAAACAACAAGAGGAAGACATAAACAGATTGGACTGTGGAGCACATGGCCACCTTTATGTTTCAGCAGGTGCTGAGGGGTATAAATTTCAACTCATAAAATATTGAACAAAAACTGAGTTTACCGATAAAAATACATGCTAATCGTAACCGAGGCGTCGAACGTAAATAAGGGTCCCATAGAACTGGGAGGTAACAACCAGACCTAAGGCAATAATACATGAATAGATCAGAAACAACAAGAGGAAGACATAAACAGATTGGACTGTGGAGCACATGGCCACCTTTATGTTTCAGCAGGTGGTGAGGGGTATAAATTTCAACTCATAAAATATTGAACAAAAACTGAGTTTACCGATAAAAATACATGCTAATCGTAACCGAGGCGTCGAACGTAAATAAGGGTCCCATAGAACTGGGAGGTAACAACCAGACCTAAGGCAATAATACATGAATAGATCAGAAACAACAAGAGGAAGACATAAACAGATTGGACTGTGGAGCACATGGCCACATTTATGTTTCAGCAGGTGGTGAGGGGTATAAATTTCAACTCATAAAATATTGCACAAAAACTGAGTTTACCGATAAAAATACATGCTAATCGTAACCGAGGCGTCGAACGTAAATAAGGGTCCCATAGAACTGGGAGGTAACAACCAGACCTAAGGCAATAATACATGAATAGATCAGAAACAACAAGAGGAAGACATAAACAGATTGGACTGTGGAGCACATGGCCACATTTATGTTTCAGCAGGTGGTGAGGGGTATAAATTTCAACTCATAAAATATTGCACAAAAACTGAGTTTACCGATAAAAATACATGCTAATCGTAACCGAGGCGTCGAACGTAAATAAGGGTCCCATAGAACTGGGAGGTAACAACCAGACCTGCAGAAGAGCTTCTGTGAAATTTGGTACGAGACGAGGCACTGGCGGAATTAAAGTTGTCAGGACGAGTCATCAGTCGTGCTTCGATAGATCAGTTGGTAGAGCACTTGCCCGCAAAAGGCAAAGGTCCCGAGTTCGAGTCTCGGCACGGCACACAGTTTTAATCTGTCAAGAAGTTTCAACAACCAGATAGCCACTATTAATGCTTCACTACGTCGCCTAGTAGCAACACATAAAGAGGTAATGACAGTAGAAAAAAAAGCTAGTAAAGCGGGTAAGGGGAACCAAACTTAGGCAAATAGACGTATTCAGTGAGCAGAAAAAACTCTCGAGTTCAAATTACACCCATATAATGGCTAGGCTTATACACCCTTGGCAAGTGACTGGGAAATAATAAGAATACAGATACACCCAAAATTTTAGTATAAATATAAAGCAACGAAGCCAGAAGCAAGCCAAACCGGAAAATTAACTGTAAAGGTGACAACACATAAAAGGATATGTGGTCTGTTTACAACACTGATCACGTACTGTCATGTTGGCAACTAGACTGCCAAGAAGGTGTCAGCGCCCCGTGTAGTCATAATGAGAAAAGGCTCACAAGGTGGCGCGTTAAAACTTTACTAATTGATGGCTAAGGCTTCAATAAAATAATCATTAAGCAATACTTGTGGCAACCACCATTGCGGTAGTCATGGGGTGGAGTGATTTTCATTGCAGTTTGCTTAGTCGAGCAATGATAAGAGTAGCTTGGCATTTTGACAAACTGAAGTACAAAATAATGAAAATTATCTTGCATATTATGTTCAATAAGAACTATCTTGCTGATGAAGTTATTCCATCCTATGTGTAATCATTTTGAACATACATTTAAAGCGATGAACAGATGTGCTAAAGTCATTGTTTATGACGAAATTAAAAGGTGAAACATTGTTAAGGATGGACTAAATACTACATTTCAGGAGCAGCCTTGTAACGCGCAAGCAATTCCTCACAGTTGGTCCTCCTTTGCTCTTTATAATCTTCTGGTGGGCGGCGATGAGCGCAGTGGTACCCCAAATGGTGGGCGACTGTGTCAACACTACCAGTAGAGAAGTGCAGCTGAGCAGCGACGTGTTTGATTGTGATCCGTCGATCACCTCGAATGAGAGTGTCCGCACGTTCCAACACTGCAAGGGTCACAGCTGTGTGCGGCCGGCCCGCACGTCGGAGTTCGGACAGGTGTGTGCGACCCTGTTGCGATGGTGACAGACGACTTGCCCAACAGCTCACCGTGCTTTTATTCACTACCCGGTCTCCGTAAACATTGTGCAAGTGCTTGTAAATATCGGCGTTGCTCTGGTTTTCCGCCGAAAGAAGTTCAGCGACAGCTCTCTGCTTGGAACGCATTTCTGTTATGGAAGCCCTTCTGGAGGCTATCTATAGCACTGCCACCTATAGGGAGCTCATGAAACGGTATGTGCTGAAGCAGGAATATTCCACGATGTCCCAAGGCAAATTCCTTAATTTTTCACACGAAACTGGCAGAAAAAAGATATTTGTCGCATTACTAATTGAATGCCCCTTGTATTACTGAGATGTAAAGACCACCATGTGTCTCAAATTGGCTTGTGTACATACTACGTTTCTTATGATATAGACTTCCCTGTGAATATGCAAGTCTTGGAGCGCCAGGTGCGCCGAAGCATGAAAAAATTTCGGTGTATCTTTAGTGAACTAATGTACACCCATTTTCGTTTTTGTGTAAAGTTTTGTGAGAATGTTATTTTTCACTTTCAGTCTTTTTAAAGACTGAGTCACAGCGCCAGAGATTACGCCAATAATTATTATTCCGCCGCCTCCACTGGTGCAGTAGTAGTTCAGAGGTTGCCGTGGGCGGTACTTGTTGAGAGGAATTCGAGAGCAGTATAAGTTCAGAGGATGTCGAGTGCAGTTGTTGTTCTGTTGGGCGAGAGAGTAGATGCTGTTCGGTTGGTGTAATGTATAGTTGGAAGATGTTGCAATGATCACAGTGTATTTTTAGTCAATATATATGGAGGTAAAAAAAACATTATTTCACATTTCTTTAATGACAATGTCTCTTGGTCACAGGTTCAGTCAACAAAGCATCTGGCTCGTGTTCATGTATTAGACTTTTAATTCTGGTTTCTATGTGCAATTATTGTATTTCTGGTTTTTCAATTAGTTCATTGTAAATGGTGTTTAAAATATCTTGTCGTATTGAGGAAGAACCGTGCCAGATACATGTACGTTGAATCACACTACCACACACAGAACAGTTACACTTGTGCTTTGTTGTTTCGTAGCTTTTGTAGTTGCAGGGGACTTAATTAATCAATTGTGTTAACAGAAATTTCTTGTCTTTCTTTACTGTTATTTTATGCAGTCAGATTGCGTACTATAGTTCAATTCTTTTATCTTGGCGGCTCGCGCATGCCCGCCCAGACGTGGGAGATTGCTGCGTTGCCAGTTGCACACGACGCACGCGCCAATAGAAGCAGCGCCATAGTATAGCATAGTTCGCAAGCTTACGTGCAAGGGGGAGCGCGCAGTTCATGAAGTAAGCCACCACGGCCGCATTAACCCTTTCGCCGCTACAAAGACGTGCTCCCTGCGTTCCGCGCTGTGTGTGATTTTGTCACTGCACTGCTCGCCTGTGCAGACACATCGTGTTCCGACTGCTTTGACACTCTTATCATTCGATTTCACAAAAACTATTTGGCCCAAAAATTAGATTTTTACACATCTTCTTCACTGATACCTTCCCCCCATAAATGACTTAATTTTGTTTCGATGTTCAACACAGTTATTATGCAGCATTAAATGTAGTAAACCATTGCACGAAATTTTGAAGAGTTTGCAGAGGTAAAAGCCCATAGAGTATACTTTCCGTATGGTCGATTTTAGTTGCCTCAATGTTGAGAATGAAATGTGGACAAGATACCTAAATTTCATATAAAATTTACTGTATAACAATATCTCATTTAATTTAAGTACGACATAGGTGTCGTATGTAATATTGAGAAATATTCCGTCTTTCGCGACTGTAATAAAAGTGTTATTTACACCGGACGCGTTTGGCTTTATTTTAAAGCACTTCAATCAAGGAAAGGTATGGCACATACTAGAAATTTCAAAAAATTGCATTCAAACGAATATAATTCGTGAAGTAAGGGACTTCGATATTGTTTTTAAATAATGAATATATTAAGCACCTCTCAAGATTTGAACTCATAACCTTTTGCATAGCAGGCTGACACCTTAACCGTTACGCTGACGCACATCGTCTGACTGCAGAACGTCATGAGGAGTATAACACGTCACGCAAAACACTGACAAACACTGTTGGTATGACTATGAATTACTCACGCTTCGTCGAAGTACAATAGGAAATAAACAATTACCGCTGTTCTTTATTGCGAAAAAGCAGTTCGTGAGAGTGATACAAACACCTTTCCTTGCTATTGCCTGAATTAGGAGTCTTATTGCTTGTTTGATTTAATTAATTAATAGAATATGAAGCAATTGGTATAAAGAATGCTTTTTCCAAACTTTCTATAAAAGAATGTCTGCTATCAAGACATTGCTTTTGTTCTATTACTTTATTTATGACTGAACGTTTCTAAAACTGAAGACATTCGTCCATGCTCTGCACTGCAGTCGTGATGTGGCAACGTCGTCCTCTGTTCATTGGCTGATGTGTTTTGTGACGTCAGATGCGCAGAACGAACCTAAACTCGGCCGCCAACATAAATGACGCGCACTTTAATACTACTCGCCCGACCGTTGCCGCCACGCATCACTTGAGCCGGGCCACGGTCTCCGTGGATCGTCGGTCGGTCGCCCTACCGGACGACGCGTTTTGGCTCACCGATCGTTCATGAGTCGGCTGGGTGTGTGTGGGTGGGTATGTGAACGCGCGCGCGCGCGCGCTCGCATCGACTCCCGATTTGTCTTCTTGCGTGCTTAGTTACTGTTGTGTATCGTTCAGGTCTTTGTGCAGTGTTTGTCAGGTTGTGTGTGTAGCTGGCTTTATTTCCACTGGCGACGATTTCAGATGTTGTCAGCATTTTCAGGCGAGTCGGTCGGTTGTTGCGGACGAGGGAAGTTATCACCGCGCGGTACAGTCGGTTGGGTCCGCTGGCGGTCCCTGCGCAGTGTCGGAGCGTGTGAGTTGTCCGATCGACATGAGCTTAGTGGTTCACAGGGCCAGGACGTCAAAGTTCAGTAGTGGTTTCAACTACCCAAGCCACGTCCATTCATGTTGTGGTGGTTCGTTTCCGTGGTTTTCCTGTGAGCAACACAGAGTGTTTCTACTGCTGAAATTTAGCCGCCATGTGGTGCAATTAACTATTTCGGTTGACTACAATTCGAGTGCACAAGTGGAATTTCTGCCTAGTGTCCGTTAGTTTTCCGGTTACCTGCCCTGGCCACTAAGGTAACTTCAGGCAGCGTCCTTTCCTCACCTGTTGTCGCTGTCCAACATGGTTTGTAATTTTGACAGCTAATACATACTGCATTGTGGATTATCTCGTTGGTAACCTTTCCAGTTTGAGTTCTCATGTTCTGATTGACGGGAGGCAAGTCCTTGTGTCGATCGCTCCGTGGCTGTCCCGTGGTTGGCTTTCGACGGATCAAGTGTAGTTGTGCTCACCACCTGTCTCGCCTAAGTGAACGAGGGCAGACCGACCTCCCTGGAGGCTTCTGAGTGCCACCGGTGTTTAATTATCTGTTTTCTGCTACTTAAAAGTTAAACCTTACGGCTATTTTTGTTTTTCTTAAAAATTTTGCAAAATTAATTCTTAAATTTATCTTTAAGACTCACACATTGCGGCCTTCTGCCTTTAAAAGATTATGGTAATACATTTTAAAATTTTGAAACTTAATTGAGACCTTCAGCCATTTGTATTGCATCTTGGATATGTTTGTTCTATCTACTTTGCTGTGATGTTTGTTTTTTTAATTATTTTATTGCTGTCTTAATTGGATTTTTATCTTGTTTTTTAATAGGCTCTGAGCACTATGGGACTTAACATCTGTGGTCATCAGTCCCCTAGAACTTAGAACTACTTAAACCTAACTAACCTAAGGACATCACATACATCCATGCCCGAGGCAGAACCGCTAGACCACCGCGGCCGGCTTTTATCTTGTTTATTTGTTAAGATTTCTTGTTTGGAGGCCTTCAGCCGTGAAAGAGTTGTATTAGGTGAAGGTACGGCTCTGTGCCACTTTGGTTGTAAAAGTGTTGTTAAATTACAATAAATTACAATTAGAAGGTGAAACTGATCCCAACCTGTTTGGCCCTTTACACAATCCCAATCACCTGTTCTGCCCAGCGGGCGTATCATCTTGTACTTGATATATCAGACGGGCAAGGAGAATCCTGGGTTAATCTTACATACTGTGAAAGAAAACATATTTTTGACTGATTTGTATTATCTAAAGAGTTAACAAATTTGTGGTACGATGTGCACAAACTACTGATTACAATAGTAATGTTTTCCTCAGATGTGCCACGGCATACATATACTGTGTCTCGATGTTGTTTATAACGTCATCGTTTAATAAAGGACCGTACTGAACACATGCATTGCTTTTAGATTCTTGACACAGTCCCCTGTTAGTAATTTCATTTTAAAGTATTTGTTGAAATATTTGTCCTGATATTTTGAGTTTTAGTCTTGGCCATTAGCACTCAGTTTATCAACCTCCCTGTATTATATCGCCTTGATAGTATATGAATGCTTGAGTTTGTTGTTCTAATGTAATGTGTATGAGATACTACACTCTGATACTGGTTGAAAGATTAAAGATTGTTGTATTTAGCTAAATCAAACATTTTTCGAGACCAAACCGTTGTGACTGGCCAGGGTTAATCGCTGTTACTGTGAGACGTAGTCCTAATTTTGGTTTCTATTATTAAATGGCGAACTTAAATAACCACAAGCACTTTCCGTTTCCCCACTCTTATGCTTCCTGCCGTTTCAGGTACTGATCGAAGGTGCCATGACTTCTGTGGGCTGTGTGAATAATGAGCTATGCTCCATTTACTTTAAGCTTTAGAGGCTAACGTTGTGCTTTGATTACATTAACTATACAAACAAAAAGTAAACTCCGTGTGAAGAGGGCTCGGAAAATACTAACGCTGCTGACCAACCACCGTGTTATCCTCAGACGACTGGCGTCACTGGATGCGGGTATGGAGGGGCATGTGGTCAGCACGCCGCTCTCCCGGCCGTATGCCAGTTGACGAGAGCGGAGCCGCTACTTCTCAGTCAGGTAGCTCCTCAGTTTGCCTCACAAGGGCTGGGTGGCGCCCCCGCTTGCCAACAGCGTTCGCCAGACCGGACGGTCACCCAGCCAAGTACTAGCCAAGCCCGACAGCGCTTAACTTCGGTGATCTGACGGGAACCGGTGTTACCACGGCGGCAAGGTCGTTGGCTTTGCTTACATTTCTCTACTGAAACTAGTTACTTAATTCAGTTAATCATAAGACAACGAAATTACTTAATGCAAAGAGCAAACACACAAATACACAGAATTAATCAGGAAAGGGCCACATAAACAAACGCTCAGGCTAGGTAGCGTAAGGTGCTTGTATAGCTCACCCAGAGGAAGCCAACGAATTCAAAAATCTTTTGCAAAAAACATGCAAAAAATTATTTAGAAAAGCAAACTCATAAAATTAAATCATTACAACATTGCACCGAGCGACGTGGATCGGTGGTTAGCACACTGGACTCACATTCGGGAGGACGACCGTTCAAGCCCTGCTCCGGCCACCCTGACAAAGGATTTCCGTGATTTCCCAGCATCGCTTCACGCAAATGCCAGGGCGATTTTTCTGAAAGGGCACGGCGAACTTCCTTCCCGTCCTTCCCTTATCCGATGTGCCCGATGACCTCGTTCTTCGGTCCCCTCCACCAAATCAACCAAGCAATCAACAAAATTGCATTCGACAAATGATTCTAGTTACGCAAGCAACCACCTGCAGCCACTCACTGAAGGCGAATACGGACCGCCGGAGATCAGATTTACACAGCAGTTCACAACACTGTAGACAGAAATTTGTGAAACACACGTAAAACAAAACAGTTGCCACAAATGAGATATTTCAATAAAGCACCAAGTTAATACAAAACACTCTTTATAAGAAAACCCACCCTAGTTCAGACTATATATGACTTAACCAACAAATGGATAAATAAATAATATACTAAGATACCATCTTAGTATAAATATATAGTTAAGGCTCACCAGCCACCTGACCATCTTCTCCTTCTGTGCGAATGCCCAAACAGTGCCCGAACTCTTAACGGGAATCGGCAACGCGCCGCGAGTAATGAGTATAATGGGCGGAGGGCACTACGAATGTAGTGCGGGACAATACGTTGAGAATGTGGGTTTCGCGGGAGGCGTGCCAGAGATAAATCTCTGCAGTCGCGCTATCCTCTGTGTCCTCGGTGGCTCAGATGGATAGAGCGTCTGCCATGTAAGCAGGAGATCCCGGGTTCGAGTTCCGGTCGGGGCACACATTTTTATCTGTCCCCGTTGACGTATGTCAACGCCAGTAAGTAACTAAGGGTGTTCATTTCATTGTAATAAATAAATAACATCACTTGAACGTCATGAAACACAGAGATATCCCAAAATTGCAGAGATTAGGACAAGCTTAAAAATTTTTATCTATAAAACAAATGAAACTTTAAACCAAGCCGGCGAGTGCAGCGATTAAAATTAACGGTTCAGATATAAAATTTTACGTAGCTACACCAACTGTTAGTCGCTCTGTTCTCAAACAAATCACGAGCAGGCACAGTTGTGAATTAAATGAGTTCATAATGTGCTTTAAATTAATAATAGACAGCTAACCTCCACAAGGCTGGCCACTGCTACTTTACGATTTCAAAAGGTACAATAATTCTTTTCAGAACCAATAATGCTGTAGAGGCAGCGCAACAGCGTGCCATAACATTACACGGAAGCAAGTTCGTAACAGCTCAGTACAGTTAAAACTGACATTCAACCCGGTATCTCACGGCGAAACCAAGGGATCATCTACATGCAAAATGGTTGATGCTCACCGTTTTCTAAACACACAGCTGTAACATCCGTAAATAGGTTCCGTGACCCAGCAATCCATCAGCTCTTTGTGTTCAACAAGCGTGAAGACATAATCTAGCTTGTGCGTCCATTTATGCAAACTGAACCAAGCAGACTCTTTTTACTGAGGATCATAAACGCCACCGCACTCCGCGGCTATACCGGCCAGCCCCATCTAAAGTTGAGACTGACAATGGACGTACAGCTCACCGTGCCCTAGCACAGATCCAACACCACGACGGTCCTGGTACGGTTTCAGCTCAACACGAAAGCATTCAAGACTGGCTAACACTTCAGCGAGCCAACAGACTCCCCGCGTACCAATTTTAACTACCGATGGCACGATTCACCTGCCTCCTAACAGGCAGCGACACTAAGCATCCACAACGTGGAAGCCAATCATTGGGATCGACTGCGCACCAACTAAAATACTACTGAAGACCACCTGGATCCCTTCATGCTTGCCGGCCGGTGTGGCCGAGTGGTTCTAGGCGCATCGGTCTGGAACCGCGCGACCGCTACGGTCACTGGTTCGAATCCTGCCTCGAGCATGGATGTGTGTGATGTCCTTAGGTTAGTTAGGTTTAAGTAGTTCTAAGTTCTAGGGGACTGATGACCTCAGAAGTTAAGTCCCATAGTGCTCAGAGCCATTTGAACCATGCTTGATGTCTTCCCCGACAGTGGTGGTATCTTCCAGTACGATAACTGCCCGTGCAAAAAGGCCTGAATTTCACTGCAGTGGTTTGAGAAGCATAATAATGAGCTCACGTTGACGCCTTAGCCAGCAAATTTTGATGATAAGAATCTGGCGGAACACACATGCGTCTCTACCTGCTGCCAGCTGCTCACTCACATATCACCGGCCAACGAGCTATTAGGAAGACGGTCAGAATGTTTTGGCTCGCAAGTGTTGTGTTTTGTCCACTGAGCTAGCTTCTTGAGAGAGTTGTCTCTTAGGTGGCGCAAAAGTCAATAACCGAGCCTCACTTGCCACTGTGTGTTTGTGTGTGTGGACACTTAGGATTCCGTCCTCCCGTTCCTTTTCTTTGTCGCTCACACACAGACGTACACAGCGGAGGCGACGGAAATAGCCAGACGGGCGAGGTGGAGGCGGCGCCGGCGTCCCGACGCTCTGCGTCGCGACGCGCTGCCTCCCTGTCGTGTTGCACCTTGCCCCAGCGCCGCGGCGCGTCGAGTATATTTGGAACGCGGCGGCGCAGGGGCAACAGGCGACGAGTTGCGACAGGCGTCGGCCGCTCCAAACAAACCGGGCGCTCCCGGCGTGACCAGGTGTTGCCTGCCACAAGGCGCGCCGGCCCTCTGTGGATACGGTCGCCGATGCGCACTGACCAGTTGTCGTCCAAAGCACTGCGTCAGATTCATGGTGATGTGCCCATCATTTCGTTGATGGACATAGTTATTGTGATACACTGGCGTGCCAAAGAAACTGGTATAGTCGTGCATATTCAAACACAGAGTTATATAAACAGGCTGCATTCGGCACTCTGGTCGGCGACACAGTTGTTACATAGCTTACTGCTGCTACAGTGGCACGTTATCGAGATTTAAGTGAGTTTGAACGTGGTGTTATAGTCGACGCATGAGCTATAGGACACAGCAACTCCGAGGTAGCAATGAAGTGGTGATTTTCCCGTACGACAATTTCACTTTTGTGGCTTTCCTTGCCATTGCCAATCTACATTTCATATCGTCTCTACTTCGACCATCATCAGTTATTTTGCTCCCCTAATAGGAAAACTCCTTTACTACTTTAAGTGTCTCATTTCCTAATCTAATTCCCTCAGCATCACCCGACTTAATTCGACTACATTCCATTATTCTCGTTTTGCTTTTGTTCATGTTTATCTTATGCCCTCCTTTCAAGACTGTCCATTCCGTTCAGCTGCTCTTCTAATCTTTTGCTGTCTCTGGCAGAATTACAATGTCATTGGTGAACCTCGAAGTTTTTATTTCTTCTCCATGGATTTCAATACCTACTCTGAACTTTTCTTTTGTTTCCTTTATTGCTTGCTCAATATACAGATTAAATAACTTCGGGGATAGGCTACAACCCTGTCTCACTCCCTTCCCAACCACTGCTTCCCTTTCATACCCCTCGACTCTTATAACTGCCATCTGGTTTCTGTACAAATTGTAAATAGCCTTTCGCTCCCTGTATTTTACCCCTGCCACCTTCATAATTTGAAAGAGAGTATTCCAATCGACATTGTCAAAAGCTTTCTCTAAGTCTACAAATGCTAGAAACGTAGGTTTGCCTTTCCTTAATCTTTCTTCTAAGATAAGTCGTAGGGTCAGTTTTGCCTCACGTGTTCCGACGTTTCTACAGAATCCAAACTGATCTTCCCCGAGGTCCGCTTCTATCAGTTTTTTTCATTCGTCTGTAAAGAATTCGCGTTAGTATTTTGCAGCTGTGACTTATTAAACTGATAGTTCGGTAATTTTCACTGTCAACAGCTGCTATCTTTAGGACTGGAATTATTATATTCTTCTTGAAGTCTGAGGGTATTTCGCCTCTCTCATACGTCTTGCTCACCAGATGGTAGAGTTTTGTCAGGACTGGCTCTCCCACGGCCGTCAGTAGTTCCAATGGAATGTTGTCTACTCCGGGGGCCTTGTTTCGACTCAGGTCTTACAGTGTTCTGTGAAACTCTTCACGCACTATCATATCTACCATTTTATCTTCATTTACATACTCTTCCATTTCCATAATATTGTCCTCAAGTACATCGCCCTTGTATAGACCCTCTATATACTCCTTCCACCTTTCTGCTTTCCCTTCTTTGCTTAGAACTTGGTTTCCATCAAAGCTCTTGATATTCATGCAAGGTCTCTTTAATTTTCCTGTAGACAGTACATATCTTACCCCTGAAGAAAAATTTGTTAACATCGAGTATATATTTAAATGTCAGGAAGTCCTTTCTAAAAGTATATGTATGGAGTGTAGCCATGTATGGAAGTGAAACGTGAAGGATAAATACACTCCTGGAAATGGAAAAAAGAACACATTGACACCGGTGTGTCAGACCCACCATACTTGCTCCGGACACTGCGAGAGGGCTGTACAAGCAATGATCACACGCACTGCACAGCGGACACACCAGGAACCGCGGTGTTGGCCGTCGAATGGCGCTAGCTGCGCAGCATTTGTGCACCGCCGCCGTCAGTGTCAGCCAGTTTGCCGTGCCATACGGAGCTCCATCGCAGTCTTTAACACTGGTAGCATGCCGCGACAGCGTGGACGTGAACCGTATGTGCAGTTGACGGACTTTGAGCGAGGGCGTATAGTGGGCATGCGGGAGGCCGGGTGGACGTACAGCCGAATTGCTCAACACGTGGGGCGTGAGGTCTCCACAGTACATCGATGTCGTCGCCAGTGGTCGGCGGAAGGTGCACGTGCCCGTCGACCTGGGACCGGACCGCAGCGACGCACGGATGCACGCCAAGACCGTAGGATCCTACGCAGTGCCGTAGGGGACCGCACCGCCACTTCCCAGCAAATTAGGGACACTGTTGCTCCTGGGGTATCGGCGAGGACCATTCGCAACGTCTCCATGAAGCTGGGCTACGGTCACGCACACCGTTAGGCCGTCTTCCGCTCACGCCCCAACATCGTGCAGCCCGCCTCCAGTGGTGTCGCGACAGGCGTGAATGGAGGGACGAATGGAGACGTGTCGTCTTCAGCGATGAGAGTCGCTTCTGCCTTGGTGCCAATGATGGTCGTATGCGTGTTTGGCGCCTTGCAGGTGAGCGCCACAATCAGGACTGCATACGACCGAGGCACACAGGGCCAACACCCGGCATCGTGGTGTGGGGAGCGATCTCCTACACTGGCCGTACACCACTGGTGATCGTCGAGGGGACACTGAATAGTGCACGGTACATCCAAACCGTCATCGAACCCATCGTTCTACCATTTTTAGACCGGCAAGGGAACTTGCTGTTCCAACAGGACAATGCACGTCCGCATGTATGCCGTGCCACCCAACGTGCTCTAGAAGGTGTAAGTCAACTACCCTGGCCAGCAAGATCTCCGGATCTGTCCCCCATTGAGCATGTTTGGGACTGGATGAAGCGTCGTCTCACGCGGTCTGCACGTCCAGCACGAACGCTGGTCCAACTGAGGCGCCAGGTGGAAATGGCATGGCAAGCCGTTCCACAGGACTACATCCAGCATCTCTACGATCGTCTCCATGGGAGAATAGCAGCCTGCATTGCTGCGAAAGGTGGATATACACTGTACTAGTGCCGACATTGTGCATGCTCTGTTGCCTGTGTCTATGTGCCTGTGGTTCTGTCAGTGTGATCATGTGATGTATCTGACCCCAGGAATGTGTCAATAAAGTTTCTCCTTACTGGGACAATGAATTCACGGTGTTCTTATTTCAATTTCCAGGAGTGTAGTTTAGACAAGAAGAGAATAGAAGCTTTCGAAATGTGGTGCTACAGAAGAATGCAGAAGATTAGATGGGTAGATCACATAACTAATAAGGAGGTATTGAATAGAATTGGGGAGAAGAGGAGCTTGTGGCACAACTTGACTAGAAGAAGGGATCGGTTGATAGGACATGATCTGAGACATCGAGGGATCACAAATTTAGTATTGGAGGGTGGCGTGGAGGGTAAAAATCGTAGAGGGACACCAAGAGATGAATACACTAAGCAGATTCAGAAGGATGTAGGCTGCAGTAGGCACTGGGAGATGAAGAAGCTTGCACAGAATAGAGTAGCATGGAGAGCTGCACCAAACCAGTCTCAGGACTGAAGACCACAACAACAACACAACAACAACAACCGTACATATCGGAAATCCGGTTAAACATCAAATCTCCGTGCATGAACGCGACCAACGATGACTGAAGAGAATCGTTGGGCGACGCAGACGTTTAACCCTTCCGCAAATTGCTGCAGATTTCAATGCTGGGCCAACAACAAGTGTCAGCGTCCCAAACCATTCAACGAAACGATATGAGTTTTCGGGGCCAAAGCTCCAACAGGTACCGTGCGCCGCGGAATTTGAATCCCCGCTAGACGTCATGGACGTCAAAGACCCCTAGAGGTCTCTGCACCATCGCGCCGTAAGCTGTGGCGGCGCGCGCCTCCTGGCCCGCATTTAGAGTGAGGGCGCCACAGGGAAACACGTGGTTGCAGTGGCCAATAGCGGCGTCCCTGATAGCGTACTTAAGCGTCTAACCTTGCGTACGTCTCTCAAAGTCTGTTGGCTGAAGAGCGGCATACAAAGCTGCTGCCAGCCCGCCCCCTTCGGAGGGAATCTAACTCAATGGTCGGACGAGTCTCGTTTCATATTGTATAGAGCGGATGGAGTGTATGGGTATGGACACAGCCTCATGTACCCGTGGATCCTGCATGTCATCAGGGGACTGTTCAAGCTGGTGGAGGCTCTGTAGTGGAGCGTGCAGTTGGAGTTATAAGGGACTCCTGTTACGTCTAGATACGACTCTGGAAGGTGACACTTACCTAAACATCCTGTCCGATCACCTGCATCCATTCATATCCGTTGTGCATTCCGACGGACTTTGGCTATTGCAGCAGGACAATGAGACACCCCATACGGTTCAAATGGCTCTGAGCACTATGGGACTCAACATCTTAGGTCATAAGTCCCCTAGAACTTAGAACTACTTAAACCTAACTAACCTAAGGACATCACACACACCCATGCCCGAGGCAGGATTCGAACCTGCGACCGTAGCAGTCCCGCGGTTCCGGACTGCAGCGCCAGAACCGCTAGACCACCGCGGCCGGCACGCCCCATACGTCCAGAATTGCTACAGAGTGGTTCCAGAAACACTCTCCTGAGTTTTATACTTCTGCTGGCCACCAGAGTCTATAGACGTGAACATTACTGGGCATGTCTTGGATATCTTGCAACGTGCTGTTCAGACCTCTACCCCCTCGTACTCTTACAGATTTCTTGGTGTCAGTTCCCTCCAGCACTACTTCAGGCATTAGTCAAGTCAATGCCACGCCGTGTTGAGGCAACTTACGTGTGCTCGCGGGGGCCCTACACGATATTACGCAGGTGTACTAGTTTCAGTGTATTTACGTCAAAGGAAGACTGCCTGAAAGCTGGAAAAGTGTGCAATGAAAAATCGACGTAGCTATGATTTTGGTATGGTACATATAACATAAAATGTTTTTTTATGAAATTTAGCTTCCATATTGAATTTTCCTTTAGACTTGGGTAGAGATTTCTATCCGTCACTAATCTCGGGAAAACTGATGTGATGTAGCACACTAATTTGCGATCACGCCGCGCCAGCGATAGAGCCGGAGTGAAATATCCACAACATCTACAAATATCGAAATAAGAATTTGGCAAATGATAGCTCGCAAAGAGAAGGGTCTTTTAACATATCGTTATTATGTAAAACTTCATTGTCTACCGTGTTATTCCCATAACTACAGACTTTTTCGGTGAAAGAATATAATTTTTAAAGGCCATCGACAGCTGGTGAAACAAATAACGTAAATGAAGATGTTACTCTTTTTTCTTTTTGTACTGAGATCTGCTTTTTCATAAGCTACTGACTTTTTTCCTCAGTTCCTCACTTAATAAACTTAGTAAACCACTGTTTAAGAGTCCTCTCGCAATAGTTTCTGCACATCACGTTAGTAAAGTGAAACAGTGTACACTTCTCTGTGTTTTGGCAAAAGAAGCAGATTTTGACATGGCAACCAGGGATACATGTAGATTTTACTCAAAATTCGCCACTCACGACGCTTCTATGGAAGTTACAAATGGTTAACGAGCCTGGCGAAACTGAATCGCTGCATTTTCGACGGAATTATTTTTAGATACTAACGAAAGCAGAGGTGACTTTTGAATGGTCACCATGCAAGTGGGGGCGTGGAGGGTCTCCACTCCATATATACAAAAAAATGTAACCGTAGTCTTCAGTTTAGAACTGCTCTTCCCCCTACCAGCGCTCTGAGTGCCCCGGCATTTTGCGCGCACTGTAGCCGCGGAGATAGTCTGCGCGAGTAAGGAGACATCTGAGGAAGGATCATGCGACGTCAATGGCGCTGAAATGTGTATTTCATGGCGGCAGACGTATAAGCTAAAAGACTATGACTCTGCCTTCCTATAGCAAATTGTTATTAGATTTATTTTATTTTGTTTATTGGCATGTACAAGTATGCTGCCATGTAGTGACTATACATGTCGTTTTGGCACAGTATGAAATTGTATGTGTGCACAGTACGAGTCTTAGTTGATATCCTAGTGTGATGTCATCCAGACATCACGCTGCCGCACCAAAGCTGACAACGCGAATTGATACCATTGACATAGCGAGATCTCTGCACAATCTGCAAAGACGTATGGGAGGCGCTCCTTAAGGCCACGCCTCCCCTTTCGGCAGCAGGAGCGCCCACACACTGAGGTCAATATACAGGATGCGGGGGCGTTCATAGTAGGATATTAAAACCACACTATCAGGCAATAACAGTAATTTATCTATTACCTCTTATGTCAATTAATAGTTAAAGGCATGGCATTTACTAATGTGTAAGTCATTGTCCATTGCGTGGGTTACTTTTTGAATATGACTCCTGTCAAATGATGCACAACACATTCATCTAGGCGGCGTTGGAAACTTTCCATAACTCGGCGTAACGTATTCCATGGGACATTGCTGACAGAAGTTCTGATGCGATCCTTCAACTCAGGAATGGTGGCCAGAATTTGCATGGATTTCTTGCCACAGACATTTCTCGGTAGAGTCATTTCCCGTTTTGGCGACATTTCCTGGCCGCCTCGCTCACCTGACCTTTTCTTTGGGGCTGTCTGAAGCAAGAAGTGCCACGAGTTGAAGTACGCATCAGAGCTGCCGTCGGCAGTGTGCCGAGTTATGGAAAGCTTCCAACACCGCCTAGATGCATGTGTTATGCAGAGGGGGCCTCATATTCAATAAGTAATTCACGCAATGGACAATGCCTTACACATCAGTAAATGGCGTACCATTAATTATTAATTGACATAAGAGGTAAGAAATAAATTACAGTTACTGCCTGATGGTGCGTTTTTAATATCCTACTATGAACGCTGCCGCACCCTGAAGGACTGAGAACCAAGAGCTCTGCCCAGATGGCGAGTTCAATCTCAGCAGCGAACGTCATCCAGTATGGCAGCGTCAGTGACAGTTAATATCGAACATTGCACTTCAATTAGTGCACTTAATTAGTGCATCAAGTGATGCTATGCTAGTCAGTGACAGTTGTAAATACTCTACGCTCTATTGTGGCTAAGAACCGTCTCAAGCTACGTACATCTTTTTATTAATTCACGTAATAAAGTGAACTAATATTTCATCTGCTGTAGTTAAAAATCAACCATCTCCTGGAACATTCAAAGAACCAACACTTACGGCCTGACGAATGTAGTTTCGCCTAGTCACAGAACTTAGTATTCCAAGTAACTTTTTGCTTTAAGTAACTGACAACAAAAGCAATTGGGAAAATCAAATGGTTAAAGCCTAGTGCACACCGTGACTTAATGTTTCGCGTCATCATTGCACAGCTGAATGGGGTCTGAACCAGCACTGCTTGCGATCAAGTCCCTCAACTTGTTCCCACGGTCCTGGCGTCTGATGTGTATCCAGAGTGTTATACGATTAGAAGTCCATGAAAAGGCATTCTCTGAAACAATGTTGGAAAACATGGGAAGTGTGGACGTGTTAGGGGGAAGTTTGGCTCTGTGCTACTGTCGTTGTATGACGTGATTGTAATTCATATTTTACAACATGTAGACAACTGAAACTACTCTGAAACTAATCGGAGATCTTCAAATGAACAGCTCCATGCGGGACCTAATGTATATCCAGTACAGAAACCGTGCCATACAAGCACTGGAATTAAAATGTTAGTCGGAAAATTTTGGAATACCAATGGAACAAAAATTCACGCTTTGAAGAGCCAGTTTCGCCTGAAACACGAGAAACTAAAGGAGGTAGAGTATAAGACTTCTTCAAAAAAAAAAAAAAAAAACAAAAGGGTGAAAAAGAAGACTACTGAGCTTCTACGCCAGTGCCTGCCGAAGGAAATCGTCAAGAAGCTCCGACCTCGAGCTGCTGTACCCCCAATGCTCTATGGGTTATCACAGGTGCACAAAAAGGATGTTCCTTTGCACCCTTCCGTCAGCAACATAGGCTCTCCAACGTACCAGCTAGCCAAATATTTAACGGCGGAATTAAGTACTCACGTCGGGAATGTGAGCGTCACATCAGGAATTCTGTACGTTTCATTCAACGGCTGCAGGAGCTGCGCCTCCATAACCAGGACCTCGTGGTGAGCTTCAATGTGGTCTTGCTTTTCACCAGAGTGCCGCTTGATGACTCTCTTAAGTTGATTAGAGAGAAATTCAACTCGACAATGACTAATCTTTTCGAATTTCTCCTCACATCAACATTCTGCCTCTTCAATGGAAACAACTACGAACAAACGGATGGTGTTGGCAAGGGGTGTCCTCTGTCACCAGTGGTAGCAAACTTGTTTATGGAGGACTTCGAAGAGAAAGCACTGGAAACTGCAGCACTGAAGCCCATGTGCTTTTACACATATGTTGATGACACTTTTGTGATATGGCCACATGGAAGAGAAAAACTTCAAGAGTTTCTCCAACATCTGAATTCTCTGCATCCTAACATCAAATTCACCATGGAGGTGGAAGAGAATGGTGAACTCCCGTTTCTGGACGTCCTAGTCAAGCGCAAAGCGGGTGGCACCTTGGTACACAGTGTAGACAGGAAAGAAACCCACACTGATCTGTATCCCCATGCTACCAACTGCCATCATCCTTCACAGCGTGAGGGTGTACTGCGAACACTGGTGAGGAAAGCCTAAAAGAAGAACTTAACCACCTTAAGAACGTTTTCAAGAAGAACGGATTTAACGAGAGTCAAATTCGACGTGCCGTCAGGAAGAATGCACAAGCCCAGCAGAGAGAAAACGAAGAGCAAGAGAAGACAATAGCGTACCTGCCTTACGCCGGCAACGTATCGAACAAAATCGGCAGAATTTTGTCTCGGTGTAACATTAAATGTGTCTTCCGCCAACATCCCAAAACGCGTGCCCTGCTAGGTACAATGAAAGATGACCTGCGGCTCCGCAAACCGGGTGTTTACCGTATTCCGTGTAAATGCGGTAAGGCATGCATCGGGCAAAATTTACGGACTATCGAAGAAAGATGCCAGGTACACACAAGGCACACTGAACTGAAGCAGCCTACAAAATCTGCGGTTGCGGAACATTACATGGATACTGGAGATAGTATGGAGTATGCGAAAACGGAAATTTTACGGCAGGCCTCGTCTTTTTGGGACTGTGTTCTGAAGGAGGCGATTGAAATACGTGTAGCTGATGGGCTGGTCAACAGAGACGCCGGGTTGAACCTCAGCAAAGCCTGGGACCCAGCACTCAGCCAACTAATAGCACAGCGCCGACCCAAAGCGACTTCCGCGCCCGACGAGGGCCACAGGAAATCTGATGGTCCACGGTTCGCATCCAGCAGCCAGCAGCCCGCCCTCCCCCAACACCACTCGACGCAGCGCCGCGTGCGGCAAGATGCGGGGAAGGGGTGGGAAGAGATCAGAGTATAAAGGGGAGGAGATTCAGCGAGGACGGTCTGCAGGTATCACCTGAAGATGACGGCAAGGAATGCTGCCGAAATATCGTGGTTTGAAAACGACTACACCCGGCTGGAGCCCCGAGAACAGTACAAACAAAAATGTTCTAGTTCATGCTCTCATGTTTCTCCTACCTACTAATAAATCAAGAGGAAGTTGTAATCCTAATGTAGAAGAATACAAGGTAGGAAGTATAAAACTAATAGTTGTAGTGAACTTCAAATCACATTTATTATTTCAGAAGTACAGAATAGGGATTAGGAAAAATAGCTTACATATATTTCCTCAAATTGTAGGAGGTAAGGTCCACCAGTTATGGAAAACACCGTTTTCTCCTAAGTTCTCAAACATGTTTCAGCACCTCTGTGTCATCATCAGTGGGTTTCCATTTTATTTAATATGTAATGTGAAACATTTTTAATAAATGATTACAAAATTATGTGGATATTTAGTTCAAACTATAATTCATCTCTTTTTGTTGATATCTTCCGAGATTGTCCTAAATGCTTTCTCCGAAAATTATTTCGAGCAGTTAGCCCTCAAACCCACGCGAATTGTAAATGGTTGCGAAAACACACTTGACCTCTTAGCCACAAACAATCCGGAGCTAATAGAGAGCATCATGACTGATACAGGCATTAGTGATCACAAGGTCGTTGTAGGTAGGCTCAATACCGTTTCTTCCAAATCCACCAGAAACAAACGCAAAATAATTTTATTTAAAAAAGCGGATAAAGTGTCATTAGAAGCCTTCGTAAGAGACAGTCTCCATTCCTTCCGAACTGACTATGCAAATGTAGACGAGATATGGCTCAAATTCAAAGATATAGAGAGATTCATACCTCATAAACTGGTAAGATATGGAACGGATTCCCCATGGTACACAAAACAGATCCGAACGCTGTTGCAGACGCAACGGAAAAGGCATGCGAAGTTCAGAAGAACGCGAAATCCCGAAGATTGGCTAAAATTTACAGCGGCGCGAAATTTGGCACGGACTTCAATGCGAGATGCATTTAATAGGTTCCACAACGAAACATTGTCTCGAAATTTGGTAGAAAATCCGAAGAAATTCTGGTCGTATGTAAAGTACAGAAGCGGCAAGACGCAGTCAATACCTTAGCTGCGCAGTGCCGATGGTACTGTTACCGACGACTGTGCCGCTAAAGCGGAGTTATTGAACGCAGTTTTCCGAAATTCCTTCACCAGGGAAGACGAACGGAACATCTCAGAATTTGAAACACGAACAGCTGCTAGCATGCGTTTCTTAGAAGTAGATACCTTAGGGGTTGCGAAGCAACTCAAATCGCTTCATACGGGCAAGTCTTCAGGTCCAGATTGAATACCGATTGTATACCGACAACTGCTATACGGTACACCACACCAATGACAGTAAAAGGAAACGTAGAGAGTGCGACGTGCTAACGCAGAGTAGCCTGTGTACAAACTCACTTATGCATTCGACAGTTGATGCAGTACGATGTTTCACGAAGATTGTTCTGGAACCGATTAGTGTGACATTCCGTGTGATACGGCAACATGTCTGAAAGACATCGTTTGAGTGCTTACGATCGTGGACGAACAGCTGGACTCTCGAAGCCCGGCTAAGTGTCACTACTGTGGCCACAGCAGTGAGTGTGTCCAGAAGTGCCGTCTCGAGATTGAAAAAGCCCGCTCAAGGCGCAAACGCTACAGGCAAGCATACAGGTGGTCGTACACAGACCATCACACCGCAAGGCGATCGATACATATCCCTGCCGGCGAAGAGGGACAGACATCTCGCTCCAAGGCAGATAGCTGCAGACCTTGCAACCGCTACCGTTGCACGTATTTCTGGATGAACCATTTCGTGGAGGTACATCAAGCTGGTTTATATACTCGGAAGCACGTTGAATGCATCCATATTCAACCACGCCATCGTCGAGAAAGAGTTCGTTGGTGCAGGGAGCATGTTGGTTAGGGTCAGCACCTGTGGTACAGGCTGATGTTCTCCGACGAATCCCGCTTCACTGTGTCAAGTGATGTATGCTGGGAAGCATGTTGAAAGCATCCCTCTTCAACCACGCCATCGTTGAGAAAGAATTCGTTGGTGCAGGGATCATGTTGGTTGGGGTCAGCAACTGCGGTAATGGCTGATGTTCTCCGACGAATCCTGCTTCACTGTGTCAAGTGGAGCTTGCCACAAGTTGGTGTGAAGAGAGAGGGGGGAACACGTTACACACCACAGAAGTTCATGAACGTCATCGGTGTGACCTAGGCGTTACGGTATGGTCTGGCACTACGCGCAGTAGCGGAAAGCAGCTACATATCTATGCACGAGGTATCGTCACAGCACAGCGCACTATTACAGGAAGATTACTCTGGGTCATGTCCGTCTGTTTAGGGGTGGAGTAGGTCCCGAATTTGTGTCTCTCAAACACAGCCCGTGAGGTGTCGTTCACTCTGGGGAGTGAAGATGTTGAATGTATGGAATGGCCTGCGTAGTCCCCTGACCTTAACCCTATAGAGCGGTGGTTCCCAACAGATGGTCCGCGGACCCCCAGGGGCATTTTCTTCCATGTGTTTCATGGGAAACAAATTTAGGAATCAGCTCGACATGCGGTCGGATTTCAGAGTGAGCAGTCGGATTTCAGAGTGAAAGTTTCAAGTTTGAAACCTAATATTTCAGAAATAATGGACTCAAAGGTCAAATTGAACTCACCTCATTAAGAACTAAACATTAAAAGTAACTGTATACTGATGGAGTACTCTGCTGTAACTGTATTTTTTCAAATAAATAATACCTTGTATGAAATTAGTGTTTTTTTATTTTTCACACATGTCTACTCAATGCAATCTCAAGTGTAGTACACCTGAAAGACCAATACTCTCAGCTGTAATTTTTTCCTGTCATTTCGAGTTCATACTCAATTTTTATTTTTTTTAAAAGAGTTTGTTATACTAAACACCCAGATTTGAAGACAAAGATTTTGAGCAATAATCAAAAATTTAACAATAACAGTGATGGCTAAATTGGAAAAGTTGTAGGCTCAATATTTTTTCAATAATGAATATGTCAGTACCAAAAACAGAAAAGGTAATTAAAGACTTAGTTTGGCTCTTTTAGGCACTTGATGCTGTGATATGACAAGGTACCAATCATGCTCGATGAGGGGGAGCTCGAGGAAATTTTGTTTGGAACCCCTGCTACAGATCATGTCTGGATGCTTTTGGAAAGAGTTTCTCAACGAACACCTCTTCTCCGAACCGTGTAAGAACTGAAAACCGCCTAGAGAGAAGAGCTCGATGAAACCCCCCCAAGCACTCCCCAGCAATTTGGTAGTCGGCATTAATAACAGGTGCTAATGTGCATCATTGCCCTAGGAGGGCGTATTCCCCACTGAGAGTCTGATATAGACCTTTACGTTGGGGGTCTGACCTGCGCCAAATATGAACGTTATTACTTCTGTTACTCCACTTTCCCAGGCGGTGAAATGTGTACCATTATTGTTATAAATATACCACTCCACCTCTGTTACAAACGTACTGTGTTTCATTTTGCCCATCATTGCCTATGATTATTCCTGTCCTTAGCAGTTGCCAGACTCGGGCTTTGCGACCTGTACTGTGCGCGCCTGATTCTCACCAGCAGTTCGTAGTAGACTTAGCCTGCACTTGGTTGCGAGTACTCTGCTTCTGTGTGTCCGAGAAACGGGCAACGATTCTGTATGCATGCGGAACTGTTGCAAGAGGAGTAGAGAGTTGGAAACTTGAGCGCTCCGCATGGCAATACAGTGTCATAAGGAACTTTGAACGGCTTGCATGTGGTTTGGTCTCATATTCAGGTTTCTCAACAACACAGATCAGAAACAAACCAAATTTTCATTATTATACAGTTATTTTTTGGTGCGCTTTGGATATAATACAGGACGGCCGGAGTGGCTGTGCGGTTCTAGGCGCTACAGTCTGGAGCCGCGTGACCGCTACGGTCGCAGGTTCCAATCCTGCCTCGGGGATGGATGTGTGTGATGTCCTTAGGTTAGTTAGGTTTAAGTAGTTCAGCACTTAAGTCCCATAGTGGACAGAGCCATTTCTGATATAATATACACTCCTGGAAATTGAAATAAGAACACCGTGAATTCATAGTCCCAGGAAGGGGAAACTTTATTGACACATTCCTGGGGTCAGATACATCACATGATCACACTGACAGAACCACAGGCACATAGACACAGGCAACAGAGCATGCACAATGTCGGCACTAGTACAGTGTATATCCAACTTTCGCAGCAATGCAGGCTGCTATTCTCCCATGGAGACGATCGTAGAGATGCTGGATGTAGTCCTGTGGAACGGCTTGCCATGCCATTTCCACCTGGCGCCTCAGTTGGACCAGCGTTCGTGCTGGACGTGCAGACCGCGTGAGACGACGCTTCATCCAGTCCCAAACATGCTCAATGGGGGACAGATCCGGAGATCTTGCTGGCCAGGGTAGTTGACTTACACCTTCTAGAGCACGTTGGGTGGCACGGGATACATGCGGACGTGCATTGTCCTGTTGGAACAGCAAGTTCCCTTGCGGGTCTAGGAATGGTAGAACGATGGGTTCGATGACGGTTTGGATGTACCGTGCACTATTCAGTGTCCCCTCGACAATCACCAGTGGTGTACGGCCAGTGTAGGAGATCGCTCCCCACACCATAATGCCGGGAGTTGGCCCTGTGTGCCTCGGTCGTATGTAGTCCTGATTGTGGCGCTCACCTGCACGGCGCCAAACACGCATACGACCATCATTGGCACCAAGGCAGAAGCGACTCTCATCGCTGAAGACGACAGGTCTCCATTCGTCCCTCCATTCACGCCTGTCGCGACACCACTGGAGGCGGGCTGCCTGATGTTGGGGCGTGAACGGAAGACGGCCTAACGGTGTGCGGGACCGTAGCCCAGCTTCATGGAGACAGTTGCGAATGGTCCTCGCCGATACCCCAGGAGCAACAGTGTCCCTAATTTTCTGGGAAGTGGCGGTGCGGTCCCCTACGGCACTGCGTAGGATCCTACGGTCTTGGCGTGCATCCGTGCGTCGCTGCGGTCCGGTTCCCGGTCGATGGGCACGTGCACCTTCCGCCGACCACTGGCGATAACATCGATGTACTGTGGAGACCTCACGCCCCACGTGTTGAGCAATTCGGCGATACGTCCACCCGGCCTCCCGCATGCCCACTATACGCCCTCGCTCAAAGTCCGTCAACTGCACATACGTTTCACGTCCACGCTGTCGCGGCATGCTACCAGTGTTAAAGACTGCGATGGAGCTCCGTATGCCACGGCAAACTGGCTGACACTGACGGCGGCGGTGCACAAATGCTGCGCAGCTAGCGCCATTCGACGGCCAACACCGCGGTTCCTGGTGTGTCCGCTGTGCCGTACGTGTGATAATTGCTTGTACAGCCCTCTCGCAGTGTCCGGAGTAAGTATGGTGGGTCTGACACACCGGTGTCAATGTGTTCTTTTTTCCATTTCCAGGAGTGTAAATTTAAATCTGGTACAAACTGTCAGTCAGCATACTGACAGACGCAGACAATTTCGCAGATTTTCGTCACTCAGGTTGTCACATAGCCGTGACTTATTTAGCCTCGTGATCTAAACACTGTATCACGTTCACAACCTCGTTGTGGACACGTTGAAACTCTTCCCGCTGGAAACAACATGCAACTCCTTGACAGTTTTAACGTAAAAGAAGAACCAAAGCTACACTGACGAAGGATGACGCTCTCAATTGAAACGACAAGCGGTCTCGAATACGGCTCAAAAACAGATGTAATGTTGGCAGTACCCTCTAAACATTTAAAAAATTGTTGTGGTAATTCTTCCAACGCCACAATGAATTCTTCAAAACTCCCCAAGATCTCAGGGAAATGGACGGTGCTTATTCTCAGAGGTTACCAGTTTCACAATGTGATTTTCTTTTCAAATACATCCTCATGAAATCAGAAACAACTTACGACGTATTACTGCGGGCAGTGTACATTAGAGCCGACGTAAAATGAGAGGTGTGCAATCCATTCCAAACTTTGTAATATTCGTTCCTGCTTTCCTTTTCCTTTCAGAAACTCAACAATAGCGGGTGTTAATTCGAAAAATCCTTGCAGGAATGCCTTTAGACTCAACCAACGTACATAGCATATAACATCTCCTTACTCTTCATTTAATACTGTCAAAAACTGTTGCAGCTGACGGTATAATAACTTTACTGTGCGTCCACTAATTTTCAACACGTGTTCCACGCCTGCAAATTTAGAACGAAATGCTTCTTGATGTACAAAACAATGATTTCCGTACATTGCGTCTGTCGATCGTTATAATTGCTTGCTCTTTTATCGTCAACCAAATTTTTAATTCCTTTCTACATGGTCTTGCAATACTTCCGTGGCATATTATGCGAATGCATAGTCCATTTCGAGAATTCTCTTTCTTCTCTGCTGCGATACCAATTAAGTTTTAAAACCTTGTGACAGTACATGGCTAGATTGCGTCTTTTCTGCAAACGGTCACTGCACCCGCGAATTTCGTTGAGACCAGGAACGAATAGCGAGAGACAAACACCGCTGGCGCCACGATCCCGCCGAACTAACGAAAGTCATGCCACCCGAAAAATTCCACACCAAATGCTGGAAGAAAGAGCGTCGCATCGCGCTGATGAACGAAATTGTGGGTGACACTATACTAAAAATGTGGTACATAAAATTTTTGCCCATTACGTTTAATGTAAATATATGGTTCAAATGGCTCTGAGCACTACGGGACTTAACTTCTGAGGTCATCAGTCCCCTAGAACTTAGAACTACTTAAACCTAACTAACCTAAGGACATCACACACAGCCATGTCCGAGGCAGGATTCGAACCTGCGACCGTAGCGGTCGCGCGGTTCCAGACTGCAGCGCCTAGAACCGCTCGGCCACTCCGGCCGGCAATGTAAATATTACGTATTTGCTTAATTCTGCAAATCTTTAGACACTAAGTGTTAGTTAGAAATGTGATATGTGCTGTAATTTTGAGTTATCATGTATTTATTCTGGTTTAATGCCTTTAGAGCAAGTGAAGTAAGGCAATATCATTGGCAGAAAGATTTGTGTGGGAGCGCTTTCTCTGGATGCGAATGTGACGTCAGAGCAATGCGAACGCGTGTCAATTACTTGATTACGAGACGTCGGAGTGAACATACGCAGGTGCTGTGTACTGTCGTGCCTATATGAGGCGCAGCTTTTACTAGCGCGCCACAGAGAGAATTAGTCATTGCGAATCGAGGCGTGACCGCAATATTACCTGGGGCAATGGGAACACTGTAGAAGACAACGAAGACGATGGCTTAACATCTGTAACGAAGTGTAACGTTGTTTTACTTTCGTTCACATTAAAAACTTTGTTAGGTATTTCCCTGTGACATTCTCAGTGAAATTTATTTCAGTAGTGAGTGCTATATGTATAAACTGTAAGTACCCGATCTTGTCATTACCCTCAGACATTTTCACCCACTTAGCGTCCCATTAATTTCCATTGTTGCACACTCGCCTGTCGTGTTTAAATAGATAAGAGAAAAGTAATAGAAGACTATCATTGCCAGACTTGTTTTTTTGCAAAAACATAACTGAAAGTAATTAATAATAAAGCCTCAATATATCCACAGAGACAACCCCATTCTTGCTAATTGAGTGAAGAAAAAGCAAAGTAAGGTAGTTTAAAATTAAGGTCATTCTGGCAATTTCAACTCAAGAAAAGATTAAATTAAGTTCACCTAATCCATATCTGTGTCTATCGTACGAATACTATTGTGCACTCGCTTGGTTCGTGTTTCGGCGCCACGTGGGCTAGCCACGTGGTCTCAGGCGCCTTGTCACGGTCCGCGCGGCTCCCCCCGTCGGAGGTTCGAGTCCTGCCTCGGGCATGGGTGCGTGTGGCGTCTTTAGCGTATGTTAGTGTAAGTTGGATTAAATAGTGTGTAAGCTTAGGGACCCATAACCTCAGCAGTTTGATCCCATAAGACCTTACCACAAATTTCCAAATTTCGTACTTCGACGTTGTCAGTCTTTTCAAAGCCAACAGTTGATCTGATCCTGTAAATTTTTATTGTAATTACAACCCGTCCAATGTATATAGTTTGCCATATCCAGGAATCTATTGCACGTAAGTAAACATTAATTTGGGTTTACGTAAATAACTGTCCAGGATGCTACTCCAGGCAGGTGTAAAATGAATGTGCGCAACGGAAAATAATAAACGCTAAAATGATGATTTGGCCCTGTCTGACTACCCCTGAAGCAGATCTTAGGATCTTTTAGTTCCATAAATTACAATCTAAACATAAATGAATGATGAAAGTAACTAATACTGCTAAATGATAAACGTTGTTTCTTATTATACGTTTATTGCAGATTTAAAGAAAAAAAGAAAAAAACACCCTTTCTTACAAATGTGTATATTTTCTAAGTAAAACTATTAATCAATTGCCCAATTCTGTCCCTTTTATGGCCACGCGATCTAACATAAATAATACGAAATGACTGACATTATCTACGTACCAAACACTACACGACACTACTTTCAAACATGATCTACAGCGGTGTGGAACCTCAGTGGAAATAAACTAACGTGATCACAGCTGTTTTGCTTTATAGCCCCAATAAGCCGAAGCAATTTGTATCACCGTATGTACTGCGTCAGGTGCGTCCAAGTGATGGTTCTCGTACTCGTCTGCATCGATGGAAGAACTCCAGCCACAAAATAAAACTCTTTCAAACACTAGGACGGCAGAAGGCGGCCATCTGACTAATACACTCTTATATTGTCTTCTCATCTCTGTGTCCAACAAACGAGAAACGCGAACACCCAGCCACAAGGACGGAGTTCTAATAACGTCTCAGCGTAAGTATAGGCAGAAGAAGTGCTCTCAATCACCGAACGCTGCGACTTCCAACCCGGAGGCGAAGTCCATAATCGTGTTACGTTCGCAGCAGTACAGTCCCTAACTGTTCTAACTATAAACTCTCCTGAGAGCAAAGACAGCAAGTCTGTCTGAACAAAGCTGATATCGAGTGAGCGTCACACACGGGCGCTCACAACGAAGACCCCGTCTCTCCAGCGATGGCTTCCCAGCATGGCTCGGCTCCCCACAATCGTAAAGCCAAAAACGATATTCCCGAAACCACGGAATATTCTCTCTACAGATTCTTCCGAACGCCACCAACCATATTTTAGTCTTTCGTCGTCCAGCGCGGAAAGTTTGCGAGGATAAACCTATATTCGTAAAATGGTACGCTTCTACCTAAAAATCCTTGGAAATAACCCAGCCCGTGTGGTTTCCGAGCGGCCGCTTCTTCTTTCACCTGCGTCCAAGATTTTCAGCGTCCGGAAGTATTATCCGGTAATCCTTCCGGCCAGCCATCACCCTATTGTGGACCAGAGCTCAGGTGCAACGACGTCCGTCAAGCTACTTCCTGTGTTTAAGCAGGACCAACACCTGTGTGGGCCTACCACACAGAGCTTGAGTTCTGCCTGCCGTTTCATCTCCACTGGCGTTCCAACCTCTACTAGTACAGGCACTCATTCATTACGCCGTTTTTATAATAAAGACGCTCTTTCACCTTTCATGCAGTCAGCGTTAACAGTTATTTACAAGACATACGTGACAATGTCAATCTCCTTTATACACTCATGTATACGATGTACAACCTATCACATGATACCTAATTGTGTTTGTAGATCACGGCAAAGAATGTGGATGAGTTCTTGTAAGGTACGACATTATAGCCACCTTATAAGAGAGAAAAGAGCTACCTGTAGTCAGTCATTTGCTTTTCAATAACGAGTTCAAATACCGTTTTCCAAATTAACATATCTCAGTATTAACGATATAAGACAATTGCTTTATTTGTCTATTATTATCTGGTACACTGAGCTTACAATGCCAACGGCGTTGCCACAGTGGTCGCAGCGGCTCAGGTTGGATCATAGAAGTTAAGCACTGTTGGGCTTGGCTAGCAGTTGGATGGGTGACAGAGTATGACTATAGGATAGCGGAACAAACACTGGTAGCAGTTACTTCTGTAAAATATCTGGGACTATGCGTGTGAAACGATTTTAAGTGGAATGATCATATAAAATTAATTGGTGATAAGGCGGGTGCCAGGTTGAGATTCATTGGGAGAGTACTTAGAAAATGTAGTCCATCAACAAAAGAGGTGGCTTACAAAACACTCGTTCGACCTATACTTGAGTATTGCTCATCAGTGTGGGATCCGTACCAGATCGGGTTGACGGAGGAGATAGAGAAGATCCAAAGAAGAGCGGCGCGTTTCGTCACAGGCTTATTTGGTAAGCGTGATAGCGTTACGGAGATGTTTATCAAACTCAAGTGGCAGACTCTGCAAGAGAGGCGCTCTGCATCGCGGTGTAGCTTGCTGTCCAGGTTTCGAGAGGGTGCGTTTCTGAATGAGGTATCTAATATATTGCTTCCCCGTACTTATACCTCCCGAGGAGATCACGAATCTAAAATTAGAGAGATTCGAGCGCGCACGGAGGCTTTCCGGCAGTCGTTCTCCCCGCGAACCATACGCGACTGGAACCGGAAAGGGAGGTGATGACAGTGGCACGTAAAGTGCCCTCTGCCACACACCGTTGGGTAGCTTGCGGAGTATAAATGTAGATGTAGATGTAGATCTACCGAGCGCTGTTGGTAGTGCACTCAGCATCCAGTGACGCCTACCAGCCGAGGATGACGCTGGGGTCGCTCGGTATTATTGGGCCTTAGGAAGCCAGTTTGGGCGCAGTTAGTTAGCTACTTACGCTGAGGTGACAGCGAAATGGACATGTACAGATGACGGTAGTATCGCGTGAATAAGGTATAAAAGGACAGTGCTTTGGCGGACCTGTCATTTGTGGTCCCCTGCTCAGGATATTGGTGTTCAAAGGTTTCCCACTTGGTTATGGCCGCACGACAGAATTAACAGGCTTTGAACGGGGAATAGTAGCTGGAGCAAGACGCATGGGAAGTTCCCTTTCGGCAGTTGTTAGGGAATTCAGTATTACGATATCCACAGTGTCAAAAGCGTACGGAGAAAACGAAATTTCAGGCATTACGTCTAACCAGGGACAACGCAGAGTCCGACGGCCTTTCCTTAACGACCGAGAGCAGCGGTGTTTCCGAAGAGATGTCAGTGCCAACAGACGAGCAACACTACCTAAAATAATTGCAGGAATCATTGTGGGACCTACGATAAACGTATCCGTTACGCCAGTGCGGCGAAATTTGGCGTTAATGGGCTTTGGCAACAGACGGCCGTCATGAATGCCTTGCTAACAGAAAAACGTCGCCTTCAACACCTCTCCTGGACTAGTGACCATACCCTTTGGACGATATACGACTGGAAGACCGTAGCTTGGTTAGATGAGTTCCTATCTCAATTGGTAAGTGTGGTGTCACCGCCAGACACCACACTTGCTAGGTGGTAGCCTATAAATCGGCCGCGGTCCGTTAGTATACGTCGGACCCCCGTGTCGCCACTGTTAGTGATAGCAGACCGAGCGCCACCACACGGCAGGTCTAGAGAGACGTACTGGCACTCGCCCCAGTTGTACAGCCGACGTTCATAGCAATGGTTCACTGACAAATACGCTCTCATTTGCCGAGACGATAGTTAGCATAGCCTTCAGCTACATTTGCTACGACCTAGCAAGGCGCCGTATTCAATTGATAATTAATATTATGAAGCATGTACCGTAACGAGAGATGTTCTACAATTGTGGATTAAAGTTAAGTATTCTACCAGTTACCTCCTGTTTTGCTAGTCTTATTTCTCTGACCTGTTCCAGACCTAACGCCAGTCAGCGTGTAATTAAACGCGTGCATTTCGGCTTCCTCTAGAAAAACAGTGTTGGCTCTTCTGCCAACACTACAGTAAGAGATGATGGTCAGGTTCGAGTGTGGTGCAGACACCACGAAGCCATGGGCCCAAGTTGTCAACAAGGCACTGTACAAGCTGGTGGTTCCATAATGGTGTGGGCTGTGATTACATGGAATAGACTGGGTCGTCTGGTTCAACTGAACCTATCATTTTCAATTGATCCGATCACCGACTGGAAATGGTTGTGTACGACTATTTGGAGACCAGTTGTAGCCATTTATAAGCTTTATGCTCCCAAACAACAATGGAATTTTCATGGATGACAATGCGCTATGTCACCAGGTCACAGTCGTTCGCTACTGGTTTGAAAAATTACAACGATAGTTTTGGGACGTAATGGAGAGGTCAGTTCGCGCACAAAATCTTGCAGCGGCAACACTTTCGCAATTATGGATAGCTATGGAGGCAGCATGGTTTAAAATTTCTGCAGGGGACTTGTTGAGTCCCTGCCACGTCGATCTGCTGCGCTACGTCGGACTAAAGGAGGTCCGAAACTATATTAGAGGATACTCGATGGTTTCTGTTACCACAGTGTAATGTGTTGTGTAGAGAGAAACGTGTGTTGACCTACTGTTGCCACGCGTACGGCCAAAAGATACACATTCATTACTGCCTGCGTTATTGATCAGATACTGGACAGACAGTGCCCACGTGGGCTGGCGACCGCATTAAAGGCTTCAGTTATGAAGATTTTAATGCCTTGATGGTACGTAGGTACACTGGATTACTAGTTCCGACAGCACTTCCTCCGCCTGTACTTCACTTTTGGCACAAGTGCCATGATGGCAGGTAATGTGCACAAGGCATTCGCCAAACCCAAACCCTTCCATCGGACGGCCACTGGGTACAGCGTGGTTCGTCAATCCAAATCACTCGTTGCCATTCATCCACAGTACAGTGGTGTCGCTCTTTACATCATCTCAAGTGTCCCTTAGCAAAGACTACAGAAACGTGTGTCTTATGAGGATTATTCGATTATTATACCCCATTGTTTTTAACTACCTAAGCACAGTCACTCTGCTAGCCGGACTTTGAAACTCACTTCTGCTGATTTCATGCGATTTTTACAAGCACTCTCCACAGTCCTGGACGGTCACTGTCCAACATGAGGCAGCCTGGTCTTGATTTAGCTGCACCTGTTCCTGCGCGTTTCCACTTCACTATCAAATCACCAACAATGGGCTTGGACAGCTTTAGATGGGTTGAAATGTCCCTGGTGAATTTGTTGCTCAGGTGATACCCAATGACCAGTTCATGTTCAACACAATACTCCCGTCTTATACAGGTGCGTCGGCCGCTTGTGACATCTTGTGGACGTTTCCGCATTACAGAGGAGCTTTTTCCAAAGCTGTTTCACAAAGGAAGACTGTACTGTAGTTCCTTCTATAGATTGTCGCACAGATGACAAAATGGTAGGTATCGAAATAGATGACAGAGGGATAGAAAAACAATCAAAATCGCCCAAAAGAGGAAAGGCCGCTGGACCTGATTGGATACCAGTTCGATTTTACACAGAGTAATCGATGAAACTTGCCCCCCCCCCCTTTCTTGCAGCGGTGTACCGTAGGTCTCTAGAAGAGCGTAGTGTTCCAAAAGATTGCAAAAGGGCACAGGTCATCCCCGTTTTCAAGAAGGGACGTCGAACAGATGTGCAGAACTGTAGACCTATATATATAACGTCTATCAGTTGTAGAATTTTGTAACACGTGTTATGTTCCAGTATAATGGCTTTTCTGGAGACTAGAAATCTACTCTGTAGGAATCAGATCGTGTGAAACCCAGCTCGCGCTATTCGTCCACGAGACTCAGAAGGCCATAGACACGGGTTCCCAGGTAGATGCCGTGTTTCTTGACTTCCGCAAGGCGTTTGATACAGTTCCCCACAGTCGTTTAATGAACAAAGTAAGAGCATATGGACTATCAGACCAATTGTGTGATTGGATGGAAGAGTTCCTAGATAACAGAACGCAGCATGTCATTCTCAATGGAGAGAAGTCTTCCGAAGTAAGAGTGATTTCAGGTGTGCCGCAGGGGAATGTCGTAGGACCGTTGCTATTCACAGTACATATAAATGACCTTGTGGATAACATCGGAAGTTCACCGAGCCTTTTTGAGGATGATGCTGCAGTATATCGAGAGGTTGCATCAATGGATAGTTTTACTGAAATGCAGAAATATCTGCAACGAATTGACGCGTGGTGTAGGGAATGGCAATTGAATCTCAATGTAGACAAGTGTAATGTCCTGCGAATACATAGAAAGAAAGATTCTTTATCATTTAGCTACAATATAGCAGGTCAGCAACTGGAAGCAGTTAGTTCCATAAATTATCTGAGAGTAGGCATTAGGAATGATTTAAAATGGAATGACCAAATAAAATTAATCATCAGTAAAGCAGATGCCAGACTGAGATTCATTGGAAGAATCTTAAGGAAATGCAATCCGAAAACAAAGGAAGTAGGTTACAGTACACTTGTTCGATCACTGCTTCGAATATTGCTCACTGTTGTGGAATCCATACCATATAGGGCTGATAGAAGAGGTACAGAAAATCCAACGGAGAGCAGCGCGCTTCGTTACAGAATCATTTAGTAATCGCGAAAGCGTTACGGAGATTATAGATAAACTCCAGTGAAAGACTCTGCAGGAGAGACGCTCAGTAGCTCGGTAGGGGCTCCTGTTGAAGCTTCGAGAACATACCTTCACCGATGAGTCAAGCAGTATATCGTTCCCTCCTACGTATATCTCGCGAAGAGACCACGAGGATAAAATCACAGAGATTAGAGCCCACACAGAGACATACCGACAATCTTTCTTTCCATGAACAATACGAGACCGCAATAGGAGGGAGAAGCGATAGAGGTACTCAAGGTACCCTCCGCCACACACTGTCAGGTGGCTTGCGGAGTATGGATGTAGATGCAGATGTAGATGTAGCACTCAAGTTCCATCTTCAGCCGACCGGTGTGGCCGAGTGGTTCTAGGTGCTTCAGTCTGGAACCGCACGACCGCTACGGTCGCAAATTAGAATCCTGCCTGCATAGACGTGTGTGATGTCCTTAGGTTAGTTAGGTTTAAGTAAAGTTCTAGGGGGCTGATGACCTCAGATGTTGTCCCATAGTGCTCAGAGCCATTTTGTAAGTCCCATAGTGCTCAGATCCATTTGAACCATTTGCTATCTTCAGATAGCGTACAGGGCATGGTACAAAAACAAAGTTGCGGTTTATCGCACAGCATGATTTCATAGCCTGTGCACTGAGGATCTGAAGACAGCAGCATAGCTCTACCGAAACTAGTAATTTAGTGTACCTATATGCGATCAAGGAATAAAAACATCATATTTGAAACTTTCTTGATATTACAGTTAGAGTCGTTGTGGACTATTTTTCTCAGTGGCACTCCATTTCGTATTTTATGTGAGTGATGGCACTCTATAAGCATTAAACCAAATACAAATATGTAGAAAGTGCGGCAGTAGAATGGGTTACTCTTTGGAATAACTTCTTGTATACTTCTCTCTACTAATCAGTCAAATTTTTACGTATATAGACCAACGCGGCGACTGGAAATTTGTACCGAGGCCGGAAATCGAACTAGGCAGGTGCGTTAGCCACTTAGCCACTTTGACACAGCAGTTGAGACACGTGCACATATTAGTCAGATACAAATGGCTCTAAGCACCTTGGGACATAACATCTCAGGTCATCAGCCCCTTGACTACTTAAACCAAACTAACCTAAGGACATCACACACATCCATGCCCGAGGCAGGATTCGAACCTACGGCCGTAGCAGCAGCGCGGTTGCGGACTGAAGCGCCTACAACCGCTCAGCCAGAGCGGCCGGCGCACAGATTACTCTGGCACGCCTTTCTCCTCGATCCAAACTCTGATTGCCACCCCAGTATACCAGGTGATCAAAAAGTCAGTATAAATTTGAAAACTGAATAAATCACGGAATAATGTAGATAGAGAGGTACAAATTGACACACATGCTTGGAATGACGTTGAGTTTTATTAGAACCAAAAAAATACGAAAGTTCAAAAAATGTCCGACAGATGGCGCTTCATCTGATCAGAATACCAGTAATTAGCATAACAAAGTAAGACAAAGCAAAGATGATGTTCTTTACAGGAAATGCTCAATATGTCCACCATCATTCCTCAAAAATAGCTGTAGTCGAGGAATAATGTTGTGAACAGCACCGTAAAGCAAGTCCGCGGTTATGGTGAGGCATTGGCGTCGGATGTTGTCTTTCAGCATCCCTAGAGATGTCTGTCGATCACAATACACTTGTGACTTCAGGTAACCCCGAAGCCAATATTCGCAAGGACAGGTCTGGGGACCTGGGAGGCCAAGTATGACGAAAATGCCGGCTGAGAACACGATCACCACCAAACGACGGGCGCAAGAGATCTTTCACGCGGCTAGCAATACGGGGTGTCTTTCTTTTTTTGGTTCTAATAAAACTCCGTATCATTCCAAGCATGTGTGTAAATTTTTACCTCTCTATCTACATTATTCCGTGGTTTATTAAGTTTTCAAATTTATACTAACTTTTTGATCACCCGGTACTTTCAGTTCTCACTTACACATGAAAAGACTTTCCAAGACTCTCCACGTTCTGGGATAGCACCTCAGCATCGAACGTAAAATTTCGCTCGCCACTTCAGTGTACATACATAAAATTATATCTGTAGGAGACCAGTAAAGGCTGTGAAATTGTATTTCTGTGAAATTTTCTTCGGAGACGATAGCCTTGTTCGGAATCAAATTCATAAGGGATACGCAATCACGGTTAAATTATCGTATAAAGTAAAAACGGGAGGTTACAACCAGTCGCGCTCTACCGAGAAATTCCGAGAAGCAGCAAGCGAAGCCTAGAGATGGCGTATAGTACTGACAAGGGAACCTCCCAATCGCACCCCCGTCAGATTTAGTTATAATTTGGCACAGTGGATAGACCTTGAGAAACTGAACACAGATCAATCGAGAAAACAGGAAGAAGTGTGGAACTATGAAAAAATAAGCAAAATATACAAACAGAGTAGTCCATGGGCAACACAGGCAACATCAAGGAGGCTCTGAGCACAAGTGCGCCGTGGTCCCGTGGTTAGCGTGAGCAGCTGCGGAGCCAGAGGTCCTTGGTTCAAGTCTTCCCTCGAGCGAAAGTTTACTTACTTTATTTTTGCAAAGTTATGATCCGTCCGTTCGTTCATTGACGCCTCTGCTCACTGTAATAAGTTTAGTGACCGTCTTTTGGGACCGCACCGCAAAACCGTACGATTAGTAGACGAAAGGACGTGCCTCTCCAATGGGAACCGAAAACATTTGATCGCAAGGTCATAGGTCAACCGATTCATCCGCAGGAAAATACGTCTGATACATTATATACGACACTGGTGACGGCATGTGCGTCACATGACAGGAATATGTTGTCGACCCACCTAACTTGTACACTTGGTGAATGGGTAAAAAGGTTCTTCTACCTTGCCCGATTTAGGTTTTCTTGTGGATAATCACTCCCAAAAAAGTGATGAAAACATAAGAGTTTGGCACATAAACTGCAACAAATGAATGCTTTCCAGGCAGGATTTCCCGTTTAGTTTGATACTGACATGCTATTCCAAAACAGAGAACATCTGAAATGCTTTTCTTGTCTGGGGGAGGGGGGGGGGGGGAGTACCAGGTGAGCTGAGGCGTAGACGAGAATTAGGAGCCGGTCGTTGTGGCCGAGCGGTTCTAGGCGCTTCAGTCCGGAATCGCGATACTGCTACGGTCGCAGGTTCGAATCCTGCCTCGGGTGTGGATGTGTGTGATGTCCTTAGGTTAGTTAGGTTTAAGTAGTTCTAAGTCTAGGGAATTGATGACCTCAGATGTTAAGTCCCATACTCCTTAGAGCCATTTGAACCGTTTTTGAGAATTACGACTGAGGTGGGAAGCACGCTAGGATTGTCTGTGCAGGTGCGCGAAGCCACTGTGCCAGGGTGAAGTAGTGGTTAGGGCATCTGCCTCAAGAGCGGGAGACAGGTTCGAATCCCGGCCTTGGTACAAATTTTTATTCGTCGCTTTAGTCCGCATATATACATCATACATGTCTGAACCTGAAAAGATCTCTGAAACCATATGATTTCATATGAAGTTGGAAGCCACAATGAGAAGAGAGCCCAGAAGTAATGGATCCAACCTGTGGAGTCTGCTGGAGGAAATGCACTAAGTAAGCAATTGGCGTGCCTTATGTTACGGTGCTCGCTTATTTCCAAGTTCGTATCGATCTTAGTGCTGAGTTTTCACTCAGACGACGTTTTGGCGTTAGGCGATTGTTTCCGTGTGTGATCGCTGGCCCGAGCTTAGCTGGAGGCGTGTGAGAAGGAAAGAGGTGGCTGCCTTGGCGTGGAGACAGTTCGGCTCGGCTGGGGTTGTTTGCATCTGGACGCTGAGTGGGGCCCGATGGGAAGATCGGACCGCGATTTTACGGTTGATAGTGTGGACAGCGGCGTGGTGTGCCGTTTAACTTGATTCGCAAGGGGAGCAAAATCTCGCCTCTTGTAGTTAATCGAGCCTGAGTTTGAAATACCTTTTATGTGCGGCGGGATGTCATTTCGTCCTCCTGTCTCTCCGTCACTGGGATTGCTATCCTCATCCCATGCATGTATATCGATGGGCTACGCTGCTCTCCGTACTCTACTAGACGCTGGTGATGGAAGTGCGTCGTTCAGCGGCACGTTAGTCTGGGTGCTTTATGTTTGAAGTGCGTAGTCTTCGAGTGGCACTCCTTAGAGTTTGCCTTGCGCTGTTAGATTGGAGTTTATTTTGTCTTGTGGTACTTCCGCTTTCCGTTAACGAAGATTAAACTTGACTCGGCACTCCGTACGGCGGTTGGCATCTCAACAGGCGGGTTGGAGCCACCTTCGCGACTAAACGGAAGTCTTTGGACTGAGAGGTCTTGTGTTTTGCATATTGTTCATAAATTGTTGTTTTGGTTTTAAGTTGGCTGAGGTATGTTATGGATTTCCCGGCATTTGGTCTGTTGTCTGGCCAGGGCTAGGTCTCGTTATTTTAAAAGTTGGTCCTGTTTTGGCTTAGTACGATTTTGGTTTACTGCCTGGTGGTTCTGGTATTACGCCGGGTCGCTGTGGTTGTGTTGCATTTTGTATGGGGCTGTGTGCTCGGAGCCGTGGAGTACCATTTGCGTGAACTGCTTCACTGAGGAGTACTGATCGGGCCATTCTTGGTCCTCTGCTGTATGAAATGATTTTATTATTATTTTAAAGTAACATTATCACTTAAATGATTGAATTCTTGTTGCGTTAATTGCAATTTGGGTACTGAGAAATTTGCCGGCAGAGAAGCCGAGCGGTTCTAGGCGCTTCAGTCCGGAACCGCGCGACTACTAGGGTCGCAGATTCGAATCCTGCCTCGGGCATGGATGTGTGTGATGTCCTTAGGTTAGTTAGGTTTAGGTAGTTGTAAGTTCTAGGGGACTGATGACCTCAGATGTTAAGTCCCACGGTACTCAGAGCCATTTGAACCACTTTACTGAGAAATTTAGTAGTGTAATTACGGAAGATTTAATAGTGGCACATGCCCCTTTACCTGTTTCGTAATCTGTTAATTACCGAAAGACCTTAAGCTCATAGTCATATGATGTGATTTTCTTACATTATTGTATTTTTATGTCATGTTATTGTTTTTTTTTTAATTTGCTGATCATTGGTGTACTGTTCCAAGTATTAAAATGTTTCAGGTAGCTATTACTTGGGTGGAACGCGCGGAACCGCAACGGAGAGAGTAGTTGCGTGCCTTACGTGTCCGTTGTTGGCGCGGCCTGGTGTCCGTTGTTTGTTTTGGTGCACCTGAGTGAACTATTGTATTGTCTCCTCCCTTGCGGTCCCATCGTATTCTTCTCATAAACATTTCCTTCAAGGTATTTTAGTTAATTTTATGCTAGTATTATTTTAATTTCTTGCATTGGTAAAACTGTGCGGCTTTCATTATGCACACTGTTTGTCATAGCGGAGTTGATGTGCCATTGTAATTTCTTAAACTCCATTGTGTGTGCCCTTCGTGATATATGTTGTTTGTCATAATAAATTTGAGTATGGCAATTATAATATCTCATATATCATGATGTGCGTGTGTAATGGTGATGGATGATTGTTGTTTTTGGCGCCCATCATGTCTCCTTTCTTGTCCCTGTTGGTACATTATCCTTGTACTTGTGTTGGTAAGCCGCATCAGTGGTAGCAGAGCGCGGTTACGATCCACGGACCTCTGGGTTATGGGCCCAGCATGCTTCCACACACCATAACACCTTAGTTCATAGGAACTGACTAACGAGTAGAGACAGAGCGTCTAGACGAGGTGTGGAACTCTGGCTGCCACGTCCAGTATCGCCGGCGGCCCGGCAGTTCCGGCCGGCTGCGGCCGTATCTGCAAGGTGGCCGCCGTGGGCGTCGCGCCGGAGGAAGAGGCGGCGGCTGGCGGCCGCGATACGATGGCCAGTGGCCGAGGCGCGCCGGAAGCGCCAGCGGCCGCTATCTGGCCCTGGCCGCGCTATCTGCCCGCTATCTCCCGGCCAGCCGAGGCAGCGCCGTCCCGGCCGCCGTCCAGGGCGCGCACTCAAATACACGCCGTGTTGGGTCGTGTGGTACACACTACACTGCCTACATCAGGGACTTCACCCGTGAGCAGGTGCTGCTCGTGTGCAGTGCGAGGCACGGCGTGTCTCACAAGGGAACCTCCCCATCGCACCCCCCTCAGATTTAATTACAAGTTGGCACAGTGGATAGGCCTTGAAAAACTGAACACAGATCAATCGAGAAAACAGGAAGAAGGTGTGTGGAACTACGAAAAAATAAGCAAAATATACAAACTGAGTAGTCCATTCGTAAGATAGGCAACAACAAGGATGGTGTAAGCTCAGGAGCGCCGTGGCCCCGTGGTTAGCGTGAGCAGATGCGGAACGAGAGGTCCTCGGTTCAAGTCTTCCCTCGAGTGAAAAGTTTAATTTTTTTATTTTCAGACAGTTATCAGAGTTCAGGCACCCACACATAATCAACTTCGCTCTCCAAAATTCCAAGACATGTTCAGATTTGCTTGGACATATACAGGATTTGGCGGTCTACACACGGAAAAATTTGAAAGCGGCAAAAACATACGTTTTGACAGAGCCTTCGGCATGGATGTGTGTGATGTCCTTAGGTTAGTTAGATTTAAGTAATTCCAACTTCTAGGGGATTGATGACCACAGATGTTAAGTCCCATAGTGTTCAGAGCCATTTGAACCACATTGAACTTCCACGACCATCAAAATGAGAATGTTTCGACGTTGCGACAAAAAGGCCAGCTGTACAGCGCTGGCATTGCCGGATAAACGTTTGTCCGCTTTCAACACCAAAGAAAAAAGAAAAACTAGTTAAAAGTTTAGACACTTATTTTTTCAAAACAACAGTTTTCAAGTTTGCGAGAGCTATAACTGTTGAAATACACATGCAGTTGGGTTGCATCTTCTTGTAACATGTACTGTAGTTTATTGGATTTTTGCGATGTATTTTGGTGCAAGTTTTCATAACGATATTTTGGTTGAAAAAAATTGACTTTTATTTCAGAGTTCCTCCATTTTGTTAAAAACCATTTTTCTAATGTCTCTACGTACTATGTAGGGAAGTCATCGGTCTCAAAGCAGTTCTTGAAATGTTTATTATTATTTAGCGTAAGGCAATACATGCAGAAAGATTACAAAACTACTACTCGTCAATATTTAAGCACAGCTCTCGAGCATAAAATATCATAAATAATAATAGCTATGATGGATATCAAGGCGTTTCCTGTATTTTATAACATCTTTCGTCGCTGTTAGGAAATCTTTGAAACGATCCTTGTAGGAACGCGCTGGACATGTCGATACAACACAAACAGCTGTCGTTCCACACCATAGTCAGACGATGGCGATGAAGAGTTTCCTCACTTGTGCAGAGTGTCTGCACATCGTCCATGGCGTGTTCGGATGCGTTTCAAGATATTCCAAATTGCTCAAGGCTGATGGAATGGAGCGGGGTTTCTTCCGGATGGAGGGCAGCTTCAGGCATTGTGGAGAACAGTTTTGTTGCCAGCAACGTTTCCATTCATTAGTGAGATTGAATTCAGTTTCCATCAGAGCCCTGGCTCTGATGAGAGTGTTATGTCCTGATGTTAGTCTCTTTTGCTCCGCAGGAAGCACGCCGTCCACTACTGGAAGGGTGGTGTTACTAGCAGTTTACTGGTAGTCACGCAGTAGCGCACTCTTCCGTCTGGTACCAGGATGTGGAATGTGGCTCAAGATAGGTAGCCAGTATGTGGGAGTAGGTCGTATTGAGCACTAAGAATGAACGTGGCCTCGTTAAGTTGTACGTCTATCTTTTTTTACGTGTGAACTATATAGCATCGCTTCTTGAAAAAAGTAATGCAAATCAACTTATCGATATGTAACTACAATGGAACCGCTATACGTGCTCATAGAACTGTAATTACTATTATCTCTGTATCGTAGTATATTAGAAAAAGCTTTCGTCGTTTCACGTTCTTGTCTTATTCTTTGTCTTCTGTGTCTGGTTGGTTCTGATGTCCTATCTGACGGTAGCACATAGATCATGGTCTGTAAATAATTGTTTCATTTATGTGTAGTGTCATGATAATATGCTTGAATATATGCAAATAGCTTGGTAGCATGTGTTTTTGTTAGTAGCAAAAAGTAACTTCTCTGACCCATAATTATCATTTACGTAATAATTAAATGTAGCCCTGGCCATTTTGTGTAAATTGATTGCTGTAGCGACGCCATTAATGATAAAATGATAAAAACGCTTTTAATAGTCAACTCTTGCAAGAAGTATTACAGATAATAATCTTAACAAATACAGAACGGCGTAATATTTTCCATTTCATTTTTTAGGCCAAGATACAGTTTTATCAATAATAATTTTTACTGATGTATACGTTGCCATTGCACATAGGCAGCTATACTGGAACATCAAGCCTCACAGAAAAAGAAATTATTAAGCAGTTGATTTAACTGGTTTATGGCGTAACGTAAAAGAATGATTTTTTTTCAATCCATCGAGAGTAAGACGGATGTCTTCACGTTGGAATACGTATAATATTTCTGTCGATAGCGCCCTGAGAAACAATTACCCGTGCCTTTTAACCAACATAAAAGAGAATTTTTAACGAAACATTTTCATTTCCAATGATCAGGATAATTTATTTCATTCTCTTTTGAAAAAAAGGTTTAGCGATAACTATTAAGCCAGCGGGTGCACAGAACTCTGCTGCTGAGCACACCAAGCCGGGTGCTGATACCCAGACACCGTCAGATATCGATCCCCAACGAGAGCCGCAGCGTTTATGGAAAATGTTGTTTCTGGTTTTGAGCTTAGCTGATGTTCGTGTCAAGTGCTCCTTAAAAGAAGGTATCTTATCTAACGTGATCCCAACGTATTTTAGGTGTACATTATGATGATGTTTGTCTCCTTCAAAATAAACATCGAAAGCTCTGTGAGCCACTCTATTGGACAGATGAAAACATGAAACTTTTTGTGTTAGCAGAAGAGCCAACACCGTGTTACGAGTGGGGGCCGAAACGCACACGTTTTAGCTCACGCAGGCTGACGTGAGGTCTGCAACATGACAAGGAATGAGAATTCAGAATGCGGACATAATTAGTTTGATACTTAACATTAATCCATTAATGATGAACGTCGCTCTTGACAGTACATGATTCACAATATTATCTGTTCAGAATACATTCTTGAAGATAGTACTTATAGTAACTGAATAGGGCGCCTTGCTAGGTCGTAGCAAATGACGTAGCTGAAGGCTATGCTAAACTGTCGTCTCTGTAAATGAGAGCGTATGTAGACAGTGAACCATCACTAGCAAAGTCGGCTGTACAACTGGGGCGAGTGCTAGGGAGTCTCTAGACTAGACCTGCCGTGTGGCGGCGCTCGGTCTGCAATCACTGATAGTGGCGACACGCGGGTCCGACGTATACTAACGTACCGCAGCCGATTTAAAGGCTACCACCTAGCAAGTGTGGTGTCTTGCGGTGACACCGCCAAAATTCTTCTTCTTTTTGAGTTTGGTTGTAATCTCCATTTGAGGAAATAGTGGCTTATGTAGACCAGTTTCGGATATCTTCAGTTCAAAAATATTGTGTTGGGTAGCTATTGCCCAGCCGCCTGCATAGCCGAACTTACTGGACTGTGTTGGAGGGACATCAGGTGTATATATGCATAAATTAAGCAAGAGAGAAACAAGGACGAGTCCCTGTAGCAAGCCATTATTCAACACTTTTAGGCAGCTAGTGTCTTCTTCTGTAGTTACAGTAAATGTCCTTCTGGTTAACATATTGATAATTAGTTTTGTTGTCCGTTTGCGTAGGAAAAGTTGTAATAACTTACAAAGCAGTGCATACCTCCAAGCTGTGTCATATGCTGCAGTTAGACCGACAAAAGCAACTGACGTTTCCTGCTTCCTTTGGTATCCTGCTTCGATAAATGTTGTTAAAGGTAAGCGCAGCTTCGTCCTGGGCGGAATCCAGCTTACTCAAGAGGGAGGCTCTGAAAGATTGCTGGACTAATTCGATTGTATAGAATTCTTTCAAGGAACCCATAAACGCCGGCCGGTGTGGCCGAGTGGTTCTAGGAGCTTCAGGTTCGAATCCTGCCTCGGGTATGGATGTGTGTGATGTCCTTAGGTTAGTGATGTTTAAGTAGTTCTAAGTTCTAGGGGGACTGATGACCTCAGATGTTAAGTCCCATAGTGTTCAGAGCCATTTGAACCATTTTTGAACCCATAAACAGTGCTCAATAGTGCGACTAGGCGGTATTCCTGAGGCTGGTCTGGTACCTTGGTAAATCGTCATTGAAGGCATAATTAAATCCAAATGCCAAGTCTTACAGAAGATTTTATCAAAATATAACATTGATGTTGTTGTTGTTTAGGGAACACAGGCTGAAGATGAGGAGTTTTAAAAATTATGTCCTAGGTCGAAAATTGCGGCGATCAGTGCTCCCACCGACCGTCCTTGCACTCCGCGAAGGCCTTTTGTCTATATTACGTAGTGTCCTCCGGGTTTTTTACTTAAAAAAATACGGAGTACAACCTTAAGGGTGTACGATACAGGTCTAAAGAAGAGATGAAAGGGACACAGTACTGCCGCAAGAAACTATTAAAGCACTTTCAATAATTAAAACTGATTATCCATACCTCGATAAGCTATGTAGCAGATGCGGAAGGCAGGATCCACCAGGCAACAGGAGCAATTAAGTTTTTAAATGGAGTTCTGTGGAGCAGGGAGGTATCGGAAGAAAGAAATGAGAGGATTCTGCAGGCAGTAGTTTGCAAGTGTACTGACATATCTATGGACCATGGAGGAGCCTCAGAGAAACAAAGAAGGAGCAGTACAGATGTGGGGATATGGAGACCATCCATGACATCCACAGCATAGAAGAGAAGAAACGAGGAATTTTGGGACATAATGGTTTTCGAAAAACCTGTCAGTCAAAGAAATGAGAAAATAGAATGAACCGTGAATTTATTTTCAAAAATCTCTTTCTTAAAGAATTTACTTTATTTACTAACGATTCATCAAGAACATTAACACATTTAATCACACTAGGTGAGCGTGTAAGTAGTTGCCAGGGAGTAACTGACGAAAATGAAATTACCTTTAACAAATGAGAATTTTATTCATAAAAGTCTTTTCAAAACAGATTTAAAATTTATAAGCAGAAAAGCACCCTCGAAATATCAAGTTACAATTTTATTTAGAGGCAGAAAGAACAATACTGACAATATGAGTCTTCGGGCTGAGAAGCTTGCCGCTCCCTTCCAACACGGCCGTAGTCACGACCGCTCACAACAGCCTCTGAAAGACTACACTGGTGCAAATCTGCAACGCAGCAGATTACTTTAAACTAAAAATTTTAGCGACTCACACAAACACATTAACTATGCACCCCGTAAGAGGGATGGAAATGATACAAACACATTAAGAAATTATTTGCCACCGACAGTGCAACTTGTTTTTAAAAAGACTTACGGTGGAAGGGTGGCAACTTTATGAAAATGACTATTTAAATAAAACCCATGAAATTCAGACTTGCATTATATGTACAACATGCTCTACATTACACATATACCGCTTCGCAAGATGATAGGCTGAATAAAAACATATTTCAGGAATTCGGCCTTTACACCTTAATTCTATAAATTCATTAACACCGAATACAACAAACATGACAGAGCTATTAACGTACGACAGACCGACAGACTGACAAACAGACACTAATTGCCTAACAATCGCGGACGAGAGACAAACGAGCAAAATGGGGACGAGAGACTGACCAAGAAAACAAGTCGAATTTAACAAGCAACTGAAACGACATATCACGAATCACTTAACTGTGATGCCTGGTGAAGACCTAGCGCAGCACCCCAAAACGCTCTCCCGATCCGTCCGCTAGCAGCCGCTTCAACGAAAGCAGGAAGGCGCGCCGATCTCCCGTCTCACGGCGTCGCAGCTCGCCCCGGCCAGTCCGATGTCGTGGGTTGAATCCTGTTGCTCTCGTATCGGCCACGAAGCCACTATCCCTCGCCATACGGTGCGGCCCACTGGACTGATGTGGCGACCTCACATGCGCCGACGCTCAAGACGGACAAGTCATCTCGTGTCCCTGTGCGCGACCGACCAACCGATCGATCCAACCGGCCTTGAAGGTCGATCCGAACGACAGACATCCTGGCACTCCAGACGGCAGACTAACATTGACTAAGCGATCACTCGGTCGGACCCACCCCTGCAGAGGAAACATGCCCTCAGGCTACCCAACATCCCTTCCCCGGGAAGAGACCGACCTACCGATCAATCCAACCGCCAATGTCCATTGCCTGAACAGAGCAGACTGGCGGCCTAACACATACTGGCACTCCGGACGACAGACAGACACTGACTGCCCCACACTGACCCGGCTGACCAACTGACCAGACTCACCGAGACAGACAGACTGACTCCTCTGCCGAGCCCATAGCGCGCGTTAAATGCACGTGAACAGGCAACCTTTCCCCTTTCCCACCAGAGGGAGACACCAAAGCTGCGATTGCCACAGCGGCGCCACCGCCAGACACGGAGGGCGTCTGCTTCACACTACGCGCTGCGGCGCGTTCTTCAACACAGCAAAATTTTACCACGGCTCATAGATCTTCAGTGGCATGTCCACATACGGGAAACGGAATAAGGACGGTGGCCAAGAGCATTCCACCAATGAGAGCAGCCGTGAAGGAGGAAGCGATCGAGCGTAATGTGGAGACCTGGAGTGACTACAGCGGTGAGGAACACTGAAATGGACGTCAATGATAACGAGTGCGAACATGGGGCAACTCCTGTTGAGCGGAGAGAAAGTAATATTTCACATAATTATTGCCCGAATATAAAAACTTAAAAACGGTGTGATCTTAAGTTAGCATTAACACAGAGCGTAAAGAATTTTGAAACTGTTTATTTATGTATGTTGAGGCAGCGTAACTCACGGCGAGCAACTTACTCAGAGTATATTCGTCCGTTATTAGAGACTGAGAGCACCTGGTCACTTCCAACAAACTTTCCACTTAATTTCATACCATACAAAACATCTTGTCGTTGACATTCCGCACAAAGTAACGAAATGAGAAAAAATTATCCCTTACCGTATTTTAGTAGTTAATGCAGTGAGACTGTAAGTAGGCTGTGTAGGCTTTTATGTTAGTAACGCCACGTAGCGCTCTATATGAAAATCACTGACTGTGCTGTGTGAAGTCTGTGGCTGGTTTGCATTGTTCGAATATTTGCTGTTGTAGTGTTGGGCAGCTGGATGTGAACAGCGGTTAGCGTTGGGCAGTTGGAGGTGAGTCGCCAGCAGTGGTGGATGTGGGGAGAGAGATGACAGAATTTTGAGAGCGGACGATCTGGAAGTGTGTCCATCAGAAAGAGTAAATTTGTAATATTGGATACCATGAACTGATATATATACGATGACTTTTGAACATTATTAAGGTAAATACATTGTTTGTTCTCTATCAAAATCTTTCATTTGCTAACTATGCCTATCAGTAGTTAGTGCCTTCAGTAGTTAGAATCTTTATTCAGCTGGCAGTATTGGCGCACGCTGTATTGCAGTAGTTTAAGGAACGAAGATTTTTGTGAGGTAAGTGATTCTTGAAAGATTTAGGTTATTGTTAGTCAGGGCCACTCTTTTGTAGGGATTATTGAAAGTCAGATTGCGTTGCGCTAAAAAAAAATGTTGTGTGTCAGTTTAGTGATGATAACAATACGTAAAGAGAGAAATGTACGAGTACGTCCAGTTTTGCTCAACTGTTTGAAAATCAAATAATGTAAGAGGTTTATCAGCACAGTAATTCAATAATTTTTCTAAGGGGGGGGGGGGGGGGTTCAAAAAATGGTTCAAATGGCTCTGAGCACGATGGGACTTAACTGCTGAGGTCACCAGTCCCCTAGAACTTAGAACTACTTAATCCTAACTAACCTAAGGACATCACACGCATCCATGCCCGAGGCAGGATTCGAACCTGCGGCCGTAGCGGTCGCGCGGTTCCAGACTGTAGCGCCTAGAACCACTCGGCCACTTCGGCCGGCTCTAAGGGGAGGTTTCAAGACTTCAGCATCAGGAATGTCGTTTTAATTTATTACTTCTGTACTGCGAATTCCTTCCGCAGCCACATTTTACCGGAAGTATCCATATATACCACCCAATGTATGTGCAAAATTATATAATTGTACGATCCATTGTGCAAGACGTATTACGTGATCAACAGAGACGTGAAAACTTCGTTTTTCTTAGAACGGAGTACAAATTATCCAGAGTATACTCTTGCAGTCTTTCATAAAGAGAGCGCTCAAACTTAAAACATAATTTCAAACCTCTCGAACACTTTCATTAAGGAGAGTTCTGTTCTTTGGGCTGATGGGTGTGAGGGAGGGACTGCTGATAATTAGTGTGATCGTGGTCCGCAGCTCGTGGTCGTGCGGTAGCGTTCTCGCTTCCCACGCCCGGGTTCCCGAGTTCGATTCCCGGCGGGGCCAGGGATTTTCTCTGCCTCGTGATGACTGGGTCTTGTGTGATGTCCTTAGGTTAGTTAGGTTTAAGTAGTTCTACGTTCTAGGGGACTGATGACCATAGATGTTAAGTCCCATAGTGCTCAGGGCCAGTGTAATCATGTCACAGTGAACCCAACGTGTGTCGTAGTATATTCCTATATGCCTCACTTGCTACTAATACCTGAAATGTTCTTAGCAGGATTTGACAGGGTAGTTGGCGATTTTTAGAGGGTCGGCGGTGGCGTGCTTCCTGCTTGCGTGATCTGTCACTTTATAATGTTTCAAAGAAAAACAAATCTTCTATTCTTCCTGTAGGAAATTTTCCAGCTGCTGCAACTTGACGCTCTGATGGGAGGAATTTACAGGTATTTTGTAGTTTGTACCAGGTGCAGCTACTCTCCTTTTATACTGTCAGTGTGACAGTACTCTACATCTGCATCTACTGGGTGGTCAAAAAGTCAGTATAAATTTGAAAACTTAATAAACCACGGAATAATGTGGATAGAGAGGTAAAAATTGACACACATGCTTGGAATGACATGGGGTTTTATTAGAACCACTCCATATTGCTAGACGCATGGAAGATCTCGTTTGGTGATGATCGTGTGCTCAGCCGCCACTTTCGTCTCGCTTGGCCTCCCAGGTCCCCAGACCTCAGTCCGTGCGATTATTGGCTTTGGGGTTACCTGAAGTCGCAAGTGTATCGTGATCGACCGACATCTCAAGAGATTGGGAAAGACAACATCCGACGCCAATGCCTCACCATAATTCCGGACATGCTTTACAGTGCTGTTCAGAACATTATTCTTGGACTACAGCTATTGTTGAGGAATGATGGTGGACATATATTGAGCATTTCCTGTAAACATCATCATCTTTGCTTTGTCTTACTTTGTTATGCTAATTATCGCTATTCTGATCAGATGAACCGCCATCTGTCGGGCATTTTTTGAACTTTTGTATTCTTTTGGTTCTAATAAAACCCCATGTCATTCCAAGCATGTGTGTCAGTTTGTACCTCTCAATCTACATTATTCTGTGATTTATTCAGGTTTCAAATTTATACTGACTTTTTGATCACCCGGTACATTACTACTATTCATTTCACACTTGAATGCTTGGCAGGCGGTGCATACATCCAATTTTAATCTATTTCTAGGCTCTTCTTTCCTCAAATACCGAAAATCTGGTGACCTATCTGTTTTTGTCAGTGTGACTGATTGTTCGAATGGTTTGGGATGTACTACCGAGTTGTTTCCGTTTCCTCCACGGTGTTTCGACTACGGACGCAGGCGTTTTCTTTTGCTGCTGCGAGTTCTGCTGTTACGTCCGCTCGCTGCCTGCTCCTCAACCATACTGTGCCCTAGTGTTGTTGGCCCCGCACCGCTGTTTGTAGCCGAGTTCGACTCCCGACGCCCACTACGCTCTTTTGTTCGTCGGAGCTCGCACTGATATTCCGTGAAACGCTAATTCTCTCAGCGCTACTCAGCATGTGGTGAGCGGCGACATCTAAATACAGATACACAGCCTTTTGTAAAATGAAAGTCCTGTCACTTTTCTAGGTTTTCTGATGTTTCTGTTTCGACGGACAACTTAATTACGCTTTTCAGGAACTTCCTGTCTGCACAGCAATACTGGTCGCACTGTATTTAATTTCACGAATACTTTCCACACAGTGCTGGATGACAGCTGTCTTGGTTGATTCGCAACACTCGAGGGGTGACGCAAGGAATATCAGCGGCAAATTCGACTAAAACAGTCGAGCAAGTCAGGTGTCGCGATCATCTTTTCTTGAACACAAAATTCAAATTTAATTAATTTAAAATTAATGTACACACTTGGTTAGTTTTCTACTGTAGTAGTCGACATCCAGTTGTATCGGTAGGTACATATCAGTTGTAGGACTTCTCTAAGGTAGCTGTATCGGTAGATATAACCAGTCGGACTTTTCTGCTGTACGATGTTATCGATAGGTATACGTAAGCAATTGAACAGAATGGACAGTGTCTCGAAAGGAGGGTATAAGATGAACATCAACAAAAGTAAAACGAGGATAATGGAATGTAGTCGAATTAAGTCGGGTGATGCTGAGGGAAGTAGATTAGGGAATGAGGCACTTAAAGTAGTAAAGGAGTTTTGCTATTTGGGGAGCAAAATAATTGATGATGGTCGAAGTAGAGAGGATATAAAATGTTGCTGGCAATGGCAAGGAAAGGGTTTCTGAAGAAGAGAAATTTGTTAACATCGAGTATAGATCTAAGTGTCAGGAAGTCGTTTCTAGAAGTATATGTATTGAATGTAGCCATGTATGGAACATGGACGATAAATAGTTTGGACAAGAAGACGATAGAAGCTTTTTAAATGTGGTGCTACAGAAGAATGCTGAAGATTAGATGTGTAGATCACATAACTAATGAGGACGTATTGAATAAAACTGTGGAGAAGAGGAGTTTGTGGCACAACTTGACTAGAAGAAGGGATCGGTTGCTAGGACATGTTCTGAGGCATCAAGGGATCACCAATTTAGTACTGGAGGGCAGGGTGGGGGGTAAAATTCGTAGAGGGAGACCAAAAGAAGAATACACTAAGCAGATTCAGAAAGATGTAGGCTGCAGTAGGTACTGGGAGATGAAGAAGCTTGCACAGGATAGAGTAGCATGGAGAGCTGCATCAAACCAGTCTCAGGACTGAAGACCAAAAGTAAGGTATTGGGCGAGATAGCACCACATGCTTCATGGAGTTCGACTTTCTGTTTCTGTTAGTACAGATGCAGGAAAGAGGACCAGATAAGAAGTGTTTTGACGCAACCAATTTGGTCGACGTGTTTTCTGCTGTACAAAGTTATCGACAGCTATACGTAAGATATTGGGCATGATTGCATCAAATGCTTTATGGTGTTGTAGTTCCTATTAGTGTTGATACAGGAAAGAGGACCAGATGAGAAGTGTTTTGACGCAACCAATTTGGTCGGTGTGTTGACCTTCCAAAGCACAAGCTAGGTATAAGAACATGCCCCTCCACCCCCCCCGCCCACTCACCCCCGCTCTCTGCGGAAGCTGTCATCGGCGTCGCAGACAGGCACCACAGCCGCTCGCCGCCTTCTGACAGCTGCCTGTGGCCATCAGTCAGCAGGTAATTGAAGCCGTGGGCATGGAGGAGAGGAGAAGCGGCGCCGCGCAGCGCTGAGGCAATTAATCTTGCATCAGATAGGCCGCGGCTAGCCCAGCCAGGCCCCTGTGTGTGTGTGTGTGTGTGTGTGTGTGTGTGTGTGTGTGTGTGTGTGCAGATGCGCGCGGCAGATAGCTCCGGCCGCGGGTATTGTCTCTGCTCGGCCGCGAACCCCTGACCCCACTTAGCGGCTTCTCCCGGCTGCTATGTGGGTCACGTATTCCACATCTCCAGCTGCGGCAGACCTTTCCGTGTGCCAAGAGGCAATCTCTGTGACGTGACCCCAGGCGGGTAGCATCGCACAGCCCCCCCCCCCCCCTCTCCCTACCCGGCACTTGCGCACAGTGGCTAGCAGAATGCTGGGAACAAAGGAAAAAGTCCGGAGTCTCTGCGGTTAAGAGGTTCTTGCGAAATGAGACGTTAGCTTCTGCTGGCCGAGAGAGATTTACTTTCACTTTCAGCCTCACTCGGATATGACAGCTCTTGCGTCACATAATTGTTGCCCTGCAGCGTCCAGAGTGATGTTGCCAGAGGCAGTTTGCTGAAAATCTGGCCTTAGGTACTGGCTGTTTCATAAATCGATGAGACATGGAGGTAAAAGTCGGGGCACATCAAAAAGGTGGATACTGTCAGTCATTAGACAACATTTTCTTACACAATTGGTAACAAGTGCAGGTATTTTTATATGTGCTACCTTAATATGTACACAGCTTTGTTAGTCGGTTGGTTTTTCTTTGCGCTGTACAAAAATGATTGAAATGGCTCTGAGCACTATACGACATAACTTCTGAGGTCACCAGTCGCCTAGAACTTAGAACTAATTAAACCTAACTAACCTAAGGACATCACACACATCCATGCCTGAGGCAAGATTCGAACCTGCGACCGTAGCGGTTGCCCAGTTCCAGACTAGCGCCTAGAACAGCACGGCCACTCCGGCCGGCTTTGCGCTGAACAGTCTTTTCACAAGACACGTCACAAACTTTATGACCTGGGCCTCGAAGTGAAAGACACCTGGCAGTGTAGGCTTTCCGTTTTGCATCCACGTGCCCACACATCAAGAACCGACCTGCTGCCCAGTGAAAAACAAGCATTAATATCTTGCTATTGCTAAATGTACTAGAAAGTACTACCCAGCATAAAAACATACAGCTGCTAATAGTTATAGTTACTAGTGTGCAAATGAAGTAAATACTGATGTAATGTTGTCCTGTACAGTGTCCTGAGGCACCAATAGAAATATCTGCATTTATACGAGCCACACTCTGTTTATACATTAAAACTGCTCATGGATTGCACCTACTGGGGCTGGGCAACTGCTGCTTGCAAGGCAGTATGAGGAACGATCTACAATCGTGGGACATTCAATGAACATGGCGCCAAACCCTCTATCCATTCTGTGGTGAACGTGTGGGTGCTATTCTGTCATTCTGTGCAACGGATTAATCTGAGATGTACCCTTTACCCTGTGGCTCCTGCAAGATGCAATTTCCACCCCCACACTACTACAGAAGTCAGGCAGATGCTCCTAACGTTCTAAAGAGAAAAACCTGAAAAACATTCAGCAATAAATATCTTCTGGGGTCGTCCTCTGTAAGGAAATGACACAAAAATTCAAAAAATTTGTGGATACTTGAGTACTGGAGTAGTGCTAGTTAGTGTAAGAAAAACGAAACTAACGAAAATTACTATTTTTTTTTTGCAAAAATTCTGAGAAATCACAATGGAACTTTTAGATATGAACTGAAAAAGTTATTTCCGGTTTATTTTCGGAATGTGAAGTTACCTCTTAAGGATAGGATTCGCTAATGAAATTTCTACACAAAGTTTGAGATTGTTATTGACTTGGCAGAATGGCTGAGAGCAGCAGCCTACTAAACTTGAATAATTATCCTTTAGAATGTTGCTAGGTACGGTCGAGGCTGTCGCATGTGAAATGCAGTGAAGTGTACTGTTGTGGAGGAAATATGGGGCTCGCAAGAGCTGTAGCACACATTACCGTAAGCTGCGATGACTGCTTTCTGGGCCAGTAGCTGCTGACAAATAAGATAACTCTCATTCTATCTGGATTGACCTTTGCCAATCAAACTCTCCCTATGCCTTGATGAAGTCAAGGACTCCTATTCGCACCTATTCTAACTATTGGCGTGGTACACCGGTCAGATAACCAGTCCACTGTGATGCCACTCAAAAATTCGCTGACAACCATTTAACTATAATTCCGTCCGTTCACACTGCACAATGTGTGGTGGCCAACACAGTGAACAACGCTTAATCGCAAGGACTCAATATAGAGAGTCGCACTTCGATTTGCTCTCAACAGAGGTGCTCTCCCAGTGAAGTACTGAGGAGAGACTTGTTCCTCCCTCTTTGAGTACACATACGAGTGCGCACGCTCTCGTTACGTGTTCTCGCTCTACGAGCAACAACGGAACAGCCCCTCTCCATGCTAGACATGAAGGAGCATATCTTTCAGTGTCTTCCATTATCCCTTCAGCTCAAGGCATCAGGAATATGGTCTGCCAATCAGCATTGCTCTTCTAAAACGGGAGAATGACGTTTTGTTTAAGGCAACCAATCCGGAAATCGCATCGGCGTTTGGCGTTTGCTGTCTCCCTGTGAAAACCTCTGAAACTGCGTACTATGTTTGTAAAGAATGCGTAGGCTGGGCGCTCCCACACAATGTAGCGGGAGTTGCTTTTAAGCTGAACATGAGGTCGTTTTCCCTTTCACTCAGGCAAACGCTGTCTGCTCTACGGGCGGTCGCCGGCCAACGTAGATAGGTTGACTCGTCCTCTGGCGTGTGGTTTGCCTCTCCCAAATTCAAAGCTTTTGTGACCGTGTCTTGAATGTGTGTGCGTGTGTGTGTGTGCGTGTGCGTGTGCGTGTGTGTGTGTGCGTGTGTGTGTGCGTGTATGCCAGCCTTGGATATTTTTTCTTGTTATTTGCATATCGTTTATCTCATCGAGTTTGGGTTCGAATAAAGCGTCTGGATCTGCAGAACATGAGTATGAGGGCGGAATATGTAAGCAATGAAGGTCAGGAGACCACGTCGTCTTACACTATTACTGTCAGCTGCTTCACTCACACAGTTCCTAATTTGGCATCATGAGGGCTGAGTGGACCCTGTTCCAGGCATTATCCCACAAAAATCACAGGAGCTACTGGGAATCGAAGGAGGATCCTTCCACACTGAAGGCAGAGGCAGTTTCTTATCTTATATTACGAACATTTCAGTATTATATTTTAAAAGAGTTGCTACACGGATGCAACTGTGTTCTACCATGGAACGCTTCTCAAATGTTCACCTCCGTAATATAAGTTTTGTTTACCTTCATACTCACTTATGAAATGACAGCACTGACTTTGTGTGTGTTGCAGTCTCTTTGTCAAATTGCAAAAAAATACTTCTTGAAAGTAAGGTTTTTCCAAATGTGAATAACTTTTCCGAGGTACAACGTAGTCATGTACAAAGGAACAAATGTTTTATTCAAATTTAAGAAAGTTGCATTCGAGAAAATATCGTCATTACTGTTTTATAGCGCTAGTGTTCATTATTCCTCTACTACACACGAATAAGCAGTAAGTGAAACCAAATTAAAAGGAATTATTTTCAGAAACCAGTTATAAGTTAAAAATGTTGTAAAATAGATATCATTGGCAACTAACACAGATTTCCATTTCCAGAATCAGGAAAAAAATTGTTAGGACATTAAAGGGGATGACCAACAATTTTTCGTTCATACCACGCTCTCGCTCTCTTCTGTCGCCTGCCGGCATAAAAAAATGGCTCTGAGCACTATGGGACTTAACATCTATGGTCATCAGTTCCTTAGAACTTAGAACTACTTAAACTTAACTAACCTAAGGACATCACACAACACCCAGTCATCACGAGGCAGAGAAAATCCCTGACCCCGCCGGGAATCGAACCCGGGAACCCGGGCGCGGGAAGCGACCTGCCGGCATACTTCCCCCACTATGACACCATGTTGGGTAAGAGGAGAAAATTGCAACTGCGCCGCATTTAAATGGCAGTGCAGTCGTATGGCTAGATGTTATATTTCACATTCCTCAAGAACATATATCAAAAACAAAACAAGTTTTCGCTATTAATCAATTATTTTTCACGCGCTGAAAACATAATATGATTTTTATCTGGTAAAAATTGACGGAACATGTACAGATACAGACAGTTTCATAGAGCTTCGCATTCAAGTTGCCACGTAATCGTGACTTGTTTGGTTTCGTAATAGAAAAAAGGTCTGACAGAAATACGTCGATCGAAATATTTCAGCAATTTCGCAACCTCGTTATGGAAACTTGGAAAATCTACCTGAGAAAAACAATGTAGACTCCCTGGACAGTTCTAACGTAATTAAAACAGGAATTACCTCGCCGGTGGATATGCTACATTTGCACATGCATAGGGGCGCTTTCAACTAAAACACAAAACGGTCTCGAAAACAACTCGAAAACAGATGTATGATAGACAGTATCCCGAAAACCTTTATAAAACTATCGTATTTCTTGCAAGGCCACAATGAATTCTTCAAACCTCGTGCTCTCTTTAACGCCAGTGATCTTATCTTTGTCAGAATATGCCCCTTGTACTACACGATTTTATTTTTAAATGCATCCCCATCAAATATGAAAGTCGTTACCTTGCAACATGTTACTGTAGGCAGTGTGCAGACAAGTCCACCGAGCTGGCGCAGTGGTTAGCACACTGGGCTCGCATTCCATAGGACGACGGTTGAAACCCACGTCCAGCCAACCTAATTTGGGTTTCTCGTGGTCTCCCTAAATCGCTACAGGTAAATGCCGGCATGATGCCTATGTAAGGGCACGGCCGAATTTCTTCTCCATCCTTCCCTAATCCGATGAGACCGATAACCTCGCTGTTTGGTTCCCCGCCCCAAATCAAGCAACCAACCAACCAAGTCCACATAAAATGCGAAGTCTGCAATCCATTCCAGGTCTTCTGATTTTCGTTCTTGCACTAGTTTTTCCTTCATAAATTCAACAATAACAAGATTTAAATTGAAGCCCGCGATTTAACCAACGAGGTTTGTAGTAGTATATGAATTCTCCAGGCTCTTTGTTCATTCCCATTGAAAACTATTGCAATTAAAAATTGTAACATCGACGTGATAAATTTTTGGCTACAGTGCGACGAGAGGAAATTATGCCTGTAACAGTTATAAACATTATCTATTAAACGTATGAAAAAACAATGAAAACGATGATAAATATTAATTATTTATATAATACTCTATGATGTAATTGGACATATCGATATGTATCATACAAAGACAATGGTAATTGTAAATTCCTTTTATGATCTGCGTTTGTCTTCCTGTGTTTTTACCTTTTGTTGGTTGGCTTTTGTAGGTTGCGTACGCATATCGAACTGAGGTCTGTTAAGAAACTATTACTTGAAAATAGAGTTCATTATTATTATAAATATGAGTGAATAATTATTTGTAACTTTAATTCCTCTCTTAGAAAGCATTATCCGTGTTAATTATTTGCTGGCCGGTGTGGCCGTGCGGTTCTAGGCGCTACAGTCCGGAACCGCGTGACCGCTACGGTCGCAGGTTCGAATCCTGCCTCGGGCATGTATGTGTGTGATGTCCTTAGGTTAGTTAGGTTTAATTAGTTCTAAGTTCTAGGGGACTGATGACCTTAGAAGTTAAGTCCCATAGTGCTCAGAGCCATTTTTTTTGCTAATTATTTCTTTCCGCTGCAAGGAGCGCAGCCATTGATGATAGCGATTTGTATCGCGTTTTTGTCTGTGTTTTCCTTAGAAACAAATCAAATGTTTGCTTGATGAAGTCTAAATAGTCTACAATACGAAAGTAGATTTTATAGAGTTTAACAAGTATTTTAAATATTTACTTATTTGCTCTAACAATAGAAAGTCTTTATCAATTGTCTGCCGCCATCTTAACAATTATCTCAGCGGCAAATTCAAATTTAAATTACGCAACTCTGCTGAATAAATGCCGAAGATAATACAAATGTGTAAAAATAAATGTGCACCGGTGGTCCCGAACTCATTTTAATGAAAATGATTCGAATCAGATTGGTTCTTTAAAAACAGTGCTCATAGCACGATATTTATAAGAAACTTTTCTAGCTGATGTATGGAGCCGAAATTAATTACGCACGAGTTGCGAAGAATATTGTTTCAGGTAACATACGTCAGTGTTGCGCGCGGCTGATATTCGGTGGTTTTAATGATCATTTTGCTGAAGATAACTGCTTCCATCTTAATCAATAGTTGTAAGGAATCTGTTGTATGAACTGTGATTTAGTGACACTTACACAACTTACAGACAACGCTTTAACACGACGTTAACTTGGAGTTCTTTAGCAACTTGATCAAATCTTTAGCCGGGAGAAAAATTATTTAGTAATTACTCATTGTAATAAAATAAGATTATCATTTCCATTTACAAATTAGTTAAATACCAAACCACTGAATAACACAACAAACGCCACAAAATGGAAGATACTGCTACAGAAATTTTACTATTCGTACCACTAATTTCTTCAAATTGCCCATTCCTGCAAATTTAGAACAAGGTACTTTTTGAATTACTGAACGCTGAATCCCGTCTGCCGATCGCTGTAATTTTTTTCTCTTTCATTGTCATGCAAAAGTTTGAATTCTTTCTGCATTGCACTATAATATCGTTTCGTAGCAAGTAATCAGTACCCATACCTTATACGAACTGAGCACTCACGTCCCTCTCTTCTGTCGTACCCATTGATTTTAAAGTATTGTGACGATAGATCGCTGGACTGCATTTTGGCACAATTGTCTTTTGTGTCACTGGAGGTACTTACGAATAACTTTGTGTGTCGTAATCACCCCCCCCCCCCCCCAACCTCACCACCACCTCCACGATTGTCGGATAATGAAATGGCCGGTAATATTCTTTTCATATTGTTACTTATGGCTACTACATAACTTAAATAACCATACATTAATGTTTGTGAAGAAAATATAGTCTAAGGAGTAATTCTACTCTGTTCTTGCTAAAGCTGGTACTGAATTACAAAAATTAGATTTTACACATTCACATGCCAGTTGCTGTATACAAGTAAAAATGGAGTTCATACACGTGTTACTTAAAATCCGTCTTGATTGCAATTTTGTTTTATTCATATGACCGGTTTCGGTTCATTCAGAACCATCTTCAGATCTGTAAAAATAATGATACTAATTTACTATTCCACGGAAGCAAATCTTTTTCAGCCTATCTAATCAACATCAAATGTACCAGAACGAACCTGATATTACCGGAGTAACCCGTCCAAATCCAGCAAATTTCACATGCTACGTCACATAAAATTGGTTGGCAGAGTGTACGCCATTTATATTAATTATAACACTATTACCGACAGGTGGCGTCTGGTACATTTGTTACATTCCATTTGCACATACTGTATTCATAGATCTCTTTTTTTATTTTTTTTAAATATTAAAAATACTTAATTAAAATATGTAGATGTCAAGGTTAAAATCTGTACTTATCAGAATTTAAAAAACAGTAAAATTATTATTTTATACGATCTAAAAAACATAGGGCGATTTATATATCTATGGTGCTGGTGTTTGGACATCAGACGACTGAGCGGACCGCGGCACAACACCGAAATGGCGGGAACCACGGAAGCAGACCGTAGAGGAAAACAGGTTCACACCAGCACCATAGATACACTCCTGGAAATTGAAATAAGAACACCGTGAATTCATTGTCCCAGGAAGGGGAAACTTTATTGACACATTCCTGGGGTCAGATACATCACATGATCACACTGACAGAACCACAGGCACATAGACACAGGCAACAGAGCATGCACAATGTCGGCACTAGTACAGTGTATATCCACCTTTCGCAGCAATGCAGGCTGCTATTCTCCCATGGAGACGATCGTAGAGATGCTGGATGTAGTCCTGTGGAACGGCTTGCCATGCCATTTCCACCTGGCGCCTCAGTTGGACCAGCGTTCGTGCTGGACGTGCAGACCGCGTGAGACGACGCTTCATCCAGTCCCAAACATGCTCAATGGGGGACAGATCCGGAGATCTTGCTGGCCAGGGTAGTTGACGTACACCTTCTAGAGCACGTTGGGTGGCACGGGATAAATGCGGACGTGCATTGTCCTGTTGGAACAGCAAGTTCCCTTGCCAGTCTAGGAATGGTAGAACGATGGGTTCGATGACGGTTTGGATGTACCGTGCACTATTCAGTATCCCCTCGACGATCACCAGTGGTGTACGGCCAGTGTAGGAGATCGCTCCCCACACCATGATGCCGGGTGTTGGCCCTGTGTGCCTCGGTCGTATGCAGTCCTGATTGTGGCGCTCACCTGCACTGCGCCAAACACGCATACGACCATCATTGGCACCAAGGCAGAAGCGACTCTCATCGCTGAAGACGACACGTCTCCATTCGTCCCTCCATTCACGCCTGTCGCGACACCACTGGAGGCGGGCTGCACGATGTTGGGGCGTGAGCGGAAGACGGCCTAACGGTGTGCGGGACCGTAGCCCAGCTTCATGGAGACGGTTGCGAATGGTCCTCGCCGATACCCCAGGAGCAACAGTGTCCCTAATTTGCTGGGAAGTGGCGGTGCGGTCCCCTACGGCACTGCGTAGGATCCTACGGTCTTGGCGTGCATCCGTGCGTCGCTGCGGTCCGGTCCCAGGTCGACGGGCACGTGTACCTTCCGCCGACCACTGGCGGCAACATCGATGTACTGTGGAGACCTCACGCCCCACGTGTTGAGCAATTCGGCGGTACGTCCACCCAGCCTCCCGCATGCCCACTATACGTCCTCGATCAAAGTCCGTCAACTGCACATACGGTTCACGTCCACGCTTTCGCGGCATGCTACCAGTGTTAAAGACTGCGATGGAGCTCCGTATGCCACGGCAAACTGGCTGACACTGACGGCGGCGGTGCACAAATGCTGCGCAGCTAGCGCCATTCGGCGGCCAACACCGCGGTTCCTGGTGTGTCCGCTGTGCCGGGCGTGTGATCATTGCTTGTACAGCCCTCTCGCAGTGTCCGGAGCAAGTATGGTGGGTCTGACACACCGGTGTCAATGTGTTCTTTTTTCCATTTCCAGGAGTGTATATAAATCACCCTATGTTGTTTAGATCGTATAAAAATGATAATTTTACTGTTTTTTAATTCTGATAGGTACAGATTTTAACCTTGACATCTACATATTTTAATTAAGTATTTTTAATATTAACAAAAATAAAAAAAGAGATCTACTGAATTCAGTATGTGCAAATGGAATGTAACAAATGTACCAGACGCCACCTGTCGGTAATAGTGTTGTAATTAATATAAATGGCGTGCACTCTGCCAACCAATTTTATGTGACGTAGCATGTGAAAGTTGCTGGATTTGGACGGGTTACTTCTGTAACTGAAATATCAGGTACGTTCTAGTACATTTGATGTTGATTAGATAGGATGAAAAAGATTTGCTTCAGTGAAATAGTAAATTAGTATCATTATTTTTACAGATCTGAAGATGGTCCTGAATGAACCGAAACCGGTCATATGGATAAAAAAAAAATTTGCAATCAAGACGGATTTTAAGTAACATCATAATATCACTGATCGCTTTTATCCCATAAGACATTATGTCTGTTCATACACGTGTGTTGGCGCAGCTGCTCTGGCATACCTCAATGCAAAGAGCCATCGACTTTTGTTCTGGACAGGACATTCCTCACATCTCTCATCCGTTGATAAAATCTAATCAATGGATTCCCGAGAGATTGACACGCCGCCAGTGACCAGCCGCTATCACTTATGAAGAGAGTATGGCGTAGAGTACAATTAATGTGGTATGAGACAGCCGTATCTGTCACTCAAGACTGACTCAATGCCCTGCCACGGCAGAGCCAGTGTTGCTGTGGAAGGTAGTAAACGTTTTGTACTGAACTTCACACTCTGTGTATGAGGGGCATCCGGAAATGATTTCCAGTTGCACTGTTTGAAAAGTGCCAAGCCATTCTGATTGTCTTCTCGCATGGTAATTAATCCAACTGGAGGATACTGAGGAGACAGAATCTACTTTGAAGAGTAAATATGACTGTAGCGTCTATCTGTGCTGACTTTTTGGTGACATCTTGTCTCAATTAGCATTTTTACGTTTAACCTGGTGCTGAGCCTATTCTTTGCTTTTCTGAGAGAACTTTGGAATCGCAGGCGTAGTGCACGCACAACAGATGACGTAGGGTTTGGCAGAAAAAGATGGGCCTTGGTATGCAACTGAGACACACACGTTTGCAGGTACACAGATAACAGTTTTCAGGGTGAAAATTGCTTCGCCGGGTGGCCCCCTAGTGGACTACATTTATTGTTCGGCCATATGGCGTGCTTCTAGTCTGGCCAGCTAAACAGTGATCTGTGGTATGGATGTAAGAACTTGTATCAGCAAGATGCAGGTGCACTGTCCGTGCTAAGATTAGTGCCTTCAGCTGATAATAATCTCCAGATTTCCTCAAAATGTGAAGATTATGCAGGATTGGAAGGAAAATCAACATTGCACATATTTTGTTGTGATCGCTCTAAGCTTGTGGCTATAGCTTGATACCAGTGCCTACCAATTTTAATTGTATATAACAGCACTGAGGATGGTCACTAAGTGACCGAAAATCGATTTTGCGGACAATGAAACAACAAAATACGGCCAATGCTGATTTTCCTTCCAATTTTATCCACTATTTGGTCGAGGTGCACAAACAGTCCATGGAGTCGCCAATCAATTATGCAGGATTATAAATCGTCCACACAGAAGAATCGTACAAACATACCGTCATTTGACCATCGGACGGACTCCTGTATTGTCGACATAGAAATAAGCATCCCTGGCGTAGAGAAACAACTGAAAGACTTAAAGCAAACAAATCACCAGTTCCGGATGCAATCCCAGTTCCATTTTACGAAGAGTACTCTCTGGCATTGGCTCCTTGCCTAGCTTGGATTTATCCTGAATCAGTGCAAAGTCCCTGTACCGTGAATTTACTTTCAAAATCTTTTCTTAAGGGACTTACTTTATTTGCTAGCGATTCATCAAGAACATTAACACATTTAATCACACTAGGTGAAGTAGTTGCCAGGAAGTAACTGATGAAAATGAAATTACATTTAACAAATGGGAATTTTATTCATAAAAGCCTTTTCAAAAACAGATTTAAAATTTATAAGCAGAGAAGTACCCTCGAAATATCAAGTTACAATTCCGTTTAGAGGCAGAAAGAACAATATTGCCAGTATGAGCCTTCGGGTTGAGAACTTACCGCTCCCTTTCAACACGGCCGTAGTCACGACCGTTCACAACAACCTCTGAAAGACTACACTAGTGCAAATCTGCAACACACCAGATTACTTTAAACTAAAAATTTTAACAATTCATGCAAACACATTAACTATGCACCCCGTAAGATGGATGGAAATGGCACAAACACTCACACTAAGAAGGACTCTTACGGTGGAAGGTTGGCAACTTTATAAAAATGACTATTTAAATAAAACCCATGAAATTCAGACTTACATAAAATGTACAACATGCTCTACATTACACGTATACCGCCTCGTAAGATGATAGGCAAGATAAAAACATATTTCAGAAATTCGGCCTTTACACCTTAATTCTATAAATTCGTTAACACCGAATCCGACAAACACGACAGAGGCAGCTATTAACGTATGGCAGATTGACAGGGGGATTACTGAACAACCCGAACCGCAGATTGCTCTAACCAGCCCCTACTCCACAAGGGAAAAACGGACCATCCAATTCATAAATAACCACCTTCCCGCTGGTGGGCAAATGGAGAAGAATGGTGGGACGACCCTAAAACAAAGCGTCTGGCGACCTCACCAAGAAAACAAGTAGAATTTAACAAGTAAATAAAACAAGAAATCTCCAATCACTCAACTTCTAATAAACTGCGCTTTCTGGCGAATACCTTGCGCAGCACCCCCAAAACGCTCTCCCGAACCGTCCGCTGCCAGCCGCTTCAACGGACGCAGGAAGGCGCGCCGATCTCTCGTCTCACGGCGTCGCAGCTCGCCCCGGCCAGCCCGATGTCGTGGTTTCGCTCCTGTTGTTCTCGTGTGAACCGCGAAGCCACTACCCCTCGCTATACCGGCGCGACCCACTGGACTCACATGGGGAACTCAAATGCGCCGACGCTGAATGCTGACAAGTCATCTCGTGTCTCAGTGCGCGACCGACCAACCGCGCCAATGACCGTTGCCCGAGCAACTCCAGCAGACTGGCGGCCTAACGCGCAGACTCAGATGCAGGAACTCAGCCCCGACCGGGCGACCACTAGCTGAGTTCTCTTGCTGGCGGAGTGGTAAGACTCTCATTTTCTGGCTTAAAGTTTGATCCAAACGACAGACATACTCGCACTGCGACGACAGACAGACACTAACTGCCGCACAAATGCGAACGAGAGACAGACCAGCAACTGGTCACGCGAGTCTGACCTAGCCTCACTCCGACTGACCAACTGCTGAGCTCATAGCGCCCCTTAAATGCACGTGAACAGGCAACCTTTCCGCCTTCCCACCAGAGGGAGACACCAAAGCTGCGATTGTCGCAGTGGCACCACCGCCAGAAACGGAGGGCGACATCTTCACACAATGCTCTGGGGCGCGTTCTTCAAACAGCATTTTTTTTTTTACCACGGCTCAGTCCCAAGCAACTGGAAAAAAGCGTAAGTGACTCCAGTATATAAGAAGGGTAAATGAACCGATCCGCGAAGTTATAGACTAATATTCCTAACCTCTGTTTATTGCAGAATTCTCAGGTGGAATATAACAGACTTTCTTGAGACTGTGAAGTTTATGTCCACGAATCAGCATTGTTTTAGAAAGCACTGCTCTTGCGAAACTCAGCTTATCCTTTTCTCCCGTGATATACTATGGATGAAGGGCAACAGGCAGATTCCATATTTCTAGTATTCCGGAAAGCATTCGACACAGTGCTCCATGGCAAGCTGTTAACTAATGTTCCAGCATATGTAATAAATTCAGAGATATGTGAGTGACTCGAAGGCTTCTGAAGTAATAGAACCCAGTATGTGGTCCTCGATCGAGTGTTCATCAGAGACAAGAGAATCATCAGGAGTGCCCCAGGAAGTGTGATGGGACCGCTGTTGTTCTCTGGGTACATAAATGATTTGACGGACAGGGTGGGCAGCAGAATGCTTTGCTGATGATGGTGTGGTGTAGCGTAAGGTGTCGAAGTTTAGTGGCTGTAGGAAGATCCAAGTCGACTTAGACACGACTTCCAGTCGATGTGATGAACGGCAGTTAGCTGTAAATGTGGAGAAATGTAAGTGAATGCGAGTGAGTGGGAAGATCAAACCTGCAATGCTCGGATAAGTATTACTGGTGTCCTTTTTGACACAGTTAAGTCGCGTATATATATATATATATATATATATATATATATATATATATATATAATGTGCGTAACGTTTGCAAAGCTATGTGAAAACTGCGGTAGGTAAGGGGAATGGTCAACTTTGGTTTACTGGGAGAATGTTAGGAATGAGTGGTTCACCTGTAACGGAGACCGCATATTGGAGACTGGTGCAACGTGTTCTTGAGTACTGCTCGCGCGTTTGGGAGCTGTACCAGGTCGGATTGAAGGGAGACATCGAAGCAGTTCATGGATGGGTTGCTACATTTCTTACCGGTAGTCCGGACAAAACTCTACCAACTGGTGAGCAAGATGTATGAGACAGGCGAAATACCCTCAGACTTCAAGAAGAATATAATAATTCCAATGCCAAAGAAATCAGGTGCTGACAGATGTGAAAATTACCGAACAATCAGTTAAATAAGTCATGGATGCAAAATACTAACGCGAATTCTTTACAGACGAATGGAAAAACTGGTAGAAGCCGACCTCGGGGAAGATCAGTTTGGATTCCGTAGAAATATTGGAACACGTGAGGCAATACTGACCCTACGACCTATCTTAGAAGCTAGATGAAGGAAAGGCAAACCTACGTTTCTAGCATTTGTAGACTTAGAGAAAGCTTTTGGGAATGTTGACTGGAATACTCTCTTTCAAATTCCGAAGGTGGCAGGGGTAAAATACAGGGAGCGAAAGGCTATTTATAATTTGTACAGAAACCAGATGGCAGTTATAAGAGTCAAGGGGTATGAAAGGGAAGCAGTGGTTGGGAAGGTAGTGAGACAGGGTTGTAGCCTCTCCAGGTTGTTATTCAATCTGTATATTGAGCAAGCAATAAAGGAAACAAAAGCAAAGTTTGGAGTAGGTATTAAAATTCATGGAGAAGAAATAAAAACTTTGAGGTTCACCGATGACATTGTAATTCTGTCAGAGACAGCAAAGGACTTAAGCGAGTAGCTGAACGGAATGGACAGTGTCTTGAAAGGAGGGTATAAGATGAACATCAACAAAAGCAAAACGAGGATAATGGAATGTAGTCGAATTAAGTCGGGTGATGCTGAGGGAATTAGATTAGTAAAGGTGTTTTCCTATTTGGGAGCAAAACAACTAATGATGGTCGAAGTAGGGAGGATATAAAATGTAGACTGGCAATGGGAAGGAAAGCGTTTTTGAAGAAAAGAAATTTTTTAACATCGAGTATAGATTTAAGTGTAAGGAAGTCGTTTCTGAAAGTGGAATGGCTCTGAGCGCTATGGGACTTAACATCTATGGTCATCAGTCCCCTAGAACTTAGAACTACTTAAACCTAACTAACCTAAGGACAGCACACAACACCCAGTCATCACGAGGCAGAGAAAATCCCTGACGCCGCCGGGAATCGAACCCGGGAACCCGGGCGTGGGAAGCGAGAACGCTATCGCACGACCACGAGCTGCGGACTCTGAAAGTGGAGCGTAGCCATGTATGGAAGTGAAACATGGACGATAACTAGTTTGGACAAGAAAAGAATAGAAGCTTTTCGAAATGTGGTGCTACAGAAGAATGGTGAAGATCAAATGGGTACATCATATAACTAATGAGGTGGTATTGAATAGGACTGGGGAGAAGAGAAGTTTGAGGCACAACTTGACTAGAAGAAGGGATCCGTTGGTAGGACATGTTCTGAGGCATCAAGGGATCACCAATATATTGGAGGGAAGCGTGGAGGGTAAAAATCGTAGAGGGAGGCCAAGAGATGAATACACTAAACAGATTCAGAAGGATGTAGGTTGCAGTAGGTACTGGAAGATGAAGAAGCTTGCACAGGATAGAGTAGCATGGAGAGCTGCATCAAACCAGTCTCAGGACTGAAGACCACAACAACAACAACAGCTTCGAACAATACGTGAGTGTTAACGGAGACGCTTTGTGAACTCAAATGGATATTCCTGGAGGGAAAGCCACGTTCTTTTCGAGAAACGCTTTTTAGAAAAGCTGACTGCCGACTGCCTAAGTTCATATCTTGTAGAAAATAAACTAACGCTAAATCACAGTAAGACTCAGTTTTTACAGTTTCTACCGCACAATTCTAGAAAACCTGGCGTTTTAATTTCACTGAGCGGGCATATGATTAGTGAGACTGAACAGTTCAAATTTCTAGGTGTTCAGGTCGTGGAAAGCCCACGTTCAGGATCTTGTTAAAAGACTTAATAATGACATTTTTACTTTTCGAACGGTATCAGAAGTGAGTGATCGTTCGACGGGAAAATTAGTCTACTTTGCTTATTTTCATTCGCTTATGTCGTATAGTATTATATTTTAGGGTAACTTTTCCCACTCGAAAAGGAAATTTTTGGCTCAGAAACCGGCGGTTCGGGCAATAAGTGGTGTAAGTTCACGAACCTCTTGTCGACCCCTGTCTGGGTATTCTGACATTGTCCTCTCAATATATATATTCCTTACTCTCATTTATTGTTACCAATAGTAGCTTATTCCCAAGAATAAGCAGCTTTCACTCTGTTAATACTCGGCAGAAATCAAACCTGCATTTGGATCGGACTTCCTTAAATCTTGTGCAAAAAGGTGTGCAGTATACTGCTGCATCCATTTGCAATAAGCTGCCACTCGAATTCAAAAATCTTAGCAGTAATCCACGAGCTTTCAAATCGGAACTGAAGAGTTTCCTAATGGGTCAGTCTTTCTATTCTGTCGATGAGTTGCTGGAAAAATTAAGCTGATTCTTATTGTATTGCTGATAGCGTTTACTTTAACTTGTGGAGTCAGTTTTTTCGGGTTCATAAACATTTATTTTTATCTGTTATTACTTCTATGTTGTAATTTCATGTACTGACAAGCTCCATGGCATTGGAGATTTGCTCCTCAGTTTGGTCCTACGGAACTTGAGCTATTAATAAAATAAATAAATTATACTGCGACAACAAACATTGCACGTGAAGACCAGTAAGATTAAACACCAGAAATTAGGGTTGATACGGAGGCATATAAAGACAGTCGTTTCTCCTCGCTCTGTTTGCGAGTGGAACAGGAATGGAAATTGCTAGTAGTGGTACAGGGTAGCCCCCACCACTAGCGATACGATGGATTACGGAGTATCTGTGTGGATGTAGGTGTAACAACAGGTACAGTTCCTTAACTTTTTCACGACCTGTGAAGTGAGGCTACCTGCAGGATACGAAAACAACTGGTGAATTTTATGTAATGGCATGAGGTCCAACAACAAAGAAGAAAATGAAACTTCCTGGCAGATTGAAACTGTGTGCCGGACCGAGTCTCAAACTCGGGACCTTTGCCCTTCGCGGGCAAGTGCTCTACCAACTGAGCTACCCAAGCACGACTCACGCCCCGTCCTTACAGCTTTACTTCAGCCAGTACCTCGTCTCCTACACAGAAGAAAGCGTTTAAAGAAGTGTGGAGGACAGAGAAGTCATTGTTACTTAACATGACGTACTTTCATGGCGGGGTATTTTGTTGAAGAAAAAATTATTCCATTGGCTGATAGAGAGGACTTACAAAATGATTGATGGTCATGTTTTCTCAGTAGGGAGGATAGAGCTGGCTGTTCGGTTCAAACAGACAATAAGGAGATCAGTATGAGTCACGGCGGTAAGCACATCTCGGCAGGTAGAAAGCTCAACTGGACTGGCCAGTATTTTTAATTTTGTCTATTGTGAGATAGAGATATGTATGTCCATATTTGTGCTTTGTTTGAATAAATCAATGTACTCCTTAAATATTTTCGTTTTTGATATTAGGCAATTCCCTCCTGTAGGATACACAGCTAGAACGTTAAAATTTCATTGCGTTAATTAATCCGATTCTATAGGCTAATCTTGAGAGTGAAGGGCGTGTCTGCCCGATAATTTTTTGTTTCAGGTTACTACATTCTACACATGTGGGATTTTGCATTGTTTTACAAATGCTGCACAAGCTAAGGGCACGTCTTACCCTAGAACGACGACCTAAATCTAGTACACCATGCAGCACAAGACGAAGGAACAGTAAGAATACTTCAGACGCCCTGCTAAACCCGCAGAACAGGGCAGGTAGTTTAGGTTGTGGAAAGGGGACAAAATAAGCGGCTGTCAGTTACACCCGAACATACAACCCTTTATTTGATCAAACATTACAAGAGCCAAGAAAAAAAAATACGGCTTTAGTTTTGGAACTTAATTAACGGCTGAATACGCCGTACAATCTCATGTGTTAAGGGCAGGACCACTTTAATCTAAAAACAGCTGAAAGCCAATAACTTAAAGCTCAACCAAAAACAGAAATTTAAAAGGGCAAAGCCTTATCTTAAAACAGTTCTTAAATTAGGCTGAAGGCCCAAACCACCTGACAGCTTAAGAGCAGAACAACTTTAATTCAAAATCGGCTAAAGACACAAAGAACCTGACACTTTAAGAGCAAACAAGTTAAATTCAAAACCGGCTGAAGGCCCAACAGTTAAGACTCAATAACATTAATTTTAAAAATGCCAAAAGCTTTACGTAAAACAGTTCTTAAATTAGGCTGAAGGCCCAAACCATCTGACGCCTTAAGGGGAGGATTACTATTTTTGGCCCAAAAATGCATGTTCTTTGAGAATTTTTGTCTCGAGATGTGTTATAAATATCAATGTCAAATTTGCTCAAAATATTTATTGATATTTCCTCTACAAACTGGAATTTTTTCAACCAAAAATGATGAAGAGCAAAGGCGGAAGTGCCGTCGGAACGAAAAAAAATTTCGATGTTGACCTCCACGCGTGATATGTCTGAGGTCAGCCGGCTCGTCTGAAATCGTTAGCGTAGTATATAAGATTCTTTAGGTGTTGTACTTCGCTTAAGTTATTTGGACCATAGGAAACAAAATTGCGGCCATTTGCAAAAAATAAAATAGGGCTTTTTTCATAGATTTTTCGATTTTGTCGGCCAAGTAAAAATTTTTATAGTTGTTGGATCGGAATAAAAGTGGTACAACTCCTAGACAATTTAGTTAGCTTCGTTGGAAGCAAAGAAACATGCCAATTGGTTCAGAAGATTTGAAGTTTCCATTCCGTGCGATAAAAAACGTCATTTCGAGAAAAACGCGTTTGAAGTTTGACTGCATATAAATGCAATATTATGCAACTTACGTTCAGTCTGCCATCCCGGGTCCATAAACTAGTCCTCCCTCTTCGTCACAGAGGGCGTTCTGCTCGATCTGGGCCACCCTGCTCTGCTCCAGAGCCGCTCATACGGCCGGTGACAAGCGGTTTTCGGCCGCTTGAATCCGGTGGTCGTACGAATGCTTGGCGAACTGCGTCGAATAGAGTCCCAGGGTGACGTCCATCGTTGTCAAAGCCTTCAGGATTGCTGAACACCCTTCGTTGAAGCTGCTTACTGACAGGAAAGTCACAATCTCAACAGTCTTCGCACCACAATGCAAATGCTTGGGGGCTAACTTCCAAACACACGTGTTCAAACTTTAATTTGAATTTTGTATGCTTCCTCCCAAGCACTGGTACAATAACTCGTCATCCGAAAGAAGAAAACTTGTGCGTGAAAAAGGCTGATTTCAGGCAGGGGCATTTTTTTTGTTCGACCACGAATAACGAATATTTCCGTTCGGTATTCGGAAAAACCGTTTCAAGGGTGAATTCTAAACACTTGTATGGATCCAAAAATGCAACTTAAAAAAATTGATTGTTTTGAACCAAAAGTTAATAAACCTCCCCTTAAGGGCAAAACAACTTTAATCTAAAAATCGGGTAGAATCCATACAAATACAAACAACAAGAACAAACAAGAAAAGGCAGTACACCCAAGGGCGCTCAGAAGTTTCAAAGGTTGGCCTGGAATTCAAATACTAACGTTCGCTTAGGTGAGACAGGCAGTCGGCCCAACCATTGTCGATCTGACGACAACCCAACAGATAGCCAACGGACCCACCGACAAGATAACCTCTGCTTCACCCGACCAGCACACAACATGGAGTTCAATGGAACAACGTAGACGGTATTGGCTCCCACAGCCAATTATACATTGAGGTATCAAACTGAACACTGTGCTGGACAGCGACAACATGATGAAAATACAGTGCACATACACACAACAGCCAGGGCAGGTAACCGTAACGTTAATGGCCACAAGGCAGAAGATTCCGCTGGTGCACTTCAATTCAAATAAACGAGTACAATTCAACTCCACCAAAGGGTGACTAAAATTTGCCAACTTGAAAACACACGTTATAGCTCTTGGGAATATCCCAACAGCCGACGAACTCCAAACGACACAATGTGAACACTCGTGACTTGCTGGCAGATCAAGTGAAAACTCAACTTTCATGTCCAGAATCGGTGAGCCACGAACCTCAAAGCAATGGAAACAGCACCACACACTCCGACACCGCATAGAGGCCGCCAGCGGGCCCGGGCAAACGACGCGCCGCGGACATTTCCTCGCTGCTCCACGCCAACCGACCAACTGCCAGGCCCGGAAATGGTGAAAGGACCAAATATACGTCGGCCGATGAGACGACCAACCGAACGATCAACCAGCTGTCGTCCCTCTCCAATCCCCCTCCGTCGAACAATTCATGTGTGTCGCCAGCTGTCGGCGAGCACTGGCTGTCGGCGCCTCACCGGCGCTCCGCCCCCGACTTCACTGCTGCTGCGTCCCGACTGCACTGCTGGACTCCAACTGACTGCCAGACAACGCGACGACCCCGAAACACTATCGGTCGCTCTAGAGATGGTACGACAGTGCACTTATCGATACGCGTTGCTGCTGCAGCTCTCGGGCAAGTAAGGCAAGAAGTAGTGATGCCAGTGAATGGAATAAGAAAACGAGGCGGAAGTACCGTAATAGAAGATGAGAAACAATAAATAGGATAAACGCGAGCTGTGCGCGGCTCAATATTGAAATGACAGCACTTGTTTGTTGTCTAGTAGAGAAAGCTACAGACAAGATGAAAGGCGACTAACATGGACAGAGGTGGACTGCGTGGTTCCTGTGGAAGGAAGGAGTAAAAAAATTGAAATTCATAGATGTTGAACTGCAGCGTGTAGTCAAAAATCTCCTGTGCAAAAAACTGAATGGCTGAGTTCTCAAGTGGAATGAACTCCGCACTCAAGAATGTGAGTACCTGTCTGTCAATTGGGATCTGAGGTTGCGTCTTCATTTATTACGGCTGATTGGCTCATATCCTTTTATGTACTGGAATGGCACACAAGCCTTCGCCGGGCGGTCGTGCAATCCGTTATACATGACAAATTGTGTACAAACAAGCTGCGTGCACGGCGTTTTCTACGGGACTTGACACAGGCTCAGAAGGATAACAGAATTGAAGACTGTCGTCGACTGTCGGAAATGAGGAATGAAGATGCAGAGGTTTTGGAGAAGTTCGTTTCTGGTGACGAATCATGGCGTCACCACCAAACACTTCAGAAGGAAGTCCAGTCCATGGAACGGAAACAACATGGGAGAAACCAAAACACTTTGTGCTGCTTGCTTTCACGCAATAATAAGTAAATTATCCTTGTTCTTGGCCACGGTGCACACAGACAAATGGTTCAAATCGCACTGAGCACTATGAGACTTAACATCTGAGGTCATCAGTCCTAGAACTTAGAACTACTTAAACCTAACTAACCTAAGGACATCACACACATCCATACCTGAGGCAGGATTCGAAACTGCGACCGTACCAGCAGTGCGGTTCCGGAATGAAGCGCCTAGAACCGCTCGACCACAGCGGCCGGTTGTAAGTTTTCAGAACAACAACTGAGATAATACTGATCTGTCCCGAATTCGAAAAATAATACTGGTATCGTCTACTGTTGAGGAAAAGTAATGCTAGAGAAGGTTGTCCCGTTACATGCTCCATCTGCAGGTCAACTGACTTGTGGCATTCAGTTAATGGACTGGCTTCCATGGGGAACAACTGTCAAGAACAGGATGTAGTGTGACAATCTCACTCAGACTCAGGATTCGGCATAGGCGATAGGGAACGTGGTCGAAAGGAGTACTCTTCCAGCACGACAATGAGCAGTCCCAATACAGATGCAAAGAAGACGTCACTGTGCGTTCACTGTTGTGCCACAACCACCACATTTATTGGCGGTTACGCATTATTCGGTAAGAAATCCACGACTGCTAAAGTGGACACCACTGGTGTTCATTGTTGTGCCACTCACAGTTCATTCATCTGATCTCGCCCCATATTAACATGCTTCATTCGGTAACGTGAAGGACGCACTGCGAGATACGAAGTTCGGCAATAATGAAGAATTGCAGGCGGCTTTCCGTGAGTGGGTTTGTAGTACCCCCAAACAATGGTTCCGTTACGTACTAATTGCCAGGAAGATGGTAGCGGTATGTTGACGTCTGTGGGAAGCGTATTGAGAGATTCGCCTACTTCGACTCACGTTCAGTTATAAAGAAGCTTAAAAATCTACTACTATAAATCGCTTTCGAACGCCCTTCCTAATTCCATATCACATACGAATTTAATCATGCATTCAGCCTCCGCACTGTACACACACATTTAGTAGAATTTCAGTGACATCTTCCCGATTCCCGGTTTGTCAGCTGAGTCGTGGCCTCCTGTAGTTGCAATGTTTCGACTAGTTTCCTATGCGTCGTCTTCAGGAGCACACATAAAATTTCGTAATTTGCTGCGTCCTTTCTTGTGTTGAAATTTGCCCAGCAAAGCCTGGACTCCGTAAATACGGACCCGTGGTCTAGGGGTAGCGTCTTTGATTCATAATCAAAACGTCTTCGGGCCCGGGTTCGATCCCCGCCACTGCCTAAATTTTGATAAATAATCAGCATTGGCGGCCGAAGACTTCCGGCATAAGAATTCAGCCTCATTCGGCCAACGGCCTTGTCAAAGAGGGCGGAGGACGGATAGAGGTTCAGGGCACTCTCTTGTCCTAGGGGTGGGAAACTGCCCCTAAAGGCGGAAGAATAAGCAATGATCAACGACTTGAGGATGCAGAAGGCAATGGAAACCACTGCATTAAAGATACGTAACGTGTATCCACAGGACATGCGGCCTGTAATTGAAGAAGTGTCATGATGATCTCTCCATTGGCAAAAGATTCCGGAATAGTCCCCCATTCGGATCTCCGGGAGGGGACCGCCAAGGGGGAGGTTACCATGAGAAAAAGATTGAATAATCAACGAAAGGATAACGCTCTACAAGTCAGGCCGTGGAATGTCAGAAGCTTGAACGTGGTAGGGAAACTAGAAAATCTGAAAAGGGAAATGCAAAGGCTCAATCTAGATATAGTAGGGGTCAGTGAAGTGAAGTGGAAGGAAGACAAGGATTTCTGGTCAGATGAGTATCGGGTAATATCAACAGCAGCAGAAAATGGTATAACAGGTGTAGGATTCGTTATGAATAGGAAGGTAGGGCAGAGGGTGTGTTACTGTGAACAGTTCAGTGACCGGGTTGTTCTAATCAGAATCGACAGCAGACCAACATCGACAACGATCGTTCAGGTATACATGCCGACGTCGCAAGCTTAAGATGAACAGATACAGAAAGTGTATGAGGATATTGAAAGGGAAATGCAGTATGTAAAGGGGGACGAAAATCTAATAGTCATGGGCGACTGGAATGCAGTTGTAGGGGAAGGAGTAGAAGAAAAGGTTACAGGAGAATATGGGCTTGGGACAATGAATGAAGGAGGAGAAAGACTAATTGAGTTCTGTAACAAGTTTCAGTTAGTAATAGCGAATACCCTGTTCAAGAATCACAATAGGAGGAGGTATACTTGGAAAAGGCCGGGAGATACGGGAAGATTTCAATTTCATTACATTTTAGTCAGACAGAGATTCCGAAATCAGATACTGGACTGTAAGGCGTACCCAGGAGCAGATATAGACTCAGATCACAATATAGTAGTGATGAAGAGTAGGATGAAGTTCAAGACATTAGTCAGGAAGAATCAATACGCAAAGAAGTGGGATACGGAAGTACTATTGAATGACGAGATACGTTTGAAGTTCTCTAACGCTATAGATACAGCAATAAAGAATAGCGCAGTAGGCAGTACAGTTGAAGAGGAATGGACATCTCTAAAAAGGGCCATCATAAAAGTCGGGAAGGAAAACATAGGTACAATGAAGGTAGCTGCGAAGAAACCATGGGTAACAGAAAAAATACTTCAGTTGATTGATGAAAGGAGGAAGTACAAACATGTTCCAGGAGAATCAGGAATACAGAAATACAAGTCGCTGAGGAATGAAATTATTAGGAAGTGCAGGGAAGCTAAGACGAAATGGCTACAGGAAATACACTCCTGGAAATGGAAAAAAGAACACATTGACACCGGTGTGTCAGACCCACCATACTTGCTCCGGACACTGCGAGAGGGCTGTACAAGCAATGATCACACGCACGGCACAGCGGACACACTAGGAACCGCGGTGTTGGCCGTCGAATGGCGCCAGCTGCGCAGCATTTGTGCACCGCCGCCGTCAGTGTCAGCCAGTTTGCCGTGGCATACGGAGCTCCATCGCAGTCTTTAACACTGGTAGCATGCCGCGACAGCGTGGACGTGAACCGTATGTGCAGTTGACGGACTTTGAGCGAGGGCGTATAGTGGGCATGCGGGAGGCCGGGTGGACGTACCGCCGAATTGCTCAACACGTGGGGCGTGAGGTCTCCACAGTACATCGATGTTGTCGCCAGTGGTCGGCGGATGGTGCACGTGCCCGTCGACCTGGGACCGGACCGCAGCGACGCACGGATGCACGCCAAGACCGTAGGATCCTATGCAGTGCCGTAGGGGACCGCACCGCCACTTCCCAGCAAATTAGGGACACTGTTGCTCCTGGGGTATCGGCGAGGACCATTCGCAACCGTCTCCATGAAGCTGGGCTACGGCCCCGCACACCGTTAGGCCGTCTTCCGCTCACGCCCCAACATCGTGCAGCCCGCCTCCAGTGGTGTCGCGACAGGCGTGAATGGAGGGACGAATGGAGACGTGTCGTCTTCAGCGATGAGAGTCGCTTCTGCCTTGGTGCCAATGATGGTCGTATGCGTGTTTGGCGCCGTGCAGGTGAGCGCCACAATCAGGACTGCATACGACCGAGGCACACAGGGCCAACACCCGGCATCATGGTGTGGGGAGCGATCTCCTACACTGGCCGTACACCACTGGTGATCGTCGAGGGTACACTGAATAGTGCACGGTACATCCAAACCGTCATCGAACCCATCGTTCTACGATTCCTAGACCGGCAAGGAAACTTGCTGTTCCAACAGGACAATGCACGTCCGCATGTATCCCGTGCCACCCAACGGGCTCTAGAAGGTGTAAGTCAACTACCCTGGCCAGCAAGATCTCCGGATCTGTCCCCCATTGAGCATGTTTGGGACTGGATGAAGCGTCGTCTCACGCGGTCTGCACGTCCAGCACGAACGCTGGTCCAACTGAGGCGCCAGGTGGAAATGGCATGGCAAGCCGTTCCACAGGACTACATCCAGCATCTCTACGATCGTCTCCACGGGAGAATAGCAGCCTGCATTGCTGCGAAAGGTGGATATACACTGTACTAGTGCCGACATTGTGCATGCTCTGTTGCCTGTGTCTATGTGCCTGTGGTTCTGTCAGTGTGATCATCTGATGTATCTGACCCCAGGAATGTGTCAATAAAGTTTCCCCTTCCTGGGACAATGAATTCACGGTGTTCTTATTTCAATTTCCAGGAGTGTATGTGAAGACATCGAAAAAGATATGATTGTCGGAAGGACAGACTCAGCATACAGGAAAGTCAAAACAACCTTTGGTGACATTAAAAGCAACGGTGGTAACATTAAGAGTGACACGGGAATGCCACTGTTAAATGCAGAGGAGAAAGCAGATAGGTGGAAAGAATACATTGAAAGCCTGTATGAGGGTGTAGATTTGTCTGATGTGATAGAAGAAGAAACAGGAGTCGATTTAGAAGAGATGGGGGATCCAGTATGAAAATCGGAATTTAAAAGAGCTTTGGAGGACTTACGGTCAAATAAGGCAGAAGGGATAAATAACATTCCATCAGAATTTCTAAAATCATTGGGGGAAGTGGCAACAAAACGACTATTCACGTTGGTGTGTAGAATATATGAGTCTGGCGACATACCATCTGACTTTCGGAAAAGCATCATCCACACAATTCCGAAGACGGCAAGAGCTGACAAGTGCGAGAATTGTCGCACAATCAGCTTAACAGCTCATGCATCGAAACTGCTTACAATATACAGAAGAATGGAAAAGAAAGTTGAGAATGCGCTAGGTTTGCAGTTTGGCTTTAGGGAAAGTAAAGGGACGAGAGAGGCAATTCGGACGTTACGGCTAATAATGGAAGCAAGGCTAAAGAAAAATCAAGACACTTTCATAGTATTTGTCGACCTGGAAAAAGTGTTCGACAATATAAAATGGCGCAAGCTGTTCGAGATTCTGAAAAAAGTAGGGGTAAGCTATAGGGAGAGACGGGTCATATACAATATGTACAACAACCAAGAGGGAATAATAAGAGTGGACGATCAAGAACGAAGTGCTCGTATTAAGAAGGGTGTAAGAAGGCTGTAGCCTTTCGCCCCTACTCTTCAATCTGTACATCGAGGAAGCAATGATGGAAATAAAAGAAAGGTTCAGGAGTGGAATTAAAATACAAGGTGAAAGGATATCAGTGATACGATTCGCTGATGATATTGCAATCCTGAGTGAAAGTGAAGAAGAATTAAATGATCTGCTGAACGGAATGAACAGTCTAATGAGTACACAGTATGGTTTGAGAGTAAATCGGAGAAAGACGAAGGTAATGAGAAGTAGTAGAAATGAGAACAGCGAGAAACTTAACATCAGGATTGATGGTCACGAAGTCAATGAAGTTAAGGAATTCTGCTACCTAGGCAGTAAAATAACCAATGACGGACGGAGCAAGGAGGACATCAAAAGCAGACTCGCTATGGCAAAAAAGGCATTTCTGGCCAAGAGAAGTCTACTAATATCAAATACCGGCCTTAATTTGAGGAAGAAATTTCTGAGGATGTACGTCTGGAGTACAGCATTGTATGGTAGTGAGACATGGACTGTGGGAAAACCGGAACAGAAGAGAATCGAAGCATTTGAGATGTGGTGCTATAGACGAATGTTGAAAATTAGGTGGACTGATAAGGTAAGGAATGAGGAGGTTCTACGCAGAATCGGAGAGGAAAGGAATATGTGGAAAACACTGATAAGGAGAAGGGACAGGATGATAGGACATCTGCTAAGACATGAGGGAATAAATTCCATGGTACTAGAGGGAGCTGTAGAGGGCAAAAACTGTAGAGGAAGACAGAGATTGGAATACGTCAAGGAAATAATTGAGGACGTAGGTTGCAAGTGCTGAGATGAAGAGGTTAGCACAGGAAAGGAACTCGTGGCGGGCCGCATCAAACCAGTCAGTAGACTGATGACCAAAAAAAAAGGTCAGGCCGCACTTGCTTCGCCGCTTGCTCGTTCGCAGACTGGAAGCCACTCATATCTCAGGTAAGAAGGACCTTCGTGGGCAGAGCCGGTAGCTGCGGAGAGGTAATCGATAAATAATTGCCTCGCGCCGCCAGTCGGCCGCTATCTGCGAGCCTCGAGCAACACAAAAGCGGGCGAGGCGGACGCGAGGTTAAAGAGCCGCCGCTCTATCCTCCTCTGTCTCCCACCCTCCCCTGTCCTCTCCTCCTGCGCTCATCGCTAGCGCAGCCAAACAAATGGCTGTGTTATCGGTCGCTTCCGCCGACAGCTCGGCCGGACCGCATTAACTGCTGGATGCTCGACTGCCTTTCCGTGCTAACGCTACTCCTTCAAATCCTGTTTCCCAGACGTATTTACTGTGTAGGTGCGGACTCAGTCAGGTCAACGTATAATAGATTCTGGCATCTTTCTAACTTTTGTTTTTTTTTTTTTTTTTTTTTTTTTGAGAAACCAACCTTCGAACTGGTTTGGTGCAGCCCTCCACGAATTGTGCCAACCTCTTCAGTTTAGAGTAGCAGTTGCGCCCTACGTCGTCAATTATTTGCTTGTATGTATTCCAGCCTCTGTCCTCCTCTACAGTGTTTACACTCTACATCTTCCTCTGGTACCAAGGCCGTTATTCCCTGATGTAACACAGCAAATTATCCTTTCCCTTCTCCTTGCCAGTGTTTTCCATAAATTCTTTTGCGAGTCTGCAGAGAATCTCGTCATTCCTTACCTTACCAGTCTACCTAATTTTCAACATTCTTCTGCAGCACCACTTCTCAAGAAGCTCCAGTTCTCTTCTGTTTCGGTTTTCCCACCTTCCAGGACTCACTACCCGGTATTTCATAGACTGCAACAGAATTGCCTTCAGTAATGAGCCTCGCATAGAAGTGGTCCAAATGACCAGCGAAGGCGTCACTCGGGGCGACCCGGACAGGGGCTGACTGTTGCGTGCAATGTTGCCCGGCAACCAGGAGTGATGACGCCATATCCCTCACGATCGTATCTAACAACTCTGTCAATCGATGTCAAGTCGAATGACTGCTCGCATAAGGGCCAGAGTTGGAACTACACTGTTATTGACTGATTTGTGAAGCTTTTTCTCTTGAATAAATCATTCCATTTTTTTTTAAATTTTAATCATCTTTTTTTGTCCCTACATGTGCATCACTTCTACTGATTTCCGTCCCATTCTAGTAAATCCTTCGTGGTACATCTTTTTTGTTTTTTGTTTTTTGTTTTTTTTAATTTTTTTCTTAGAGTGTATTTCGGGCATCCTTGCGGAACAAAGGAATACCTTGCGTTGCGCAGCTAATATCTTTATCGTGGTCACATGGCGCATTTCCGTTTGTATGATTTTTTAGTACGATAGAATATGTATTTAATACTTCATGAGTTCCACAGAAGAACCATTAACCGTTGAAAGGCAAGTATATCATACAAACTTTCGGAATTTAGAGCCAAAGAATAGTTCCACGCCGGCCGCGGTGGTCGAGCGGTTCTAGGCGCTTCAGTCCGGAACCGCGCGACTGCTACGGTCGCCAGTTCGAATCCTTAGGTTAGTTAGGTTTAAGTTATTTAGAGCTTAGAACTACTTAAACTTAACTAACCTAAGGATTCGATCCTCTAGAGCTTACGACTGATGACCTCAGATGTTAAGCCCCATAGTGCTCAGAGCCATTTGAAGCCACATTACAAGTTTCACTTCACAAGTCCAAGTAATAAGTTTTACATATACAATACAACGCACGCGTTCACTGCCGTTATTTTCACTCCTGGTGCATTTCTTTTATGAACATTACACCGTGGCCGAAGATATATATAGGTACACTATGTGATCAGAAGTGTCCGGACACCTGGCTGAAAATAACTCACAAGTTCGTGGCGTACCCCATCGGTAATGCTGGAATTCAGTACGGTGTTGGCCCACCCTTAGCCCTGATGACAGCTTCAACTATCGCAGACATACGTTCAATCAGGTGCTGGAAAGTTTCTCGTGGAATGGCAGCCCATTCTTTCCGGAGTGCTGCACTGGGGTGAGGTATCGAAGTCGGCCGGTGAGGCCTGGCACGAAGTCGGCGTTCCAAAACATCCCAAAGGTGTTCTATAGGATTCAGGTCAGGACTCTGTGCAGGTATTCCATTACAGGGATGTTCCTGTCGTGTAACCACTCCGACGCAGGCCGTGCATTATGAACAGGTACTCGACCGTGTTGAAAGATGCAGTCGCCATCCCCGAATTGCTCTTCAACAATGGGAAGCAAGGTGCTTAAAATCATCAATGTAGGCCTGTGCTGTGATAATGCCACCCAAAACAACAAGGGGTGCAAGCCGCCTCCACGAGAAACACGACCACATTACAAGACCACCACCTCAGAATTTTGCTGTTGGTACTACACACGCTGGCAGACCACGTTCACCGGGCATTCGCCACACTGTGTACTGTCATTCTTCGTCACTCCACACAACGTTTTCCCACTGTTAAATAGTCCAATGTTTACGTTCCTGACACCAAGCGAAGTGTCCTCTAACTTTTACCGGTGTGATGTGTGACTCATGAGCAGCAGCTCGACCATGAAATCCAAGTTTTCTCACTTCCCGCCTAACTGTCATAGCACTTGCAGTGGATCTTGATGCCGTTTGGAATTCCTGTGTGATGGTCTGGATAGATGTCTGCCTATTACACATTACGACTCTCTTCAACTGTCGGCGGTCTCTGTCTGTCAACAGATGAGGTCGGCCTGTACGGCCGGCCGGAGTGGCCGTGCGGTTCTAGGCGCTACAGTCTGGAACCGAGCGACCGCTACGGTCGCAGGTTCGAATCCTGCCTCGGGCATGGATGTGTGTCATGTCATTAGGTTAGTTAGGTTTAATTAGTTCTATGTTCTAGGCGACTGATGACCTCAGAAGTAAGTCGCATAGTGCTCATAGCCATTTGAACCATCGGCCTGTACACTTTTGTGGTGCACGTGTCCTTTCACGTTTCCACTTCACTATCACACCGGAAACAGTGGACATAGCGATGTTTAGGAGTGTGGAAGTCTCGCGTACAGACGTATGACACAACTGACACCCAATCACATGACCACGTTCGAAGTCCGTGAATTCAGTGGAGCGCCCCATTCTACTCTCTCACGATGTCTAATGACTACGGAGGTCGCTGATATGGAGTACCTGAGAGTAGGTGCCAGCACAGTGCACGTAGTATGAAAAAACGTTTGTTTTTGGGGTGTCCGGATACTTTTGATCAGTTAGTGATTATATATCTGTGCCTAAGGTCTCGCCTCGAAATGTTGGAGATATCATTAGAGGCTTTAAAGACTAATATAGCAGTGTAAAATGTATACGATCTCAGAAAGCTGAATGCACCGATCGGACTAGGCCAGATCAGTCTCTTTCCTAAGAAAAATTAATATCCATCTGCTCGACTCCAATGGATATTAAGGTGATTTTTGATGTCGTATTACTGTTTTCAATGGTTTCTCATATAAAGAGATGATGTCACAAGGCACTTTCGCCAAGGATCTGGAAGATCGCTTCACACCTTCGTTGCCATATAAGGACTGGAACAACGATGCAGTTCGACGCCATCCGTACGTTTAGGGTTACCATGCATTAACGTCTGTTCACGTGTCGTTTCGGTCTTCTGTAGAAACACACTGAAGCTCCAGAAAAACAGGTACAGGCATGCGTATTCAAATACATATATATGTGAACTAGCAGAATATGGCGCTGCGGTCGGCAACACCAGTATAAGACAATAGTGTCTGGTGCAGTTGTTAGATCGGTTACTGCTGCTACGGTGGCAGGTTATCAAGATTTAAGTGATTGTGGACGTCGTGTTATAGTCGGCGCACGAGCGATGGGACGCAGCATTTCCGAGGTAGCAATGAAGTCGGGATTTCCCGTACGACCATTTCATGAGTGTACCGTAAATATCAGTGTGAGTGTACCGTAAATATCAGGAATCCGTTAAAACGTCAAATCTCCGACATCGCTGCAGCTGGAAAAAGATCCTGCAAGAACGGGACCAACGACGACTGAAGAGAATCGTGCAGCGTGGCAGAAGAGCAACCCTTCCGCAAATTGCTGCAGATTTCAGTGTTGGGTCAAGTGTGAGTGTGGTAACCATTCAACGAGACATAATTGATATGGGCTTTCGGAGCCGAGCCCCACTGGAGAATCTTTGATGACTACACGACACGAAGCCTTACGCCTCGTCTGGGCCAGTCTACACCGACGCTGGACTGTTCATGACTGGAAACATGTTGCCTGGTCGGACGAGCCTCGGTTTCACATTGTATCGAGTGAATAGGTGTGTACGCATATGCAGACAACGTCATGAATCCCGGTCCCCGCATGTCAGCAGGGGAGTGTTCAAGCTCGTGGAGGCTCTGTAATGATATGGACCGTGTGCAGTTGTAGTGATATGGGACGCCGGATACGTCTAGATACGACTCTGACAGGTGACATGTACATAAGCATCCTGTCTGATCACCTGCATCCATTCATGCCTATTAAGCATTCCGACGGACTTGGATAATTCCAGCAGGACAATGCGACACCCTTCACGTCCAGAATTGCTACAGAGTGGCCCCAGGAACACCCTTCTGGGTTTAAACACCTCCGCTGTGCATCAGACTTCCCAGACATGAACATTATTGAGCATATCTGGGATGCCTTGCAACATGCTGTTGAGAAGAGGTCTCCACTTACTGATTTATGGACAGCCCTGCAGGAACCATGGTGCCAGTTGCCTGTAGCACTACGGCAGACATTAGACGAGCCCATGCCACGTCGTGTTGCGGCACTTCTGCGTACTCGCGGGGGACCTACAGGATATTAGGCAGGCGTACCAGTTTCTTTGGCTCTTCAGTGTATCACTGCCTTGCGCTTTGAAGTGAGCCTAATGCACGAGCAGGGGTCTACACCAGTCTGTGTGCGTAAAAAGCGACAGGATATGCCAAAATAAACTAAAGCAGTCTCATGAAACATAATGAAGTATATTTTCAGTGATAGGGCCGGGAGTGAAGAAGCCAGGAACAATGTAAATTTAGTGCAAATTCGTAGCTGACAGTATATGTTTGTGGTATTTCCGAATCGATTGTATTCCGTATTAACAGCGCAGTAATGTCAGAAGAATCTCTAGGCGTGAGCTGCGGAACTCAACGATTTTAACAAACAATTTATGCGTAGAAATGTACTTGCTTACTAAAACGACCACAAAAAGTACAGAATGATCTCCGTTAAAAAGTAGTTAGTCTGATCCGCCGGCCTCTGCTCTTGGTCTTCGCCACTCACTTGGTTTTTGGTTCGGCTAACGAAATGATGGATGAAAATTTTTAATGGAATGCAGTGACACTTTAGCAGCTTTAGTCCACAAAGAATTTTTCCCGTGCTGAGGACAATAGTCTTATAGCAGAGTTCGATAAAACTTATGTTTCACAAAATCACTTAATCAAATCTTATTTGCTTGACCCGAGCGGAGTGCCTTGAATGTGATTACAATTACCTCTGAACAGGCCTTAGTATATGTAGAACACGATCAGCTAGAAGACTACCCAACTATACACAACGTACTAGACGGATACCCATCACGTTTCCGTAAACATCGCAGCACAGCATCTGCCTTAATGTAGGTGACAGATGACCTGAAGCTCGCCGTGGGTACACAAGAGGCGAATATCATGTGCTTCCTGGGCTCCAGCAAAACCTTTAACTCATTCGACTTCAAAAGTTTACTTTACATTTGAGCAGATTACATTTCTCACCAAGTGCAGTGCGATCCTTGCGCTCATACTTCACGTCTCGCAAACAATGCGTAATGTCCGGCACTGTAAAGTCACAATGGAGACAGGTAGTATTAGAACGTCCCCCAGGGTTCTGTATTAGGTCCTATTCTCTTTTCATTGTGTCTCTATGATGTGTGATCGGTCTTGTCCCACTGTAAACACCACAGGTACGCCGATGACCTCCAATTCTAAGTGTAAAACCCATAAACCTGAAGACAGCTATCGAGCATATCAGTACTGACTTGTGTGGACTGCCATAATGGGTACAGAATAAAAGATTAAATTTAAGTTCATCCGAAAGCGGTTGGCCAGTCTAAGCTCATTAGTCTGACATAGCGGGAATTCCTGCCATCTTTAAATGGGACAAATATCTTCTCTGCCTTAGGAAAGAGTCTGCGAACAATAATAAAAGGAAATCTAAATTGGTCTGAGCACATAACTGCTGTGTACATGAAGAGATCAGCACCTCTCCGTGCTCTACAAAAATATAAAGAACTCTTCCCTCATGACTTAAAAAAGAAACTTGTACAAACACTTATACTTTAAGTCAATGATTGCGGCAATGCTGCCCTGCAGGGTCTTCCTCTAGAAAGCTCAGGGCGCCAGGAAATGATTATGTATCCCTGTCTTCGATAGATCTGTAATGTTTAACTCTTTGATCATATGTCGCAATGATGTGCACAACTACCCCGGCTGCGTGCACACCGTCTGCCTTCTCTACTGTCTTAGCAGCGTATACTGTCCCTCATATCTCTCCTCGACCTCAACGCTCTTCTCTGAACAACATGGCAGAAACACTCGTTCCCATCAGAGCAAAATACTTCTTGGCCCATTCCATCGTTCAGCCACTTACTCGAAGTCTTTCTCAGCAGCAGGGACACGACTCTGAAATGGCGTCTCGCGTTATATTAAAGAACTAAATAACGTCTCCGACTCCAGAATACTGTTAATGACATAGACTAACGACTGAAACAACAATAATGATTGCGATTGTCCCGGTAGGCACATTACACTTGGACATCCTTCTTTCCAACCAGATCTTCATTATTTCCCAGTAATCTTAGCTGGCGCACTCTCCTTAACTTACCTTTCCTCAGAATTATATATATGAGAAAACATTTATTTTGTACATCTACAAACTCTTCTACATTTACCACTATCGTACTTTCAAATGGTTCAAATGCCTCTGAGCACTATGGGACTTAACTGCTGAGGTCATAAGTCCCCTAGAACTTAGAACTACGTAAACCTAACGAACCTAAGAACATCACACACATCCATGCCCGAGGCAGGATTCGAACCTGCGACCGCAGCGGTAGCGCAGTTCCAGACTGAAGTGCCTAGAATCACTCGGCCACACCGCTCGACCTATCATACTTTACTATAGTCATTATTATTACTATTATTATTATTATTATTATTATTATTATTAATCGTAGCAGCAGTATTAGAAGTACTGCCACCATTACCTTTACTAATTCATAGTCAGTATTATGTACTCTCTGTAGACACGCAGATCATTTTAATACTTTTGCCATATTAATACTGTTATTTCTTATTTAATTATTATGTAAAGAAGTTACTGTATGTGCGACACCTTGGATCCAAGTGGGAAAAGACCCTGGTGGCTCTATTCACATCAGGCTTAATAAATAAAAATGAATCGACAAATTTATCAGCGTGCAGTGACGAAGGGTCTATAATAGCTACAAATAAAATGTATTCAGAAAGTAGGGAAGATTTTCGGTACTATTACGGTAAGCCGTCGGAACAAAAATCCTAGCGGTGGCATACAAATACTCGTGCGCTACAGCTCACCAAGTCTCTCATCGATAAATTGAGTTCTTAGGTGACGCGATACAGTAATGACGTCTCAGATCTTAGCAAAATAAATTTTACAGTTTTCTTAACAACTTTCTCACTCTAAGGTTTTATGACATCCAACAGATGCAAATTCATCAGCGACGAAATTTTTCGTTACACAGTTGAGACAGTTTCGCACCTTTTACGGTATGCCCCCTTACCCCCTTAAACCATGGACCTTGCTGTCGGCGGGGTGGCTTCAGTGCCTCAGAGATACAGACAGCCGTACCGTAGGTGCAACCACAACGGAGGGGTACCTGTTGAGAGGACACGGACTAACATGTGATTCCTGAATAGGGGCAGCAGCCTTATAAGCAGTTGCTGGGGGCAACAGTCTGGATGATTGACTGATCTGGCCTTGTAACATCAACCAAAACGGGCTTGCTGTGCTGGTACTGCGAACTGCTGAAAGCAGTGAAACTACAGCCGTAATTTTCCTCGATGGCACGTAGCTGCACTGTACGGTTAAATTACGATGGCGTCCTCGTGGATAGAATATTCCGGACGCAACATAGTCCTCCATTCGGATCTCCGAGAGGTGACTACTCACGAGGCTGTCGTCATCAAGAGAAACAAACCGGCGTTCTACGGATGATATATGATAGATGATAGATCCCTTATTCAAGCCTTAGGAAAGCAAATTTAAAAAGGAAAACAAGTAGGTTAAAATTACATATAGTGGGAATTACTGAAGTTCGGTGACAGGAGGAATAGTACTTCCGGTCAGCTGAATTCAGAATTATAAATCCAAATCCAAATAGGGGTAATCCAAGAGTAGGTATAATAATGAATTTAAAAAAATAGGAATGCGAGTAAGCTACGGCGAACGGCGTAGTGAACGCATTACCCTTACCAAGATAGACACGAAGATTACAACTATGACAGTAGTAGAAGTTCAGATGCCAACTAGATTCGCAGATGATGAAGAATTAGAAGAAACGTATGATATAAAAAAAAATTATTGGGATACTTAAGGGAGATGAACATTTAATTGTGTCAGGGGAAAAACAGTAAGTGAACATGGACCGCGGGAAAAGAATGAAAGAGGAAGCTGCCTGGTAGAGTTATGTACATAACATAATCTAATTATCGCTAACATTTGGTTAAGAAAGCATGAGAGAAGGTTGTTTACGTGGGAGACACCTAGAGACACCGGAAGGTTTTAGGTTGATTATATGACGGTAAGACAGAGATTAAGGAACCAAATTTTAAATTGTAAGATATTCCCAGGGGCAGTTGTGGACTCCGAACACTATTATTAATGAACTGTAAGTTAAAACTGAAGAAATAGCGAAAAGGTAGAAAATTAAGGAGATGGGACCTGGAGAATTTGAAAGAACCAGAGATTGTTGAGAATTTCAGTGAGATCATTAGGCAACGACTGACTAGAACTAGGGAAAGGAATACGGTAGAAGACGAATGGGTAGCTTTAAGAGATGAAATTGTAAAGGCAACAGAGGGTCAAATAGGTAAAAAATACAAGGCCTAGTAGACCTCCTTTGATACCACAGGATACACTGAATGTAATTGATGAAAGGAGAAAATGTGGAAATGAGGGAAATGAAGCAGTCGAAAAGGAATACGAACGCTTAAATAATGAGACTGACAGGAAGAGCAAAATGGCTAAACAGGAGTGACTAGAGGGCAAACGTAAGGATTTATAAGCATATTTCAGAAGCGGGAAAGACAGATACCACCTACAGGGAAATTACAGAGGTCTTTGGGGAAAACTGAAGCACCTCTCTGGATGTCAAGAACTCAGATGGATAATCTGTTCTATGCAAAGAAGTGAAAGAGTATATAAGGGGTCTATACAAAGGAGATTAGGGCAGTACTATAGAAATGGAAGAAGACGTAGAGGAGTATGAGATGGGATATATGATACTGCGAGATGAACTGGACACAGCACTGAAAACCTAAGTCGAAACAAGGCCCCGGGAGTAGACGGCATTCCGTTAGAATTACTAATAGCCTTCGGAGAGCCATCTAGTGTACTAGGTGTATGAAACAGACGAAATAGTCTCAGACTTCAAGAAGAGTGTAATAATTCCAATTCCAAAGAAAGAAGCTGCTGATATGTGTGAAAATTACGGAACTATCGGTTTAATAAGTCACAGTTGCAAAATACTATCACAGATTCTTTACACGGAAGTGGAAGTACTGGCGGAAACCGTCCTCAGGGAAGGTCAGTGCAAATTTCGAAGAATTGTGGGAACAAGAGAGGCAATACTGATCCTACGACTTATCATACAAGATAGGTTAAGGAAAGGCAAACCAACGTTATAGCACTTGTGAAACAGAGAAAACTTTTCACAGTGTTGACTGCAATACTCGCTTTGGAAGTACTGGGAGCAAAGGCCTACTTACAACTTGTACAGGAACCACGCGGCAGTTACACTGAAGCGCCAAAGAAACTGGGACAGGCATGCGTATTTAAATACAGAGGCATGTAAAGAGGCAGAATACTGCGCTGCTGTTGCCAACGTCAAGTTGGTAACTAGTGTCTGACACAACTGTCAGATCAGTTACTGCCGCTAAAATGGCAGGTTATTAAGATTTAAGTGATTTTGAACCTAGTGTTGTAGTCTGTGCACGAACAATGGGACACAGCATCTCCGAGGTAGCGATGAAGTTATTCCCAAACGATCATTTCAGCAGCGTACCGTGAATGTCAGGAATCCGGCAAAACATCAAATCTCCGACATCACTGCCGCCGGAAAAGGATCCTGTAAGAACAGGACCAACGATGACTGGGGAGAATAGTTCAGTGTGACAAAAGTGCAACCTTTCCGCAAATTGCTTCAGATTTCAATGCTGGGTCATCAACGCGTCAGCGTGCGAACCATTCAATGAAACATCATCAATATAGGCTTTCGGAGCCGAAGTACCACTTGTGTACCGTTGGTGACTGCGCGACACAAAGCTTTACGACTTGCCTCGGCTCGTCAACACCGAAATTGAGCTGTTGATGACTGGAAGAACGTTCCCTGGTCGAACGAGTCTCGTTTCAAATTGTATCGAGCGGACGGACGTGTACGGCTATGGAGACAACCTCGTGGATCCATGGACCCTGCAGAATGGCTCCAGGAACACTCTTCTGACTTTAAACACTTCCATTGGCCACCAAATTCTCCAAACATGAGCATTATTGAGCATATCTTCGATACGTTGCAATGTACTGTTCAGAAGAGATATCCACCCCCTCGCGCTCTTACGGATTTATGGACAGCCATACAGGATTCAGTTCCTCCCAGTATGACTTCAGACATTAGTCGAGTCCATGCCACGTCGTGCTGCGGCATATCTGCGTGCTCTCAGGGGCCTTACTTGATATTAGGCAGGTGTACCAGTTTCTTTGGCTCTTCAGTGTATGTCAATGGGCATGAATGGGAAGCAGCGATTGAGAGGTGAGAGAGACAGGGTTGTAGCCTATCCCTAATGTTATTCAACATATACATCGAGCTAACAGTAAAGGAAACCAAAGAAAAATTTAGTGTAACAATTAAAATTCAAGGAGAAGAAATAAAAACTTCGAAGTTTGCCGATGACATTGTACTTCTGTCACAGAAAGGATTTGGAAGAGCAACTGAACGGAATGGACAGCATTCTGAAAGGAGTATCTAAGATGAACATCAACTAAAGCAAAACGAGGATAATGAAATGTAGCTTAATGAAATCGGAGGAAGCTGGGGCAATGAGATTAGGGAAGGAGGCACTTAAAGTAGAAGATGAGTTCTGCTATTTAGGCAGCAATATAACTGATGATGGCCGAAGTAGGAAGGAAACAAAATGCAGTCAGCAAATGGCAAGACAAGCGTTTCTGAAGAAGAGAAATTTATTAACGCCTAATATAGACGTAAGTGTAAGGAAGCATTTCCCGAAGGTTTTTGTCTGGAGTGTAATTGTTTATGAGGTGAAACTTGGACGATAAACAGTTTAGAGAAGAAAAGCTTTTGAAATGTGGTGCTACAGAAGAATGATAAAGATTAGATGGCAAGATCGCATAGAACAAGTGAGGCAAGAAATTTGTGGTGCAACTTGACTAAAAGAAGGAATCGGTTGATAGGACACATTCTGAGATAACAAGGGATCAAGAGGCTATTATTGGAGGAAAGTGTGTTTGTGGGGCAGGGGGCATAAAAATCGTAGAGGGAAACCAAGAGATAAATACAGCAAGCAGATTCAGAAGGTTGCAGGATGCGTTAGTTACTCAGAGATGAGGAGCCTTAAAAAGGATAGTGTAGCATGAAGAGCTGCATCAAACCAGTCTTCGGACTGAAGACCACAACAAAAACTATGGTATTCTATTTTTTCTCTGGGAATACTTCTATGTTTAAACGATGAAATCTGCATGTATTTGTAAACTACATCTATGTATATATAAACTTTGAGAATGTTCAATGCTTTTTTAGTGCAAAATGTTATTGTGCCTGTTTTTTTTTCAGACGCTGAAATAAAAAAAATGGTTTTCTTGAAAATTTCATAGAAGTGCACTATTTTCCGTAAAGACAGGCGAGAAGTTTCTTTTGGAAATCACTACATTATATTCTAGATTAAAAACAGAGATGTCTAATAATTTCTTCGGAATCTTTACCAACATCTGATTTTATCACTAACTGGCAACAGTGTAAGAAGGTGAAATAAAAGACTTGACTCGTTTGGTGACGGCCACTATAATAAAACGCGGAGTACCCGCAATCTTGCACTTCATCTACATCTACATACATACTCCGCAATCCACCATACGGTGCGTGGCGGAGGGTACCTCGTACCACAACTAGCATCTTCTCTCCCTGTTCCACTCCCAAACAGAACGAGGGAAAAATGACTGCCTACACGCCTCTGTACGAGCCCTAATCTCTCTTATCTTTCTGGTCTTTCCGCGTAATGTAAGTTGGCGGCGGTAAAATTATACTGCAGTCAGCCTTAAATGCTGGTTCTCTAAATTTCCTCAGTAACTATTTACGAAAAGAACGCCTCCTTTCCTCTAGAGACTCCCACCTGAGTTCCTGAAGCATTTCCTTAACACTCGCGTGATGATCAAACCTACCAGTAACAAATCTAGCACCCCACCTCTGAATCGCTTCTACGTCCTCCCTCAATCCAACCTGATAGGGATCCCAAACGCTAGAGCAGTACTCAAGAATATGTCGTAAAAGCAGTCTCCTTTACAGATGAACCACATCTTCCCAAAATTCTACCAATGAACCGAAGACGACTATCCGCCTTCCCCACAACTGCCATTACATGCTTGTCCCACTTCATATCGCCCTGCATTGTTACGCCCAAATATTTAATCGACGTGATTGTGTCAAGCGCTACACTACTAATGGAGTATTCAAACATTACAGGATTCTTTTTCCTATTCATCTGCATTAATTTACATTTATTTATATTTGGAGTTAGCTGACATTCTTTACACCAATCACAAATCCTGTCCAAGTCATCTTGTAGCCACCTACAGTCACTCAACGACGATACCTTCCCGTACACCACAGCATCATCAGCAAACAGCCGCACATTGTTATCGACGCTATCTAAAAGATCATTTATGTAGATAGAAAACAACAGCGGACCTACCACACTTCCCTGGGGCACTCCAGATGATACCGTCACCTCCGATGAACACTCACCATCGAGGACAACGTACTTGGCTCTATTACTTAAGATGTCTTCGAGCCACTCACATACTTGAGAACCAATCTCATATGCTCGTACCTTAGTTAGGAGTCTGCAGTGGGGCACCGAGTCAAACGCTTTCCGGAAGTTAAGGAAAATGGCATCCGTCTGATACCCCTCATCCATGGTTCGCGAGATATCATGTGAAAAAAGGGCAAGTTGCATATCGCAGAAGCGATGCTTTCTAAAGCCGTGCTGATGCATGGACAGCAGCTTCTCTGTCTCAAGGAAATTCATTCTATTCGAACTGAAAATATGTTCGAGAATCCTGCAACAAGCCGATGTAATAAGGGTATTGGCCTGTAATTTTGAGGATCCGTCCTTCTACCCTTCTTATATACAGGCATCACCTGCGCTTTTTTCCAGTCGCTCGGGACTTTATGTTGGGCAAGAGATTCGCAGATTCACAGTGGTTTGCAGATTATAGATGTACGTGTACGCATATTGAAAGGTTTACAACGCTACATTATGGCGGAAGAGCACTGAAACAAGTGTGGTTAAATATGAAAAACAAAAAGAAATTACAGGAAGGAGACGGGCACTGGTCGCTATTCGTGCCGGAATTATCTAGGACTTTTCGTCAGCAGGGCCTGGTGGCGTGTGTTCTGCCCAGCAGGGACAGTGCGGCCCTGTGGCTGCTCCTTATATTTAGTCCTGCCGACGGCGAGGGGAGAAAATAAACCGCTGGGGGGGTTGCGTGGCGGGGTCAGCGCCACTTCAAGGACGAACCCACCCCCGCTAGAGTGCGGGAGGGGACTGACTGCCCGCTCCGCACGGCTACGAAGTTCTCGCCAGGGAGCTCGACATATGGAGGAGATAGAAGCCAGCGTCTGTTACCATGGCCGCAGCAGCAAACGTACGGTATGACCGAGCGATGACAAGACACACTGAACAACCAAAAATACTCATACACCTGCCCCATAACGTGTAAGGCCCCGCGAGCACTCAGAAGTGCCCCAACAAGACGTGGCATAGACTCGACTAATGTCTGAAGTAGTGCTGGAGGGAACTGACATGAATCCTGCACGACTGCCCACAGATCTGTAAGAGTACGAGGGGGTGGAGATCTCTTCTGAACAGCACGTTGCAGTGCTTACCAGATATTATCAATAATGTTCATGTCTGGGGAGTTTGGTGGTTTGCGGAAGTGTTTAAACTCAGAAGACTGTTCCTGGAGCCACTCTGTAGCAATTCTGGACGTGTAGGGTGTCGCATTGTCCTGCTGGTATTGCGAAAGTCCGTCAGAACGGTCAATTGACATGAAGGGATGCAAGTGATCGGACAGGATGCTTACGTACGTGTCAACTGTCAGAGTCGTATATAGACGTGACAGGTATCCTGTATCACTCCAACTGCAAACGCTGCACGCTATTACAGAGTCCCCATTAGCTTGAACAGCCCTACTGACATGCAGGGTCCATGAATTGATAAGATGGTCCCGTACACATACATCCTCTCGATGCAGTTTGAAAAGAGACTCGTCCGACTAGGTAACAACAGTCCAATGTCGGTGTTGACGGGCCCAAGCGAGACGTAAAGCCTCGCGCTGCGCAGACAGCAGCTTCGCACGCTGACACTTGCTGATGGCCCAGCATTGAAACTTACGGCAATTTGCGGAAGGATTGCACTGTTGCCACGTTGAATGAAACTCGTCATTCGTCGTTGGTCCCGTTCTTTCAGGATCTTTTTCCGGGGGCAGCGATGTCGGAGATTTGATGTTTTACCGGATTCCTTATATTCCCGATACAGTCGTGTAATGGTCGTATGGGAAAATCCTCACTTCATCGCTACCTCGGAGATGAAAAACAAAAAGAAGTTACAGGAAGGAGACGGGCACTGGCCGACTAAACACCATGTTCAAACTCACTTAAATCTTGATAACCTGCCATTGTAGCAGCAGTAACCGATCTAAAAACTGAGCCAGAGGCTTGTTGTTTTATATAGGCTTTGCCGACCGCAGCGCCGTATTCTGCCGGTTTACATGCCTCTGTAATTGAATACGCATGCCTATACCAGTTTTTTTGGCGCTTTAGTGTATGTGTACCACCCATCAGATCGATGTAGTCTGCTAACGGTTTCGCCGGCCCTGGTGGCCGAGCGGTTCTAAGCGCTACAGTCTGGAAACGCCCGACCGATACGGTCGCAGGTTCGAATCCTGCTCCGGGCATGGATGTGTGTGATGTCCTTAGGTTAGTTAGGTTTAAGTAGTTCTAAGTTCAGGGGGACTGATGACCTCAGAAGTTAAGTCCCATTGTACTCAGAGGCATTTGAACCATTTTCCTAACGGTTTCTGAAAAATACTCGTTCACTTTAAGCGCATTGTGAAGAATGAAAAACCAGGAACGAAGCTCTCGGATTAAAAATGTTGTGGTACAGGGACGTAGTCTTTCGCCCCTACTGGAGATACGACTAAATGAACTAAAAGAAAAGCTCAGGACCGCGATTTAAATTTGGGGTGAAAAGATATGTGTTAAGAAGTTCTGATGACATTGCTATCCACACTGAAAACGAGGAAGATTTGTAGGACCTGTTCACACACTATGAACTGAGAGCACACCGAAGAAAGTCGGGAGTAATTGGGAGTAGCAGAAATTAGGATAGCGATGAGATTAACGTCAGGACTGGGAAGCACGAAGTAGACGAAAGGAGAAATTTTGTTGCCTTGTAACCAATGTAACACATGACAGGCGAAGTAAAGATAATATAAGAAGCGGACCAGCACAGGCAAAATAGGGCATTGCCGAACATAAGAAGCCCAGTAATACCAAACATAGGGTTTACACAGAGGGAGAAGTTACTGAAATGTATCGTTTGGGCCGTATCATTGTAAGAAAATGAATCATGAGAGAAGAGAGTAGAAGCTTTTGAGAAATGTTGTTTTATATACCCTACTCCGAATGGTTTCCGACCAGTCTGAAAAGACGAATATATAAGATTAAAGCAGCAAAGTTCTTACACATTGGAAGCCGTATGGGACTTAGTTTCTGAAAAAAGTAAGTTCGTTATTTGTTAGTATAGCTGGCTGATACTCTGACAGCTGATTATTAGTAACTGAATCTCTCATTTAAGTAACAGAAAGTTAGAATATGGGGACTTCGAATTTTCGGCAAAAAAGTGGTGTTCCCGTACGCGTGCTGTAGTCTCACTCACCAGCAGCACGCGCGTACGGGTAGGACCCACCAACTCACCCCCTACAACCGCGCACCGAGCAAGGGCACAATACACCATGCTGTTGCTAAACAGTCATCATAGTACTCAGTATAGTAATTTTTTATCCATCTGTTGCATCCTTCAGATATATATATATATATATATATATATATATATATATATATATATATATATATATATATATATATATATATGGACTTATGCCCTACTCCGAATGGTTACCGAGATAGAACACATTTAATATTCATTGTTATTTATTTTCTCTACTATCAAACATTGTCACTGTTTACAATGTACCACAGTAGTGTATAACAAGTTGAGACGAACTGTTTGATACGGGACACTTGTGATCTATGAAGTCGGGAAACTCTCTCAAATTGGCCTAGAAAACTACGTGAGCTACAGCGCATGCGCGTCGAGCGAATTTTTCAACTTTCTCGCGCTCTCTTCGCACAAACAAGTAGTTCTAGAGAAAAAAAAGTGAATAGCATCATTTTTGTAGGAAATTCAGTACAGTTTAATTTTGTACCGCGACACGTTATCGCTGGAGGGTGCGATTTTCGAGCTATTCAAGAAAAACGTACAAAAGTGATATTAAATGTGCTCCATCTCGGAAATCATTCGGGATACGGCATACGTCGGTTGGAAGTTTTTTGTTCAGAATCACTAATACTATCACTCCTCAAAGCATGTACCTTTCCTTCTGACTCACCCTGTATATGTACATAGATGAGCGCCCCACAAACCAAACGTCACTATACGAACATGTTACCAGAAGTTAAAAAAAAGTTGAAAAATGCACGAATTTTATGCTGAAGAAAAAAGCAGTCCCTCTCTCCCGCACCCGGCATACACGACTGCTAAGATCAATATCTTCCTTACTTGTACAGGGTTATTACAAATGATTGAATCGATTTCACAGCTCTACAATAACTTTATTATTTGAGATATTTTCACAATGCTTTGCACACACATACAAAAACTCAAAAAGGTTTTTAGACATTCACAAATGTTCGATATGTGCCCCTTTAGTGATTCGGCAGACATCAAGCCGATAATCAAGTTCCTCCCACACTAGGCGCAGCATGTCCCCGTCAATGAGTTCGAAAGCATCGTTGATGCGAGCTCGCAGTTCTGGCACGTTCCTTGGTAGAGGAGGTTTAAACACTGAATCTTTCACATAGCCCCACAGAAAGAAATGGCATGGGGTTAAGTCGGGAGAGCGTGGAGGCCATGACATGAATTGCTGATCATGATCTCCACCACGACCGATCCATCGGTTTTCCAATCTCCTGTTTAAGAAATGCCGAACATCATGATGGAAGTGTGCGGTGGAGCACCATCCTGTTGAAAGATGAAGTCGGCGCTGTAGGTCTCCAGGTGTGGCATGAGCCAATTTTCCAGTATGTCCAGATACACGTGTCCTGTAACGTTTTTTTCGCAGAAGAAATAGGGGCCGTAAACTTTAAACCGTGAGATTGCACAAAACACGTTAACTTTTGGTGAATTGCGAATTTGCTGCACGAATGCGTGAGGATTCTCTACCGCCCAGATTCGCACATTGTGTCTGTTCACTTCACCATTAAGAAAAAATGTTGCTTCATCACTGAAAACAAGTTTCGCACCGAACGCATCCTCTTCCATGAGCTGTTGCAACCGCGCCGAAAATTCAAAGCGTTTGACTTTGTCATCGGGTGTCAGGGCTTGTAGCAATTGTAAACGGTAAGGCTTCTGCTTTAGCCTTTTCCGTAAGATTTCCCAAACCGTCGGCTGTGGTACGTTTAGCTCCCTGCTTGCTTTATTCGTTGACTTCCGCGGGCTACGCTTGAAACTTGCCCGCACGCGTTCAACCGTTTCTTCGCTCACTGCTGGCCGACCCGTTGATTTCCCCTTACAGAAGCATCCAGAAGCTTTAAACTGCGCATACCGTCGCCGAATGGAGTTAGAAGTTGGTGGATCTTTGTTGAACTTCGTCCTGAAGTGTCTTTGCACTGTTATGACTGACTGATGTGAGTGCATTTCAAGCACGACATACGCTTTCTCGGCTGCTGTCGCCATTTTGTCTCACTGCGCTCTCGAGCGCTCTGGCGGCAGAAACCTGAAGTGCGGCTTCAGCCGAACAAAACTTTATGAGTTTTTCTACGTATCTGTAATGTGTCGTGACCATATGTCAATGAATGGAGCTACAGTGAATTTATGAAATCGCTTCAATCTTTTGTAATAGCCCTGTAGAATGAAGCTGGTAGAACCTGATGGATTGCAGGTCCAGGTAACAGACATACGGCCCCGACAAGACCGCAACTCTAGAGCGTAATGGAGGGTGTGGAGTTGCGTAATGGAAGGTGTTTGATAGCCAGATGTGCGAGAGCTGGAGGCCGGCAGTTATACAAGAGCTCCCTTACAGTGGCGACCGGGTGGTGTTTAGGGCGGGCCGCCGCCTTCAGACACGGCCCGCTACCGGGCACCGCTCCACCAGCTGGAACCTGTTCCCTCTCCTCTCCTCTCCTCTCCTCTCCTCTCTCCGCCACGCTCCGGTGGTTCCGGATAGACGCCGAGCACCGCCTCCAGCAGCAGTTATAGAGGTAGCGATCTGCGTGCGTGCGGACAAGCCGAGCCGTAAACACCTGCAGTAAGTGCTCGTAGCTGCTCTCTGCCTCCCCCACCTCCCCTCTCTGTCTCGGTCGCTGTCTGTCTCTCTCTCTCTCTCCTTCCCCCAGTTAGCCACTGGGCCTGAAAACAAGTACACTGCTAGCCATTCATTATACGTAGCAACTTCTGAAAGTACACCACCTGATGAAAAGTACCGGGAAGCCTATTAGTGGACACGTCTTAAACTCCGCTGGGGACACATACAATGAGGTATCTCAATACCTGCAGAGGAATGGTGGCCCATTCTTCCTCAAGTATCAATATCAGAGAAGGTGAAGAGTGAATTCTCTAACTCGTACCATAGCTCTCTCATAGGGTTTATGACCTTTCAGGAATCGAACGTCCACAAACCATTTTATACAGACGCACCTTATAAAAGAGTGCTCTGGAATGCTGATACGTACAAACATCGCCTCTGAAACGTTTCTTTGCTTTTATTTATTTATTTATTTTGATTCGTCACTCGTCTGACTGGTTTGCTGGCGCCCCGCCTGTGCCAACCTCTTCTTCTCGAAGTAGCTCTTGCAGCTTACGTCCTCAATTATCTGCTGGTTGTATTCCAACCTCTGTCTTCCTCTACAGTTTTTACGCTATACAGCTCCGTCTAGTACTGTGGTGTGTGTACTGTAAGACCTTCGGTACACACACCATCAGATTATTTGACTTGTCGCTCTAACGAAGTAGGCGAGTGTCAGCAATATGTATCGTGGTCTTATCGTGGCGTGTTTATCTTCTGCCGTTAGGTCAGACGACAGAAATGCCACTTGCACGCTTAGAGTAGCAGATTGACGGGGACCAACTTTAAACAGAACTTGATTAATTTTCACACACATTTATTAAAATAATAATAATCATAAACCTTACTTAACTTGATTCTGGATGCTATTTACAATTGACAATCTGTTCCTTTGGTCTTGGTACTTGGAGCGCTATGAGCGCGAAGGAGAGGTAACACTGGAATGAGACATGGGCCACCTCGTAGGTGCCAAAACTGAAACGCCAATCCACCGAATGGCGTCATTATGGGTCGCCGCGAAAGTCGAAAGTGCGCCAGAGCCTCAGTATGGTGAAAGTTATGGTGATTCTAGTGTACGACTGTGATGGTGTTATCCTATCGCATTACGTTCCTCTACGGCAGATTGTCAATGCACAGTGTTACTGTTCGTTTTTGGAGCATCACCTGGGACCAGATTTGCGAAAAAAAGCGGCGACACTTTCTGCGCAACCCACCCATCATTTTGCACGACAATGCGTGGACGCATACAGCTCAAGCCGTGGCTGCTCTGTTCGCTCGATGGAACGGGGAACACTGCACCATCCACCGTACTCTCCGGACTTGTGACTCTGATTTGATTCCGAAGATGAAGGAACCACATCATGGCATTCGCTTCAGAACTGTTCCAGAGATTCGGCAGGCAGTAGACTGCTCCATTCGCGCCATCAACAGAACAGGCTCTGCTTACAGTATACTACGCCTTCAACATCGCTCGCAACGGGTTCTATACAACGCTGGTGACTACTTTGAAGGACCGTAACAGGTGCAAACATGTCTTTTGTAGCGGTTGTGAATAAATAGTTGCCACTATTTAAGTTCCACCCCTTGTAGTTACCTTCTTTGTACCTATGTTTTTCTTGCCAACTTCTGTGATGGCCCTTTTTAGAGATGTCCATCCCTCTTCAACTGTACTGTCTACTGAACTATCCCCTATTGCAGTATATATATATATATATATATATATATATATATATATATATATATATATATAGCGTTAGAGAACTGCACTACACCCCCCCCCCCCCCGACACTTATCTGGTTTTGGCATTTGTTCACCCCAGCTAATTGACTAACAGATCAACAGAGAGTGCCAAACTGCCGCAATATCGGATAAATCGGATAACGCAAAGAAAGTCATAAGGCCCTGTGACTCCTGATTGAACAGCGGTGGCAGCGTTGACATAAATTGATTCAGAATTGATACCTTTTAATTAAAAAGGGGTGCACATTGATGTTATATTCAGATATTGAACACCAGATGCAAATTTTGAACATAAAATTAATTAAGAAAGTGACTTGGGATTTCAACTACTTGATTGAAAACAGATGCAATCGATTAGTACAAATTTATTTTAACTCACGACGTTCAATCATCACATTACATGACTCTCCTAACAGGCAGTGAGAATATATTGCGTTTACGTGGAGTAAACCCACACCTAATGCGAAGTGCGAGAAGAATTCTAACTCAAGCAATATCATCGAATTCAGCGTGGCAGAGTGGCATCGTTGTGCAGACGTCAGTCGGCCTCGTGGTGCTGCAAGACTGCGCTCGTCTATTCACTCCTAGCTATCTTGCGCAGTACATAGCTGAACCAAAACTTTCTATCTCCAAGCTCAATTGTTCCGTTTCCTAAGTCCTAAAGTGCAGAGATGCTCACTCTCTCTCAGGCAAGCTGAGTAAAGAACGCCACGTCCGCACTCTAGGCAAGCTGGGAATGGAAGACTTCTGCCAGTCCGCTCTTCACCTCGGTTACCCCTCCAGCAAAATCACTTACGCCAATTGCAGCAGCGCAAGTCGCGTTAATTATGCGTTGCTTCCCAGTGCTGACCAAAGCCTGCTCTGGGAAGTGAACAAATTCCCACAAAACTTCCCTTCCTCTCAACTTCTGCTATTTAGCTCCTCCCAGGCCACCCATCAAGGTTAGCATCCGCATAAAACACGAATTTTTCCGAAATTCTGACTCACAGGAGAGTACTTCAAATTCCTTGGTCCTACGATCCCATCGGAGGCCAGTGTATTTCATTCTGTTGACCTTCACCTGATTTACTTCAGACTCTGTGGGCCGTGAATTCAGCGTGAAGTTGCTATAGTCACAAACACGCGTATTTTGGCATCGGTTTACCGCTCCACCATAGCTTTGCGGGGCTTCCTCGCATGTTTCACTGAAAACCGGACGACGGACATTTATCAGCAGGTGTACAAGTTCTCTGTCTGCTTGCCCGTACACCAGCATGGGGACAACCACCCCCTCACTGTCACTCATCTTAAGGCAGCTGGAGACTGCGCCCCGTTACCGCTTTCTCAGAGTTTGTGCCAACCTAAACTGCCTATTGTCGCTTCCCTTCGCTACTCCCAAGCCGCGCGCCACCGCCCAGCTGCGGTCAACTCTGAATACTTCCCTGTGATAAACTAGCCTCCAGTAAATCGATGTGTTTCCACAAAGTTTTCATGTCGCATGAATTACTTTAAAACCGTGTGAGACCTGAGTTTCTCCTGGCGCATACAACTTTCAAATAACTTCCGGGAATTCAGCCAGGTAACACTTTCAGCGACCGCCGATATTTCGGTGGGAGAACACCCCGCCATTTTCAAGGCAAACTGCAACGGACAGGCGGCGTACATGCAAATTTAATATCTCGGTTCTCGGACAGAAGCAGGAAAGATAACACACACACACTGAACACTAGAGCCACCAAAGATGACCAAAGTCAGAGCTATCGGTAGTGAGACTATGAATTCGCAGGTAGGAAACACGTCCAATAAGATCGGCCGTATTTTACGGAAATACGATGTGAAATGTGTTTTCCGACCTCCATCTAAAATTAGAGCACTTTTGAGTTCCGTTAAGGATGATCTTGGACTGCGTAAGGCGGGTGTATATCGTATTCCTTGTAGCTGCGGCATGGCATATATTGGTCACTCTATCAGGACCGTGGAGGACAGACGTACTGAGCATAAACGGCACACACGATTACAGCAGCCAAATAGATCTGCTATTGCCGAACATTGCTTGGATACTGGTCACCCCATGTTATATAATAACACCGACATATTGGCATGCATGTCCAGCTATTGGGACAGTGTCATTAGGGAGGCAGTTGAGATTAAATTAGGGAGCAACCTCGTTAACAGGGATGGAGGTTTCTGTTTGAACTCTGTTTGGAATCCGGCTCTCTCCCTTGTCAAAAATCAGAGGAACAGAGTCAATGCTGCCTCACCTGCGAATTCATAGTCTCACTATCGATAGCTCTGACTTTGGTCATCTTTCGTGGCACTAGTGTTCAGTGTGTGTGTTATCTTTCCTGCTTCTGTCCGAGAACCGAGTTATTAAATTTGCATGTACGCCGCCTGTCCGTTGCAGTTTGCCTTGAAAATGGCGGGGTGTTCTCCCGCCGAAATATCGGCGGTCGCTGAAAGTCTTACCTGGCTGAATTCCCGGAAGTTATTTGATACTTTAAAACCATCACCCAACATTAATTATTCCAATACGTCCATACTATTCCCTCCACAAGATGCATTGTTCCTTGTCAGTCATTTTTGTTCAGCCCTACTGTTCGCTCAACGTGAGTTTGGTGATCATTAATGACTTCACGTAAAGGGCATAGTTCTTGCCATCTTAAAATACACTCCTGGAAATGGAAAAAAGAACACATTGACACCGGTGTGTCAGACCCACCATACTTGCTCCGGACAGTGCGAGAGGGTTGTACAAGCAACGATCACACGCACGGCACAGCGGACACACCAGGAACCGCGGTGTTGGCCGTCGAATGGCGCTAGCTGCGCAGCATTTGTGCACCGCCGCCGTCAGTGTCAGCCAGTTTGCCGTGGCATACGGAGCTCCATCGCAGTCTTTAACACTGGTAGCATGCCGCGACAGCTTGGACGTGAACCGTATGTGCAGTTGACGGACTTTGAGCGAGGGCGTATAGTGGGCATGCGGGAGGCCGGGTGGACGTACCGCCGAATTGCTCAACACGTGGGGCGTGAGGTCTCCACAGTACATCGATGTTGTCGCCAGTGGTTGGCGGAAGGTGCACGTGCCCGCCGACCAGGGACCGGACCGCAGCGACGCACGGATGCACGCCAAGACCGTAGGATCCTATGCAGTGCCGTAGGGGACCGCACCGCCACTTCCCAGCAAATTAGGGACACTGTTGCTCCTGGGGTATCGGCGAGGACCATTCGCAACCGTCTCCATGAAGCTGGGCTACGGTCCCGCACACCGTTAGGCCGTCTTCCGCTCACGCCCCAACATCGTGCAGCCCGCCTCCAGTGGTGTCGCGACAGGCGTGAATGGAGGGACGAATGGAGACGTGTCGTCTTCAGCGATGAGAGTCGCTTCTGCCTTGGTGCCAATGATGGTCGTATGCGTGTTTGGCGCCGTGCAGGTGAGCGCCACAATCAGGATTGCATACGACCGAGGCACACAGGGCCAACACCCGACATCATGGTGTGGGGAGCGATCTCCTACACTGGCCGTACACCACTGGTGATCGTCGAGGGGACACTGAATAGTGCACGGTACATCCAAACCGTCATCGAACCCATCGTTCTACCATTCCTAGACCGGCAAGGGAACTTGCTGTTCCAACAGGACAATTCACGTCCGCATGTATCCCGTGCCACCCAACGTGCTCTAGAAGGTGTAAGTCAACTACCCTGGCCAGCAAGCTCTCCGGATCTGTCCCCCATTGAGCATGTTTGGGACTGGATGAAGCGTCGTCTCACGCGGTCTGCACGTCCAGCACGAACGCTGGTCCAACTGAGGCGCCAGGTGGAAATGGCATGGCAAGCCGTTCCACAGGACTACATCCAGCATCTCTACGATCGTCTCCATGGGAGAATAGCAGGCTGCATTGCTGCGAAAGGTGGATATACACTGTACTAGTGCCGACATTGTGCATGCTCTGTTGCCTGTGTCTATGTGCTTGTGGGTCTGTCAGTGTGATCATGTGATGTATCTGACCCCAGGAATGTGTCAATAAAGTTTCCCCTTCCTGGGACAATGAATTCACGGTGTTCTTATTTCAATTTCCAGGAGTGTATTAAGCAGTATCCGATGACTTATGTCACCTCAGTGTACATAAAAGTTACAGTTAACTGAATATTGAGCTGAGAAATTATTCTGTACCGTTGAAGTGATAAGTTACAGTGATCAGTGACAATAATAAATATCTAAGTGACATGGATTGTTTCCCAGTTAATTCTTTCAGATTGTTTGACTTTTGATAAAGTGATCTAACTTTTTGTGTGTGTGCTGTAGTGTCTGCTCGACCCGCTCCAGAAATAAGTATAGGCTTGCTGGGACCCACTGCAGTGCCGGCACGAGGGTCTCAAATGGTTTTCTCGCCCAGCACTACACGGATGATATTTAATGCCGCGTTCCAGCCGTCGTGAATCGCTGTCTGGAATTTGACGAAGGCGGCACAGACATGCGTGGTGCTGGTCTGGGAGGAAGCTCATTGACATTGACCGCAGACGACTGCGTCCAGCCAATCGCCGAAATGAATCACAGAAATCTCAGAGTGACTATCGTGGTTATTACTCATATGTGCATCTCAGTTGAGCTCTTTTCATCGTCCGAGATAGTCTACAGTATCGGAAACTTAACCCATGTCAGGTTCCGCATCTACATCAATACTGTGGCGGAGAGTGCATCCTCCTGGTACCACTAACTGATCCCTCCTTCCCTCTTCCATTCTTGAACAGCGCGTGGGAAGAATGACTACTGGTAAAGCTTTGTATTAGCTCTAATTTCTCGAATTTTATAGCTACTGCCATTTCGCGGGACGTATGTGCCCGACTAATTCCGGAATTTCAGTATCAGATCCCTTTCTCATGCACAAGGAGTGTCTTGTAGTGTCTGTCACAGAAAGATGTTGAGCATTTCCGTAATGTTCCCACGCCGACTAAACGGTCCCGTGGATAAATTCCTCCCTCTTCGGTCGATTTCTGTATCTCGTCTGTCACCCCTCCCCGATCAGGGTCCAAGTTTGACAAGCAATACTGAAGAATAGCTCTTACAAGCACCCTGTAAGCGCCTTCTTTCATGGATGAGTTTCATTTCCTTAACATTCTTCCTATGAACGTGTCTTACATCTGGCTTTCCTAATATTTGGCTTTCCGAAATGTGGTTCGTATAACAACAAAATAAAAATTATTGCAGTTAAATGGCGGCAGCATCATTGATAAAAAAGAACCGCTCACTTAAAGTGGCTCTGGACAGCTACTCCTAGGTATTTTACGGCATTTACTGCTTCCAGCAGTTTTTCATCAATAGTATAGCTGTGCAGTAGAGGATTTCTCCTCCTATGTATATGTCCTACATTACGTTTATTTCCGTTCAGGGTCAGCTGCCAGATGCTGCACCATTCATCAACGGTCTGCAGGTCGTGTTGCAAGTCGCTACAGTCTACTGGCGTTGCTGCTTTCTTAACGGACAACCACATCATGTGCGAACAGTGTTATGGAGTTTCCGACATCACCCACCAGGCGGTTTAAAGAAAATGGTTCAAATGTCTCTGAGCACTGCGGGGCTTAACCTCTGAAGTCATCTACCATAGACTTAGAACTACTTAGACCTAACTAACCTAAGGACATCAGGCACATCCATGCCTGAGGCAAGATTCGAACCTGCGACTGTAGCAGCAGCGCGGTTCCGGACTGAAGCGTCTAGAACTACTCGGCCACAGCGGCCGGCCCAGACTGTTTACACATACAAGCTATAACGGCACTGTCGCACTCTCTGAGGTGTTCCTGAAATTACCTTTACACCAGTCGACATTGTTCCGTTAGGAGCGGCGTCTTGACTTCGGCCACCAAGGAAATGTTGAAACCAGTCGCAAACCTGGCCCAATACTCGGTAAACTCTACTTCCTTCACTAAATGGCAGATACGTTCCTGAGGTCTAGGAATACGGCTTGAACCTGAGATCCGCTGTCTACAGCGCTGTGAATCTCAGAGGTGAACAGTGTGAGCTGAATTTACCAGAAGCTCTGTCTGCGGAATCCATCTCGATTTTTGTGGGGGAGATATTCGTTCTCCAGTTCTGCAACACATTAACGAAGCGATAAAACCATATCACTGTGTGCGTCCGTCGTACGATTGTTCTCGAAAAAGCTAACTGCCGTCTGCCCAGAACGGCGCGAAATGTATAGCATCAGTATGGACTCGCTTGAGAGTTTCACATCTACATCTACATCTACATTTATACTCCGCAAGCCACCCAACGGTGGGTGGTGGAGGGCACTTTGGGTGCCACTGTCATTACCTCCCTTTCCTGTTCCAGTCGCGTATGGTTCGCGGGAAGAACGACTGTCTGAAAGCCTCCATGCGCGCTCGACTCTCTCTAATTTTACATTCGTGATCTCCTCGGGAGGTAGAAGTAGGGGGAAGCAGTATATTCGATACCTCATCCAGGAACGCACCCTCTCGAAACCCGGACAGCAAGCTACACCGCGATGCAGAGCGCCTCTCTTGCAGAGTCTGCCACTTGAGTTTGCTAAACATCTCCGTAACGCTATCACGCTTACCAGATAACCCTGTGACGAAACGCGCCGCTCTTCTTTGGGTCTTCTCTGTCTCCTCCGTCAACCCGACCTGGTACGGATCCCACACTGATGAGCAATACTCAAGTATAGGATGAACGAGTGTTTTGTAAGCCATCTCCTTTGTTGATGGACTACATTTTGTAAGGACTCTCCCAATGAATCTCAACCGGGTACCCGCCTTACCAACAATTAATTTTATATGATCATTCCACTTCAGATCGTTTCCTTGTGGAAAGGAAAGATTTCTTAAGCCACATCATTACTGCGGTGGGACATGGGTTCATAATTTCACGCCTGCAATAAGGAGAGCGTATATGGAATGGAGACACACTTCCTCTCCTCCACGGAAGAAATGCTAAGTTGCGCCATCAGCAGAGAATGCCATGGGAGTATGGATCAGGAGCTCCTTCTTACAGCCGCCCCCCCCCCCCCCCCTACTTGCGATTGCCTAGACACACGAGGAAAAAGAGAAACTAACGAAATTTTACCTAATATGCATATACAGCATAGTAGGACGAATACATTTCTAAATGTTTGGTGATACCTGGCTGTACCGGGCGTCAAAACCTCACCGAAAAAACAATTAGTCACCCACAGAGAAATAATTACAAGCATCATTTGATATTGTGTAAACCCGCCCCCGGACTTGATGACCGCCTGGTTTCGGTTAGGAAGTGAGTCCCCAAGGTTGTCAGGTATGCCAGTCACAGAGGACTCGAACCCGCAATTCCACCAAATTGCGGGAATGCAGATGTCGGCAATTTACCCGATGGTCCGACTTGTCCCACATATATTTATTTGGGGTTCAAGTCAGGTGACTTTGCAAGTCAGTCGAGGAGTGGGAGAATGTGCAGAAAACCAGTCACTATTTTTGCAGCCCGACAGACTATGCTGTTGTCGTCTTTTTTGTGTCTGTGTGATGTGCTCTTGCTAGGTCACCGACTCCAAATGGTCATTGCACGCATTTTCCGTCAGGGCGTTCTGTCGCTGAGAGGGTTGGGTCGACCTTCATTTCACTGCTTTCAGGATATACTGGCGGGTTTGGAAACGTTCTTGGTTCAAATGGCTCTGAGCACTATGGGACTTAACATCTATGGTCATCAGTCCCCTAGAACTTAGAACTACTTAAACCTAATTAACCTAAGGACATCACACACATCCATGCCCGAGGCAGGATTCGAACCTGCGACCGTAGAGGTCGCGCGGTTACAGTCTGTAGCGCGTAGAACCGCTCGGCCACCTCGGCCGGTCTGGAAACGTTCTGATTCGCGTCTTCGGTCTCAGTCAGGATCTCTTTTCGCCCGGAATACTCTGATGTCGTGCTTTGTGGCCACGTGTGTTACGCCACTGCCTGTAGACACGATGGACAGTCCACCGCGAAACACCGACAAATCCAGCATCCTCACACACAGTGTATGGCCGAGCCCACGGCCAAACACGATTGGCTCTTTTCCCAGTCTGTCACGTCCTTACATATACCCGTGTTTACGCAAAATGTCACCCGAAATATAGATCTATCGCTGGTCGCTCCTGGTTTATACTCGCGTAGAGGCAGTGCACTCACGGTTGAAAACGTGACTCTATCACTACGCCGTCTGTAAAGGCTTGAAAATTCAACTGTACGGGCGCACGGAAGTGTGCGATTTTTTATGAAGTGCAGTCAAATAAAAGCCGAACACCAGCCACAACGGGACATTCGACTTTCTTTGTAGCTCTTCTCCAATCTTCCTTGTGCATCAACTTTGGTTGGAATATTGACAACAGTCTTCAACTCGTCCTCACTCCCGCTCCCATACCAGCCTCTTGTATCCACCGCAGACTAAACGCTCTGGTCCAAACGCAGACCTGCCCTCAAGGAGTACTTTGAGAATCTAAAATCTGTTTAGCTGAGTGTGGCGGCGACTCTGATCAGAATTCCAAGTGAAGCTTCTCACAAAGTATTCCTGACTGTGTACAATCAGTGGGTAATATTTTGAGAACTAATACGAGAACAGGTTCCTCAGGCATCATTTTTTATTTGATTCTGAGGTAGTCTCAGAATTTATGGAACACATTTGTGAGACAGGAAGAGTAGATGTTTACCACATGGTTACTTGCATCAACATGAATCACGCTCTGCGCTCCTCGCATAGTTCTCCACCCAGAGGCTGTGTTTAGCCATGTATGGAACGGAGAGGCTCGCTTAGCGCAATAGCTTCCTCCGACAGGGCAACTTGTCACGAGCGGCAAATGGAATCTGCGGTCAAGGTTTATCTTAAGCTATAGCCTCTCCGATCGAGACAACGTAGCCGTGTCACTGACTTCCCGCAGAAGTTAACAGCACTGTCAACGATAATGAGGGTAACACTTTAAAACAACAGTTTAAGAAAGGGACTAGTCGGAGTAATTGCGCGAGAGTTTGAAAGGGGTTTATTGTATCTCCTTACCTCGTGTCATACACACTTTTGTCACTAACATAAATCGTTTCCAGAATGATTTTTGGTTCTGCAGCGGAGTTTTCACTGATTGGAAAGTTCCTGGTAGAATGAAGCAGTGGTGCCTTGATTTTGGGTGCAGTCTTCTTACCAACTGATCCATAAGGTACAAACCGCGCCCAGCCCTCAGGGTGTACTTCAGTACCTCTCTCATACCTTCCGAGATTCACAGAAGTTCTGCAGTCACCATCAGGGTATGCTTGGAACATACGCCAATCTCCTCCAGTGTTCTCACCACTACTCTGTCGATAATCTATCGCCGACTTCTTCTCTCTCTTGAGTACTCTTGTTTTACCCTCTTCTCCCCTTGGCTTATTGCTTGGTCTCCTGCCCATAATGTCGTGCATCTTTCTAGCCATCATCCATTGTCTTCAGATACCATGTTAATCTTCAGTCTTTCCTTGTAGGGGTTACTCACGTGTTATCTCCGTATTCCTTTTATTTAACTTTTCTGTATTTGTTAACTCCATTCGACTACTCAAGAAGTTCACCTTACTTACTGACACGTTACTATTTGCATTTTCCTTTATAACCCATGTATCTCGATTGTGGTTCTTAGTTAAGGTCGTTGGGCGTCATACATGAAGCTCACGATGACATTAAAGATTTATCCCACCTTTTTCTAACACAGTAAGCAGTCTTCATATGGCTTGGCTGAATTAACGCTAATACACAGCGAGCGTTGAACACAGCCACAACTGCCTACTGATGGACCCCAACCACAACACCCGCATCCGCGATCACTGGACGCTGATGCTTGTATTCTTCCACTCTTTTTAACCCTCACCAGTCTGTGAGCTTGCAGCCCACACTGGCTGTATTTCCATGGTTTCTAGTGCTAGAAAAAATTTTCTGGCATTCGGACCTAGTACCATCCCTGAGACCTCTTTCAAACGTTTAATACAGCTTGATTGTGTTGCATTTAGCATAAAAATAAGGTGCATTTCGTTTACGTTGAGTATTTCTGGTAAACAACATAGCTTAAGCTTGTATTTATTAGGCAAAAATCTGAAGCTAACAATACTTTATTACGGGGAAGACAAACCATTCCGCACGCGTGCACTGCTCTCGCTCTGTTTTGCCATCTGGCTGCACACTTCCCCTGCTATTTCACCGTGCTGCCTCAGTGATAGGAAAGGGAAAAGGGGGAAACAGTGACTGCGGCGTACAGTGAAGTGTTGCTAAAGGAGGCCGAAATGCACGTGTTAAACTCACGCAGACTGGCGTGAGGTCTGGAATAGTTACGGGGATTTATACTATGAATAAAAGAACGTAGCTCTTGGAATACTTAACTTTAATCCATAATTGGAGAACATCGCTCTTGTTTATACATTAATAACAATCTCAATATAAACTGGTAATGGCGCCTTGCTAGGTCGTAGCAAATGACGTACCTGAAGGCTATGCTAACTATCGTCTCGGCAAATGAGAGCGTATTTGTCAGTGAACCTTTCCTAGCTGTACACTTGGGCGAGTGCTAGGACGTCTCACTAGACCTGCCGTGTGGCGGCGCTCGGTCTGCAATCACTGACAGTGGCGACACGCGGGTCCGACGTATACTAATGGACCGCGGGCGATTTAAAGGCTACCACCTAGCAAGTGTGGTGTCTGGCGGTGACACCACATACAGAGTCAAAGAAACTAGTACACCTGCCTAATATCATGTAGGGCCCCGCTAGCACGCACGTAGCATGGCATGGCCTCTACTAATGACTGAAGTAGTCTGGAGGGAACTCACACCGTGAATCCTGCAGGGGGTGTCCATGAATCAGTAAGAGTGCGAGAGGGGGTGGAGATCTCTTCTGAGCAGCGTGTTGCAAGGCATCCCAGATATGCTCAATAATGTTCACGTCTGGGGCGTTTGGTGGTCAGCGGAAGTGTTTAAACTCAGAGCAGTGCTCCTGGAGCCACTCTGTAGTAATTCTGGACGTATGGGGTGTCGCATTGTCCTGCTGCAGCTTCCCAAATCCGTCGGAATGCACAATGGACATGAATCGATGAGGGTGATCAGTCATGCTGCTTACGTACGTGTCACCCATCAGAGTCGTATCAGGGTCTCATATCACTCCAAGTGCACACGCCTCTCACTGTGACAGAGCCTCCACCATATACAGGGTGTTACAAAAAGGTACGGCCAAACTTTCAGGAAACATTCCTCACACACAAATAAAGAAAAGATGTTACACTCCTGGAAATGGAAAAAAGAACACATTGACACCGGTGTGTCAGACCCACCATACTTGCTCCGGACACTGCGAGAGGGCTGTACAAGCAATGATCACACGCACGGCACAGCGGACACACCAGGAACCGCTGTGTTGGGCGTCGAATGGCGCTAGCTGCGCAGCATTTGTGCACCGCCGCCGTCAGTGTCAGCCAGTTTGCCGTGGCATACGGAGCTCCATCGCAGTCTTTAACACTGGTAGCATGCCGCGACAGCGTGGACGTGAACCGTATGTGCAGTTGACGGACTTTGAGCGAGGGCGTATAGTGGGAATGCGGGAGGCCGGGTGGACGTACCGCCGAATTGCTCAACACGTGGGGCGTGAGGTCTCCACAGTACATCGATGTTGTCGCCAGTGGTCGGCGGAAGGTGCACGTGCCCGTCGACCTGGGACCGGACCGCAGCGACGCACGGATGCACGCCAAGACCGTAGGATCCTACGCAGTGCCGTAGGGGACCGCACCGCCACTTCCCAGCAAATTAGGGACACTGTTGCTCCTGGGGTATCGGCGAGGACCATTCGCAACCGTCTCCATGAAGCTGGGCTACGGTCCCGCACACCGTTAGACCGTCTTCCGCTCACGCCCCAACATCGTGCAGCCCGCCTCCAGTGGTGTCGCGACAGGCGTGAATGGAGGGACGAATGGAGACGTGTCGTCTTCAGCGATGAGAGTCGCTTCTGCCTTGGTGCCAATGATGGTCGTATGCGTGTTTGGCGCCGTGCAGGTGAGCGCCACAATCAGGACTGCATACGACCGAGGCACACAGGGCCAACACCCGGCATCATGGTGTGGGGAGCGATCTCCTACACTGGCCGTACACCACTGGTGATCGTCGAGGGGACACTGAATAGTGCACGGTACATCCAAACCGTCATCGAACCCATCGTTCTACCATTCCTAGACCGGCAAGGGAACTTGCTGTTCCAACAGGACAATGCACGTCCGCATGTATCCCGTGCCACCCAACGTGCTCTAGAAGGTGTAAGTCAACTACCCTGGCCAGCAAGATCTCCGGATCTGTCCCCCATTGAGCATGTTTGGGACTGGATGAAGCGTCGTCTCACGCGGTCTGCACGTCCAGCACGAACGCTGGTCCAACTGAGGCGCCAGGTGGAAATGGCATGGCAAGCCGTTCCACAGGACTACATCCAGCATCTCTACGATCGTCTCCATGGGAGAATAGCAGCCTGCATTGCTGCGAAAGGTGGATATACACTGTACTAGTGCCGACATTGTGCATGCTCTGTTGCCTGTGTCTATGTGGCTGTGGTTCTGTCAGTGTGATCATGTGATGTATCTGACCCCAGGAATGTGTCAATAAAGTTTCCCCTTCCTGGGACAATGAATTCACGGTGTTCTTATTTCAATTTCCAGGAGTGTATGTGGACATGTGTCCGGAAACTCTCAATTTCCATGTTAGAGCTCATTTTAGTTTCGTCGGTATGTACTGTACTTCCTCGATTCACCGCCAGTTGGCCCAATTGAAGGAAGGTAACGTTGACTTCGGTGCTTATGTTGACATGCGACTCATTGTTCTACAGTACTAGCATCAAGCACATCAGTACAGTACGTAGCATCAACAGGTTAGTGTTCATCACGAACGTGGTTTTGCAGTCAGTGCAATGTTTACAAATGCGGAGTTGGCAGATGCCCGTTTGATGTATGGATTAGCACGGGGCAATAGCCGTGGCGCGGCACGTTTGTATCGAGACAGATTTCCAGAACGAAGGTGTCCCGACAGGAAGACGTTGGAAGCGATTGATCGGCGTCTTAGGGAGCACGGAACATTCCAGCCTATGACTCGCAACTGGGGAAGACGTAGAACGACGAGGACACCTGCAATGGACGAGGCAATTCTTCGTGCAGTTGACGATAACCCTAATGCCAGAGAAACTGCTGCTGTACAAGGTAACGTTGACCACTTCACTGTATGGAGAGTGCTACGGGAGAACCAGTTGTTTCCGTACAATGTACAGCGTGTGCAGGCACTATCAGCAGCTGACTGGCCTCCACGGGTACACTTCTGCGAATGTTTCATCCAACAATGTGTCAATCCTCATTTCAGTGCAAATGTTCTCTTTACGGATGAGGCATCATTCCAACGTGATGAAATTGCAAATTTTCACAATCAACATGTGTGGGCTAACGAGAATCCGCACGCAATTGTGCAATCACGTCATCAACACAGATTTTCTGTGAACGTTTTGGCAGGCATTGTTGGTGATGGCTTGATTGGGTCCCATGTCCTTCCACCTACGCTCAATGGAGCACGTTACCATGATTTCATACGGGATACTCTACCTGTGCTGCTAGAACATGTGCCTTTACAAGTACGACACAACATGTGGTTCATGCACGACGGAGCTCCTGCACATTTCAGTCGAAGTGTTCGTTCGCTTCTCGACAACAGATTTGGTGACCGCTGGATTGGTAGAGGTGGACCAATTCCATGGCCTCCACGCTCTCCTGACCTCAACCCACTGGACTTTCATTTATGGGGGCATTTGAAAGCTCTTGTCTACGCAACCCCGGTACCAAATGTAGAGGCTCTTCGTACTCGTATTGTGGACGGCTATGTATTCTCGCTAACGGAGGACATTTTGAACATTTCCTGTAACAAAGTGTTTGAAGTCACGCTGGTACGTTCTGTTGCTGCGTGTTTCCATTCCATGATTAAAGTGATTTGAAGAGAAGTAATAAAATGAGCTATAACATGGAAAGTAAGCGTTTCCGAACACATGTCCACATAACAAATTTTCTTTCTTTGTGTGTGAGGAATGTTTCCTGAAAGTTTGGCCGTACCTTTTTGTAACACCCTATATATATATATATATATATATATATATATATATATATATATATATATATATATATATATATATATATTATATTATATGTGTCCAGTACTTTGCAACCTCCAAGGCGCTTGGAGTGGCTTGCAGGAGATCAGTCTTCGTGCAGGATGTAGGTCACAAAAGGCACTGGAGCATGTGGCTTGTGGTTTGTTCTTCTCCACAATCACAGGACGTATCTTCTTTTATGAAGCCCCATCTCTTCAGGTTGTCTCTGGATCTTCCAACTCCAGATCGTAATCTGTTTAAAAATTTCCACACCAGCCAGCTCTCGTTGTGTCCAGGTGGTAGTTCTTCAGCTTCTGGCGTCTGCAGGTGAGGGGTCGACTTCTTCAATAACCCCAGCCTCGCCTTCTCTGGTGAAATGGTGAGCTTCTCGGATGTTCTCAGGAAGCTCTTTCGCGATCTCAGCCGTTGCTGTGGTGGATTATGTCCGTGCAGTGGATGGGCACTGTCCTGTTCCACTTTCAGTCTCTCCTTGTTGGCAGCCACTGTTCTGCGTACCCATGGTGGCGCTATTCCAGCCAGGCAGTAGAGCTTATCAGTTTCGCAGATTTTGGTCACACGGGCTGCCACGTAATCTTGACTCAGTTACTTTCATATCGAAGAGAGCCTTTCACTCATATACGTTGCTCGAAACATTGAATGACGCTTCCACGAAACTCTGTATCACTTTCGTGTTCATTATGGAGAAGTGGGAACTATTCTTGGTGAGAACGACGTAAAACTGCCGGACCTTGCAGATCTATCGAGACCTTCAGCACATGGACAGGCGCACATTCATCTGAAACGCTAAATTGTCAACGCCGCAATGAGTTCTTCAAAATTCGCATATTCTTTACTAACCAGTGAGCTAAGGAACATGGACCTATTTCTTTAGAAGTTGCTCCTTCCACTGCGATTTTCTTTTTAAATGAATCCTCACCAAATCAGAAATAAGATACTTCTCACCTTCCAAGTCTTACTACTGGCATTGTGAAGTGAAGTCCACTTAAAAATAAGAGGTCTGAAACCCCTTCTTGATGTCCTAATTTTCATTTCTGCATTCCTTGTTTCTTCAGAAATCCAACAATAGCGAGTTTTAAGTAGGAAATCTTTCCACGCGTGCCTCTTGACACCAGCGTTCTTTGCAATGTCTTAAAACTCAAAACTTCATCAAAGACTGTAGCGATTTCGAATGTCATGCGTGAAACTTCAGAGAATTTACTATTCCTACCAGCAATTTCATCACGTGCTCCATGCCTGTTAATTTAGCACGAGGTGATTCTTGGTGTACGGAACAATGAGTCTTGTACAAATCGTCTGTCGATCGCAATTTTTTGCTCTTTCATAGTGAACTAAATCTTGAAATTCTTTCTCCATAATCTTGTAATGCCGCTCCATAGCAGATTTGCGGTGTTAGTCAGTTACGATACTGAATAATAGATCTTCAGAACTCTAGTACGTTCGTTCTGTGATTCCCTCATTTCCATTCATTTTTAAAGTCTGGACGTCAGATCGCTAGACTGCCTCTTCTTGTGAATGAAATGTCGATGGACACCTCAGGATACGACAACAACTTGATGGGCGGGAGGAAGGTGCAGCCTCAGCTTACGTAAGGCCATTTGTTGCTTGACAAAACTGGTAATCCTTTAATTAGGAAGTTATACGTAAAACATTAACGACATATATGTGGATACTGTCACATAGATTTCAGGACGGTGAACCAAAAAGACCTTTTGTTTTTCAGAGCAAGTAATACATAAAATAACAAATTTAACATTTATTAAAATACAGGTCGAAAGCACTTTAGGCATCAGTAACATTTCAACCAGGTAAATCTGTTTTCACTAGAACTACAGAAAGAGCTTTACAATAACTATTGGGAAACCCCTCATTAGATAATAAACTTGAAACAAGGATGGTGGCTCTTATTTGGAAAAATTTGTAGAAGTTTAGGATTACCATTAACTTGAGGACGCTTATGGCGCTAGCAATTTAGCAACTTTTCAAGTACGAAAGTGGCAATAATCAAAATTTCACAAGTTCAGCATTTGACCATATTTTAAAATTTAGACGTCCAGCATTACAACAAAGATTTGGAACGCGCTTTGGACACTGTTTTAGAAGGTAACAACGATTTTTAAAATTTACAGCAATGCACAATTAAGAACTGAAGGTTTTTCAGATCAAGCAACAGTACAAGACAAGGCCCGGCTGGCGGAGGCGAGGTTTGGCTAGGATGGTTTAGGGTAGCGGACACTTCGATTTTAACTAAAGTCCGAAGGATATAAAATTCAGAACTCAACCTATAGAGAGATGCTGTAGCAAGCGAGGAAACTGCGCCGCCTCAGTGGCTACCACACCTGTCACACGTACACAGCCGCCGATGGTCAGCCACGCTCTTTGAGCCAGCGGATGGTGCATAACGCGCCGGGGTAAACAGCTTCGACGCCACGAACAACTCGGAAAGTCGAGGCGAAACAGACAGACATAGAATATGCAAGACTGAGCATCAAATACGTAAATTTCCAAGGCCCGAAACAAGAATATCAAATGCAAACGTCGCCACAGACACCGACCAAAATCAAGTTTTGCGATCACTACATAATTACAATAAGATTAACCGGATAATCGCTTAACATTAATGACCAAACACAGGAATTAATTTCATTAAACAGCCAACTGTTAACAAGACCCCTCCCAAAAAACAAATTCTCTTAAGTAAGCCTAAAATTCAGAAAAAGTACCTCAACGCTAGTACCTAATCACGAAATCACAGTAGTAATAAACCGTACAATAATAAAACAAATTCCTCGTATTAGGAGACCACGTTCCAAAGTGAGCGCAGAAAAATAACAACCATGAAGCCGCTGGCGTTTGCTTGTCACTACCATGCAGGAGTTCACAACGCATACACAAGTCAGACAAGCGTGTAAGGCGCCGCAGGCGATGTTGTGCTGTTAACAAAAGCACTCGCACCGCTCGTCTTCTGCCACAGCCCATTAACACCAAATTTCGCGACACTTCCCTCACGGGATCGTTCGTCGTCCGTCCCACACTCATTTCTCCGGTTATTTCACACAGTGCTGCTTGTCTGTTAGCACTGACAAACACTAAGCAAACGTCGCTGCTCTCGATCGTTAAGTGAAGACCGTCGGTCACTGCATTGTCCTTGGTGACAGGTAACGACGGAAATTTGGTATTTTCGGCACACTCCTGTCACTGTGTATCTCGGCATATTGATTTCCCTAACGATTTCTAACACTGAATGTTCCATTAATCTGGCACCAACTAGAATTCTGCATTAAAAGTCTGTCAGTTGCCGGGGTGTGGCCATAATTACGTCGGAAAGCTTTTCACATGAGTCACCTGTGTACAAATGGCATTCTCGCCAATGAGCTGCCATTTTGTACCCCGTGTACGTGATACTGCCGCTATCTGTGTAAATGCATATCGCTGACCTAGGACTTTTGCACCTCAGTGTATACTGTAGTAAACTAATTCACAGTCTACCATACAGGGTGGTCCATTGATCGAGACCGGGCCAAATATCTCACGAAGTAAGCGTCAAACGAAAAAACTAAAAAGAACGAAACTTGTCTAGCTTGAAGGGGGAAACCAGGTGGCGCTATGGTTGGACCGCTAGATGGCGCTGCCATAGGTCAAACGTATATCAACTGCGTTTTTTTTAAATACGAATCCCCATTTTTTATTAGATATTCGTGTAGTACGTAAAGAAATATGTGTGTTTTAGTTGGACCACATTTTTCGCTTTGTGATAGATGGCGCTGTAATACTCACAAACATATGGCTCACAACTTTAGACGAACAGTTAGTAACAGGTAGGTTTTTCAAATTAAAATTGTGGTGTCACAGCCAGACACCACACTTGCTAGGTGGTAGCCTTTAAATCGGCCGCGGTCCTTTAGTATACGTCGGACCCGCGTGTCGCCACTGTCAGTGATTGCAGACCGAGCGCCGCCACACGGCAGGTGTAGTCTAGAGACTCCCTAGCACTCGCTCCAGTTGTACAGCCGACTTTGCTAGCGATGGTTCACTGTCTACATACGCTCTCATTTACAGAGACGACAGTTTAGCATAGCCTTCAGCTACGTCATTTGCTACGACCTAGCAAGGCGCCATTATCAATTGCTATTTATCTTGTGATGCATGTACCGTCAGACCGATGTTCACCAATTATGGATTAAAGTTAAGTATTCCAGAAATCACGTACTATTTTTGCTACTATAAGACTTTGACCTGTTCCAGACCTCACGCCAGTCTGCGTGAGCTAAACGCGTGCCTTTCGGCTTCCTCTCCTAGTGACTTGGCTGTCTCGCCAAGTCACAACAAAAATACAGAACGTAGGTAGGTTTGAACATTTTATTTCGGTTGATCCAATGTGATACATGTACCTTTGTGAACATATCATTCCTGAGAACGCATGCTGTTACAGCGTGATTACCTGTAAATACCACATTAATGCAATAAATGCTCAAAATGATGTCCGTCAACCTCAATGCATTTGGCAATACGTGTAACGACATTCCTCTCAACAGCAAGTAGTTCGCCTTCTGTAATGTTCGCACATGCATTGACAATGCGCTGACGCATGTAGTCAGGCGTTGTCGGTGGATCATGATAGCAAATATCCTTCAACTTTCCCCACAGAAAGAAATCCACCTGTCGTGAAATATGCTATTCAATACCGCGTCAACCGCACGCGAGCTATGTGCCGGACACATCGCCATTCTGTCATGCAGTGAAACATCTTGTAGTAGCATCGGTAGAACATTACGTAGGAAATCAGCACACATTGCACCATTTAGATTGCCATCGATAAAATCGGTGCCAATTATCTTCCTCCCATAATGCCGCACCATACATTAACCCTCCAAGGTCGCTGGTTTTCCACTTGTCGCAGCCATCGTGGATTTTCCGTTGCCCAATAGTGCGTATTATGCCGCTTTACGTTACCGCTGTTGGTGAATGACGCTTCTTCGCTAAATAGAACGCGTACAAAAAATCTGTCATCGTCCCGTAATTTCTCTTGTTCCCAGTGGCAGAACTGTACACGACGTTCAAAGTCGTCGCCATGCAATTCCTGGCGCATAGAAATATGGTACGGGTGCAATCGATGTTGATGTAGCATTCTCAACACTGACGTGTTTGAGATTCTCGATTCTCGCGCAATTTACCTGCTACTGATGTGCGTATTAGCCGCGACAGCAGCTAAAACACCTACTTGGGCATCATCTTTTGTTGCAGGTCGTGGTTGACGTTTCACGTGTGGCTGAACAATTCCTGTTTCCTTAAATAACGTAACTATCCGGCGAACGGTCCAGACACTTGGATGATGTCGTCCAGGATACCGAGCAGCATACATAGCACACGCCCGTTGGGCATTTTGATCACAATAGCCATACATCAACACGATATCGACCTTTTCCGCAATTGGTAAACGGTCCATTTTAACACGAGTAATGTATCACGAAGCTAATACCGTCCACACTGGCGGGATGTTACGTGATACCACGTACTTATACGTTTGTGACTATTACAGCGCCCGCCATCTGTCACAAAGCGAAAACAGTGGTCCAACTAAAACATTCATATTTCATTACGTACTACACGAATATGTAATAATGTAAGTAGGCTGTTTATGTTTTCTTATTGGCAACATTACGTAACGCTCAATATGAAAATCACTGGCTGTGCCATGTGCAGTTTGTGGCTGCTTTGCCTTGTTGTAATACTCGTCATTGTAGTGTTGGGCAGCGGCAGCTGGATGTGAACAGCGCGTAGCGTTGCGCAGTTGGAGGTGAGCCGCCAGCAGTGGTGGATGTGGGGAGAGAGATGGCGGAGTTTTGTAATTTGTCATGAACTGCTATATTTATATATGATGATATCAAGGTAAATACATTGTTTGTTCTCTATTAATATCTTTCATTTGCTAACTATCCCTATCAGTAGTTAATGCCTTCCATAGTTTGAATCTTTTATTTAGCTGGCAGTAGTGGCGCTCGCTGTATTGCAGTAGTTCGAGTAACGAAGATTTTTGTGAGGTAAGTGATTTGTGAAACGTATAGGTTAATGTTACTAAGGGCCATTCTTTTTTAGGGATTATTGAAAGTCAGATTGCGTTGCGCTAAAAATATTGTGTCTCAGTTTAAGCACAGTCCTGTATAATTGTTCAAAGGGGACGTTTCAATAAAAATGGGGATTCCCATTTTAAAGAAAACCGCAGTTGATATCCGTTTGACCTATGGCAGCGCCATCTGGCTTGACAACGATGGCGCCATCTAGTTTCCCCCTTCAAGCTTGACGAGTTTAATTCTTTGTAGTTTTTTCGTTTGATGCTTATTTCGTGAGGTATTTTACCCTGTATATATACACCTACAGTGTCCCATCACTCACCCTTCCTTGATCACCACTCCAACGTCACACTCCACTCTTCCACGATCGCTTAGCCAGTTCCCATAATCCCTCACTCAGTCCTAAAGCATATGACCAAGATCGCTGGATGCATGCGTAGATTTCTACAGCATAGGTTATGTGCAAATAAATATTTTCTAGAAGAAGCCTATGCTATGTGCATTTAGTACATATGGAACAACAAATGGCTGCAAGAACAGGACAAAAAGACTAACGTAAGTAAGTAACACAGCTATGTATTCGTAAAAAGAAACAACTAGGTCTAAACAGACTGCCAAAGAATCACTACAAATCTCATATCAAGATGTGTATACTTAAAAAATTTCACATGTGTTATAGACCATTCAAGGTGCCTAACATGAATCGGACAACAATAAAATTCAGTTGAAAAAGTCGAAACTTTTCTTATCTTTATTGTAAAACATAATTCAAGTTAGCAACTGACGGCAATTATGAACAATAAGGTCATTGTTCTACAGAGTAAAGTACATAGTACATATTTTCCAGATCCTACGATATACACTGATGCCGGGGCGATTGAACATTGAGGAGAGAGCCAAAACTGCAGCAAGATTTGAGACAGTGTGCAATTTATCACCAACGGTGGAGCTGCCAAAATGGGACGCAGCCTGTTTTGAATGAGAAAGCAAATAATAACTGCCACAAAAAATTAATGACTACTGGAATTGTTGTGAAGAGATCGTAGAGGCCCTCGTCTTCTGTAACAGAGGAAAACGTGGTCGCAGTGACCGAGATATTGGAGCCAAGCTCTTTAGAATCAACAAGACGGGTTGCAAAGGGAGTGACATTACTCGCTGTTTTGTACATGCACATTACAGGCCGTGGAAGCCAATAATGTCCAAACTTTGTATCCAGATGATTGCGGTAGACATGCTGAGTGTTGTGAAATGACGACTAACTTTTGTGAACATAATGGTGTATAGTAAACTACGTCCTTGCAGATATTTATTTGTACCTACAAAATCTTAGGAGCGAAAAAATATTAAAAACAGGGAGTTACTTTCCATCCACCCTGTATGATTTTGGTCCACTCACTGAGTTTACCGACGACCGAACCCTCTTAGGATTTCTAGTCAGATCGTTCTCGTACTATTTAAGCTTGTGGGAACACTCCTCTGCTTTTGATGCGTATGATGTCTTTGCACTTCACACAGTCAAATTTCTGTGATGAGTTTTAGAATGCAGTTTTGCAGAGGTAAATTCACTTAACGCCAAGTTCCGTCTCGCTCGCAGTTTCCTGGCTGCCCCTTACGACACGGGAACAACTCTGATCCCGGTTCTCCGCTGAGTCGTGCGTGTGGCCTGTACGGCTAGAGCGGCAGGCGTCACGTCTGTAACTCACAAGGCGACGTCGCGGCCACTGATCGATTTTCATCATACAGGTTTCCAATGTCAGTGTCTGGACATGACTTCCCTGAAACAGTACTACGCAATTTCGGATTTCCCACCGATATTAAGAACAATACATTCCAATGATTCTGAACAAGGTACAACTCTCGTTGTCATGAAATGGCTGGCGCCGGCCGGTGTGGCCAAGCGGTTCTAGGCGCGTCAGTCTGGAACCGCGCGACCGCTACTGTCGCAGGTTCGAATCCTGCCTCGGGCATGGATGTGTGTGATGTCCTTAGGTTAGTTAGGTTTAAGTAGTTCTAAGTTCTGCGGGACTGATGACCTAAGATGTTAAGTCCCATAGTGCTCAGAGCCATTTGAACCATTTGAAATGGCTGGCTCGATTACTGCTAATAGAATTTTTTTTTTACTTTTAAATGATCTGGAACTGTTAGTCAAGTACTACTTTATCATATGTCTTTAAATACGAAATGACGTTTTTATTTTTTGATACTAATTTTATGCATATAATACTAGTCATTTCCTTTACTGTTCCTCACGTAAATGAAGCGACGAAAGAAGCAACTTTCTGTCGCCTGCGTACGAGCCCTGATTTCTCATTCTAAATTTTCTCAGCGGTATTTCGCGTAAATACGTCATCTTCTCTCAAGGGTTTACCATTTGATTTCGCGAAGCATCCTAGTAATAGTTGCGCATTGATCGATTCTACTGGTAACAAATCTAACAGTCCGCCTCCTAATTGCTTCGATATCTTCCTGTAATCCGGCCTGGTAGTAAATACCGGACACTCAAGCAATGCATGAAGCACCCGTCGCACAAGTAGTCTACATGCTGAAGAATGAGATTTTCACTCTGCAGCGGAGTGTGCGCTGATATGAAACTTCCTGGCAGATTAAAATTGTGTGCCGGACCGAGACTCGAACTCTGGAACTTTGCCTTTCGCGGGCAAGTGCTCTACCAACTGAGCTACCCAAACACGATTCACGGCCCGTTCTCACAGCTCTACTTCCGCCAGTACCTCGCCTCCTACCTTCCAAACTTTACAGAAGTTCTCCTACACAAAGTTTTAATCCGCCAGGAAGTTTCATATCAGCGCACACGCCGCTGCAGAGTGATAATCTCATTCTGGAAACATCCCCCAGACTGTGGCTAAGCCATGTCTCCGCAATATCCTTTCTTTCAGGAGTGCTAGTTCTGCAATGTTCGCAGGAGAGCTTCTGTAAAGTTTGGAAGGTAGGAGACGAGGTGCTGGCAGAAGTAAAGTTGTGAGGACGGGACGTGAGTCGTGCTTGGGTAGCTCAGTTGGTAGAGCACTTGCCCGAGAAAGGCAAAGGTCCCGAGTTCGAGTCTCGGTCCGGCACACAGTTTTAATCTACCAGGAAGTTTCAGTCTACATGCTGTTTCCTTTACATATGAGCTGCACTTCCCTAGAACTCTCTCACTAAACCGAAAGTCGACCATTCGCCTTCCCTGCTACCGTCCCCTATCATATTGCTTGGCAACGTTACGCCTAGATATTTAATCAACTTGATTGTGTGAAGCAACGAACATACTCTATTGAACTTTTATAAGATTTTTTTTTTCTCATCTGTATTAACTTACATTTACCTACATCTAGACCAAGCTGCCACTCATCACACCAACTAGAAATTCCGTCTAAGTCATCTTATAGCCTTGTCAAGTCACTCAAAGTCGACACGTTCCCGGAGTAGGAGTCAACTAAATTACAGGCCCATCTCATCAACGTCGATATGCGGCAGGATTTTGAACCCCTATTTTGTTAGAACATTATGAATTACCTCGAATAGAACGGTCTATCGATATAAAGTCAACATGGTTTTAGGAAACATCGTTCTTGTGAAACACAACTAACTCTTTAGCTGTTGAGTGCTGTTGACAAGGGATTTCAAATTTATTCCTTATTTTTAGATTTCCAAAAGGCTTTTGACACTGTACCATACAAGCGGATTGTAGTGCAATTGCGTGTTTATCGTCTCAGTTATGTGACTAGATTTGATTTCCTGTCAGAGAGGTCATAGTTCGTAGTAACTGGCTGAGTAACCTGAGCAACCGTCTTAGGTTTGCAGATGACGCTGTAGTTTATCGTCGAGTGAAGTCATCAGAAAATCAGAACAAATTGCAAAACGATTTAGAAAAGATATTTGTGTCGTGTGAAAATTGGCAGTTGGTCCTAAATAAAGAAAAGTGTAAAGTCATTTATATGAGTGCCAAAAGGAATCCGTTAAACTTCGGTTTCACGATAAATCAGTAAATCTAAAGCCCATAAATTAAACTAGATCCCTAGGAATTACAATTACGAACAATTTAAATAAGAAGGTACACATGATGAATGTTGCGGGGCAGGCGAAGCAAAGACTGCGTTTTATTGGCGAAGCAACAGATCTACTCAAGGGACTGCCTACGCTACGCTTGTCCGTCCTCTTTTGGAGTACTGCTGTGCGGTCTGGGATCCTTACCAGATAGGAATAACGGAGTACATCGAGAACGTTCAAAGAATAGCAGGACGTTTTATATTATGGAGAAATAGGGGAGAGTGCGTCACTCAGACGATACATGATTTGGGGTGCATTTCACGAAAACGAAGGCGATTTTCGTTGTGGCGGAACCTTCTCACGAAATCCCAATAACCAAGTGTCTCCTCCAAATGCGAAAATATTCTTTAGGAGCCGAGCTACACAGGGTGAAACCATCATCATAATAAACTAAGGGAAATCAGAGCTCGAACGGAAAGCTATAGGTTTTTCCTTCTTCCGCGAACTGTTCGAGAATGGAATAACAAAGAATTATTGTGAAGGGGGTTCGATGAAATCTCTGCCAGGTACATAAGTGTGATTTGCAGAGTAGCCATGTAGATGTAGGTATAGACGTACACCACAGCGTCATCATCAAAAAGTCGAGGATTTCTACTCATCCTATGCCTCGGATCATTTACGTATACAGAAAACAATAGCGGTCCTGTCATACTTCCCTGGGCCTGGGGCACTGCTGACGATACCCTTGTCTCTGATGGCCACTCGCCATCGACGGCAGCGAATTGAGTTCTGTTACTTACGCAGTTTTCTAGCCATTGACATCTCAGTGGAACTATTTCGTAGCTCGAAATTCATAAAAAGGCTGCATTAGGACACGGTGTCTAACTCTTTCCGGCGATCTAGGAATATGGAATTTGGTGGCCTCCATCCAAGGTTTGTAGCATATCTTGTGAGAAAGGGGCAAGCCGAGTTTCGCACTACCGATGCTTTCAAAAACAGTGCTAAGTTGCGGAGGGAAGCTTTTCTATCTCATGCAAAATTATTATATTCGAACTTAGATACGTTCTAGAACTCTGCAGCAAAGTGATGTTAAGGATATTGGTCTGTAATTTTGGTGGTCAGTTCTTTTACCTTTGTTATACACAAGAGTCACCCGCACTTTTTTCCATACGCTTGGGAGTTTGCACTGGACGGGAGATTCACTATGTATGCAAGCTAAGTAAGGGGCCAATAGCACACAGTAGTCTCGGTAATATCGAACTGGGACTCCATCCGGACCTGGCGGCTAATTAGTTTTCAGCTTTTTCAGTTCCTTCTCAACGCCAGTGATGCCTGTTCCTATGTTCTCCACACTGGAGCCTCCGACTGCAAACGGCTGAATGTCTGTACAATCCCTCTGCGTGAACGATTCTTTAAACCCGTAATTTGAGACCTCGTCTTTCGTTGCTGCACCAAACTTGTGGACGAGGGGCTGGAGAGAAATGGAAAAAAAAAAAAAATTGGAAATTTGTGGTAAGGTCTTATGGGACCACACTGCTGAGGTCATCGGTCCCTAAGCCTACACACTACTTAATCCAACTTAAACTAACTTACGCTATTGACAACACACACACCCATGCCCGAGGAAGGACTCTAACCTCCGACGGGAGGAGCCGCACGGACCGTGACAAGACGCCATAGACCGTGCGGCTACCCCGCGCGGCTGAGAACTGGATAAAAGTCTTAGACTAACTTATTTGTTTTACGTAGGACCTGTCTTTTCTTGGATCCTCAGCAACATCTTCGATAAGGTATGACAGTGGGAGTTGTTATATGCTTCACGCACGAATCTTACTATAGACGTCGAACTTCTAGTAACTTTTGTCTGTTGACATTTAGAAAATGTTACCCTGGTTCATGGAAAGAAATTAACAATTCAAAAGCAGAAAATTGTGTAGGGCCGTATTACAAATGTATGATTCTCACAATCAAATGTCCGGCCTTTGCATATCTAGTGTTCTCTTCGGATTCCATAGATACAGGAGAAAAACAACCAGCTGAAGCTTTCATGGACATAAATACAATCGCAGAAGCGGAAGGACACTTGTACTGCTAAACACGTTAAGCACGGACAAAGAAGCCGTACGTTAACAGAAGTTGAGTTACACGTGCTACAAAATGCAGTAGCCCTTGTGATATGCAAATTATGCATACAGATTTTAGACGCGCGCGCGTGCATGTGTGTGTGTGTGTGTGTGTGTGTGTGTGTGTGTGTGTGTGTGTGTGTGTGTGTGTGTGTAGGGAGGGTTTGTATTTTGGGTGGGAGCTTCTGTTCCCATGGAGCACTAAATAGTTTTTAAATATGATATCCTTATCACCGACTCAACCGTTTGAGTAGTGTAACAGCAAAGTGTAACGATCTGAAACAAGTTTCTTAACCTTTAACTTTGTTAGCGTTGTTATTACAGGCATTTGAAAGTGTCCACAGTTCGCAACAGGCCAGTAATGAAACTAATATGTGATGGGATAAAGGTCGTCTTGTAAAAAGAGACTCACAGACTACGGCGGGCACTTGAAATTGTTTCATCATTCAGAACTTCCGTCGTGGCAGTGGATCCACACATTAAAAAGCTAAGGGCTCTTTCTTTTAGTTATTTTCTGCATTTTTCAACCAATACGTGCAGTTTTGGTGAAGTGATTCCCTGAAATTTTTATAGTGTGACGTACAGAAAAGTACCCAAAGCCATGTAACTACAAGATTACATTAATATATTAGAGAAACATTTCAATACTTTTCAGCGTGATTTTCCGTACATGTCGAAACGTCATCTTGTCATACAAGAGACTTGAAGCAATTTATTCGATGGGCAGCAAAACAAATGAACAGAGGAGAAAATGTGGCATGGCTTTTTGTAAATAGTAGCACCAAAACAAAGTTACATTGTGTTTGAAAAGTAAAGTTTACAGTCTCTGTGTATCATCCGTTTTGACGACAAGCAGTAGATACAAATTTTAAAAGCAAAAGTCATTAGCGGAAGCTAAACCATAGAAATTAAACCCTCTCTCCTCAGAGAGGTGCAATTGCTTCGTCGATCGATCACATTGCAGTGCAGTCTTACAGTGTGTGCAATGAATCTACGTGATGAACCGCACGCCGTGATGGTACGACGGCTATCTCTGACTGGCATATCGCAGGTTGTTGTGTATTTGGCCACGGGATGCACACACCTTCTCAGACATCGAGAGAAATTTATCCAAGTTCTGAGAACTGTTAAATCAAACTCCGCCGGTTTGTCACAAGGCTGCAGTCCAAATCTGCTCGTCAACGCCGCGGCGGTTCTGAGAGAAGCGTCCAGGGCGGATTCTTCAAGATTCTCCGCAGAAAGAAACGCCTCACTTCCCTTCAGAACTTGATGCCTTCGCTCGGCGCGCCTTATTTGGCCGATCATCGAAAAGCCCTAACTGTTGCTCGATTGAAGCCCCTGGAATCGAGCCCGCGACTCCTACCAACAACTTAGTTGCCAGGACGCCAATCGAAGCCGTGCTTCCGCATGCAGGGAAGATCCGAAATAACGTTCTCACGGCAAGGCTAGCATTCTGGTATTTGTTGTGAATTAAGATGTCTTTCGGGCTGCCCCGCACCCTCCCCCTTGGAAAACTGAAGCGAAAACTTTTTCAGGCGCAGCTGTGGCAATATATCAAAAGAATTTGAAGGGTTGTCCAGCAACAGGACGAAACGGTACTTTCAGCAAGTGGTCGCCTAGACCCCCTGTAGCATGTTAGGAACTTTAGAGGCTTCCTCCTCCCCACATTCCCAAACCTCCCACGCCGTATTGTCTGAACTGGACACTCAGTCCACACGAATAGCGGAACGCTTTTGTCCTGACCGAGCACCGGATTAGGCTGGTAGGTGGACTGCTGCCCCTGGCCACTCATGTGAAAACTGTTTGAACAAGAAAAGCAAATGCCATTTGAATCGAAAGAAACAATGAAGGTGGTGGACAGTACGCATGAAAACCAGCAATTCAGTTGGAATATAGTCTCACAACGGGATGTACCGTTCTTGGCATATACTGGTGAGTATTTATCTTCTCTACAACACTAAATGAATCAGTTCCTTTGTCACATCCTATTGTCCAACATACATATGGGTCCCGAGAATCGCTGCTTCCTCTCAACCTTGACATGCACGTCATGGACACTATGGCATCGTTCTGACTACCACAAAACAAGGAAAAAAATCCATAAACATGGGCTCTGAAACGCATACCTGAGGAGCTGTGAGCACTTGTTCATCTTCGCTAATGTGACACAAATCTCGTGTATTAAACGAGTGCTGATACACTGAAGAGCCAAAGAAATTGGTACACGTGCCTAATACCGCGCGGGGCTCCCGCGAGCACGCAGAAGTGCTGCAACACGACATGGCATGGAGTCGACTGGAGTACTGCTGGAGGGAAATGAGACCATGAATCTTACAGGGCTGTCCATAAATCCGTAAGACTGAACAGCACGCTGCAAGGTAATTCAAATATGCACAATACTATTCATGTCTGGGGAATCTGGTGGCCAGCGGAAGTGTTTAAATACGAAGAGTGTTCCTGGAGACACTCTGTAGCATTTCTGGACATGTGGGGTGTCGCATTGTCCTGCTGGAATTGCCCAAGTCCGTCGGAATGCACAATGGATACGAATGGATGTACGTAATCAGACATTATGCTTACGTACGTGTCACCTGTCACAGTTGTATCTAGACGTAAAAGGGGTCCCATATCACTTCAACTGCAGACGCCCTACACCACTACAGAGCCTCCACCAGCTTGAACAGTCAACTGATGACATGGAGGGTTCATGGACTCAACAGATTATCTTCATACCCGTACACGTCCATCCGCTCGATACTATTTCAAACGAGACTTGTCCGACCAGGCAACATGTTTACAGTCACCAACAGTCCAATGTCAGTGCTGACGGGCTCAGGCGAGTTGTAAAGCTTTGCGTCGTGTGGTCATCAAGGGTACACGAGTGGGCTTTCGGCTCTGGAAGCCCCTATCGATAATGTTTCGTTAATGGCCCAGCATTGAAATCTGCAGCAATTTGCGGAAGGTAGTGCACTCCTTTCACGTTTACCGATTCTCGTCAGCCGTCGTTGGTCCCGTTGTTGCAGGATGTTTCTCCGGCCGCAGCAATTTCAGGGATTTGATATTTTACCGGATTCCTGATATCCACGGTATACTTGTGAAATGGTCGTACGGCAAAGTCCCCACTTCATCGCTACCTCGGAGATGCTGTGTCCCATCTCTCGTGCGCCGACCCTAACACCACGTCCAGACTCAATTGAATCTTGATAACCTGCCACTGTAGCAGCAGTAACCGATCTAACAACTGCGCCAGACACTTGTTGTTATATATAGGCGTTGCCGACTGCAGCGCTGTATGCTGCCTGTTTACATGCCTCTGCATTTGAATCGCATGTATATACCAGTTTCTTTGGAGCTTCAGTGCAGGTATGAATTTTAGAGCCCATGTTTACTAGACTTCTTTTTTGGTCCACGATACCACCTCTGATAGTTGCCTACCCTACAATCGTAGCAACAGCAGTACCGGCACATGCACTCCACTGTCAAGTGACATCAGAATGGTTTCCGCTCATAGCTTACGGGACCCTTACGTGTAATTGATATATCTATCTTTCTCCATCATCCTCGAAAGTATGTAAAATGATCGCGCATTAGCCTGCGGATACGTACATTTACAGGCGCCGGGTTTTATATCTCTGACGCTCTGTAGCGTCGTCGGATGACGTTCTCCGGACATGGGTTCCTAAGTAAAATTTGATCTACTAAGTCCTGTCTGCAACCTCTAGAAGGGCGTAAGGTGAATTGTGAAACACCCTGTACATGAGCACTAGTTTACGATTGTTTACATTCGTGGTCATCTGCCAATGAGCGGTCGGCTTCGGAGAGTGGAGAGGGAAGGCGTTTCTCACGCCCGAGCGGCTGACGGATGCCTTCCGCGCGGGCCCGGCCTCGGCAGAGCGCAGCTAAGGCACGGCTGGCTGCTGTACGGACGCGCCACCTGCCGTTTGTGGACGGCCGGCATTGCCCCGCTGACCCACATAGCAGGCAGCAGAACCCCCCCCCCCCTCCCGGCCCTCCTCCCCCCCCCCCCCAAGGCCTGTGCCCTGGCGTGGGGCAGCACCGAGCACCTGCCCCCGGCAGCCGCCACCCCCGTCAGGTGGCTACTCCTCCACCCACACACTCGCCAGCTTCCGTCGTACACCGTACCACTATATGGCTGACCTCACAGAAGTTACTCTCTCTCTTGTTCCCTCTCAGGTTTTCTCGTCGTGGCCTCCGGTGCCCAGACGAATAGTTTCAAGATTTGTGAGTAATACAGTTTTTCGACGATCGACCCAGTCGTCCACGTGCTGCGAGTTGTGCCCATAAGAGGCGTGCCCACAGATTAAGAGTATTCAGCTATTCTTCCAGCGCTTGACCTTGTATCGTGGCGAACCAAGCGCTCTATCATTTGAGAGTTTCAGACACGAGCAAGTGTGCCGGGACTTGCTCCAGTTCACTGCTAGTAGCGCCGCGTCACCACAACACGTCTGTGCGTAGCGCACAAGTATTGCAACATAGTTGAAGAATGGGATTAAATGTTAAAGTTGATTTTCCAAGCTTTGTCAGTATGTGCCTTAGTATATTAATGTTTGAAATGACAAATCTCAGAGGCATCAAATGTATATTTTCCCCAAACACATCGTTTTAAGAAAAAAATAAGTGGCGCTAAATACTAAAGCTAGCACCCAAAAATTCGGCATAATGTTCGGCTGTATGTCAAAATTAACTGGTACAAGTCTCAACGTGATTAAAGCAATATTTTCGCCAGAATGCACGTTTTTAAGAAAAATTGAAGGCACTACATATTAGTCTTATAAATATGAAAATTTGTATGAAGCTTCAGTTCAACATAAAAATAATAACTGTGTAACCCCATTGAGCTACCTCCGATATTTTTCGAGGAATTTGCTGAAAAGTAAATTTGGAACAAAAAGTCCTTATTTGTGTCTGTTATATTAATGATAGCTTTGGTTATAGCACATGATAAACCCTATTAAATAATAGAGCTATAACAAGTTTCAATGCCTAGATATAAATAACAACAAATACAAGGTCTCTTAAAGTTGTAGTTCAGAGGCCATGTTATTCTGTCAGTTCTGTTCAAAAAATTCCAGACGGCAAAGTTTATGTGTAGGCTAGCGAAAACTTTTTTGTGGTTTTAACCTACTTAACCACATCCATATTACGAAGATTCTAAATTAATTCCTGACATTGTTATAAAATATTATGTGTCCGAGAAAGTGGCCGTTTAGAGGCTGCTATTGTAGGCATAGAGCGGATAATAGTAGATGCTCCCTTGACCGTCCGCTGCGCCATATATAAATACAGCCCGAGAGGCAAGACTAGACTTCATTTCGCACTCAGCCACTGTACGATCAGAGTCAGTCAAACGCCCGAATACGCGCTGCCTCGGATGATTTCAGAAACAGGCTGTTACTAAACATTTATTTTCAGTAATAATAGAAAGAACTCGCTATGACTATACACCGTCCTGGATCGCTTAGATTTCGCAGAAGTAACTGCAAGTGTGCCGCCCGTAATATTCAGTGGCCAGTGGTGACAATTATTTCCCACTTTTGTGGTGAGCAATTGTTTTCATTATCAGAAGTCACTGCGAAAGACACATTAATAGGAACTCACCATAGAGGTCACCTCTGAACTGTTCGTGATGCTATTTAGCATAGAGCGATTTATTATCAGTATTAACATAATGAATAGTACAATGTCGTGTGTGTGAAACTTTACCAAATATACCTTTCAATTAGAACTCAAAATCTTTATTTCTAAATCATAGTCCTGTTCCCGCTGAGCAAATAGAGAATAGAAACATTTCTTTCAGTGGCCTCGACAAAAATGTGGACTTGCAGACTGGAAACTATAGTCAGTATGTTCTCCATCACTTTCAGGCTGACCACAGAAATTGTTTCCAGGCTGTAGTACAAGACGCGAACAATATTCCAATTTCCTACTACTTACGATTTCTGACTGACTTATTATCAACATTATTAACCAGCCGCACCACAGCATCATATGTTATGAAAAAGCTACCAGCCACAATTGAAAGACGTTAGTGTTCAACACACTTTACTTATCCGTGCCATTCCCTGTTTCGAACGTTTGTTCTTCATCATAGGACTGTATTCCAGGATGAACTTCTAGTCAGACGTTTGTTGTTTTGCTCACCACGGTGCTCAAATGGCTCAAATGGCTCTGAGCACTATGGGACTTAACTGCTGAGGTCATCAGAACTACTTAAACCTAACTAACCTAAGGACATCACACACATCCATGCCCGAGGCAGGATTCGAACCTGTGACCGTAGCGGTCGCGCGGTTCCAGGCTGTAGCGCCTAGAACCGCTCGGCCACTACGGCCGGCATAGAAAGGGACAGTTTCTATTACTTGAAGTTCTTTGAGGCTACAGATACTGCGGTAAGAAATAGCTCAGTAGGCAGTTCGGTTGAAGAGAAATGGACGTCCCTAAAAACGGCATCACAGAAGTTAGAAAGAAATCCATAGCTACGAGGAAGGTATCTGCGAAGAAACCGTGGCAGCAGAATAAATGCTTCAGTTAGTCGATGAAAGAAGGAAATACAAAGATTTTCATAGATATTCAAGAAAACAGAAATACATGTCATTTAGGAATGAAAGAAATACGAAGTCCACGGAATGGCTGCAAATGTGAATAAATCGAAAAAGGAACTATTGTCGGAAGAACAGGTTCAACATGTAGGAAAGTCAACACAACCTTCTTTGCATACTCATTATAGTCTCTTGAACGCCAGCCTACTCTTCATCACTTGTGATCTTAGTCTATATCGGCTCCTAGGCACGCCTTACAATCAGCTTTCTGATTTCGGGATCTCTGTCTGACTATGATGTATAGTTGAAATCTTCCTGTATCTTACGGCGTTTTCCAAGTGTACCTTCTCCTCTTCTGATTCTTGAACAGAGTACTCGCTATAACTAGCTGAAATTTATTGCAGAAATCAATTACTCTTTCTCCTCTGTCATTCCCAGTCCCAAGTCTATGTTCTCCCGTAACCCTTCTTCTACTCCTTTCCCTATAACCGTATTCCAGTTCCCACGACTATTAGATTTTCGTCTTCCATTGCGTACTGAATTACACATTCATAATCCTCAATACTTTCTCTCTCTGTTCGTCTTCTGCTTACGACATCGGCATCTACACCTGTTCTTGTTGGTGTTCATTTGCTCTCGATTTTGATGAGAAAAGCCCTGTTTCCAGAATGAGATTTTCACTCTGCAGCAGAGTGTGCGCTGATATGAAACTTCCTGGCAGATTAAAATTGTGTGCCGGACCGTCGCCTTTCGTGGGCAAGTGCTCTACCATCTGAGCTACCTAAGCACGACTCACACCCCGTCCTCACTGCTTTACTTCTGCCAGTACCTCGTCTCCTACCTTCCAAGCTTTCAGAAGCTCTCTTGCGAACCTTGCAGAACTAGCAATCCTGAAAGAAAGGATATTGCGGAGACATGGCTTAGCCACAGCCTGGGGGATGTTTCCAGAATGAGACTTCCACTCTGCAGCGAAGTCTGCGCTGATATGAAACTTCCTGGCAGATTAAAACTGTGTGCCGGACCAAGACTCGACCTTTGCCTTTCGCGGGCAATTAGAGCATTTGCCAGGAAGTGCTAGTTCTGCAAGGTTCGCAGGAAAGCTTCTGCAAAGCTTGGAAGATAGGAGACGAGGTACTGGCAGAAGTAAAGCTGTGAGGATGGGGCGTGAGTCGTGCTTGGGTGACTCAGATGGTAGAGCGCTTGCCTGCGAAAGGCAAAGGTCCCGAGTTCGAGTCTCGGTCCGGCACACAGTTTTAATCTGCCAGGAAGTTTCAATAGCCCTGTTACTGAACTGTTCACTCTCTGCTCCACATTACTATTCATAACGAAACATACTCCCGTTACACCATTTTCTGCTGCTGCTGATATTACCCTACATTCATCTGATCAGAACTCCTTGTCTCACTTCACTGACCTTCACTGTATCTAGATTGAGACTTAGCATTTTCCTTTTCAGATTTTCTAGTTTCCCTGCCACGTTCAAACTTCTTACATTTCCATGCCCCGATTCGTAGAAGTAAGTACTGATGCTAAACAATTATTATGCTATTTCCAAATTTGATGTATCTTCATTTGACTTTTACATTTATCAGTTAATGTGGCTTCACGACAGGATACGTTGCCAAGCAAACAATCAATGCCTGGTTAGCAGTTCATGCTGTATTGCAGCCATTGACGATGAATAAAATTCGAAACCGGAAATAAAATGTGTCAGACATGAACGTGTTTAGATTAGGGTTTGGGGGCTATTGTTATAACATATCTAAGCATATTGACCCTCCGACACGCAAAGGTTTTTCTTTTTTTCTTTCTTCAAATTTGGCATCATTGCTTTCAATGGTGAGGTGTTGGCTGTGGAACGCATTTTCTTTTCATTAACTCCGCAAAAAGTTCTTGCTACAGTATCGTGTTGAAATAAGTGTCTCTCTCCCGAATACCGCCAGCTGCATGGTGAGATACGCAGTCAGGTTTATTCTTGCAAGGGGAAACGCGCCGTCCCAGATTTATTACGAAACGACAACTGTTTATGGGGAAGGGTGTGATATGTTACTGTAATGTGTAGAACTGCTCTGAGTTTGAAGCTGGCAGAACGAATGTTTGTAACGAATATAGGTGGTGGTGTCCCTCGATCGTGATTGATGAGATGGTGAACGAGACCGGAGAAACGATTCGCAGCAATCGTCCATTGAATGTTTCCAGAAATCTCCAGATTTCAGCAAGAAATCATTTATGAAACAGTTATTGAAAATTGTGTCATGGACGGGTATTAAAATAGTTCACAGTTGAACATAAAGTCAACAATATCGTACTTCACGGAACTTTCTCGAGCGCTGAGAACTGGAATGTGAACGGTTCCTTGAATCTGTTGACACAGGTGACGGTGTGTGGGTGACGAAGCACCCCCCTGAAAAGGCAACCAGTGCACTGACGACATCGCTCCTCACCATCAGCGAAAGAATTGAAAGCCATTTTCTCAGTCCGAAAAGTCAAGCCCTCTGTCTTTTGGAACGGTAAAGGGATACTCTTCATTGAATTTTTGTCCCAGGAGGAAACAATTAATGCAGCACGATACTCTGTAACCCTCATATAACTACGGAGGGCGATACAGAACAAGTGTAGGGAAGCGGTAGCGAACGGGGTGTGCTTGTTGCAATATACGTGCCGATACAGCCGACGCCACAGAGCAGTTTACGGATTCATTGGACTGGGACATCGTCAAGCGCTCCGGTTACAAAACTGACCTGACACCATCAGATATTCATCTTTTCACTTGTGAGGCGTAGTTTATGGATCGAATAACGGCTCGTACTGACGATGATGTCCATAGACAATGGTCCGAAAAATAGCGTGTGATGTATATCTGTAAATTTTTCCTTAAATATATTCATTTCATAATTTTTAAATAACTGAGTAACCTTAGTTTCCGGAAACGCCTTGTATGCCCACTCGCTACCTGGACTCGGACCAGACCGACAAACTTTCAGTGTCGCGCTGCCATGTTTAGCTGGCGTCAGTTACGCCTTTTGAGATTCATTTGTTTTTCAAACCAGCACTAATATTTCGTGAAATACACATTCTCCCTGCTCTGGCGGATGTGGTCCCCGCCTATATTATAATAAATTACGCGACCAACCTCAAGCCTTGACTAAACTGCAACGTGTGTCCCTGTTGCTAGTTTTACCGATATCCTTATTTCAGTTGACTGTTTAAAGGCTAAAGAAGATCCGACATGATATTTTGCCACCGTTGCGGACCGTAATTTGGATTATTTTTTAGTTTCATTTAGAAAATTCCAGAATTTTTGCGGTATTCTTTTTGGCCTTTTTTCTTTTTTGACATAATGATCTGTTACTGCTGTAATTTTAAGTTAACTGCAATAAGAACATGTTTACCTGAAAGTTACTGAGCAGTCAATGTTACTTAGTAGTGTCTAACAACATTTGGATCACAAGACTTATCTCGGCACCTGTATCTTACTCTTTTCAGTTAACATGTAATCTTTTCATTAGTGTTGTACATTTCTCAAATTTGCTAGATGTCATCATTAAGTAAATTATAAATTGACAGCTTCAAGCGTTTTAATACACAATACATTCACAATATGTGACGTACGAAATACGAGTACATATTAATTATTTATAGAGCTATCCACTTCACATTCACCGTTTTTTCATTAATACACACTAATAAAATAAAGAAACAAAATTAGATCACGCATTGTAAGACTTTTTTTTTTCTTTTTTTTTTTGCCTTCGGTCTTCTGACCTACGTTCTCAATTATTTGCTGGATGTATCCCAATCTCTGTCTTCCTCTACAACTTCTATTCTCTACGGCTCCCGCTAGTACCATATAAGTTATTCCCTTCTTCTTGTCAGTGATTTCCATATATTCCTTTCCTCGCCGATTCTGTAGAGAACCTCCTTATTCCTTACCTTATCAGTACCAACAATTTAACGAGGTGGCAAATTTATTAGGATCTGTAGAAGTGGCATATCTCAGCAAAAGGTACCTACCAGCTGGAGAAAAGGCAGAACATCCCTGTTTACGGTAAGGCTCATAGGCCAGACACACACAAGTATAATCCTATAAGAACGACGTCAATGTTTTATAGAATTATGGAACACGTTTTATGTTTACCTGTTACAGTATTTATGGGGAAGGAAAAATCTATAAAAATCAGAATGGATTCCGCAAATGGAGATCCTGATAAACTCAGCTATCTCTGTTCGTCCATGAGGTCCAATAGCGTTTTAGACAACGGCATTGATACAGTTCCACACAATGGTTGTTTTTGAGAGTATCATTCAGTATTTGCGTAGGAGAGAACTTCGGGTTTTCCAAACGAAAATTACACGTAGTTTCAAACTTTTTCGAAGATTGTTCTCGTCGATGTACACCACAGAGTAATGAATCCAAGGAACCGTTGTCGCTTACTACATTTCGCTGTTGATGCAGTGAAGGTTCGGCATCAGACATGACGTTTTAATTCATTACTTTTTTAATTACTTACTGTATACGCAGAGGTAGCAATGGACTTGGAAGAGCAGTTAAACGGAATGGGCAGTGTCTTGAAAGGAGGGTATAACATGAATATCAACAAAAGCAAAACGAGGATAATGGAATGTAGTCGAATTAAGTCGGGTAATGCTGTGGAAATTAGATTAGGAAATGAGACACTTAAAGTAGTAAATTAGTTTTGCTATTTGGGGAGCAAAATAACTGATGATGGTCGGAGAGGATATAAAATGTAGACTGGCAATGGCAAGGAAAGCGTTTCTGAAGAAGAAAAATTTGTTAACACCGAGTATAGATTTAAATGTCAGGAAGTCGTTTCTGAAAGTATTTGTATGGAGTGTAGGCATGCATGGAAGTGAAACGTGGACGATAAATAGTTAAGACAAGAAGAGAATAGAAGCTTTCGAAATGTGGTCCTACAGAAGAATGCTGAAGATTAGATGGGTACATCACATAACTAATGAGGACGTATTGAACAGAATTGGGTAGAAGAGGAGCTTGTGGCACAACTTGACTAGAAGAAGAGATCGGTTGGTAGGACATGTTCTGAGACATCGAGGGAACGCCAATTTAGTACTGGAGGGCAGCGTGGAGGGTAAAAATCGTAGAGGGAGACCAAGAGATGAATACACTAAGCAGATTCAGAGCGATGTAGGCTGCAGTAGGTACTGGGAGATGAAGAAGCTTGCTCAGGATAGAGTAGCATGGAGAGCTGCATCAAACCAGTCTCAGGACTGAAGACCACAACAACAACAACAACATTCGCACCATATTTTGCAGACAGTATCCATACACACCACTGAATGCTACTGTAAAATTATGTAATTGTACGACACAACGTTTAGAAGATATGAAGTCATAAACACTAAGATGGTAGGAAATTACCATTTAAATCGTATGGAAGTCTTTAGATTTGGGAGTCAGGTTCTTCCCAGACGCGCTGGGGGTGGGGCTACTGGTCTAACCTAGTCTAATCATGTCTGACGAGTACCTCGCTCAAAGCGGCATTTTTGCGATCCTGCCGCGGCATGCGGTGAACGACAACAGCCACTTACTATGCGGGGGAGAAAAAAGGGGTAGAAATATCCGATAGGCAACTGCCCATCGGTATTGTGTGTGGGGCGGGCGGCATATTGGGCTGCTTTTTCCCGTGTTGTGACATTCCGGCTGCCCCCCGCCCTGCCCAAAATCACACACATCGCCCCGCGCGCTTCAAAGGCCAAACTACCGATAAGCGACACATCACACACATGGGTAGCTGCCACCACGCGGTTCACGTCACAGGGGCACGGCCGCGTCATCACGCACGCACAGCTGCAGGCCGGGGACACCAGATTTTAATTACAATGTAGCGGAAAATAAGCTGTCCTGTTCCACGCAGTCCGCGTTTCGACACAAAAACGAAGACTCAAAAACGCGCTGAACGCTGCTAATTCTACGCAACGTTTTCGCCGCTGTCAAAACACTCGCGTAATTTCGCGCAAAACACGTGCACAAAGATCTGCGTACACACACAGCGGGCAACTGTGCCGGTCGTAATGGATTGCCGAGCGCTGCCCTCTGCGCGCTCTCGTTATATTAATAACAGGCGCGCCACAGGGACGGGTCACGCTTTTGTTTTTCAGTCAGCGTTTATTTTTTTGTCAGCCGTCTACTCTTCCGAAATCCGCCCCGGAGCCGATAATTTAATATTGTAATGGACGTCGGCCACCGAGCGTCTACAATCTCTCTAACCAGAAAGCAGCCACACATTACAATTACACTACTACAAAACTGGCATCCTCCCCTTTTTCTCAGTATCCAGAAAAATCATAGAGGTCGTTTCAAGAGAGATCTGATACTGCCACGCATCACGAGGGGCTTTCAATAAGTAATGGTTCAAATGGCTCTAAGCACTATAGGACTCAACTGCTGTGGTCATAAGTCCCCTAGAACTTAGAACTACTTAAACCTAACTAACCTAAGGACATCACACACATCCATGCCCGAGGCAGGATTCGAACCTGCGACCGTAGCGGTCGTGCGGTTCCAGACTGTAGCGCCTTTAACCGCTCGGCCACTCCGGCCGGCCAATAAGTAATGTAACTCATTTTTTTTCTCGGCAAGTTTTAGTTGTTAAAACGTGGAATTTATTGTGCGACATCGTGGACCATTCCCGCTTCAGCTCCTGTAGTTTCATTGATATCCGATTGGTGGCAACGCTATACGTATCCTTCAAAATGGTGTCGGTATGGGAGGTGGCCCCGTGCAGAGACTTGTCACTGAGTTTCTTTCGGTGAAAAACCAGAGCATCGTAGGTATTCATAAGCACTTGTACAATGTCTACGGAGAACAGGCGGTGAACAAAAGCACGGTGAGTCGTTCCTGAATTTTACCCCTGTCACCCTTAGAATATGAAAGAAAGTATGCCAGTTAGCACTGTCAGTACCTTTCTCTAAGTCTACAAGTGCTGTAAATGTAGGATTGCATTTCCCTAACGTATCTTCTATGAGAAGTCATAGGGTCAGTATTGCCTCGCGTCTTCCTGTATTTCTCCGGAATCCAAACTGATCTTCGTCGAGGTCAGCTTCTACCTGTTTTTACAGTCTTCTGTAAAAGATTTGTGTTAGTATTTTACAACCGTGACTTATTAAACTGATATTTCGGTATTCTTCACACCTCTCAGCACCTGCTTTCTCTGTAATTGGTATTATTATATACTTCTTGAAGTCTATGGGTATTTCGCCTTACTCATGCATCTGCCTCACCAGATGGAAGAGTTCTGTCAATGGCTGGCTTTCCGAAGGCTGTCAGTAGCTCTAACGGAATGTTGTCTATTCCTGGGGCCTTGTTTCGACTCAAGTCTTTCAGAGCTTTGTCAAATTCTTCATGCAGTATCATATTTCCCTTCATCTTCATCTGCGTCCTCTTCCATTTCAGCAATACTACCCACAAGTTCATGTCCCTTCGGTAGACTATATACTCCTTCCTCCTTTCTGCTTTCCCTTCTTTGCTTAAGACTGGTTTTCAAATTGAGCTCTTTATATTCATAAAGGTGGTTCTCTTTTCTCCAAAGATCTCTTTAATTTTCCTGTAGGCTGCATCTATCTTACACCTAGTGATATGTCGTTCTACGTACTTACATTTGTCCTCCAGCTATTCCCGCTTGGCCGTTTTGCACTTCCTGTCGATTTCATTTTTAGACGTTTGTATTCCCTTTCGCCTGCTTTATTTACTGCAGTTTTATATTTTCTCCGTTCATCGATTAAATTCAATATCTTTTGTGTTACCCAAGGATTTCTACTATCCCTCGTCTTGTTACCTCTGCTGGCTTCACTATTTCATCTCTAAAATCTATCCATTCTTCTCCAATACATTTCTTTCTTCTGTTCTTGTCAATCGTTCCCTAATGCTCTCTACAGCCTCTTGTTCTTTCAGTTTATCCAGGTCCCATCTCCTTAAATTCCCACCCTTTTGCAGTTTCTTCAGTTTTAATCTACAGTTCATAACCAATAAATTGTAGTCAGAGTCCACATCTGCCCCTGGAAATGTCTTACAATTTAAAACCTGGTTCCTAAATTTCCGTCTTACCTTTATATAATCAATCTGAAACCTTCAGGTGTCTGCAGGTCTCTTCTACGTATACAGCCTTCTTTGATGATTACTAAACTATGTGTTAGCTAAGATTAAATTATGCTCTGTGCAGAATTCTACCGGGCGACTTCCTCTTTCACTCCTTTCCATATTCCACATTCATCTACTCCTTTACTTCTCTTCCTTTTCCTACTGTCGAATTCCAGTGCCCATGACCATTAAATTTTCTTCTTCCTTAACTATGTGAATAATTTATTTTATCGCATCATAGGTTTCCTCAATCTCCTTCTCATCTGTAGAGCTAGTTTGCATATAAGCTTGTACTACCGTGGTGGGTGTGGGCTTCGTGTCAGTCTTGGCTACGAGATATGTATTAAAATATATAGTCTGTATGATTCCAAGCGTTTATTACAGCAATGTGTAGAATGTGCGAGAACGTTTTGAGCATTTTGGTGATAGTGTTTCCTCTCTGTATTATTTGCTTTTACGGCCTCATTGGACCACTTTCATCAATCATTTCCTGGTCCTCTTCTTCAGTAAGCGCATTTTCTGCCATTTCTTAATTGCCCACTATCTTTTCATTCGATCTGATCTTTCCTGTCTTTCCTCATCTGTAAATACCCTTTTCAATGTGTTTCGTTTGGTTTAAATCTTATTTTCTTGTCTTTCAGTTTCTTGAGATTTCCTGTCTTCTTTTGTAGATCATCCAAGGTTATGTCTAGTTCTCCCGTATCCTCTTTAATTTCCTTGATCCTTGCTACTTCTTGCTTCAGATTCCACAGGTTTTGCATAATTTTCTTGCTAATCTCGTTTCTGGTGTCCTCATTATGTGACCAAAGAAAGAAATCCTCCCTTCACGTGTAGTGTGATGTGCTCCATTTCCCTGTACACTACTTCATTCGACACTATCCGTCATTGTCCTTCCTTCCATAACTTTTTATTTATGCATGCTCTATCTATTCTTCTCTTTACTTTTAATATCTTGTCGACTCTGTTTCTCGCTTGCGTATGTTACCTCTGGCTGAATCACCGTGTTGTAGTGTTTTAATTTTCTGTGAACTGATAGACATTTCTTATCGTATATAGACCATGTTAGTTTTTGAGCTTTTATCATTTTATTGGTTCTTTCTTGCCAAGCAGGTTTTTCATGCAAGTTGTTTGTTATAATGTCTCCAAGATACGAGTGTAAGTCAATTATTTTTCGCAATTTAGTTATATTTTTGTTTATTTTGGTGGTACTGTCGTTTTGCGTTGATGAAGCATTCTCTGTTTACTTCTTGTTATATCTTTGCAATTTTAAAGCTGCTAGGTTAGTTTCGTTATCGCTGCAGTGCTGTTAATCATGGCTGCTCCGCTGTCTATTTGCACCAGAGAAGAGCCATGATCAGTGACCTGCTTTTTGTGGTTGGAAGGCGTATCAGCGGCCGAAATTATTCGAAGACTTTCGGTGCAGTACGGGAACAGTGTTTTGCCACAACGGAGTGTCTACGAATGGATTCTGAAGTGGACGCACAAGTGTTATGCACGATGAAGGAGCTGGACGGCATTTTGCCGCCACAAATGAAGGAACCATTGAGCGTTCAAGTGAAATGATTCTCTTGTACAGACAATTAACTACTGACGAAGTGGCACATCGTCTGCAATTTAGTCACGGTTCTGCCTACGAAATTATCCACAACAGACTTGGGTTTCATAAAGTTTGTGCAAGATGGGTCCCAAAACAACTCACACAGTTGTATAAACAAACGCGCTTGGACATCTGCAAAAAAAAAAAAAAATTTTGGATCGCAATGGTAACGAGGGGGACAACTTCTTAGACAGGATCATTACTGGTGACGAAACATGGATCCATCATGACGAGCCGGAGGGTAAACGATAGAGTATGGAATGGAAACATCCAAATTCGCCATGCAAGAAAATGTTCAAGGCCCAGCCGTCCGCAGGAAAACTGATGCTTACGGTTTTTTGGGGAGCACAAGGTCCAGTACTGGAATACTATGGGAAAAGGAGCACATCAATGAACAGCGTACGTTACAGTGAGATGCTTACTGCCAGACTAAATCCTGCAATTCGAAGCAAACACCGAGGATTGCTTTCAAAAGGTGTGTTGTTGCACGACAATGCCCGTCCCCATACTGCTGCCCACACTGCTGAAACGCTCCAGAAACTCAAATTTGAAGTACCTGATCTTCCGCCATATAGACCCGATCTTGCCCTTCTGACTATCACTTGTTTGGTCCACTCAAACAGCCATTAAGGTGCCGTCGATTTGCCTCGGACGAAGCAGTGGAAGAAGCGGTGCATTCCTGACTCGCAGCTCAGCCGAGAACCTTCTTTTATGAGGGCATAAGGAAGCTTGTATACCAATGGACCAAGAGCGTTGAAACGCAGGGAGACGATGTCGTAAAATGATGTTCTTGGACGTTTCCTGTTTGATTAGAATAAAATTTTATAACTATTTTGCGTATAGTAATTGACTTATCCCCGTATTTAAAGTGCCTCATTATTTTAATTTTTCTATTGTCTACTGTTACGTGTTCTATTACTAGTCTGTTACCACCATCTCCAGATATCTGGAGTCTTACTTTTTGACCTATATTTTGCAGGCTCATTATTTGATTTCTAGCTTCTTGTACGTTATTAGTTAGTAATACCAAGTCATATGCGAATCCCGAACAATGTAGGTTTATATCATCTTTTGTAGGCGCGTGGGTCTGCTCCTGGAAATTGAAAGGTTGGCCCGATGAAAGAAGAGAGTGGGAGGTGGTGAGGTAAAACACGTTGGTACTGCAAGTAAGCAAAAGTGGTTTACTGGTCCGTGAGTATATACAGAGGCATACATAACTTTGTAGCAAACGAGCACGTCGGTGCGAAGCCTTAGACCCGTCGTAAGTAGTGCAAAGTCTCTAGATGAAGCAAAGCTGAAGCGAAGTGTCCGGCTGTCTGCTCTTGATCAAATGGGCTGAGTCTGGAGCGGAGCTTGTGGATCTGGAGAGCGCCTGCTAGAGGGCGCTGTCGTCGGTGTCGGTGTCGTAGTAACAACCTATGAACTTGCACCTACGCCATAGCATCGTAGCTATCGATACAACATCATCTTTCTTGGTTCCAATTTTTATGCTTTTAGGATTCTCTTTCTGCCATTCTCTCATCAAGTATTCAAGAGCACAATCGAAGAGCAGTGGTGATAGACCATCTCCCTCTCTTAACCATGTTTTAATCGTAAATGGCTCAGTTAGTTCTCCTCTGAGTTTTACTTTGGACTTGGTGTTTGTAAGGGTTAATTTTATCATTTTTATTAATTTGGGACGAAGTCCAAAATTTCTTAATATTTCCAGCATATAAAATCTACAAAGGTTATGACTAGTCACTTCTGTCTCCTTTTCTAGGCATCCATTATTAATTTTAATGTGATGATCTGTTCTGGGCAGCTTCTCCAGGGTCTAAATCCTCCTTGATATTCACCTAGATTCTTTTCAAATTGATCTTTAAAGCAATTGTAGATAATTCTTGACAATATTTTATATGTGCAATCCAATATTGAAATCCCTCTGTAATCGTTCGGATTGGTTTTTCTCCTTTTTCGTGCAATGGGTGTATGATAGCTGTACTCCAATGTTCTGGTAGCTCTTCTCCGATCCAGATTTTAACTATGCATTGATGTAATGATATCTTTACGGGTTCTGTCGCGTATTTCCACAGCTGTACAAATGTTTGATCTTCTCCACTTGCTTTGTAGATCTTGAACTCGCTCAAACTTTGTAGACTTTCTGAACTGTCGGTGGGTTTATATATTTTCTGGCGGGGTTTTTATTGGAGTTTCTGTGTTTATTTCAAGAAGCTCATTAGGATCCACGTAATTTAGTAGTTCGTTAAATGTTTCTGTTCAAATTTCTGAATTTCTTCTACCACTATAGGTCATCTTATTGTTTTTATCTTTTAGCATTAGTGTTGCGGAATCATATCTTTGGAGTTGTCTGCTAAATACTGCATTAGTAGTGTAGCGCTTGACACAGCCACGTCGATTAAATGTTTGGGCGTAACACTGCCGAGCGATATGAAGTGGGACAAGCATGTAATGGCAGTTGTGGGGGAGGAGGATAGTCGTCTTCGGTTCATTGGTAGAATTTTGGGAAGATGTGGTTCATCTGTAAAGGAGACCGCTTATAAAATGACCTATTATTGAGTACCGCTCGAGCGTTTGGGATCCCTATCAGGTCGGATTGAGGGAGGACATAGAAGCAATTCAGAGGCGGGCTGCTAGATTTGTTACTGGTAGGTTTGATCATCACGCGAGTGTTACGGAAATGCTGCAGGAACTCGGGTGGGAGTCTCTAGAGGAAAAGAGGCGTTCTTTTCGTGAATCACTACTGAGGAAATTTAGAGAACCAGCGTTTAACGCTGACTGAAGTTAAATTACTGCCGCCAACTTACATTTTGCGGGAAGACCACAAAGAGAAGATAAGAGAGATTAGGGCTCGTACACAGGCACATAGGCAGCCATTTTTCCCTCGTTCTGTTTGGGAGTGGAACAGGGAGAGAGGATGCTAGTTGTGGTACAAGGTACCCTCCACCACGCACCGTATGGTGGATTGCGGAGTATGTAGGTAGAGTTTGTAGAGTAGTCATCTCGTGAGTTTGTTTTCTTACTATATTTTTCTATCATAGAAAGTATATCTTTTTGATATTGACGTTTAACCATTCTTAAATATTTTTTGAGTCGTCTTTCTTTGTTTTGTGAGTTCCAAGTAAGATTCTTCTGTTTTTGACTCTGATACCTTAACCAGGCGTGGTGTCTGTCTCCCACTGATTTATCACATTCGTAATTCCATTACTGGTGTTTTTTCCTAGGATTTATTGGGGCTACTCGTTCAGCTATTTCTTTCAAGTGGGGAATTAGTTCATCCAGATCATCTGTTATTTTTATAGCCCCAGTTTGTTCTTCATATACCTTGTTATTTATCAGTTTATGAGGATCATAGTTTCTCTTGTTTTTTGGGACTCTGGTCTTCGTCCTCTTCGTCTTCATCCATCTTCGTCTTCGTCCACGTCTTTGTCTTCGTCTGTCCCCAGTTTTTGTCCTTTCTTTTTCGTCCTGTGCGTTTTTTTTCTCCCTGTCGTCATGTCAGCCCCCACCACCACTGCCACCACTACCACCACAGCCATAGTTTATACTTCCCCCTCCGCTGCCACCACCACCATAACATGGTGTGCCCAGTCACACCCCCTCTTTCCATCCTGCCTCTTCTTACTCTCCCTTCGCCCTCGCTCTTTGTTGCCCCCTCTCCAGCTTCTTCCTCCCGTCATATCCCACTGATCCTTTCCCCCCACTCCCCCAGCCTGTCACTGCAGCTTGGGTGGCGGCCTGTCGGGCCACTGCCCATGCCCAATTCTCCCCATCGCCTTCGCCATCACCGCCACCACCATCGCCGTCGCCCTCGCCATCACTGTCACCGTCTCCGGCGCCGACTGCTGTGCCCACGCCGGGACCTGACCCTTCCCGCCACCTCCCTATAGCTCCTGTCCCTCATAGCACCACTCACCCTTCTGCCGCCGTTAAACGCCCTAGTGGCACCACCACCTCCTCCGCTCCCAAGAAGGCCCCGCCCCGTCCTCCTTCCCCCCCAGGATGCCATAGACGTCTCCCCGCCTGGCCCTGCTCCCTCCTCCTCCTCCTCCTCCCCCCCTCTTTATACAAATACCTCCTCTCCCGTCCCGATCCTTCCCTTCTCGAGGCCCGAAATCTCTCCCTCCTCCTTTGCCAACACACACCTTCAATCCCCTCCCACCTGCAATACCTGCAATCTCCCCCATCCCACCTACTAAAAGTGTAAACCCTGACCCCCTATGACCACTCCTGAACTCACCATCCCTGTCCGTCCTCTGGACGCCCCCACCTCTCCAGGCAATTCCCTTCGCCCACCCCCTACCGCTGAGGACATCATCAGATTCCTAACCATCATCCTTCAGAATGTTCATCCTTTTCAGCGCCCCCACACTCTCCAACAGATATCCCTCGCCGCTCGTTCCATTTTCCAACTCAAAATGTATGCCACCTACTCCAACAACCAGGCCCATTTCACCTTCTCCCATCTTGACACCCTTGTCTAAATCCCTGACATGGCGCAACAGCACCGTATCCTTTTCAACAATATCCACTCCCTTCCCACCAACAAGAATCTCCTCCTGCACACCCTTGCCACCCACCGCGTGGATGCCTTCCTCCTCAACGAAACCTTCCTCCAACCCCACCACATCGTGCACACTTCGCCCTATCTCCTCCACCGCTCCAATAATCCCCTACCGATTGCCATTCGTCACCACCACCAGATCCCCGTTCGGCTCCAACCTCTCCTTCCCGACCCCACCGAACACCTGATCCTTAGTCTCTTCTTCCCCGGCCTTACCGTTACCTGCGTCACCATCTATGTCCTCCTAACGCCTCTATTCCCTTCGACTTCCTCACCCACTTTGACCGTACCTTCTCCTCCTATGTGATCGCCGCCGACCTCAACATCCATAGTCATTCTGCCGCCCAATTACGGCGGTGGTATCAGTTCCTCTCCTCCCTTCAAGGCGACCTCATCCCCCGGCCCGACCCTCGTAATGACCCTCCCCCTAAGTACATCCATGACTATTCCCGTGCCAACTGGAATGCCTACTGGGATACCCTCTCCATCCAGGTCGATAGCCACCCCTTCACCTACCACCACCCTGACGATGTAACCCATGCCGCCTCCTTTCTCCAGCAGACCTTGTCTGAGGCTGTGGAGGCCCACGTCCCTACTGCCGTCATCCACCCCCACCATCCTACCTTACCCACACAGGCCGTCCTCCTCCTCCGTGAATGCCGCTGTCTCTACCGTGCCTTCCTCCGCACGCGTAACCCAGACACACTACGACGCCATGGACAACTCCAGCGACACATTCGTAAGTTGCTCGCAGCTAAGAAACACCAGGACTGGCGACAGACATGCACCCGTTTAAATGCTACCCTAACTGTCAACTCATCCAACTCCACTGTGGCCAGGCTCTACAATGTAATCCTGTCCACCAGTTACTACCCCGACCTGTGGAAAACCTCCCGTACCCTGATGTTCTTTAAACCTGGCAAACCTCTGTACGCCGTCTCCTCCTACTGTCCCATCAGCCTTACCTCGGTCTTCAGTAAGGTCCTGGAATCTATCCTCACCCGACACATCCACCAGCATCTCCGTCAGCACCACCTGCTTCCCGTTACCCAGTGTGGCTTTCGGCCGTCCTTCTCTTCCGACGATCTTCTCCTTCACCTCACTCACCTCCTTTCCGACCAGCTTAATTCCCGTCGCTCCGCAATCTTCCTCTCCCTGGACCTCGAACGTGCTTATGACCGCGTATGGCATTCCAGTCTCCTCTTCAAGCTCCAAACCTTCGCCCTTCCCATTAACTACGTTCGTCTGATCGGCTCCTTTCTCTCCCACCGTCCTTCCTCCGCCACCATCCATAACGCGGACTCCTACACCTTTTCCCCTCCGCCGGTGTGCCCCAAGGATCCGTCCTCTCCCCCCATCTGTACCTCTTGTACACGGCGGACATGCCGCCGCCGTCACCCCCCGTCCACCTTCTCCAGTTTGCAGATGACACCGCTTTCCTTGCCCTTGCCCCCACCCTGCAGCACTCCCAACACCTTCTCCAATCCCATCTTGACCAGTTCACCACTTGGTGCATCCAGTGGTTGCTCAAGGTCAATCCCTCCAAAACCCAGGCGATCATTGTAGGCAAAACACCTTCCTTCCGCCTCCTTGATTTCTATCTTCGGAATAGGTATTAAAATCTATGGAGAAGAAATAATAACTTGATTAATCGTAACACCCATCTCAGTCACATTCTGTCCTTGCTGCAGTTTTCCGATGACTCTTTCACGTGTAATATCATCCAGATGTTGTCTACGGGCGTTGCAATGAAGAACAACTCCGAAGTGTACTGTAACTGATCGCAGATTGACGCAACCGCTGTCGTTTCAGCTGATTGGTGATGTGGGGCCAGTTCCATGAGGACTTGAAGCCGATGCCCACGAGAAAGTCACGTGACTCTGCCGGTCTTAAGAGTGCCATCAGCCTTCGGGGAGCGAGCAGCTATTTCAGACGAGCTTTGTAAATCCTGACTGCGCGTTGAAATGTAAGAAAGCTCTCCATAGTACACGACAGAGTTAGGGTGTTCTGAGGCTACCTTTTCATTGTCACAGTGATTTCCCGTGGGCGCTGCTCGGTGTCCAGAGTTCGCGATATATGGCGGAAAAGTTTACAAGTGTGACGTTCCGGGTCCCGTATTTCTCGTGGGTCCCACCTCACACCATTTGACACCCGTCTGGGAGACCTCTTGCTGCCTAGTCCCCCGCTTTGGTTCATTTCCAACGAGTAGTTAATACTCCCTTCAGTCTTTAAGGTTCGCAGAGCAGTGTAGATGAAGATGATAAGTTGACAACATTCCATTAGAACTACTGACAGCCTTGGGAGAGCCAGTCCTGACAAAACTCTACCATCTGGTGAGCAAGATATATGAGACAGGCGAAATACCCACAGACTTTAAGAAGAATATAATAATTCCATTCCCAAAGAAAGCAGGTGTGGACAGATGTGAAAATTACCGAACTATCAGTTTAATAAGACACGGCTGCAAAATACTAACGCGAATTCTTTACAGACGAATGGAAAAACTGGTAGAAGCCGACCTCGGGGAAGATCAGTTTGGATTCTGTAGAAATATTGGAACCCGTGAGGCAATACTAACCCTACGGCTTATCTTAGAAGCTAAATTAAGGAAAGGCAAACCTATGTTTCTAGCATTCGTAGACTTAGAGAAATCTTTTGATAATGTTGGCTGGAACGCTCTCTTTCAAATTCTGAAGGTGGCAGGGGTAAAATACAGGGAGCGAAAGGCTATTTACAATTTGTATAGAAACCAGATGGCAGTTATAAGAGTCGAGGAACACGAAAGGGAAGCAGTGGTTGGGAAGGGAGTGAGACAGGGCTGTAGCCTCTACCCGATATTATTCAATCTGTATATTGAGCAAGCAATGAAGGAAACAAAAGAAAAATTCGGAGTAGGTATTAAAATCTATGGAGAAGAAATAATAACTTTGAGGTTCGCCGATGACATTGTAATTCTGTCAGAGACAGCAAAGGACTTGGAAGAGCAATTGAACAGAATGGATAGTGTCTGGAAAGGAGGATATAAGATGAACATCAACAAAAGCAAAACAAGGATAATGGAATGTAGTTGAATTAAATCGAGTGATGCTGAGGGAATTAGATTAGGAAATGAGACACTTAAAGTAGTAAAGGAGTTTTACTATTTGGGGAGCAAAATAACTGATGATGGCCGAAGTAGAGAGGATATAAAATGTAGACTGACAATGGCTAGGAAAGCGTTTCCGAAGAAGAGAAATTTGTTAACAGCGAGTGTAGAGGTAAGTGTCAGGAAGTCGTTTCTGAAAGTATTTGTATGGAGTGTAGCCATGTATGGAAGTGAAACATGGACGATAAATAGTTTGGACAAGAAGAGAATAGAAGCTTTCGAAATGTGGTGCTACAGAAGAATGCTGAAGATTAGATGGGTAGATCACATAACTAATGAGGAGGTACTGGATTGGACTGGGGAGAAGAGAAGTTTGTGGCACAACTTGACTAGAAGAAGGGATCGGTTGGTAGGACATGTTCTGAGGCATCTAGGGATCACCAGTTTGGTATTGGAGGGCAGCGTGGAGGGTAAAAATGGTAGAGGGAGACCAAGAGATGAGAACACTAAGCAGATTCAGAAGGATGTAGGCTGCAGTAGGTACTGGGAGATGGAGAAGCTTGCACAGGATAGAGTAGCATGGAGAGCTGCATCGAACCATTCTCAGGACAGAAGACCACAACAACAACAACAAGCTGAACTAGAAGAGCAGTTGGAGAAAGTTGGAGTGAGTGTGAGGAGCAGGTTGTGGCAGCCAAGGCCGGCGGGCAGCTGTGAGCCGCGGCGCGCCGGCCAGCTGTACGGCTGAACAGTTGCCTGCTCTGGCCTTGGTGCGCCCTGACCTCGGCCAAGGCTGGAAGGCCGGCCGGCGGACCCTCGGCTGGTCACTGCGGCCGCCGGAAGTGGGGGCGGCGGGGGCAGGCGTGGGAAGGTCAGGTCGGCCCAGGCGATGCGCGGCGTCCGGTACACCCACCCCCAACTGCTACCGGTAGCCCGGCCTCAATCATTTATCATGCACAACAACGATTCCAGCAGACTTTCTAAAATCGATGCTGGAAGAGGCAACAAAACGACTGTTCATGTTGGTGCGTAGAATGTATGTACGACTCTGGCAGTGAGACATATCATACAGCCACCATGTACTGACTCTTCATCTACGGGTATGGCTTTGTTCTGCACTGACAATACACTCTTATAGCCAGTATTCAGTTTTCAAAGAAAATGATTCAGATGGCTCTGAGCACTATGGGACTGCCGGCCGAAGTGGCCGAGGGGTTCTAGGCGCTACAGTCAGGAACCGCGTGACCACTACGGTCGCAGGTTCGAATCCTGCCTCGGGCATAGATGTGTGTGTTGTCCTTAGGTTAGTTAGGTTTAAGTAGTTCTAAGTTCTAGTGGACTGATGACCTCAGAAGTCCCATAGTGCTCAGAGCCATTTGAACCATTTGAACCACTATGGGACTTAACATCTGAGGTCATCACTCCTCTAGAACGTAGAACTACTTAAACCTAACTATCCTAAGGGCATCAAACACATCCATGTCCGAGACAGGATTCGAATCTGCGACCGTAGCGGTCGCGCGATTCCAGACTGAAGTGCTTAGAACCGCTAGGCTACAACGGCCGACTTTCTGTTTTCGTGTAGAATGCGTAAAACTGGTGACATCCCTTACGACTTTCGGAAAAACATCGCTCACACAACTCTGAAGATTGCAAGAGCCGACAAGTGCGAAATTATCGCACAAGCAACTTAACAGCTCATTCATCTAAGATGAGCCGGCCGCTGTTGCCGAGCGGTTCTAGGCGCTACAGTCTGTGATGTCCTTAGGTTAGTTAGGTTTAAGTAGTTCTAAGTTCTAGGGGACTGATGACCTCAGATGTTAAGTCCCATAGAGCTCAGAGCCATTTGAACCATTTTTTTGGAAAATGTCGGGCGATACGGGAAGATATCAGTTGGATTACATCATGGTCAGACAGTCCGAAATCTGATTCTGGTTGTAAGGCACACCCAGGAGCCGATATAGACTCAGATCACAATGTAGTAGTGATGAAGAGTAGGTTGATTTTTAAGAGATTAATCCGGAAGAATCAATAGGCAAAGAACTAGGATACGGAAGTGCTGGGGAATGACGAGATACGCTTGAAGTTCTCTAAGACTGTAGATAAAGCAATAAAGAATATTCCGGTAGGGACTACTGTTGGAGAGGAGTGGACATCCCTAAAAAGGACAGTTACAGAAGCGAGAAAGAAAAACATAGGTACAAAGAACGTAACTACGAAGAAACCATGGGTAACAGTAGAAATACTTCAGCTGATCGATGAAAGACGGAAAGACGGGAAACTCAGAAATACAGAAAGTCGCAGTGGAATGAAATAAATAGGAAGAGCAGGGAAGCTAAGATGAAATCTGCATGAAAAATGTGAACAAATCGAAAAAAAGAAGTGATTGCCGGAAGGACAGATTCAGCATATAGGAAACTCAAAACAAATGTACATTAAAAGCAAGAATAGTAACATAAAGAGCACAACCGTAATTCCACTAGTAAATGTAGAGGAGAGAGCAGATAAGTGGAAAGAATACACTGAAAGCCTCTACGAGGGGGAAGATTTGTCTGATGTGATAGAAAAAGAAAGGGGAGTCGATTTATAAGAGATAGAGGATCCACTGAATTAGGATTTAGAAGAGCTTGGATTACTTAAGACCAAATAAGGTAGAAGGCATCAATAACATACCATGAGAATTTCTAAAAACATTGGGGGGTGTTGAAATCAAGACGACTATTCACGTTGGTGTGTAGAACGTATGAGTATGGCGATATACCACCTGACTTTCAGGAAAATATCATCCACAAAATTCCGAAGACTGTAAGGGTTGAGAAGTGCGAGAATTATCACACAGTCAGCTTACCAGCTCACGCATCCAAGTTGCTGACAAGAATAATGTACAGAAGAACGGGAAAGAAAATTGAGGATGTGCTAGATGTCAATCATTTTGGCTTTAGAAAAGGCAAAGGCACCAGAGAGGCCATTCTTACATTGAAGTTGATAATGGATGGAAGACTAAAGAAAAATCAAGACACGCTCATAGCATTTTTCAACCTGGAAAAAGCGTTCGTCAATGTTAAATAGTGTAAGATGTTGGAAATAGGAGAAAAATAGCAGTAAACTATAGGGAAAGACGGGTAATATACAATATGTACAAGAGCCAAGAGGGAATAATAAGAGTGGACGATCAAGAACGAAGTGCTCGGATTAAAAAGGGTGTAAGCAATGTAGTCATTCGCACCTACTGTTCAATCAGTACATTGAAAAAGCAATGAAGGAAATAAAATGAAAGTTCAGGAGTGAAACTGAAATTTAAGGTGGATTAATATCGATGACACGAATCGCTGAGGACATTGCTGTCCTGAGTGAAAGTGAAAAATTACAAAATATGTTGAATTGAATGAGCAGTTTAATGAGTACAGGATATGGACTGAGAGGAAAACGAAGAAAGACGAAAGTAATGAGAAGTATCAGAAATGAGAACGAATCAGGATAGTTGGTCACGAAGTAGATAATGTTAAGGAATAGTGCTACGTGGGCAGTAAAATAACCAATGACGGATGGAGCAAGGAGGACATCAAAAGCAGACTAGCACTGGCGAAAAGGGCATTCCTGTCCAAGAGAAGTCTACTAGTATCAGACATAGGCACTAGTATCAAACATTTGAAGAAGAAATTTCTGAGGATACCCGTCTGGAGTACAAAATTGTATGGTAGTGAAGCATGGACGGTGTGAAAACCGGAACAGAAGGGAAGTATTTGAGATGTGGCGTCGCAGACGGATGTTGAAAATTAGGTGAGGTATGGAATGAAAGAGGCCCTGTGCAAAATCGGAGAGGAAAGGAATATGTGGAAATCACTGCATTTGACATGTGGTGCTGCAGACGAATGTTGAAAACTTGGTGAACTGATAAGGTAAGGAATGAAAAGTTCCTGCGCAGAATCAGAGAGGAAAGGAATATGTGGAAAACACCGACAAGGAGATGGGATAGGATGATACGACATGTGTTAAGACATCAGGGAATGAGTTCAATGGTACTAGAGAGGGCTGTAGAGTGCAAAAAATGTAGAGGAAGACTGAGACTGGAATACATTCAGTAAATAATTGAGGACATAGGTTGCAAGTGCTACTCTGAAATGAAGAGGTCGGCAAAGGAGATGAATTGGTGTCGGGCCGCATCAAACCAGTCAGAAGAATTATAACTTCCCCCCTTCCCACCACCACCACCCCCACCCCCCAGAGAAAAGCTGGAGCTAATCTAGCAACTTATATGTCCGAGAAGCAAGTCTCTCGGATTTGGTGGATGGTACCCCTGAGACTTATTCTGCTATTTATGGCTATATAATACACGGTCAGTGTGCAAATATTCATAGTCACTGACGATCACTGGACTGGGTACGTGACGACAGTAGTGTGTAGATTGCAGAGACATTCGTAGCTATCCGCTCTATTGTGTTCCATGTTTTAGGTCTGAACTAATTTGATTCTTTACAAGTAGGTAACCTATACATCTGAAACTTTCTGTACGTTCATAGCCCAGTCATTCCTGTTTAGTACGTTTTGAAATCTATCCTTAATTTATCGATATTTGTGCTACTTCTGTGTCGTTTAATTTGATATTCAGGACTTTCTGTTTTAGTGGAAGCCTTGAGAGCGTTGTCCTTTAAATTTTATTTGTACATTCCCTTATGCAGTCAGCCTGAGTCATATTTTCTAAAAAGAATTTAGATATTTTTCCGATTTAACTACGGGCTATTTGTTATGGTTCCTCATTGATTTTCTCACTTGCTGGGCTTCTCCTTTTGTTTGGGTCATCAGTCTTCTGACTTGTTTCATGCGACCCGGCACGAATTCCTTTCCTGTGCCAACCTATTCATCTCGCAGTTGCTATATACTTCCTGGATGAATTCCAGTTCTTTCTTTTACTACAGCTTTTTCCCTCTATAGCTCCCTATAGTACCATGAAAGTCATTTCCTGATATCTCAACAGATGTCCTATCATCCCGATCCTTCTCCTTGTCAGAGTTTTGCACATATTCATTTCGAATATCTGCACCTGGGTACACCTTACTAACCGGTATCTGATTTCATAATCTCTGTCTGACCATGATGTAATCTAACTGATGTCTTCCCGTATCAGCCGATCTTTTCCAAGTATACCTCCTCCTATTGTGATTCTTGAACAGAGTATTCGATATCACTTTCTGAAATTTGTTACTCTTTCTCCTCTCTCATTTATTGTCCCAAGCATATATTCTCCTATAACCTTTTTGTCTGCTCCTTCCCTTACAACTTCAATCTAGTCCCCCATGACAATTAGATTTTTATCTCCCTTTTCGTACTGTATTACCCTTTCAATATCCTCATACTCTTTCTCTATCTCTTCATCTTCAGCTTGCGACGTCGGAATGTATAATAGAAGTATCAATGTCAGATCTGCTGCCCATTCTGATAAGAAGAACCCTATCACTGTACTTCACCGTAACACACTTTCCGACGTACCTTCCTATTCATAACGAGTCCTATTCCCGTTATACCATTTTCTGTTGCTGCTGTTGCTACTCATCTGACTAGAAATCCTTATCTTCTTTTCACTTCACTGAGCCATAGTATATCCATATTGAGCCTTTGCATTTCTCTTTTGAAATATTCTACTTCCTCAGTGGAGGGGAAGCTTCTAACATTCCACTCTTCGACTCCTAGAAAGGTATCCTTTCGTTGTTAATTCAATCTTTTTCTCTCAAGCTACGATGTGAGTGGCTTAGGTGCAAAAACGTAACCTCGGAATGCAAGAGAAAATTGTGTATGAAATCATTTATTCCTAAGATATGGATGTGAGGCATGTACACAATTCCTGATAACATTAATTACTAAAACATTAAAGAAAAGCGTCCATACGTACACCGTTATAATCTACACCTAAAATCATTGATGTGAATCATTCATACAGCTGCTGTTGCCTGATAACTGATCGCAATAACTTGTGAAACGGAACACGTTTCGCAGTACACCCGCGTGCCCACGTGGTTTGTGGAGACGCAATTTCTAGGTATCGTGGCCAAGTTGCAACAATATCACACCACGCAATCATGAACAGTTAACATTCTTTAATACAAATATGCGACCGGACAGTTAGTGATGACGATAGCGGGTAGCCCAACAAACTCTAATGTTCAACCACGTGATCGGCTCCCCACGGACGAAAGATGCATAAAGCAAGGAAAATTTACGAGAAGGCAAAGCTATTAATATTTAGAGAAATGAAAGCTTATACAGGCACAGCTGAAGGCAAACAGACATTCATACAGAAGCGAGTCCTCACTTCTTATCGACACCTTTGTGTGGCGCTCTTCCGGTGGATCCAAGTCTGCCAAAGTTTTGCATTCCTCTCTGCGACAAGGCAAAGCAATCTTCCAGATTTGAAAAGCGAGACCAAAGGCTAACAGCTCTCCCCTCGCCAAGTAACAACGCGCCACGCGGTCAGTCTAACTCACCCTTCTTCGACTGGAGCACAGCTGTGGACGCTTCCCGTACCGGCGGCAGACTGCCTCCCTTTTTCTTCTCCAGCCTCCTCCACGTTCCGCGTGGCCCGGAAAACCCAAAGATGCCATTTCCGCCACCAACCTAACGCAGGTGGATTTCTCACTAGTAGCGCAAACCTCTTTGCCTACTTGACCACTACGAGAGTTGGCTATTCTGTGCAACTGCTGCTGAATCTGTATGACTAAAATGGTTCAAATGGCTCTGAGCACTATGGGACTTAACATCTGAGGTCATCAGTCCCCTAGAACTTAGAACTACTTAAACCTAACTAACCTAAGGACATCACACACATCCATGCCCAAGGCAGGATTCGAACCTGCAACCATAGCGGTCTCGTGGTTCCAGACTGTAGCGCCTAGAACCGCTCGGCCACCCCGGCCGGCCTCTGTATGACTATCGCAGACTTTCTGCAGCAGACTACGCCGCCGTCTACCAACGTGACACACAACGACATTCATTCAATCACACCACTATGAGAGTTATGAGAAAAGAGAAACAAGGAAAAGAAAATGTTAGTGAAAATGGGCTGCCAGACTAATGAAAGGTGGCTACCGGACCATTTCAAGATAATTTTTGAGCACGCGCTCGTATCCTTCTCTGGATGAAATGTTACGTTTTCGTTGCCTGCCACTTTTTTATTTTATTTGTTTATTTGTTTTTGAGTCATCAGTCTCCTGACTGGTCTGATGAATCCCAGCAAGAATTCCTCTCCTGTGCCAACCTCTTTCTGTCAGAGCAGCACTTGCAACCTAAGCACTCAATTATTTCCTCTGTATATTCTGATTCCTGACTTCTTCTACACTTTTTACCCGTACAGTACCCTCTAGTAACAACGAAGCTATTCCGTGATGTCTTAAGAGGTGCCCTGTCATCCTGTCCTTTCTTCTTCTTCTTCTTCTTCTTCTTCTTCTTCTTCTTCCTCTTCTCAGTGATTCCATACATTCCTTTCTTCGCCGAATCTGCGGGGAATCTAGCGATTACGTGTCTTCTCAGTCCACCTAAATTTCATTATTGTTCTGTAGCACCACCTCTGAAATGCTTCGATTCTCTTCTGTTCCGAAATTCCCACTGTCCATATCTCAGTACCATACAATGCTGTGCTCCAAACCTACATTCTCAGAAATTTATTTTTCAAGTGATGGCCTATGTTTGGTATTAGTAGACTTCTCTTTGACAGGAGTACCTTTTTGGTCAGCGCTATTCCACTTTTTGTGCCCTCCTTGCTTCGACAATCACGGTTTTTTTGTCGCCTAGACAGCAGAATACCTTCACTTCGTCTACTTCCTGATTCTCAGTTCTGATCTCAAGTTTCTCACTCCTCATGTATGCCAATTGTCATTACTTTCGGCTATCTTCGATTTACTTTCAGTCCACATTCTGTAACCATAAGACTGAACGTTCCATTGAACAGATCTGGTAATTCTTCTTCACTTTCACTGACGTCGGAAATGTCATCAGCGCAGCTTATCACTGATATCTTTTCGCGTTGAATTTTAATCCCACACTTTAATCTCTCTTTTATTTCCGTAGGTGCTTCTTCGACATAAGGACTGAACAGTAGGGGCGTAAGGCTGCATCCCTGTCCTAAACTCTTTTTAATCCGAGCACTTGGTGTCCCACTGTTATTGTTCCGTCTTGGTTCTCGTACGTGTTATGTACCGGATGATCAAAAAGACAGTATAAATTTGAAAACTGAATAAATGACGGAATAGTGTAGATAGAGAGGTACAAATTGACACATACTTGGAATGACATGGGGTTTTATTAGAACCAAAGTTCAAAAAATGTCCGACAGATGGCGCGTCATCTGATCAGAATAGCAATAATTAGGATAACAAAGTAAGACAAATCAAAGATGATGTTCTTTACAGGAAATGCTCAATATGTCCACCATCATTCCTCAACAATAGCTGTAGTCGAGGAATAATGTTGTGAACAGCACTGTAAAGCATGTCTGAAGTTAGGGTGAGGCATTGCCGTCGGGTGTTGTCTTTCAGCATCCCCAGAGATGTCGGTCGATCACGATACACTTGCGACTTCAGGTAACCCCAAAGCCAATAATTGCACAGACTGAGGTCTGGGGACCTGGGAGGCCAAGCATGACGAAGTGGCGGCTGAGCACACGATCATCACCAAACGACGCACGAAAGAGATCTTTGACGCGTCTAGCAGTATGGGGTGTTTTTTCGGTTCTAATAAAACTCCATGTCATTCGAAGCATGTGTGTCAATTTTCACCTCTCTATCGCCGGGCGTGGTGGCCGAGTTGTTCTAGGCGCTACAGTCTGGAACCGCGAGACGGCTACGGTCGCAGGTTCGAATCCTGCCTCGGGCATGGATGTGTGCGATGTTCTTAGGTTAGTTAGGTTTACGTAGTTCTAAGTTCTAGGGGACTGATGACCTCAGAAGTTTAGTCCCATAGTGCTCAGAGCCATTTGAACCATTTGCACCTCTCTATCTACATTATTCCGTGGTTTATTAAGTTTTCAAATTTATACTGACTTTTTGATCACCCGTCTTCCCCTATGGCTTACCCACATTTGTCTCAGAATGTCAGCTAGCTGCAATATTCAACCGGCTACAGTAGGCAGCTAGCTACAGTATTCGGCTAATTACAGTGTTTCAAATGCAGTGAAGTACTGAGGGTAAAAATTGTCTAGGGATCCCGAAGCTTGAATGCAGTGAACAGAGTCGGGTAGGTGTAGGTAGCAGCAGAGACGAAGAGTACGGAGGGCGTGGAGAGTTGCACTAAACCCGTCTGCAGACGAAAGACCTCAACGACAGCGTGCACCTGAAAGTGGAAAAGGATATTTCCTTACCACTGAAGCGTGTTTACAATGGCTTCTTAATTATTTTAATTTCTCTCCGAGTGCGAAAGACTCCGTCATTACTACTTTTGCGGAATGCAAGTTATTATTGCGACGTTAAAAAAAGAATAACTTAATTCCTAATTTGGTAAGCAACTTATTACAGCGACAACGAGCGGTGGTGCACGGGGAAGACAGAGTACCGAGCCGGCGGAGCTCATTAGCCACCACAAGCTGGAGGCGGCCTCCGCCGCCCATAAAAAGATAATGGAGCTTCTTTCGGCCTCCTCCGCCACCGGCGTCTCTTTAAGGCCTATGCGGGAGGCGGTCGCTGCCAGCCTGTTGCTCGCGCTGCAAGCTGCGTGTGTGTGTGTGTGTGTGTGTGTGTGTGTGTGTGTGTGTCGCCTGACTCCTAACTCCTTGTAAAATTAACTGCCGACGCAATTTTTCTCGCTGCTCCTCATCTTCTTCCACTCGCCGCTCCTCTGCCGAGCAAAACTTGTCCCGGTATTTATCTGGCCGGTGCAGGCGAGGAAAAGTTTCACTTCTTAGCGCGGAGATTTATGCTGGCAGATTAAGACGAATCTGCTAACCACCTGTTGTGCTGACCCTCATCGTGTCGTTCATTTAGCTTCCGGAATTAACGTCCGTAAATTTTTCTCGGCGGTGTCCGCCCACAACACGTTAAAGTACTTTGCCGGCCGCTGAAATTGCCTCAGCAAGTATAATAGCAAATAAACAGACTTTACTTCATTACCGTTTTCAGGAAGGGTCGTCGAATAGACGCACATAACAATAGATTTATATCTCTGATGTCGACCTGCTGTAAATTTTGGTACACATTTTATTCTCGAGTATTATGACATTTATCGAGACCCAAAATCTTCTTAATAGCAACAACACGGGTTCCGAAAACAACGATCGTGTGAAACCCAGCTCGCTCTGTTCGTAGCAGTAAACCCATACCGCGTTTCTTGACTTTCAAAACTCACTCGATACACTTCCGCGTTGCCGTCTAAAGAACAAAATACGAGCGAATGGAATATCAGACCAACCTGTGTCACTGGAATGAAGAGTTTCCAGCAAACTGGACGCGGCATGTCATTCTGAACCGAGGGAAATCTTCAGATATAGTAGTAGTTTTGGATGAGTCCCAAGGGAGTGTTATATGGTCATTACTTTCAGTTCTGTGGGGATACGTAAAACGTATACCGTCAGCAAGAACTACCCAATGATGTTAAAAAAAAACATTGGTCGCAATAATTTTCTATTTGTCGCACAGAAAAAAGTTATTTTTGGTGAGCAAGATAAATGGGACACCATATATTATTATTATTATTTCTTTCCTTTCTGCCGGCCGGTGTGGCCATGCTGTTCTAGGCGCTTCAGTCTGGAACCGCGTGACCGCAACGGTCGCAGGTTCGAATCCTGCCTCGGGCATTGATGTGTGTGATGTCCTTAGGTTAGTTAGGTTTAAGTAGTTCTAAGTTCTAGGGGACTGATGACCACACATGTTAAGTCCCATAGTGCTCAGAGCCATTTGAACCATCTTTCCATTCTCAGACGTTATGTCTGGTTAAAAATGGAAAGTGACGCGGCCCTTGATCAAGTGTGACTTCCTTTTAACTGTACGATATATGTTACATTGCATTTAGGAACTTTCGGTTAATTGAACATGTATTAATAATTACAGATTTCTGGAGTTCTATATATACGTTTGGATGTAGCTGTATTGCGTTGATGTACTGGTGGATATTGTGTGGTATGACTCCTGTAGTTGAGAGTATAATTGGTATTATGTCAACATTATCCTGATGCCACATGTCCTTGACTTCCTCAGCCAGTTGGATGTATTTTTCTATTTTTTCTCCTGTTATCTTCTGTATATTTGTTGTATTGGGTATTATTATTATTTGCGTCGGGACCCTGTAGAATCACGCAAAGCATTCTACCCCATTTTAGCGTTCTTTTTGATCTTCCACGATTCTCTCATTTATTCTCCATGAGTCTCTGTCTATCTTCAGTCCACTTTGTCCCTGGTTTCTTTGGAACTTCATTCTCTGACCTCACATTCCACTTCTGTATCTTGTCCCTGTATACATTTTTGTCTTCAGTTTCTATTGGATCGATTTTTGCTGCTTCTAGGTCAACTTTGACTTGTGTGATCCATGGTATTGGTGACCTGACCTCTTGTATGTATGCTAGAATTCTCTTGGTGAGTCGTTTTGGTGGTAGCCTGATGAGGCCCCCATAGAAATTCAACCTTCCTTTTCTGACATTTACTGCTGTGTTTGACATATTCTTTGTAGTTTTCCTAGAGTGTATTCTGTTTCCTTCTTCTGTCAGCTTTGAGCCGAGAATTTTCATTTTTCCTTTCTTCATTCAGTATGCTTTCCATGTCATTTTTCGCATGGAGCGTTAGCATCTCACTTGCGTACAGTATTGCAGGCTTGATTTCTGCGTTGTAGTGTCTGACTCTTGTGTAAATGGACATGCATTTTTTATTACATATGTGCTGTGTCTTGCCTAACGCTCTGTGGTCGAGTCTTCTGTGCGACCTTTTCTCCTACTGTAGCTTCAAGTATTTCGCCTAGATACTTGAAGTGTGCAATTCTGCTTACCTTGCCGTATTTTGTAGCTGATTTTGTTATGTTGAATTCTGAACAGAAAAATTCAGACTCCTCGAAAGAGATTAGCAAAAATATGGTTGAAATGGCTCTGAGCACTATGGGACTTAACATCGGAGGCCATCAGTCCCCTAGACTTAGAACTACTTAAACCTAACTATCCTAAGGACATCACACAAATCCATGCCCGAGGCAGGATTCGAATCTGCGACCGTAGCAGCAGCCCGGTTTCTGTCTGACCTAGAACCGCACGGCCACACCGGCCGGCAGAGATCTGCAGCCCAACTTTTTCCGCGCCTCTAGGGAAGTAGCACCTCACCCGGGATCATATATATATACATATGTGTGTGTGTGTGTGTGTGTGTGTGTGTGTGTGTGTGTGTGTGTATGTGTGTGTGTGTGTGTCATTTATTTTGCACACACACATATATGTGTGTGTTTCCCATGAGACTTTAGCGGATGATGCTATTGTGTATAGAGAAGTCGCGAAGCTAGAAAATTGAAACGATGTGCAAGATCGACGCTTCGTGCATCACCCTGAGCATAAACAAATGTAGCTTACTGCGCATACATGCACAGAAAGACCCTGTATTGTATGATTAAAAAATTGCAGAATAAGCGCTGGAAGCAGTTACTTCCATTAATTAGCTCTGCATATGTGTACACGGCGAATTGCACTGGAACGAACACACAAAATTAACCGCATGTAAAGCGGATGTGACACTGAGATTGACTGGAAGAGTCTTGCCGGCAGGGTTGGCCGTGCGGTTCTAGGCGCTACAGTCTGGAATCGCGCGACCGCTACGGTCGCAGGTTCGAATCCTGCCTCAGGCATGGGTGTGTGTGATGTCCTTATGTTATAATATTACTTTAAAATACAGCTCTTCGGTTGCACAGGTAAAAAATTTTCAACTTTACCTAGGTTTCAACTGCTCTAAGGCAGCCTTCATCAGAAGTAAAAAAAATTTTACATTACATAGAGTCAATAGTTATGAAATATTATGAAATATGAAATAACATAACTATTTATGTAATGTAAAAATTTTTTTACTTCTGATGAAGGCTGCCTTAGAACAGTTGAAACCTACGTAAAGTTGAAAATTTTTTACCTGTGACACCGAAGAACTTTATTTTCAAGTAATATTATAAATTTCGTCTACGGTTGCTGCATTATCAGCCATGTTCAAAATTGTCCTTAGGTTAGTTCGGTTTAAGTAGTTCTAAGTTCTAGGGGACTGATGACCTCAGAAGTTAAGTCCCATAGTTCTCAGAGCCATTTGAACCATTAGGAAGAGTCTTCAGTATCAAACTCCACAGGAAGTAGCTTACGAGACTCTCGTTCCCCCAATACTTGAATATTGCTCCTCTGTATGGGATCATTACCAGACACGACTGATAAAGGAAACAGAAAAGATCCAAAGAAGAGTAGCACGTTTCGTTACAGGTTCATTTAGCAAGCACGAAAGCATCACAGAGATGCTCATCCAATTCCAGTGGCAGGCGCTACAAGAGAAGCGCTCTGCATCACAGTTTGGTCTACTGTTAAACTTCCGAGAGCGTTCGTTCCTTTAACAGTCAACCAATATATTGCTGCCTCCTATATATATCTCGCGAAAAGACCGTGAAGCTAAAATCAGAGATATTCGCGCCCACTCGGAGACTTAACCGACAGTCGTTCACCCTGCGAACCATGCGTGACAGGAACAGGCAAAGCCGGAGGCAGCGCTGCTACACGTTGTACCCTCCACCATATAACTAAAGGTAGCATGCGGGATATAGCCGCAGACAGAGATGCACAGTAGGAGGAATATATGCTAAAATTTTTGGGTTGTTTGAGGGTACAGAAAAAGTGGGAAATTTAACACAGTAAATCTAATTCGGCTGGGCATCCAGTCGAACTGACGTTAGATGTCGAACACGGTTAGATGATGCTATGATACTTCGGGTCTGTTCCAGAGATCATCAATCGCAGAGGCTAGCAGGTCTGTCTGAAAACCATGACCATATGTCTTCAGTGTCTGGGAGCTCGGGAGAATGTAGAAATTCCTAGTCTAGTCGTTAAATTGTGAATTAATGACAGTCCACTGCCGACTTATACTTCTAGGGGAAGTAGACTCAACTTTGTGAAGTTAAAAAAACCGAATCGTAGTAATTGTAATTGAACAACTACCGTAGGCTACAGTAAACTATCGTAAGTTGGTGTAGACTGTGCTAGTTTTCCTAGTCGCCTTGGTCAGTTAAGATCGTAACAGCTTCACCTGTACATGAGGCCTGTTGCATACCTCATTTCAATCCCTTTGTGTACGTATACGACCCGTGTCTTACTAAATTCCTCTAGAAATTGGAACAGTGAACTGTCTGGAAACAGTGACAGTATATAAAGGCCATGTAAACTATGAAACATTTTTGTTCTACGTAGTTATCCTCGTGTCTGTTACTTAAAAATAAACAGTATTTATAGCACAATTGAAATTATGAATATTAAATTCAGGTTTTTTTCGAAAATGGTTGATTTTTGATGTGAAGCACAGGGATGCTGTAGTAAAAATTTAAAAAATACAGAATTATTAGGTAGCGCAAGAGAAAGCAATTTTCTAAAAACAAAGGTGAAATCTTAAAAAATGCAAAATGAAAACATATGAAACACTCCAGAATGAGATTTTCACTCTGCAGCGGAGTGTGCACTGATATGAAACTTCCTGGCAGATTAAAACTGTGTGCCCGACCGAGACTCGAACTCGGGACCTTTGCCTTTCACGGGCAATGCTCTACCATCTGAGCTACCGAAGCACGACTCACGCCCGGTACTCACAGCTGCACTTCTGCCAGTACCTCGTCACCTACGTTCCAAACTTTACAGAAGCTCTCCTGTGAACCTTGCAGAACTAGCACTCCTGAAAGAAAGGATACTACGGAGACATGGCTTAGCCACAGCCTGGGGGATGTTTCCAGAATGAGATTTTCACTCTGCAGCGCAAGTGCTCTACCATCTGAGCTACCGAAGCACGACTCAAGCCTGGTACTCACAGCTTCACTTCTGCCAGTACCTCGTCTCCTACGTTCCAAACTTTACAGAAGCTCTTTCAGGAGTGCTAGTTCTGCAAGGTTCGCAGGAGAGCTTCTGTAAAGTTTGGAACGTAGGAGACGAGGTACAGGCAGAAGTGAAGCTGTGAGTACCAGGCGTGAGTCGTGCTTTGGTAGCTGCCGGCATGGTAGCTCAGCGTGTTCGGACGGAGGGTTACGTACCCTCTGTAATAAAAAAAACTGAGTTAGTCAGTCATCAACGAACTTAATAGGATGTCTTACGACGTCCACCCCGAGTAGATACAACGAACAAACGCGGACAAAATGATAATTTAAAAAAAAAAAGAAAAAAAGGTAGCTCAGATGGTAGAGCACTTGCCCGCGAAAGGCAAAGGTTCCGAGTTGGAGTCTCGGTCGGGCACACAGTTTTAATCTGCCAGGAAGTTTCATATGAAACATTACTTCAATACTTCGTGTAGCTTATATAACACATGTTTCTGGTATTCATAAAAATCTTCCAGGCTTAGTAATAATAGTAAGTAACTCTTGCCCTTTATCGTGATGAAGAATGTGCTGTTGAGTACAAAATAGAGCAATAATTATACAGATATTTTATGTTTGTTCATGTGAACTGTACTAGCAGCAAAAGTAATTTGTTTCTTTACGTCAAAGCACAGAAGTTACAAGATCTACTAATTTTTATTCCTTACAAAACGCAATTTATATTTTTCTGAGATATATACTGCACAACAGACTAACACTGAACGAGGAGTGGTTCTAATTATGGCCAAAACAAGCAAACAAGGAACAAAAAGAAGTCATAGGTAACCGGTTTGTCTCTCACACATTCATTTATGTTTCTTTCAGTACTAATGCAGCCAATACCACCGATAATCCTACTAAGACGTGGTGACCTTGGCTTATGCCTTGCTTTAAAACTTGGCTGTTACTCTGCGTTTGGTTTCCCGCGGTTATTGCGGTTATGCCGTGGTTCTTCCTCTTTCTACGTGTGGCAGCAGCCGTGTGTATCGATATTCGCACCGTACACCATCTTTGGTCTGATGTTTATAGTTCTGGCTTGGTGGTGTGCAGCCAGTTGGTCGGTTGGAGCGGATCAGCAAGCAAGTCTGCGCGGCGCATTCGGCCGGACCCCCTGGCGGTCTCTATGCAGTGTCGTAGCGTGTACGGAGGTTGTCCCAAGTGCTACAAGGTTCGTGCCTCACCAACCCAGGACATGAAAGTTGAGTGGTGGTTTCACTACCGAAGCCACATCTGTTCACGTTGTCCCCTTGGTTGGTGGTTCGCTGTTGGCGGTATTCCTGGGAGAAACAGCGAGTGTTCGAGTTGGTGAAGATTTAGCCGCTGTGTGGTGGAATTAACTATATTTGTCGGTTTGAAATTCATGTGCACCAGCAGAATTTTCTGCCTTGTGGCCGTTAGTGTTTCGGTTACCTGCCCTGGTCGCTGACGTAATTTCAGGCAGGGTCCTTTCTTCACCTGTTATCGCTGTCCAACATGGTGTGTAGTTTTGACAGCTTAATGTATTTTTGGTTGTGGGCGCTATGTCCGTAACGTTTTGGCTTTGGAATTCTCGTATACTGGTTGGTGGTTTGCAAGTCATCTTGTCTGTGCGTAGCTGACTGTCTCTCGGTTGCGTTGCCGGCGGATCGAGTGTAGTTGGGCGGACTTCTTGTTTCACCTAAGCGAACGTTAGATTTCAAGGGCAGACCGAGCCCACTGGAAACTTCTCAGCGCCGTTGCCTATACTGCTTATTAGAGTTTAATTGTGTATTTTAATGGCCCATAGCCGATGGTTGGAATTTGTATGCTTGAAATTGTGTTTTTAAAAAACAAAGGCCTTCAGGAGTTTTAAAAGTTTTTCTTTCGTTGTCTGAAGATTAAGCTGGGGCCTTCTGCCTCTTGAAAATTTATTGTATTGTTTTTAAAAGCATCGGTCTTCAGCCACTTTAAGATTTAACGATCTTACTTATTAAGTATTTCCTTTTAGATGATAAAGCTTGGGCTTTCTGCCTGTTGAAAATCTATTGCAGTGTATTGTTTTTAAAAGCATCGAACTTCAGCTGCTTTAAGTTTTAAGGATACTACCATTTTTTAAATGATTACATTCTTTCAAAATGAAGCTGTGGGCCTTCTGCCTGTTGAAAATTTGCTGTAGTTGTGTTGTTCTTAAAATGGTGGGCCTTCAGCCTCTTTAAAATTTTGGATTCTTACTTATCAGGTTTTACATCACTTGGGTTTAAATACTATTTAAAGTTAAAAGCTTTGTGCCTTCTGCATTGGAAAATTGGTTGCAGTTATTTTTTAACAAAGGCCTTCAGCCATTTGAAGTATGGTTTCCTATTGGTCATAAAACTTGGGACTTCTGTCTATTGAAGGGTTATTGTAGCTATGTTGTTTTAAATTTATGGGCCTTCAGCCGCTTTTAAAAACATAGTGTATCTGACTAGTCAAGTCTTACATCACTAGGCCTTAAATAATATTTAAAGTTAAAATCTAGAGCCTTCTGTCTCAAAAAAAAAAAATTATAGCAGGTGTATTTAATTCATGTGCCTTTGGCCGTTTTAGAATTAAAGACGTTTTCTGCCGATAGTCAAGCTTAGAATTTACGCAGTAATGTTTGGATAACTAAATAAAGTGTTATGTTTGGAATGCAACTAACAGCCGCTCATTTTGCCCCCCTTCCAAAATTACTACTACTTGTCCTGTCTTGCGGGTTTAGCAGAGCGTCTCACTTGTTTCTGATGCACCACAGCCAGTTTACTATAACCCTAGCATTCTATAATTGTCGATGCAACACACAAATTGCGTCGCAATACTGTACAACTGGCTCCATGACAACTTGCCCTCAAGCGACTAACGCGGCTACGGTAACTGTATTGTACTTCTCCTGGGAGCAAAGTAGCTTGTTTCCGATGCACCACTGCCAGTTTACTGTAACCCACGCACCCTTACAGTGACGATGCAACACACAAATGGCGTTACGTTTCAGTACTAAAGGGCACATGACAGCCTTTCCTCAAGCGACTAACACAGTATTGTACTTCTTCTGGGAGTCAAGAACCTTTTTCCAATGCACCACTGCCGGTTTACTGTAAATCACGCATCCTCATGTTGACGATGCAACATACAAATTGCGTCGCGTATGAATACTACATAGTCATTGACGACTTCTCTCCAAGCGACTGATGTGGCTACAATCACCGTATGGAACTTCTACTGGGAGTCAAGTAGCTCGTGTCCGATGGACTGCCAGTTTACTGTAACCCTAGCATTCTCGCATTGGCGATGCAACACACAAATTTCGTCGCAATATAATACAACTGGCTCCATGACAACTTACTCTCAAGCGACTGATGCGGCTACAGTAAAAGTATTGTACATCTCCTGGGGGTCAAGTAGTTTGTTTCCGATTCACCACTGCCAGTTTACTGTAACCCATGCACTGTCACATTGACAATTCAACACACAAATTGAGTCCCACTTCCCTCCAACCGACTGACGCAGCCACGGTCACTGCGTGGAACGTCTCCTGGGAATCAAGCACCTTGTATCCAATACACCACTGCCAGTTTACTGTAACCCTAGCATTCTCGCATTGGCGATGCAGCACACAAATGGCATCACGATTTAATACTACAAACTACATGACAACTTTCCCTAAAGCGACGAACTCGGCTATGGTCACCGTATTGCACTGTAGCTCGTTTCGAATACACCACAGCCAGTTTACTGTAAAACAGGCATCATGACATTGACGGTGCAACACACAAATTGCGTCGCGCATGAATACTACATGATCCTTGACGACTTCTGTCCAAGCGAGTGACGTGGCTACAGTCACCTCATGGAACTTCTCCTGAGAGTCAACCACCTAGTTTCCGATCCACCATTGTCATTTTACTATAACCCACTCATCCTCAAATTGAGGATGAAACAAGAAATTTGCTTCGCAGTTGAATACTACATGCTCCAAGAAAACTTCTCTCCAAACGACTGACTCTTCTACGGTCAACGTATTCTACTTCTCGTGGGAGTCAAATAACTCGTTTCCCATACACCACTGCCAGTTTACTGTAACCCTTGCAACGAAACATTTAAGATGCAATACACAAAACGCGTCTCAATTGGATACAACTGGGTCCACGACAAATTACACTCAAGCGAATAACATGGCTTCCGTTAACCATATTGTAGTTCTCTTGGGAGTCAAGTAGCTTGTTTCCCATGCACAACTGCCAGTTTAACCTAACCCACGTATCCTTACATTGACGATGCAACACACAAATTCAGCCCCGACTCTATACAACTGGCTCCATGCAAACTTACCATCAAGCAACTAACGCGGCTATCATAACCGTACTGTAGTCCTCCTGGGAGTCAAGCAGCTTGTTTCCAATGCACCACTGCCAGTTTAGTATAACCCACCCATCCTCACATTGTCTATGCAACTAACAAATTGAGTTGCATATGTATACTGCATGCTATTTGACTAAATCTTTGCAAGTAACTGACGTGGCTGCGGTCACCTTATGGAAGTTACCCTGTGAGAGAAGTAGCTAGTTTCTGATGAACTAAACCCAGTTTACTGTAACTCTTGCAACCTCACATTGACGATGCAACACACAAATTGCGTCGTGTATGAATAGTACATGCTCCTTGACGAATTCTCTCCAACCGACTTTCGCGGCAACGCTCGAGGTATGAAAATCCTTCTGCAAGTCAGGTAGCTTGTTTCCGATACACCACTGCCATTTTACTGTAAAACCCTCACTCTCGCATTCACGATGCAACACACTAATTACGTCGCTAATGATTACTACAGGCTCCTTCCTTGACGACTTATCTACAAGCGACTGACACGTCTATGGTCACCATATAGAAGTTCTCTTGTGAGTCAAGTAGGCTATTTCCGATGCACCACTGCCTGTTTACTGTAAAACCCACACTCTTGCATTGACGATGCAACACACAATTTGCGTCGCGATTGAATACTACAGGCCCTATGCCACCTTATCGTCAAGCGACTGACATGGCTACTGTCGCCGTATTGAACATCTCCTGGGAGTCAAGTACCTTTTTTGTGATGCACCACTCCCCATTTACTGTAACCCTGGCATTCTCACATTAACGATGTAACACACAAATTGCCTCGCGACTGAATGCAAAAGGCTCCATGTCAACTTAACCTCAAGCGACTGACGCAGCTACGGTCGCCTTAAGGAAATTGTCCTGGGCGTCAAGTATCTTGTTTCTAATGCACCACTGCAACTTTACTGTAACCCTTGCACTCTTGCATTGTCGATGCAACACACAAATTGCAATGCGATTGAATACTACAGGCACTGTGCCAGCTTATCTTCAGGCGCTGACTCGTGTACGATCACCGTAATGATATTCTCCTGCGAACAAGTAGCATGATTTTGAAGCACCACTGAAAGTTTACTGTAACAATACCAATCTCTCGTTGACGATGCATCACGCAAATTGAATAGCTGTTGAATACTCAGGCTCCATGCCAACTTATCCTCATGTGACTAACGTCGCTACAGTAGCCATACTGTATTTCTTCTGGGAGTCAAGTAGATCTTTTCCAATCCACCACAGACAGTTTAATGTAACCCAAGCATCCTCACGTTGACGATGCAACACCCAAATTGCGTCGCGTATGAATAGTACATGCTCCTTGACGAATTCTCTCTAAGCGACAGACGCGGCTACGGTTGATGTATAGAAATTCTCCTGGGAGTCAAGTAGTTTGTTTCCGATACACCACTGCCTGTTTACTGTAAAACACGCGCTCTTGCATTGACGATGCAACACAGAAATTGCGTCGCGATTGAATAATACAGGCCCTATCCCAACTTATCGTCAAGTGATTGATTCGGCTTCGGTCACCGTATGGAACATCTCCTGGGAGTCAAGTAGCTTTTTTCTGATGCACCACTCCCAGTTCACTGTAACTCTAGCACTCTCACATTAACGGCGCAACACACAAATTGCGTTGTAATCGAATGCTACAGGTGCCATGCCAACTTAACATCAAGCAACTGATGCTGCTGCGGTCGGCGCAAGGAAATTCTTCTGGGAGTCAAGTAGCTTGTTTCCGATGCATCACTGCCATTTTACTTTAACCCTCCCACTCTCGCATGGACGATGCAACACACAAATTGCGTCGCGATTGAATACTACAGGAGCCGGACGAAGTGGCCGTGCGGTTAAAGGCGCTGCAGTCTGGAACCGCAAGACCGCTACGGTCGCAGGTTCGAATCCTGCCTCGGGCATGGATGTTTGTGATGTCCTTAGGTTAGTTAGGTTTAACTAGTTCTAAGTTCTAGGGGACTAATGACCTCAGCAGTTGAGTCCCATAGTGCTCAGAGCCATTTGAACCATTTTTTTGAATACTACAGGGCCTAGGCAAAGTTTTTGTCAAGCGACTGACTCGGCTACCGTCACCATATGGAACATCTCTTGGGAGGCCCGTAGCTTGGTTCCGATGGACCACTGCCTGATCACTGTAAAACCCGCCCTCCTGCATTGACGATGCAATACACAAATTGCATCGCGATTGAATACTACTGGCTGCATCCCTACTTTACGTCAAGTGACTAACGTATGGTAGCAATATTGTACTTTTACTGGAAGTCTAGTAGCTTATTTCTGATGTACCACTGCCTGTTTACTGTAAAACAAGCACTCTTATGGTTCAAATGGCTCTGAGCACTATGGGACTTAACTTCTTTGGTCATCAGTCCCCTAGATCTTAGAACTACTTAAACCTAACCAACCTAAGGACATCACACACAGCCATGCAAGAGGCAGGATTCGAACCTGCGAGCGTAGCGGTCGCGCGGTTCCAGACTGTAGCGCCTAGAACCGCATGGCCACTGCGGCCGGCCAAGCACTCTTGCATTGACGATGTACACATAAATTGCGAAGCGATTTAATTCCACAGGATCTGTGCCAACTTATCGTCAAGCGACTCACGCGGCTACGGTCACCGGAACATCTCCTGGGAGTCAAGTAGCTTGTTTCTGATGCACCACTGCCAGTCTACTGTATTCCACGCATCCTCACATTGACGATGCTAACTACAAATTTCGTCGCGATTCAATACTACAGGCGCCATGACAAATTTCCATCAGGCGACTAACGTGGAACTTCTCCTGGGAGTCAAGTGGCTTGTTTCCAAAGCGCTACTGCCCATTTACTGAAACCATGGCATTTTCAAATTGACGATACAAAACAGAAATTGCGTCGAGATTGAAATCTACCGGCTCCATGCCCACTTCACTCCAAGCTAGTAACGCGGCTTCAATCACCATATAGAACTACTTCTGGGAATCCAGCAGCTTGTATCCGATGCACCACTGCCCATTTAATGTAACCCTCATACCCTCATATGCAGAAATTGCGTCGCTATTGAATACTAAAGGCTCCATGCCGACTTCTCTCCAAGCGATTAACATGGCTACTGTCACTGTATGGTACTTCTCCTGTGGGTCAAGTAGCTTGTTTCCGATGCACCACTGCCAGTCTACAGTATCCTCGCACCCAAACTTTGACGAAGAATTTCACAAATTGCATTGCGATTCTAAAGTTATGAAACGTTGAAAGTCGGCCATTCACATTTTTGGAAAGTTGGCTACTGACTCTGCCGTTGCATGTATACACAAACTCTTCTGCCTGGCATTACCATGAGTGCTAGTGGGCGAGCATTTGTGGAGTGTAACCGGACGCAGTGTGCGGTGGAGAAAGCCGCGCGTCAGGGACGGTCGCAGACTGCCCTGATCTTGCTAGTGGTGGCGCCAGAGGAGATTTTGGTATTAATGTAGAAATTTGGTAATTTGCCTTATTGCTGCACATAGTTGTTGTTTTGCATATGCACTGGAGGTATTTTGTAAGACTTATGTATGCATAGATTGAGATTAATAATCATATCGTTCTTGTGACAACATACGTGATTATTGATTATAGACCTCGTGGAATAGTTAAAGCTTTCAAACTGTTCAAGCAAAAGAAAGATCTGAATAAAGTTTGTCAATGTATGTATCTTCATTTTCATAATGTCTGATATTAAAAGTTTTTATTGGTTACTTTCACTTTTTTATACCGCTTAAGGCTTGTTAACCTAACCCCCCTTTGATCAATTAGTTTCTCTCTCTCTCACAATATATATATATATATATATATATATATATATATATATATATATATATATATATATATATATATATACACTCCTGGAAATGGAAAAAAGAACACATTGACACCGGTGTGTCAGATCCACCATACTTGCTCCGGACACTGCGAGAGGGCTGTACAAGCAATGATCACACGCACGGCACAGCGGACACACCAGGAACCGCGGTGTTGGCCGTCGAATGGCGCTAGCTGCGCAGCATTTGTGCACCACCGCCGTCAGTGTCAGCCAGTTTGCCGTGGCAAACGGAGCTCCAGCGCAGTCTTTAACACTGGTAGCATGCCGCGACAGCGTGGACGTGAACCGTATGTGCAGTTGACGGACTTTGAGCGAGGGCGTATAGTGGGCATGCGGGAGGCCGGGTGGACGTACCGCCGAATTGCTCAACACGTGGGGCGTGAGGTCTCCACAGTACATCGATGTTGTCGCCAGTGGTCGGCGGAAGGTGCACGTGCCCGTCGACCTGGGACCGGACCGCAGCGACGCACGGATGCACGCCAAGACCGTAGGATCCTACGCAGTGCCGTAGGGGACCGCACCGCCACTTCCCAGCAAATTAGGGACACTGTTGCTCCTGGGGTATCGGCGAGGACCATTCGCAACCGTCTCCATGAAGCTGGGCTACGGTCCCGCACACCGTTAGGCCGTCTTCCGCTCAAGCCCCAACATCGTGCAGCCCCCCTCCAGTGGTGTCGCGACAGGCGTGAATGGAGGGACGAATGGAGACGTGTCGTCTTCAGCGATGAGAGTCGCTTCTGCGTTGGTGCCAATGATGGTCGTATGCGTGTTTGGCGCCGTGCAGGTGAGCGCCACAATCAGGACTGCATACGACCGAGGCACACAGGGCCAACACCCGACATCATGGTGTGGGGAGCGATCTCCTACACTGGCCGTGCACCACTGGTGATCGTCGAGGGGACACTGAATAGTGCACGGTACATCCTAACCTTCATCGAACCTATAGTTCTACTATTCCTAGACCGGCAAGGGAACTTGCTGTTCCAACACGACAATGCACGTCCGCATGTATCTCGTGCCACCCAACGTGCTCTAGAAGGTGTAAGTCAACTACCCTGGCCAGCAAGATCTCCGGATCTGTCCCCCATTGAGCATGTTTGGGACTGGATGAAGCGTCGTCTCACGTGGTCTGCACGTCCAGCACGAACGCTGGTCCAACTGAGGCGCCAGGTGGAAATGGAGTGGCAAGCCGTTCCACAGGACTACATCCAGCATCTCTACGATCGTCTCCATGGGAGAATAGCAGCCTGCATTGCTGCAAAAGGTGGATATACACTGTACTAGTGCCGACATTGTGCATGCTCTGTTGCCTGTGTCTATGTGCCTGTGGTTCTGTCAGTGGGATCATGTGATGTATCTGACCCCACGAATGTGTCAATAAAGTTTCCCCTTCCTGGGACAATGAATTAACGGTGTTCTTATTTCAATTTCCAGGAGTGTATATATAGCAGGAGGCTCCAGGAAATGTTTGAATACTGACATGTTGGAATAAGAGTTTTCATAACAAAACTTGTACTGCTTTATATCAGATTTTAAGATGGTGATGATAAAGTTTCACTAGCCTGCTTTGCAGTTGTTTAGAGAAAAAGTGTAGATAAAATGGTTCAAATGGCTCTGAGCACTATGGGACTTAACTTCTGAGGTCACCAGTCCCCTAGAACTTAGAACTACTTAAACCTAACTAACCTAAGGACAACACACACATCCATGCCCGAGGCAGGTTTCGAACCTGCGACCGTAGCAGTCGCGCGGTTCCGGACTGAAGCGCCTAGAACCGCTCGGCCACCGCGGCCGGCAAGTGTAGATAACGATAATACTGTCAGAGATGGAGCTTTACATATTTCCGTACGTCTTTCATCAGGCTGATAATAATAATTAGAATTTTCATAAAATTAAAAAAAAACTTCCACGGATTTCTGATAAAACCACTTTCACCCTCTGACAATGGAATACATGTACCGTTACCGCTGTTGCTGAGATTTTGAGGCTGTCATCCTTCAGAGGTTGGTAGTGCCCAGCAAAACAAAAAAAAAATGTCTAACAAACATTTGGTTCAAAATGCATACGCTAAGGGCTGTGTCACTTGTTCATCTTCGCTATCGCCATACACATCAGTTCCACTCAACATGTGCCCCTAGCTCTTAAGGTACATATTTTAGAGCCCATGTTTAATTGACACTTTGTTTTGCTTTGGTCCCTACTACCTCCTCCAAAAACACGGAGCTTGAGGCAGAAGAGATGTGTTTCACCGTGTCGAAGATGACCAGGTGCTCGTATATCTCATAGTGCGCACTTTACAACCCTTCTTTACTAGTCATTTTTTCCTATTTTCGGTACACGCTACCACCTCCGAAGGTAGCATAAACTAAAATACTAGTGACAACAGTACGGTAGCCTACACGTAACGCACGACCAATGGGATCACAACACTCATAATTTTCAACTCATCCCTGAAATTTTTTAACGTCATCACGAAATCATTCCACACCGAAGACCCAAAGAAATTGGTACACCTGGCTAATATCGTGAAGGGCCCCCGAGAACCGCAACACGACGTGGCATGGACTCGACTAATGTCTGAATCCTGCAGGGCTGTCCATAAATACGTAAGAGTACGAGGGGATGCAGATCGCTTCTGAACAGCACTTTGCAAGGCATCCCAGATATGCTCTATAATGTTCATGTCCTTGGAGTTTGGTGGCCAGTGGAAGTGTTTAAAGTCAGAAGAGTGTTGCTGGAGCTACTCGACGTGTCCAGTGTCGCATTGTCCTGCTGGAATTTAGCAAGTCCTTCGGAATGCAGAATGGATACAGGTGATCAGACAAGATCCTTACGTACTTGTCATCAGTCAGAGTCGTATCTAGACCCATCAGGGGTCCCATATTATTCCAACTGCACACGCCCCACGCCATTACAGAGCCTCCACTAGCTTGAGCAGTCCCCTGCTAACTTACAGGGACCATGGAATCATGAGGTTGTCTCCATACCCGTACATGTCCATACGCTCGATTCAATTTAAAACGAGACCCGTCCGACCATGCAACATGTTTCTCATCAACAGTCCAAAGTCAGTGTTGAGGGGACCAGCCGAGCCGTAAAGCTTCGTGTCGTGCAGCCTTCGGCTCCGAAACCCCATATCGATGATGTTACGTTGAATGGTTCGCACGCTGACACTTGTTGATGGCTCAGCACTGAAATCTACATCAATCTGCGGAAGGGTTGCACTTCTGTCACGTTGAACGATTCTCTTCAGTCGTCGTTGGTCCCCTTCTTTCAGGATCTTTTTGATGTCAGAGATTTGATGTTTTACCGGATTCCTGATATTCACAATACATTGGTGAAATGGTCGTACGGGAAAATCCCCTCTTTATCGCTATGCTGTGCCCCATCGCTCTTGCACCAACTCACTTAAACCTTGATAAACTGCCACTCTAGCAGCCGTAACCGATCTAACAACTCCACCAGACACTTGTAATCTTACATAGGCGTCGCCGACCGCAGCCTGCCTATTTACCTGTTTCTGTTCTTGAATACGCGTGCCTAAACCACTTTCTTTGGCGCTTTAGTATATACGCCTTGCGTCTAGGTAACTCACGGCTTGTGAATTACATCTACATCTACATCTACATTCATACTCCGCAAGCCACCCAACGGTGTGTGGCGGAGGGCACTTTACGTGCCACTGTCATTGCCTCCCTTTCCTGTTCCAGTCGCGTATGGTTCGCGGGAAGAACGACTGCCGGAAAGCCCCCGTGCGCGCTCGAATCTCTCTAATTTTACATTCGTAATCTCCTCGGGAGGTATAAGTAGGGGGAAGCAATATATTCGATACCTCATCCAGAAACGCACACTCTCGAAACCTGGACAGCAAGCTACACCGCGATGCAGAGTGCCTCTCTTGCAGAGTCTGCCACTTGAGTTTGCTAAACATCTCCGTAACGCTATCACGCTTACCAAATAGCCCTGTGACGAAACGCGCCGCTCTTCTTTGGATCTTCACTATCTCCTCCGTTAACCCGATCCCACACTGAAGAGCAATACTCAAGTATAGGTCGAACGAGTGTTTTGTAAGCCACCTGCTTTGTTGATGGACTACATTTCCTAAGGACTCTCCCAATGAATCTCAACCTGGCACCCACCTTAATTTTATATGATCATTCCACTTCAAATCGTTCCTTACTCATACTCCCAGATATTTTACAGAAGTAACTTCTACCAGTGTTTGTTCCGCTATCATATAATCATACAATAAAGGATCCTTCTTTCTATGTATTCGCAATACATTACATTTGCCTACGATAAGGGTCAGTTGCCACTCCCTGCACCAAGTGCCTATCCGCTGCAAACCTTTTTGCATTTCGCTACAATTTTCTAATGCTGCAACTTCTCTGTATACTACAGCATCATCCGCGAAAAGCCGCATGAAACTTTCGGCACTATCTACTAGGTCATTCATACATATTGTGAAAAGCAATGGTCCCATAACACTCCCCTGTGGCACCCCAGAGGTTAATTTAACGTCTGTAGACGTCTCTCCATTGAGAACAACATGCTGTGTTCTGTTTACTAAAAACTCTTCAATCCAGCCACCCAGCTGGTCTGATATTCCGTAGGCTCTTACTTTGTTTATCAGGCGACAGTGCGGAACTGTATCGAACGCCTTCCGGAAGTCAAGGAAAATAGCATCTACCTGGGATCCTGTATTTAATATTTTCTGGGTCTCATGAACAAATAAATTATCGAGAATATTTTAATTTAATTGTTTCTATTAATGCACTGAAACTTCAGCTTCACGAATGACATTTTGATTTATTACTTTTTTAATGTCAACTGTAATTTACTTGTAGTACCCATGTGCACAACTGGGTATACCTCGTAAAAGTATATCATTGGACGTCAGTTCAAGAGATATGACTTTGTAAACTTTGGGATGCGTGAGAAACTAGCTTAAATGAAACAGGGCGGTTCGATTATCTCAGGAATCGGGATAGGCCGTTCTAGGTGTTGAGTATATCGTTTCTCAGGCAAAAAATGCAAGAGGAATTCGTCTGTACATTGTCTACACTGTTTGGAGGCGAAAGGTCACCCTGCATAAATTGTAATTCAGTACGGAGATCGGGTGCGAAAGTACTCAGATCGAATTGTATTCAGTCTGGACATGGACAGCTTGAGTCTCGAGTTAGGCATACCGTTGCAGAGCTGCAGGTTTCAATGAGACAAGAAACGCGGTGAACCTTGTCGTACACGTGTTATGGTTCTTCATACGTGGGTAGGTACACGTGCCCGTGCAAATTCCGGAGTAATCGCTGGCCAGCAGCGCTTAGCCTCTACCCGATTGTGCCCCAGACGCATTCCGACGGCTGATGTGGACGTGCGGTGTAACCTTCTTACGGCCGCAGCTAGCTGCCTAGCGTTCCGCAGCAGAACACAATGGCCAGAGCTTGGCAGTAATAGTAGCAGCAGCAGAAAGCGCATTACGTGTTTCTTACACTCGTGTCGAGCTTCGATGCCGCCGGCTATGCAACACTGCTAGCCGAGCTCATGAGCGTGGACAGTTCCCAGGGCCTGCCGCTGGATGTGTGGGCCCTCATACCTTACTTTTCGCCGCCAGTGTTTAACGTCGGGATCAGTAACGTCGCGGCGATGAGATGTGCTGACCATGTTCACACGAGTTTCTATACTGCAAATCCGGCTTGTGTTATTCGAAAAACTCGTCAACAACAGCATCACGATGGCTCAATCCTCTCTATACGTGAAGTTGCTACCCATTTCTCTGCTAATTTGAGTCAAAAAAATTATGCAACAGAGAGAACGAAAACGTTATCTGTGCAGAGTTTCTGCACTACATTTTAGTTTGATACTTCTCTAGACCTGGCTTAATGTGAGCTCAGTCTACATCTATGTCTTTAGCGAGTAAGCTGTCCTATGATAAGTGGCAGAGGGTGCTTAACAAGGCAAAATAGCGCTTCGTTTAGTTAATACAATACGCAAGATTAACGAAGAACCATTGTTTAATCCGCTATTGTAATATTAACACGTAGTGCCACGTTTACACTATGCGCATATTATCACTTTCTTTTGTGTTTTCTTTACACAAGTAGCAAATCAGGCAATACTGTACAATTCCTAAATACCGGGTGATCAAAAAGTCAGTATAAATTTGAAAACTGAATAAATCACGGAATAATGTAGATAGAGAGGTACAAATTCAGACACGTGCTTGGAATGACATGGGGTTTTATTAGAACCAAAAAATTCAAAAGTTCAAAAAATGTCCGACAGATGGCGCTTCATCTGATCAGAATAGCAATAATTAGCATAACAAAGTAAGACAAAGCAAAGATGATGTTCTTTACAGGAAATGCTCAATATGTCCACCATCATTCCTCAACAATAGCTGTAGTCGAGGAATAATGTTGTGAACAGCACTGTAAAGCATGTCCGGAGTTATGGTGGGGCATTGGCGTCGGATGTTGTCTTTCAGCATACCTAGAGATGTCGGTCGATCACGATACACTTGCGACTTCAGGTAACCCCAAAGCCAATAATCGCACGGACTGAGGTCTGGGGACCTAGGAGGCCAAGCATGACGAATGTGGCGGCTGAGCACACGACCATCACCAAACGACGCGTGCAAGAGATCTTTCACGCGTCTAGCAATGTGGGGCGTTTTTTTTTTTTTTTTAGTTCTTATAAAACCTCGTGTCATTCCAAGCATGTGTGCCAATTTTTACCTCTCTATCTATATTATTCCGTGGTTTATTAAGTTTTCAAATTTATTCTGACTTTTTGAGCACCCGGTATGTATGGGCACTGGATGTACGTCCGAATCTCCGTCTATCCATTCTCCTCTCACCTATTCTTTGTTCACCTCATCCTCGTGCCCCTGTCTCTTCCGTTCTCCTCCTCCCCCTTTCTCTGTCTATTTCATCCTTCCCCTCTCTATGTTAATTTCCTGTCCCTTCTATGTCTACGACTTCTTTCATCCTCTCTCTGGTTTGTGCCTGTTTGTGCCTGTTAAAACCGACTGCGAAGAAGAAAACGAAATAGCACGTTGCTGTGCACATAGTATTGTTTAAAATTATGTGTAAGTAGGAAGAATATTGTTAGGGGAAACAGTTTGTCTGATGGTTTCAGTGCCCTGATATTGTAGTTGATATTTATTTTCACACCACATCTTTTGCTCTCAGTCGGTTTGTACGCAAAAACTGTACAGTGTTATGTAAAAAAATTATAGCCTATGTCCGTCTGTGTGTTTACTAGAGTATTGTGTAAAAATTAGAAGTAAATTTGTCAAGAACTTTTCGAAATTTTTCCTAACAAAGTTTCCCCTTAATGTCTGTTGAAATATTTTTAGTGTATTGTGTAACAATTTGAAGAAAATCGGTAAAGAACTTTTCGACATTATTCGAAACAGCATTAAACAACATGTTTCTTAGAAACGTAGATTTTATGTACATATTTATGTACTGTATATATTAATGTAGCCTATATTTATCCGAATGTTTATTAGAATATCGTGAAAAAATCTGAAGTCAATCGCTCAACAGCTTTCCGAGATTTTTGCTAAAGGCATTCCCTTTTATGCCCTATATCTATAATTATATACCATTTTTTTAAAATTTGGTCTACGTCCTTTCCGACGTTTATTAGAGTAATGGGTAAAAATCTGAAGTAAATCAGTCAAGAAGTATTCGAGATTTTTGGTAACTAGGTTAAACTACGACTTCTCTTAGACTATACTGTTACTTATAATCCGTCTTGATTGCAAAATTTTTTATTCATATGACCCGTTTTCGGTTCATTCAGAACCATATTCAGATCTGATATTTCAGTTACAGGAGTCTTTTTTTTTTTTTTTTTTTTTTTTTTTGTCATCAGTCTACTGACTGGTTTGATGTAGCCCGCCACGAATTCCTTTCCTGTGCTAACCTCTTCATCTCAGAGTAGCACTTGCAACCTATGTCCTCAATTATTTGCTTGACGTATTCCAATCTCTGTCTTCCTCTACAGTTTTTGCCCTCTACAGCTCCCTCTAGTACAGTGGAAGTCATTCCCTCACGTCTTAGCAGATGTCCTATCATCCTGTCCCTTCTCCTTATCAGTGTTTTCCACATATTCCTTTCCTCTCCGATTCTGCGTAGAACCTCCTCATTCCTTACCTTATCAGTCCACCTAATTTTCAACATTCGTCTATAGCACCACATCTCAAATGCATCGATTCTCTTCTGTTCCGGTTTTCCCACAGTCCATGTTTCACTACCATACAATGCTGTACTCCAGACGTACGTCCTCAGAAATTTCTTCCTCAAATTAAGACCGGTATTTGATATTAGTAGACTTGGCCAGAAATTCTCATTTCTACTACTTCTCATTACCTTCGTCTTTCTCCGATTTACTCTCAAACCATACTGTGTACTCATTACACTGTTCATTCCGTTCAGCAGATCATTTAATTCTTCTTCACTTTCACTCAGGATAGCAATGTCATCAGCGAATCGTATCATTGATATCCTTTCACCTTGTATTTTTATTCCACTCCCGAACCTTTCTTTTATTTCCATCATTGCTTCCTCGATGTACAGATTGAAGAGTAGGGGCGAAAGGCTACAGCCTTGTCTTACACCCTTCTTAATACGAGCACTTCGTTCTTGATCGTCCACTCTTATTATTCCCTTTTGGTTGTTGTACATATTGTGTATGACCCATCTCTCCCTATAGCTTACCCCTACTTTTTTCAGAATCTCGAACAGCTTGCACTATTTTATATTGTCGAACGCTTTTTCCAGGTCGACAAAACCTATGAAAGTGTCTTGATTTTTCTTTAGCCTTGCTTCCATTATTAGCTGTAACGTCAGAATTGCCTCTCTCGTCCCTTTACTTTTCCTAAAGCCAAACTAATCGTCACCTAGCACATTCTCAATTTTCTTTTCCATTGTTCTGTATATTATTCTTCTAAGCAGCTTCGATGGATGAGCTGTTAAGCTGATTGTGCGATAATTCTCGCACTTGTGAGCTCTTGCCGTCTTCGGAATTGTGTGGATGATGCTTTTCCGAAAGTCAGATGGTATATCGCCAGACTCATATATTCTACACACCAACGTGAATAGTCGTTTTGTTGCCACTTCCCCCAATGATTTTAGAAATTCTGATGGAATGTAATCTATCCCTTCTGCCTTATTTGACCGTAAGTCCTCCAAAGCTCTTTTAAATTCCGATTCTAATACTGCATCCCCTATCTCTTCTAAATCGACTCCTGTTTCTTCTTCTATCACATCAGACAAATCATCACCCTCATAGAGGCTTTCAATGTATTCTTTCTACCTCTCTGCTCTCTCCTCTGCATTTAACAGTGGAATTCCCGTTGCACTTTTAATGTTAATACCGTTGCTTTTAATGTGACCAAAGGTTGTTTTGACTTTCCTGTATGCTGAGTCTGTCCTTCCCACAATCATATCTTTCTCGCTGTCTTCACATTTTTCCTGGAGCCATTTCGTCTTAGCTTCTCTGCACTTCCTATTTATTTCATTCCTCAGCGATTGTATTTCTGTATTCCTGATTTTCCCGGAACGTGTTTGTACTTCCTCCTTTCTTCAATCAACTGAAGTATTTCTTCTGTTACCCATGGTTTCCTCGCAGCTACCTTCTTTGTACCTATGTTTTCCTTCCCAACTTCTGTGATGACCCTTTTTAGAGATGTCCATTCCTCTACAACTGTACTGCCTACTGCGCTATTCCTTATTGCTGTATCTATAGCATTAGAGAACTTCAAACGTATCTCGTCATTCCTTAGTACTTCCGTTTCCCACTACTTTGCGTATTTATTCTTCCTGACTAATGTCTTGAACTTCAGCCTACTCTTCATCACTACTATATTGTGATCTGAGTCTACACTCCTGGAAATGGAAAAAAGAACACATTGACACCGGTGTGTCAGACCCACCATACTTGCTCCGGACACTGCGAGAGGGCTGTACAAGCAATGATCACACGCACGGCACAGCGGACACACCAGGAACCGCGGTGTTGGCCGTCGAATGGCGCTAGCTGCGCAGCATTTGTGCACCGCCGCCGTCAGTGTCAGCCAGTTTGCCGTGGCATACGGAGCTCCATCGCAGTCTTTAACACTGGTAGCATGCCGCGACAGCGTGGACGTGAACCGTATGTGCAGTTGACGGACTTTGAGCGAGGGCGTATAGTGGGCATGCGGGAGGCCGGGTGGACGTACCGCCGAATTGCTCAACACGTGGGGCGTGAGGTCTCCACAGTACATCGATGTTGTCGCCAGTGGTCGGCGGAAGGTGCACGTGCCCGTCGACCTGGGACCGGACCGCAGCGACCCACGGATGCACGCCAAGACCGTAGGATCCTACGCAGTGCCGTAGGGGACCGCACCGCCACTTCCCAGCAAATTAGGGACACTGTTGCTCCTGGGGTATCGGCGAGGACCATTCGCAACCGTCTCCATGAAGCTGGGCTACGGTCCCGCACACCGTTAGGCCGTCTTCCGCTCACGCCCCAACATCGTGCAGCCCGCCTCCAGTGGTGTCGCGACAGGCGTGAATGGAGGGACGAATGGAGACGTGTCGTCTTCAGCGATGAGAGTCGCTTCTGCCTTGGTGCCAATGATGGTCGTATGTGTGTTTGGCGCCGTGCAGGTGAGCGCCACAATCAGGACTGCATACGACCGAGGCACACAGGGCCAACACCCGGCATCATGGTGTGGGGAGCGATCTCCTACACTGGCCGTACACCACTGGTGATCGTCGAGGGGACACTGAGTAGTGCACGGTACATCCAAACCGTCATCGAACCCATCGTTCTACCATTCCTAGACCGGCAAGGGAACTTGCTGTTCCAACAGGACAATGCACGTCCGCATGTATCCCGTGCCACCCAACGTGCTCTAGAAGGTGTAAGTCAACTACCCTGGCCAGCAAGATCTCCGGATCTGTCCCCCATTGAGCAAGTTTGGGACTGGATGAAGCGTCGTCTCACGCGGTCTGCACGTCCAGCACGAACGCTGGTCCAACTGGGGCGCCAGGTGGAAATGGCATGGCAAGCCGTTCCACAGGACTACATCCAGCATCTCTACGATCGTCTCCATGGGAGAATAGCAGCCTGCATTGCTGCGAAAGGTGGATATACACTGTACTAGTGCCGACATTGTGCATGCTCTGTTGCCTGTGTCCATGTGCCTGTGGTTCTGTCAGTGTGATCATGTGATGTATCTGACCCCAGGAATGTGTCAATAAAGTTTCCCCTTCCTGGGACAATGAATTAACGGTGTTCTTATTTCAATTTCCAGGAGTGTATATCAGCTCCTGGGTACGCCTTACAATCCAGTATCTGATTTCGGAATCTCTGTCTTACCATGATGTAATCTAATTGAAATCTTCCCGTATCTCCCGGCCTTTTGCAAGTATACCTCCTCCTCTTGTGATTCTTGAACAGGATATTCGCTATTACTAGTTGAAACTTGTTGCAGAACTCAGTTAGTCTTTCTCCTCTTTCATTCCTTGTCCCAAGCCCATATTCTTCTGTAACCATCTACTGCTTCCCCTACAACTGCATTCCAGTCGCCCATGACTTTTAGATTTTCGTCTCCCTTTACATACTGCATTACCCTTTCAATATCCTCATACACTTTCTCTATCAGTTCATCTTCAGCTTGCGGCGTCGGCATGTATACCTGAACCATCGTTGTCGGTATTGGTCTGCTGCCGATTCTGATTAGAATAACCCGATCACTGAACTGTTCACAGTAACACACCCTCTGCCCTACCTTCCTATTCATAACGAATCCTACACCTGTTGTACCATTTTCTGCTGCTGTTGATATTACCCGATACTCATCTGACCAGAAATCCTTGTCTTCCTTCCACTTCACTTCACTGACCCCTACTATATCTAGATTGAGCCTTTGCATTCCCCTTTTGAGATTTTCTAGTTTCCCTACCACGTTCAAGCTTCTGACATTCCACGCCCCAACTCGTAGAACGTTATCCTTTCGTTGATTATTCACTCTTTTTCCCATGGTAACCTCCCCCTTGGCAGTCCCCTCCCGGAGATCCGAATGGGGGACTATTCCGGAATCTTTTGCCAATGGAGAGATCATCATGACACTTCTTCACTTGTCCTGTGAATACACGTTACGTGTCTTTAATGCAGTGGTTTCCATTGCCTTCTGCATCCTCATGTCGTTGATCATTGCTGATTCTTCAACCTTTTAGGGGCTATTTCCCACCCCTAGGACAAGAGAGTGCCCTGAACCTCTATCCGCTCCTCCGCCCTCTTTGACAAGGCCGTTGGCAGAATGAGGCTGACTTCTTATGCCGGAAGTCTTCGGCCGCCAATGCTGATTATTTATCAAAATTTAGACAGTGGCGAGGATCGGACCCGGGACCGAAGACGTTTTTTTTTATTATGAATCAAAGACGCTACCCCTAGACCACGGGTACAATTACAGGAGTAACCCGTCCAAACCCAGCAACTTTGACATGCTGCGTGTATGCTGCTGGAAAAGGAAGCTGAAGACCCCTTTAATGGTCTCCAATTCACTCAAGATTTACTGTTACAACAGTTCATATGGAATAAAGAGAATGATTACATTTACGGACTAACAGGAGAAGCGGATTTGAGTTGCCATGCATCGACCCAGGCCGAAACATCCGTATTAGTACGTGGTGTAGCCTTCACGGGCGGCAATGCAGGCGCTGACCCTGGCATCCAACCGATCGTACAGACGGCGAATACTGTCCTATGATATGTTATACCACGCCTGTTTCACTTGCTCAGACAGTTCTGTAAGAGCTTGTCGCTGAAGAGTCATACGTGTCATTTCTTGTCTCATCATATCACACACGTGCACGATTGGAGACAAGTGCTGGCTAGGAAAGTTGCTGCACGTCTTGAATAACGCGTTGAGTTTCAATGATGATGTGTGGCCGAGCATTATCCCGTTGGAACAACACATCACCTTCCTGACACAAGAACGGCGTTAGTTTGTGTCCTGTACAGAAACACCAAAAATGAACGAGAGTTACAGCCTATCACACCCCAAACCATAAAGCCCGGGTTGGGGTCAGTGTGTCTCTAACGAAAGCACTGTACGAGACAGTGCTCGCCAGGTCCATGCAAAAACTACTATCACTCGCGTACAGGTAGACTCTGCCTTCATCGCTGAAGACCTCAGCGCGCCATTACATCTTCCAAGTGATCCTCTGACAGCACAAGCCGAGCAGAGCACGCCGACTCTGTGGCGTGAGTGGAAGACAGACTATACGAGTGCGTGCCCATAGTCCCACTGCTAATAAAACGTTCATAACAAATGGCTCTGAGCACTATGGGACTTAACATCTATGGTCATCAGTCCCCTAGAACTTAGAACTACTTAAACCTAACTAACCTAAGGACATCACACAACACCCAGTCATCACGAGGCAGAGGGGTCCATAACAGTTTGTGCTGATCCATATCGGATCGCAGGCTCTCTTACCTGTGTTGGGTAGCTGTACGATCTGCCACTGCTGCCATTACAGTACGACAGTACTGACGAGTGAGTCATTTCGCGCCATTTTCTCTCTACAGACCACCATCTGTGATTAGTCATAGGATGTATGACAGTACCCTCTAGTGGCAGTAAAGTGTACTAGGTCAGTTGGAGTCTAGATCTCATGGTGGAGAGATTGCTTGCAAAATAATAAAGACTTATGTTTAGTATAGGTAGAGTCGTTTTTCCGCCATTTCCCCCCACAATCTTGGATTACATCATGTGCTGTGCATGTTAGTACAGATTAGTGCACGTTAGCACATTTTAGAAGACGTTAGTGTACGTTAGCCCAACAACATGGATTGGTAAGGGGACATGGGAGTTGGCTGAGGATCGTGGTGGACAGTTGAACTATTTCTTTCCAAGTCCAGGTGGGCGTGGAATTCGTGAAAATTCATTCCAAGTCCACAGTAGCGCACTCTGGTGGAATCAATATGTACTAGGCCTCGTTGTGAACACATTGTATGCAGCCATCTTAATTAATGGTACTTCTGTCATCGCCTGACGTCATGATAGCGCCCTCTGGTGGTGGCAATATGAACTAGGTCACGTGGTGAACGAAATGTACGCGCCCATCTTGAATAATGGTACCTGTCTCATCACCTGACATCACGGTAGCGCCCTCTGATGATGGCGATGTGTACTAAGCCAGTTGAGTCCACACCTGCGTGAAATTGTTTAAATAATAAAGACAGGTCCTTTTTTCCCATGAATCTTTAGGATGAGGTGGCGGTTGGGCGAGTTAGGTTAGTAGAAGTGTCCTTTCTTTGGCACTGTTTTGTTAGGTTAGCAGCGAAACCCCAAGTGAGCTTTGTTTACCGCCCAAATTCAAACTTGGTGCCAGTTCGTAGGAGGAAGTGGCAGTGGGGTGACAGGTTAGTGGAGGTAGGCCAAATGTTCTATCTTCCAACGATTTTCTTTGCTTAGTAGAGATAACTGGGGTGTGGCACATTATCCTCTTGGAATTTGAACTTCCTGCCGTTTTTCTGGGGAGGGGCCATGGCACTTTCCAGCAAAATTCAAACTTCCCGCCATCTTGTATGACGTCATCGCCCTCACCTTCGATAACGGAACTTTGGAGTAGTACCGCTATTGTCCCAATACTTATCATACCTTTCAAATTCGTTCAGTTGCCTGCAGGAAGCTTGTGCGTGTCTCTGTGGCATGGTTGCCCGCTTTCTTCACACGTTTGCACGACTCTGAGCCATCTGACTGTGAGCATTCCATGTTAAAGGCTATGCGACTAAGCTACCTGTTGGCGAGCGACGTTGAGACCGTTATCGGTGCATCTGTCATCCCCCAGGTGGCAAATGCCGATATCGGATCAAAATCAACGTAGTCTTTCCAGTTGTACTAATTTTTTCTCCATCAGTGTAGTAGTATAAATTAACATTTGTAAGTCAGTATGTGATGTAATTTAGTAATTAATGCTGTAAATTATGTTAAATATTGTATATTTTTGTATCAAGGAAGCAAATGAATGGTCTACATAGAAGATCGATATGTAGTAAAAATTATGTAACTATTGCGGCAGTTCTCTTGCCAAATATAGATGTGAGCACTCAGTGATCAAAATCAGTCTGAGCTTCCTGAGTGGAAAATCGCTCCCCGAAACTCAGTGCTTTATAGAAGTTAGGCAATGGAGGTGACTAGTTCAGAAAAGAATGACCCTAGCACTGAATTACAGTTTCCACCATTCCCATAATTTACTGTTAACTAACTCAATGAAAGAGATCTATAATTGTAAACAAAAGCTTAGCCTATATAGACCCAATGTTCATTATAATTCTCAGTGTGCGAAAATTTATAAAGGACAATAGAAGATTTATAACGGAGCACACAGAAAAACCATCGAACACGAGACATGAAAATAAGTTATAATAAGGAACAGTATGGTTGGTAAGGATAATCTGACAGAGACATGGCGTCTATATGCAAATTACCTCCCCACTTAGTCATGAAAAACCGACGTAAATTTACTAAAACGTTAGCAAATATTTTGATGGGTGTCATGTATAATTTTGGTATCTGACTTTTTGTCATCTAAATCGATTGTGAGCGAGCAGCGATGTTGTAAGCTGTATCGCAGAAGTTCAGCTGAGCGAGGGAGCAGTGGAGCAGACTATGTTTAGCTGGGCTAAACATAGCTCAGCTGTGTTAGAGTTAGGCTGATAATGTTAACCTGTGTTAGTGAGCAAGCTTTGGCAATATTATGACTCAAATTTAGTGTCTCAGTTTATCATTTTGTTCAGTCAACATGATCATGAAGCTGATTTGTGAAGGAAGAAATGTAATGTAATGTCAGGTAAATACAATAATGATGTATTTTATTCTCACTTCGCTGCGCCATCGAACGAACTTGGTTATTGTACTGAAAGTTGTTAGATTTGTGAGATAGGAAAGTGTATTGTTCGGATGTTGAGAACTTCATTAAATTTAAAATATGCCTTGAGTACTTTTTCTCAATAAAAAAAAACCAAGTGTTGTCATTTATGCGCATATTTAATTTTCTTACCAACCTTTCACTTACAATTGTATTTTAATGTACAATCCAACCAAGTATGTTCGATTTGCAATTAACAGAGAACTCATTGCACCTCTCGAGTGTCTCTGTGTAGATACAGTAATCTACAGCCTTAGCATAGCGGCTTGCAAGACAGAGCAGTATTGCAACGCGTTATCCTGATTTGCGCAGAATAGATGTAAGGGGAAAAGATTATGGCTTTTTTAATTATTCAGTCGGGGTCAACTTACGTTATTCAGAGACAGCTTTTTGTGATCAAATTTTGCAAAGCCAATTATTCTAGGTTTCACGTCCCAATTACCCAGGCTGTTTACACTGTTCAAAATTCTTGCTGTCAAATTGCTAACATCTATAGCATGAAATAGTTCCCTTCTCATCACTACAATTAATTACTACTACTGTGGAGCTTTGCTTTCACAATACGTCGGTTGGTTTATTACTATCACAGCTCAGGCTTACAACCAGAAACAGAGTACCTGAGGCCACATTTTTATTTATTTACATAACTTTAAATTTCAGCAAAGGACTTGGAAGAGCATTGAATGGAATGGACAGTGTCTTGAAAGGAGGATATAAGATGAACATCAACAAAAGCAAAACCGGGATAATGGAATGTAGTGGAATTACGTCGGGTGATGCTGAGGGAATTAGATTAGGAAATGCGACACTTAAAGTAGTAAATGAGTTTTGCTATTCGGGGAGCTAAATAACTGATGATGGTCGAAGTAGAGAGCATACAAAATGTAGGCTGGCAATGGCAAGGAAAGCGTTTCTGAAGCAGAGAAATTTGTTAACATCGAGTGTAGATTTAAGTGTCAGGCAGTCGTTTCGGAAAGTATTTGTATGGAGTGTAGCCATGTATGGAAGTGAAACATGGACGATAAATAGTTGGGACAAGAAGAGAATAGAAGCTTTCGAAACGTGGTTCTATAGAAGAATGCTGAGGATTAGATGGGTAGATCACATAACTAATGAGGAGGTATTGAATAGGATTGGGAAGAAGAGAAGTTTGTGGCACAACTTGACTAGAGGAAGGTATCGGTTGGTAGGACATGTTCTGAGGCATCAGGGGATCACAAATTTAGCATTGGAGGGCAGCGTGAAGAGTAAAAATTGTAGAGGGAGACCAAGAGATGAATACACTAAGCGGGTTCAGAAGGATGTAGGTTGCAGTAAGTACTGGGAGATGAAGAAGCTTGCACAGAATAGAGTAGCATGGAGAGCTGCATCAAACCAGTCTCAGGACTGAAGACGACCACAACAACTTTCAATTTAACTACACTCCACCCTAACCAGCCAGTCTCAGTAGCGACTCTCACCACTATGTGCACGTGGACTTTAAAATTCGAGTGTTGCAAATGAGAGCGGCACCCCAGTCTGCTCTGCGGGTCAACACTGTCTCTCTCTTTCTAATCCTGCCGTCTAAGAGCCATCTATAGCCAGAGTTGAAGACCACCAGCGTAGAGAAAAGCTGTTACTCAAACGAAATCTGTCACTGGACTAACAAGAATAGAAATGTCCTGTGCCTACTTTGCTCAGAGTCTCCCTCACCCAAGGTATCATTCATCAATGAGCACACAGTTCACTTGTCGCCAGATTGTTATGTAATTTTTTATGTTGTTAAATTCTCACACCATCGACTGCCTAAAAGTAGTCCTCAAAACGTCCGTTGTCCCATTCGTGCGATTCCAAGAAATATGAAGACGCGGGGTCGTGTCAGAAAAAATATCAACAATAAGGCTTATACGCAAGAGTATGATACACGCTACTTCTTCAGGAGTACCTGGACACCTGTTAGTGAACATTAGTATGGGCTGTGTCCTCCATAAAGGGGGCTTCAACTCTGCTGGGAACGCTTTCAATTAGTTGTCAGCATATATGTTGAGGAACGGTGAACTATTCTCCCTCAAGAGCGGAAATCAGAGAAGGTAGTGATGTTGGACTCTGGCGTGGAGCGACCTCAAAAAAGTTACACTGAATTCAGGTAGGACTCTCGACAGGCAAGTCTATCTCAGGAACGTTATTGTCCACAAATTACGAGTACTGTCTCACAGGTGCTTTTTTTATGACAGGGTACATTGTCATGCAGATACAGCCCTCGTCTCCAGACTGTTCCTATACTGTCTGCCGTGAACAGTGCTGCAGAATGTGTTCACATCGTTCCACTTTTAGCGCTTTCTTAAGCACAATAATAGTACCACACAATAAAAATGAAAAACATCCCCCGTACTTCGCTGTTAGCACTCGTAACGGTACCAACGAACACCTTAAACGGCGATCGCTGCTAACGCTATTCCTCTGCGACGAATTTTTTAAAGTATATAACCTAATGGCAACAGAACAGCCGGCCGGAGTGGCCGGGCGGTTCCAGGCATTTCAGTCTGGAACCGCGCGACCGCTACGGCCGCAGGTTCGAATCCTGACTCGTGCAGGAATGTGTGTGATGTCCTTAGGTTAGTTAGGTTTAATTAGTTCTAAGTTCTAGGGGACTGATGACCTCAGATATTTAGTTCCATATCGCTCAGACCCATTAGAACCATTTGAAACAGAAGAATAAAAATGGGATTCGTTTCCGAAACACTATAGCAGAGTATAAACAATAATAAACAGGTGGGTTTGGAACAGACATTCTCGCAACACAAAACCAAGTTGTGACATTACACATTAAAACCGGTCGCCAGCCTAATTACGCATTCTTGTGTCAGGCAAAATGATAAAGCAGAAGGCAGTGCTAAAACTAACCTAACCTTCATTGACACACACAATGAACTCTTTCTTCATATCTGTTCATACTACAACACAGTAACCGAACCTATCCGATAAATGAGCTACTAATAAACAAATGGTCACTGAGAATGTATACAGTAACATATGCCTCTCAACAACACGTACCTGAACTAGGTGTAACAGTTTATAGAACCAATTACCGACACACATTAAACTAAGAGCAGTAGTGAACAGGGAAACATTGAAATGATTCTGAATTTAAATCAGGGTGTTTGCTAGTAATGATAACCTATACCTTAATTGGGCAGTAGAGGGTCTCTATGCCCGTGCATTAACTTTTGTATCCCGCCTGGCAGGCGTAGGCGGCGCGTGGGTCTGCTCCTGAAAACTGAAGGGTAGGCCGAATGTAGGAAACTAGGAGGAGTAGTTGAGGTAGAACACTTGGTACTTCAGTCAAAAGTGGTTTTACTTCACTTTGGCTGAGATGAGCACGTAGGTGCGAAGCCACACAGGTATCAACCCTAACTGCTACTAGTATTTGGACAAACTATCATTGAAGTAACTGAAGTAACAAAGTCTGTAATGGCCCCCTATGAAGTAGAATCAATCTTGCTAGGTCGTCTCCTCGGAATCAAAAGGGCTAAATCCGGAGCGGCGCTCGTAGAGCTGCACAGCGCCGGCTAGAGGGCGGTGTCGTCGGTGTCTGTGTAGTAGTGCCAACCTAAGAACTTGCACCTACGCCGTGGCATCGTAGCTATCGATACCACATTAACCAACCTGCGTTAGAATAGATAACACAGTTCTTTCTTTAAACTTGGTTTGAAGTAGCTAAACAGAATGAAAATCTAACTACACTGTCTCTGAAGGAGCTTTTTGTTTGCTTCATTAACTAATTAGCCTAGTACATGACGACCCTTAAACTTTCATGGTTTGAAGATCCATGCAATTAACAAAACTACACCAGTTTATGAAAAAAAATATGGAAAAATCAAGAGTTGATAGATTCAAATACCTGGGGGAATCCAAGCCAATGGGCTGGATAACACAACAAATAAAGGAAGAATAAAAAAGTTAGAATTTGCATATAAATTAACACAAAACTACTACAATAAGAAATCAATATCCATACAAGCAAAGATTAAACATTATAATTCAGTTATTAGGACACAAGCAACGTATGGATCAGAGTGCCTAACATTGAATAAGAAAGGCGAATTAAGAGAACTAGAAAAAAGAGAGAGAAAAATATTAAGAAAAATTCTAGGTCCTGAGAAAAACAAGGAAAATAGGTCGATTAAAAGGAGAAATGAAGACCTATACAAAAATACAGAAAAGATCACAGATACAATGAGGAAGAGACGGCTAAAATTTTATGGACATTTAAAAAGTATGGAAGAAACACGTATTAAAAAGAAAATTTTTAATTGCGTTAGTAAGCTGAAAAAAACTGTAGGATGGATAGAAGCAGTAAAGAAAGACGCCAACGAAATAGGTGTTACAGAAGAAATAATACGTGACAGGAATAACTTTAGGCTACTTATAGAAAACGCAAACTATGAAGAAGGTGAGCCAAAACCTCGACCCAAGAGAGTGTGGACAGATGAGCAGAGACGAGCAGTTGGCGAGAAAATCAAGAAGTACTGGGAAGAACGGAAGAAAAAGAAACACCGTAAGTCTTAAGTTGTATGCGGTCCATAGCCGGCCAAATTCATAAATAAATAAAAATATAAAGAAAACTACACCAGTATGTATGAGAATTATTAAGTAAAGCACAAGAAACTATAGCTTTTAATTAACGAATGTGCTTTCATAAGCAGTCTTTTGACCTACTCAGAATAATTGGCTGTGCAAATGACAACACAACATTAAATTCCAGTTAAACCACTTTCTCATAATAAATTAGGACACTAGGAATTAAATTCACTAGGATATGATTCCTGTCCAGGTTTGTGACTTGGGATAATCACCGGTGTAAGATAGAGTTTTTAGCAACACCAAAACCATTCTCATAAAATCAACAAAATGTCACAAATACCTGGTCCATGTACAGAGTGCCAAATATAAACAATTTAGTGGAAGAGTGGTGGCACTGGCGACGTAATTCACAGTGGCTGTTAACCTGGCGGCGATTCAGTCATAGCAATACTGTTGGCCTCGCCCTGTTACATATCTTCTTCGCGTCAGAATTATATTTATAGGGCCAGAATCCACCCCATGATAATGGTATCACCAAATGCAGCATCCGAGACCTATAAATAATGCGCTTAAGCTGTTCTGGCCTCAGAACTCCAGGAATATGAGCCACAATGATCCGCTACTGCTAGCGAGGTATTAACCACAGCTGTGCTCAGCCCATACTCCTTAAGTCATCGACACACCGACCGTGCTGTCGAACGTTGACGTTGAGCGTGCCAAGTTCAAAGTGCTGCTGAAAGCTCAGGAACGATGCGACTTGGGCATACGGTACGTGGCCCCCGACGTGGTACACGCGATCGCAACGCACTCCAGCGGCAGATGAGGGATGTTTCTAGCCTGTAAACCACATTGTTTACTCAACGGGCGCGCGTAAAATTCCCACGTTAGCTCTATTAAAACATACATTTCCTCCATCGTCCACGAAAAGGAAAGTACCATGTCCAATCAATAAGGACGCAGGATTGCAAAAGTTCCATTACAAACAGTGCGGTACAAATTTCGAATACTTCTCCGCATAAGATAAACATTATTTCATCATTCCCACATTTTAGTAAAATTCCATGGTCAGTCTTACTTGATGACTGTTCCTACCTAGTAGCAGAACCTTTGAGACATGTGAATTACGAAGCGTAAAAGAAAAAGGAGGAAAATATCTTTATACAAGTAGCGCAAGCTGTCCTGTAGATTAAGCCAATCGAACAAAGTCACCCCTAAAAAAAATGTGAACTTATATTTACATAACATCAAATATTATAGTATATACTTATATTAAACTAATAATAAAGTATCAGAACCTAATAAAAACAAGAATACTAGGAAAAAATTGGAAGTGGCAAAAGGCGAACCACCGCCCCATCTCACAGATCAGTACAGTGACGCTAGCCTTTTTTTTTTTTTTAATGTCATTTTGTCGCTTATGTTCGTTGCATCTGTTCGAGGCGGACGTCGTAAGACATCCGTTTAAGTTCGTTGTTGATCAATTAACTCAGTTCTTTTATTATAGAGAGCAGCTAACCCTCTGACCGAACACGCCGAGCTACCGTGACGGCTATTGCGCTAACCCAACAACGCACTCCTAGTGTCTAATCATATTTTTGTACCCCTTTCTGAAAAACCTTACTCGTAGCTATGTTACAAATTGAAATTTAATTATAACAAATTGACCAAGAACAATGCGTTTTGGGTGGATCTTCAGTGTGTCGTTGCCTTCAAATAGCCTACTCTTATAACACGCAAGTTACTAAACTCTTTTGCCACGAATATTATGTTTCTCATTATTTTATTGGAACGAATCACACAGTTAACAGTGGGTTTTCCAGGGATTCTCAATTTTCTCGTGCTCAGAAACGGCATATACACATATAGGCTTGAAATGAATGCCAATATGGGGCCTTGCGAGGTGCAGGGCTAGCAGTGTTTAACACTAAATTCTTCTAGAATCTACATATGTAAATGATGCTCTAAGCCCCCCCCCCCCCCCCTCCATTCTAACTCCTACTTTTACTGCTGCACATGGATTAAAAAGATACGCGAACTGACTGTAATCAACCCTGCAAGTGGAGTAGAAAAGAGTTTGGCACCTGCAATAATTTAATTTGATAAATAAGTGAAATTGCCTCGATACCTGTCATCTGCACAATTCTGACAAAAATCTTATGCCTAACTTTTTCCCATGACCTTCTATGTTATAATAAATTTACATAACGACACATTGATGGTCTGTCATTTCAGACACTCTTATTTTACTTTTATAGTTATTAATCTATGGCTATCATTATAACAAAATCTTGGTGTATCTAATCTAGACATGGAAATAATTTATCTTGATATTTGTGTAGAGACCGATCTCACTATTGTATATGGTATGTGACAACTGATGCTATGTATTGGATGAACAACTAAATGTGCGGGCCCCATTTATATTACTATTAATTATATAGATAGACAGTAGACATGCTCAAGAATTAACTACCATTTGTCAACGATCTACATTCTGTTGTTGTTGTTGTTGTTGTGGTCTGAGACTGGTTTGATGCAGCTCTCCATGCTACTCTATCCTCTGCAAGCTTCTTAATCTCCCAGTACCTACTGCAACCTACATCCTTCTGAATCTGCTTAGTGTATTGATCTCTTGGTCTCCCTCTACGATTTTTACCCTCCACGCTGCCCTCCAATGCTAAATTTGTGATCCCTTGATGCCTCAAAACATGTCCTACCAACCGATCCCTTCTTCTAGTCAAGTTGTGCCACAAACTTCTCTTCTCCCCAATCCCATTCAGTACCTCCTCATTAGTTATGTGATCCAGCCACCTTATCTTCAGCATTCTTCTGTAGCACCACATTTCGAAAGCTTCTATTCTCTTCTTGTCCAAACTGGTTATCGTCCATGTTTCACTTCCATACATGGCTACACTCCATACAAATACTTTCAGAAACGACTTCCTGACACTTAAATCTATACTCGATGTTAACAAATTTCTCTTCTTCAGAAACGATTTCCTTGCCATTGCCAGTCTGCATTTTATATCCTCTCTACTTCGACCATCATCAGTTATTTTACTCCCTAAATAGCAAAACTCCTTTACTACTTTAAGTGTCTCATTTCCTAATCTAATCCCCTCAGCGTTTTGCTTTTGTTGATGTTCATCTTATATCCTCCTTTCAAGACACTGTCCATTCCGTTCAACTGTTCTTCCAAGTCCTTTGCTGTCTCTGACAGAATTACAATGTCATCGGCGAACCTCAAAGTTTTTATTTCTTCTCCATGGATTTTAATACCTACTCTGAATTTTTCTTTTGTTTCCTTTACTGCTTGCTCAATATACAGATTGAATAACATCGGGGACAGGCTACAACCCTGTCTCACTCCTTTCCCAACCACTGCTTCCCTTTCATGCCCCTCGACTCTTATAACTGCCATCTGGTTTCTGTACAAATGGTAAATAGCCTTTCGCTCCCTGTATTTTACCCCTGCCACCTTCAGAATTTGAGAGAGAGTATTCCAGTTAACGTTGTCAAAAGCTTTCTCTAAGTCTACAAACGCTAGAAACGTAGGTTTGCCTTTTCTTAATCTTTCTTCTAAGATAAGTCGTAAGGTTAGAATTGCCTCACGTATTCCAACATTTCCAACACATCCAAACTGATCTTCCCCGAGGTCCGCTTCTACCAGTTTTTCCATTCGTCTGTAAAGAATTTGCGTTAGTATTTTGCAGCTGTGACTTATTAAACTGACAGTTCGGTAATTTTCACATCTGTCAACACCTGCTTTCTTTGGGATTGGAATTATTATATTCTTCTTGAAGTCTGTGGGTATTTCGCCTGTCTCATACATCTTGCTCACCAGATGGTAGAGTTTTGTCATGAATGGCTCTCCCAAGGCCATCAGTAGTTCTAATGGAATGTTGTCTACCCCCGGGGCCTTGTTTCGACTCAGGTCTTTCAGTCCTCTGTCAAACTCTTCACGCAGTATCTTATCTCCCATTTCATCTTCATCTACATCCTCTTACATTTCCATAATATTGTCCTCAAGTACATCGCCCTTGTATAAACCCTCTATATACTCCTTCCACCTTTCTGCCTTCCCTTCTTTGCTTAGAATTGGGTTGCCATCTGAGATCTTGATATTCATACAAGTGGTTCTCTTCTCTCCAAAGGTCTCTTTAATTTTCCTGTAGGCAGTATCTATCTTACCCCTAGTGAGATAAGCCGCTACATCCTTACATTTGTCCTCTAGCCATCCCTGCTTAGCCATTTTTCACTTCCTGTCGATCTCATTTTTGAGACGTTTGTATTCCTTTTTGCCTGCTTCATTTACTGCATTTTTATATTTTCTCCTTTCATCAATTAAATTCAATATTTCTTCTGTTACCCAAGGATTTCTATTAGCCCTCGTCTTTTTACTTACTTGATCCTCTGCTGCCTTCAGTACTTCGTCCCTCAGAGCTACCCATTCTTCTTCTACTGTATTTCTTTCCCCCATTCCTGTCAATTGTTCCCTTGCGCTCTCCCTGAAACTCTGTACAACCTCTGGTTCTTTCAGTTTATCCAGGTCTCATCTCCTTAAATTCCCGCCTTTTTGCAGTTTCGTCAGTTTCAATCTGCAGTTCATAACCAATAGATTGTGGTCAGAATCCACATCTGCCCCTGGAAATGTCTTACAATTTAAAACCTGGTTCCTAAATCTCTGTCTTACCATTATATAATCTATCTGATACCTTTTAGTATCTCCAGGATTCTTCCAGGTATACAACCTTCTTTCATGATTCTTGAACCAAGTGTTAGCTATGATTAAGTTATGCTCCGTGCAAAATTCTACGAGGCGGCTTCCTCTTTCATTTCTTCCCCCCAATCCATATTCACCTACTATGTTTCCTTCTCTCCCTTTTCCTACTGACGAATTCCAGTCACCCATGACTATTAAATTTTCGTCTCCCTTCACTACCTGAATAATTTCTTTTATCTCGTCATACATTTCATCTATTTCTTCATCATCTGCAGAGCTAGTTGGCATATAAACTTGTACTACTGTAGTAGGCATGGGCTTTGTGTCTATCTTGGCCACAATAATGCGTTCACTATGCTGTTTGTAGTAGCTAACCCGCACTCCTATTTTTTAATTCATTATTAAACCTACTCCTGCATTACCCCTATTTGATTTTGTATTTATAACCCTGTAATCACCTGACCAAAAGTCTTGTTCCTCCTGCCACCGAACTTCACTAATTCCCACTATATCTAACTTTAACCTATCCATTTCCCTTTTTAAATTTTCTAACCTACCTGCCCGATTAAGAGATCTGACATTCCACGCTCCGATCCGTAGAATGCCAGTTTTCTTTCTCCTGATAACGATGTCCTCTTGAGTAGTCCCCGCCCGGAGATCCGAATGGGGGACTATTTTACCTCCGGAATATTTTACCCAAGAGGACGCCATCATCATTTAATCATACAGTAAAGCTGCATGTCCTCGGGAAAAATTACGGCTGTAGTTTCCCCTTGCTTTCAGCCGTTCGCAGTACCAGCACAGCAAGGCCGTTTTGGTTAATGTTACAAGGCCAGATCAGTCAATCATCCAGACTGTTGCCCCTGCAACTACTGAAAAGGCTGCTGCCCCTCTTCAGGAACCACATGTTTGTCTGGCCTCTCAACAGATACCCCTCCGTTGTGGTTGCACCTACGGTACGGCCATCTGTATCGCTGGGGCACGCAAGCCTCCCCACCAACGGCAAGGTCCATGGTCCATTACATTCTATGTCTTTTAATTAAATTATGTTGTTATGCAGGTCTAAGTTCTACTGTGCTATAAAGAACATGCAACTATTCTATTTTCGCTCGCCCGTCGTCCCTCCATCTCGAGTCTGTGGTTTGGTGACCTGAAAAATAGCATCCCAACAGCCGGGGCGCCAAACACTTGTGGTAGAAAACCACCACAATATTAAGGATCTAGTTATTGTTAAATCCTGAAGTTTAACTTATCCTAGTATATGGTACTCTCTCTCTCCCTCTCTCTCTCTCTTTATATATATATATATATATATATATATATATATATATATATATATATATATATATATATATGACACTCTTACATAATTCCTGTTACGCTGAGATGTCTCGCTGCTCGCCGCTATTGACGACAGTGATGCGCGCCGTACGACATGGCCTCCGAGTCCTCACTACGCCTCACTGAAACTCCAGAGACTGGGTTAGCCATGGCTATACAAGACAGTAAATTTATAGTTGCAACTTCTTTTTCTATGTTACGCAGTATTCGCGATCAAAGCACACCTTTCCAGAGGCAATGTAATATGATCAAGCCAGGACTGGTTCCTGTTGAGGATTCCGTCGCCCACCACACACCAGCTACACAGTATGTCACGAATCTCCAAGTATAATTCCTTGGTTATTCATCTGTGACAGTCACAAGCAGCACGCTAAATCCCCAACCAGCACATTGGCATGGTAGGCTTTATGCCCGCATTTCTACCGTCTAGGGCACCATTGGAGTCAAACGCTCACAGTTACACCCGGACTTGCAAGCCAACGATGCTAGTGCATCTCTGTAAAAACTATACTGCCCATATTCGTCCTCGAAATCACGCAATATACCACAATCTTGCAGTGCACTGACGTGTGCCTGCAAGCATTGGTATGAACGTCTCACGAACTGGTTGTGGCCGCTATGGAGCGTATCACGACATCCCAGAACGCTTCTAGGAGCACGTTCTTGTATCCGCTCGTTTGTGCGACATCGCCTAACTCATCATTATCCCTTAACATGGACACTAGACAGGAAAGGACAAAAACATTGCTCATGGAAAGGTAGTGCCTCCTACTCCATCGACATTGGAAGTCGCGAACATATACAAAAACAAAAAAAAAAAGACTAGCAGCAGTAAATTCTTTTACAAGCCAACGCAGCGTATTAATACTTTAACAATCTTAATCTATTAATGCAACGATTATTGTTCCCCGAAGAACGGTTCATATATTTGCCTATTCTACTATGTACATTACTTAAACTACTATTATTCCACGAACTCTTTTATGTGAGCTGCTCTCCTTATACGGTACGGGCCGTTGTAAACAGAATAGAATTTTTGGCATTTCATTTTTTGTTTGTTTGAAAGTCGGAAAGACTTCACGAGCACCCTTAGTCCAATTTGGAAGTGTCGTAGACGAGCTCCCCTGTCGGTACGTCTCTTCCTGACCTCTGCTGCAGCCCGTATCCTCTTGAGAGCCAAATCCACTATGGCTTGGTGCTACGTTCGCGCCCTTGGTGGGAAGTTTACGACCTCGGTTATCAAGTCTTTAGGAATCCGGTTTTTCAGTACTGTAATGGGTGCCAATTTCGTTATCCCATGGGGTGCCTCATTGATCACCTCCTGGAAGTCTTTAAGGAAAACGTCCCATGTCGTGTGCTGTTTGTTACAGTACAACCGGCACAAGTTTCCGAGTTCCTTAATAACCCGTTCTGCAGCATTCGAGCTCGGATGGTTTGAAGATATAAAAATGGGATCAATTTTACATCCACGCAACGTCTCCTTCCATGTTTTTGACTTAAACTGTGGCCCGTTATCAGAAATAATTCTACTTACATGACCAACCTGTGGTAGGAAATCTCGGATTAGGGCTCGTGATACAGTTCGTCCTGTCGCCCTCTTCAGTGGCGTAAAGGTAACGTATTTGGACGTTAGTTCAACAAACACTAATACGTAAGTATATCCTCTTCTTGTTCTTGGCAAAGGCCCCATCAAATCTGTTGCCGCTAATTGTCTTAATTTGGTCGGTACGATTGGGTACAATGGTGCCTGCATGCTCACAGTGGTGTGCTTAGCCTTTCGGCAGTCTTTACACACCGACAGTACCCTCCGAATTCGACGCTCCATGTTTCGAAAGTAACACATGGTCCTTAGCTTGAGATTGCACTTGCGTGGTCCGAAGTGTCCATAGCTGAGGTGAGTATGCCATATAACCTTGTTTATTAGGTGTTCAGGGATGCATACCCCCCATTCAGTGTCATTGGCATAATTTCGGTGGAAAATTATGCCTTTCCGCAAGAGGTAGAACAGCCTGATTGTGGCGTGTCTTCTGTCTATCCATTTCTGTTTCAATAACACTAGGGCAGGGTCCTTGTCTTGCTCCTTCTTGATGTCCTGCATACTACAGGTAAAAAATTTTCAAAGGCTACTTTCTGCATATAGAAAAGGCAGTAGTGATTTTCCTCCAGATCTTCTTCCATGTTGTGCTCAAATCCGATCGGTGACCATGATAAGGCGTCTGCAATAATGTTCTGACTGCCGGGGATATATTCTATCGAAAATTTGTACTGCTGCAGATATGATGCCCACCTAATGAGCCGCCTGTGATTAAGCTTTGCAGTCATCAGGAACTCGAGTGCCTTGTGGTCTGTGTAGACCCTCGTCTTGCGACCAAACAGAAGGTATCTGAATTTTTCAAACGCCCATACAATAGCCAGCGCCTCTAACTCGGTTACTGAGTAATTCCTCTCACTCTTGGCTAGTACTCTGCTACCAAACGCAATTGTCTTCCACACCCTGTTTCCTTCATGTACATAGTCTTGGAACACCATGACACCCAGACCTGAGTATGAACTGTCCGTTACTATGCAAAGCTCTTCTGCTAAATTATGATGTGAGAGGATGGGTGCTTGTAATAATGCGAATTTTAATGCTTTCCAATCGGATTCGGCCGCCTCATCCCATTCCCAAGGAATCTTCTTTCCTGTAAGTTGATGGAACCTAGGACTGCTCTGAGTTTTGACATGTATAAAGCGGTTGTAAAAATTTATGATCCCCAAGAACCCCCTTAACTGCTTCTTTGTCGTAGGAATGGGAAACTTTTCAATCGCTTCGATCTTTTCGTGATTTGGCGCAATGCCCTCACCCGTGATGATGTGTCCTATAAATTTGACAGAGGACGTCCCAAAATTCGATTTTTCGATATTGATAGTCACTCCGTATTCCTTGAATGTCGCAAGGAGTTCACCGAGGACCGCATTGTGCTCTCCCCAAGATTTCTCCGCGATCAGTAAATCGTCCACATAGCTGGTGACATGACGTTTCAAATTATCGCTTAGTATGCCGTCCAGCCCCCGAATGAATGCGGCAGACGAAATGTTCAAAGCAAATGGGAGACGACGAAACCGGTAACATCTTCCAAATGCTAAAAAGGCTGTGGACTGTCTGCAATTTGGATGGAGCTCGATCTGCCAGAAACTCGATTTTAGATCAACTGATGAGAAGATTGATATTCCATGGAAGTTTTGTAAGAGTTCCTCTAATCGTTCCGGTCTGTCTGTTTCGGGTTCTATTATGGTATTAATTTGTCGCGAGTCCAAGACTAAACGAATACTACCATCTGCCTTCTCGACTACTCTTAACGGGTTATTATAGGCTGAAGCCGTAAGTTCTATTATTCCTTCACTCAGCATTCGCGTAATTTCAGCTGCTACTTTCTGTCGATATGCAAAGGGGATTGGATAGGGTGGCACACGATACTGGTTGTGCGGACGTACACGGAATTCATATTGGAAGTTCTTTATTGATCCTGTCTTGGGAATGAAGACCTCCGCATGTCCTACTAGTAATTTATGAAGTTCTTTGCGGTGGTCGCACTTTATATTCTTTATTGCTTCCACTTTTTCTCCTGTTTTCTCCTTTATTTCTCCCATTATTCCGACTTCATTCTCATCCGTGTCCTCTCCTCTACCCGCAACGTCGCCCTGTTCTTCCTTTCTGTCTTTCAGACACGCATAGTTTATCCGTACACAGTTAGATAGTAGTTGAGCTGGGATCAGCTGGTCGTCGAACTTAATGTGGACGGGATTCCCTTTCCTCAAAACCACTTCACCTCGTCCTAGATCAACTATCGCTTCATGTTCATTTAGGAAGTCCGTTCCTATTGTCATGTCGATCGCCAGATTTGGCACGATCCAGAAGTTTGACTCTATTTTGTGTCCTTGGCAGGAGAATTCCAGTCTTGTTTGTTGGGTGACCTCCGTACATTTACCCGCTAACGCCCCTTTTACTTTGGTTTTCTTAACCGATAGGACAGGCCAGTGCATCTCCTGAGAGCACCTCTTGTATACTGCCTCAGATATTGCTGTTATGTAGCTTCCACTATCTGTTATCGCATTCATACTCTTTTCAGCTATTGCTACAGTGATGAGGCTGCCGATCCTGTCGAGGAGTTGTTTTACGTTCTTCGAGCAGAATTTCTGATAAATCTTCGTAATTTATCATCCGTAGTTGGCAAGGTCAGAGATTACGTGCGAAATTCCGGCGGCATGTGTTCGCACTAGTCTGGCGTCAATCCCTTGTTAAGCTCCCCTCCTCTGACTTGCATTAGGATTTGCGGGTCTAGTTTCAATCTCCTGGCTCCACTGTTGCCCATGGTTTCGCTCTCTCCAATTACGGTCGCTTTGCCGTTCGTTATTCCTCCTATCCCAGACTCCTTGTCTAGATTGACCCTGCTCCATGACGTTCTGGTTTCCGTGTCTTTGGTTTCCATAACCTTGAATAGCGTAGCCTTGGCTTCCGTAACCCTGGTTTCCTAACTGACCAGTGCGATTATGCGATCTGTTGTCGTCTTCCCTTCCTGGCCCGTGGTATTTGTTACTTTGCCCCTTCTTCCTGTCCTTTGCGTCTTGTTTATCAAAGACTACTTCGAGTTCGCGCAGTAGACTCTTGAATGTTTCTATGTCAGATCTACACTTCCCGACAAGTGTCTGTTGGTACCTAACTGGCAATTTGGAAAAGCAAAATTTAATGATTTCTCCGTTGCTATATGGACTATCTAAAAATTGATTCTTCTTGAGTAAATCACCAAGAAATTTGGTTGCGCTCCTATGCCCGAACACTTCCAGTTCAGGACAAAATATTATTTCCTCTTTAATCCTGTCTTGCGTTTCCTTTGACCAGTAGGTCCGCAGGAATGCGCCAACAAATTCCTGATAAGTCCGACACGTCACTGCCACACCCCGCATCTTTTCCGCGGCCTGGCCTTCGATGTGTCCCCACATGAATTCTAATTTTGCCTGGGTTGGCCATGATCCCTGTAATGAATTTGTGAACTGCATCACCCAGGTCTTCGGATGCATCGACCCTCCATTTTCTTTGAACTTCTGGAATTTTAGTATCGACAGGAAGTGATTGTGATCAAAATCCTGTCTGATACTCGCACTGGTGTTGTCACTCGTTTCCGATACTTGCACGTCTGCTGAGTGTCCTGTTCTAGCTTGCTGATAACTGTGATGTGCTACCTCTGTATCACAGTGGAAGTGGCAATCAGAATTCACTCTCCTAAGTGGGCTATAATTATTGGAGCTATTACTCGCTGTTTCTGCGTATGCATTGTTAGTTCCGCACTCGGTCATTGGGCTAGAGCACGGCGGGTTTTTCCTCGGAGACACAATTCTGTGTATTCCATCATTGGTATCCGAACGCGCAGTGCTCGTGTGCCCGTTTTGCTCTAGTTTTGCTATCCGACTCTCTACTTCTTCCATTCGTTTCGTGGTGTTCGCAACCGCGATATTACCCTGAGTTTATAAGACCGCTAGGGATTTTGAGTGGGATTGTGCTGTACGTCACAAGCGCCCTGCGAGTTTAGAAGTTGCTTCCGCGACTTTCATTGCCCCTATTGCTGCCGTTTTGGCAAGGCCTGCTACTTTTTGTGCAGCCATTGACATTTGTTATACTTCTCCACATTCTTTCTTTATTGTTAGTAATTCCCCACGAATTTCCCCTATATGCGAAATTATTGCCTCAGTGTCCTTCTTACGCTGTTCGTCAGCTTCTTCCTTCTCCTTCTTACGTTGTTTCTCCTCTTCTTCCTTCTCCCTTTTGCGTTGTTTCTCATCTTCTTCCTTCTCCTTCTTACGTTGTTCATCAGCTTCTTCCTTCGCCTTCTTATGTTGTTTCTCATCTTCTTCCTTCTCCTTCTTGCGTTGATCGTCAGCTTCTTCTTTCATTGATCGTAGGAAGCTCAGTATTGGGTTTACGTCATCTTTTTGATCCTCTTCAAACGTGGGAGATGTAACTCTGGACACCTGGGTGCTAGAGCTCTGACGTGGCCGAGCTAGCCCCTGTCTGCTCTCGTTCGTTTGATTATAAACTTCTGCTACCGTCTCGACCTGTGTGCCTGTCTCTGTTTCATCCTCTACTTCACTATCCCCATAATCACCGCCGCAACGCTGCTCTAAGATCGCGTCCAAATCACCTTCCTCATCAATGACCCTGGCGTCCTGTCCTGCTAAAAATGTGCCCATCTCATCTCCGAACCTATTCCCGTCAGTAAACTGCTCCTTATCCATTATGCTATCCTCTTTGGTTTTAGCTTCGCTCGATAATAGTCGTGCCTTACTTCTCGTTATCATTCATGAAAAACAAATTTATATAAAATGCACAATAAAAATAATCTGCTCCATATATTTTTACACATAGACATAAAATTTCAACAACGCCGCTCCAACGCTGTAATTATACGCACGATTTGTTGTGGTACAGAAACCGCACACAAACCCGACAAAGTGTGATGTGGTAGAGACACACCATCAAAGGAACACAAAAAAAACAATGAACAAAAAAATATATACACTGAAAACAAAAACTGTAATCATGCGCCGCTACTAAAAATTAAACGCGGAACTACCAGAAAAAAAACTTGGGTATAATAAAAAAATTAAGCAAAAAAAATTCTGAGTGTCCCTACTAATATTACTGCTTGCTTATCAGCGATTCACAGGAAATATCCGAGGTTAAGGGTCGCCATTTTATGCGAGGTGCCGGGGCTAGCAGTGTATTTAACACTAAATTCTTCTAGAATCTTCATATGTAACTCTCTAAGCCCCCCCCCCTATTCTAACTCCGACTTCTGCTGCTGCACATGGATTAAAAAGATACGCGAACTGACTGTAATCAGCCCTGCAAGTGGAGTAGAAAAGAGTTTGGCACCTGCAATAATTTAATTTGATAAATAAGTTAAAGAAAGCAAGGTTTCATTAACGTAGTGAGAAATGATAGGGTTGCTCTACCGATTAACAGAATGAAAGTTCTGTCCAAAATAACAATATGATTTATTAAGACTACACAAAATAATAGACAAAAACACATGAAACATTTACAGTACATCAAATTGGCTCCAACTGGATACTCAAACAAACGCTGTGAAGGTGAAGTTGTCCCTAAACTAGATTGTGACGTTTATGACGAAGTGGTATGTGGAGCCAATTCCTTGCCACTCAAATCTTAAGAGAGACACACCGCTAACCCAACATTAATTGCTGCTACATTAGTGAGAACTCAGACAATGAACACCCAAGATAGAACAAAGTTAGAAAAGACGAACAGGCGCGCTCTGCTGAGCTCTGATTATCGCCTAGCAAAAATGCCTGCTTTGCCGGTGCTACGGACGTACATTACCAAGCTGTCTTCTTAGCTGCAAGGACACGATCTGGCGTACTGGAAGCGATGACTGGTTGCTTCGACGTCCCGTCGTGGTGATAATAATGTCGCGAGTACAGCCCGAAGCAAATTATTCCGGCCTGGTTGTTCCAGACTAAAGACTTCCTATCAATACAAATGCGCCTCTGAGGGAGACGAAGAAGGCTCGCCACACAATCACTGACAATACAGTGATTGATTTTATCAAGCGAAGTCACCCAGTAACTCCGATACAGTCAACATTAGCCAAAACTGCTCAAGACAGACAACATAGGCCTCTTGTACACAGAACGCTCAATTGCCAACTGTACTCGGAAAGTTACGTTGAAGTCCAAACTTCAGCAACTTCGTCAAACAGTTACAATTAAATAAAAGGATATTAGACAGCCAACGGAAGGCTGGCTGACCTGCGCAGCGAGAGCTCAGTCTTGTAACCTACTTCGACCGAAAGGCGAGAGCCGACTCCCCACAAGAGCACCCGTAAAAACCGAACACCGAACATTCCCGCCCCCACGACAGTGGCCATTGTTAACCGTTCCAATCAGCAACTCGAAAACCGGCGGCAAATTCCACTCTACTGCCGGAGCACTACCATTGCACCAATGGAGATTCTTGGCGCCAATTTCTGCGCCGATTTTGCTACGTCACGGAGCTATACCCTGACCAAGCCAATCACAATTACGATTTTGCAGAAACCGCGGAAATTTGCCCGCCAAAACTGCCTGGGTACACAAGTCATTCCCACGCCTCGCTGGTAGCCCGCCAGAAAGAGTTTTCGCTAAGTTTCTGCGAAGTAACGGGACCTCTAGCCCAGCCGCTACTTCAGGCCCCTCCGAGCGTGTCTCCTCCGCTATTCTACCATGTCGGCGTCTGGAAAGCATTCACTCGACACCCTCACACCCGTCGGCTTACCCTTTCAAGATCAACAGAGCCCACCTGTCACCGGACCACCCGGGTGACGAGAGACGCTGCGTGGGAAGTCCGCGTGTGAAGGAATAGCAACTTTACACCGCATGCAATTGGAGAGGAAAATCGTAAGATAGAAATATGAGAGGGGGCTTATGCCACCTCTCAGCCTTACAACTCTGTACTGAAGGGAGACGGCGTGCGTGTGACGTAGCGGCGTTGTGCCATCTCATTGGTCAACGCTCAGACGCACGCTCTGAATATCTGACATGCCAGGTATTGCTCTGCACGTTCGGAATGACCCCCGAACGCAGCGCTCAACGTTCGGATGCACGGTCCATGTGCCGACGGCTTTACCCGTCACAAAGGACGAGTTGCCACTTGCACGCCAACCACACCTTTTCCAATCCGCCAGGCTACTTCCGCAGCTGCAGGGCTTCCCTACATCTTTTACATGCAACCCTAACTATGGACCAAGTACAGTACATAACAATGATGTCAGTAATTATTTTAATTCACAAGCATAATTCAAACAACATCGTTCAAAGGTCGACATAACTGAAATATCTATACTCAGTCACAGAATTTCCGTGACATTTACAGCATTTTATATATAAACAGCACTACAAAATGGCACACAAATATTGATATAGGTACAAAATAGTGCAAAAACAGGTGTTACCCATTACACATGTTCTCCAGGCGTCCGCCAACCTCGACCCGTCCATAGTAGAGATGGGAAAACTCGTTCATCCTTGGGAACTAGTTCACTGCTGATCGTTTTTTTTTTGGGAACCGTTCTTTTTTACTAGTTCACCTTTCATTTGTGCTTGGTTCATGGTTCTTATGAAAAACTGAAAACTATTAGTGTAGGTGACTGAAGGATGGAGGGGACCAAGAGGGGGAACTTGCCTCCCCCTGGAGTATAGAGTTTTCATTCATTACAGAATTCTTACACACTTTTCGAAGTAATTTCTGTGATTCTGCAGAACCTCTCGTTTAGCCAACTGTAGCGTTGTGTGGCCGATCGCAGGGAAATAATATAGGGTGGCGCACGGAAAACAGGCCCCGAGTGCAGACTGCTCGCCAATTACGAACGATGTGTTACCCGTTACGAGTAGATACAACAAACAAACATGTAATAATTAGGAAGTGAAGAAATAACAAGCTAATGCAAGCAACAATTGTGAAGCAATCGATGACGATGTGTAGAGAGCCGGAGAAGAGAATATGAAAATCTCACGCAACGCGCATGGGCTATAGCTCATGTAGTCTTCTAAACCTGTTGGTGGCTGTTTCCAACTTAATAGACCACAAGTGTCTTGTATAAAATTCTTCGTTTCGACTTCCACTACATAGCTACGCTACTTTGTAAACAATAATCGTTTACACCCTATATATACTTCATGTTGTCTCTGAGTTCCTAGGCGAAGTAAAGACTTTATGGAAGCATAAAATAAAATGTGGATTTCTCATACCTGCGTCACACGCTTAGTAGAAATTAGGTTTTTATGTTTCATTATTAACGTTAATGCAGCAATAATAATAATAATAATTAAGTTCGCAGTAATAAAGTTTTTGGTTTGAAAGCTCCTTCTGAACAAATGTTTTTGAGATAATAAGTAAATACGATTTTATGGCAATCTTTTATGTCTTTTCCTACTGAGTAAAAACGACCCTCAACCCAATTTCTCTTTTCTTTTTTTTTTTTTTCAAAGAAACTAAACTATCAGGCAGTGCAAATCGGATACAACCAAACTTAAAAACAATTAGAGCCTTCCTAAATGTAATGTTTTGTATATGAAAGATACACGAAAACCGTTTTATATGAATTTTCTTACACTAAAAATTAAGCAAATTATTGAAAGTTAATTGCTAAATCAAGTCGATCAAACAAAAAAATATATGAATAACAAAAAAAACTTGCCTTGTTATAAGTATGTCTTCTACTGTTCATCGATATAATGAAGTGAGCTGATATGCCCTTTAGTTACCTGAAAAGACGTACCTATTACATACAACGTAATTTTTATGCAATTTACTTCACTATAAAATACCTTTTGATTACCGGTCGTGGACGCTGAGTAGCCAGACCCAAGTGCAGAACAGTTTGGAACACATGTAAAATGGGCGAGTGCAGTGAACGAAACGAACAACTGGAGACTGAACAAACTAGGAGCAATCGGAAGTGGAACTGAGACAGGTGGTCATGCGAGGAACGACGAGTGTGGCCGAGGGAGACCGAGACTGACACGAGCTCGCGACCGAGGCTGGAACGAGAATTGCCGAAGTGACCGCCGCGACCGAAGTGAACTAGTGAACTATGAACCGATCGTTCCTCGTTCCCGGGAACTATAAGTAGACCGCCGCGACCGAAGTGAACTATGAACCGATTGTTCCTTGGAATTCGTTCCTCGGTCCTTTCCTTCATCTTGGTGAACCGTTCCTTTGCACCCGTTCGTTCGCGAACTACCCATCTCTAGTCCATAGGGTTGCTGCAGGGTGGTTCACGCCGCCGAATCTTTTCCTATCGTCCACTGTGCTATGGCGTCACTCTTTACAGCACCTTGAGCGTCGCATAGTATTGACTACAGAAATTTACGGCTTAAGAGGAGTTCCTCTACAATTGTGCCACACTCATCTTAATTCCCCACACACAGCCATTGCGCTAACTGTATTGCTGGGAGCACTTTGGAGCTTCTGTTGACTTCATGCGAATTTTTACAATCACCCTCCACAATGTTCGACGATCCCTGTCCATTAGTACATGACATCTGGCTGTCTTTCTGTTTGTTTCTTCTCGCTTCTACTTCATAATTAGAACAGTCGACTTGGGAACCTTCAGATGGGTTTCGAGGTCTCAGATGGATTTGTTATTCGAGTGAGTCAGCCTCTTGTGACATCTAGTGGCCAGGACATCATTACATACTGGTGTCCGTATGTTTGAGTAGATAGTATGTAGGAAAATCAAAGAATATAATACCATGGATCCAACATGTTGAAAAGCTCATCGAGAAACTAAGATAGAAGCAGGCATCACAGAGGAATGGACAGAGGGGTAGGAGACGATGTGCACAGCGGGTGGAGAGGAGGTAAAGAATAAAGGAAAGGGGAGGAAGAGATGGACCTACAGGCCTAACATTATGCGTGGTGTCTGTTTGTTCTAAGTCGTGTCTCCCTACCACTTTCGCGCAACGACGCTCTGAGCGTGTTTTTTAGGGAATTGACTAGTTTGAACCTGGGACCTGTTGCTGGTAAGGAGACCACACATGACATGTAAAGTTCAGGTGAGATTAGCGATGATATAATGAAATACTTAATGATTTCAGTGTCAGGTCCGCTGCACTCCCTGTAAAAGAATCTTAATACTAACTAAATTTAGTGGAAGGGGTTCAAGGCTTTCCTGTTTTTAGTTAGCTAGTAAAATAGCGTCGAAAATATAGTTAAGGTCGCCACTGAAAGTTTTATTCTACTTAAAAAACATTGTTTATAAATTGTACTATTGATAAAAGGAAATATTTTAATACAGGATGATAAAAACCAACTGCGTTCAACAAAAATGTGAACAAATATTCCCTGAACGGGTTTCCAAGTTCTATAATGGATCGAAGGATGACCTATGCCATATCACATCTATAATCTAGGTTTAAATTAAGTTTCATAAAAGAGAAAACTATCAAAAATGGTCTACAGTGACCCTCAATTATCTTCAATTACTTAACTTGTCGTAAATTACAGTGGCTGATGTGGCATCTCAAAAATTATGTAACAGAAATATCATGGCATTTCACATTTTTACTTCAAGTAGCAAATGTGAATACCATGAAGTTTAGTTGACGATCGACACTAGTATTACGTAAAAATGGGATGTAACAGATGAGACTTCTGCAGTTCTGAGTGAAGCCATATGCGCTCTTATGCGGCATTGCGTGCGTTCATTACCTTGTCGGTGGTTAGGCAGTGTCAGGGGCGGCTGGCGGCGCAGCTCCAAACACCTCGCCGTCTCGGTAGCAACTCTCTCGAACTTATCCTTACTACTGTTTACCGAAGTTGGTTTAAGAAAAAGGCATCTGGCTGTGTTTTCAACTGACCAATCAGCATCTCAATGTTAACCTTAAGCTCCACATACGAAAATTCTGTATATCCAATGAGAAACGTTATACTTTTCGTGGTGGGGCAATGTTTTTAATGTTTGCTACGTTATAGAGACGCATATAGTCTCACGCTAAAACTTGCAGCTGGTTTGGCCCTTTTAGTGTTATCGTAAGATCTATACTGTTCTTCTGGAGGGCTCTATCTCTTAACATGGGCTGGTGGATGGACCTCTTGGCGGTCGGCCGGCCATGCGGGTGTCCCACTGTCCCGCTCTTATCGTAGGGCCATCTAGCCTACAAGGCTCTGCTCTCGGCTTCTGTTCTCGTTTCTCCCCTCGGAACTGCGTCTGTTTCACGGTGGGAAGGTATGACATGTATTTAGACATTCTTGTGTTAGTCTGTGGTATTCCATTTGCTCACTTGTTGATCGTATTACTCTGGTTAATTTAATGTCAGGATTTATTCAGAGCTATGTGACATATTGCCGGATTTGCTATCATGTCAGGGTTTTCATGGAAGTTGTTGGATTTGCCTGATGCTGCACAGGGGTGAGGAGGAAATAGGAGTGGAGGAGGAGACTGACTTAGAAAAGAAGGAGGAACAGATAGTCAGAGGGGAAGGCGAAGACTTAGAGACAGGGGAGCAGATAGACAGAGAGAATGGGGAGAAAGTGATGGGTAGAGAGGGAGAGAGGTAATGAACAAAGAAAAAGGGAGGAGGAGATGGACCTACATGGACTGAGGAGGAAACAGGAGGAGACTGACTCAGAAAAGAGGGAGGAACAGAGGAACAGATAGAGAGGAAAGGCGAACAGATTGGCGAATAGCAGGTAGACAGAGATGGGGAAGAAAGTGATGGGTAGAGAGGGAAAGAGGGAGAGAGGAGGAGATGAATAGAGACAGGGTGAAGAAGGAGATGGGCTAACAGAAACTGGAATAAATACATACTTTCAGGTAGCCGGGTTCTCAGCTACAGTGACTTATATGTGTAGGAGAAAACCGGAAGACAATCGAAGCACTTGATAAGAATATTAAAAATCTGGAGGACTGATAGATATAAAGCTTTCTTGTCGTTTCATTTGTGTATTCCGTAGCTGGAGAAATACCTGTTGGTGCTGTAATAGTCTGATCTTGTCTTCATGACCTCCGCTTCAGCCATTTGTATAGCCTTCTTCTGGATAGGTTGCATCTATCTTCCAGCGTCTGCTGGTTTAGTTTCTTCAGAATCTTCGTTAGGTCTTCACGTAGGTGTAACAAACCTGCCTTATATACGTTCAATATCCTCTGTTAATGCTATTCAGTACGGGCCCCTTCACCTGAGCAGTAGTCTAGCATGAATCGCTGGAGAGTCTCCTTTGTAGACCTCATTTTCCCAGTAATCTACCAACGATCTGAACTCTACCACCTGTTTTACACATAACTTAGAATATGCAATCGCTGCATTTCACATCCTTATAAAGTGTCACACGTTATTTGTGTGATCTGACTCATTCCACTTATGACTTACAGATATTTTAAGTCACATAGTACGACGTCATTTTGGTTTTTGAAGAACCTCCGACGGGAGGGGCCGCACAGCCCGTGACATGGTGGCGTCGTTATTGCAAGTACCATTTGTTTTCATCGTAAAAGCTATTCGGAGCCAGACAAAATCTGTATACTGAAGGAGGGAGGAAAGCAATGTCCCGTTAAAATCAAAGTCCTTAGTATGCGGGCTTACTCACTCAGAAGTGTGTTGCATGTACAGGGTGTCTGACTATCGTAGCTACTAGGTCGGGCTGCAAAGCAATGCCTCAGAATATTTTTATATGAAAACTCTTAAATCTCTTTAAACAAAACAAACGTTATTTTTGACGTCTGTATTCTTCATACTTGCGACCATCTGCCACTAGAGGGCTCCGAACTGTAGCAGGTAACAAGCGGTATGTACAGCTGAAACGCCCCCTTTGGAAAATTTATGAATGATTGTGCTGATAAACCCCTTACGTTATTTGATTTTCAAATAGCTGAGAAAAACTGAACGTGCATAGACATTTCTCTCTTTACTTATTCAGATCATCAGTAAACTGACGCACAATATGTTTAGCACAACGCAATCTGACTTTCAATAATCCCTACAAAAGAATGGCCCTATACCTTTCATGAATCACTTACCTCACAAAAATCTTCGTTACTCGAACTACTGAAATACAGCGAGCGCCAATACTGCCAGCTGAATAAAAGATTTTAACTAATATATAATCAGTTCATGACATCCATTCTTACAAATTTACTGTCTCTGATGGACACACGTCCAGATAATCCGCTCTCAAAACTCCGTCATCTCTCCCCACATTCACCAATGCTGGCGGCTCACCTCCAACTGCGCAACGCTACACGCTGTTCACATCCAACTGCCCAACACTACAATAGCGAATACTCCAACAATGCCAACCAGCCACAGACTACACACAGTACAGTCAGTGATTTTCATACAGATGGCATTACCAATATAAAAACCTAAACAGCCTACTTACACAGCAAATATGTCGGTGCATGAGAGGTAGTGCGCTGTAAGCGAGTTTCAAATTTGAAGACTTCGCCCACGCATGAAACACCGTCTCCTTCAGCATGACAACACCACACCACACACGAGCGCTGCCAAATCTGAAACAATGCGACGCCTCGGGTTCACTGTCATCGATCGTCCTCCATACAGTCCCGACTTGCTCACCAGTTTTTCATCTGTTTCCAGAAGTTAAAGAAGACATTTGTGGACTTCACTTTGATAGTGATGAAGCGGTTCAGACGTAGGTGAGGCCGCGGCACCGTCAACAAACTCATGCAGTCTACACTGACTGTATCAACAAACTGGTCTGTCAGTGTGAAAAATGTGTTCATCGCCAGAATGACTACGTTGAGAAGTTGAAAAGTCTTTGTTGGATTCCTTTCATGTTAATTTCTTAAATCTGTTGTCATTTACGGCATAAATTCCTCTTCTAAATTTACTGTGGTGTTTCTGACTATATGGGAGGAGACTGAGCAGTGAAACATGTTACTTTTACACATAAACAAGAACGATCTGTCACACTAATACACTTTAAATCACAGTTTATATGTAATTCATGTCACACAGTCTCATACTGAATCTACATCCGCTTTCTTTTATATACTGTATATGATAAGATACTGTCATCCCCCTTCCCTTCTATGTGAGAGGATGAATGAGTATTTCTAGTTGCATGCTTGATGGTAGCAGACAAGCCTGTCTGCTAGAGAACAGTAGGACCAATGTCGGAACAGGTAGCTACGCTTCCTAAAAGCAAAGAGGTTTCTATCCTTAGTACGGTCCTGTCCGTCCCTTGTCATGATGGTATAGGAAGCTGCCTCTCTGGTCACTTCCATTTTGTATACGGAAGCACCCTTGGTAGGAGCGCAGGTCAGTCTGTCCGCGGCGAGCGTCTGAAGTGGTAAGATCTCCGGCTAAGCGCGTGTCTGCTAAGTGCGTAGGACAATGTATTTCTTAAGTTCAACCTAACTGAAAGTTTAATCACCTTTATTTCAGGTTTAGCTCTAAAATATCTAATGTTGTCTTAAATTGCAACGCAGTCTATTTCGAGTGTGAAGTTCAGAATATCTTCCAGTAGTTGCTTTGTCACTATTTTGTGAGTAAAGTGGAACCACGTGTTGATCAGTAACTCCAAGATCATCAATCTTAAATTCGAATGTGCGTGAGATTATAACGTCTCGTCTTGACAATATTTTTCAATATAGCAGTTTTTCTTATGTTCAACCCACGTGGGGTGTACTTTGTAAGACCAGTACCACGTGCTTATACAATTGTTTGACCCATCAGGTTAATAGTAAGACGGTAGTAACCAGTTCGAGGTTTTTCTTTTGTATATTGCTTTTCGATCTAATTTATTTTAATTATCAAAATTATTGTGGAGTTACACTCTTTGTGTAAACCAAGTTACAAGCGTAACTTCTTCAGGTGAAAATTGAATCGGTTGGTTGTGGTTAATTTCCTCTTGCGTATGTTTCAACGTTCTTTGTGTGTTATTTTATGAATGCAGTGTTGTATGTAGTCTCCCAATCTTGGCTCCATATTTGATGTGTTCCGTAAGATTACGAACTCACATTTTTAAAATCTTAAATAAGGCACCAGTTTAGTTATGAATCAAGTTTAATATGCTGAAATTTCAATGATTAATGTTAAAATAAATTTCCAAATATAAACTGATTTATTTCTTTTTATTTAAGTTCTCTTTTATATATATGTATATCACCGGTTGTCGTATGACTATTAAAAGATTATAATTAATTTTAGTCTGGTTGGGAATTTGGTAAGCTAGACTGGATACTTGGTGAAACAGTTGGTCAGTAATGCAAGGTTAACTTCCTCACATAGCTCACATCTTTTAACCCGCTTTTATTGAATATCAGCACCGCTTACACCACAAATTAATGCAACAACATTACAAAGTATGTATGTAGACATGAAGACTAAAGATGTAGAATGTTAATACTGTTTGATTTAACAAACTGTAAGAGTTCTCGCATGAAAACTTTGGAGGTATTACCTTTCAGAACGACGTCGCACAAACGGAAGCTGCGAGTAGTGGAGAATGGGGGTGTCAGACAATCCTAATATCCATACATCCAGAAACCAACGGATTCCTCGATAATGCACAAGTGCAGTCATACTAATATTAGCACACTATTATTGTCTAAAACTAAATTTATTCGAAACGCAGCAAGTGGTGCGTACATCAGAAGGTGACAAAAACCCCTTCCATGAATTTATCACCATTCTGGATACTTAAGTACAACAAGGATATCGGTCGTGACTCCCCAATACCGTGTCCTGCCAAGAGGTATTTCAAATCGTTTGTATACTCCAGTTCTGTTGATAGCGTCAAATAAACTCCGGGAACGTATAGTGGACGGTGCTCAACGAATTCGGAATATGCCTGGGATTTCTGAACGTGTACGGGCATCGATGAGGAAATGTGCTTAAAGTCTGCCTTCACATGAACGATGGCCGTGCCGAACGCTCGTTGTAAACTGTTTGTCCTCAAGTGTTTATCTGTAGTTTGGATCCTCGGGGATTCGAATATAAGGTGTTCATGTACTCTATCGTAATACGTTGTATCGGGGATACTGTGTTTATTACGGTTACTTGCTTGTTTCATTGTCCTCCACTTAGCCCCTTCTTTTCTACCTATAAGAGGGAAACGTCCTAGCAAAAGCAGTTTTAGCCCTCCAACACCTGTTCAGATTTTCCCTAACAAACATAAACACACGCATACACACTCACTCACTCACTCACTCACTCATACTCAAACACACACAATCACCAAATACCACTTTCGCTCACCTTGTCTTGCAATTGCTGCGATCTCAGCAGTGGATCCTTTGTTTTGAAGGAATAAGTTTTGCTAATATTTTTCATCTATGTCTGCATCAATATCGAAGCTCTGCAAATCACACTCAAGTGCCTGGTAGAGGGTTCATCGAACCATCTTCACAATAATTCTCTATTATTCCACTGCCGATCAGCGAGCGGAAAAAAGAGCAGCTATGTCTGCCCGTGCGTGCTCTGAATTCGCTTATTTTATTGTAATGACAGTTTCTTCCTATGTGTGTCGGCCTCAACCAAATATTTTAGCATTCGGAGAAGAAAGTTATGACTAAACTTACGTGAAAAGATCCCGCCACGACGAGAAACGATTTGTTTTAATGACGTCCACCCCAGATCCTGTATCATGTCCTTGACACGCTCTCCCCTGTTTCTCGATAATATAAAACGTGCAGCTCTTCTTTGAACTTTCTCAATGTGCTCCATTAATCCTCTCTGCCAAGGAGTCCACACCGCGCATGTACAAGAATAGTATACGCAGTCTCTTTAGTAGATCTGTTGTACGTTGTAAGTCAGTAGTTCCCAACGTTTCTTAGACCACTACCCCTGAGTGCCATCAGATATTACCTACTACCCTTCATCCCTGTCACCCCCCGATCCCTATACCACTCCACCCCTCAACCGCTTCTCTTGCCATCATAAACTTTAACGCTTAACTAAGATGTGCAATGAAAAAGAATTTTCTCTGAAAACCTATGTTTTTGAAATGGTGAAACATGAGTGATGTTTAGTTTGTGTGTGTTTATGTGTATCTGTGTGTGCTATAATGAATGATGAAGCAATTCTCTGTGATTAGTGAGGGCTACCTACAACTTTCACGAAAGCTAACTATCCATGGTAAGGGTAGACACTTGTTACAAAACAGACTTTCTCTGCACTACTCCTCCCGCTAGCGGCATTTGCTTCACCCACAGTATGCATTCCCGTTTAAAATTCACATAGTTAGAATGTGTGCACCATAATTGTTGTTGCGGCCTTCAGTCCTGAGACTGGTTTGATGCAGCTCTCCATGTTACTCTATCCTGTGCAAGCTTCTTCATCTCCCAGTACTTACTGCAACCTACATCCTTCTGAATCTGCTTAGTCTATTCATCTCTTGGTCTCCCTCTACCATTTTTACCCTCCACGCGGTCCTCCAATGCTAAATTTATGATTCCTTGATGCCTCAGAACATGTCCTACCAACCGGTCCCTTCTTCTTGACAAGTTGTGCCACAAACTCCTCTTCTCCCCTCATTAATTATGTGATCTACCCATCTAATCTTCAGCATTCTTCTGTAGCACCACATTTCGAAAGCTTCTATTCTCTTCTTGTCCAAACTATTTATCGTCCATGTTTCACTTCCGTACATGGCTACACTCCATACAAATACTTTCAGAAACGACTTCCTGACAAATCTATACTAGATGTTAACAAATTTCTCTTCTTCAGAAACGCTTTCCTTGCCATTGCCAGTCTACATTTTATATCCTCTCTACTTCGACCACCATCAGTAATTTTGCTCCCCAAATAGCTAAACTCATTTACTACTTTAAGTGTCTCATTTCCTAATCTAATTTCCTAAGCATCAGCCGACTTAATTCTACTACATTCCATTGTCCTCGCTTTGCATTTGTTGATGTTCATCTTATGTCCTCCTTTTAAGACACTGTCCATTCCGTTCAAATGCTCGTCCAAGTTCTTTGCTGTCTCTGACAGAATTACAATGTCATCGGCGAACCTCAAAGTTTTTATTTCTTATCCATGGATTCTAATACCTACTCCGAATTTTTCTTTTGTTTCCTTTACTATTTGTAAATAACTTGACTGCTGGACTTATTGCTTCTGAAGTGGCAAACATTGCAAGACTTCGGGCTATTAACGCTTCTGCCTGACCGCTATAATAACAGCAATAATGGTAATAATTCTTTGCACAGCACCATAGTGTTATGTTGCTGTTTCAAAGTATGTAATGAAGCAGTTTCTCGTTTATTGCAGGAACTGTTTGCAACTTGCACGAGACGTTTTAATGAGGTATTTAGCGTTTGCTACTTACGTCGTACTTTTAATTCATAGACACACAGTTCAAAGTACAAAGTACGTGTGTCATCAGTGGTCTATGTGAGATGTCTGTGACCTCCACCGCATAGTGTCACGGGTTAGTGCTAGCAACTGACGAAAAGTAATTATTGATAACTTTATCAATATTAAAGTTTTGCAAAATTGTGATAATAGTAACGATATTTTAAAAGTAATATAGTTTCATGACTGAAACACAATCAGACAGTTTTTGTTTTTTATCTCTTAGAGAACCTCATTTTACTGCTCAGGAGTTAAGTACCCCAGGCTGCGAACCAATGTTCTACACTTTCTGCCAATAAACCGCAATCTTTGACATTTTCAATGTGTTCTTTCCAGTTTAATGTGTTCTTAATTGTAATTCCTATGTATTTAGTAGGAATGACAGTCTGTAGATTTATGTGACCTATCGTGTAAACGAAGTTTAACCGATTGCTTGCTACGCGGCATTAGCCTAGCGGCCTCAGGAGCTACAGTTATGGACTGTGCGGCTGGTTCCGGCGGAGGTTCGAGTCCTCCCTAGGGCATGGGTGTGTGTGTTTGTCCTTAGGATAATTTAGGTTAAGTAATGTGTAAGCTTAGGGACTGATGACATTGGCAGTTAAGTCCCATAAGATTTCACACACATTTGAACATTTTGAACCGATTGCTTCTAGCTCTTGTGTGGACTACCTCGCACTTATTATTTAGGATCAATTGCCAATATTCGCAACACACAGATATCTTTTCTAAATTGGTTCTCGGTTTGTTGACTGATGACTTTACTAGTCGATGAACGACTGTGTCATCTGCAAACAGTCTAAGACGGTTGATCAGCTTGTCTGCTAAATCGTTAGTACAGATAAGTAACAGCAGAGGGCTTATAACACTACCTTGGGGAACGCCACAAATCACTTCGGTATAACTCGATGACTTTCCGTCAGTTACTACGAACTGTGACCTCCCTGACAGGAAATTACGAAACCAGTCGCAAACTGAGACGATATTCTATAAGTATGCAATCTGATTACAAGCCGCTTGTGAGGTGCAGTATCAGAAGTCTTCTGGAAGGCTAGTAAAACGGAATCAGTTTGAAATCCCTTACTCATGTCCCAGACTCTCACCAATTTTTCCTCCGTTTAAAAAAAATGGCTCTGAGCACTATGGGACTTAACTTCTGAGGTCATCAGTCACCTAGAACTTACAAGGGAACCTCCCCATCGCACCCCCCCCTCAGATTTAGTTATAAGTTGGTACAGTGGATAGGCCTTGAAAAACTGAACACAGATCATTCGAGAAAACATGAAGAAGTTGTGTGGAACTATGAAAAAAATAAGCAAAATATACAAACTGAGTAGTCCATGCGCAAGATAGGCAACATCAAGGATAGCATAAGCTCAGGAGCGCCGTGGTTAGCGTGAGCAGCTGCGGAACGAGAGGTCCTTGGTTCAAGTCTTCCCTCGAGTGAAAAGTTTACTTTCTTCATCTTCAGACAATTATCAATGTTCAGGCACTCACACGTAATCAACTTCACACTCCAAAATTCCAGGACATGTTCAGATTTGCTTGGACATATGCAGGATTTGACGGTATACACACGGAAAAATTTGAAAACGTAAAAAACATATGTTTCGACAGAGCACAGGGAAAACTGTGCGACTGTGAAACTGTTGCATTCATTTGTTGCAGCTTATGTGACAAACTCTTATGTTTTCATCACTTTTTTGGTAGTGATTATTACATCCACAAGAAAACCTAAATCGGGCAACATAGAAGAATCTTTTTACCCATTCGCCAAGTGTACAAGTTAGGTGGGTCTACAACATAATCCTGTCATGTGACGCACATGCCGTACCAGTGTCGTATAGAATATATCAGACGTGTTTTCCTGTAGAGGAATCGGTTGACCTATGACCTTGCGATCAAATGTTTCCGGTTCCCATTGGAGAGGCACGTCCTTTTGTCTACAAAACGCACGGTTTTGCGGTGCGGTCGCAAAACACAGACGCTAAACTTATTACAGTGAAGAGAGACGTCAATGAACGAACGGACAGATCATAACTTTGCGAAAATAAAGAAAGTAAACTCTTCACTCGGGGAAATACTTGAACCAAGGACCTCTCGTTCCGCAGCTGCTCACGCTAACCGCGGGACCACGGCGCTCCTGAGGTCTCAATATACTTGATGTTGCATATCTTGCGCGTGAACTACTCAGTTTGTATATTTTGCTTATTTTTTTCATAGTTCCACACAACTTCTTCCTGTTTTCTCGATTGATTTGTGTTCGGTTCTTCAAGGCCTATCCACTGTGCCAACTTATATATAACTAAAGCTGAGGGGGATGCGATGGGGAGGTTCCCTTGTTAGAACTACTTAAACCTAAATAACTAAGGACATCACACACATCCATGCCCGAGGCAGGATTCGAACCTGCGACCGTAGCGGCCACGCGGTTCCAGACTGTAGCACCTAGATCAGCTCGGCCACCCCGACCGGCTCCTCCGTTTGAGGCGACAATTTCGTCACTACTGCCGACGACAACGTCGGAAATTTTACCGTTACACTTTTTTCTGATCGTTTCTTACGCTCGTATATGTAACGGTATAAAAACACGGCTGTTCGGTGAAAAACTCGCCGCAGGACGCAAGAAGCGGGGCGGAGCACGCGAAGGTGATGTGGAGGAGCTGGGCTTCCAGCAGCGACATAGCGGCCCTGCGTAGCCCTCAGGGTCAGGTCGAGGGCCCGGGACTGCCCACAAAAACTCCAGCAAAAAGGGTCCGGTTTTTATCTGCGCGGCCAGCGCCTCTGCCGGCAGGCCCGCGCGTTAATCGCCCCTCTGTCGGCGTCTCTCTACCCTGCGTCCTCGCCGCTGCTGCGATCTTTTTTCTCTCCCTTCTCTTTCATACTTTTTTTTTAGGGTAGGGAAAACAAAATTCGGTGTCTCCTATTTCACGCGAAGTTACGGCGGTCCTTCTGGAAGGGCCAGTGGAGGGATATCCATTTCGGACGCCCGTTACCGGCGTCTTGAGTTTTCCCTCGCCCTTCCGTTCAGTGCCGTAGCCGAAGCCGGACAAACGGTACCACCAACTATGATTATGCTCGCAGTCAGATCTGGCCTTGCAATACAATGAGCGATTGCAGTAGACATCTAACCATTCCCATGTCTGAATTGCACAGACGATAGAGGCCACTAAACAGTGTTTTTAGCAAAATCTTGTTTGTGTTGTGCTTCAAATATTTTATCAAAGACAATTCCAAAAGCGCGATAAAGCTGTTACACTACTGGCCATTAAAATTGCTACACCGAGAGGAAATGCAGATGATAAATGGGTATCCATTGGACAAATATATTATACTAGAAGTGACATGTGATTACACTTTCACACAGTTTGGGTGCATAGATCCTGAGAAATCAGTACCCAAAACCACCACCTCTGGCCGTAATAACGGCCTTGATACGCCTGGAAATTGAGTCAAACAGAGCTTGGATGGCGTGTACAGGTACAGCTGCCCATGCAGCTTCAACACGATACCACAGTTCAACAACAGTAGTGACTGGCGTATTGTCACGAGCCAGTTGCTCGGCCACCACTGACCAGACTTCTTCAATAGGTGAGAGATCTGGAGATTGTGCTCGCCAGGGCAGCAGTCGAACATTTTCTGTATCCAGAAAGGCCCGTACAGGATCTGTAACATGCGGTCGTGCATTATCCTGCTGAAATGTAGGGTTTCTCAGGGATCGAATGAAGGTTAGTTGGTTCAAATGACTCTGAGCACTTTGGGAATTAACTTCTGAGGTCATCAGTCCCCTACCTAAACCTAACTAACCTAAGGACATCACACACATCCATGCCGGAGGCAAGACTCGAACCTGCGACCGCGGCGGTCGCGCGTTTCCAGACTGTAGCGCCTAGCCCCGCTCGGCCACTTCGGCCGGCTGAAGGGTAGAGCCACGAGTCGTAACACAACTGTAATGTAACGTCCACTGTTCCAAGTGCCATCAATGCGAACAAGAGGTGACCGAGACGTCTAACCAATGGCACCCCATACCAACCTCCCCCCCCCCCCCCCCTCATCTGATACGCTAGTATGGTGATGACGAATACACGCTTCCAATGTGCGTTCACCACGATGTCGCCGAAAACGGATGCGACTATCATGATGCTGTAAACGAAACCTGGATTCATCCGAAAAAATGACGTTTTGCCATTCGTGCACCCAGGTTCGTCGTTGAGTACACCATCGCAGGGGCTCCTGTCTGTGATGCAGCGTCAAGGGTAACCGCAGCCATTGTCTCTGAGCTGATAGTCCATGCTGTTGCAAACCTCATCAACCTGTTCGTGCAGATGATTGTTCTCTTGCAAACGTCCCCATCTGTTGACTCAGGGATCGAGACGTGGCTGCACGATCCGTTACAGCCATGCGGATGAGATGCCTGTCATCTCGACTGCTAGTGATTCGAGGCCGTTGGGATCCAGCACGGCATTCCGTATTACCCTGCTGAATCCACCGATTCCATGTTCTGCTAACAGTCATTGGATCTCGACCAAAGCGAGCGCAATGTCGCGATACGATAAACCGCAATCGCGATAGGCTACAATCCGACCTTTATCAAAGCCGGAAACGTGATGGTACGCATTTCTCCTCCTTACACGAGGCATCACAACAACGTTTCACCAGGCAACGCCGGTCAACTGCTGTTTGTGTATGAGAAATTGGTTGGAAACTATGCTCATGTGAGCACGTTGTAGGTGTCGCCACAGGCGCGATCCTTGTGTGAATGCTCTGAAAAGCTAATCATTTGCATATCACAGCATCTTCTTCCTATCGGTTAAATTTCGCGTCTGTAGCACGTCATCATCGTGGTGGTACAATTTTAATGGCCAGTCGTGTAATATTTTTCGTCATGACGCAAATACACTTTAAGACGAAAAAATATTATCCAAATGGGGTAGAAATCGGTAGATGTGCATGTGCAGGCAAAGACATGATTACAATTTCAGAAAAACTGATGAGTTATTAAAGACAAAGGGCATCACCAAACTGAGCACGTCAATAATGCGTTGGTCTTCTTCTGACCCTTATGTAGGCAGTTGCCTCGTCATTGATATGACCTCCTGAGGGATATCGTGGCAGTTTCTATCCAGATGTAGCGAAGGCAATCAAAATCCTAAGGTGGTTGGAGGGCCCTGCCCATAATGGTGAGAGATCCAGCGACCTTGCTAGCCAAGGTACGGTTTGGCGATCTCGAAGACAAGCAGTAGTTTCGGTTGTGTCAGTCTGTTGCCACGGACACATAGGTTAAGATGAGTGCGGGTCTCTGTTGCCCACTGTAAGCTTCGCTGCAGAGAAGCTGTCCGTGCCTTTTGGCATCGCATTGTATGAATAATCACGGTTAATAGCAAGGTGTGTAGCTTGAGGATGGGAGTGTCAGCCCGAAACCGGTAACCATTGCAGCTCAACTTTATATCGATTCATCTGAGATGGATGAAATAAAAACTTTGCCAATTTCCTTATCCACTCCATTCCCAACTGATACAAGCATCTGCTGACTTTGTAGTCCCTCTCAGGTTCCCAAGTTAGACGCATGGATTTTATCCATAGTGGATGCTGTCGAACTCCGTGACTGTTCCTTTATGGGGTCGTAGAAAAATATCCGCTACCAGTCACAATAAAAGGTTGTTTATTCGTCACACGACTAGTTTCGGGCTTGTGCCCATCTTCATGTACATGTTTGTACTGATGGAGATCACTGTATAAATGTATAAATACAAAAACAAAAAAAAATATTTGCTGGTGACTACACAGATACAAGTGGGACAATTGTAAGTGGTAAGGCACCATTTGGCAAAAATATATCTGTACTTACAGAAAGATGAAGCGCCATTATTACAGTTATGCTGTGGTGATAGTTTTGCTACGTGAAAATGACCATAAGTAAATAAGTGGTAAAACTATCATCACAGCATAACTGTAATAATGGTGCTTCATCTTTTTGTAAGTACAGATATGTTTTCGTCAAATGCTGCCTTACCACTTACAATCGTCCCACTTGTATTTGTGTAGTCACAAGCAAAAATTTTTTTGCATTTATACAGTGATCTCCAACAGTACAAACATGTATATGAATGTATACGCACCTGAAGATGGGCGCAAGCCCGAAACAGGTCGTGTGACGAATAAACAACCATTTATTGTGACTGGTAGCGGATATTTTTCTACAAACCCCAAGTTAGACCTTTGAGGACTTCAACATATTTACAACAATCACATTTTTTTCCTTCGGCGTTTATGCTGTGAATCTCTTGGCCGCCAGGATCACCTGTTGTACCTATAGTCTTCTGCCAGTAACATGACATTCTTTTCAGACGGCCCCACTCAATCAAGTCAGTCAACAACAACAAAACTAGAAAAGATAGTAGGCGAAAGCTCTCTGTGCTGTTAGCGACGACGTGGAAAGGACGCGGAACAAGAACGAATGCGAAACCAACATGACCTTACTCAGTTCGCTGGCGCCCGACTACCGTTTACACCAAAGATAATTCTCGCTCGCATCTGTTCCTTCTGCTGTAAACCGTGCCTAACACGTAGCTATTCATCCAAAGGCGGTTGTTCCCTACCATGAAGCTGTCTTTAGCTGTGAGCGCCTGCCTGCGGTAGAGGGTACTTGACGGCACAGGCTAATTGCAGTCTTGCACGCGCTCCACCACAGACCTGGGCTTATCGATAAGATTCCATCTGGCCGCCGCCTGCGGTTCTCGCGTCGCTGGAGGAGCCGTCAGGCTGGAGATACACACTCGCACACACGAGATTTCCAGCGGCAATTTGTGGGTTGGTGACGTACTTAGGACGGCAAAAAAGAGGACCTGAAACAGCCTGGTCGGGTCGTCCGTATCTGCGGCATCTGGCGCCGGCTGCTGCCCTGACCACACCACCTCCATGTGGTGTTTGGCTGGGAACCGCCACTTCATTTCCCATCTCGCACAATAAAAACCGTGGCACCTCTCCTCTCGCAAAGTGCGAGGCACTTCTCCTGCCACCAAGACACACACAGACACCACCTTACCGAGCCGCCGTTTTTATTCTGTATGCATCTGGACCTTGACCTGCGCGCAAAAAAGGGGGGCAGACAGATTAAAAAAAACACAGCACCTACTGAAAAAGTGCCCCACCCAGACGGTGTAAACGTCCGCAGTTTATTTGTACACAAGACGAAGACGACCATGACAAAAACAAGATTTATATTCACGCTTCTTCGCCCACGGTAGGAGACCACTGTGCCAAAAACAGTTTTTCCCCCCTCCATTGCCTGGGAAATGACAGCGCAACTCAAGCTTTTTTTTTCTTTTTCTTTCGTAGTCTGTCTTCCTTGACAAAAAAACTGTGGGTAGAACCGCTTTCCGTCTTCGTACTGCAGTGTGTGTGTCTCAGCGATCCTTCCCCGAGTCGTTGAGAACTTTGTTTCTTCAGCAATTAAAAAAAGTAGGACTAACTTTGCCTATTCAAACAACAGTATGTTTTAAAAATTATCATCAAAATCCTCATTCCGCTCCAAAGCAATCGATTGGATGGTAATTGTGTTATTGCGCCACCTAACAGCATGAAACAACAAATTACATCACGCGAAAGAAACGGAACAAGTTTGCTGGTAGCATCGTCGTACACAGGCAATTTACATACAGGGTTATCAGAGATCTACGATTTTCCCATAACGAAGCAACTGTCAACAGGGAAGTATAGTACAAAACATTATTTACCTCTCGTCAAAGTAGCTGTTCTCTGTGGATATCGGCATGAATTACAGAAGCATGTGGCTAGCTGGAGGTTTTCCGGCAACCCTCACACCCCTGATTATTTAAAGAATCAAACTCCCATCTGTGAAACAGGTTCAAACGACTGACTCCTTTACAGATGAGTTGCTTACCAAGATATACGTTTGCAGCTGTACTCGCTTGTACACGCGAATACTGTCTACAAAAAGCGGTGCGAATACAGTTAGTAAAAAAGAAATATTAAATGAACACATCGTACTTGGTGCTCACGTTTCACTGCATGAACTCCAAACTTCGGGCCGGAGATTTTATCTGTGTGTTGTGTTGCCCTTACGGTCGTATCGTCACAACTGACACTTCAGTAATGAGATGGCTTACTGGGCACGGTCCGATACCCAATAAAATTGAAAAAAAAAATTGTAAAAATGTAGTAAGAGATAAATTTTCTCCTTTATTTTGTGCGGTATGTCAGCGAGAAAAACTGTCGAAATGGTGTAAACTTATGTTATAAGTTGTCGGATGTCGTCAAGTGCACTTGTTCTCAAATATTGGATCAATAAATTGTGGCTAATTAGCGCGCCGTAAGTTAGACTGTCTCAAAACGTACATATAGTTTCTAGCTCGAGAACAGTGTCGTTTGTGTAAAGTTGTCAGTGAGAACAGACAAGCAACACTGCGAGAAATAACCACAAAAGTCAATGTGGGACGTAGGACGAACGAATCTGTCAGGACAGGGCAGCGGAATTTGGCGTTAATGGGCTATGGCAGCAGACGACCGACGCGAGTGCCTGTGTTAACTAACAGTACGGTATCACCCGCAGCGCCTCTCCCAGGCTATTGACCATATGGTGGGACTCTAAACAACTGTAAAACCGTGGCCTCGTCAGAGAAGTCCCGATTTCAGTTGGTAAGAGCTCATGTTATTCTCCGAGTGTGGTGCGCCCCATAAAGCCATGCACCCAAGTTGTCAACAAGGCACTGTGCAAGCTGGTGGTGGCTCCATAATGGTGTGGGCTGTATTACGTGGAGCTGATTGGATCCTCTGCTCCAACTGAACCGATCATTGACTGACAGTGGTTATGTTTGGCTGCTTGGAGAACTTTTACAGCCATTCACGGACTTCATGTTCTCAAACAACAACAGAATTCGTGTGGAACACAATTCACCATGTCACCTGTCCACAATTCTTCGCGATTGGCTGGAAGAACATTCTAGACATCATCATCATCATCATCATCATCATCAAGACTGATTATGCCTTTCAGCGTTCAGTCTGGAGCATAGTCCCCCTTATAAAATTCCTCCATGATCCCCTATTCAGTGCTAACATTGGTGCCTCTTCTGATGTTAAGCCTATTACTTCAAAATCATTCTTAACCGAATCCAGGTACCTTCTCCTTGGTCTGCCCCGACTCCTCCTACCCCCTACTGCTGAACCCATGAGTCTCTTGGGTAACCTTGCTTCTCCGATGCGTGTAACATGACCCCACCATCTAAGCCTGTTCGCCCTGACTGCTACATCTATAGAGTTCATTCCCAGTTTTTCTTTGATTTCCTCATTGTGGACTCCCTCCTGCCATTGTTCCCATCTACTAGTACCTGCAAACATCCTAGCTACTTTCATATCCGTAACCTCAACCTTGTTGATAAGGTAACCTGAATCCACCCAGCTCTCGCTCCCATACAACAAAGTTGGTCGAAAGATTGAACGGTGCACAGATAACTTAGTCTTGGTACTGACTTCCTTCTTGCAGAAGAGAGTAGATCGTAGCTGAGCGCTCACTGCATTAGCTTTGCTACACCTCGCTTCCAGTTCTTTCACTATGTTGCCATCCTGTGACAATATGCATCCTAAGTACTTGAAACCGTCCACTTGTTCTAACTTTGTTCCTCTTATTTGGCACTCAATCCGTTTATATCTCTTTCCCACTGACATTAATTTCGTTTTGGAGATGCTAATCTTCATACCATAGTCCTTACATCTCTGATCTAGCTCTGAAATATTATTTCGCAAGCCGGCCGGAGTGGCCGACCGGTTAACGGCGCTACAGTCTGGAACTGCACGACTGCTACGGTCGCAGGTTCGAATCCTGCCTCGGGCATGGATGTGTGTGATGTCCTTAGGTTAGTTAGGTTTAGGTAGTTCTAAGTTCTAGGGGACTTATGACCACAGCAGTTGAGTCCCATAGTGCTCAGAGCCATTTGAACCATTTATTATTTCGCAAACTTTCAATCGAATCTGCCATCACAACTAAGTTATCCGCATATGCGAGACTGCTTATTTTGTGTTCACATATCTTAATCTCACCCAGCCAGTCTGTTTTCAACATATGATCCATAAATAATATGAACAACAGTGGAGACAGGTTGCAGCCTTGTCTTACCCCTCAAACTACTCTGAACCATGAACTCAATTTACCGTCAACTCTAACTGCTGCCTGACTATCTATGTAAAGACCTTGTGGGTAAAATGTTCTCAGGTATTGTTGAAAGGAAAGTGCGAGTATTAGGTGAGGACAAATTGGGTGAAAATCAGTGTGGGTTTAGGCCTCTTACAAGGGGAAGGCCTCAGACACGGCCGACCGATTCGGCTCAAATTTGGCAGGTCGCTTGTATACAACCTAAAACGAAGGAATCTAAGATATTTTGGGTCAACATCCCTGCAATTTTGAGAAAATCACCCCTAAAGGTTATGACGAGCGATCGACTCAAAATTGGAGGGATCGATAGATAATTGTAAATAGAGCATTTTTCATCATCAGGTATGGGGTCTGCAAACACAAACCTTTCCAGAGATCTAGGAAAGAAACTTTTGCAACTGCCTCTTCTGTACCCACATGGTAAACGCTTTTCGCTGACAGCACCGATAGCGCAACGGACGAGGTAATTGGGTGGGAATCGGAAAACCCGAGTTCGAATCTCGAAGAAACCTAGTGGATGTCATTCATTTCGTTTGTATTTTTCCATATCTCAATTGACAGGGATAGGAGGTTTAATAAGGTAAGTAAATCAATAAGGAATGATAATAAGGTAGGCAAACTAATTTATTAGAGTTAGTAAAATATGAAACTTTCAAGCCTTGTCACATGAAAACAACTCCGAGTAAGAGTGCTGCGAATTCCTCACGAGGGATCACACATAGCCAACCACGCGACGCTTGTTTACAGCGAGGCACGGGACAGAATGCACGCGGGGAGAGTTATGTTGTCCCGGTTGCCTCTTCGTCATATTGTAGTTGTGAACCTGGAAGTGTGAAGATGTCCAGCATGAACCTTATAGAAGTCAATCGGAAAGAGTTGTTTTCCATCATCAGCTGCCGCGAACCTCGCGGACACATGTAGTGATTTTTTCCGTCGTTAAAGCGCCGAATGAAATACGTTTTGTGAATGAATACAGTTTCTTCGATATTCGAACCCGGGTTCTCCAATTCTCAGGCAGTTACCTTGGCCGTTGGGCTATCGGTGCTGGCGGAGAAAATCGTTTACCATGTGGGTACAGAAGGGACAGTTGTAAAAGTTTCTTACCTCGATTTCTGGAAAAGTATACGTTTTCGGGTCCCACGCCTGATGGTGAAAAATGCTCTATTTACAATTATCTATCGATCCCGCCAATTTTGAGTCGATTCCTCGTCATTACCTTTATGGATGATTTTCTCAAAAAGGCTTGGTTGTTGACCCAAAATATCTTAGATTCCTTCGTATCAGGTTGTACACAAGCGACCTATCAAATTTGAGCCGAATCGGTCGGCCGTGTCTGAGGCCTTCCCCTTGTTAGAGGTTGTCAGGACCAGATCTTTAGCTTACGGCAAATAATGGAGAAGTGTTGCGAGTGGAACAGGGAATTGCATCTATGCTTTATAGATCTAGAAAGGGCATATAACCGGGTTCCTAGGAGGAAGTTATTGTCTGTTCTACGAGATTATGGGATAGGAACATTCTAGACAGTTCGAGAAAATGGTTTGGCCACCCAAAGCGCCCGACATGAATCCCATGGGTGATGTATGGGACATAATCGAGAGGTCAGTGCATGCACAAAATCCTGCACCGGCAACCCTTATGCAATTGTGGATGGGTATAGAGGCAGTATGGCTTGATGTTTCTGCAGTGGACCTCCTAGAACTTGTTGAGCCCATACCACGATGAGTTGCTGCACTAGGCGAAGCAGAAGGAGGGCCGACACGATGCTAGGAGGTACCCCATGACTTTTGCCACCTCATTGTATGTCTCTCGAACTACCAAGTCAGGCGTCCTGAGGGGGCACAGGAGAAGTGCGGAGGTGTGGCATGTATGGGGGAGGCAAGTTGCAAGTAGGGGCTACAGGGGGCAGGTAGGTAATCAGGCAGAGGCAAGTCACGAGATAAAAGTTGATAAAACGCTTTAAAAGTTAAATCAAGTACAAACCAATGGCACTAAATGACTACCAAGTATACGCAATAAAAAGACTGTTAATAAGTATTATTACGAAACGAAAAAGTACCGCTAACGACGCTCAGATGGCCTATGATGAACGATGAGTTGATCAGGGAACCGATGATAGTTAACGAACGGCAGCAGCAATGGATTTCTACTACATCTACATCCATACTCCGTAAGCCACCTGGCGGTGTGTGGCGGAGGATGCCTTGAGTACCTTTATCGGTTCTCCCTTCTATTCCAGTCTCGTATTGTTCGTGGAAAGAAGGATTGTCGGTATGCCGCTGTGTGGGGTCTAATCTCTCTGATTTTATCCTCCTGGTCTCTTCACGAGATATACGTAGGAGGGAGCAATATACTGCTTGACTCCTCGGTGAGGGTATGTTCTCGAAACTTCAACAAAAGCCCGTACCGAGCTACTGAGCGTCTCTCCTGCAGAGTCTTCCACTGGAGTTTATCTGTCATCTCCGTAACGCATTCGCGATTACTAAATGATCCTGCAACGAAGCGCGCTGCTCTCCGTTGGATCTTCTCTATCTCTTCTATCAACCCTGAGCAGTATTCAAGCAGTTGGCGGAGAAGCGTACTGTATCCTACTTCCTTTGTTTTCGGATTGCATTTCCTTAGGATTCTTCCAATGAATCTCAGTCTGGGATCTGCTTTACCGACGATCAACTTTATATGATCATTCCATTTTAAATCACTCCTAATGCGTACTCCCAGATAATTTATGGAATTAACTGCTTCCAGTTGCTGACCTGCAATATTGTAGCAAAATAATAAGGGATCTTTCTTTCTATGTATTCGCAGCACATTACACTTGTCTACATTGAGATTAAATTGCCATTCCCTCTACCTTGCGTCAATTCGCTACAGATCCTCCTGCATTTCAGTACAATTTTCCATTGTGACAACCTCTCGATATACCACAACATCATCACCAAAAAGCCTCAGTGAACTTCCGATGTCATCCACAAGGTCATCTATGTATATTGTGGATAGCGACGGTCCTACGACACTCCCCTGCGGCGCACCTGAAATCACTCTTACTTCGGAAGACTTCCCTCTATTGAGAATGACATGCTGCGTTCTGTTATCTAGGAACTCTTCAATCCAATCACACAATTGGTCTGATAGTCCATATGCTCTTACTTTGTTCATTAAACGACTGTGGGGAACTGTATCGAACGCCTTGCGTAAGTCAAGAAACACGCCATCTACCAGGGAACCCGTGTCTATGGCCCTCTGAGTCTGAATTTTAACAGGAAGTCAATACGACATGTAGCCATAAGGAACTGAGCCTGATCCGGTGTTTGCACAGACAGGTCTGTTGTGCTTTCTGTCCATTTCCCAGATTGTAACTGCCTTTTTACGATTTTTATTCTATTATGATGTTTTTTGGTGTTTGTTGGCAACTTGTCTTCCAATACTATTTCATTTTTATGGTTTTTGTCCAGTTGAATAATAGATGAGTTCACACTCCTTTATATTAGTTTATTGCTTTTATAATTTGGACGAATTATTTTGAACATTTATGTATTTAAATTGTTGTTGATGACTATTATTGCTACCATTTGACTATTTCTGTTTTACTTTGCTGTTTGATACAACGTAGATACCAGTTGATAATGCCCTTGGGAACCTTAACTGGCCCTGTTTTAAATAAAGAGAAAAGTACAACGGGTACGGAAGTTCTCTTCAAAATTACATGAAAAATTTATCAAAACTAGACATGATTGTCTTAATGGGAACTCCGCGATCGTTCATTAAATAAAAATGTGGCGTTTGTCTTTGATCGCTATTCTTTATTTTCAATGACCGGTTTCGGATCTTCAGATCATATATTGCAGTTACAGAGTAACTTGTCAGTACAGAACAATCGGGCTGTTATGTCAGCGAACCGATTGTTCTGTACTGACAAGTTACTCTGTAACTGCAATATATGATCTGAAGATGGGCAGCTAGCCCGAAACCGGTCATTGAAAATAAAGAATAGGGATCAAAGACTGAAACGCCATATTTTTACATGAAAAATGTTGCAAATCAAAATTCTGAGGCCACTCGAAGCTGTAACATAGATTACATGCAACTGGTACTGCCTGTTTTTAGCCGTTTAGAGATATTACTTTGCGCAAAACAATTAAAGGGTCACTTCTCCAAACTCCGTAACTGTCTCCGATTGCGACGCAGAAGTTATAAATTTGCCTAAAAAGTACCTAAAACTTTCCTCTGTAATGGTACGAAAGTGTGGCGCCCTGCGAAGTCAACCTCGTGCTGGGCTACGCTTCAGAACACGTGTAAGAAAATAGAAGGCCAGATATCAGAAGTGCCTGGCAGGGGGTGGATTAATGGTGTCACATTGGCACCAGATTTCACCACAGTCTTGCCCAGCGTCTCCTTGATTACTCTGCTATTCACAGTAAAGTGCCTGGCAGGGGGTCCAATGAAAAACCTTCAAGCTGTCTCTCTACCGTTCCAATCACGAACGCAGGAAAAACGAGCACTTAAATTTTTCAATGCAAGCCCATATTTCTCTTATTTTATCGTTATGATCATTTCTCCCTATGTAGGTGGGTGCCAACAGAATGTTTTCGCAATCGAAGAAGAAAACTGGTGATTGGACTTTCGTGAGAAGATCCCGTCGCAACGAAAAAGGCCTTTGTTTTAATGATGGCCACTCCAGTTCACGTATCATGTCTGTGACACTATCTTCACTACTTCGCGGTAATAAAAAACGAGCTGCCCTTCTTTGTACTTTTTCGATGCCATCCGTCAGTCCCGTCTGATGCGGGTCCCACACCGCACAGCAGTACTCCAGAATAGGGCGGACAAGCGTAGTGTAAACGGTCTCTTTGGTAGACCTGTTGCACCTTCTGTTCTGCCAATGAATCGCAGTCTTTGGTTTGCTCTACCCACAATATTCTGCTTCGTTACACCGAGGATATCACCGTGGACGTTCCGCACTATGGGAAGGTCGTCACGCCCTCTCTTACCCTGAAAAGACGACGTGACGCCATCTACTTGTATCTGACCAGTATTGTCAGTGGGCGCACAGTTGTCGGTGCGCCTCTCTTTCTTACTGGATCTAAGGAAGCTGCAGCTATTGTTGCCTTGCTGACAGTCCGTGGTGATCCAGACGTCATCGCAACTTCGGTCTAGAGAACCTTAACTGCTGATAAGTCAATTTCCAGATTGGGTGATGTGGCTGTGTGACGATGAAGAGCCGAATTATTATTGCGTTTCTCCACGCGAGCGCTAGTCACGTGGACGCCTTCTTATCCTACATGGCAGTTGTGGGATCCATTCCAACGCAAGCATCAGTATCTCCCAATGACGACCAGCAGCCTCCACAGACTACTACTCTGCTTTTGTGCTGGTAGGTGATCCTCCTCTTTCCTCCAGACGTAACGTCGTCTTCATCATAGGAACTCCTTAACGAGAGCTTTGAAATATTTTACGTAACTTCAGTACACACGGTCCAGTCACATTAATGGGTCCGTCGGCTGTGTCTGATGTCAACGGGCGATAAGCTCTCCACAGAAGGTACCTGGCAGCACTGGCAGTGGAGGGTATAAAAAGCATGTCAAAATTGTTCAAATAGCTCTGAGCACTATGGGATTTAACTTCTGAGGTCATCAGTCCCCTAGAACTTAGAACTACTTAAACCTAAGTAACCTAAGGACATCACACACATCTACGCCCGAGGCACGATTCGAACCTGCGACCGTAGCGGTTTCGCGGTTCCAGACTGTAGCGCCTAGAAACGTTCGGCCACACGGGCCGGCAGAAAACCATGTCAAATGAACACGCAAAACCGTGCATTCACAGTCATAATGTGGAGACAGAGTGATTTATCTGACATCTATAAGGGCATCATCATTGGCTTTCCAGCCAAGAGTGCAAGCGTTTTGGAAATTGCTAAGTTTTGTGAACTGTTCGCACACTGCTGTGGTTAATGTATACCATGTGTTGTGTGTAATTTCATACAATATGGTAAGGATAAATGGACTACAGAGTTATGAGCTGCTATCGTCGCAGGAAAGCTGGGCAGCTGAAGAAATCGTTAGTGAACAAGTAAAGTGAGCAAGAGATTCACTTACCTCGTATTTTTCCAAGAGTATAAAGATTCATGGAATGTAGTCGAATTAAATCGGGTGATGCTGAGGGAATTAGATTAGGAAATGAGACACTTAAAGTAGTAAAGGAGTTTTGCTATTTGTGGAGCAAAATAACTGATGATGGTCGAAGTAGAGAGGACATAAAATGTAGACTGGCAATGGCAAGGAAAGCGTTTCTGAAGAAGAAAAATTTGTTAACATCTAGTATAGATTTAAGTGTCAGGAAGTCTTTTCTGAAAGTATTTGTATGGAGTGTAGTCATGTACGGAAGTGAAACATGGACGATAAATAGTCTGGACAAGAAGAAAATAGAAGCTTTCGAAATGTGTTGCTACAGAAGAATGCTGAAGATTAGATGGGTAGATCACATAACTAATGAGGAAGTATTGAATAGGATTGGGGAAAAGAGAAGTTTGTGGTACAACTTGACTAGAAGAAGGGATCGGTTGGTAGGACATGTTCTGAGGCATCAAGGGATCACCAGTTTAGTATTGGAGGGCAGCGTGGAGGGTAAAAATCGTAGAGGGAGACGAAGAAATGAATGCACTAAGCAGATTCAGAAGGATCAAGGTTGCGGTAAGTACTGGGAGATGAAGAAGCTTGCACAGGATAGAGTAGCGTGGAGAGCTGCATCAAACCAGTCTCAGGACTGAAGACCACAACGACAACAAAGATTCATTCAAATAATGCAACAAGAAATACAGTCCAGCTTGCAGTGTCAACAAGGAAGATGCTCTCTAAATTAAAGTATGAATAATCTTGCTGGAGTCACGACTAGTCGACGTCTGCATTGCGTCATGCAACAAAGTAGCTCCGAGTGTGAGTGCTTATGTGGCTGCCAGCAGCATAAGGCGCTTGTGGTACAGAGCCACTAGAGGTGTGTCTCAGCAGGCATGCACCACTGAGTCCACCAGATCCTGCTCGACTGCTATTGGCATCTGACAGGAATTGCAATTCCACTTCCAGCTTCGAGATATCAGTGGGGTGGTAGTGATATGTGATACCACATCATGTATGGCAAAATGACGCTATTCAAAAATGGCCCTGATTCACTGTGGAGCACCACAGGCCATTAAAGACTGAAGTGAATGACTGCTGCAGATATGTGCACAGGCAGATAGATGAGCAACTGTTCAGCAACTGACCAGCCAGATGAGCCACGGGTCTACCTACAGTGTCTCCTCAACGACCGTTAGGCGAGTGTTGCTGTGTATAGGAGTCCACAGCAGATGCCTTGTTCATGCACCCATGCCAGTAGCTGTTCTTCAGATGTGAAGGTTGGAATTCGCATCCCAAAACGGTGACTGGACGTCCACTCACTGGTGGCAGATAAATGCTCCATTGGCTAGATCGCCACTGGTACGTATAGCGAGGAACGTCGGAAAGCAAATACCCTACATCAGTCGCCGGACAGATCCAAGCCATTGGAGGAAACATTACAGTCTGTGGAACGCTTCCCTAGCACTCCCTACTTAATCTCGTCATTCTCGAAGGCAAAATGGATCAATTAAAGTATGCGTCTGTTGATAGGGACCATGCCCACCCCCAAATCCAATCTGTTATTGTGTCGCATAACGTCATGAAACAATAAATTACATCATGCGAAACTGTTTTTCCTGCAATGCAATCCGTTATTCTTCAGCATCATGCTACTGTATCTGCCAACACGACAATGTAGTGTGTCACAAAGCTGGTAGTGTATCGCTGAGCTTCCATACTCCTCCGACCACTAAATTCTCAGAATTAAAACCCAGTCGACAATCTGTAGGACCACCACAGTCGAGCTATGCTAGTCATGGGTCATCACTTAGAATACTGGTTTATCATTTGATATTGTCACCTGTAACAAAATACTGGCAGCACTATCTGTGGTGTTGTATGTAGCTAAGGATGTGGCGATTTTGATGCTCGTACTAGTGAGTCTCGACAAGAGCTGGCTGCCCAGCCTTCCTGAGGACTAAACCAGACACCCCAAAGGATGCTAGCAGCAACTAGTGTCTGTTAGGGGTGAATTTGGAATACACCATGAAAAGGAGATGATGCTGACGTCAGTACAGTGGCCTCGTAGCTTTCCTAGAACGAAAAATAAGGGGCAAAGTGAAGTTAGTCTGGAATTAAGGGATTCAAAACCTTTCTATACAACAGTCAACCATACTGCTGATGTTCCAATTTAACTGATTCTCATGCAAGTGTGGCTTCTGCTTCTGACCCCCACCTTCAGAATGCTAGAAACATTCCTCCTGATGAGCGGTCTCCTAGTTTATATAAAACGTCAAATAGTGTAGTTAATTTGGGAACTTTGGATAAGAACCTAGGCCACCTCCAGCATATGGCTCTAGAAAATACTTGCATATTTTCTTAAGAAATCACATTTCATTTTTCTGATTGGTTACAGTTACATTTAAAAAATAATGCGAATTAATAACAAAAGTGTATAATTTACCTATTATGCTATTTTTGGAAAATTTACTGTGGGAGGAACTTTTATAAACTCGTATTCAGGGTGATTCAGCTGCCCCTGCCTGTGGGTCTTTCACAACCTGCATTGCCTTAAAAAACCGTGCATGAGATTTTAATACACTAGTGCTCACTACACAAACTATTAGTCTTACAGAAAAAAATGAACAGGAAGTCTTTGAACGAAATTTAAAGTAGTTAAATTATGTACTGAGATTCATTTGCAGATAGTGAGCGAGAGAATATGAAAATCTTGCTTTGAAGGCTTTGTGGGTTGCATAATGCCCTCAGTTAGGGGCAGCTGAATCACCAAGTATATGCATTTTTGTACTTTCTCAATAAAATTAGTTCACTTTGTAAAAGTGTTTTCTTAGATGGCTAACCAGAATGCTAACCCTGGAGGGAGAAAAGACCAACGATTTCTGAGTGAGATAGTTACTCTGCTTGCTTCGTGGTGCTGTGTTCAAATCCAAGCACGTGGAGCACTTGAAGCCAGTTATACGCCGCCATCATATTGTATTCAGCATTGCCTACATCTACATATCTACATATATACTCCGCTAGCCACCAAGCGGCGTGTGGCGAAGGGCACAATTGGCGCCAAATTCATATTCCCCCCCCCCTCCCCCCCTCTGTTACACTCTTGGATTGCACGAAGGAAAAACGACTGTCTGAACGCCTCAGCACGAGCTCTAATTTCCCTTATCTGTGAATGATGATCATTGCGCGATTTAAAGGTTGGTGGTATAGTATTTGCTCTACATCTCCGGCGAAGATCGGATTTCGGAATTTAGTGAGCAGCCCCTTCCGTTTAGCGCGTCGTCTGTGCGGAAGTGTATCCAACTTCAAACTTTCTATGAGACTTGCAACGCTCTCGCGATGGCTAAATATACCAGTCACGAATCTTGCCGCTCTTCTTTGGACCTTTCCAATCTCTTGAATGAGACCCAACTGTTAAGGGTCCCATACAGACGAACAGTAAGACTGGACGAACAAACGTATTATAAGCAATTTCCATTGTTTAAGGACTGCATCGCTTCAGAATTCTACCAATAAACCGCAACCTAGAGTTCGCCTTGCCCGTTACTTGCGTAATCTGATCATTCCATTTGAGATCATTTCGAATAGTCACACCCAGACTCTTGACGGATGCTACTGCTTCCAAAAACTGGGCATTTATTTTGTACTCGTACATTAATTGGGATTTTCGCCTTGTTATACGTAGTGGGTTACACTAATACTGAGAGATAACTGCCAGTCATTACGCCACGCATTTATTTTCTGCAACTCCTCATTGATTTGTTCACAACTTTCGTCTGATTCTACTTTCCTGTGGACTACAGCATCATCGGCAAACAGTCAAGTGCCGCTGTCAATACCATCAACCAGATCGTTTATGTAAATCGTAAAAAGCTGCCCTGGGGCACACCTGAAGTTATGCTTCTTTCTGTTGAAGTCACCCCATTCATTGTGTGTCAAGCAAACTCGTTACTGGACAGAAGAAATTGATTAAGTGTTTACACATGCTCGTTTGGTAGGTAGATAACTTCTGTGCGGATGAGTGCGGTACCGTGTCCTACCCCGGTAGCACAGGCCGGACACGGGGTGCCTTTTTCTTACGGCTGCCGGTGGGCAGGTGTTGCTGTCCGAATAGTAATCAGCCGCGGCTGCCAACCCCCCGCTCCGCCAGTCTTCCCGTACCTCCCCCGTCCGTCGTTTTATTTTCCCTGCCGCCTCCCTCATTTCAAAGGCCCGCAGCGGACGCCTGGCTTCCGGTTGGCCATTGGTCGGCCCGTCCTTTGTTTCTGCGCCTCCCTGGAAACCTTATGCCTCCGCGTGACCCCGTTCTGCGCCAAACACCGCCGCTGGGCCTATGCGGGACAGAGTTAGGAGTAACGGCGTATACGCTGTGAACTAGCCGCCTGCATTTCAACCTAACAGCGATAACCGGCGACACAAATTGCTGACACACGAAAATCGGATTTCCAAAACCAGTTTTTGCTCTTGCGTTAGCACTTTAGGAATGCTTCGATTTTGGTAGTAGATCTGAAATACAGACGTGCAGGTGACAATCTATGTCTGTAAGAACGAAGTGCCTGTGATAGGGAGTTTTCGTGACGAACAAGAGCCAAAGATGTCCTCTATCTCCTTTTATACAGGGCGATAACTGTGTGAACCGACAAATTGTCGCAGCTTGCAGCATGGACGGGTACAGTGCTTCACTATGAGTAAATGACGCAAACATCGGATCGTTGGGCAAGCGGAAAGTATGGGCCCACGGTCTGTCAATAATGCCTGAACCCGAAACAGACGACAGTATACCGAAAATAACAGGTTTACATCGGGGCACAATCCATTCAGAGTACCACAAATACTGCAGACCACAATGCATGGAAATGCAGGTGCGCAAGTGCTCAGCTGTGGACTGCACGTATTTAATGGTCTGCACTACATCTAATGGTTAACTGGTAATGTCCAGTGTTCTGCCGTCCGTTTCGGGTTGAGGCAGGATTGAGAAACCATGGGCCCACAGTTTCCGCTAACCTGACGAGAATCTAAGTCCCTCACTTATTCTGGGGCAAGGAACGTTCGTTTTGCAGCTTCATTAACCTGTTGATGTGGCTCCTCGGATATGAAACCGGTCGTTAAATAAATTTGTTTACAAGATGCAGCACTTTATCTAGGTCTAATTTGTCTCACGTGAGCTCCCGAGGCCCACCGCACGGTGTCCATGGAGACGAGGCGCTCGCCGGAGCTTAAGTCTTGGTGGTGACTTAGTACCTATGTACCGCATTTTTGAAATGTGACTACGCCTATTCAGGCTGTTTTCGTTTTATTTCTAGACCATGCCCTCGTAGACATATTACAGAATCAGGCATATCTTGTGAAGAAGGTTCAATTACTTGGGCTGAAACCTAGGTAAAGGTTGGTTTGATAGTTTCTTCTATATTTGAAATAAAATGAACTGTGGTGGCTGAAATTCAGTAGCCGAGCCCGCATTTCAGGAGTCGATATTGGTTTACCTGACCTACAAGATCAGTTTATCTAGAACCGGAATTGTGAACCTACGAACACGTAGGAACAGGGTCACAGATTAAGCGCTCCTATGCAATGACGTTTCTGGAGAAACGTTTCGTACAGGCATGTAGTGCAGAGAAATACACTCATGTGCCAACGCATTATGACCACCAGCTTAATATCGTGTAGGCCATCTTTGAAACGCAACCCAGTCGCGATTTTGCACGGTATGGGTTCGAGAAGCGCTTCGCAATGTTCCAGAGGTGAGTGGCACCAGAGGACTACGCACAGACCGCACAATACCCAGAAATTATGGATCAGTAATGTGTATCCGGCTCCAAGCATCTTCCCACATGTCTTTTATCGGCTTCAATTCAGGCGAATTTGGTGGTCAATACACGAGGAGCGTTCATACGTAATGCAACACTTTTTCTGAATGCAGATTGATTTTGTTCAGGGTTCCAAAATACCATATTGTTCTCCACTCTTTTAGCTGCAAAAAACTTATTTTTCAACATAATCTCGGTTCAATGTAACGGCATCTTACTGGGGGGGGGGGGGGGGGCTGATTTCCTCTCAGAGAGGTCACAGTTCGTAATGAAAGACGGTAAATCATCGAGCAGAACAGAAGTGATATCTGGCGTTCTGCAAGGTAGTGTCATAGGCCCTCTGCTGTTCTTGATTTATATAAATGATCTAGGTAATAATCTGAGCAGCCCCCTTAGATTGTTTGCAGATGACGCTGTAATTTACCGTCTAGTAAAATCATCAGACGATTAATTCCAATTACAAAACGATCTAGAGAGAATTTCTGTATGGTGTGAAAAGTGGTAATTGGCACTAAACAAAGAAAAGTGCGAGGTCATCCACATGGGTGCTAAAAGAAATCCGATAAATTTTGGGTATACGATGAATCGCACAAATCTAAGGGCTGTCAATTCGACTAATTATCTAGGAATTACAATTACGAGGAACTTCAATTGGGAAGATCACATAGATAATATTGTAGGGAAGGCCAAGCAAAGACGGCGCTTTGTTAGCTAGACACTTAGATGCGACAAACCCACTAAAGAGACAGCCTACATTACACTTTTCCGACCTCTGCTAGAATATTGCTGAGCGGTGTGGGATCCTTACCAGGTAGGATTGACGGAGGACATCGAAAGGGTACAACAATGGGCAGCCTGTTTCGTGTTATCGCGCAATAGGGGTGAGAGTGTCACTGATACGATACGCGAGTTGGGGTGGCACTCACTGAAACAAAGGCGTTTTTCTCTGCGGCGAGATCTGTTTACGAAATTTCAATCACCAACTTTCTCTTCCGAATGCGAAAATATTTTATTGACACCCACCTACGTAGAGAGAAATGATCATCATAAAATAAGACAATCAGAGCTCGAGCGCTAAGGTTTAGGTGTTTCTTTTCCCCACGTGCCATTCGACAGTGGAATGGAAGAGAAGTAGTATGAAATGGTTCAATGAACCCTTTGCCAGGCACTCAAGTGTATATTGCAGAGTAACCATGTAGATGTAGATGGAGACGTAGCTGTAGGTGTCCGCTTGGTACCATTCTACTGCTCGACGTCTGAGCCAACGCCTTGCTGCGTCAGTAACCTCCCACGCATCCAGTTATTGCTTCCCGCAGCGCGAATCCTTCATTGGGCCACACAGGTGGATCTTCGAACGTGCGAGATCAGGGCTGTAAGGTGGATGAAGAAGAACAGTCCAGTGAAGTTTTGTCAGCTCTCCTCAGTTGCGCAAACTTTTGTGAATGGTTCGCGCTGTCATGGAGAACTTCGTTTAAATTTTTGTGGTGCCAAATACGCTGAAGTTGTTTCTTCAGTTTCTCAATGCAAGCACAATACACTTCAGTGTTGATCTTAGCAAAATGAGGGAGGACATCACACAGAATAACCCTTTCAGAGTACCAGAAGACCGTCGACATGACTGACGGTGCAGCTGTGAACTTTTTCGCCGGAGTGCAGGAGGTGTGGCGCCAGTCCATGGATTGCTGTTTTGTTTCCGGTTGGAAATGATCAAATCATGTTTCATCATACGTGACGATGTTCGGCAAAAGACTGTCAGGATCAGGAGCCACATACCTTTGAGTACTCCAACTGGTATAACACCACTACTAACAGTGCAGCGAGGTGTTTGATTGTGGTCTGTCGATCTCCTCGAATGAGAGTGGCCGCACTTTCCAACATTGCAGGAGAAACTGCTGTGTGGCGTCGGCTGGCAGCGGGAGATCGGACAGGTTTCTACGACCTTGTTGCGGTAACGATAGATGCCTCGCCCAACGAATCACCGTGCTTTTGTTCACTGCCAGGTCTCCGTAGACATTCTGCAAGCGCCTGTGAATATCTACGATACTCAGGTTTTCTGCCTGCTTGGAACGCGCCTCAATTGCAGAGACCATTTTCAAGACTGCGTATAACGCCGCCACGTACAGGAACTTCGTCAAACTGTAGGAGCTCAAAAATGGCTCTGAGCACTATGGGACTTAACTACTGAGGTCATAAGTCCCCTTGAACTTAGAACTACATAAACCTAACTAACCTAAGGACACCACACACATCCATGCCCGAGGCAGGATTCGAACCTGCGACCGTAGCGGTCGCGCGGGTCCCGATTGTAGCGCCTAGAACCGCTGTAGGAGCTGAAGCGGGAATTTTCCACGATGTCCCACAACAAATTCCTCATTTTTGCAACCGAAACTGGCCGAGAAAAAGATGTGTAACATTACTTAATGAATGCCCCTCGTATATTATTCCAACAGTAACTTACCCTCTCTTTGGACCACTCCATCGCTCAAGCAACTCGTGACAAGAGCAACAAAAGTAGACAAGATAGCAGATGAAATTTCTGTAGTTGTAGATCCGAAGTGGAGAGATGAGCTGCCTTGGGAGGTCCGCTAAGGCGCTGCAGTCATGGACTGTGCGGCTGGTCCCGGAGGAGGTTCGTCTTCTCCCTTGGGCATGGGTGTGTGTAAGTGTCCTTAGGATAATTTAGGTTAAGTAGTGTGTAAGCTTAGGGAGTGATGACCTTGACAGTTAAGTCCCCTAAGATTTCGCACACATCTGAACAACATTAGGTCCGGTAAAAGACCGTCAACCATTGGAAAACGGGCGAATACAAGCGTACTGGAATCGAAAACAACGTAATGCCGTTTGCTCAGAGTGTTCAAATGGCTCTAAGCACTTTGGGACTTAACATCTGAGATCATCAGCCCCCTAGACTTAGAACTACTTAAACCTAACTAACCTAAGGACATCACACACATCCATGCCCGAGGCAGGATTCGAACCTGCGACCGCAGCAGCAGCGCGGTTCCGGACTGAAGCTCCTAGAACCGCTCGGCCGGCGCCGTTTGCTCACCTAACCAGAGAGAATTATCGTTCGCTGTTGCACGTTCGCTTCGGTGTAGATGGGGCCTCACCTGATAATAAACAAGAGTAAGATGTCATCGTACGACACAACAAATATTGTTCGACGTTACTGTAGGGAAAAGAAGAAAAAAAAGCACAACAATAAAGTGTATTATCCAGTGATTATATACTATATTATATAATACACTGTATTATTCACCATCTGTAACATAAAGATCAAGCAAAACGAAGAGCTGGCAGTACCGCCTGAAACGTAGTGTGTGGTATGTAAGATGTTTCCGTGTTCATAGAACACTCAGTTCAGTGAGCAGATTACAGTCTCCTTGAAAGTCCATCACGATTCTGTTAGTTGCCTTTCGCACTGCAAGGGTTGCGCTGATATTAGTGTGACAGCCGGCCGGAGTGACCGAGTGGTTCTAGGCGCTACAGTCTGGAACCGCGCGACCGCTACGGTCGCAGGTTCGAATTCTGCCTCGGGTATGGATGTGTGCGATGTCTTTAGGTTAGTTAGGTTTAAGTACTTCTAACTTTTAGGGGACTGATAACCTCAGATGTTAAGTCCCATAGTGCTCAGGGCCATTTGAACCATTAGTGTGACTAATTAGAGTGTCGATGTTCTCTTGTGCACACAGTGACCTGTTTGTCGCGATATCACTCGCATGGAAAATAAAATGTGTTTTAAATTATCTATTTATACCGAGTCGCACAAACAAGTTGCCAAGTCCATGGTGTTCACATTGTGGAGATAAATCGCGGAGTTTTCGGAAAGGAAGTCAGTGCTATGCCAGTTCGTGTACAGTCACATTTGACAGCATTTTTTGGGAATAAAGCCATGTTCACGTCATAACTTGAAAGAAGGCTACTTCAGAGCGAATGTCTTTCATAATCTTGCCCTAACTCGTGACATGTAAGTCACTTGTCAAACTCATAGACGATCCGACACTAACCGACTCTGTCTGCTGGAGCAATGGGTTTTTGCAAAAGAGTTGGCAGATGTTCCCTAGGGAGACGCGGAGACTCTGACGGGTTTTGGCCAACCAGAGCGCTGGCCGCTTATTTGCTAGTAGAAAGCCTCGTGCAGTTTGAACATAAAGCACTGTGATTCCTGGCAGCACATCGAGCAGACATGATGTAGATACTTGTCTGATGTTGCCGATACGAGAACGTCCGGTCGACCGGTTTCAGCATCATCGAGAAATAAAACAAGCGGGAAGCATTCGAGTTGTTTTCATACAGTTGTGTGTTTCGCGTGCGTTAACTATCTGTGAATTAAAGTGACCCAGTTTCTCTGATTCGCATGATCATGCTTCAGAAGTTTCTAAATTTGTTTTCGGTATTCTTGTGCTATGATGCGTGGAGGAGATGTTACAAGGTTTAATCTGATACATATGTTAATCCATCTTCGTTATACTGTTTGTTCAAACATTATATTACATTTATCATACGTTTCTTCTTCTTGATTTACTCAAATATTATTCTGCATTTATCACATGATCTTAGCGAATTTACTGTGTTGTACCTGTTTCTTTGTTAACAAATTCCATCATATGTCTCATACTTCCATTTGTCAATATCTTAGATTCGCTCCTGAACAGCGCTTCATTCATTTATATCACAATATGTTGATGGGCTACTATGTATACATAAGCACGACTTGCAATCACCATTCGTAAGAATTTTACAGCGCTTCAGAAAAGATGTAAATGCAGTTGCTTGAGACTTGCAGTGGCACGGACAGCGTCAGCAAAAACTATCTATTCTATGATATAAACACGTGTCTTTTCAGTGTCAGTCACTTATTTATATTGTCACTGTGCGTTTCGGTGGTTCATGCCATTATCTTCAGGCGGAGAACTGTTTATTTACAGTGATTTCACTGTCATAAATTCATGTTTTCTTTAACTTGATAGTGCATTTTCTAAAAGACAATTTTTATCATTAACGAAAGACGCAAATAACTTTCATTCCCTTGGTCCATTGCTGTGAAAAGGAATCTGTATTCTTCACCAACACCATCTATGTAAATATACAGTACTTCCCACCTGACGATGATGGTATGAAGCATCGAAATGCGAAAACAAATATGTGACTGACGCAGGAAACTGTTTTATTTGTGTTTATCGACTGTCGCAGTCCTCATATGCTGTTCTTTATGGAAGAAATATTCGTAAACGTCTGTCCTGCACAATTTGAGTCTATGAGGCACAATTTATTACGATTTGAGTTAGTGTTGTGCGATACTTAGAAGGAATGTAATGATACAAATTTCGTCTATGTTACTTTCGAGTGATTCTTCCCCACTCCTCCTTGTGCCCTTTCTTTGCGTTTTGCGAAAGATTTGCCCTCTCCTGAACCACGTAACACTTGCCAGGTTGCTCTCTTAATGGGTCAAGTTCAGTGTCCGGGGCTATATTTCAGGGAAGAAACACGGATCATAATCTTGTATGAACACGCTGGATTCTGTTCAAATGTAGGGGTAAGCTTCATACGACGTCCAGCTCACATCTCGCCTAAATATAGGCAACTGGCTTTGTATTGTGACGTCGCGAGCTGTACAGCGGGTACCGTACGTGCTGAAAGACGCAAAGAAAAAGAGGTGTCGAAAAAAAGGGATGAGGGTTGAAGAAACCGGTAGGCTGCCAGGGTGCGTAACAAAAAAGTGATTAACAGGAGCGTGCGCGGCCGTGTAACAGCGCCTGGTAGCTGCTGCCATTCAGCAGCGCAGCAGAGTAAAAAAGAAAAAGGAGGAAAAAATAGAGACCTCGCTGGGTCACGGAGCCTGCCCTAGGACCGAGCAGGGACCAGTTTTTGTCTTCTGCGTAGTGCGTCCTGTACTTTTCGGGCTTGTACTTGGACCTCATTAGGCTATACGATGCGAGCTCGGCGCAATTTCACGACTATTAGGGGAAAACGCCAAACAAACGGATGTGGCGGTACGTCTCCCAGAGGATCTGTGTATGGGCGGCTGCCGCGGACAAACACACACACGCGCACACGTGGTCAGACCGGTCCTGTTTGTGGAGTTCAGTTTCCCGCCTCCGTGAAGCGGCGACAAATGGTTCCAGTCCTCCAGCAATACATCATTCCTACGCCAGCCGTAAATTTACAGTACTCACCTGCAAACTGGCTACTACCTCAGCAGTACTTTATTATTGCTTTGCTACTAGAAAAAAATGGAAAATTGAATAATGCAGTGTGAGCCAGAAGTTACGCAACCATAAATTCAAAATGTTAAAAATGTTATTGACGTACACTCAGAATACACGTTTTCTCATAATGGACGCTGGATATGCCCTGCATCTGTTGCAGCATTCGCCTCAACAGGTATCTCCACGTTACCTGCTTCTTTCTGGATGATCTTCTTCGATGTTGTGCTTCAGTTGGTCGATTCTGTAAGTGTAGTTCTGGTAGAAATTATCCTTCATATTCCCCAAAGATAAATTCGGGGCGAGATAAATCCTGGATTCCAGGCAGCACTTGAAATGATTTGCCCTAAAGAACTCACACAACATTATCATAGTGCTATTCGCCCTGGTCGCTGTTGTACTATCTTGCTGCAGCCAGCAATGTTCTTCACCCATGATACGAATTGAATGATGATGCGAATACATAGAAAGAAGGATCCTTTATTGTATGATTATATGATAGCGGAACAAACACTGGTAGCAGTTACTTCGGTAAAATATTTGGGAGTATGCGTACGGAACGATTTGAAGTGGAATGATCATATAAAATTAGTTGTTGGTAAGGCGGGTACCAGGTTGAGATTCATTGGGAGAGTCCTTAGAAAATTTAGTCCACCAACGAAGGAGGTGCTTACAAAACACTCGTTCGACCTATACTTAAGTATTGCCCATCAGTATTGGATCCGTGCCATGTCGGGTTGACGGAGGAGATAGAGAAGTTCCAAAGAAGGGCGGCGCGTTTCGTCACAGGGTTATTTGGTAAGCGTGATAGCGTTACGGAAATGTTTAGCAAACTCAAGTGGCAGACTCTGCAAGAAAGGCGCTCTGAATCGCGGTGTAGCTTGCTGGCCAGGTATCGAGAGGGTGCGTTTCTGGACGAGGTATCGAATATATTGCTTCCCCCTACTTATACCTCCCGAGGAGATCACGAATGTAAAATTAGAGAGATTCGTACGCGCACGGAGGCTTTCCGGCAGTCAATCTTCCCGTGAACCATACGCGACTGGAACACGAAATGGAGGTAATGACAGTGGCACGTAAAGTGCCCTCAGCCACCCACCGTTGAGTTGCTTGCGGAGTATAAATGTAGACGTAGTAGATGTAGATGTAGATGTCTTAACAAAGGTGATATATTATCGTTTTTAAGTATATATATGCAGGAAACAAACCTTCTGTGAATTTAATGGGGCCTTATAAAAAACGTGAAGGTTTTCTGAACTCCAATATCAGTCATTCTGGCTATTACATAGCCTCTTACTTGAAACCGTGTTTCATCAGAGTCAAAAACATAATCCAGTACCTGTACACTGTTCCGAATAAAACACTAAAATCACTGAAAGTAATGTTTTTTTTTTTTTTTTCCTCTATCAGGTTCTCGAAGTCAGTGCACAAAGTGAATGCGACACGGACAGAGTTTCAGCTTTTTTGTCAAATGGTTCAAATGGCTCTGAGCACTATGGGACTTAACATCTATGGTCATCAGTCCCCTAGAACTTAGAACTACTTAAACCTAACTAACCTAAGGACATCACACAACACCGAGTCATCACGAGGCAGAGAAAATCCCTGACTCCGCCGGGAATCGAGCCCGGGAACCCGGGCGCGGGAAGCGGGAACGCTACCGCACGACCACGAGCTGCGGACAGCTTCTTAGTCGCTCTGAAAATATTCCTGTAAGGTATTTCAGTTTGCTGCCACAATTTCCGCATCGACTTTCTTACGGCCGGCCGATGTCGCCGAGAGGTTCTAGGCGCTTCAGTCTGGAACCGCGCGACTGCTACGGTCACAGGTTCAAATCCTGCCTCGGGCATGGATGTGTGTGATGTCCTTAGGTTAAAATATAGACTTTCACGGCCAGAAATATCATGTCCATTATAATTATCCGGGCTGTTATGCCGTGGTCGGTTGATGAATTTTGTCTCAATTCCCAATGTTTCGTCTCCGACTGCGGGAGACATCTTCAAGGGGGTCCATAGGTCGATGGAAGGTCCAACACACCCACCACACTGCCGCTAAATTCCGTGTCCGCGCGCTCCCGCGCCGCGGTGTGACGTCACGTGTTTTGAAAACGTCAGTGCAATTGGCCGCTGTCCGTCGCCGTCGATCGCCATTGCCATCACCCAATAGTTAGTGCATTGTGGAGATGTTCCATCTCAGCGTCGAGCAACTCAGGTTCACAAATATTTCTAGCTCTGTCCGCTAACGTCTTGATAACACCCCGCTTCTGTTGTGGGTGGTGGTTCGAATCCCGGTGGAAATAACGGTCCGTGTGCGTGGGTTTGCGGTATACTGAGTGGCCCAAACTACCATTTTCGTTTCTAAACACAAGCACATCGAGGAAATGTAATTTGCCGTCTACCTCCTCCTCCATTGTAAACTGAATTCTCGAGTTTATACTGTTCAGATGTTCGTGAAACCGGCTTAGTTCCTCCCTACCATGTCTCCACAACACAAACGTGTCATCCACGTATCGGAACCATACATTTGGTTTTTGCTGGCAGTACCTAAGGCCTGTTCTTCGAATTTCTCCATAAAGAAATTTGCAATTACGGGACTTAGGGTCTTCCCATAGCCACGCCATCCGTTTGCTCATAAAACTGTTCATTCCACTTGAAGTATGTGGTCGTCAAACAACACTTAAACAGTTCTGAAATATCGGCAGGAAAATATGATCCAGCTGTTCCAATACATAATTAAGTGGAACCATGGTAAACAGCGATACCACATCGAAGCTGACCAATATGTCCTCCGGCTGGACCACTATGCCATTCAATTTGCTGATGAAATGTGTCGAATTCTTTATATAAGAGTCCGAACGGCCCACATGTGGTTTCAACAGCGTAGTCGAAAACTTGGCTAACGAGTAGGTGGGCGAACCAGTGGCACTTAGTATCGGTCTTAACGGCACACATTCTTTATGAATTTTGGGCAATCCATAAAGCCTCGGTGGCAGCGAGGACTTTTTTATTAACCGCGACACAGTTCTGAGAACGTTGTTAGTGGGGTCCTTATTCAGCTTCCTATATGCTTGCGGATCCAGTAGATCAGTAATTTTACTCCGATAGTCGGCCATATCCATAACCACCGTTGCGCTTCCTTTGTCAGCTGGGAGAACCAAAATACTATCGTCGTCATTCAGGAGTTTTAAAGCTCTTCACTCACCCACAGTTACATTACTTTTCGGCGGTTTCGCATTGGCTAATATTCTTACTGTTTCTATACGGATTCTTCAGCTGTTACAGAATCCCCACTGCGAATTCCTGCTTCTACACTGGCTATAATTTCTTCCGTGGGCACAAAACGCGGACTAACAGCAAAATTTCCTCCCTTGTCAAGCACAGAGTGGAATGAACAGTTTTATGAGCAAACGGATGGCGTGGATATGGGAAGACCCTAAGTCCCGTAATTGCAAATTTCTTTATGGAGAAATTCGAAGAACAGGACTTAGGTACTGCCAGCAAAAACCAAATGTATGGTTCCGATACGTGGATGACACGTTTGTGTTGTGGAGACATGGTAGGGAGGAACTAAGTCGGTTTCACGAACATCTGAACAGTATAAACTCGAGAATTCAGTTTACAATGGAGGAGGAGGTAGACGGCAAATTACATTTCCTCGATGTGCTTGTGTTTAGAAACGAAAATGGTAGTTTGGGCCACTCAGTATACCTCAAACCCACGCACACGGACCGTTATTTCCACCGGGATTCGAACCACCACCCACAACAGAAGCGGGGTGTTATCAAGACGTTAGCGGACAGAGCTAGAAATATTTGTGAACCTGAGTTGCTCGACGCTGAGATGGAACATCTCCACAATGCACTAACGAAGAATGGATATTCGTCCGCCGAAATAAAACGTGCGTTGAGGCAGCCACGCAGAAATCATACTGACGTAGAGGCTACTGCAAAATTTAAGGTTTTCCTGCCGTTTGTTAAGAATGTAACGGAAAGAAGGGGGGGATCTTGACGAAGCGCAATATTACCGTAATTTACAAGCCCACCAGGAAGATTCAGGAATACTTTAAGCCTGCCAAGGTTGTTCGCAAACCTTTGGAACAAGCTGGAGTGTATAGGATCCCATGCAGCTGTGATGATGTTTATGTGGGTACCACTAAAAGAACTGTTTCTAAACGTTTGGAAGAGCACAAGGGAAATTGTAGAAGAGGAGAAACGGAACGATCAGCTGTTGCGGAGCATGCTTTCCAGCCAGGGAACCACAATGTTCGTTTCGAGGAGACGCAAGTACTAGCGGCCACAAGCGGACGCTACGAAAGGCTCTACAGGGAGGCAATCACCCAAATAACTTCAACCGGAAGGAGGACGGCGTGAAATTACGCGGGATATGGATGCCGGTGTTAAAGAAGATGTATACCACCCGTCCACTACTGGGTGATGGCAACGGCGATCGACGGCGACGGACAGCGGCCAATTGCACCGACGTTTTCAAAACACGTGACATCACACCGCGGCGCGGGGGCGCACGGACGCGGAATTTAGCGGCAGTCAGTAGCGAGCCAGTGGGTGTGTTGGACCTTCCATCGACCTACGGACCCCCTTGAAGATGTCTCCCGCAGTCGGAGACGAAACGTTGGGAATTGAGACGAAATTCATCAACCGACCACGGCATAACAGCCCGGATAATTATAATGGACGTCCTTAGGTTAGTTAGGTTTAAGTAGTTCTAAGTTCTAGGGGACTGATGACCTCAGATGTTAAGTCCCATAGTGCTCAGAGACATTTGAACCATTTTCGACTTTCTTAGTGAACGTAGCAAGGATGCACGGATACTTTCCAATGAGCCATCACTTAACAGCGAACGCCGGCCTGCACGTTCACATTCATTCACACTGCCCGGTTTTCTGAAACGAGCGACCACGTGTGGAAACATTAATTTGTTAAGCGCTCTTGTTTCAGAAAAAGCTACTCAAAATCTTCTTGAAACTTTAAGAAATATTGCGATTTGAAGTAACTTTCGAGAATAACACACATTCAGCCTTGAAAAAACGCATGTTTGCTCAAACGTAGCTAACACAACACTGACATTAAAGAGAGGGAACCTGCTTGGATATGACGTGCTATGCGTCTCGCACCCCACTATTGCTTTTATTTAACGATGCGTAACTTCTCACTCACCCTTTAGAACCCGACTGTGATTGAAATCGTACAATGTAAGAAGTGAAATTCCAATACAATGCCGCACTGATAGTTTTTTCGTGCCTTACCCCAATATGTCCTTTTGCTGAGTCTGCTGTTAGGAGTTTAAATCCATACATGTATAAAAATGTATGTGTGTTTCACATCTCCTTCTAAACCACAGAACCGACTTCAACAAATTTGGAACACGTACGAGTATCTCATACTTCGAGGAAGGGTTCGCTGTGAGGGTAAGAGAAGCTACCTTTCAAAGGGAGGGAGTGGGGGTAAATATGAAGTGTAGCCCACGACGCGCCAATATCCAAATGTTATTCATCCAGTATTTGAGAATGATGACACTTAGTGACTTTCAGTACATATTAAATATATTTTTAAACCTATAAGAAGCTTTTCTCGATGACAAACCACACAAAATGATGAAAGGAAAAAAGTTCATCGTTTTCATCATTTTCACTGTTCATGTAATGAAACAGCTACATAAAGCGTGCCTTTTTAATTTATTGCCTCTTTCTGAATACTACATTCACAACACATTTTGCAGACACGATTCATGTATACCGCTGAATTCACCTGCAAAATTATATCACTGTATGATACATAGTTCAGGGGATATGACGTCCTAAACATTTAGCTGTGGGAAAACGAAACTGCAGGACGACATTCGCTAGAGATACAGGTGACTTATGAGTGCAAATATGTGTGAAATATGTTGAATATATGTGAAATACAGGTGTGTTGGGCAGTGTCTCTAGTATGACCCCAGATAGCATCACATCGCTCTTCTCATTTATGAGTCCACAGTGAGCGCGTAAAGATGTTGTAGAAAGTAGTGTCTCCAGCCAAGTACGAGGGCCTGGTGAGAAATCTCGCCTGAAGCTATGCAGCCAACATTACATAACTGTCGTGCTGGTTTCTTCTTCAAGATAATTCTCAGCCGCATTCTGCAGGGGCAATGAAGATGTTCCTGCATCGTTTACAATTGGAAATGTTTGATTACCCACAATACAGCCCGTAATTGTCTCCCTCTGAGATTCATCTCTAGTCACATGAACCTCTGTCTATGAAGACAACATTGGCAGAGACAACGAGCTGTAGGCCAGCGTGGAGAATTGGCGGAAAGCACTGGCGCCTGCCTTCTATTGTGAGGGTATTGAAAAGTTCGTACAACGCTACGACAGAACGGCGACTACGTAGAGAACTAGCTGGAAGGCGCAGCTAACTGTTACAAATAAAACATTTCTGATATTCACTGTGGTTTCCATTTCGCGATCAATCGTAACTTACTTTCTGGACAGGCCTCGTATATGTGACGTGTGTGTGTGTGTGTGTGTGTGTGTGTGTGTGTGTGTGTGTGTGTGTGTGTGTGTGTGTGTGTGTATGTGTGTGTGTGTGTGTGTGTGTGTGTGTGCTATGGGTGAAAAGGTTCTCGTAAACACCTGGATCGACTTCAACCAAACGTGGCGAACATAGTAATTACTATCTGGAAAGAAGTACTGTGGGGCCATCAACCTCCCACTGGAATAAGGGTGACAGTGTGGAGACAGAAAGATCAGTAGGAGAAATTGGATAGATGTAGAGGGAGAAGGAGTAGATGAACACTGGTATAGGGAGGTGGAGATGTGAAGAGAGAGGAGAAGTGTACAGAGAGAGGAATAGTTGGAGAGAGAGAAAGAGAGAGAGAGAGAGAGAGGAGAGGTGCATAAAGAAAGGAAAGAGGAGGAAATGGAGATAGGGTGTAGGATGAGATGGAGAGAATGGGGGAGGGGGAAATAGAAAATGTAGAGGAGAGAGGAGATCGACGAAGAAGAGGAGAAGACAGACGAAGGAGGAAATATTGGGTGAAGGAGAGATAGAGGGGGAGGAGCATATAGTCAGAAAGCGGGAGGAGAAGCAGATGGGCAGAGAGAGAGGGGCGAAAAGAAGGACAGAGGGGGAAAGGGAAGGTGAACTAAGAGCAGATTGGAATAAATACATACCCAGTCAACACTGGGCACCCAGCTAGTTCTTAGATAAAGTACTCTGTGAATTTGGAGGTAAAAGTAAGTTTACAAACTTTGTCCGGGAAACTCTGACAGACACCGCCTTCAAAGTAAAATTTGTGGTTGAGATACCTCGCAAAACAAATACAGGTGTCAGGTGAGGCAATGATTCATCTCCACTTCTTCACAGAGAACACTGTAAGAATTCGTTCTCAGCAACTGAAGGAATCCAAAATATCAGCACTCATGTTTAGATGAAGGAATACAGGTGTTGCAATGAACTGTCTAGCATTTGCGGATAATTTTGCAAAACTTTTTGAGAGCCTAACAAACGGAGCATTACAAGGCAGTCTTACGGAAAAGACAGTCAACATGACAGTCTTAAAAATGTCCGCGGAGAACAAAATTTATGACAGACATAAAAACAGCCTCAAAGTATTTAATAACAGATATTGGACAGATGGGAACGACAAAAAAAATTAAAATAATTGAGGAAGACTCTTTTGGAAGGCAGTTTAGAAAAATCTGCTTTAGAGGAAAGGATGCACATAATGAAAAACGCGTTTGGTATAGCTAAGAATGCCTACGACAAAAAGTGATTATCTAAAAAACTTGAAATAAAGCACTGCAACATAGCAGCGAATCCTGAATGCCTTTGTGGTAGTGAATGTCTAGCATAAATTACAAGCATGTTAAAAGAATTTAAAAAAATACGGAATATACAGTGCGTTCGGAAAAACGCTGTGCACTGGACTACGGATTACGGGTGTCTATTACGTTGGAAATTAGAAACAGTGCTGGCGGACCACATGTTGGAAGAAAAGATTTTTCGTATACATGTAGTTGTTTTCTAGTTCGTTCTACTATTGCGCAACATTAACTGTTGGGTTCAGTTCATGAAAGTTAAAGTACACTGTAAAAAAGAATTAAGAATCACCTTTCGATACCACGTAATTTTCTCCCATCCCGAAATTCGGCTCAAAGGTGTCTACAAACTTCCTCTGTAACGGTGCAAAATTGTGGCGACCACCGACGTCACCCTCGGGCTCAGCGACGCTTCCACCAACAAACTGTTGACAAACACGAAAAAGGCCACGGCTTAAGAGATCACGTGAGCTTCAAGGTGGGTTAATGATGTATTGGCACGAAATATCACAGCAATTCTGCTGAACGCCCCTGCGGATTCGTTCCACGATGGGAAGGTCGTGACAACCCCCTGCTACCCACATTCCCCCCTTCTCTTAGCACCTCTGCTGTCGAGGTCAGAACAGCGATACCCACCGTTCAAATTACACGGTTTTCTTATGGCTGGTCGACGGAAATATTTCAGACATATCTCCGATCAGAATCGACATGAAGATGCCTAACGGGATGGCATAGGAGACGCCAATGAAGCCACCCCTTTCCTTGGTGCGTTGATCCCACACATTTACGCTGTCGAAAATGACAGATTTCAGTGCGGTGAACGACAGGACAATCTTGACAACGTCCGACATTGCCGCCATCACATGCGCGCTTCAACGCTACTCTAAGGACATCGTGGGGCTGCAACCACAGCGGACGTCATCTGACCCTTTCGAAGTTTAGTGCGACCTCAACTTTTGTTCTGGTACTTAGCAAAAGTGTACCAAAAACATTCGACGAAATTTGAAAGTGATCCGAAGCAGGGAAGGGGCTTAATTCTTTCCCGGTTCTTCTGTTTCGTGACCTCGTGTGACTACAAGGGGCGGGAGGGTGAGGTTGTGTTACATTATGATGTGCGTGAATAAAACGCCAAAATGTCCGTCGAAGATCCCCTAGTTCTGCAACACTCTCGGTGCCACCCACGCAGCTTTGTTCAGCACTTCCAAAATATGTCTTTCAGTATGTTCAACATCGTTTCAGCCTCGTGGCTGCTCTACCGCCTGAGGCTAGATAACCCTTTCGACATCTCTTAGGAGCGGATTGTCTGCCTTCAGGTGTTAGAGCAACCGCGAGACTAAATTGGCGTCGCAGTTTCCGACAGGTATTTCGTCAAGGCGATTTAGATCATCAGGTATTTGATGAAATGTTCACGGAAAAAGACATACGCCATCGTAATGCGGTTCGACGACTTATTGAGAAACTTCGGGAGACGGGCGTAGTTTTCGATACTGAAAGAAATGGAAAATCACCTAAACTACCAGAAGTTGTAGGATGTTTCTGGCTATGCAACAGAGCCCAGCAAAGTCATTGCGCATCTTGACACAAGGAAAGGATTCCAGGTTTGCCACCGCGGCTAAAGCATTTAGGCAGCCATGAAACTGCTCCTGTCTAAAATGTCAACATCGCATGAATTGAAAGACGTTTAGGAATGCCAATGCTGTTTTCCATATAACCACCTGTACAGATGGTCATGTTAAGACACAAAACATCCGATCATGGTTAACACAGAATCCTCGCGCTGTGCTCGAAACGCTATTTCATGATTATAAAACTGGACTATGGGTAGAAACATCCCTATGCCGCGTCGTCGGCCCTTTACTTTTTGAAGAAATCTTGGACACTGAGCGTTATTTGAAAACGTAGGCTTTCGCGGCCGTTGCCACAGTCAATAAAATTCTTCTGGGTTTGAGGCCACATTGTCAAAATAAAATTTCGACGTTTTGGCGACTGTTGCAAGGCACCTTCCTCAGGATGTACAGCAGTTAGCAATACACCTTGAGGTAGGCGCCTTGCAACAGTCACCGAAACGTCGAAATTTTGCATTTGACAATGTGGCCTCAAACCCAGAAGAATTTTATTGACTGTGACAACGAGCGCGAAAGCCTACGTTTTCAAACAAAGCTCAGTGTCCAAGATTTCTTCAAAAAGTAAATGTCCAACGACGCGGCATAGGAATATTGAATTTTATTGACATTGAACCTTATTGTTTAATGGCCTACAGTTTCACTGGCCAACAAAAGGAAGACTGATGACTGCAAAAAGATGGCTAACAACGCTACGAGTCTTCTGAAAGAGTATCATGAGGAACGTATCCTCTCAAGAAACCTGTGGCCTCGCTCGCCCGAACTAACTCCACCAGGTATTTTTCTTTCAGGAGCAGCTAGTGGTGTATCGCAGTTGCCCATGCTCGCTTTGTGACTTAAAAACTGAAATATGAGTAATTAAGTACTTAAGAAACATATCAAAATCAGACCATATAAAGAATTGTTTTCCAAGAAATTAAGCAAGTTCAGACTCGTGTAACCGCCCGTGGACGTCACCTCCAACACATGTTGTATCGATAGACATACTTTCAGAAGATCCTATATTATGTCCTCAGAAAAGGGTATCATTTTACAAGCCAACGACGTCATTTACCAGAACACAGAAAACATCAGAAACAATAAGTGAAAGGAATCTACGGTTTTCTGGACACTTTTACAGAATGGTCGCGTCGCAGGGTAGTGTGTTGGGACTCTTGCTGGTGTACGCTAATGCACGTGACGGATCATATTTACAGCAGTCTTGGTTAATTTGTGCAGGTGATACTGTAACATACAATGAAGTACTCGCTGTGAAAATCTGCACAGATGTCTCGGGCGTCCCATGACGAATGATCAAGATTTACGGATGACAGGAATGCTCATTTTAAGCAAAAAATTTCATGTGGACATAGGTCCTATTCAGAAAGGTTGCGAGACAGAACATATCTAATGTGCATTCCGTTTTCGGTTAGTGGAGCGCACGTATTCGTCTTACCCACCTAACCTTTTTGGCGTTTTATTCTAATGGATGTCCTTCTGCCATTTAAACAGCCTGCCGAACGCATACTTGTGCATGGTGTCTTGTGAGAAAAGCAGTGATAGGGACTGAGAATGAATCAGAGAGAATCATCAGATAACTGTGTTTGTACACGCTGTATCTAAAATTCCACGCATCTGCATTAATGAAGGACGTGCAGATACGGTGTATGTTTACAGTTTCTGCGATTGTAGTGCTCCTGCTGCTGACGAATAATACTATCGGCGCTTTCCGACACGTCCAATTCCTGAGTGTAGAGGGGGATGTCAGAGTTTCCAGCACATTTCGTGTTCTCCAGAATTCTCATTTTTTTTTCTGAACTTGTAACAGTGTAACCTGTGCAGGAACAGCAAGAAATTTTTGAAATGGTGCAGCGTAATGTGGCGTGTAGGACAATGCTTAGAAGTGAATGTGTAAAAAATACGAATATATTAACAATACAGGTTTTTCTGTTGATACATTGTAGAATGTATATTTTAATGTTTACTGACTGTTGTATTTGTTTACACGTGCTATACCTGACAATGTATTGGATAATATAAAAAATGTATATCAGGGCACTTTAAAGGCGTCATGTCTCGAAAACCATTAGTCAATGTGTAACAGAGAAAGGCAGTGTTCAGAAAGGCAGTGTTCAGAAAACCAGTTACATATTCTTCCAGCCCGATGCGCTTTGCTGTTCTCGTCTTGAAAAGTAGGGGTATCAATAGCATACTCGTCATGGAAATGCTGACTGAACAGCAACACTTGATCATTCAGAACGCTTAAATAAACATGCTTCTTAATGATAGTGGCCACCTCACTTAGAAGACCCTATTCATAATAAGAAAAACATCCCCAAAACATCATAAACCCACCTCCAACTTGAAATGAGCTTCGATACATTCAGGATCAAATGTTTCATTTGGCCTTCGGCACACTCGACGACGTGCCTCATATGAGTATAGGCAAGAGCGTCGTTCGTCAGACAACTTCACGCTCCACTAGTCAGCTACTGCTCCTGTTCACTGATTTCTAGCCTCGCAGCTCTATTGTGCGGTTGTGAGCAATGGCCTCTTGGGAGCTGCTTGACTAATAATGTTTACTGCATGCTGTTTCCGCCGCAATGTTCTCGCTCTAACAGGCGGGGCTGGACCGTCATGCTCTGCCTGCAGCAATTCCTGTCGCGTTTAGAAAAGATTTTGATTCTCGAGCCGCGAAACGCATCTCCGGTCCCTCTGTCAGGACGTATTTCCGACCACAGTTCTGATGTCATGTTGCAGGGCCAAGTATTTTAAAATACTATTTGTAGAAACGTCGAACAATCCGCCGCGAAACACCAACAAACCCAGCAACTTCACGCTCCGTAAGCCCGTAGGAACGGGCAAACAGAATGGCCTCTTTTTGCACCCTGTCGTGTCCTAACATTTACCCTGTTTATCTAATATTTCCGCTCGAAGCAAGAACTCCTGAAATATATTCACATTTGCTAATATGGACAACCATCAGCTGTATAATATAACGAAGACAACGAAAATATAGTAGGTCCATTTTAAAAAAAACATAAGTTTGTGTTAAAAATCACATATGCTTTCGTTTTAGAATGTTTCCAAATATGTACATTCATGGGCCCCAGCCCTACATTGATACCGATGAAAGTCGTTTTCCAATAGCTGTTATTGTTCCAAAGATATTTTGGGTGGACAAGATAGCTGGGACACCCTGTATATTACAGAGGGTATCTAACCCTCTGTCTGAACACGCTACCGTGCCGGCTAACATTAGGCTACCCGAGCGCGATTCAAGGCCAGACTCAAACTTCCATATGTCTTCAGCCATGCGCCTTCAACCTTCACTCGTACGTCCATTATATATGTTCCTGTACATGTGAGACGTTTTACTCGAAAGTCGTTTACCCAGTATTGGCGGACAATAACGATACTGCAGTGCCCGTATTTTTCAGTACGAACCCGGACATGCATGTATGTCTGACGGAACATTGCAGCCGACGTCTGAAGAACACATGCACTGCAACATCGAAACATAAACGTTTCGGTGATCGCTACTGCCTTATGCTGACCCAGAATCAGTGCACGGTGAACACGTGCTTCGATCGCTGCGCCATCTACAGTATAAAGGCTCAACGATTCATTTGCTCGTGGCACTGGGGTGACTAATTTTTTGTCTGATGAACTTACTTAGAGGTGGTCACTCGGCTTCCTTCGTGTCCACATTTCTCTCAATCTCTTCCTGTGAGCTTTCTTTTTCTCTTCAGACCACAGTTAGTCAATACAGCATTTATGAATAATGAACCTGAATATTTCGCGGTTTAGGACATCATCTGGTGTAATTCCTGCCAATTCCACATTGGTTTTGATATCGCCAATCGAATTCATCGTGTTGGTTTTTGCTTCACTCCTTTTGTCAAAGAATTCGACCATTTGTTAACAAAGACCTGTCTCGATTCATTCATGTAATGTAACCACAGGATCTTAACCTTAGTTTTCTAATGTCACTGTAGACATTTGTGTTTTATTTGACTTCCTGTTCACCTTTGAGTCGGTATTGTTCACCTACAAGTTTTGGGCCCAGGATTTTTCTCACAGCTATCCATAACATTAAAAATAATACCAAACCGTACAATCAATCAGGAATATACAAACTTAACTGCAACTCATGTCCAAAAACATACATAGGCCAAACAGGGAGAAACTTCAGCATACGGTTTCGAGAACACATGGATGCTCTTCGTTTAAAAAACTTAAATAAATCCACATTCGCCCAACATGTAGCAGAAGAAGAACATCAAGTAACAGACATATCCCATAACCTACAAGTTCTCCACCTAGCCAACAAAGGAAAAAGAATGAACCTCCTAGAAGAAATCGAAATTTATTCACATAAACATGCATCCCCTTCTGACATACTTAACGACCAAACAGAGCTACCAAACCGAATATTTCTTAAAAACTTCCACACACTACTTATCGAACCACTCACTATGCACAATCAATAAATAACATAATCTAATATAAACCTAACCAAATGCATGTAATAGTATAAAACATAAAAATCTTAATTCTATCTTTGTTATATTGTAAATGTATGAATTACTGCGTTGTATAAATGTGTTATGTTAGTTTATTATCTTCAATACTACAAAAAAAAATTGTATACATTGTACTTAGAATACTTCTGTCACCCAAGCCAATGTTTAGAAAACAGTAGCTTATCTTATAACCTCAACACTTTCGAAAAATATAACTCTGTCCATAGATAAACCGTTTGTATGTAAACAAAAACTGTCAGTCGACAACATGGCGGATAACGCAGTGCGCCTGTGTAAAATACGTGGTAAAAAGTGTTTGTGTTGTTGCAAGAAAGAAGAAAAGCCAAGAAAAAACAAGGAGAGGAGAATGTAAGTAAAATGAACAACTGATAGTGTGTAACTTTAAACTCGCGAAATTGAATGAAATGATTGGTATCGTTGCTTTTGCACAGGCCTGCTGCAGCATCCAAACTGCTGTCGAGATTGTACTACTGTAGTAACTGAAGATCCATGTAATTTGCCAGCTGAAGATGGGTGCAAACCCGAAATGCATATTGGCATAAATAAAACGCATTAAAAAGTGGCTGGTTGCTGTATTTTTACAATGAAATATCATTATCCACGGCCACGGAGCTCAACAGTCCAAATATAATGGACAAATTGTTATTTTTATTGTCTGTTTTCCTGTTCAAAATTATTGTTACTGATTCACAGAGGTATCCTGGTTTAATTACTGGCAATGTCCTAGTTTGTTCTTACTGCAGATATTTTGAGGAAATCGATATCCACGTTCCGTCTTTTGGCACGTAATTTCTTTTGCTTTTGTTTTGATTCAGTTTTCCTGAATGGTTGCATCGGTATATTAGGTTTTATTTTGCCATATTTGACCTCTTTGAATTTTGGTGGTTGGTCGTTACAAGTAATGAATTCTGCCCTTGCAAGAGATACCTCGAGACCTACCTATTCTGCAGTTTCTTTCAGGAGTTGAGTCTGATTTTGAACTGCCCAAGTCTTGTGTGTTGAGAATGCCATATCGCCAACAATTGTTAGGCAATCTGTAAATAACTTGTTGGTTCGTTGATCAAATTTGGAGATTTGCAGATCGTAATGTCTTATTTGTGTGTCCTCGGAGAAACATTTCTCGTTCTATATATTTTTGCATCGAATTTCGTTTGCTTTTGTGCGCATTCCGTTTTCCTAAGTTATTGGTTACACCGAGATACGTAATTTGTCGAACCCGTTTAATTTTCCTATATTTCCTTTCTATGGATGTTGGTGCTTATTTGTTGCAGGTCATTTATGCTCTCTCTTGAGAATGTATATGAAAAGAGACTTTTTCTGCAGTGTTTTTCAAGACTTTAACCTGATGTTTGGCTGATGAAACGTATCGCTTTAAGACTGCTAAATCGTCTACGCGGTGGCCAATTTACAGCTAACCAGCCTTTGGCTAAAGTGAGTTGTTGGTCAGTTCTGATCGATTTTTCTTTGCGCCTTTCTTTTATGACTTTCTCGAGGACGCAGTTGAAAAGTCTCCTTCGTTTACTTCCGTTTTGACTTCGAAAGGATCTGAGATTTTTCTCCTAAACTTAACCTTGGACTCTTAGTAGCGTCATTTATTAAACAGGTTTCGTGACGCAACGAAACGCAGCTGCTGATGATGCCAAAATCACTGAAATGCATAGCTTTCGCTTAATTTCTTTTACAACATATTCGTTTATTTTCTATACTGCTTGCCTTACGATCAGAACACATCATGTAGTGGGACAGGTCTGTATTTCAGCGATCCCTCGTGCAAACTAGTATGGAAAACAACAACAGACGGTAGAGTGCGTGCGCGTGACGCAGCAGGCTCGGGCGGCCTGACCTACATCACGTCACGGCGCGAGGGTCTGGCGCGACCTTGGCTGGCTGCGGGTAACGGGACACGCGCTCAGCCAATGGCGGACTCGCTACAGCCGCTGGGGTCGCTACCGCAGCCGCTACCGTATAACACACGCAACCCGGACAGCCCTCTCTTCGACGTGCGCTTAGTTCCAAAAAGGTATACAGTCAACTAGGGATGGGTTAAACTGCGATTTCAAACTTCCTGGCAGATTAAAACTTTGTGCCCGACCGAGACTCGAACTCGGGAACTTTGCCTTTCGCGGCAAGTGCTCTCCTGCGAGCTTCTGTAAAGTTTGGAAGGTAGAAGACGACATTCTGGCAGAAGTAGAGCTGTGAGGACCGGCCGTGAGTCGTGCTTAGCTAGCTCAGATGGTAGAGCACTTGCCCGCGAAAGGCAAAGGTCCTCCCGAGTTCGAGTCTCAGTCGGGAACACAGTTTTAATCTGCCAGGAAGTTTCATATCAGCGCACACTCCGCTGCAGAGTGAAAATCTCATTCTGGAAACATCCCCCAGGCTGTGGCTAAGCCATGTCTCCGCAGTATCCTTTCTTTCAGGAGTGCTAGTTCTGCAAGGTTCGCAGGAGAGCTTCTGTAAAGTTTGGAAGGTAGGAGACGACATTCTGGCAGAAGTAAAGCTGTGAGGACCGACCGTGAGTCGTGCTTCGGTAGCTCAGATGGTAGAGCACTTGCCCGCGAAAGGCAATGGTCCCGGGTTCGAATCTCGGTCGGGCACGCAGTTTTAATCTGCCAGGAAGTTTCATATCAGCGCACACTCTGCTGCAGAGTGAAAATCTTATTCTGTAAACTGTGATTTTCCGAAATCAGTGATTTCTTTGAATGCTACTTTTCGGTAACTGCGATTTGTCGCAATTAAGAATCGCAGTTAACGAATTCACGACATCTATCCCTCTGCTATTTCTGCGACTTCTGCGATTTTGCTACTCCTGCGATTTACTCTATTTCTGCGACTTACGCGATATCTGTGACGTCTGCGATTTATCACCGTAGATGATACCGTGTTATTAGGCGCAGCTAAGAAATGAAACCGATAAATATGTTCTGCCTGTATAGGCGATTATTTATGAAGGTTTAATGTAATGTTTCAGTAACCCAACTGACAAAAGTTTACCGGATATTGTATTATTAGCATTTCCAACGATTCTTCCTAAGTTGTTACATGATACACAAAAGATATGCTTGCCTACAGATAAAATTTCGTCTCAACAAAACTTTCAGTATTAAGTACGTTTTACTTATTTTCTTCGTTTGGCTTTAGTTTTATATTAATGCAACAGGTGTGAAAATACTGACTGTGTGATGTTCAGAATTCTAACACAAATGTCATACAGTACCATAAGATTTCATATTTAGAATACAGATTCTGACAGCTTTGTTACGTTCATAAGCATCTGAACCACATTCCAGTCACTCTGTATAACAATAATTCAAAATTTGAGTGACAGCAGAACTGGAAAAGTTGCCACAGCGCTTTTACACCGTTTTCGTCAGAAGTAAGGTTAGTTCCTAAGTTTGTGAATAAAGGTAGGGGCATCGTTTATACAAAGTGTGAAACCTTCCCCCACTCCACTGCTTTCGTTACCAGAAGTATTAGCAGTTGTATAATGTGTGTTATATTGCTAGTAGCACTATAAAAATTTAATAATCCTTGTGATTTTTCAGACGCATTTCCCGTTTCGATTACTGACTGCTCTATGTACCCATCCGCATCTAGAAGAGATAATCGTGTAGATTCAAAATAACCCTTGAAGAATTCGCAGCGTACAAGGCCTACAATTGATAAGGGTGCAAAATGAGTACTGGTACTGTGTATCATTGAAGTCGTTATGTGATTTGAAAGGCGTGATAAATTAATGTGAACTGCACTGTGACTGAATTATGAATACTCCAAAACTTTCTGCCGCGTACGGTACTTAGTGATAAAGACTTGCTAGACAGTCTCACTCATCCTTCCATCCCCCCCCCCCCCCCCGCCTTGGATGTTGGTTGTGATGACAGTCTGACCTGTAGCGTAGTCCAAGGTCTAGGTTAGGTTGCACGGTTACTTGTTTTATGGTTGATGATGCGTTAGTGAAAGCAGTGTAAAGCAGTGATCTTACAGTTACAAGTTGACATTGGGAATAGTGGTACTGCAAAATCTGAAAATAGAGACAAAAGTTTAACTGCGAACTTAGGCCGTCAGATTGCACACTGCATTGAATGTTAACTGCTCTTTTTAGTTGCTTCTTGTTACTTCTACTTGCCACTTGTCACTAAAATCGCAGCTAGACAACAGGTTCACAAGAAGAAGTACGAAATTCGGCCAACAGATGGTATACGGCGTTGAATGTTAAAAGCTACTTGCGACTCCTAGTAATGACTGAAATTGCATCAAGTTCTGTAAAGCTGTTATTGTGGTGTCTGTGACTTCTCAGTGACTGTGGTTTGTAACAGATACGTGATTTCTTCCTCACCCCTATAATCTACACAGGGACGCTGTCCATGCGTTAACAGTGCTCTAGGTGGCAGCAACAAATACAGGGTGCCAATTATTGAACTATATGAAACAAAATCATCATAAATTCTGTACGGTTTGCGTTGGGACGTTCAGACTGCACGGTTGGCAGCGGGGCATGATGGGAATTAGTACGGTTCGTTTTAGCGACGAAGCCCACTTTCATTTGGATGGAAGCGTCAATAAGTAAGGTTGGTGCATTTGGGGTTTCTGAGAACCTGTATTTCGCGATCGAGAAGTCTCTTCATCCCCAACGGGTGACTGTGTGTTGCGCAATGCAGAGTCAAGCAACTATCGGTGCGGTATTCCTTGATGGGACGTTCACTACCGAACAGCACGTGAGGGTTTTGGAAGGTGATTTCATCCTCATTATCGACAGTGACCCTGATTTCGACAAGAAGTGGTACAAGGAAGATGGAGCTCGACCCCATCGAAGCAGGAGAAAGTTTGATGTCCTGGAGGAGCACTTGGAGACGGTATTCTGGCTCTGGGGTAGCCAGAGGCACTGGAATGGGCCCTAACTGGCCTTCATAGTCTCCAGATCTGAACACATGCGCCTCCCTTTTGTGGGGCTATATTTAAAGACAAGTTTTACAGCAATAACCTCAAAACAATTGTTGAGCTGAAAAAACTATTCAGGTGGTCATCGACTGCATCCACATCATCGCCAATGATGGCAGGCATAGCGAACATGTCATTACCTAAATCCCAATATATGTAGTGGCATTTATATGCTGAATAAAGTGTGTGCACGCCATAGTTTGTAACTAATTTACATTTATTTTGATATAGTACAATAATTGTCACCCTGCAACAGTGGATGCCATATTTTACAAGTCAACTGTTGTGTACATAGTTCCAGGTAGTCAGCACGTACACAACTTTCCCAATAGGGCGCGCCCCGCTAAGCACAACAGCGCAGGCGCAGCGCTCGTCCATCTCTGCACTACGAGATGGTGCTGTCTTAGAGACGGACCAAATTCTGCTTCCGTCGATACACGTATTAATATGTAACACAGCCAATGATATTGCTGCTAACATACAACCTTTTCGCCTCGCGGTCACACTCACACAGTGTTACATGAACGCGCAAGGTGTTATAACGAGTGTACAGACCTCCGATTAGTCAGTCTGCATGTGTCTGGAGCAGTCTGTACGAGTTCTACATTTGTCTGTACCAGTCTATAGTCAAGTTTCAGTCTGCGCCTAATAAGATTACCCTATTCCTGTACACAGCCATGAAGATAAATGTATAGACACTTTTGTCAAGTATCAGAGATATATGTGAGAATAAGATTAACTTACCAATACCAAAGGAACTTCAGATTGTCAATTGTAAATAGCATCCAGAAAAAGTTCAGTAATTTTTATGCTTGTTATTATTTTAATAAATGTGTCTGAAAATTAATCAAGTTCTGTTTAAAGATGGTCACCGTCAACCTGCTATTCTAAGTGTGCAAGTGGCATTTTTATCATCTGACCTAACGGCAGAAGATAAACACACCACGATAAGACCACGAGACATATTGCTGACACTCGCCTACTTCGTTAGAGCGACAGGGCAAATAATCTGATGGTGTGTGTACCGAAGGTCTTACAGTACACACACCACATCAACAGATTCAGCATATCAGTCAAGTTGGTGCAACACAGCGACCTACACAAACAGAAGTTTCGTCTCGTTATCGAAATCCAAGGAAAAGTATTTGTCCGGATCATAAATCGTGTCCAGCAAGGGTATTACGGAACTTTCAAACATCAGAAGAGGAGAATGATTTTCTTCTTAAGTTTATATATTGCATTCAGAATGTTGAGACATAGATCGAGTTTATTTACTGGGTCTGATAAGCTAAATTTAGAGGGGAATGTCATTAAAGTACTCTGATAAACCTGTTGTTAAAAAATTGCTTCGCTTGTAGGTTGCATCATTTGTGCGAAACTAAATCAATGGAGGACAGAGGAAAACGGCTCAGACAAATTTACACAAATCTAATATTGTTTATAGGACAATGTTGGCCTTTCCTGCAGAGTGGTGTGCTCACTAAGGAAATAAAGACTCAGCTACAGTTTAATATCGAATAATGTAGGCCTAGATAACAACACTATTATAAAAATTCTCATTTACTGTATACTGTAAACGTGTTTTATTTCAGTTCTCTTTATTCCTATTAGCTTCACAGCAGAAATTTTCGACGGTCAGTTGGGATTTGATTTTTAGCTCAATCTACAATACGATACAATTTTATTTTATAGATTAACAAATTGTCCTTGAAAACCTGGAATTGTAACAACAATAGTTTTGTTTGTTAAACAGTAACACTTGGTTTTACAGAGTCGAAACAGCAGGTTGACATCACATTTATGGTGTCCTGTAGGATGTTGTATCGTGCAGCTGGTAACACAACTGTATGAATATTCAACCTAAATGCATTGGTCGTCGGCGATGTGGTAGTTGCTCTTTCCCGAGTCACAAGTATCCTTACGCAATATGACTTGAATAATGACAGTCCTAATTTCAATCAGAAATGCTCAAAGCCACACAAAAACAACAAAACACTGAAACAAAGAAATCTTGCCTACATATATGTAGTTCTCCTCAACAGCATCGATAGTTAAGCATTCGAACCATGTTTTCAAATATTTGTTACTCGACCATCATTTGCTTTCACTATAAATACCAACGATCTGTAAAATGTACCTCTGACAAACATGCAAGGCAGTAGTTCCAAGCGTGAAATGTCTTCAAGTCAGAAGTAGAAAAGCCGCGCGTAGTGGCCGCGTGGTTTCAGGCGCCATGTCACGTATTGCTTGTCCCCTCCCACCGGAGGTTCGAGCCCTCCCTCGCGCATGGGTGTGTGTGTAGTTCTTAGCATAAGGTAGTTTAAGTCAGTTTAAGTAGTGTGTAAGTCTAGTGACAGATGACCTCAGCAGTTTGGTCTCTTAGGAATTTACACACTTTTGAACAGATGTAGAAAAACCGAATGTAAAAGTTATAAAGGAATTCAAGTGTATCAATAGGGAAAGATACATTGCAAAAGTACGCTTATTTACGTAGCAGTTAAGTCACCAAAACACATTAGCAGCTCCCACTTCACAAATATCACACGACAAAAGCGATTCATAATGGGAATCAATTCCCGAAGCCCGTCGTTTCTGTGACTGGAAACAGCAAATGCTGTTGTATAAGAAGAAGAAACATAAGATGCCGAGCTAACAGACAACTACTATCGCCCAGCCTGACATTGCAAAACGCGGCGGCGAAGTTTCCAAATGTTCGCAAAATGAACGAAAATTATGCACTTTGAGTAGCTACCGACTGAAGATTGCGGAGTATATTTCCAAACACGTTGTGGGTAGCTAATTGAAGCGGTGCCTGGGGCAGAAATTCTGTATGTTTGTTTCTATTTTATGCACAATGTCACAGAACAGTCGACTATGGAAGAGACTATTTTTTTAAAAAAAATATGTGTTACAAGTAATAATAAAAACATGTAATTCAATAACAATAATAATAATTACACTAGAGTAATTTATTCCACGTCTCCCCCCGCCCCCCTCCTCCCAGGCATCATGCATCTTGCCGTTGGTGGGGAGATTTGCGTGCCTCAGAGAGACAGACAGCCGAAATTTAGTTGCAACTACAACGAATGGGTGTGCGTCGGGAAAATAGAAAAATGTGCGGTAGCAGCCTTTTCAGTAGTTGCAGAAGCAACAACCTGGAAGACAGACTGATGTGGCTTTGTAACGTCAAACAGTACAGCCTTGTTGTGCTGGTATTGTGAACGGCTGAAAGCAAGGGGAATTACAGCCATAATTATACCCGAGGGCATGCATCTCTACTCTATGCTTAAACGATCATGGCAGCCACTGGGTTCAAATACCCCGGAGGTAAAATAGTCCCCTATTCGGATCTCTGGGTGGGAACTGTTCAGGAGGATATCGTCATTAGGAGAAACAAAACCGGCATTCTAGGTATCAGAAAGTCGAATGTTAGATCCCGTACTCCGGCAGGTAGATTAGAAAATTTACAAAGGGAAGTTGGTAAGCTGAAGTTAGATACAGTGGGAATTAGTGAAGTTCGGTGGCTGGAGGAACAGGACTTCCGATCAGGTGAATAAGAACAGAATCAAATATGTGTAATGCAGGAGTTGGTTTACTAATGAATAGAAAATAGGGATGCGGGTAGGTTACTATTGAACAGCATAGTGAACTCCCTATCGTAGCCAAGATAGCCACGAAGCCCATATCTACCACAACAGTACAAGTTGATATGCCAACTAGCTCCGTGGAAGAGACTGAAGAAATGTATGTTGAGATAAAAATAAATGATTGAGATAGTTAAGGGAGATGAAAATTTAATAGTGGTGGGGGGTTGGAAATAGACAGTAGGAAGAGGAGGAAAAGTAATAGGTGAATATGGACTGTGGAAAAGAATGAAAGAGGAAGCCACCTGGTAAAACTTTGCGCAAAACTGTAAGTAGGCTGTTTATGTTTTCTTATTGGCAACGTTACGTAGCGCTCAATATGAAAATCACTGGCTGTGTGTGCAGTCTGTGGCTAGTTTGCATTGTTGTCTGCCATTGTAGTGTTGGGCAGCGGCAGCTGGATGTGAACAGCGCGTAGCGTTGCGCAGTTGGAGGTGAGCCGCCAGCAGTGGTGGATGTGGGGAGAGAGATGGCGAAGTTTTGCAATTTGTCATGAACTGATATATATATTATGACTTGTGATGATATTAAGGTAAATACATTGTTTGCTCTCTATTAATATCTTTCATTTGCTAACTATCCCTATCAGTAGTTAGTGCCTTTAGTAGTTTGAATCTTTTATTTAGCTGGCAGTAGTGGCGCTTGCTGTATTGCAGTAGCTTGAGCAGCGAAGGTTTTTGTGAGGTAAGTGATTTGTGAAAGGTATAGTTTAATGTTAGTCAGGGCCATTCTTTTGCAGGGATCTTTGATAGTCAGATTGCGTTGCGCTAAAAACATTGTGTGTCAGGTTAAGCACAGTCGTGCATAATTGTTCAAAGGGGACGTTTCATATGTCGACCCTTAGCCTAGGATACCTCACTGGAATCTTCTGATTTTTTCTTGTAGTTTGTGTATTTAGTGTAGCTTTTGTTTATTGCTAGCGCGTAATTGTAGAGAGAATCTCCTTTGTAGTTGTAGTTTTTCATTGTTGTAGAGTAAAACAGTTGTGGCATGCATGTAGATTTGCACCAAGTATTTCGCAGCTGCGCTTGCAATTAACTAGATATTATTTTCAGTGCTATGTTAATGTGTTCTCTTATTTTTGATCTTCAAATTGTGTTTTTCTGTGTTGTCGTGTGAAATACTGTGACAATAATGGCGTGTGAAAAACGTAACACTAGGCTCCAAACTAAACTGAGAAATAATAGTGATGACGAGCGTAGCTTATCAGCGCCGCCGAGTAATGAATTTACTAATGTTCAAAGTAGTAATTTGGTAACTGTGCACAGGGAAATGGAGCGGGCGTCAAACAATGGCGTGGACAGTGAAACAATTAGTGAAGAGGGAAGCATTATCGATCGACCGGTCGGCAATAGCTCGCCTCAGGAAGCCGAAATGACACGACACGATCTCGCAAATACTGTAGATTCAGGTTTTGGATCCTCACCGTTTTCTCAAATAAGTCAAGACACATTTTCTGCTTGTCAAAATGTGAATGTTTCCGGTGTAAATTCACTGCCGAAAAGCACTGAGGAACATGTTTCAGACACCAATGCATTGTTATTACAATTAATACAACAAATGGGACAGACACAGCAAAAGCTTCAAAAGTTAGACACAGTGGAACAAAATCTTAAAAAGTTAGACACAGTGGAACAAAATCTTAAAAAGTTAGACACAATGGAACAACACCAGAGACAAACACAGCAACAGTTAGACACAGTGGAACAAAATCTCAAAAAGTTAGACTCATTGGAACAAACTCTCGAACAAACACGTGAGGATTTAACTGCTGAGTTACATAACATTGAATCGAAATGTCAAAAGGTCTGTAATGACGTAAAAACTCAAATTTGTGAGCATTTTCAACCTATTTTTTCGCGTCATGAAAATGCATTACAGAATCACGAAGCAGCCATAAAAGAACTGCAAACTATTGTTCATGAAAATCACAACACCTTGCAAGCTAAAATTGACGCAGTTGCATCTACCGATTCGGTTACGCAACTTGCAAAAAGTCAAGAAAACTTAAAAGACACAGTACATACGATTTCAACACAAATGGACACTCTGAAACTTGGTTCAGAAAAACACACTGAGGAAATAAGTACACTATCGGATAAAGTAGCCGAACTTTCAGATCAGTTCACTAACTTATCTACAAAGGTAGATGATGATCTGAATGACACAACACCTGTAGCCTTCACTGACACAGAAGAGTATGAACAAATTAGGAAATTCAAACAAAATCAGAATCGAATTAATACACAACACCAAAGAGAAATCCGGGAAGTACAAGATCAGCTGACACAGGTAATACAAGAATTACGTATTTCAGAGAACACTCGCGCTCCAACACGGGAAGAGGGACTTAGAAACACGGAAAAGCTGCAAAATAATAACACAGGGCATTTCGGAAGTAATGAAAGAAATTGGGAATGTGCACCGAATTTTGAGATGGAACGGCCGACACGACCTAACAATGACCGATATGCGACTCGCCGACATGATGATTTTGACTATAAGCTGTTCATTACTACACGTAAATTCAAAACATTTAAGAATTCTGGCAACGACATTCATCCACATGCATGGCTCCATCAATTCTCTCATTGTTTTCCTCCCAACTGGTCGTTGGAACACAGATTAGAATTTATGTGTGGCTACTTAGAGAATGAACCAGCTGTAAGAATGCGATCGGTAATTCACGATTGCCACAGTGAAGGAGAGTTTTACCATGCCTTCCTCTCAGCATATTGGTCTCAAGCTACACAAGACCATGTAAAACATAGCATCATGATGATGAAACACTTTGAACAATCTGAATTTTCCAGTCTTGTCAAATATTTTGAAGACATGTTGCATAAGAATCAATATCTTTCAAACCCATACAGCCCCTCAGAACTCATCCGCATTTGCTTACTCAAATTGCCTGAACATTTACGACATATTATTTTAGCAGGACGTTGCAAAGATGACATTGAAGCATTTCAGGGTCTGTTACAAGAATTGGAAATTGACACTGACAATCGGGGAACGCGGAAACAGGAGCACAATAATTACAGGTCACATCTGTCACAATTCCACGATGAAAGAAATAATAACTGGACACGACAAGGCTATTCTCACAACACATATCGTGATCAAAACAGACACCACCCGTATGACAACCGTTGGCAGAGTAGTAATAATTACAGGGAAAGATCACCTCTCCGTGGTAATGACTATCACAGAGACAATCAGAGAAACAGACAATATGGGAACCAAAACAATTATTATCAAGGGAGACAGAAAAACTTTAGACGCAACGGTCCAGCGCGCAGTTACGATTCAGGGAGAAATTCTCCACCATTTAACCGACAAGAAAGAAACTACAGGAGCTATCGACATGACGACAGACGATGTGATCGTAACGACAGACCTGAATTGCATCAGAACTGGCGGGATTTAAACAGGGCAGGGCCCTCTCGAGGAGGTGAATTTGTGGAAGTTAGGTCTCCAAATCCCAATAACGACGCGCGCCAACAAAGAGACAATAGGCAGTGACTCACACCGCTGGCAGCCACAAAACATACTTATGAAACTGACGACGCAGCTGCCGTAGCTAGTAATTACGTAAAAATGGAAGACATTAGGGACATCTTACTCCAGGAACACGACATAAAACATAACAACATTGCATATCCTGTGATTCACATTACAGTAAATGACATAAAATTTACGGCAGTACTTGACTCTGGCAGTCCCATTTCAGTAATCAGTGAAACAGCCTTTAGCAAATGCAACAAATCGAACGATTGCCTCACACTTCCGTTACGTAAGATTAAATTACAAGGTGCAATCTTTGGAAAAAGTGTAGATGTACGCCAACAAACCAACTTAGAATTCTTTTGTCAAAGCCACAGCTTCTCTATAAACTTTCTTATTGTTCCATTATTGTCGACGGAAATTATATTGGGAGTAGACTTTTTGAATGAATACAAAGCAATCTTAAGCTTTCACGATGCTGAAATAAGTTTAGAGAAAGAAGGTAAGTCAATAGCTTTGAAATTTGAAGACTGGCTCTCAAACCATGACGAGGAAATTAATCGGCTTTACCTTCTGTTAGACAACAGTTCGGACTTTTCTACGGAACTAGACACTAACAATCACTCTGCAAGTACTGACAGGGATGATATCGACGGCGCATTTGACATTAATAAGTTAATTCAGAATAAAATTCAAACAATTGAGAATTGTAATGACACTAATAGGCAGGACCTTTTTGAGATTTTACAAGCACATTCCACAGTTTTTACTCATAAAACAGGAACAATCAAGGGATTTCAATACCAATTTCGTGTTCGTGAGCATACTAAATTTTGTGTTAGACCATACGTAATTCCGGCGCATTATAGGGACCGTGTTAGAACAGAAATACAATCTATGCTTGACGAGGGCATTATTGAGCCTGCAGTAAGCTCATACAACAATCCGTTACATGTTGTTGAGAAGAAAAATGGATCGATCAGGCTTGTCTTAGATTCGAGACAAATCAATACTATCATTATTCCTGAAACAGACAGGCCGCAGACGATGGAAGAGCTTCTTCAAAATTTTAATGGTGTAAAAGTGTTGTCTTCCATTGATCTCAGATCCAGCTTTTATCAGATCGAACTTCATCCAGAATGTAGAAAATACACAGCTTTCCTTTGTTTCGGCGTTTGTTATCAGTTTCGGAAACTTCCCTTTGGTTTGAACATTTCTTCAGCAGCATTCATTCGCGGGCTAAATTCGATATTACCTGAGTTCTTAAAACGTCACATCACCTTATATGTGGACGATATTCTAATAGCAGAAGCTTCATGGGAACTACATAATCGCATCCTCAAAAGTTTGTTACGTATTTTTGCAGAATCTGGAATTACAGTTAACTTGGAAAAGTCTGAATTCGGTAGGACAAAGGTGAAGTTTTTGGGACATATTATTTCTTCTGAAGGCATTCAGCCGGATCCTGAAAAGTTAGAAGCAATCAGAGCCATTCCAGTTCCATCCACAAAAAGACAAGTCCGCAGTTTTCTAGGTCTCGTAAATTTTTACCGTCGTTTTCTGAATATGCAAATTCTTGTTACACCAAAACTTTGTTCTCTCACTGGAAAAAATACTATTTGGAACTGGGACGAACAAGCACAGTTGGAATTCAATTCTTTGAAAGAAGCGTTACTTCACGCGCCAATCTTAGCTCATCCAGATCTGTCACAAGATTTCTGCCTTAGCACGGATTCTTCTAAAGTCGGTCTTGGTGCCCATTTATTTCAAGAAGCCATAGAAAATGACACTACCATTCAGAAAACCATTGCTTTTGCTAGCCGAGTGCTAACAAAATCTGAAAAAAATTATTCCATTACTGAATTAGAAGCTTTAGCTATCGTTTGGGCATTTAACAAATTCCGTTTCTTTCTTTCTGGTAAGCACGTAAAAGTATACAGTGATCATCGTGCATTACAATTTCTTATGTCTTCAAAATTAAATCATGACAGGTTAAAACGTTGGGCATTGTTTCTGCAAGAATTCCGCTTCACAATAGTCTACATTCCCGGCAAGGAGAACATTGTTGCGGACGCACTGTCACGCGCACCGGCTGGGCTTGAGAAAAGTACCACAGAAGGCAACCTCGAGAAAAATTTCAGTATTCTTTACATTCAGAAAGTCGCCTTTGAAAACTTCATCACCACATCTTTAAAGGACATTGCTCATGAACAAGATAAAGATCCGATTTGGAAAGACATCAAGAGCAAATGGCATGAAAGGACACACACACAGATTCGGCATTATTATCTGGTTAGAAACAACATACTGTTCAAACGCTGCACTGTTGATGACAAGCTATGGGTACTTTGCATTCCTGACGATTTTGTTAATAAGCTCATTTGGTACATTCATTTCAGCTACGCACATTTTGGTCCACGAAAGTGTTATCATATTCTTCGAACGACTTGTTATTTTAACAATATGGAAAAGCGAATTCGAAGAGTCTTGTCTATTTGTAAACTTTGTCAAAAGGCGAAACCATCCACTGTCTCACATCGTGCTCCGTTGTTTCCTATTATTCCTTCTAAATTAAAAGAATTTGCGGCTGTTGATCTCTTGGGACCGCTTGTCAGAACCTCTAATGGATTTTCGTACGTTCTAGTCGCTGTTGAACTTACTTCAAAATTTGTTTCTTTCACACCGTTACGTAAAGCCACTGGACGGTCTGTATCCAACGCCTTTGTTAAAAATTTCTTACGTGAAGTTGGACACGTTAGTAAAGTCATTTCAGATAACGGACCGCAATTCAGATCTGCTGTTTGGTCACGCATGCTTCGCAACCATAAAATCAAACCTGTTTTTATTTCATTGTACTCACCACATTGTAACCCCTCCGAACGGATTATGAAAGAAATCAATAAGCTTTGTAGACTTTATTGTCACAGAAAGCATCAGCATTGGGATAGATATTTACACTTATTTCAAAACGTGCTGAATGAAATGCCTCACGACTCCACTGCTTTACCACCTACTCTTGTACTGAAGAATGAAGAACCACCGAACAGAATCAGAGAGCTTGTACCTTTCCCGAATACACGTAAACTTCGACACAAAGACATAATTGATTTGGCTCTTAAAAATATAAAATCTGCAGCAGACAAAAGGAGAAAACTACACGGTAAAGCAAATGCAAAGAAGTTGTATATTGGTCAGAAAGTTCTCATTAAAGCTCATTCATTGTCACATAAGAAGAAACACTTGAGTCACAAATTCTTTCTAGTTTACAATGGACCTTACAGAATCCGACGTATACCACATGATAATTGCGTTGAAATTGAAACTCTGCGTACTAGGAAGAGTAAAGGTTTACACCACATTTCACATGTAAAACCGTTTATTGAAAGATAATCTGCTTTTTAACTTAGTCTTTGTCATAAAATTTTTCGCTTCACATTACTAAGATGCTTTGTCAGACTTAGAATCTGTTAACATACAACAATGTTTGAAGTTAAATATCCAGTCTAGAACCTAGGGAACATTTTTAAAACAGAAATTACGAATGCATTGTTATAGTGAACAGACGACACAGTGTTGTATTTGTACATTCTTGCTTGTTAGTTGCACGATTACGTAACGACTATCAGGGTTACATACTTAGGACACATACTGGTACTGCTAATGAGATTTTAATGCAACATTTTGGTTTACTTGAAAATACATTCTGTATTTAAAGTGCTTTCTGAGAGATACCAGATGACACAGAGGTTAGTTTATGTGACAGCTACACGATTTTTATCACAATGCTACTGATGAGTGACGATTTACAATGTTGCTTTTGCGGTGTATCTGTTTTATATCTGCACAGTTTTTCTGAATTCTTCTGGAAAGTAAAACATGTTTTAGTAGTAACTTTTGTGGTATAGCAACAATGAGACAGCCTTTTTTGTGGCACAACAATACGTTACTGTACAGTACTTTCTTCATCACGCCAATAACCATAATAACTATGATATCTATACGCAAAGCATTTCACTTTTGTTTATCATGAGGTAAGTACATTGACTTCTGCAGAACTTAGCTTTCGGAGGACGATAACTACGACACTTCCACAGAGATTATGTTACAAGACGCACAGTTTAGCGCTACAGTACACGTATTTGAGTGATCAATTTTGTACTTAAAACATTTAATTTTAAAGATTTTTGAATTACAAAGAAAGTTTTCCGTGATACATTTCATTCCATTGCTGTAATCTGTAACACCTGAGGGTATAATTACATTAATCCTCAGGGGGGTATACGCCTACTTTGTGTACCATGTGTGTGGCAACCACAAGGAACCCTAGCTAATATGGTATTTGCTTATACAACTTTACACATCGGTACCATATTTCTCTAACACACAAATTACACAGCTATCTGATCATTTAACTGAGAGATAAACATGTTTTTTACTACATCAGTGACAGATGTTTATGCAATTACACCGTTGGATAACTTCACACTTATGAAACTGTATTTTGTCTGTGCATTGTAAACTGTTCATATTTTTTCGGAATCATTGTGATACTATGAGAGCTTTGAATGATGTATTTGGTGTGAGATCATGATTTTTAAAGTACGTTTGAGGCAGATGACACTTTTGACATGAGCAGAGAATTTTCTTTAGGTTTTGAATTATTGCAGAAAGCTACGACGATTTTGAGATTTGACTGAGGTGTTATGATGTTATTTTTACGACGGCGATGTGTATTATGCTGCTGAGGTATGTTTATGATTAATAGGCTGAGGCTATATGAGTTATTTGATTATGCTTCATATTTATAATGACGAAATATTGACGAGTATCGATGGATACGTATATGTGTAATAAGGTAAGGAGTAATGAATAGTGGGTAGGGACTCTTGACTTATGGAAAAGGATGTTGGAAACCAAGAATCATACTTTAAGAGTTATGACATGTGTGAATCATGTGTGAATGTATCACAATGCCACTGAACATTTTTTGGACACTTATATTTATAGGATTTTGTTTCTACAGATTTGTAATGCAAATTCTTGACCTGTGAAATATTTTTATATGCGACTGTCTCTGTAGCGGAAACTGCTGTCGTAAATATTTCCGTAAGAAAGTTAATGGACCACCTACACATAATGCGTCGTGGGCACCCAGCTGTGTCAGACGCCTGGAGAAAAAGCCATTAGCGCGTGCCTTTCAGAGCACAGGAAAACACCTGGTGAACAAGCCATTAGGGTGTGCCTTTCATCGCTAATGCGACACCCTCGTTACTTGAAAACATATGATTACTCGCACTTTGTTCTAATTACTGAAATGCTTATGAATTGATGGGAAATATTCGTACATCTGCACACCTGATTACGACAAGCGTCTTTCTACGAGAGTTGAGAGCTACTAACTTATGAAATGTCACATGACTATTGAATGATATTTTTATGCTTTGCTTTTCATAGTTGCTTATTTCATTTGACATCTGTTTTCCAGCTGTGTTGCAGCATTGCTTTTATAAAATAAAATGCATTTGCTAATGTGAACACTTTCTGTCAACAGATCTATTAAATAATTAATTTATGATCCACATTCTTTAAAAAAGGAGCACTTGGAAAGGAAAGAACAATAAGAAGGAACTAGTAACTGCATTCATAATTTTCTTTTCAAGTAATTGGTAACTTTTTGGTAGAATAACTTCTTGTGGTGCACCACTTTAATTACATAGATATTAAGATGTGAATATACATTTCCCTTATCTGCATTGTTGTTTTTACTGTATTATTTTTTCTGCTTGAGCTATGTCATGTTTAGATATAAGCTGCTGTTTGCCAGGCATAGAGCTACTGAAATTTAATTTGTGTTACTCTGCTAAGCCAGATTTATTTTTTTTTTGTTTTGTTTGCTGCTCATTGCCTTATATTAGTTGTAATTTATGCTGCTTGCTTTGCCTTTTGTATTTTTTACCATTGCTGTTTGTATTAATTGTTTTGTGCTGCTGCATTGCCTCGTCCCTTAGTTTAATATCTGAGCTCAGTAGATTTAAGTTAGCTTAAGAGGGGGTAGCCTCTAAGAGAATGAGTTGCGATGAATTGGAAGAAATGCATTGAGAAAACAGGTTTAGGTAGGATTTTCTTGGAAATAAATGTTGAGGTAAGAAATGTATGAACATATAAATACAGAAAGCATGCTTAGATAGAATTTTTTGGGTGGAAACAAAGGATGAAATAAGAGGAAAGATATATGAAGTTTTGGGTTGGACTGCAGTACCACATGTTACACTGAAAACGAACCCTGTCCTTTCCCTTTTGTGTTATCCCACTATATGTTTGTGTACCCTTGTGTATTTGTTTTCTTCCTGTCTCTGTGTACAGTTTCATAGAATTTTTTTCTCTTTTAATATTAAGCTACATTCACTATGATGAGGAATACTGCTATCCTCGAATATAATTGGCATTAATAATATGTTATTTACTTTGTAAAGATGTTAGACATTATTCATTCTCTTTAAATGCTCATGTGAGAAGTTGATGTTTCAAAAGTTATTGTGATCTTTTATGTATGTACTTATGTCACTATTTTTGTAACACTGATGTATATGTTTATTTCTATTCTTTTGTAAAGCCTGTACTACAAATGTCATCTGTATTATTATGTTTTTAATGATGTATTTTGTACCTTTGTAATTGTATTCTTATGTTATAAAATTGTAATTGACACCAGTTCATCTTATTATTAACTTGTAAGTTACATTTCACTGCACACGTTTCTGTTGGTCATAGTATATGGACAATATGTGAGAAGTAGGGACTGATAGTGTTTGCACGTGTGTTGGTAATTCAGCAAGGGACTGGATAACAGCATTGCTGGATCTAAGGACAATTCCAAAAACTTTGTGAGTGCACAAGTGGTGGTTTATGGACTTGCTATATTCTCCGCAAGACTCTTCAATGGTGAATGTGCACCTGCACAATCGCAACAGATGGCTGCTGGCCATCTCTACAAGGACTACAGTGGGTCTGCACCTCTGGTGGCCCACCAATACCATTATCTCTACAAGGACTACAGTGGGTCTACATCTTTGATGATCCATCAATACCATTATTTCTACAAGGACTGCAGTGGGTCTGCACCTCTGGTGGCCCACCAATACCACAATCTCTACCAGGACTCCAGTCGGTCTGCTCTGTGATGACCTACCTACCAATACTCTTCAAAATTTCGACTGACTCTGCTGTGGGTTTGCTCTGTTGTGGCCCAATACTTGTCTGCATGTCGAGAGTCAGCACTGTCTTTCCGTTGGAAGGACAACACTACTTCTTCAAGACTGCAAGGAAATCCACTACTTCTGTGTGCATTTTCTTTTACTGCTCAGACTTTGAGAAAAACACTGCTATTCTCCTGTTATGTACGATTAGGACTGTCTTTATGGACTGTGAGACAATTTTAGCGTTTGACCAACATTGTATCAATAAGTGTGTGCATTTGATTTCTTTGTTATTGTAATTATGAAAAGAAAAATTTTGTCAAATCTGTATTGGCCAGTGCCCAACACCATTTGTAAAAATTTTTTGTGGGGAGCATGGGGGCTATGTAAGTAGGCTGTTTATGTTTTCTTATTGGCAACGTTACGTAGCGCTCAATATGAAAATCACTGGCTGTGTGTGCAGTCTGTGGCTAGTTTGCATTGTTGTCTGCCATTGTAGTGTTGGGCAGCGGCAGCTGGATGTGAACAGCGCGTAGCGTTGCGCAGTTGGAGGTGAGCCGCCAGCAGTGGTGGATGTGGGGAGAGAGATGGCGAAGTTTTGCAATTTGTCATGAACTGATATATATATTATGACTTGTGATGATATTAAGGTAAATACATTGTTTGCTCTCTATTAATATCTTTCATTTGCTAACTATCCCTATCAGTAGTTAGTGCCTTTAGTAGTTTGAATCTTTTATTTAGCTGGCAGTAGTGGCGCTTGCTGTATTGCAGTAGCTTGAGCAGCGAAGGTTTTTGTGAGGTAAGTGATTTGTGAAAGGTATAGTTTAATGTTAGTCAGGGCCATTCTTTTGTAGGGAATTTTGAAAGTCAGATTGCGTTGCGCTAACAAAGTATTGTGTGTCAGGTTAAGCACAGTCTCGTGTAGAATTGTTCAAAGGGGACGTTTCAAAACGTAATTTAATCATTGCTATCATTTCATTTAAGAATAGTTAAGTGAGGTTGTATATGTGTAAGGGACCTGAAGATACCAGTGGTTTCAGAATGACTATATAATTGTGAGACTGAGATTTCAAAATCAGATTTCAAATTGTAGGACATTTCCAGAGCATATGCGGACTGGACCATAATTTACTGGTTATGAACTGTATATTGAAACTGAAGAAATTGCAAGAAGGCAGGAAGAGAAGGACATGAGAGCCGCATAAATGGAAAAAAAACAATGGTTGTTGAGAGTTCAGAGGAAACATTAGGAAACGATTGACAAAAACAGGAGAAAGGAATACAGTAGAAGAAGAATGGGCAGCTTTGAGATGGTGAGCCTAGCCGACGATGAAATAGATAAAACGACAAGGCGTAGTAGAAATTCTTGGTTTACGCAGGAGGTACTGAATTTAATTGAAGAAATGAGGAAATATAAAAATTCAGTAAATGAAGGACGTGAAAAGAAGTCCAAGCCTCTAAAAATGAGATTGACGGGAATTGCAAAATGAATAACCAGGAATGGGTAGAGAACAAATATGAGGATTTAGAAGCCTATATCACTAGGGGAAAGATAGATACAGCAAGAAGGAAAATCAAAGACGTATTTGGAGAAAACGGAAGCGGCTGTATGAATATCAAGGGCTCAGATGGAAAACCATTCCAAAGCACAGAAGACACAGAAGGGAAAGCTGGAAGGTGAAACGAGTACATAAAAGATCTGTAGAAGGAAGATGTACTTGTGGATAGTATTACAGATGTGGAAGAGGATGTAGATGACATTGAGATGGGAGGTATTATACTGCGAGAAGAATTTGACAGAGAACTGAAAGACTTAATCCGAAACAAGATTCTTAGAGTAGATGAAATTCCGTGAAAACTACTGACAGCCTTGGGAGAGCCAGCCATGACAAAACTCTTCCACCTGGTGTGCAAGAACTATGAGAAAGGTGAATTACCCCCAGATTTCAAAAATATAATCTCCAACTCCAAAGAAAGCAAGTACTGAGAGATGTCAATAGTGACGCATTATCAGTTTGATGTCAAGAGTAGTGACTGGCGTATTGTGACGAGCCAGTTGCTCAGCCACCATTGACCAGACGTTTTCAATTGGTGAGAGATCCGGAGAATGTGCTTTTCAGGGCAGCGGTCGAACATTTTCCGTACCCAGAAAGGCCCGTAGAGGCCCTGCAACATGCGGTCGTGCATTATCCTGCTGAAATGTAGAGTTTCGCAGGGATCGAATGAAAGGTAGAGCCACGGGTCGTAGCACATCTGAAATGTAACGTCCACTGTTCAAAGTGCCGTCAATGCCAACAACAGGTGACCGAGACGTGTAACCAGTGGCACCCCATACCATCACGCCGGGTGATACGCCAGTATGGCGGTGACGAATACACGCTTCTAATGTGCGTTCACCGCGATGTCGCACAAACACGGATGCGACCATCATGATGCTGCAAACAGAACCTGGATTCATCCGAAAAATGACGTTTTGCCATTCGTGCACCCAAGTTCGTCGTTGAGTACATCTTTGCAGGCCCTCCTGTCTGTGATGCAGCTTCAAGGGCAATCGCAGCCGTGGTCTCCGAGCTGATAGTCCATGCTGCTGCAAACGTCGTCGAACTGTGCGTGCAAATGGTTGTTGTCTTGCAAACGTCCTCATCTGTTGATTCAGGGATTGAGACGTGGCTGCACGATCCGTTACAGCCATGCGGATAAGATGCCTGTCATCTCGACTGCTAGTGATACGAGGCCGTTGGGATCCAGCACGGCGTTCCGTATTACCCTCCTGAACCCACCGATTCCATATTCTGCTAACAGTCATTGGATCTCGACCAACACGAGCAGCAATGTCGCGATACAATAAACCGCAATCGCGATGGGCTACAATCCGACCTTTATCAAAGTCGGAAACGTGTTGGTACGCATTTCTCCTCCTTACGCGAGGCATCACAACAGCGTTTCACGAGGCAACGCCGGTCAACTGATGTTTATGAGAAATCGGCTGGAAACTTTCCTCATGTCAGCACGTTGTAAGTGTCGCCACCGGCGCCAACCTTGTGTGAATGCTCTGAAAAGCTAATCATTTGCATATCACAGCATCTTCTTTCTGTCGGTTAAATTTCGCGTCTGTAGCACGTCATCTTCGTGGTGTAGCAATTTTAATGGCAAGTAGTGTAGATGTGGATGTAGCGCGCTCTGGACCTTACGTACTTTCCTCTAGATTCCAAAGTTTCAACTTGACACTTTTACTATTTATAAACGTTATAGAAGATATAATACAAGTATCTAGCATCTACTGGCTTGCAGACAAGGTATATGGAAATATCCTTATAAAGTTATACGGAAGTGGATACCACTTTTACAGTCTTCTACGTAGCTTCCACATGTCTCTATATAACCATGTCTAGTTCACGCAGAAATTCGACCTGTTCCACGTAATGTGAGGTCACAAAAGTCATGGGGTAGTGTTACGCACATACAGGGACGGCGATAGTGTCGCGTACATTTGTACTCAAGTGATTCATATGAAATGGTTTGTAACGTTATTACGGCCGCACGACGGGAATTAACAGACTGTGCTGAGAATACCAAATTTCAGGCATTACTTGTCACCACCGTTAACGCAGTAGCCGACGGTCTTCACCTAATGATCGAGAGAAGCGGCGTTCTCGTTAAGTTGTCAGTGGTAACAGATGAGCAACACCTCCGCGAAATATTCGCAGGAATCAATGTGGCACGTACGACGAACGTACCCTTAAGGATGGTGCGGCGAAATTTGGTCTTAATGGGCTACGGCAGCACACGACCGTAAAGACTGCCTTTGCTAACAGCACCTTACTTGTAATCTCCTGGGGTCATGACCATGTCGGCTCGTCAGATGAGTCCCGATTTCAGTTGGTAAAAGCTTCTGCTATCGTTGGAGTGTGGCTTACAATCCACGAGGTCATAGACCTAGGTTATCAAAAGGCACTGCGCAGGGTCCATAATGTTTATATGTAACAGCCTGGGTCCTCTGGAAAAACTGAACCTATTATTGACTATGAATGTTTATGTTCGGCTACTTGGAGGCATTCACGGACTTCACGTCCCTATACGACGGGATTTATATGGATGTCAATGACCCATGTCGACATTTTTGCGATAGGTCTGAAGGGCATTCTGGACAATTTGTGGGAATGATTTGGCCTCCCAGACCGCTGACGTAATCGAGAGGTCAGTGCTTGCACAAAATCCTGCACCGTCAACACTTCCGCAGTTCTGCACAGCTGTAGGCGCAGCATGGCTCAGTATTTCTGCAGAGGACTTACAACGACTTGATGACTCGACGCCACGTCAAGTTGTTGCACTATGCGAGGCAAAAGGGGATCCGACACGATATTAGGAGGTACCCCATGTCGTGTGTCACCTAACTGTACTAGCACGAAACACAAACAACTTTACACCAACAGGAGCATTTCCACAAACAGAATAATTTAAGTTGCAGTTCCAAACAGAAAATGTAAATATTTGTGAAATAGCTGTCACTGAATTAACAACCTTTCGTTCTTCACTGGAATCAGCACCATCCAATCTAAGGACAGTGAGAAGTATACTAAATGGCTTCACTGACATTATAAGTCTCAAGGTATCGCTTGTTGTACCGTCTCTTGCAAATATGGAGTCGAAATCCTCACCATCTGACTTAAAGTTTGTTGAATGGAAAAATAACTCCAGAAACGTCTCCTCCATTACGCAGAAATTGCAGGACATATATACCTGCAGTCACGCACTTATTATGGTCGGAGAAACTATGTCTAATTTTTCACAATTTTTCATTCAACCTTTTAAAAGTTTCTTCCAAAATATGATCTGTTACTGGGCATGATCAGTCGCTGGGTTCACAACAACACTTCATCAGAACCAATGACCCCAGATAAGAGGACAATCAGTTTATCATCTCGAGGTCCAACGTTTACTGCTGGTTGAATAGAGCTCCATTCCAACATATGATATACTTTTGTTCACCTCCTTCACATATTTTTACGTCACTAATTGTGTGTAATACCTTCTCATTTCCATTTTGCTGCTCCTCACTAAACTCTGAATCACACAGTTGTTTCTATAATCCGTGTCAAGCTTTGAGTCATTGTTGCACGCCACGTTACACTCTACTTCATCAGGTTTTGAGTGACCCAAAACGAGAAACAAAAAATTAAAAATAAGATTGACAGTTCCCATTTCTCGAGTTTAATGTCACACACTTTCGTTTCATTATGAAAAGGTAGCGTCATTTCAATCTAGGACAGCAGAAAATACTTCGTTAGAATAATATTATAGTAGCTATGGCGGGGTCAATCTGACGACGACTTGAGCCTGTTTAACGCGAGAGACTTTCGGGTAACAATCGACTTCTCGAGCAGCGCGCGAGTATCGCTCCTGCGTATAAAACCAGCAGTCAACGACATCGCAAATGTATATGTAATGTCCGTGCTCTTTAGATTGTACCGAGTGTGCTGCAAACTGTGCATACGCAGAAACAGGGCGACCTTGGCAGCGTCTGTTCACGTCAGTAGTTAATTTATTCAGTTCGTGTTCACTCTTATTACAGAAATGGATTTTCTACTTTTGTATCTCCTTAATCTTTACTGTGTTGTTTGCTTTGTTTGTATGGCACACTGAAAAGTTTCACTGACAGTGTTCTCCTAAAATCGAGACGAAATACTTGAAAGAAAAAAGGCATATTTGTTTTACAGAAAAAAGCCTACGCCTGTTATAAATAAAGAACGTTGTTCGGTTAACGTGGTACAATTAAAATAATTTCAGCATTGGAGAAGTCACAATTATTTGACGATAAAAATAATTTTCGATTTTCTTCGGCGCTTAGCTAGAAAATGAGATATAAAGGATAAAGAAAAGCGGCGTTATGTACACTACTGCCCATTAAAATTGCTACACCTAGAAGAAATGCAGATAATAAATAGGTATTCATTGGACAAATATACTATACTAGAACTGACATGTGATTACATTTGCACGCAATTTGGGTGCATAGATCCTGAGAAATCAATACCCAGAACAAACACCTCTGGCCGTAATAACGGCCTTGATACGCCTGGGCAATGAGTCAAACAGAGCTTGGATGGCATGTACAGGTACAGCTGCCCATGCAGCTTCAACACGATACCACAGTTCATCGAGAGTAGTGACTGGCGTATTGTGACGAGCCAGTTGCGCGGCCACCATTGACCAGACGTTTTCAATTGGTGAAAGTGTAACCTCCCCCTCACTTATCGACCTTAATGACAGTGAAAAATGAAACCTCGTGTACCTAATGGGAATTTTGGAAAAGCAATCGTCACCGAAGTTAACCTGTCGGTAAAGAGGGAGGAAAGGGTTACATCTAAATGAAAGGAAAAATACAAGTGAAACTGGTGGAAATTAATTTTGAAATAGGGATAAAGTTAATAAAGAAAGTAAATGTGCGGCCGTTACGTTAACAATCAACTAGCGGTAATTAGATATTTGAGATTTGGGGGAAATTACGGTCGCCAGTCCTATGGACAATTACTATAATAACTGAAAAAGAAAGGTTATTACACATATAATTAGCACTAGAAGCGTGGCAACTGAAGGTTGACACGTGTAGCGTGAAAACTGAAAGTTTGTCAGAAGTAATAAATTTCGCTACACTTAATTTAGCAAAAGAATTAATGAAACCGGAAAATCGAGAGTTAATTTAGTGACTGAAGTTAATAGTGAGCTTTCTTTCTGAAGCACATCGAAATACAGTTAGTCTTGGACTACCTCAACAATCATTTCCAAAGCTACTTGAATCTACGCAATTTAGAAAGAAGAGATTTAACTTTGAACTTGAATTAAACGATTCTGAACAATTAACAAAAGTAAAATTTAGTACGTACCAAGCTGAGCTGCAGTCACAGGTAAGCTATAATACGGTAACAAAACTCGCACTCTTAATTTGTGCTTGTGTAATCTAACTATTGTAGCCACCTAATGCTTATATTGAACTTTGAAATTAAAGCAGTGAAATGGAATTATGCTGGCGTTTGAATTTCAACGACACTCGGGTTCATTTCGGAAAAGGAAGGGACCCTGCTGGGCAATGCAATTGGGACAATGAGCAACAAAGGTTCATGCTAAGTTGCTGTAATTTTGCGAGGCAAATGGAACAATTTGAAAAGCTGAGGTCTGCCATACAGTTCTGAAACTTTACGTGCTTTTAGTCTTCCTTGTTGGTTGATTGAAGGTTTGAAGCCGTCGATCGAGGAGGTGGCGACAGGCACTCATTGTCGGCCGTCGCTGTTGCAGAAGCTGGATGTTGGCGCGCCTTCTTCTCGACACGGTCACCAGGCGAAACGGGCTCTTGATGTGCGCCAGCTAATGCTTCCCGTCCGCGACACCATGTCAGAAACTATCATCGCAAGTCGAGCGCAATTACATGCTGCCAAACCCCGAAAGCGCGCCAACTCGCGGGAGCGTCACACAACACCTCACCACTCGCTACTCCCGCCAGACTCTCTCTCTGCCCGCGCTCCACGCGGCAGAGCTAACTACCAAAGATCCTACACACTTTGATTCTTCACACAACCTATCGATGTAATCGTTCGATAGCAGTTTTCCCTAGGCAAGACCCAGCGTAAAATACAAATAATATTTACGAAACAAACCAATTATACATCTACATAAGTGCATAAATATATATATACAAACAGTAAAACAATTACAATATATAAAGAGACAGAAATGTCATATCTTGAGGTAACAAAACAATGAAAAAAATAGTACAATAGATGGAAATAGGAGGATATGCATTTCCGGCGTTACAAGAGATCTGGACCATATGCTGGCCAGCGCAGCAGTCGACCATTTCCTGTATCCATACAGGCCCGTACAGGACCTGCAACATGCGGCCGTGCATTATCCTGCTGAAATGTAGGGTTTCGCAGGGATCGAATGCAGGGTAGAGCCACGAGGCGTAACACATCTGAATAATAACGTTTACTATTCAAAGTGCCGCCAATGCGAACAAGAGGTGACCGAGACGTTTAACAAATGGCACCCCATACCATCACGTCGGGTGATACGCCAGTATGGCGATGACCAATACACGCTTCCAATTATCGTTCACCGCGATGTCGCCAAACACGGATGCGACCATCACGATGCTGTAAACAGAACCTGGATTCATCCGAAAAAATGACGTTTTGCCATTCGTCCACCCAGGTTCGTCGTTGAGTACACCATCGTAGGCCCTCCTGTATGTGATGCAGCTTCAAGGGTAACCGCAGCCGTGGTCTCCGAGCTGATAGTCCATGCTGGTGCAAACGTCGTCGAACTGTTCGTGCAGATGGTTGTCGTCTTGCAAACGTCCCCATCTGTTGACTCAAGGAGTGAGACGTGGCTGCACGATACGTTACAGCCATGCGGATAAGATGCCTGTCATCTCGACTGCTAGTGATACGAGGCCGTTGGGATCCAGCACGGCATTCCGTATTACCCTACTGAACCCACCGATTCCATATTTTGCTAACAGCCTTTGGATCTCGACCAACGCGAGCAGCAGTGTCGCGATACGATAAACCGCAATTGCGATAGGCTACAATCCGACCTTTATCAAAGTCGGAATCGTGATGGTACGCATTTCTGCTCCTTACACGAGGCATCACAACGTTTCACGAGGCAACTCCGGTCAACTGCTGTTTGTGTATGAGTAATCGGTTGGAAACTTTTCTCATGTCAGCACGTTGTAGGTGTCGCCACCGGCGCCAACTTTTTGTGAATGCTCTGAAATGCTAATCATTTGGATACCACAGCATCTTCTTCCTGTCGGTTAAATTTCGCGTCTGTAGCACGTCATCTTCGTGGTGTAGCAATTTTAATAGCGACTAGTGTATTACCAGCTAGGCATTAGCAAGCATATACATTGACGGAAAGAAATCCCAACATCAGAAATGATGTGTAAGACATAAACGGAAGTTGGTACCCCTGTTTCCACGTCTGAAAGATGACGTCTACTCAGATTCCCCGCCAGTCCCATCCACTATGAGGATGCACATCAGGTTTACTTTAAATACGAGCTGAAGCGGCCGTGATCATTAGTTATCTTTGAGATTTGACACGGTGAGTTGATGTTCTTCAAGGATGCCTTTAAAGGCCATCTAGCTGGCATTATAAACGGCTCACGGAATTTGAATAGGGCCGTGTAACAGGATTAGGAGAAGCTAGATGTTGCTTCCGCGAAACTGCAGAAAGACTTGGCAGGATTCCGCTGGTAGCGGTGGACAGGGGGAGGTACGGTCGTGGGAAGACCGGCCACGTGGCAATATCGGGGGAGAGGCAGATCGTGTTCGGCATATGGCTATGTTGGATCGTACTGCATCAGCAGCAGCAATTTGCTTGGTAGTTGGCACCACAGTGGCACAACGGTTACAAATCGGTTGCTTCAAAGACAGCTCCGATCCAGAAGCCCTGTAGCGTGCATCCCTCCGACAGCAAACCACAGCCGTTTACGACTTCAGTGGGGCCAATCGAGAACTCATCGTATGGCAGGGTGAAGGTATGTTGTGGTTTCTGATGAACGCTGGTTTTGCCTCGGTGCCAGTGATGACCATGTGTTGATTAGGAGGGCCAATATAGGCCCTGCGACCAACCTGTCTGCGTGCTGGACACACTGGAGGTATACCTGGAGTTTTGGTCTGGGTTGCCATTTCCTATGACAGGAGGAGCACTTTCGTGGTTACCCCAAATGACTGAAAATTTGTTCGTCTATCTGGAGATTCGACCTGTTGTGCTGTCGTTCACGCACAGCGTTCCAGAGGGTGTTTTCTAGCCCACATACCGCTGTTGTCACCAACATGCTCAACAGCGTGTCGACGTGTTGCTTTGGCCCGCTCGGTCACAACATCTGTCTACAGTCGCGATATCATCGGACGGCAACTCCGGCATCATTCGCAACCAGCATCAAACAAACATTCCTGTATTGGCCGGTCAGGTTCTAACAACCCTACCACAACAAAGGTCAGCATTTAATAACGATTGTGGTGTTGCTCACGCTGCTAAATACTGCATTTTCGGGCAGCAACAGTCATATTATGTGGCAGGTGTCATTAGAGCACAATTAATAAAGTCATTTCATGTAATAATCAAAAAACTAGGCACTCATCTTTTTGTGTTTCCCACGCTGGTCTCGTCGTAAAATCATGGCTCAATCGTTGAAAATCTAGGTGGTTATGATTCCAAGCTCGGATGCAAAGAGGCCTAGGTTTTATTCTGCTATATTTAAAAGTTTTGTACATGCGCTTCTCAAACCATTCTTGGATATTAAACCTTTCAAAGTTAGGACAATGGTAATGTAAAAAAATAATCAGCACACCGAATTTAAGTTACACTTCCTTTTAACTGCTTTTATTGCAATATCACGTATCACACAAAACATCACTTCACAATACAAAACATACTTGAAAACATCTTCCTCACATTTTATAAGCCAACTATAATATGCGTCTTTCCAACATGACGTCGCCGGCCGTGGTGGCCGTGCGGTTCTGGCGCTGCAGTCTGGAACCGCGGGACTGATACGGTCGCAGGTTCGAATCCTGCCTCGGGCATGGATGTGTGTGATGTCCTTAGGTTAGTTAGGTTTAATTAGGTCTAAGTTCTAGGGGACTGATGACCTAAGATGATAAGTCCCATAGTGCTCAGAGCCATTTGAACCAACATGACGTCCAAGACTTGACTCTCTCAACGTCCGACTCTCTAACAAGTTAACAACTAACTAACAATCGCTTACGTGCCCAAAAATCAGAGTTACAAGTACGTCAAAGATCATAGTGACAAAAGAAAGAATACACATAAGAATAATATGATTGCAATACAAACATATCCATGTATCACAAATGAAATCAAATATGAATGTTGTCTCAGAAATATGTCAACTACTTTGCAGAAACACAGTAGAATATTACTGGTATCGAGAGGTTCAGTTGAGGTGCCGTTATGGTTGCCTGTTTCAAGTACCATTACAAGGTGCAACAGGTATTGAACTCCATCCCATAAACTGACATTCGGCACTTGTATAACAAAATCTATGGGCGTTTGCATGCTTACAGGCAACATTGTGGCCACTACACCTGTTATTAATGTACCAGCTTTCACATTTATCGTGGCTTTTCTCGCGTTTACATAATCTCTGATCTTACAACGTCAGTCACTTAAATATGTTACCTATGCAAAGGTACTCCCGAGATTTCATTACTCTACATTAATTATTCCTTGGTGCGGAGATTTTTCTTTACGTATGTGCATTTTCCCCAGGAAATAAGAGAACATGTTTTGGACTGATGATGAGCGTATGGCATTGGTGGCCGGGAGACCCCTCGCGGGGCGGTTCGGCCGCAGCTCCACAAGTTCTTTAACGCCACTACGGCGACTTGCGAGTGAATGAGGATGAAATGATGATTACAGACACACAACACCCAGTCATCTCGAGGCTGAAAAAATCCCTGATTCAGCCGGGAACCGAACCTTTTTTTTTTTTTTTTTTTTTTGTAACCATATATATTAATTTAAATATATTAACAACGATACATTAAAAAAAGACATTTTATTCTATTAACCTATTATATTCCTAGTGTTGGTTAATATTACTGTCATTTTATAGGTTTCCGTTTTTATATTTTTCCTTTTTCGTTTTTCTCTTATTGTTGCTCCTTAAACCCTTTCACATGGCCATTTGTCATCTTTTTTTTGGGGGGGTAGACTTTGCAGGATAGGCATAACAGTCTATATTTAACATCGATGCATTGATTTTGAGTTCATGTGTCTGTATGTGATGCACTTGTGATGCCACAGGCACAGTGTGTATTCTGGTTTGATCTCTTCCTCTAGTTTACACTGTTAAGTGGGACAGTATGAGGGAAACGTCATAGATGGAGCAGAAGTGGAAGAAACTTTTTTACATATACTACAGATTATACCTAAATTGAAGAAGAGAGAAAATTTTGTCATATTATATAAGAGAAGCAGAAAGGAGAGTGTGAGTAAACAATAGAATTTTATAGGCACAAAGTAAAGGAAATCGAACCCGGGACCTCGTGCGCGGGAAGCGAGAACGCTATCGCAAGGCCACGAGCCGCGGACATGTTTTGAAATGTTTGGTCGACACTTTCCTTCATTATTTCAGTTCTCAGGAGTTTAGAGTTTCCAGCACGACCATTCGCAACAACATCAACCCTCATTACCTCAATTGCAGCATTCAGATGCCAAATTGCACAGCAGGCAGCTCTCACAACACTCGCAGTTTTGGCGCTGACGTGTAAACGGAAACGACCATTCAACACAAACGAGGCGCAGTGCGGGCATAAAATGCCAGGGGCGCTGCAATAGACTAACTCCTCTTTATTGGTCAGCTGAGACAAGAAAGTTAATCGTGTGATATGGGCTTTAAAGGAAAACTGGCCTGCGGTCACAAACTTACCTGATGTAAGCAAGAACTACTGTGTTCAATTGCCCAGGGCACACTGCCTCAAAGGTGCTGAAACCTGCGGCGCTGCACTGCTACAGACATTGAAAATAAACAAAATTCATCACTTAAGTAATGAAAAATTGCACCAGTCGTACTTTTGTCACGCTTAGGACAATGGGTTTCGAGAATTTATTCCGATTTTCAAGTGCATTTTTCTATAGAAATATTTTTTGTAACATCAGAATGTACGATTTTCTGCCTCTCTTGTACACTGGTTGTCTTTTTGAGGCTACACTGCAATCGGAAAATATGACAAAATAAATCTTGAGATGTTTTTTCATTAGCTAATGTTATGAATAATATTTTTGTCTGTCTTCTTAAAAGTATCTTGTCTCCTCAATTGCACAGAATATCACACACACGTAAATCGTCACTTGCACTCTTTGTTTTTGTAATCAAAGTATGTCACAAAGATATTACAAAAGCACAGCTTCACAAAGAGTTGTTATACAGGGGTGTTACATTTTCTGTTGATTATCTGTTATGAAACTTATTTTACCATTATTGACGCCTAAATTAATGATTATATTTATACTCTGTTTTGTTGTAGATGATGGGTAGAGTCTGCCACAGCATATCGCTCGGATGTACACAAGATAGCTTTATACAAAACGATGGTACGTAGGGCAAACAAAATTCCGTTTAACAAAGAAGACATGGAGAAAGAAATTCACATCATTCAGCAAACTGAACTGGCTAATTAGTTCCCAGATGAATGACAGACAAAATACAGAAACAAATAACAAAATCGAAAGAAATTCCTGGGTCTTTAGAAGGAACCAATTATACATTCAAATGCATGTTTAGCATATCTTATTTGGGTAGCAACATTTCTCGAAAAAACAGCAAACCTACTCAAGTCACATAAGGTGAAAGCAACTCCCTCCACAAACTACAACAGAAATTAGACCACAATTTAAATACTTTTGACTGTTGAAAGGTGGCTACACTGTACCACTGCGCCAGAGATTGCGCCAAAGAGTACTATTAAGCCGCCTCCACAGTGCTTGTGAAGAGATCGTAGAACAGTGCTTGTTATGAGATTGTGGAAGTCAGTGTGTGTTTAGAGTTCATGGCAGTCAGTGGTTGTCGAGAGATCGTAGAAGTCAGTGCTTGTCGTGTCGTGAAGTCGGAGTAAGATGTTGTAGTAAAGAGTGTTGTTCCATGTCTTATGCAGTTATTTGATGGGAGAGATAGCAGATGTTATTGTAATGAGTGCATTTCGTCAATATATATGAAGGTAAACACTACAATGTTCTTTTATTAATTGTGTATCTGAAATAATGCGTCACTACAGGTTCAGTCAACAAAGCATCTGGCTTGTGTTCTTGTATTAGAGTGAATTCTGGTTTTCTTACGCAATTACAGTTTTTCTAAATTTCTTTTGTCACGTCAGCATAGTTGGTATTTAAAAAATTCTTATCTTGTTGGAAAAGAACCGTGCCAGATGTGGACGTTGAGTCACACTCCCACACACAGAACAGTTACTCTTGTGCTTATTGGTGTTGTAGGTTTTATAGTTGCTGGGGACTTAATTAATTAACTGTGTTTACGAAAATTTTCTTACATTGTTCTTTGCAGTCAGATAGCGTAATAATACTAGTCAGGGCCAACCGATTACGAGACTTGCGTAATCGGACATACAGCTACATAAATCATTTTCAATCAAATTTATTTAATTAAGCCCCCATGCTATGCAGTTATTTGATGGGAGAGATAGCAGATGTTATTGTAATGAGTGCATTTCGTCAATATATATGAAGGTAAACACTACAATGTTCTTTTATTAATTGTGTATCTGAAATAATGCGTCACTACAGGTTCAGTCAACAAAGCATCTGGCTTGTGTTCTTGTATTAGAGTGAATTCTGGTTTTCTTACGCAATTACAGTTTTTCTAAATTTCTTTTGTCACGTCAGCATAGTTGGTATTTAAAAAATTCTTATCTTGTTGGAAAAGAACCGTGCCAGATGTGGACGTTGAGTCACACTCCCACACACAGAACAGTTACTCTTGTGCTTATTGGTGTTGTAGGTTTTATAGTTGCTGGGGACTTAATTAATTAACTGTGTTTACGAAAATTTTCTTACATTGTTCTTTGCAGTCAGATAGCGTAATAATACTAGTCAGGGCCAACCGATTACGAGACTTGCGTAATCGGACATACAGCTACATAAATCATTTTCAATCAAATTTATTTAATTAAGCCCCCATGCTATGCAGTTATTTGATGGGAGAGATAGCAGATGTTATTGTAATGAGTGCATTTCGTCAATATATATGAAGGTAAACACTACAATGTTCTTTTATTAATTGTGTATCTGAAATAATGCGTCACTACAGGTTCAGTCAACAAAGCATCTGGCTTGTGTTCTTGTATTAGAGTGAATTCTGGTTTTCTTACGCAAGTACAGTTTTTCTAAATTTCTTTTGTCACGTCAGCATAGTTGGTATTTAAAAAATTCTTATCTTGTTGGAAAAGAACCGTGCCAGATGTGGACGTTGAGTCACACTCCCACACACAGAACAGTTACTCTTGTGCTTATTGGTGTTGTAGGTTTTATAGTTGCTGGGGACTTAATTAATTAACTGTGTTTACGAAAATTTTCTTACATTGTTCTTTGCAGTCAGATAGCGTAATAATACTAGTCAGGGCCAACCGATTACGAGACTTGCGTAATCGGACATACAGCTACATAAATCATTTTCAATCAAATTTATTTAATTAAGCCCCCATGCACGTGGCGACCGCTGCTTCGGATCGTCCCTTGGATTTTTCTGATTGTAAAAATTGTAGACTGTAGTATTGTTGTAGTAATTTGTAGTTTATTAATTGTAGTATATTTTGCATGTGTAGATTTGGTAATTGGCATTCTTCTAATGGTATTTTTCAAAATTTAATTTTTATTGCCTTGTATACGCATTTGACAATTTTGTGCAATTATTTCAATTGTTCGATTGATCGTGTTTGAGGGAGACATTGCATGTGAATGGTATTGTTGGAGATAAGGAGGCATTGTGTGATTTTCGAACAGTGACGAATTTTTTTTATGTTTTGTAAATGATTACGCGGTCGATGAAACAGGCAAAATTGATGAATAGTCAGAATAACGAAATTGTTGACATGGCGAACTCGCCAACAGAGGAAAACAGCATGATGGATAATGAAGTGGAAAACAATGTAATAAGTCGGGAAGACAGTCCGGAACCATTTCAAAATTTTTCTCAATCAGAAAATTCACAGAATCTGAGATTAACGACAGAAGATTCTGAAATAGTATCGGACACAGATAGCCTTACAGCTGTGACGAAGGAAGTTAGTTTTGCGGGAGATGTTAGGGGCGAAAAGAATTCTGAACAATTTAATATGGAGCAGTTGATGAGTGTAATATTAAATCTGGGATCACAAATGGGAACAATGGGAACAAAGTTAGACTCACTGGGATCACGGATGGAAGCAATGATAACACGGATGGGAACTATGGAAACTCGGCTAAGATCTGAATTTAAAACAGAAATAGGAACAGTTAAAACCGAGATGAAAGCAGTGGGATCACAGTTACGATCTGAATTAGAAACTGATAGGGGAACAATGGAAACTCAGTTAGGCTCACGAACAGGGACATGTTTCAAATACATGAAAGACGAATCAAATAAAGAAATTAGAGAGGAGACGCAACCGATTTTGAATGCTCACAATAATAGTTTAATTTCAACAGAAATCAGACAAGAGGAACAGGACAAAGAACAGGAAGAAGAAGATCGCGTGATAGTACAGAAATTTTCAGAGTTACAGCGTGCACACGATAAGGAAGAAATAATTGAAAGAATCGAGGAATCTGTACCAAATGACATAATAAATAACTTAACGCAACAGTGTGAACAGTTAACTACTAAATGTGACAATACCGAAACCCGAGTCGCGACACTTGCAGAAGACGTAAATAAACATAAAGAACAATTAAGTGACTCATCGGAAAGAGTTGAGGAGATCTCAGATAAATTGACAAGTGTTAGTTTAGTGGAAGGCTTTGAAGAAAATAGTTTATTTCTTTTACGGGATGCAACAAGAGAGCGCCAGGCGCGCGAACTTTACAATAATCGACATTCGGACTGGGACAGACGCGGTAGGTCTTTGTCGCCACGAGGTGAAAACTTTGACTATAAACACTTTTTGACTGTCCGGAAATTTAAGATCTTCCGCAATTCTAAGAATGACATACATCCATGTTCATGGCTAGATCAATTTACGTACGCACTTCCGCCAGATGTGCCACAAGGTCACAAACTAGAAATTATGTGCAGCTATTAAAGTCCTCAGGGGATTCACTACTCTTAAGTGAATATGTGCCATAGCGAGCATAGGGCCCCGAGCTGTAGTGGTGCTATTTCTCTTTTAGTTTTCTGTACCGCTACCTACTCTTTTACTATTCTTTGCATCTGTCAAAACAACACTTCGACTATCAATCTATCTAGACAGTAATTAAACAATAACCGGATTTGACTACTTACCTAAATGAGATTTCGAAAAGTACTGTTTGAACTTATTAAAGTCCTCAGGGGATTCACTACTCTAAGTGAATATGTGCCGTAGCGAGTATAGGGCCCCGAGCTGTAGTGGTGCTATTTCTCTTTTAGTTTTCTGTACCGCTGCCTACTCTTTTACTATTCTTTGCATCTGTCAAAACAACTCTTCGACTATCAATCTATCTAGAGAGTAATTAAACAATAACCGGATTTGACTAATGTACCCAAAAGTGACTTCGGAAATTACCGTTTGGACTTACAGTATCTTCAGCAGCATTCATTCGTAGCTTAAATGAAATTTTACCTGTTTATCTTCGTGACAATATTACTTCATATGTTGACGATATTCTTATTGCTAAACGTTCTTGGAGTGAGCACAACAAAATTTGGATTCATTACTACGTATTTTTGCAAGAGTTGGCATTACAGTGAACTTAGAAAAATCTCAATTTGGTCATTCTCAGGTGAAATTTCTCGGACACATTATTTCTACAGATGGTATTCTCCCTGATCCAGAAAAATTAGACGCTATTCGTAATTATGCTGTTCCTACCACAAAACGTGAGGTTCGTAGTTTCCAAAATTTTTGTGGAATGATATACTTTTGAAAAATTTTTGTGGAATGACATACTTGTGAGAAACTCACAGCTACATGTAAACACGCAGAGAATACACAAGGATACCGCGCTGTGTTTTGGCGGCGGCACATACTCAAAGCAACAGTCAAGTCTGCGCGCCGCACAAGGCAGTCGTTGACCGCGAACAATTGCTTCCTACGTCACGCGGCTACAGCTGATCGAGCGTTCAGTGCGAATGCACTGACAGCCGTAAACAAACACACAGTCTAATTTCTCCGACTAAATTCTGTATAAAGCTATAAGGACTTGTTGAATTGTGTTATTAACATTCAGTATTTTGCAGGATACGGTTGTATAAAGTATTTAAGAACTTCAGGTAAATTCTGTGCGTGTCCGACGTTAAGACGACTTGCTATCGAGAAAATTTCAGGAAGAATGTAATTTCGAAGAAGAAAGTAATAAATTAAAAAAAAAGGTAACTATTAATTGAGTTCATTTTCAGGTAACATATTTCCACTTCGGTACGTACTTTAGACGTAATTTGCTGCTCGCAATTACGTGATTCAGACTTTGTGCTAATTTCATGTTCTATGAATTTACGTGTGAAGCGACGCGCTTGCGCACATTTACTGATTTTGACAATTATTGATTAATGAACTGGGTTGTAACTTGTATATTATGCATCGCTTGGCTGCTATGCTTTTTCACTGATGTAATATTTTTTAATTATGTGCCTGCTGTGCTTATTTATTTAAATTATAATTGTCATCTGATTAATTGTGCTGACTGTGGTTAGGTACGTAAGTTATACTTTGTGATTTATCTGCTTGCGCCTCCATGTTTACTTGCTAAGATGACATATGAACATTTATTTGCTTATGCTGATATGATGCTAATGACCTGTTTATTACGTAAGATATATGTTTACTGCTATGCGTATGGATTACATATTTACACATTTCTGTTTTGTTGCCATAACTGCTCTTTAATTTGGTGTATAGAAATGCTGATATACTGTGTATAAACATAGAGTTTAGGTCACACTACTGTATTAATTATAGATTGTTCGCTTGGCAGAGCCTCGTTGTAGGAATTGTGCTGCATCCACTGGTTGACATTGTGTTCTCTACTGGTATATTTACTCGCTATTGCTTGTTTTGCTTACGCTAAGTGCCTTATATTTTTAAGATAAGAAAATGAACTGCTATAATTCGACGAACGACATTAGTACAAGAAATCTCATAGTAGTCACATGAGCTGGAGGCTTTATGGAAACTGTATAAATTTATGCTAATAGGAAGGAGGCTAACGACATGACAGACCGAAACTAGGTTTAGACCATTAACAATTATTACACTGCATTTTTCGTGAGCAATTGAAATAGGAAGTGACACTTGACACAAAAAATACTCCACATGTTTGCTTCTGCTATGATTCTTGAAGTGGTGTACACACTGTGAAATATTATGATCATTCACACTCCGTAATCGTACTTAATTACTGAGAGTTATTCGAACAGTCTGTTAGAGGTCATGTATGCATTTCTTTGTTTATAATTTATAATGAGTAGAAAATTTGGGTCAGATGGATTACACAGAGGTTGTGTGTGGACACTGTGTCTTCGGATTGTATGGGATGCTGAATTGAAGTTGCATTAGGATTTTATCTGTACTTGTTCGAGGAGACTGACTAGAGGAAAGAGTTGTGTTGGAAGTGAAATGATATTGGTGCTGAGGTTTATATTTATCGACGTATTATTGAGGTATTTAGAGTATATGAAGTTTATGATTATTGGAGTTTTTGTGGACAAGAGGTAAGGTGAATGATATTGATGATAAGAGTTATATGTATCGACGTATTGAAGAAATATTAGTGACGTATTGAGATTAAGTTGATGATTATTGGAGTTTTGGTAGATAAGAGGTAAAGTAAGTGAGGAGCATATTTTTTTTGTTGGTCTATGGAACAAGGAGGATGAAGAGAGCAGACTAGAACACTAAAATAGAAGGAAGATAGTCTATACACACACTTTGTTAAATCACTAAGCAGTATATACTTTTTTTGAAGAGAGGAAGTAATTGCATATCTTGGCTCACTGACAGTTGTTCAACAACAGTACATTTTGATCTGGCTTGGCAAACATTGGTCTTGACATGATGACTATGACGTTGACTAACTATTATTGACTGTTATACATTGCTGCCACTACTACTTGATACACATGATGAACATCAGATTTAGACAGAATTTCATTTACACAATTAACACTATTCAGTTACACAGTAGTACTTAATGTGGATGAAAGATGAGTGAGTGTGTTTTGTGTGTTTTCCTTTACTAATCCTACCCACCTATCTCCTAAATATTATTTTATTTGTTGGTAGTGGCTTGCACTGACACTCATAAATATTATAGGTTTTCTGATATTTGAGTATTTGTAATAGTTAATATGAAAATTATCTGACATCATTTGTGTGTTTGTTATGATTTATATGTTACTGTAAAAGCATTTGTATGTGCATTCAAACTATTGTTCATGCCTGAACTGTCTGATTAGTGAAGATAAATATTCTGAACTGTTACCTGCACTTTTCAACATGATTGGTGCCACTAGGACATGTTTAATTTGTGCTCATAAACTCTGATGAACAGTGTGATCAGTGCTAGTGAATTTTATGGAACTGCTTCTGCTGAGAGATGTGACTTGTTGCTGTCTGCACCTACTCAACATTGCTGGGTGCTACTAATGGACTGCTTCTACTGAAAAGATGTCCCCTGTTGCTGTGTGCACCTGTTCAACATTGCTGATGCCACTAATGGACTGCTTCTACTGAAATAATGTCACTTGTTGCTGTCTGCACCTGATCAACATTGCTGATGCCACTAATGGACTGCTTCTACTGAAATAATGTCACTTGTTGCTGTCTGCACCTGATCAACATTGCTGATGCCACTAATGGACTGCTTCTACTGAAATGGTGTCACTTGTTGGTGTCTGCCCCTGCTCTCAACATTGCTGGGTGCAACTGATGAACTGTTTTTACTGAAATGAAGTCACTTGTTGCTGTCTGCACCTACTCAACATTGCTGGGTGCCTCTGATGGACTGCTTCTACTGAAATGGTGTCACTTGTTGGTGTCTGCACCTGCTCTCAACATTGCTGGGTGCAACTGATGAACTGTTTTTACTGAAATGAAGTCACTTGTTGCTGTCTGCACCTGCTTAACATTGCTGGGTGACACTGATGAACTGCTTCTACGGAACTAATGTGACTTGTGGCTGGGTGTACCTGCTAAACTTTAATGGGTGCAACTGATGAACTGCTTCTACTGAAAAGATGTCACCTGTTAGTGTCTTTTTTTTTGTTTGTATAAACTAATCATTGCAAGCATTTTATGTGAACATTTGTATAAACTGATTTTTTGTATATTGTGTAAACTATTATGTAAAGTCACATGTATGAAAAGAAGTTGTATTGCTTACTGTATTTCACATATTAGGTTAGTAAAAGGTCAGTGCAAAGCCAAAATTTTTAACTAATTATGTGATATTTAGGTATTAATATTATCTTTTATTTTTGTCTGTATTTTTGTGGACGAATTTGGTGGTATTTTCACCACCAATGCTGGCAAAAATACCATCAAATTCTGGCCTGTGGAGGAGGGGCATATGAAAGGTGGCTACACTGTACCACTGCGCCAGAGATTGCGCCAAAGAGTACTATTAAGCCGCCTCCACAGTGCTTGTGAAGAGATCGTAGAACAGTGCTTGTTATGAGATTGTGGAAGTCAGTGTGTGTTTAGAGTTCATGGCAGTCAGTGGTTGTCGAGAGATCGTAGAAGTCAGTGCTTGTCGTGTCGTGAAGTCGGAGTAAGATGTTGTAGTAAAGAGTGTTGTTCCATGTCTTATGCAGTTATTTGATGGGAGAGATAGCAGATGTTATTGTAATGAGTGCATTTCGTCAATATATATGAAGGTAAACACTACAATGTTCTTTTATTAATTGTGTATCTGAAATAATGCGTCACTACAGGTTCAGTCAACAAAGCATCTGGCTTGTGTTCTTGTATTAGAGTGAATTCTGGTTTTCTTACGCAAGTACAGTTTTTCTAAATTTCTTTTGTCACGTCAGCATAGTTGGTATTTAAAAAATTCTTATCTTGTTGGAAAAGAACCGTGCCAGATGTGGACGTTGAGTCACACTCCCACATACAGAACAGTTACTCTTGTGCTTATTGGTGTTGTAGGTTTTATAGTTGCTGGGGACTTAATTAATTAACTGTGTTTACGAAAATTTTCTTACATTGTTCTTTGCAGTCAGATAGCGTAATAATACTAGTCAGGGCCAACCGATTACGAGACACTGCGTAATCGGACAGACATACTAAAACTAAAAATATTTTCAATCAATCATATATTTAATTAAGCCCCCATGCACTGTCTGCAATATACCAAATCACCTACAGAATATGTTGAAGCTACTGCATAGGAAAGACTCGGAGGAACTTTCAAATTAGATACAATGACCACACCACCTGTCACACACATAACCGATTCACAAAATTAGCAATAGCAACAGACATAAAAAAACACTGGACGCTTATTCATAAATACGAAGAAAATGCTAACACAGTCCACCAGTTCCAAAAATCACATACAGTGAGTGGATTTTATGCAGGACCTGGAAATTTTTGCACACCACAGAAAGCAAGAGGAAAACCTATCCAGTGACAAACCACATAGTGAATCAGTTAATTTTTTCCAAATATTTCTGGCGTACGTGATAATTGTACTAAAGTCCATATTTATGTTCATTTCCTCATAGACTCTACTCAGCATCTACAACAAAGTTGTGTATAGACATTATCAATAATTTAACAGTCAATAATGGTAAAATAAATTTTATAAGTGACAACTTTATGTAAATAATGTAATTCACAGTAAGTGCAACAACTCTGACTGCATACAAACTCTCTATGAAGCTATATTGTCGTAATATCTCTATAATATATTTTGATTACAAAAACAAAGAGTGTTAAGTGACGATTTGCGTGTGTGAGAGATATTCTATGTAATGGAGGGGGCACAATAGTCGTAAGTAGACGGAAAATATTACAGTTCATAACACTAGCTAATGAAAAACTTCCCAAGATTTATTTTGTCCGATTTTCCGATTGCGAGTGTAGCCTCAAAAAGATAACTACAGTGCAAGAGAGACAGAAAACCACACATGCAAGGATCACAAGAAGTATTTACATTAAAAAATGTGATTTTTTAAACAAGGGTTGATTACAGAATTTCTTTTAATATTTTTCGCAAAGAAACCTTCATTGGTCTCACAGTACAGTCCCGTTTAACACACCCTCATCATCACAAAAAGCCTTTTTTTCATTCTTCCATCCATAGAGTGTGTTTCCATTCCTTTATCTGATGAAAGCCTCGATGATGAGATAATTTGATTTAAACTATCGCAGTCAGTAATGCATAGGAGCCAACCATTGTGGACAATATTTTCAAAAATAAAACAAATAATAGAATCATCACTGTTGTCACTTCTCTAACAACGAACGTAATGCAAAGAAAAAAATAATTCTATCTTACAGACTTGAGCGTCTCCTACAAAACAAATATGATCTACTAACAATAATTGAAAAAAAATTGTTATTCATAATTTGAAACATGTGAATTCTCACTTACAAAACTCACGTTTCTATAAAATTAGTTGTGATACACGTCCAGCCTATTACAAGCACAGACAGGTTGAGCAATTGCTGTTAGATTTAAAGAACATTTCTTAGGAAAAAAAGGAGGTACAAATACATGTAACTCCTCCTTCGCTGATAGTTTATTAATTACAAACCATACGCCTAAAGAAGTTGATGACATCAGTAACCTGCACACAGAAAATAAAGGCCTCAGTCTTAATTTCCTTGAAGAATTAGAAATTTACACCTTTCTCTTCATGACTGTTTCATTTTGAATGAGCAGTTGGAGCTACGTAATTACATTTTTTTAGTGGTATAAAGCCCTTGGCTCCTCTTCTTCCTTACAGTGGACTCTTAAATATCGCCTTCCGCTATCCTTTTTATCTATTTTGTCAGTCGTTTTCACACAAAATGCATAGAATATTTGATATTGCATTGTGCTGTATAATTTTTGTTTTGCGTAATACTGACTTCTGACTTGCGAAATGACCACTTGTTTGTTATGTGCAATATTCTTGTTAATAGTAGCAGCTGATTTCTTCGATTGTCAAAAGATAGCGAGACTAGTTTCGTGTCCACTTAGCGGCAACTTCGGCCTATGAACCGCTTAGTGTGATGCCATCTCCAGTGCATGCTTTCTCTTACAGCACTTAGCGGCATACAAGGTGTAGCTGTAATTTCTACTGGCAAGTAGAATACGAGGTTATATGATTTAAAGAAGTTATTTTATATGACGAGAGCATTTTGCTTGTAAATCTGTTCGTTTCTATGAGTAGAATAACCTCAAAAATTTATTCGTTATAATGGCCACCTACTGTTAGTTTTCCTCTGTGATATCGTTTTGTTATCTGTTTAGGTAATTGTTGTGCACTTTCTCATGAAAAAATCCATAGTCGATGTCGATATCAGCTCAAATTAAATCTTATTGCAACCGGTTGCTATTATACAAATTATATGCTTGTACGGTTACTGGCTCACAACGATGTTTGAAACTGGATAGCAAATGGGAACAAATTCACTAAAAGCATTGCGCTAAGCATGAAAAATTATGTAACTGGGTCAGTTTTTCATTAATATTATTATTGTGAATAACACAGTTGTATGCTTTCCAAATACATCGATTACTGTGAACGAAATTAAACACAGTTCTCTGGAGTCTGTGTGATACCATGATACGAATTACAGGTTAAGATACCACTTTCGTTTACCCTTCTGGGCGGGACGCACATTTCTGAAACGGGAAAAATCAGCGTCCAGCCCTGACGACCGCAACATTCTTGGGGAGACAGAGACACTGAGAGAGTGAAAGAATGGCCTCTCGGGGGAGAAAGAATGCGGAGCCGGACCTCAGATAAAAAAGCAAAAGCTGTGGAGGACACGAGAAGAGCGGAGGGCAGCGGTCCATCCGACGGCCGAAGAAAGGCGGCGGTGGCAGCAGTGAGGAAAAAAAAAAAATATTATCTGCCCAGGGGGTTGCGGGACACGGCGGAGCCCTCGGCCCTGTGTGGATTTCTTTATTTTTTTCCCTTTCGGGGGTGGCTGGCCCCGGGTCAGGAGGGGGCGAGTTTATGCGGCCGGGGTCCGGGCGCAGGTATCCGCCGGGGTCATTGTGTGTGGGGGGTGGCAGGGGGTGGGGGCGGATGGACAGTCCTACCTGTTGCGTGGAATGCGAGGGCCCGCAGAAAGAAGTTCCCAGGCCGGCGTCGGCGTCTGCGTCGCCTTGCGGTTCAATTAGAGGGCGGCTAACGGGACCCTGGAGCGGCGGCTGGATAGCTGGAACTGGATGGCTGACCCTCCAGGGCCGGACAGCACAATGAGCGCCCAGTCTCCAGCTGCTGCTCCCGCTACCGGGAAGCGCACCCCTTCCAGGCGGGACACCGTTATACAGCGCTGGAGCAGGGAACCGTCTCCTGTAACCAACCGCGTTTACACCCGACAGCGGCAAATCGAAGGCGAGAGTCAATTTTCGAAAGCCAGTTTTCGCTTCGTGTTTACATCTTAGGCCCGAATCCATTATGCTAGCCTGACTGAAGAGTTCCTAGCAAGTAGCAGACAGAATACCATTCTTAACGGAGTTTTATACCTTCAGACAAAAATAATACGCACCGTGCTTTCGAATGCCAATGTTTAGCGCGCCGAGTTCAACATGCTGCTGAATACTCAGAAACGATGAGATTTGGGCATACGGTACGTATGCCCCAAAGTGCTCCAGTGCTCGGCTGGCTAAAATGGCTCTGAGCACTATGGGACTTAACTTCTGAGATCATCCAGTCCCCTAGAACTACTTAAACCTAACTAACCTAAGGACATCACAAACATCCTTGCCCGAGGCAGGATTCGAAGCTGCGGCCGTAGCCGTCACGCGGTTCCAAACTGTAGCGCCTAGAACAGCTCGGCAGCGCTCGGCTGGATCTGGCTCGCAAAATCACACTGTTTACGAAATGGACGGGCTTAAAATTCCTACGTTAGCTCCATTAAAATTCACTTATCCGCCCTTGTTCATTCTAGTCGTATCGTTCAGTCTGTAACGTACATAAATAGAAACCTCTACATCCATCAACATGTTCTAAGGCTAAAAGGAAAGTACTATGTCCAGTCAATAAGAACGTCAGCTTATAAAAGTTCCATTACAAATAGCACGATACAAATTTACAACAGGTCTCTACATGAGACAAAAAATATTCCATGATTCTCACTTTTGCAAAATCCTCAGGTCATTCTTACTTCATCACTGATCCTATTCAGTAACAAACTCTTTACAACCGGTGAAATACAAAACTCAAAACTGGAAAGTGCGAAATATCTTACTGCACGTAGTGCAAGCTGTCTTTTAAATGAAGCCAATCGAAAAAACTCACTTCTCAGACTGAGCGCACTTATATTTACGTAACTTCGAGTATTAGAGAATATACTCTTATTATATCGGAAAACGCGAAGGATGCGGTCAGATGGTAACCAAAACCACCCCACACGATATTCTTCCTGTCTGGGACTTCATTCATTGCTCTACACCAACCATGATTCAAAATCATCATAGTTTACCCTCTCCTGAAAGCTTTAATCGTAGCTATGTTATTAACAGACATTTGATTACAACAAACTGTAACAAGAACGTTTCATTTCTTACGTGTCCCGTAAGTGAGTAGCCTTTACTTGTGTGTGTATTATTGGAAATAAAAACCTGCGAATTCGAAATGACTACATAATTGTGTTAGTGAGCACAAAGCCACATGACTCACATGAAATTGAAAAGAATCCTGTGTGTATGAAAAGCGAACCTATTCATAAGCAAACCAATAATTTCACGCTTAGCAGACTAGGTCAGTCCGAACTGCTTGAAAAAAAAGTTAGTATAAAAAACTGTAATGTTGACCTGTAGAACGATGTAATCAGGAACACACGAAAATTTCTGCACTGCCACATGGCCCTGGTAAAATAAAGAAATTGACAGAACCTACATTGCGTAAAGGAAACGAGACAAACATGCGTTATGAACCTCACGTGCAAAATAAAGTACTGGCAGAAACAGCAACACAGCAAGACTGCGCAGCAGCTAAAAAAATACTGCTAAAAACTAACTACAGTCGGTCCAACTGCGTTCATAATCTTGACACAGAATGCCAATGATGCGCATGACACAACCTTTAAGTACTGACATTTCAGTTACAAAGGAACTTATCAAAGAAAACAATTATAGACTCTAATATGAAAACTCATTTAATCTAATGACTTTCGTAGTACAGTAAATTAACTCACAAGACCAATCAATAGAATAATTGTGATTCTTGAGTTTCTCCCGGCGTATTTGATAATCAAAATATCCACGGGTATGCTGCCGGTCTATAGTGTCCAACGGGCACAATATTTCGGCGATCATACATGTCACCATCATCGCCTGATGATGGCGACATGTATGATCGCCGAAATATTGTGCCCGTTGGACACTACAGACCGGCAGCATACCCGTGGATATTTTGAATAGAATAATTATCAAAAACTCGACTGTGGCGAGGGTGACGTGGACCAACAATACAAGTCTAAAACCATAAAAATAAACTTTTTACGTCATCAAATAGTACCTTGGTCTTCATTTAAAAACCTTTTTTATGTCAGTATGCTATCCAACCATTGTTCTGAGTCATGATTCCTCCTCGTAATAAATCTGCAACTCACATGGTTCTAAAAGTGCGTCCATGCATTACACTGAAGACTCAACAAATCCCCGCCTGCCACACACCGCAGCTATCCTATCCACTGCAGACTGTCAAAGATTCTACGACTCCAGGAACACACACATCGCTGGCACAGATACTGTTGCCTAACAACTGTTTCTCTGACCACAGTTAGCCGGCCGTGGTGGCCGTGCGGTTTTAGGCGCTGCAGTCCGGAGCCGCGGGACTGCTACGGTCGCAGGTTCGAATCCTGCCTCGGACATGGATGTGTGTGATGTCCTTAGGTTAGTTAGGTTTAAGTAGCTCTAAGTTCTAGGGGACTGATGCCCTAAGATGTTAAGTCCCATAGTGCTCAGAGCCATTTTTTGATCTGACCACAGTTCTTCAAATACATAATTTTTCTTTACAGATATTAACACTGTGGTGTCACCGCCAGACACCACACTTGCTAGGTGGTAGCTTTTAAATCGGCCGCGGTCCGTTAGTATACGTCGGACCCGCGTGTCGCCACTGTCAGTGATAGCAGACCGAGCGCCACCACACGGCAGGTCTTGAGATACTTACGAGCACTCGTCCCAGTTGTACAGCCGACGTAGCTAGCAACAGACACTGACGAAGACTCTCTCATTTGCCGAGAAGATAGTTAGCATAGCCTTCAGCTAAATCAATTGCTACGACCTAGCAAGGCGCCGTATTCAATTGCTATAATACTTCTGTATCATCAAGAGCGATGTTCTACAATTACGAATTAAAGTTAAGTATTCCAGAAGCTATGTACTATTTTTGGCTACTATAATTTCCGTCATTGTTCCAGACCTCACGCCATCCTTCGTGAGCTTATAGCGTGCATTTCGGCTTCCTCAAACAACTGCATACATTCGTGATACGAAAGTTACAATATTTCTGTAACCACCAATATGACGTTTCCCGTCATTTTATCACAACAAATCGCACAGTTAACGATGGGTTTTCATGAGATCCTCATTTCACTGCTGCTTGGGAACGGCATGTATACAAATGGGCTTCAACTGAAAGCCATTGTGGCGTCTCGCGATTCTGTACTGAAGAGAGATGACGTGCACCTGACATAGGTGGCGTTCTTACATGTCATTGGTTAACGGTCACACGCACCTTCAAAATATCTGTCATACTAGATCATGCTCCGCATGTTCGGTAAGACTCCCCAACGTGCTTTCCCACTCTATGACGTCAGAAACTGGGAACGCGCAACATTCAACGTTCGAATTCACGGCCTGTGTGCCCACGGCAATAGAAGCTATTTGCGGTTGAGAATACCTTACTTACGCGATTCTAATGCACCATCGAATATAAAGCACACCCCAATTTTAAAAATTAAAATCATCCAGAAAGAGTTTGTGGGCGAGTCATTGGTAGGTTAAATTTATTTTACGTAACAATTGTTGTATACGTGAACTATCAAAACTATAATAATTTTTAAGTGACCCATTTTTCAGTGACACGCCTAACTTGATTAGCTGCATGATATGCAAACAAACGCACAGTAAGTTAGTAACTATGGTGTTATTGTGCGCCGGCCGGAGTGGCCGTGCGGTTCTAGGAGCTACAGTCTGGAGCCGAGCGACCGCTACGGTCGCAGGTTCGAATCCTGCCTCGGGCATAGATGTGTGTGATGTCCTTAGGTTAGTTACGTTTAATTAGTTCTAAGTTCTAGGCGACTGATGACCTGAGAAGTTAAGTCGCATAGTGCTCAGAGCCATTTGAACCATTTTTTTGTTTGTTTGTTATTGCGCTTGCCCTTTCGTGCTCATCCTCAAAAACATGGCGGTAAACAAGTAGAGTGTGATGAATGAAAATACATCGCCCTGTGATTGCTTCCACGATGGTTCGCGTGTATTATCAAGTGGCTCGGCGTGTCCTTGTGAAATATCACGATGAAAACTCACGATAAGTCGACCGTGGTGCGCTCACCCATAGGTGCAGTAATACCGTGGTCGACTAATAATCACCATCATTCGCTAATGTCACCATTACTGGTATCTTCGAAGGAATAAACATCAGAAACACATTCATTTCTTCTTTCTCTGTCATTTTCAGTGTCGTACCAGAGCACATCTTCTTCAATGGTTCCAGACTATTTGAAATACAGCATTTTCTGAATTGGTGCTTTTTAAGCTTTTCCAAGCAGCCTAAACCCAGTGTGCAGCAATGAGGCGTGCAGGATACTTAATTTATTCTGTCGGAGTCAGTTCACGGTTTGATTCGCGAAACCATTTCACGTACTGTTCCTGAACGTAACCTTTGAATGATTTATTTATACTAACATCCAGAGGTTGTAACACTGGAGTCAGTCCTCAAGGAATAACACCGAGGTGACGGGCTAGGCTGAGGATCTTATTTTTCATTTCGTTTGTAAGACAACCACGAAATGCATAAAGACAAAGCATTGATGGTTAGTTGGGAAAGCCCACCAGGACGCGTCCCGTACTTTTCAGAGCCAGTCAAGCATTAAACTTTCGGTCGTCAATCCATTCTTTCGATTTCGAACAAGGGCGTCTTGAGGGAACAGCTTTTCACTTTTAGCGGTCTTGAGTCTTGCTTTCCGCTTGAAGACTAAGGAAGAGGGATGTTTGCGCCCGTTTTCTGCGTCCACCTCCATTACAATTATGCACTGTTTTTCACACCCTGATGTTTTAATGGTAACTTATTTTCTCTCCTTCTACTTAACAGTGTAAGTACGTGGCATATCAAACAAAATTGGCGTCTCGTCAGTGTTACCTATGCTATCTGGACCACCGAAAAATTCTTCTCTTTCCGAAAAGTCAAGACATCGCTGCATACAGGGTGAAAAGTATTTAAACCGACAAACTCTGGGAGGTTGTAGGGGACATCAAAACAAATATTTTTCCCTAATGTCATTTTTTCCTATGAGGAGTATTTAAACCGGCAGAGGAAGATTTCTCTGGCGGCAAATTAATTAAACCAACAAAAACTCTGCCTCTGCCAATCCACGTTTCTGGGAACCGTCGGTCCAGGAATCGACGCACACGATGACTGAAATGTGCCGGCGCCCCGTCATGTTGGAACCACATGCGTTGTCTTGTAGGTAGCGGGAATTTTTCCAGCAATTTTGACAATGCTCTGGCGAGAAAATTCCAGTAGTACCTCCCATTTAATGGCCTAGGTAGCAGAACAGACCCAAACAGTCCCCAACAATAACGGCCCACACGTTAACGAAGAACCACACTTGATGAGCGCTAGCAAGTGTGACATGTGGGCTACCCTCACTCCAAACATGCGAATTGTGCATGTTGAAGACTCCATCACGCCCGATCGTTGCTTCATCGGTAAACAACACAGAGGAGGGAAATGTAGGATGCATTTCACAGTGTCCCAGATACCACTGCGAAAACTGTGCTCTGGGTGGCTAATCAACTGGTTCCAGGTTGTGGACACGCTGTAAGTGAAATTGACGTAACAGTTGCTCTCGAAGGACTGTTCTTACATTCGTCTGATTCGTCCCAATGTTGCGTGCAATTACACGAGTGCTGATTGAAGTATGCCCCTTCACATGTTCCAAGACAGCTTCCTCAAATTGCAGCGTTCTTACCGTGCGACGGCGTCCCTGTCCAGGTAATCTGCTAGATGACCCGGTCTCACGCAGATGATGGTACACAGCAGCAAAAGTCGTATGATGGGGGATACGGCGATTAGGACACGGTTGTTGATAACCCCGCTGTGCAGCTCGTCCGTTGTGGTGCGCTACGTAGTACGCACCAACCGTATCAGTGTACTCACTCCAGGTGTATCGCTCCATTAGTAAACAGAGACAGTGCACTACTACACTGGTAGACAGCAGTTGCCTACAACTGAAGAGCGTAATACGGCCTCTAACAACTGAAGATCCTAATATGGCCTCTAACAACTGAAGAGCGTAATACGGCCTCCACCATTTTAAATAATCCTCATTGGAAAAAATGACATTAGGGGAAAATATTTGTTTTGATGTCCCCTACAACCTCCCAGAGTTTGTCGGTTTAAATACTTTTCACCCTGTAGAGGTAAGCCCGCTCGTTTCGTAAACCAATCAATCCATCCACCACTAGCCGTAAGCCTTGCCTAGGTGTGTTAAGAACTGGAGCCGCCATTTTTGCTTTTATTTCTTGTGGTGTCATTAGTAACAGGTTGCCCATACTCTCTCCATTCACAGACGAGTTGGAAAACTCTTTGTTCAGCGTCAGGATGTCCTTTGCGACGGCTAGTGAATGTCTTACCAGTAGCGGTGGTCTCAAATAATGCCAAATTCTATTTCTTCCACAAACGAACGTTATTCTCAACACTCGTCCCGCCTTCCCGTTATCGTATTTTTCAACGTAAAGAATTACTTAACGCTCGAAAGCAGCATCATACGACGCTGTTTTCTGCTCGCCTTCCATTTAGCGACTACCTAATGTGAATACACTGCGCAGTAATAAGCCAACAAAAACGTACCGAATTTGATAATTTCAACAATGCGTAGTGACATAAGGAACAACATCTAAATTTCAATGATGTTCCCAGTGAACGATGGATTCAAGTTTGTATATTGTAACACCCCACCCGTCACTTGTCTGGTTTTGGTGTGTGTTCACCAAAGGTAATTGACTAACAGATCAGCAGAGAGTGTAAAACTGCCTCAATGTCGGATAACGCAAAGAAAAACTAGTAAGGCCCTGTGACTCCCGATTGAACTGCGGTGGCCGTGTTGACATTAATTGATTCAGAATTGATCCCTTTTAATTAAAAATGGGTGCACATTGATGTTATATTCATCTATTGATTACCAGATGCAAATGTTGAACATAAAAATAATTAAGAAAGTGACTTGAGATTTCAATTACTTGATTGAAAACAGATGCTGTCGATTAGCACAGATTTATTCTAACTCACGACCTTCAATCATCACATTACATGACTCTCCTAACAGGCAGCGTAAATAAATTGTGTTTTCATGGAGTAAAGCGCGATAAATCAAAAGTAATTCCTATCGACTGACCCAGACGTAATGCGAAGTGCGAGAAGAATTCTACACTACACGGCCCATGAAACCCTCGTGGAAACCTTGCCGACGTGATCCAACAAATTAATCAGTGGTCGGAGCGGGCGCAATACCACCGAATACAGCGTGGCGGAGCGGCGTCGTTGTGTGGACGTCGGCCGATCTCGTGGTGCTGCAAGGCTGCGCTCGTCTATTCACTCCTAGCTATCTTGCTCAGTATATAGCTGAACCAAAACTTCCTATCTCCAAGCTCAATCGTTCCATTTGTTTAAGCACCTCTGTGCTTGTCATTTGAGTGGCAAGACCCGCAATTATAACTTAAGGTCCATTCACTCTCAGTTATCCATCCCTACTCGACTTAAATTACTAAAAACATACATGAACATTTTGTGAAGTTGATAGTGGTTGCTCTCATTCAATTATATGTGAACGCCCGTTTGACATTTTCTAAATAAAGGTTTTTTTGTGTCTCACTGTCTCTGGACGTTTATATTGTGCATGGTGTACGTGTCATCTTTACACAATTGAACAAGATCTGGCCCAGTCCAGTGTCTGGATTGTGTACAAACACAAGCAAAATGACAAGAATCATTGTATATTGAACAACCACTGTTGTGTATTTGTAACAAGGTATAAGTATGAAATCTTATTCTAACACAAACAGACGTGGCATGGCAAATATGTATGACGTGTTAACAAATAAAATCATAACCTTCTTATAACATAATTCATAAACAGAACAAATGAGTACGTTCGTTGAGGTGCATGTTATTCATTTGAATCCACACCCGCGGCACAAGTTTCTTGCAAGAACGGAAGTGACATTAGTTCTGACTAGCAAGTTGTTGAATGGCTAACGGCTGAGAAGAGAGCAACGTCGATTACCGAGATGGCGCCACAGGCACCCGCATCTTCTTGAGGCAGGATGGCTCTCACCTAAGAGCTCATTGTTGACATCTTGTCCGACAGGCACAAGACCCCATCGGTGCATCTATGATCTGTGACCTCTCGCGGCTCAGCCACAGGTCATTGCTCCTTTTATAGACGTTTTAGGGCAATGGAGGGACCGTGATCAGACAAGAGCCTATTTTTTGCTCAGGCCTTCAAAGTTGGTGTCATTAGGCACAAAAGGTCATCTGGGCTGTCGCTCCACCTGACGTGGCGAGCAACAAGTATAGAAACCTTCTTGGACCTCTTCATTGCTGCCCCCGATCCGTACCGTGTACAGAGACCAGGACAGACCTCTTTGTCGTACAGGCAGGTGCTGGATGTCACCTCTCCTTGGCTGCTGAGTTGACCACCGTCCCCGTCGACTCAGGGCGTGGTCTGCATGCCATCACCATCGTCAGCTGTGTGCTCCCCTCATTGCTGTCGTCCTCGTTCCTTGTCAGCTCTTGTGCCAGGTGTCGTAGCTTCAACTCTCTCTTGCTCAGTTACGCCACCTTAACACACAAAGACAACTAATTTTAGTACATGGAAAGTGCTCATGTTTAACCATCAGTACCATACCTTTTTTTATGACAATGAACTGGTTTCATTACAAAAGGAATAATTTTACTTGTTTGTAAATCAACTTCAGGATCAAATGGCTCAAATGGCTCTGAGCACTATGGGACTCAACTGCTGAGGTCATTAGTCCCCTAGAACTTAGAACTAGTTAAACCTAACTAACCTAAGGACATCACAAACATCCATGCCCGAGGCAGGATTCTAACCTGCGACCGTAGCGGTCTTGCGGTTCCAGACTGCAGCGCCTTTAACCGCACGGCCACTTCGGCCGGCCAGGATCAATTAAAATAGAAATGAAACAGAATTTTTTTATACATAAACATGAAAATGTACAAGACAACTTTCTTCACAGTGGTTCACACACACAATCAAAGGATAGGGAATCAATATTATCTGGACAGGATCCCATCACCATTTCTAACTACTAATTCCTACGACTAACACGGTGCTGGCCAGCTTGACTACATATCTACTATTTACTACTTTTTATCTATAATCTTGTTTTTTCTTCTGAATTCCCTATGTGGCAGACGTCCCTCTTCTTGTGCCTGCGAACATGTATAAAACACAACAAACTTAGACATGTGTCAGTCTTACCAAGATTTTTGTTGCAAGTTTGGATTGCGTCCTTTATCGTGTTCTATTGCGACACTTCTTCTCTCCTCTATTTTCTTCCCGGTTTCTCCTTTTGTCACGAATGGTTTTATAAGGCTTGTGAACATGTTTCGGATTAGCAATGTCATAATGGGACAACACAAATATACCTCATTGCTCACACTCGCAGTTGTTACACTATCTTGGTATCAACAAGTATTTCTGGCGTATCAATGCTGCTGTTCGCTCTGTCGATGATTACATCCGATTCATTTTAACATACACTGGCTGCGCTAATTCACGCAACCTCTTACGTATTCAGGGGCATACGAGATCCGTCGGTGCATCCTCGTAACGTCCTACGGGACTGGCCACCTTAGATATGCTCTCCAATGACGGAGTACAATTACGGGGAACTTTTCTGTAATTTACAGAGATCCTAATCAATCTTTTTCTAGGGGTACGGCCAGAAATACTTGTTTTCCATTCTTTAATCATGTGTCTTTACAAAATACTCTAGTGCACTTTACTTTCACAACATCGAGAGGCGAGATATCGTTATTAATAATAAAAACAGAAAATATCGGCACATATAAACGAGACATTCTACCACTAAGATCAGTATATACACAAACAAACAAGACACTTTAACAAAATCCTTATTCTAAGCCTATATTTACTACGTCCGCGCTCTGGTCTAGTCATTCGTAATCCTGGCCGTTAAGGAGGGATGGACCAGGCCTCGGAGGGCGGACTTCGACATCTTCCTGGTTGTTATTTTGGTAACCATTATTCCTGTTCCTTCCCGATTGCTGGTTACCGCCCCAAGTCCTTTGTAATTTATTATGTTTCACCGGAGAGTGTCGCTCTTCTTCCGCGTACCTTCTTTTCGAGTTTCCATTAGTCTTATCTTGATTGTGGCCGTTGTAGTTCGGCACTGGCCTACTATCCCACTGAGGTCCATTATTGCGACGGTTGTTATTTTGTTCACGCTGTCGGTGTTTATCCCGCGCCTGTTCCTCTTGAAATGCGAATTCCAGTTCGCGCAAAATGCCCTTAAATACCTCAGTATCGCTACCACAACGACCGGCAAATAATTGTTGATACGAGATGGGAAGTTTCATGTAGCATAATCTGATGATTTCCGCACAGCTACATGGGTTGTCTAGGTACTGGTTCCTTTTTGTCATATTTTCAGAAAATTTTACCAGACTCAGGTACCCTGCCCCTTCCATATCTCTGGACATCATAATTTCTTGTTTGATCCTTTCTTGGGTTTCTTTACACCAATACTTCCCCAAGAAGGCATTTTTGAATTCTTCGAACGAGACGCTCGTCTTTGCTACATTTCTCATGTACTCAGCGGTCGCGCCCTCCATATGGGAGCACACAAAATCCAGCTGGTACATCAATGGCCAGTGTGGGGACAAAGATAACTCGAATTGTCCCATAAAAGTTTTTGGATGCAAGCTATTACCGTCGTCCTTCTAGTGATGGAACTTTCGGACTGATACAAAATGCTTGTAGTCAAACCGGTCAGCATTCCAGTTATCATTTCGCCCCTTCTTACGATTCGTATGAACTTCGGGACGTGGACTAATTCGTTCCGACACGCTATCGTCATCTCTCCCCTTTTGTGTGTTCGACAGTTGTTCGGTACCTCTAATCAACCGACAACAATTGTGCTCACTGGACAGCTGCGCGCTGTCCGTATTTACCTCGGTCTTTGCCTCAGAGCTCTGAATCAAGGCGTGGCTCCCGTTGCTTATAGTGTCAAGTTTGTCACACCGTGAAGCGGTCATCTCTGTTCCGGCAAGTGATGGTTCAGTCGACGCAGTAATTACACCCTTCTCCTTTCCTGATGTCTCTGTAATGAGACGTTTTACCTCGTCCTCTAAATTTCTTTTTAATATCGCCACCTCCTCTTTCAACATCTCGTTAGGCCCTATGTCCGGTTGCTCTTGTTGCTTTTCTTCAATACGTTTTATCCGGCTTTGTAGCCTTGATAACATGACCTTTCCTATTTTTTCCGTGCTTTGCGTGGAGTCCCGATTTTCTCTCGCTATTTTCCTTGCACCTTTAGCAATTGATTTGGCTTCAATTGCCGTTCGTTTGATGATGGCAACCTCTTTCTCTGTTTTGACGCCGAGATTCTTTACCTCCTCTTTTACTTCCCTATGAACTTCTGTGAGCCAATAGTTCAGCTCCGAATTCGCCTTTTTAATTTCGACATTAAGGTTGGCGCTCTGCTCTAAGTTCATCGTTTGCATCTGTTGCAACAGGTCCACAATGTTTTTGAGAGTAGCCGCATTTTGATCCTCGTCCTTTTGTGGTTGAAAATGCGACTCTTCTCCTCTGTTCTAAAGGAACCCTTCGATATCTAGACAAGTACCGTCTCCGCGCCCCCGTTGGATCACTTGTGAATGAATCGTTTTGTTCCAACACACTCTGGCTTCTTAGGCTAGATCTTCCGTACTTATGGATTAATCTTGTACTCCCTGCGTACCCCGAGCCCTCAGTATAACTGCCTGAATCAACGTCCTTGCTATTCAGCGAACTAAACCAGTCGTGAGACGCAGTTTCAGGAAGTTGCAACTCGCGTTCGTCACGCACATCGGTAGAGCTTTCCCTACTATCATCCATGTTCTCCCGAGTAACAGTCTGATTATATTCTGCCGTTGTCTTGGCTTTTTTCCTCGTTATCATTTGCACTTTTATGTTACACGAAAACTCAAAACCCAAGTACCCTTTACACTCAAAAATTAGATAGCGCAAAACACATATCAAGACACAAATTGATACAGTGGATGTGAGCAGTGACCCGACAAATAGATCATGAAGCATTCCCCCAAAAGGGCTAGAACCAATGATTGTGTTCTGTGTGCTCAGAATTGGCTGATTACGGCACTGCACATCATAAGTACTCCAACAAATCACAAATATAATGCATAGGCGCCTACAAATATCAGTTTGAAAGGACAGCACATGAAGAAGACAGTGTAACTTATTGTAACTAATGCTACCCATTTTTTTTCAATTGAAAATGACTATGCAATGAATCACGTGGAAAAATTTCCCTTTTCAAGACTACTTCCTAGCAAATCGCTAAGTACCGTATCCTGGCAGGGTCGCCATATGTAATACCCCACCCATCACTTATCTGGTTTTGGTGTGTGTTCAGCCCAGGTAATTGACTAACAAGTCAACAGAGAGTGCAAAACTGCCGCAATGTCGGATAATGCAAAGAAAGTAATAAAGCCCTGTGACTCCCGATTGAACTGCGGTGGCAGTGTTGACATTAATTGATTCAGAATTGATCCCTTTTAATTAAAAAGGGGTGCACATTGATGTTATATTCAGCTATTCAATACCAGATGCAAATGCTGAACATAAAATTAATTAAGAATGTGACTTGGGATTTCAACTACTTGACTGAAAATAGATTCAGTCGATTAGCACAGATTTATTTTAACTCACGACCTACAATCATCACATTACATGACTCTCCTAACAGGCAGTGTAAATAAATTGCGTTTGCGTGGAGTAAAGCGCGATAAATCAAAAGTAATTCCTATTGACTGACCCAGGCGTAATGCGAAGTGCAAGAAGATTTCTACAATAGACGCCCCATGAAACCCTCATGGAAACTTTGCCGACGTGATCCAACAAATTAGTCAGTGGCCGGAGCGGGCGCAATATCACCGAATTCAGAGTGGCAGAGCGGCATCGTCGTGTGGATGTCGGCCAATCTCATGGTACTACAAGGCTGCACTCGACTATTCACTCCTAGCTGTCTTGCTCAGTATGTAGCTGAACTAAAACTTTCTATCTCCAAGCTCAATCGTTCCATTTGCTAAGTCCTAAACTGCAGAGATGCCCACTCTTTCTCAGCCAAGCTAAGAACGCCACGTCCGCACTCTAGGGAAACTGGGAACGGAAGACCTCTACGGAGACATCTCACAGTCCGCTCTTCGCCTCGGTTTCCCCTCCAGCAAAATCACTTACGCCAATTGCAGCGCAAGTCGCATTAATTATGCATCGCTTCCCAGCGCCGACCAATGCCTGCTCTGGGAAGTGAACAAATTCCCACAAAATTTCTCTTCCTCTCAACTTCTCCTATTTAGCTCCTCCCGTCCACCCATCAAGGTTAGCGTCTGCACAACACCAAGTTTTCCAAAAGTCTGACTCCCAGGAGAGTACTTCAAATTCCTTGGTCCTACCTTCCCATTGGAGGCCGGTGTATTTCATTCTGTTGCTCTTCACCTGATTTGCTTCAGACTCTGCGGACCGTGAATTCAGCGTGAAGTTGCTATAGTCATGAACATGCATATTTTGACCTCTGTTGACTGCTCCACCGTAACTTTGCATGGCTTTCTCGCATGTTTCACAGAAAACGGGACAGCAGACGTTTATCAACAGGCATACAAGTTCTCTGTCTGTTTCCCAGTACACCAGCATGGAGTCAGGGTCAACCACTCAGTAGCTGTCACTCATCTTAAGGAGGCTGGAGGCCATGCCCTGTTACCGCTTTCTCAGAGCTTCAGCCGCCCTAAGCTGCGTATTGTCGCTTCCCTTAGCTGCTCCCCTGGCAGCCACGGTCAATTTGGAGTACTTTCCTGGGGTAAACTAGCCTCCAGTAAATCGACGCGTTTCCACAAAGTTTTCATGTCGTGTGAATTACTTTAAAACCATCACCCGACATTAATTATTCCAATACGTCTATACTATACCCTGTACAAGATGCATTGTGCCTTGTCAGTCATTTTTGTTCAGCCCTACTGTTCGCTCAACGTGAGTTAGGTGATCTTTAATGACTTCATGTAAGGGGCATAGTTCTTTCCATCTTACAATATGAATGTAACGAACCATCGAATCCTTGCTCCCCAATTTTGAATACTGCTTATGATAAAACAAAGTGCGCATTAGATTTGCTTAGCTATGGTATACGTAGCGTATTTCACATACATAGTTTTTCTCTGCAACTTACCAAACAATAAATGAACGTAATATTTATTTTCAGAGGTAAACTTAACGAAAGTTATGCTGTGAACATAGTTTATTTGCCTTTAAATGCGAACATTTTAGGTTAGGCTTTACCATGCCTGTTGTTGATATCGAACGAAACAACTTTAGTTACTATTTGCATTTACTATATCCACAACGCATTTCAGAGGATTAGACCTGCATCATTAGGTTTAGTTATGTGTATTAATATGACAGGTGTGTGTTGTGTTAATGACTTTCGGTTAGTTTGTAGAGCACTTTAGTAGAGACAAAATAAACACTATTGCGGAATATGGTTCTGCGGAGGTCTCTGAATAAAGACTGAACATTAATGTAAAATTGAAAATGAAAAACCAAAACAGAATACTTTCAGTGATCATAGATTCTTTTTTCTGCCCTAACACATCACACTTACACTGTTACACTTGAAAAGAAATAAAAAAGAAAAAACTAATAGGTGCAAGGAACATTAGAGCAAACACAGGAACACTATTTCAATGTACAAAGAACATTTATAGCAAAACACATGCATTATTTTGGAACAACTGCTAAAGGATTGAGGAGCTCTTTGGTTGAATAGATGACTAGATGTGTCAGAATAAGCGTTTCAGGTGGCGTACAAATCTTTTCCGTCAAATTTATATAGCTTAAATTTTTGCACTCAGCTATGTAATCAGATGACATGTTCTAAACATTAAATCTAACAATTATGTTGCCAACAGTGGCAAAATTATACATAAATAAGAATTTTGGTTGGGATTCAGAGAGAGATGATGAAAGAAGTGAGAGAAGGGGGGCACAGGTATGGGTATGACACAGCTGTGTGTTCACTAGGCTTACATTTGTGACACGAAACTCAGTAAACGTTGAAGCGACATACTGATAAGGACTTAAAAGATGCAGATAAATACACTCTTAATAATATAAACAGATATAACATCAGGCTGACGTGGGGTGCAAACTGTTTTTTTTTTTTTTTTTTTTTTTCTTTTTTTTGTGGATCTATTGTGTTTTGTGAGTTAGGTAAGCCAACTGTTCATTTACAAAATATCAACATTGAAAAAGTGTTTCTGTTTTTGCTATATGTTCTTAGCACCTGTTGCTTTCTTGATACCATATTTGTTTGCAAAGTGTGACAGTTTATATGTGATGTATTACGACAGAGAAAGGAGCCTATGATCACGGGAGGTATTCTATTTTAGTTGTTTATTTTTGCATTCACTTTAACGTACAGTCTTTAGTCAAAGACCTCCACAGAACAATTTTCTGAAATAGTGTTTTGTTTTTCTCTACTACTGAGTGCCACAGGTTACCTGGAAGTTTAACACCACATACACCAGTCGTATCAATACACGAAAGTCCACCTGTTGATGCCGGTTTAAACTCTTGAAACGCGTTCTCAGGGACTAAATAAACAGTGAATGATAACAGTATACAAGTTGTTTCATTCGATAGTTTATTTTGATATTTTCCAGAGCGCTACAGCAACGAGTTATAATTTTTAAACATAATATCATTTTTCTGTCATATATATATATAAACCAACTTTGTACAGGTCAGTTTAAATAGAATCTCTGTTATTGTAAGTTAGGGAATGGGAAACGTTCAAAGTTTTATGGATGAAAGCAACTTTCTGGATGGAATGTTCATGTAAGCGAGATGTTCAAATGAGTGCCCATTTTCTTCAGTGCCCAAGTCAATGACCCTTCTTATCGACCCTCAGACTAGGTGTAAAATTACTGGTGTCATCTGCTGTTTGAAATGCGGTTTGGTTGGTTGTCACATTAACACATATCCACACAAAAAGAAAGTGGGTGACTGTGTGGGCTGTTCCAGAGGACCATGGCGTGCTAGTGGTGCAAATCTTGCACATGAAGCGCAGAATGGGCTGGTTTACCATAACGCCGGCCGGCCGCGGTGACCGAGCGGTTCTAGGTGCTTCAGTCCGGAACCGCGCGACTGCTATGGTTGCAGATTCGAATCCCGCATCGGGCACGGATGTGTGTGATATCCTTAGGTTAGTTAGGTTTAAGTAGTTCTAAGTTCTAGGGGACTGATGACCTCTGATGTTAAGTCCCATAGTGCTCAGAGCCATTTGAACCATTTGGCTCACCATACTGCTGCATCCACATATGGCCACTAATGACCAGGCTGACATTTTTAAGGAGAGCACCTAAACAGTCGTAGACTACAGCTCGATGTGTCGCACTTGTCACAGAAAGCCAAAGAAAGATTTCATCCTCAAGGATTGTATACCAATGGAGCAACTACTCTGAGGATTGCTCCCTGGAATTTTCCGTGGGCCAGTAATGTATATTATGATCACTGGCTGCACCATATTTCGTGAATATGAATTTGATGGAGAACATAACACATCGTAAAGCGTCCCATTCGTGAGAAGTAACTCTCCTGCTGTAATCGTTGTTATGCAGCTCCAACATCAGTGACATGTGATAGAGGTGAAACGTCTGACGGGGTGCTAATCGCTACACGGACATATGGATCATGGCAGTGACCGCAGAAATTTCTCGTAAGCTGTCTGACGATCGTGGTGCATCGCCACTAAAACAAACACATTATAGCCACACATCATTCTGATCTTCGTCTCTTACCACTATGCTGATGCTATTGTTTATAGACATGTCACAATGGTTGAGAACTATAGCGAAATGTTGCAAGGCTATCGATTCTTAATGCAGGGACTGGAACTTTTACTATTTACGTAGGAAGGGCAACCGAATGAAAACCTACACTGAAGCGCCAAAGATGCTGATATAGGCATGCGTATTCAAATGGTGCTGGAAGGCAGCCCATTCATCACTGAGTGCTGCACTGAGGAGAGGAATCGATGTCGGTCGGTGAGGCCTGGCATGAAGTCGGTGTTCCAAAACATCCCAAAGGTCGTCTATAGGTTCTAGGTCAGGGCTCTGCGCAGGCCAGTCCATTAGAGGGATGTTACTTTCGTGTAACCACTCCGCCACAGGCCGTGCATTATGAAAAGGTGCCCGATCGTGTTGAAAGATGGAATCGCCATCCCAGAATAGCTCTTCAGCAGTGGGAAGTAAGAAGGTACTTGGACATCAATTTAGGCCTCTGCTGTGATAGTGCCACGCAAAACAAGGGGAACAAGACCCCTCCATGAAAAAAACGACACCGTAAAACCAACGCCTACGAATTTTACTATTGACGCTACACACACTGGCAGATGACGTGCACCGGGCCATTCGCCATACCCACACCCTGCCATCAGATCGCTACATTGTGTACCGTGATTCGTCACTGCACACAACGTTTTTCCACTGTTCAATCGTCCAATGTTTACGCTCCTTGCACCAGGCGAAGCGTCGTTTTGCCTTTACCGGCGTGATGTGTGGCTTATGAGCAGCCGCTCGACCATGAAATCCAAGTTTTCTGACCTCTCACGTAACTGTCAGTGGATCCTGATGCAGTTTGGAATTCCTGTGTGGTGGTCTGGATAGATGTCTGCCTATTACACATTACGACCCTCTTCAGCTGTCGACTGTCTCTGTCAGTCAACAGACGAAGTCGGGCTGAACGCTTTTGTGCCGTGCGTGTCACTTCACGTTTCCACTTCACTATCACATTGGAAACAGTGGGAAAGATGGAAATCTCTCGTACAGATGTACGACACAGGTGACACGCAATCACATGACCACGTTCGAAGTCTCTCACAACGTGTAATGACTGTTGAGGTCACTGATATGGAGTACCTGGCAGTAGGTGGCAGCACAACGCACTTAATATTGAAAACTTATGTTTTTGGGGGTGTCCGGATACTTTTGATCACGTAGAGTACATTAATGATCTTGCAGGCATATTAATAGTAACCTCAGACTTCTCACTGATGATGCAGTTATCTAGAACGAGATACAGTCTGAACGAAGCTGTATCCATTTTCAGACAGACATTGATAAGATTTAAAAGGGGTACAAGGACTGGCAGTTTGCTTTCAGTCTTCAAAAATATAGAATTGTGTCCATGACAAAAAAAAAAAAAAATATTTCATTGAATATAGTATTGATGAGTCGCAGCTGGCATCTGTAAACTCATACAAATACATGGTTGTAACATTTAGCAGGGAAATGAAGTGCAACAATCACGGAAGCTCAGCCGTAGGTAGCATACTTCGATTCATTGGTAGAATACTATGGAAATGCAATCAATCTACAAAGGAGATTGCTTTACAAATCACTCGTTCGACACATCTTAAACTGTTGCTCAAATGTGTGAGGCCTGTACCAGATAGGACTAACAGAGAACATTGAACTTATATAGGGAAGAGCAGCACAAATGGTCAGACGTTTGAGAGTGTTAAGTAGATGCTGAAGAAACTGAACTGGCAGACTCTTGAAGATAGACATAAACTATCCCGAGAAAGTCTACTAACAACGTTTCAAGAACCACCTTTACACGATGACTTTACAAATATAGCACAAATCCCTACCTATCCCTCATGCAGGAGCAGTGAGGACCGGATTAGAATAACTACAGCAAGCGAGAGCTATTTAAACAATAATATTTGCTGCACTCCAGTCGTGAATGGAAAGGGAAAATGCCCTAATAGCTGGTACAGAGGGACGTACCTTCTGCCATGCGCTTCGCAGTGGTTCGCAGAGAATAGATGCAGATGTAGACGAAGATAATGATTCGATTGTCTGTGTCACAAATTATACCATTTCGTTTCTACATTCTATTATCTGTGTTAACGGAATGTCTAAAAAACAAAGAATTGGATTGTTTACATGACATACTTGCTGATAAACCACAACATTGCTATTTCCTATTAGAAACGAAATCAAAAAGTGAAATGTTTATTGCAGCAGAATCTCGAAAAAATTTCATTTCCATGCGTTCGTGAAAAAACCTTTGAAATTATGAAACAGTAGTGTATAGATACATCCATGCTGTACAGATGTGTAAATACAGTGTCCCGGACAGTTTCTGTGCGCTGTGTACAGCTGCTTCTACTGTGTACAACGCGCTTTTGTAAGCGTCCGTATGGCAGCGCCTCTTCATACCTCTGTAGACGGCTATTCTCTTTACCTACAGCCGTTTGCGCTGCCAGGTGTCAGGGATTTTAATAAGCTGGCTCGACTGTAAGAGAGTCCTAGCTGCAAAGAATAAATGTATAAAACAAGTTGCGACATGGTCGCGAATAAAACAGTGGACCGAATATAGAGTAAATTTACTTTACTTTACGTCTGTGGTCACAATTTTTTTTGTCATCAGACTACTGGTTTCTACAATACCGCGTCATTAATGAAGTCTTAATACATTTAAATTTCCTTTACTTTATGTCTGTGGTCACAAATTTTTTTGTCATCAGACTACCGGTTTCGGTCTATAATGACCATCTTCAGATGTGTTCTATAAACCATGTCCTAATGCCCGGTAGCCTTAGTGGCATCTTCAAATGTTAAACACAAAATTAGTACCAGCATCATCAAATATATATAAATAATAGCATATGCAAGAGCCATCTTGTCAGCAGCACTGCTGGGGAAAAATAAAAAATAAAACAGTAGTGCTGCTGACAAGTTGACTCTTGCATATGCTATTATTTATATATTTATAGATATATATATATATATGATGATGCCGGTGCTAATTTTGTGTTTAACATTTGATGATGCCACTATGGCTGCAGTGCGTTAGGACATGATTTATAGAACAGATCTGAAGATGATCATTATAGACCGAAACCGGTAGTCTGATGACAAAAAAATTTTGTGACCACAGACATAAAGTAAAGGAAATTGAAAAGTATTATACGAGGGCCATTCAGAAAGTAACCTCCGGTTGATTTAAAAAAATACACCAAGTTAAATAAAAATATTTTAATATATACATCTTACAACTACATCTTTGCACTATTTTTCTACATAGTCTCCATAGCAATTGAGGCACTTATCGTATCTCTTCACAAGCTTTGAAATTCCTTCTGCATATTATCGTATCTCTTCACAAGCTTTGAAATTCCTTCTGCATAAAAATCACCCGCTAGTGCCTGGAGCCAGCCTGTGACCGCATCTTTGAGCTCTTCGTCGTCATCAAACCGCTGTGACCCGAGCCATTTCTTCAAATGCATGAAGAGGTGATAATCACTTGGCGCCAGGTCTGGGCTGTAAGGTGGATGGTTGATAACGTCCCACTTGAAGGACTCAAGAAGGGCCGTTGTTCTGCGAGCAGAGTGAGGACGGGCGTTATCGTGCAAAAAAAAACGATACCGGAACTCAGCATACCACGGCGTTTGTTCTGCATAGCCCGTCGTAACTTTTTTATTGTTTCACAGTACACGTCTTGATTAATGGTCGTACCACGTTGCATGAATTCAACCAACAACACCCCTTTGGCATCCCAAAACACCGTTGCCATCAGTTTTCTGGCAGAAAAATCTTGCGAGGCTTTTCTTGGTTTGGTAGGCGAATTTGAATGTGCCCACATCTTTGATTGTTCTTTTGTCTCAGGGTTCACGTACTTAATCCTGGTTTCGTCACCGGTCACGATTCTGTTTAACAATGGTTCTCCTTCGTCCTCATAATGTGACAGAAAGTCTAATGCAGAGGCCATTCTTTGAGTTTTGTGGAGGTCGGTAAGAATTTTGGGCACCCATCGTGCACAGAACTTACAGTAACCCAATCTTGCTGTCACTATCTCGTACAAGAGAGTCTTAGAAATCTGTGGAAAACCAGTAGACAACTCCGACATTGAGAAACGTCGATTTCACGAAATTTTGCATCAACTGTCTGAACGAGTTCGTCAGTCACCAATGATGGTCTACCACTCCTCTCTTCATCATGAACGTTTTTTCGTCCACTTTTAAATAAACGTACCCATTCACGGACAACTCCTTCACTCATAACTCTTGGTCCGTACACGGCACAAAGCTCACGATGAATAGCTGCTGCAGAATATCCTTTGGCCGTAAAAAACCTTATGACAGCACACACTTCACATTTGGCGGGGTTTTCTATTGCAGCACACATTTCAAACTGCCACAAAAACTAAACTAGCGCAGGTACGACGTTCACTCGACCACGGCTTGATGCCGACTGACCTGTTGAGTGCGTGAACGCACAGATGGCGCCGCTACTCCCCCCACAACCCGCACTGTGACCAATCGGAGGTTACTTTCTGAACCGCCCTCGTAACTTCATTAATGACGCGGCATTGTCCGCTGCAGTAGCTGTGCAGCCAGCGCGACTGATTCCTCTTTTTTTTGTGTTGCCTTCTCCGTACGTATCGTCATAATTGACATTCTACTCTTGAGTTGGTTGAGTGGGTATGTCCCGAATGTTAACAAATTGAGGTAAAAATGATGCGGCATTTTGTCACGCTTCTCAGTGCTTATGGCGTCACATCTTTTGAACTATGCGTCGTAGAATGGTATAATTGTGTAGGTACATTCGGGGGCATATTTGAATACTGTCTCAGAAGTTTACTGCGAATAGAGTTAGTAGCACAGAAGTTATTTAAGAGTCATGTATGATGCAGCAGTTTTTCATGCATCTCATTGTTGATAACGTCATATCTCCTGATATACGGTAGGTAGATATCTGTTGCCCGCAGGCGATTATTGCTTGATAGTAGGGGATATAAATAACCCGCCAGGGTAAGCGCTAACGCGCTGCTTCCTGAACTTGGGTAGGCGCCCCGGCCTCAGATCGAATCCGCCAAGTGGATTAACGACGAGGGCTGGTGTGCCAGCCAGCCTCGATGTGGTTTTTAGGCGGTTTTCACATCCCGCTGGGTGAATACTGGGCCGGTCCCTACGTTGCGCCTCAGTTACATGGCTCGCAGACATCTGAAAAAGTTCGCACTATTCCATGGATTACACTCGATGCAGACAGTTGGGGTGCACTCATTCCGTCTCGGGGTGTGCGGGGTGGCGGCAGGAAGGGCATCCGGCCACCCCTTACGATTAACATGCCACATCCGATTAACCAGCAGACCCCGCCAGTCGGGATTAATGCTTGGAAAGAGAGAGTAAGGGATACGAATACCAAGTTTGGTTCAAATTGGTCCAGTGGTTTAGCAGGAGATGTGAAACACACGTACACACATCTTTGCAATATTTATGGATTATATAATTTTTAAATTGTATTACCTGTGTTAACTTAATATTTAAGCAAACGAATGTGCTTCAATACTAAAAAGTTTTTGAGTATAATGATTAATTTTTCGTTTAATTTTATCATTTTTTAGGTCGATCTTTCGTTCAAAATAACGTCCTAATCTTTCGTCAAATATGTGACTATTTCTTTTTTTTTTCTAAAACATTTACAGGCGGTACATAGTATTGACATGCATTGTGTTACGTGACCAGTTGTGTGTTTTGTTCTATCAGTGTGAGCTATATCTAGATAGATTCATGCCAGTGACATTCATACGTTGTCTAAATCTCATTTCGAAATATCTTCTATCTGTGCTACGTATATTTCCTCATTGCTATCACATTTCAAATTATATCCACTGAGCGGATATATTTCTAAGATTGTTCTTTTGGACGACATACGACAGATCTATACGCAAATGACATACCGTATTTTCAAACTTATTTCCCGGAAAACAGTGATTTCTGTATCGCGTTCATCTCTTAGAAGCGCCTTCACGACAGTTGCGCTCTCGACAATTTCAAGAATCCCACAGCTGAAGAACGGATTTCTCGCATACCGTTCGCTCTGGCGCGGTAAAAATGATCAGCCTTGTTTACAGTCCACGCTCGCAGCGGTAACAACACACACACAGATGCAGTCGCGGCCGGGCCTTCAGGTGCTTAAACGTCGTTGAGTGACACCTACAGTAACTCGGAGCATCCAGGCCGGCTAGAAAGAGCGCCGAGATTACGTGGAGTACACGGGAAACGAATTAGTATTGTTTTATCGCGGCCAAACACCTCCGTTCCACCTTACCGCACGAGGTAGCTGTTGATTTTTTAACACGACGGTAGGCGCGCCCTCACAGCTCCGAAGCCACGTAAATGACTCGGGACGTCATTACTGGCGGTACGTACCGTGTGTATACGTGTGTGGTTTACTGACGTTCCTGGCCCGAAGCTTATCACTAACGACTCCTCCTCAATACGTAAATGATGTCCCCGACTTTCTCCGCAGGCGGCACGCGAAGGAATCCACATGTCTTCACGGTTTTACGCCGGCTGCTAGCGTTCCAGTACAGAGGAGGTGCCGCCGGGTAATTGTCGCCACACGTACTCAGGCATCTGTCGGTGCGTTTCGGTTTTACGGCGAGCGAATAAGGGAATCGTGTCTATTCTCCTCACCGAACGCACTCAGGAATCTGTCGGCGCGTTCCGCTTTACGGCCAGACAATAAGAGAACAGCGTCTACTAAAGAGCTTTTCCGGTCGATTCTGCACTTTTTGCCCCTCCATCAGAGTACGCGATAAACATTCTACAGCATGGATAGCAGAATAGTACAACATTGATGTCTTTGTTAAGGCCGACCTTGAGATAAATGGTTTAGGTTGAGCACACGAATATCTCGGGAACACTTGACATTCGAAAATTATTTCTTTCTTCTTCTCGCGTTCAGGCCTTCTAGAGACTACGTTCCACTTAATCCACTTATTCTTCATCCTTTCTTATTCTCTTCTTTTCTTTCGGTATTCCTTCATTCTTGCAGTGTGTTCCTTATTCCTGTTTCCAGGCTACTTTGACTCAGTTTCCTTTTCTCTCTTGCCTTGGAATCCTTCCAGTTTTAAAACTTTCCCCCTAAAAACTTCTCTCTCGATTACTGCTTTTTCTCTTGTGTTATTGGTTTCGATGATTTTCCTAATCTCTTGAAATCAAGTGGTTGTTAATTTTTTTGCCTAAGGTATTTCAAGATCTGTTTCTTGAGTCTGATGTCATGCATTCTATAGTGATCCTTTCTTTGTTATTGTTTCTGACATGTTTACTACATGTTTTTACACTTACTGGCTTCTTAATTTCTGAGGTGCTGTATTTTTGTGAGGACCTGATATTTACTGCATAGTTGTGCTTTTGGTATTTCTACTGTACCACGCTTATAATTTAATAATCAACCAGTGGCTGAACCTGTTCTGCCCGTATTTGCTTACAAACAACCTCGTCCTTGTAGGGGATCCACTTTTTTCTTCTTTACCCAGACATGTTTCACTGGTAAAAGTTAACTGACAGTTCTGAAACTTCAGAAAAACATATCTGGGTAGAGAAGAAAACGAAAAAAAAAATGTTTTGCTCATTGTGGAACCTCTCCAAAAACAAATTTATAACTTAACACTAGACATACGCAAGCACACATTGTTGTTTATCAAGCGTGTTAAGTTTTTTAGATAAGCATTTTTCCTTGCAAGTTTTCTTATACCATACGCTTTTCCCATCTTGTGTACTGTTTCCTCTAAAGCAGTTTTTGCTAAACCGTTTTCTTGAATACATGGCTTTATTTATATCTTTTTTCTACTTGCCTGATTATAGTTGTTGTTGTCGTGGTCTTGGCTTACAAAACACTCGTTCGACCTATACTTGAGTATTGCTCATCAGTGTAGGATCCGTACCAGGACGGGTTGACAGAGGAAATAGAGAAGATCCAGCGGCGCATTTCGTCACAGGGTTATTTGGTAGGCGTGATAGCGTTACGGAGATGTTTAGCAAACTCAAGTGGAAGACTCTGCAAGAGAGGCGCTCTGCATCGCATTGTAGCTTGCTGTCCAGGTTTCGAGAGGGTGCGTTTCTGGATGAGGTATCGAATATATTGCTCCCCCCTACTTATACCTCCCGAGGAGATCACGAATGTGTCGGCAGTCGTTCTTCCCTCGAACCATACGTGATTGGAACAGGAAATGAAGGTTATGGCAATGGTACGTAAAGTGCCCTCCGCCACACACCGTTGGGTGGCTTGCGGAGTATAAATGTAGATGTAGGTTTAAACCACCCATCCCTTTGCCTGACCTAGCTCCATGTGACTTGCAGGATCTAATCTGCGTTTAAAGGAACAATATCTCAGTCCGCTGATTCTGTGAACGGAACAGCGGCACGCGCCGTCGAGATCAGAGAGGAACGCTTCCAACACTGCTTTCAATAACGGAAGATTCACACGGAGAGTCGTAGGCATGGAGGAGAGGCGTATACTAGGGTGACAATGTATGCTTCGGAAATAAAATATTTTACAGTAATAGTCCTTTTATCTCATTGCCACATCTCGTATCAACGCGTTGGCCACTGCAGTTGAGGACACCTTTGGGAGACGACAGGGAGCGCTCGTCTGACACCGTTACTGCAGCCTTTGTCACACCGCACGCCAGAACGCCTTTTTCTGTGCGTACTAGCGATCGATCCCCCGGTCGATAACATTGCGTGGGTGGACGAGGGCGGCAGAACCGCTAGCTTCCGCTCTCGCTATACACGTACAACGGAGCCGTGGGGTGGGAGCTGACGACCTTCAGGTCTCAGGGCCAGCGACCCCAGCGTGTTCCACCATGTCCATTCAGGTGGTAGCCTCCGACAACTCCACGTACTCCCCTCTCTACACACTTTCGTCCGGCGACCAGCCTACACGGCATCAATACCGCCTTCTTCCTCTTCTTCTTCCGGGGCAAATGGCCGTTTATAAAGATCCAGTGATCGTCCTCTGATTGTTTAATGAACGGAACTCCCATTTCTACAACTTCAAATGTCTGGTTACTTTACAAATGTGTTGTTGTTGTTATTGTTGTTGTGGTGGTCTTCAGTCCTGAGACTGGTTTGATGCAGCTGTCCATGCTACTCTATCCTGTGCAAGCTTCTTCATCTCCCAGTACTTACTACAACCTACATCCCTCTCAATCTACTTAGTGTATTCAACTCTTGGTCTCCCTCTACGATTTTTACGCTCCACGCTGCCCTCCAATACTAAATTGGTGATCCCTTGATGCCTCAGAACATGCCCTACCAACCGGTCCCTTCTTCTTGTCAAGTTGTGCGACAAACTCCTCTTCTCCCCAATTCTATTCAATACCTTCTCATTAGTTACGTGATCTACCCATCTAATCTTCAGCATTCTTCTGTAGCACCACGTTTCGAAAGCCTCTATTCTCTTCTTGTCCAAACTATTTATCGTCCATGTTTCACTTCCATACATGGCTACACTCCATACAAATACTTTCACAAACAACTTCCTCACACTTAAATCTATACTCGATGTTAACAAATTTCTCTTCTTCAGAAACACTTTCCTTACCATTCCCAGTCTACAATTTTTATCCTTTCTACTTCGACCATCATCAGTTATTTTGCTCCCCAAATAGCAAAACTCCTTTACTACTTTAAGTGTCTCATTTCCTAATCTAAATTCCTCAGCATCACCCAACTTAATTCACTACATTCCATGATCCTCGTTTTGCTTTTGTTGATGTTCATCTTATACCCTCCTTTCAAGACACTGTCCATTCCGTTCAACTGCTCTTCCATGTCCTTTGCTGTCTCTGACAGAATTGCAATGTCATCAGCGAACCTCAAAGTTTTTATTTCTTCTCCACGGATTTTAATACCAACTCCGAATTTTTCGTTCGTTTCCTTTACTGCTTGCTCAATATACAGATTGAATAACATCGGGGATAGGCTACAACCCTGTCTCACTTCCTTCCCAACCACTGCTTCCCTTTTATGCCCCTCGACTCTTATAACTGCCATCTGGTTTCTGTGCAAATTGTAAATAGCCTTTCGCTCCCTGTATTTTACCCCTGCCACCTTCAGAATTTGAAAGAGAGTATTCCAGTCAACATTTTCAAAAGCTTTCTCTACAAATGCTAGAAACGTAGGTTTGCCTTTCCTTAATCTTTCTTCTAAGTTAAGGCGTAGGGGAAGTATTGCCTTACGTGTTCCAACATTTCTACGGAATCCAAACTGATCTTCCCCGAGGTCGACTTCTACCAGTTTTTCCATTCATCTGTAAAGAATTCGCGTTAATATTTTGCAGCTGTGGCTTATTAAACTGATAGTTCGGTAATTTTCACATTTGTCAACACCTGCTTTCTTTGGGATTGGAATTATTATATTCTTCTTGAAGTCTGAGGTTATTTCGCCTGTCTCATACATCTTGCTCACCAGATAGTAGAGTTTTGTCATGACTGGCTCTCCCAAGGCCGTCAGTAGTTCTAATGGAATGTTGTCTACTCCCGGGCCCTTGTTTCGACTCAGGTCTTTCATTGCTCTGTCAAACTCTTCACGCAGTATCGTATCTCCCATTTCATCTTCATCTACATCTTCTTCCATTTCCATAATATTGTTCTCAAGTACATCGTCCTTGTATAGACCCTCTATATACACCTTCCACCTTTCTGCTTTCCCTTCTTTTGTTAGAACTGGGTTTCCATCTGAGCTCTTGATATTCATACAAGTGGTTCTCTTTTCTCCAAAGGTCTCTTTAATTTTCCTGTAGGCAGTATCTATCTTACCCCTAGTGAGATAAGCCTCTACATTCTTACATTTGTCCTCTAGCCATCCCTGCTTAGCAGTTTTGCACTTCATGTCAATCTCATTTTTGAGACGTTTGTAGTCCTTCTTGCCTGCTTCATTTACTGCAGTGTGCGAAATATTTGAAGTTAAGCATGTAAGCGAGAAGAAGTTTATAAAAGGTTTGAAATGACGTGTAACGTTTGTTTTAAGTCGCTAAGTCCACTGTTTGTCAAAGACTGGATGAGTGCAGTATGTGCAATTTGTGGCCCGTTTTGAGGAAATGTTAGGTTTTCATGTATCTCAGCGATCGTGACGTCATATCTGCTGAACCATGAGTCGTACTGCGATACAATTTTGCACGAAGACGCAGTGCTGCGTGTCGAAGGTGTCTGCAAAATGTGTTGCGAAGACAGTTATTACTAGAGAAGTAATTAATTAAAACGACGTGCCTGAGGTTGGAGTTTTACTGCATCAGCCGCGAAAATGTAGTAAACAGTAGACTTTTTTGCTTCATTATTTTGTGGGGAATGTAACCGAGAAAAAGTTTCCAAAATTTCCGAAATTTTGTGTTAAATTTATTTTAAGTCGCTAAGTGCTCCTCAAGTACTGGATCAAAGAACGAGGGCGTGCTGAAAAGTAACGCCACGGAATTTTGTATACGAAAACCCTTACAGCTTTTTTAATGAAGCAAACGTTAGTAAGGTTCTACATATTTATTCATCATGTCTACGTATGTATTTTCAGCATTGCCACCCTGGTGACGAACACATTTCTTTCAAGGAGAGCAGTTTGTTCGTACCGTCACTGTAGAATGAGTGAGTTTGTTGACCTCGCCTCTGCTTGCATCGCTTAAGACGGGTAGGACATCAAACGGGCCGACTTGGAGCAGGAGAGGCACCACAGGACGTTTTAATTACCAACGTCCATACTTTTACAAATAAATTCATAAAACTTTTTCAGCATGACCAGGAAGGATTCAGGATTCTCACTCATAGCAGTGGAAGTGCAAAAACATAAGAAAATAATTTTTTTTTTTAGATATGAAATTTCATCATTTTCTCACTTACAATTGGCTGCATTACTTGCTGTAGGTACACTTTTCTTCAGAAGTAGGAGACATTTTTCGATGAATTTTGCACAGCGTACAAACCATACTTACAAGTGTATGAAACTCTAGAATTTATTTAAATTATGAAAAAATGAATGAGCTCTTACATTTTAAACTTCATGTTTAGAAAAAACTCAAATTTTATAGTTAATCACTATCGAAGTCCTCGAAACTGTTCTTTAAGTTTTGGAAATAGATGAAAACCTGATGGGGCCAAATCGCGACTGTACGTACAGTGATCGATGACAGTGAATCCAAGGCGTCGGACTGTTTGCAACGCTCGTGTGTGGTCAGGCGATGTCATACTGAAGGTGACGGTCGTCCATGTGTGGACGAATTCTTCGATTTCGAAACTGGATTAAAGGGCGTTGCTTCTGACGCACCAATGTAGATACTTTACAGATTGCCATGTTGCACGCAACAATTCTGAGCCCTCTAGGGATACAGGTCTGCAAATATGTAAAGATGTAGAATGTTAACAACTTCTGTTTTATTTAGAAACTTTTACCATTTTTACGTAAAAAATTATGAGTCATTTCTTCCCACAAAGGCTCCTAGTATGGCTAATCTGCGGGCCATAAGTTCAAAAAAAAATGGTTCAAATGGTTCTGAGCACTATGGGACTCAACTGCTGAGGTCATCAGTCCCCTAGAACTTAGAACTACTTAAACCTAACTAACCTAAGGACATCGCACACATCCATGCCCGAGGCAGGATTCGAACCTGCGACCGTAGCGGTCTCGCGGTTCCAGACTTCAGCGCCAGAACCGCGCGGCCACTTCGGCCGGCGGGCCATAAGTTATGCTACCCCAAGGCAAATACACTGTTACTAAGTTCAACACTTAACTTCATGTGTTAAACCTTGAACAAAAATTATAACTTCTAGTGATAGTGATTAAGGGGGGTAGGACGTGAAACGGGCCGACTTGGAGCAGAAGAGGCACCACAGGACATTTTAATTTCCACTGTATATACATTTCAAAATAAATTCATTAAACTTTGTCAGCATGACTAGCAAGGATTCAGGATTCACACTAATAGAAGGAGAAGTTCAAACACATGGCAATTTTAAATTTTCAAGTTCGTTTAATAGATATACGAAACAAACCTTCCTTTTATGCCAGAAGCTGTAAGGTATGCAACGAGCAATTGGAACTATTCTTCATTTTAGCTATTTACTGATGTACACGTACTGACTGTGAAAAAGATAGCAGAGAGAAATGTCGAATAGCGTACAACATGGTTCAATAATGGGACCAAACCCATTTCTCCTAAAGGGTGTGTCACAGTTAAAAGCCAATACAGATGTAGGTAGAAACATTGTAACGGCTCCGTGTGAGTCGCTACATGGCTTGATACAATAGTTTTATACTCAGAACACACCTGGGTGCCCTTCCGACACTCAGGGAAGAGCAATATAAGATTTATTATTCGGAATTGTTACATTATTCCTCATAGTGTAGTCTGTAAGTATAAATGCGGGTCTTCTGCTGACGTATGCGTGGGCTGCCTGCTGTGGATTCTGTGAATGTGGACATGCAGTTTAGCCAACCATACGACTCCACTGGACCAGAGAGACGTAAGTTCCCCGCGCGTTAGCAGGCCCCGTTAGGTTGGCAAACAGCCGCTATGCAGACCCACTGAGCCTTTCCGGCCACAGTGGATGGACCGCGGACGAGGGGAGACGGTTAGGCATTCCCTGCTGAGACTTTGGTGACTACAGACGCTCTGCGTGATGGTTCCTATAGTCATCTTAGAAGAGACAGCTAGGTTGGATAAAATTGTTATTTTTATTTTGTACTTCTGATGATGGGCCAGAATTCTATATAATCGCACATTTAAGTAAAGTGAGTGATCAAGAAGTATTTTTAATGATTTTTATTAAATAAATGTTGTTATATAAAATTCTTAACTTGGTTTCTCACAGCAACGCCGTATTTACGTTACTATTCCAATTAAGTTATTCAAACTTTCAACTTAATGTTAAGCAATAAGCAGAAATGTTGTGTAGTGATGTTTGCTCATGCAAACGGAAGCAGGCGTCCTTCATTAAATTTCCACAGGTACCATTTTGAAATTGAGTGTGCCTGCAAGGCTTTGCGGAAAGAATAATGTAACATATGATACTAGGAGTAAGAACGTTCCAGCAAACAAGGGTTCGCAAACCGGTCGTCTGAGAGGTAATCCGAACGCATGGTCTCAGGTCGCCACTGGCTTCAAAAATAAGTATTTTTCTAGCTAGTACAAACGTATTTGAAATGTAGACTCTACTCCTACCCATGGCTCACACTTGTGGAATATGGTGCATCCATTTTGACACACTGGAAAATAGTTGTGTTACATGACACGACTTCTAAGTCATCATTCTGGTCGAAAATGGACAGGTCAAGCACAGACGTGTACCTTGACCTTGAAAGTCACCTGGCGTCAACTCTCTGGATTTTTATGTCTAGGGTCATGTCAAAAGTATATAGAACTTTACCTGATAAAGCTGAGGAACTACAATACAAAAATTATACAATCGTGTGTAGATTTCAGAGATTATGCGGAGGCGTTTGAAACAGTTCGTGCCTCACTGTAGAGAAAAGTGCCCTATTGCATCCAAGTGCGAAGTTGGAATATCTACTTCAAACTACATTGTGTAACAGTCTGAAGCTATATCATCTCTGTTATTCAGATGACAAAATTTGAGTCTATTTGGATGGAAAATTATGTGAAAAACATTCCCAATTTATTTGTCCTAACACACGGGAGTCAGTGACAGTTCGTAACAAAACTGTCGCAGTCACCCCGCAAAGGATTAGAATTGTGGAACTACGTTTAATGAAATATTTTTAGTTTCACTACTGTTTTCTTTAACCTGCATCAGTTTTCCGTTGTCTAGAGGTGAGAATTTAATTTTTTATGTTAGTAGTTTGTGCTACAGATAGCATGATATTTAAGGTGGTTAGTGGTTTTACGGTTAGTGGTTTTGCTCGTAGTAGTCTACCCCCTTCCTCGCGGTAAAGACGGATACCCGCCATTACTAAGAGGCAGAGTAAATCACACAAGATAATAAAGAGTGTAAAATACTACCGAATGGATGGAAATAAACAAAACAAATACTCCTATATTTCTGGAAGAAGAAATCGACAATAGCATGGATTACAGAAGTAAGAAAAGATCTTGAAACAACATCCAAGAATCAGAAATAGCAGAAAGAAACCGTTTTAAAAACAAAATACTAAATTCGGAAGGCTTTCAAAGCAGAAGAAATAAAAAATCGGGAACAAATGGACAGAGCAAAGGAAAAGACTTCATGGGGAGAAAATGAGGGAATACTGGAAAAATAGGAAACAACAACAAAGGAAGAAGAGGAACTGAAGTTGTTACGTGATCCTAGTTGGTCAATACGACTGTAAAAAAAATCACAAATTAATAAATGTAAAAGAGGGAGCTATTGTTTAAATAAATAATACGGACCCTATGATTAGGTTGGTGCCCAAATTCGTAGCGTATTTCCGTATGTTTAATAAACGCAAGACATCCAGAATGAGATTTTCACTCTGCAGCGAAGTGTGCGCTGACATGAAACTACCTGGCTAATTAAAATTGTGTGCCGGACCGAGACTCGAGCTCGGGACCTTTGCCTTTCGTGAGCAAATGCTCTACCAACTCTTTTCTTTTAATCTCATTTTGTTCGTTTTCGTTCGATGTATCTGCTCGGGGCGGACGTCGCAAGACATCTGATGTGTTGGCAAATGTGCCAACACCTTGTAGATAGAGGAGGCCGAAATGCACGCTATCTAACGCAGACGGGCGTGAATTCTGGAACAGGATAAGTAGTGAATTCTAATAAGAAAAGTATGCAGCTCCTCGAATATTTAACTTTTATTTCTTGTGTGAATACAGCATTCTTGATGAGACATTTCATACGATAACTATCAAACTATGTAAGGCTAATGGCGCCTTGCTAGGTCGTAGCCATGGACTTAGCTGAAGGCTATTCTAACTGTCTCTCGGCAAATGAGAGAAGGCTTCGTCAGTGTAGTCGCTAGCAAAGTCGTCCGTACAACTGGGGCGAGTGCTATTCCGTATCTTGAGACCTGCCTTGTGGTGGCGCTCGGTCTGCGATCACACAGTGGCGACACGCGGGTCCGACATGTACTAAATGGACCGCGGCCGATTTAAGCTACAACCTAGCAAGTGTGGTGTCTGGCGGTGACACCACAACATCCGTTTCAGCTCGTCGTTGACCAATCAACTCAGCTTTTTTTTTATTACAGAGGGCAGCTAACCCTCTGACCGAACACGCTGAGTTACCGTGCCGGCAACTTAGCTACCCAAGCACGACTCACGCCCCGTCCTCACAGCTTTACTTCCGCCAATACCTCGTCTCCTCCCTTCCAAACTTTACGCAAGAGATACTCATAACAGAGACTTTAGTCATCAGTAATGTATCCTCCTTCACTATTTACAACAGCCTGACAAAGCTGCGGTAGCTTTTCGATTCCGCGATTGTAGAAATCATGTGGTTTTGTGTCGAAGAACTCGTCGAGCCGTGTGTTCGGAGCGAGTTTTCATCCGGAGAGAAAGCCCCTTGAAGGTTGTTGGGTAGAGGACGGAAAAGGTGAAAATCTGAGTGCTCAAGTTCAGGTGAATAGGGTGGCTGCGGGATGTCTTCGCAACCCAACTCATGTGCAGCGTTTCTTGTCAGTTTAGCAAAATGTGGGTGGACGTGGTGGAACAGCGTCACTTCACACTGCCCGCCTGGTCGTTGTTCTTGGTTTGCGTCTGCAGGACGTCTCAGTTGCTAACACATCAGGGAAGCAATTTGTAGCACACCATACCGTAGCTGTTCCACCAGACCTTTTGTGGATATGCGCAGATCTTTGTACGGGGAACTGCTGTTTTGTTTGGGCTCAACCATTCCTCTCTTATCTTTATGTTAGCTTAAAGGCACCATTTCTCGTCACCAGTAACGACACAGGATAGGAACGGTCGGTGTTCTCCACGAGCCAACTGATAACGAGCAAGCAGAGATGCGCATATGATCACCAGCAAATTTTTGTGGTTTTGGCTTATAGCATACGGCACCCGTATATCCGATTTTTGAACGTTCCCCATTGCATGCAAATGTCGCACGATGGTGGAATGATCACATTTCACCACATTTGCCAGTTCTCGACTACACTGAAGTGGATCATTGTGGATTAATGCGTTTAAACGATCTTCATCAAACGCCGATTTTCTATGTCGTGGAGAGTCACTAATGTCAAAACGATCCTCCTTAAAACGAAAACAAACTTTCTTCCCGTGATCTATCCAGTTACATTATCCACATACACAGTTTAAATGATTTTGGCCGCCTCCGCTGCTATTACCTTTCCACGAAACTCAAGGAATATGTTGGAAATGTTCCATTTTCTACACTTGGCACTCTATTTTCTAGCGTCCACAGCTCCATTCACTACTCCAAATTACAACATGAGAATACACATAGCAACTGTGAACTACAAATAATATACGGCAATCGATAAATAAACCCATATCAACCGGAATATCAACATGAAAAACAAAAATGCTACGCACCAATCTAAACGTTACCTGTGGATGGATTTTTATGTACATAACAAATCATAAAAAAGAAAAAAACAGCGATAACACGCCATGTACATGAGAAGGATATTTCCACTTAACGTCCTCGATGGTTGTACTTTTGATACTTGAACCAGTATAGACGGAAAACTGTTTACCGTACGACTACCCATTTTCATAGGAATGATGTTCAGATTTTCCGCAGCAGTATTTGTGTTGTTAGTAGTGTCTGTGTAGTAATTTGCGGTTAGGCGACGGTACAGTGGCGTAGGGTTGCTGCACTAGCATCAGTGTGCATAACAGCTGCAAGCAGTCAACGTGGGTCGGACAAGGGGAGTAGGGCTTTACTCATAAAGATGTTTTGTCAAAACAGCACCAACAGTGCACAAAGAAAGGTCCTCTTTTTTGCACTGGGGTTGAAGAACATCATTCGGAAATTCGATTTAACTGGCCATCTAGGAACTGCTCCTTGGAGAGGCCGACGGCCAATTCCGCCACAAACTGACTGAGAACTAGGGACGCAGCGCGCTATCTACAAGCACTGCACAAGCGGTGTCGCGCCAGCTAAGGAGTTCGTGGTCCATCGTTCGCAAAGTGCTGCGAAAAAATTGTGAAATGGTATCCCTGCTGAAGCTCCAGACTGTCGTGGATGCAGACTGTCGTCACATCGAGCAATTTTTGCAACCTGGAACATAAGCATTGCACGCATTTAACAAATGTTACCATCTCATGTGGAAATTAAAATGTGTTTGTTTCAAAGTTTACTCGCCGTTCCTGTTCTGCATATCCTTACAAATGTTACCACAATATTTCGTTGTCCTACAACACTGGTTTCTCCTGGGAGCCACTCAAGTAGCGAATGTTTAATTATAACCTTCCTGTACATCAACAGAACTGATATTTTATACATATCCATACACACTCTACAAACCACTGTCAAGTGCATGGCGGAGTATAGTCTCTATTCTTACTCGTCTTAACTTTTCTTCCCATTCCATTCGTGTATAGCGCCAAGGAAGAATATATGCTTAGACCCTCTATGTACGCTGTAATCAGTCTAATCTTGACGCACGTAAGGGACCTACCCACTGTGCTTTGTAGCACATTCCTGTATTTCTCACAATACTGGTTTTCGAAACTTACTTACGTAGCTAGATGACGTCTATCTTTAAGCGATTTTCTGTTCAGTTTCTTATCAACATCTACGTGACGCTTTCCCACAACCAATCAACGTATGACCATTAATGCTGCTCTTCTTTGTCCGCGTGTAATACACGGTCCAGTAACATTGTGCGACCACCTCCTATGTCCAACGTCAACACTCACAGACGGCAGATGGCAATAAAAACAGTGGAGGGTGTACAATGCGAGACGATGAGAGGTTGGTGTGATGTAGGAACGCAGCCCTAAAGTGAATTGATCATTGGCTTTCGAGACAAGAGCAGAAGCATTTCCGACACAGCTAAGATTGCAAACTGTTCGCTAACAGCCGCACTTAAAGCATACGTCCATGACACAATCACACTATCCAAAACCGGCGCCCAAGTAACAATGGTCCACCACGGACCAGAGATGACATGGGTGAACGACGGCTGCGGAGATGTGTACTGGGGAATAGACGTGCAACGGCTGAGCGACTGACCACACAGATCAACCAATGGTGTCTGCTCAACGACGACAAACCAATTACGCTCAAAGTAATTGACAGTCCCAACACAGGTTTGTATGCTTGATCTGCGGATGCACTTCCGAGGTCGTGTGTACTGACAACCGTGCTATGGACAACTGTGCATGAAATGTAACATATGCTTCATGTAAGTTGCGAGGATGATATATATACACAGCTATTACGCACTTGAGAACGAGGAAAAACTCTAAACTACATAGCAGTCCTTGGCAAAGGTTCAAATGCTTCAAGTGGCTCTAAGCACTATGGGACTTAACAACTAAGGTCATCAGTCCCCTAGACTTACAACAACACTACTGGCCATTACAATTGCTACACCACGAAGATGATGTGCTACAGACGCGAAATTTAACCGACAGGAAGAAGATGCTGTGATATGCAAATGATTAGCTTTTCAGAGCATTCACACACCTACAACGTGCTGACATGAGGAAAGTTTCCAACCAATTTCTCATACATAAACAGCAGCTGACCGGCGTTGCCTGGTGAAACGTTGTTGTAATGCCTCGTGTAAGGAGGAGAAATGCGTACCATCACGTTACCGACTTTGATAAAGGTCGGATTGTAGCCTACCGCGATTGCGGTTTATCGTATCGTGACATTGCTGCTCGCGTTGGTCGAGATCCAATGACTGTTAGCAGAATATGGAATCGGTGGGTTCAGGAGGGTAATACGGAACGCCGTGCTGGATCCCAACGGCCTCGTATCACTAGCAGACTGTAACGGATCGTGCAGCCACGTCTCGATCCCTGAGTCAAAAGATGGGGACGTTTGCAAGACACCAACTATCTGCACGAACAGTTCGACGACGTTTGCAACAGCACGGACTATCAGCTTGGAGATCATGGCTGCGGTTACCCTTGTCGCTGCATCACAGACAGAAGCGCCTGCGATGGTGTACTCAACGACGAACCTGGGTGCACGAATGGCAAAACGTCACGTTTTCGGATGAATCCAGTTCTGTTTACAGCATCGTGATGGTCGCATCCGTGTTTGGCGACATCGCGGTGAACGATAATTGGAAGCGTGTATTCGTCACAGCCATACTGGCGTATCACCCGGCGTGATGGTATGGGGTGCCACTGGTTAAGCGTTTCGGTCACCTCTTGTTCGCATTGACGGCACTTTGAACAGTGAACGTTACACCTCAGATGTGTTACGACCCGTGGCTCTACCCTTCATTCGATCCCAGCGAAACGCTACATTTCAGCAGGATAATGCACGACCGCATGTTGCAGGTCCTGTACGGGCCTTTCTGGATACAGAAAATGTTCAACTGCTGCCCTGGCCAGCACATTATCCAGATCTCTCACCAATTGAAATCGTCTGGTCAATGGTGGCCGAGCAACTGGCTCGTCACAATACGCCAGTCACTGCTCTTGATGAACTGTGGTATCGTGTTGAAGCTGCATGGGCAGCTGTACCTGTACACGCCATCCAAGCTCTGTTTGACTCAATGCCCAGGCGTATCAAGGCCGTTAATACGGCCAGAGGTGGTTTTTCTGGGTACTGATTTCTCAGGATCTCTGCACCCTAATTGCCTGAAAATGTAATCACTTGTCAGTTCTAGTATAATATATTTGTCCAATGAATACCCGTTTACCATCTGCATTTCTTCTTGGTGTAGCAATTTTAATGGCGAGTAGTGTACTTAAGCCTAACTAACCTAAGGACATCATACACATCCATGCCCGAGGCAGGATTCGAACCTGCGACTGTAACAGGCGCACGGTTCCGGACTGAAGCACCTAGAACCACTCGGCCACAGCGGCCGGCTGCTTGGCTCTGGCTCTGAGCACTATGGGACTTAACATCTGAGGTCATCAGTCCCCTAGAACTTAGAACTACTTAAACCTAACTAACCTAAGGACATCACACACATCCATGCCCGAGGCAGGATTCGAACCTGCGACTGTGGCAGTCGCGCGGTTCCGGACTGAAGTGCCTAGAACCACGTGGCCGGCCCGGCTGCTTTGTAAAGTATTATTTTAAAAGAGTATCCTGCTGCCAATAATGTCATTAGGAAATTATTGCCCACTCTGCAGGCAGGTGTGCGGCGATCTGAAACTTCCTGGGACTTTTAAACTTGCGTGCCAGGATGGAGCTCGAACGCAGAAGTTTTGCGTTTCGTGGACAGTTCTGGCACCGAGCTATCTTTTTGTTTTCTCGCTGAAGTTGTTAATTGTACTGCAGTGCTACCATTTACAACGTTGTACGAATGACAATGCAGAACTTAGCCATTATAAGCACATACTTAGGTTAAACAAGCAATAGATTATTACAAAATGCAAGTCAAGGTTTCCTATGCACGAGTATATACTCTGCGTTTTAAGCGCTTTACGTCAAACGTCTCGGTGTGATAGAACACGTCATAGCGAACATCTCTTATGAGTGTCAGAACGCGCGCTGACGCTTTATGGCATCGCTGGGCCTTTCCTAGCGGTTATGCCCCTCAGAGGCAGCAGCGTGTGAGAAGCCTGTGTAGAGCGTATGTTTTGTGTGTTGCCTGTAATGCAGTCATCTGCTCCGTATGAAAATGCGGTAGGCACAGCAAAATTAATTTTCATGATACGCTTCTAAAATATCTTTCTCCGCCTAGAGGTTTTTTGCTGAAAATCACTCTACCAGTTTGCTGGACTACATAGAGTGCGGCATACCTGGTTGATACACCATGTTAGTTCGTCGAAATCTCGCCGTCCCGTGGTCGGGAAGTGTCAGCGAACATTTCGTCTGAAGCAAAAGTTGACTCCATGACGTAACGTGTGCTCCCTACACGATTGGTGCAAACAGTTTGACTCACCCTGTATAATTTTTTAAACAACGTAGATTAATTTTCAGTTCTTGATGCGGAACATTTTCTCTGTTCTACGCTGATATATTTTTTGAACTGCTTTTGGATGTAAATTAGATGAACTGAACAGCACAACGGTAACAACTGTTTCCACTAACAACCCACATCATTTTGCATGCCTTCATGTACGAAAATAAAGCGACCAACAACACATATTACGTAGACCCCACAACATTGAACTCAGCAAAGGAAACAATGAAAAAAATATAAGCAAAAAAAAAAAACACGTTGCGAAAATCAATGGTTATAACACCCATGTATCATAAAGACTCAGCCAAAAAATCAAAACACAAAAAAAACAAAAACGCAAACGAGCTGAGAGCAGGTACACCATAGAATAGAACCACACAAACAATACAGACACTACAGTACACACAGAAATACGAACAAGTAACAATCATGACATTACTAACAGAGAGAAATGGTACGTTTAATGTACTAATGCAGACCAACACACAGAATAGCAAATATGCTACAGAAACAAGATTACACATTGTTTACTCCAGGCTCACTGACAAACGGCAGTTGAGAAACCAGACACGAGTACAGGTACCAAGGAACTAGTGTATCCCATTGGAATGTCAAGAATTTGAATCATTTTAATGGAGGATGACAGGTAACGATTTCAAAAACAGGAGTATAAAAAACATATAACAAGATGGAAGCATAAAAACAGCCATTCTACCATTGCCGAACAACTGATAAAACTTGAACATGAACCATCCAACACGGGACATGAGAATTATTAAAATAAACAATTATGAGAAAAACTCCTGACACTGCAATGAAAAAGAAAGTAATTAATGACGAAGTCAATTGGAGAAATAACTCACTAATCATGTTAGCTTCTAAATCAATAACAAAGAGATGAAAAACACATAACCAGACTAAATAATAAATTAATGTCTCTCTCTCTCTCTCTCTCATACACACAGACACACACACACACACACACACACACACACACACACACACACACATACGTACATACACAAATAACAAATGAGCAAATATCAAGCCACATATACACCCCATGGCACAAAGAAAAGGCGAAGAATAAACACGTAGAGAAAGTTGGGAACACTACACATTGCAAAGACAGACATACCTTATCCAGTGAAAACCGGAAGTTAAATGTTGAAATAAATGTGTTGGAAAACCGCCGAAAATACCCACAGAATACACACAGAGTAAATGAATCTCCAGGATGACACACATATATTACCACCATCGTATGTCGTTTGTACCACCAAGCGTAAAATTTAACATTACGAAACTTGTACTGCAATCGTTGTTTCTAACCTGAAAAACAACAGAATAAGAACAGAAAGCGTAATATCGTAACACGTTTTTGACTATTACAAAATTTTTAAAGGACATACAGCGATAACAGATGATGTCCTTCAAAAAATTGTGTACGACTGTGAACCCCGGCCATGAGAAGTTAATCTATTGTATGACGCACTTGTTATATACAGTGAAGAAACAGGTATTATGGGAACTGAAAATGTTTCACAAATAAAGGAGCGAAAGGTGCGTGGCAAAAAACAAACTGCCTTTCATCTAGTTACAGAGAAGGGATGTATCTCCATGAAAAATAAATAAATTGAAACCTCCCCTTAGAAAAATTTATTCAATTACTGTGCTGGTAAACTGCTACGTTATTTGATTTTCAAACAGCTGAGCAAAACTGAACGTGCACAGACATTTCTCTCTATACTTATTCAGATCATCAGTAAACTGACACACAATATTTTTAGCACAACGCAATCTGACTTTCAATAATCCCTACAAAAGAATGGCCCTGACTAACAATAACCTATACCTTTCGAGAATCACTTACCTCACGAAAACCTTCGTTACTCGAACTACTGCAGTACAGCGAGCGCCAATACTGCCAGCTAAATAAAAGATTCTGACTACTGAAGTCACTAACTACTGGTAGGCATAATTACCAAATGAAAGATTTTGACACAGAACAAACAATGTATTTACCTTAATAGTGTTCAAAAGTCATACTATATATATATATATATATATATATATATATATATATATATATATATATATATATATCAGTTCATGACATCCAGTATTACAAATTTACTGTGTCTGATGGACACACGTCCAGATCATCCGTTCTCAAAACTCCGCCATCTCTATCCCCCCATCCACCACTGCTGGCGGCTCACCTCCAACTGCGCAACGCTACGCGCTGTTCACATCCAACTGCCCAACACTATATTACAACAATGCCAACCAGCCACAGACTGCACACAGCACAGCCAGTGATTTTCACACAGAACACTACGTGGCGTTACCAATATAAAAACCTAAACATCCTACTTACAAAATAAATAAATAAAATAAACTCGACTCACAATGCGCCCTTAAACGTTTACTTCTGCAAGTACCTCTGTATTACCTTCCAAACTTCACAGATATCCTTGTGCATACCTTGCAGAACTAGCACACCGGGAAGGGAGGATAATGCGGAGAACTGCTTCAGCCTCAGCCTATGTGCTAGGGGACTGTTTCCCGAAATGAAAGAGTTTTTTTTTTTTTTCGTTCTTACTATGACGTACACAATTTTAGATTTCTGAATTATGGAATGCACCTACAAGTGATGGTCTTGTATAAATTGAAGGTAGCAGGACCACGCAGGTGCGAGGGGCGGTCATTGCCGCCTCAGATTATGGAGACAGTGGACCCCTCTGGGACGTTTTAAGCGGCAACGGCCAGCAATAATGCAGCGCTCTAGCAGCGTAAATGGGATTCCCCCACACCCACGGTCCGACCTTTAAGCTGCGTGGCGGATCATTTTGCAGATATTTTCTTCTCGTCTGCCAGATCTGGGCTGCACAGGCGGGGGTGGAGGCCGTCCGCTTTTGTGCGTGGGCGGCGGCCGGCCGGTGACGGACGAGGTGGAGAATGCGGACGGGGAGGGCCCCGCAGCCCGCCACCTGCGCAACGCGAGACGCGGGCCGAGGTGATGAAACGCTAGACGCCATCTTTTTTAGCGGCTCAGCGCGGCGGACCGTTTTGCAAGGCGACAATGCGCCACCCTGCGAGGACATTGTCGCCCGGCCGCGCCTCCCTTTGTGGAGACGTTAGCGCGCCCGGGGCCCCAGGGGACGCCCTATTTAGGTATCAGTTACGGACGGGCCGGCGGCCGGCGGATTTAGGGAGAGAAATTTACGTGGTAATCCCCCGTGGCAGCCCTGCGGCAGCCATCTTGGACTCTGTCCCTGGCAACTCGCAGAAACGTGCCCTACTGAAACACCGTAAAAACATTCTAGGGCATGTACAAAATTACCTGCAGCCAATGTGTAGTGTGCGTACTGCAAGACCTTCGGTACACACACCATCAGATTATTTGACTTGTCGCTCTAACGAAGTAGGCGAGTGTCAGCAATATGTCTCGTGGTCTTATCGTGGCGCGTTTATCTTCTGCCGTTAGGTCAGACGATAGAAATGCCACTTGCACGCTTAGAGTAGCAGATTGACTGTCAACTTTAAACAAAACCTGATTAATTTTCACACACATTTATTAAAATAATAAAAATCATAGATATTACTTAAATTGATTCTGGATGCTGTATACAATTGACAATCTCAAGTACCTTTGGTCTTGATACTTGACAAAGCGTCTATACATTTCTCTTCATGGCTATGTACAGGAATATGGTAATCTTATTAGGCACAGACTGAAACTTGACTGCAGACTAATGCAGACTGACTAATCGGAGGTCTGTACACTCGTTATAATACCTCGAGCGTTCAGGTATCACTGCGCGAGTGTGATCCGCGAGGAGAAAAGGTTTTACTTTAGCAGCAGTTTCATTGGCTGCGAGACATATTATTACGCGGATCGGCGGAAGCAGAATTTAGTCCGTCTCTAAGACAGCGCCATCTCGTAGTGCGGAGATGGACGAGCGCTCTAGTGGGAAAGTTGTGTACGCGCTGACTACGCGGAACAATGTACACAACACAATGTAATAAAGATTTGTCGGCCAAACAGGCAGAAATTTGAGAACCCGATTCAAAGAACATTTAGACTGCTACAGGCTTGATAAATGTAACAAATCAGCAGTAGCAACTCACATTAAAGACACAGGCCACCCTTTGATAATCGAAGACAACCTCGAAATTTTACACACAATAGGAAAAAGTAAAAGAATGGATATCATGGAAGAAATGGAAATTTTCATACATAACACAAAGCACGGAGGTAACATTCTTAATGAAAAACTCAAAATTCTTCAACAGTCTAAAGCCAGTTCTAACTCAATAGATTCACGAAATGTCAATGTAAATAATCGACTAGAGCCAAGAATATCCAGACAAAACCTCGATAATCTATACAGACTCACATGCCACAGTCCGCCATCTTGTGTTGTGTGTATAACATCGAAGCAATTTGTGCAGTGACATTCAGTGAAAAAATATAATGTGCAATAGTGTAATGTCAATCAACAGCTCCGCCATTACACCAGTGATACAACTGAAGCAACAAGAAGATGTAACTGTAAGTGACCAACTGTTATATAAAAGCCTTTCACACTATTTTCGTAACACATAACTGATGCAAATCTATCTGCATCCGATACAGGCTGTGATATACATAGTCAACAACAAAGAAGAAAACCGGCAGAAGACATCACTGACTTCGATTTCTAGATATACACCGCCCCCCTCCTTCCCCCCAAATGCCACACCAGCAGCTACAGTTAAAAACAAAGTGATCTAGATTAATCTAGTTTAAAACTGTTTATTTTTAAGTAACATTTCTCGATGTATGTATGTATGTACAAACGCTTGAAAATGAACAAAACATGTTCGAAACGCGTTGCATTATGTTAGATTAAGCATGAAATGAAAAGTGACTGGTAGCAGAAACTTGAAATAAATAATTGTAGGGTAGCAAGTTCTAAGTTCTAGGGGACTGATGACCTCAGAAGTTAAGTCCCATAGTGCTCAGAGCCATTTGAACCATTCTTTCCAAATGTAAACAAGTCGTGAGTATGGATTGCAAAGTATCATTAGCAGTAGTCGTGGAATGACGTGCATTCGTAAATACCAAGACAATGATAGTGCGTAGTTTCGAAACATCATCTTGAGCGAGTTTGGTTGTAGATCGAAAATTCGCAGGATGACGGTAATAATGAAGGAAAATGGCCAGCTGTGTCAGTAAAAGTTGCATCAAAAGCTCATTACAGCGGTGAAATCTTATGCAGCGTTCGGTTGCACCGAAAAATGAGTATGTTCCATGAACCAAATAGTTTTGAAAATACAAAAATAAATAGTGACACATTTATTCGCTATTACACAGTGAATACAGGTTGAAGGTAGGAAATAGCATCTTAACGAACCAAATGCAAATGGCCTTCTATTTCAGAGCACTTACTTGGAACTAAATTGAATGACAGACCGAGCGGTCTAGGGAGCTGGTCCTGGCGGAAGTTCGAGTCCTCCCTCGGGCATGGGTGTGTGTGTCTGTCCTTAGGATAATTTCGGTTAAGTAGTGTGTATGCTTAGGGACTGATGACATTAGCAGTTAAGTTCCATAAGATTGCACACACATCTGGACATTTTTTGGAACGACAGAGGTTATTAAACATCTTGCCCGTGAGAATATGTGAGGTAATTTATGAAAGATTAAGTTCAAGATCTTTCTTCTACTCTACCTTGTCTTCAACCTCATAATATATTTTTACGTAACCTCAAAACTTGTTACAGCTTTCCCACTGATGAAGTACGAAGCAGTGTCTGGAGACACATTTAAATGAGAGATTTTTAAGCCAAATGGCTGCACAACGCTATGATGCGAATACATATCAAAACTCTGACGAATATTTCCGTGAGATGAAAGGAAGAATGTTGGTCCACTGATCTAAAATGCGATGAATGTCGAAGATTTTGAGACGAAAGAATATTTATATCTAATTCACTACAAGGATTTCCTCTGTAACTGTAATACAGGGTATTCAAAAAACAAGTGTCGAATACTTTGAGAGGTCATAGTACTCATCGACACAGGAAAATTAAATCCAACAAACATGTGTCCGAAAATGTATACTTTCTGCGATAAACACGTGTTTACAGTAGGTTTTCAAGGTGGCCTCTAGGACACGGCACGCGTCTGCCGTCCGGCATAAGGAATGACGCACCCTTTGAAGTATACCCAGCTACTGTCGTACCTGCTGGCACACATTGAAAGCGCGACCCTGTAGTGTTCGCACATCGTTGATTGGCGTGGCGTATACCAACTCCTTCGTGTGTCCCCGCAACCAAAGGTCTATGGGACTGAGGACTGGGGAATGAGCAGGCGAAGTTGTGTGCCCCCCCCCCCCCCCCCCGGACAAATCCAGCTAACCTGAAATGTCTAAGTCAGATGTTCACACACGTATGACCCTATAAATCTATCGCCAAGTACGCGTGCCCATACGTTGATTGAGAATCGGTGTTGACGCCCTCTTTCTTGAACTGCTTGGGGATTTACATCTGCCCATAACTGGTGGTTATGAAAATTCACGTCATCTCTTGTGAACCCTGCCTCATCGGTAAACAGAATCTTGGATGTGAACAGTGTATGTTCGGCACACTTCTGCAACAACCATAGACAGAACCGCCGTCTGCCATGATGGTTCTGTGGCCTTAGGGTCTTACAGTACTGTAGATGACATGTATACAGCAGTTGTTCATGAAGTGCATCCCAGATCAGAGAGTGAGGAACGCCTTCTGCAGTTGCCAATCGTCGCGCACTGGTCCCAGGGATTTCTTCCACCGAACGCTTCTCCATGTCAGGCGTGCGGTCTATGTGGGCCTTCCTCTGTCAGTCTTTCAAGGTGCAAGGGAACCTGTATCCCTCAGACGATGGATAAGTCTGCCGAACAGCTTATCAGAGGGCACTCTGCGCTGTGGATATTTTTCAGCGTAGAGAGCATAGGCTCGCAGGCAACGTGCGTTTGTTAAACCATAGCAGAATATCATGTACGCCATTTCACTTGTCGAGTAGTAGACTCCCATTGTGCTACACCATTTGCAAATACAAACAGCCCAATAACAGTAAACACATAAGTGAATCCGCGTATGGAAGAAGGTAAAACACCATGACACGTACCCAGGGTTGACAGTACCGCACAATAAGGCACACTAACACGAATAAAACTAAGCCTACAGCACGACTAGAAACACACGACTGACTAGAGACCACGTAATGGCAGGTAGAGTACTGTAAGTGAGACACCATAATACCATGGCGACACATTTGACGGAGCGCCAATGCAACGACTGTCCTGATATCCGCAACCAAGCGTCGCGCAGCCCTTCCTATAAACACGTGTTTATCTCGGAAAGTAGACGTTTCCACACCCATGTTTATCGGACTTATTATTCCTTGTTCCGATAAGTACCTCTTAAAGTATTCGACAGTTTTTTTAACACCTTGTATATGTTGCTTCTTACCTTCATATTGTTTCGGCATCTGTACTGAATTAAATAAAATGAAATGAAATGAGCGTACGGCATCGTTGGCCGGCAGGCTCCTATTCGGGGGGCCGGCCGGTGTGGCCGTGCGGTTCTAGGCGCGATAGTTTGGAACCGCGTGACCGCTACGGTCGCAAGTTCGAATCCTGCCTCGGGCATGGATGTGTGTGATGTCCTTAGGTTTGTTAGGTTTAAGTAGTTCTAAGTTCTAGGGGACTGATGACCTCAGATGTTGAGTCCCATAGTGCTCAGAGCCATTTGAACCATTTGAACCCTATTCGGGGAAGTTCGGCCGCCAACTGTAAGTCTCACTTCATTCGACGCCACATTGGGCCACTTGCACGCCGGTGATGAGGATGAAATTATGATGAGGACAACACAACACCCAGTCCCCGAGCGGAGAAAATCTCGAACCCTGCCGGGAATCGAATCCGGGCCCGCTTGCATGGGAGGCGATCACGCTACCACCCAGCTAAGCAGGCGGACATTAAATGAAAGCCGCTATACGAAACACTTATTTTGTGCAAAAACCAAACATTAGGGACAGAAACAGAAGCCATTTATTATAAAAGCGTAATGAACATTACACGTGTGTTGCTGAGGAATTGTCATAAAACTAAATGCTTCCTGCCAAATCGATATTTAGTCTTCTGTTCCTGTAGAAGTGGTACACTAGAAGACTCACAGTGGCAGAAAACACATGAATTCAATGAAGAAATGTAATTCTATCGTTTGTTCAAGGAAACAATTGTTAGTGCTGTGTTTAAAACGATTATTTACTTTTACCCGGCCAAGTATAAAAACAATAGTTATCGTACTATGTAAAGCCGGAAATGCATATCCTCCTATTTCCATCTATTCAAAAAAATGGCCCTAAGCACTATGGGACTTAACATCTGAGGTCATCAGTCCCCTAGACTTAGAACTACTTAAACCTAACTAACCTAAGGACATGCCCGAGGCAGGATTCGAACCTGCGACCGTAGCAGCATCGCGGTTCCGGACTAAAGCGTCCATCTATTGTACTATAAATTTTTTCCTTATTTTGTTACTTGAAGGAATGACATTTCTGTGTCTTTACATATTGAAATTGTTTTACAATGTGTATATATATATTTATGCATTTATGTCGATGTATAATTGGTTTGTTTTGCAAATATTATTTGTATTTTTTCGCTGGGTCTTGCCTAGGGAAAACTATGCTATCGAACGGTTACATCGATAGGTCGTGTGGAGAACCAAAGTGTTTAGGATCTTTGGAAGTGTTAACTCTGCCGCGTGGAGCTCGGGCAGAGCGGAGTCTGGCTGGAGTAGGGCGGTGGAGCAGGTGTGTTGTGTGACGCTCCCGCGAGTTGCCGCGCTTTCGGGGTTTGGCAGCATGTAATTGCACTCCACTGGCTATGAAAGTTTCTGACACGGTGTCACGGACGGGAAGCCCGTTTCGCCTGGTGACCGTGTCGAGAAGAAGGCGCGCCAACATCCAGCTTCTGCAACAGCGACGGCCACCTCCTCGATCGATGATTTCAAACCTTCAATCAACGAACAAGGAAGACTGGAAGCATGTAAAGTTTTACAACTGTATGGCAGACCTCAGCTTTTCAAACTGTTCCATTTGCATCACTAAAATACAGCAACTTACCATGAGCCTTTGTTGCTCATTGTCCCAATTGCATTACCAAGCAGGGTCCCTTCCTTTCCCGGAATGAACCCGAGTGTCGTTGAAATTCAAATGCTAGCATTAAAGTAATATCATTCCATCTCACTGCTTTAATTTCAAAGTTCAGTTTAAATATTCATAGCTGGCTACAATATTTAGATTACACAAGCACAAATTAAGAGCGCGAGTTTTGTTACCATATTTTAGCTTACCTGTGACTGCGGCTCAGGTTGGTATGTACTAAATTTTGTTATTGTTAATTGTTCAAAATCATTTAATTCAAGTTCAAAGTTAAATCTCTTATTTCTAAATTGCGTAGTTTCAAGTAGCTTTTGAGATGATTGTTGAGGTAGCCCAAGACTAACCTTATTTAATTTAATTTCGTAGTGATTCAGAAGCAAAGTTCACTATTAATTTCAATCACTAAATTAACTTTCAATTTTCCGATTTTATTAATTCTTTTGCTAAATGAAGTCAGAGTGTAGCGAAATTTATTACTCCTGACCAACATTCAGTTTTCACACAACTCGTGTCAACCTTCTGTTGCCACCCTTTTAGTGCTAATTATATGTGCATTAACCTTTCTTTTCAGTTATTACAGTAGTAGTCCATAGGACTGGCGACTGTAATTTTCCCCAAATCTCAAAATCTAATTAACGCCAGTTAATTGTTAACCTAACGACCGCACATTTACTTTCTTTATTATTTTACCCTTTTTCAAAATTAATTTCCACCAATTTCATTTGCATTTTTCCTTTCATTTATGAGTAACTCTTTCTCCCTCGTTACCGACAGATTAACTTCGGTGACGATTGCTTTTCCAAAATTTCCATTAGGTATCCGCGGTTTAATTTTTCACTGTCATTAAGGTCGATAAGTGAGGGGGAGGTTACAACTAATACGGAAAATTTCGGATAAATTAGGTTAACTAAACTACTACATGTGCGATACTAACACAACACGTAGTTTCGTTATTAAAATCAACGTTTAATTTTAACAATAGTTGAAAAAATTTTGGTTCGACTTTTCATTGTGTTTAACTGGAATATTTACCTTTCGTTACCTGAGTTAGCATTGCTCTCAAACCTAAATAAAACAGAGATATCTCTGTGGTTCCGAAAAGCATTTGACTCAGTACTACACACATGTTTACTGTCGAAAGTAGAGTCGTATAGGGTATCAACCGAAATTTGGTACTAGACAGAGGACTTACTGGCAGGGAGGGCGCAGCATTTTATCTTGGAGTGAGAGTAATCGACAGATATAGACAAAACTTGACCTGGGCGTCGAGGAACACTGTACGACCCTTGCTCTTTGTCTTGTATATTAATGGCGTTACAGACTTTTCGCCGATCGTACAGTATATTTATCTATAACGAAGTACCATGTGAGAAAAATTTGCGCAAGTATTCACTGGAGTCTTGATGAAATTGCCTAATGGTGCTACTACTGTCATCTTGCTTTTAATTCCTCTCCAAGAATAAAATTTACCCTACGTCCTCACTTATTTGTTGGATGTATTCACATCTCTGTCTTTCCCTACAGTTTTTACCCTCTGCAGCTCCCTCTAGTATCATAGAAGTAAGACACGTCCTATCGTCCTGTCCTTCTTGTCAGTGTTCTCCATATGTTTCTTTCTTCCCGATTCTGTGGAGAACCTTCTTTCTCCTTCTAGTCTGTCTAATTTTATACAGTCTTTTGTAGCATCGTTCTAAGACGCTTCAATTCTCTCTGTTCTAGTTTTCCTACTCTCCATGATTCACTACTGTGCGCCAAAGGTACATTCTCATAGATTTCTTTCTTAACTGCGACTTTTGGTTGATACCATGACACTCGTTTTGGCCAGGAATTGCTTCGCTCATCTTGAGTAATTCCTTAACTTTGTCTACTTCGCGATCACTAATTATAATGTTTTCGCTGTTCTCATTTCTGCTAAATCTCGGCGACTTTTTCCGATTTTCTCTCAACGCATATTCTGTACTCATTAGAGTGTTAATTTCATCCAGCAGAGCCTGTTATCTTTCTTCACATTCACTAAGGATAGCAATGATATCAGGGAATCTTATCACTGATATCTTTTCACCTTGAATTTTAATGCAATTCTTGAATCTTCCTTTTATTTCGGTCATCGCTTCTTCGATGTACAAATTGAGCATTAGGGGAGAAACACTGCATGTTTACATCCATTTTAATCCAAGCACTTCATTCTCGATCTTCCAATCGCAGTCCTCCTCCCTGTTTCTCGCACATAATGTAAATCAACCTTCTGTACCATTAGCTCACTATTATTTTTCTCAGACTTTCGAACATCTTGTACAATTTTACGTTGCTAAACGTTTTTTCTCCGTCGATGAATCCTAGGAGGGTGTCATGATTTTTCGTCAGTCTTGCTTCCATTATCAAGTGCAACGTCAGAACAACCGCTCTGGTGCTGTTACCTTTCCTAAAGCCAAGCTGATTGTCATCTAACAGATCCTCTATTTCCTGTTACATTCTCCTGTATATTATTCCTACAAGCAGCTTGGATGCATGACCTGTTACGCCGATTGGGCGAGAATTTTCGGACTTTGGAGTTGTGTGGATGATATCTTTTCGGAAGTCTGTTGGTACGGCGTCAGTCTCGTAGATTCATTGGTTGCTAATTCCCCCAAAAATTTTAGAAAATCCGAAGGAATGTTTGTATCCCTTCTGCGTTATTTGATATCATGTCTTCATGAGCTCTTTCTGTTTCTAATATTTGAAACCGTATGTCCCTACATCTGTTCCAGGTTCTTGTGTCACGTCATCATAGAAACCTTCAACGCACTCTTTTCACTTCTCCGTTCTCTCTTCTGCATTTAAAACTAGAATCCTCATTGCACTCTTCTCGTTACTTCCTCGCTTTTAATTTCAGTGATGGCTGTTCTGACTTTTCAATACGCTGAGTCAGTCTTCCTGGGGGTCAGTTCTTTTTCGATTTGTTCACATCTTTCCTGCAGCCATTTCTACTTGGCTGCCATGCACTTGCTATTTATTTCATTCCCAGGTCATATATATATTGCAGTATTCCTGTCTCCCTGAACATTTTTGCACTTCCTTCTGTCGTCGATCAACTAGAGCATTTCATCTGTTATCCAATGTTCCTTCACAATCACCTTCCTTCCACTAATGTTTGTCTTTCCAAAATATATGACTGCCCTTTTTAGAGATGTCCACTCCTCTTCAACTGAACATCCTATACTAGTGTTCCTTACCGCGTTATCGACATCCTTAGCGAATATCAAACGCGTCTTGTCATTTATCGCTACCTCAGTACGCACTTACTGCCCCACTGATTATTTCAGACGATTCTCCTAAAGTTCATTCATCTCTTCATCGTTCTTGCGATCTGAGTCTGTAGCTGCTCCTGGTTACGCCTTACAATCCAATATCTGATTTCGGAATCTTTATCTGAGCATAATGTAATTCCGTATCTCTGGGTCTTTTCCAAGCGTACCTGTTCTTGTAAATCATGAACGATATAGTCACTATTAGTATCAGAAATTTATTGCAGAACTCGATTAGTCTTTCTCCTCTCTCGTTTCTACTGCCGAGCCTATATTCTGCTGTAACCCTTTCTTCTATTCTTTCCTCCTCAACCACGTTCCAATCCTCCAATGACTATAAGATTTTCATCTGCCTTTACATGTGAACTACCCGTTCAGTATCCCCATACATCATTCTGCTTGTGAAATTGGCATGTGTACCTGTCCTATCGCGTTCGGCATTATTTTGCTGTCGAATCATTCCACGCTCAGACTCGTAGACTGTTATCCCGTTGTTGATTAGTCCAACTTTTTCTCATGGTCCCGTCGTGGATATTGAACGTGTAGAGGGAAGAGTATCTCGAGTAGTCACAAGTTTGTTTGACTCACCGGAGGGTATTGTAGAACTGGCTGAAAATTGTAACTTCTAGATCTTTGAAGACAGACACCAAGTATCCCACTAAAATCTACTTTCAAAATTTTAATAACCGGTATTAAATGAGGAATCCAGGAATACACGGGCCGCGGCTGTCAACATGATTTAATCTCCACCGTGCTGCAGAACGCTTGGAACGACTCGACTTGCGCAGACGGCACGTGTTCCTCAGCGTTGTAGGCTATACGCAATCGCATCGCGCTCCAGAGGCAGTTGTCGCTCTATCCGGCTCGCAAATCACAAAGTTCGTTTACGAAATCGATGGGCGTAAAATTCCTGTGTTAGCTCTATTAAAACGCACATTTCCTCTCTTGCCCATATGTTAGTCATGTTGTTCTGTCTGTAGCATACAGTATCAAAATTTCAATATCTATTCAGTGAGTTATAGAAGTTCCATAACAAGTAGTGTGATACAAATTTATAATAATTTTCCACGTAAGATAAAAATTATCAAAACATACCCACTAAAAAAAAAAAAAAAAAACCTTAGCTGATTCTTTTCAGTGTAGAAACTTCAAGAGATGCGAAATACAGGACATTAATTAAACGAGAAACTACAAAAAATCTTCCTGCAAGTAGTTCATGCACTCTTGTACATGATTCAGATCGAGTAAACACACTCCTGCGAGAGAGTGCACATATATTTACACAGCGTCGATTATTATAGAACACATTTCTGTTAAAATAGTAAGCAAGTCACAGAATCACATATATTATTTCTCGAGCCTACATTTCTTTTTACCGACACATATCGACCGTACACGGATGAATGAGGTAGCGTTGGAAAGGTTTTTCAACTGGCTTCTGACATTACATAACAATTCGTGAAAAATTTTAACTTCAAGATACTTTTTACTATCATAGGCACAAGAGCATCATAGATGCCCTGCTTCATATTTATACTTTACAAAGATAGCTTTTTAATTTTGAAGAAGAAACTTCCCTTTCATATTACCTTGTCGGCGCATCAGTATTGTGACCAAAAATCATGATTACACCAAAATAAGTGAAGAAATTGGAAGAACATTGAGGAGGGAGATAAAAAGATTTATTATAACCGTGACTCCGTACGGTCCGACGAACAGACTGGCAACCAGTTGCATTCTGTACAGTTCTTACATCCATTAGATCCGTCAGGATTACCGCCACATAAAGTTATGATAAAGACAAACAGTATTGTTACGTTGATAGGAAAGCTGAACGCTAAACAGGACTTGGTCAGCGGAATACGTATTGTTCTAACAAACTCAATGAATTTACATTAATGCTAAGCTGACTGACTCCAATTGAAGTAATTTCACCGGTAAACTTAACACCATCTCATCCAAGCTTCCATTTTCAATTGACATAAAGCCGGTTCCCTATTATAACTGAATTTTCTGTCTCTATAAACAAGATGCAGTGACAAACGCTTCAGAGAGCTGGGCTGTATTTACCAAATCCCGTCTTTCCTCACGGACAAATCTAAGTAGACTTCTTAAGGGTAACTAAATCAGTAACATTTTTATACCCGTTAAAGAACATGAAAAACAAAACATGCACGAAGATTACAGTCTTACGTCAAATATCGCTTACACCGAGAAATTGTAATCTTCTGTAAAGAATTTTGTTCAAAATTATGTACATGGAAATGAACATGGAAATTTGTATACAACGATGTTCATAAAGTCATGTTTTATATTTCATGTAGTGTGGTTAATTTTTAAAGATGATTTCTCCTCGTTCCCATAACTACCTTTATCCGAACGACTACACTAATTCCAAGTACTGTCATTATTTAAAACTGTAAAAGAGTCCCCTGGTCTATTCGAAGATGCGAAGGTGATTAAAGGAAAATGTACTGTAGTGAGATGCTAAGCAGCTACACGTCACCCAACTCATAAAACTCCGCGTCTCTGTGCATCACGCTATGATAAACTTCTGCAATACAGGCCGTTATCTTGTATGGGACTATCTTCTGAAGGCATTACTAGCAAATACACACGTCAAAAAAAGGTCTTCATCCCCTCGATTCTGAGAGTCCCGGAACCTGTACAGAAATTTGGAATAGAGACCAACATAAACATCATTTCCACCCTTTTTATTGCTCATGAAAACCCCACATTGCATGTTGTACCACCACACAGGGAGACCTTCAGAGGTGGTGGTCCAGACTGCTGCACACACCGGTACCCACGCATTGATGCATGCATCTATCCGTCGTGGCATACTATCCACAAGTTCATCAAGGCCTGTTCAGACTGTCCCACTCCTCAACCGCGATTCGGCGTGGATTCCTCAGAGTGGTTCGTGGGTCACGTCGTCCATAAACAGCCCTTTTCAATCTATCCCAGGCATGTTCGACAGGGTTCATGTCTGGAGAACATGCTGGCCACTCTAGTCGAGCGATGTTGTAATCCTGAAGGAAGTCATTCACAAGATGTGCACGATGGGGGCGAGAATTGTCGTCCATGAAGGCGAATGCCTCGCCAATATGCTGCCGATATGGTTGCACTATCGGTCGGAGGATGGCATTCACGTATCGTACAGCCGTTATGGCGCCTTCTATGACCACCAGCGGCGTACGTCGGCCCCCCCTCCACCCCCCCCCCCCCTAAATGCCACCTTCTAAGTCCAGGGGACTGATGACCTCAGATGTTCAGTCCCATAGTGCTCAGAGTCGAGTCATAATGCCATCGCAAAACAGCAGGGAACCTCCACCTTGCTGCATTCCCTTGCACCTTGCTGACTAAGGCGTTCAGCCTGACCGAGTTGCCTCCAAACACGTCTCCAAAGTTTGTCTGGTTGAAGTCATATGCGACAGTCGTCGGTGAAGAGAACGTGATGCCAATCCTGAGCGGTCCATTCGGCATGTTACTGGGCCCATCTGTACCGCGCTGCATGGTGTCGTGATTGCAAAGATGGACCTATCCGTGGACGTCGGGAGTGAAGTTGCACATCATGCAGCCTATTGCGCACAGTTTGAATCACAACACGACGTCCTGTGGCTGCCCGAAAAGCATTATTCAACATGGTGGTGTTGCTGTCAGAGTTCCTCCGAGCGATAATCTGTAGGTAGTAGTCCTTGGGCGGCCTGAGCGAGGCATGTCATCGACAGTTCCTGTCTCTCTGTGTCTCCTCCATGTCCGAACAACATCGCTTTGGTTCACGCCGAGACGCGTGGACACTTCCCTTGTTGAGAGCCCTTCCTGGCACAAAATAAGAATGCGGACGCGATCGAACGGCGGTATTGACAGTTTAGGCATGGTTGAACTGCAGACGAGCCGTGTACCTCCTTCCTTGTGGAACGACTGGAACATCGGCTGTCGGACCCTCTCCGTCTAATAGGCGCTTCTCATGCATGGTTGTTTACATCTATGGGCGGGTTTAGAGACATCTCCGAACAGTCAAAAGGACTGTGTCTGTGATACAATATCCATAGTCAATGTCTATCTTCAGGAGTTCTGGGAACAAGAGAGATGCATTTTTTTCTTTTTTTTGATGTCTGTATGTTATTTACTGACATACCAAGGACAATATGTTTTTGCACTCATATTAAGGTCGCCTTTTCTTGAACCTGCAATTTGAAAGTTCATTAACAACCTGTGACGTTCGCCGTCATTTTATTACAGCTGATCGTACCAATTAACGGGGGGTTTTCGAGAGATGCTCACTTTGCTGGTTCTGTAAAACGGCATCTATTCATAGAATGTAATTTTGATTCGTGTAAAGCCTACCAAATACTGCAGGCCAATATGCCGTTTCCCGACTCTTTACTGAGATGCAGTGCATTTGACGTTGATGGCGTTGTTCCATCTCACTCGTTCACGTTCAAACGCACGTTCAGTATCTCTGTCACGCTTGATGGTGCTTTCCATTTCCAGAAAGACTCCCGACCGTGCTTTTCCCACGCTATGACATCAGAAACTCGGCACGCTCAACTTTGGCGTTCGAATGCACGGACTGTATGGCGACGCCCGGTAACATCGGCCGAGAGCCTGCTAACAACACGTCCGATATCCTTCGCCAGTTTTTGGAGAGATGGTTGCCACGACGCTACTGTGCTTCAATTTTCCACTGCGACTTTGGGTATTTAACGATGTTAAAGGCAGTTGGCCATTGGAATTGCTACATCAAGAAGGAATGCAGATGATTAACGGGTATTCGTTGGACAAATATATTATACTAGACGTGACATGTGATTACATTTTCAAGCAGTTTGGAAGCATAGATTCTTAGAAATCAGTACCCAGAACAACCACCTGTGGCCGTAATAACGGCCTTCATACGCCTGGGCATTGAGTCAAACAGAGCTCGGATGGCGTGTACAGGTACAGCTGCCCATGCAGCTTCAACACGATACTACAGTTCATCAAGAGTAGTGACTGGCCTATTGTGACGAGCCAGCTGCTCGTCCACCATTGACCAGACGTTTTCAATTGGTGAGAGATCTGGAGAATGTGCTGGCCAGGGCAGCAGTCGAACATTTTCTAAATCCAGAAAGGCCCGTACAGAACCTGCAACATGTGATTGTGCATTATCCTGCTGAAATGTAGGATTTCGCAGGGATGGACTGAAGGGTAGAGCGCCGGGTCGTAAAACATCTGAAATGTAACGTCCACTGTTCAAAGTGCCGTCAATGCGAACAAGAGGTGACCGAGACGTGTAACAACCCCACGTGGCACCCCATACCATGACGGCGGGTGATACGCCAGTATGGCGATGACGAATACACGCTTCCAACCTGCGAACCTGCCAGGAAGTTTCATATCAGCGCACACTCCGCTGGAGAGTGAAAATCTCATTCTGGAAACATCCTCCAAGCTGTGGCTAAGCCATGTCTCCGCCATATCCTTTCTTTCAGGAGTGCTAGTTCTGCAAGGTTTGCAGGAGAGCTTCTGTAAAGTTTGGAAGGTAGGAGACGAGGTGCTGGCAGAAGTAAAGCTGTGAGGACAGGGCGTGAGTCGTGCTTGGGTAGCTCAGTTGGTAGAGTGCTTGCCCGCGAAAGGCAGAGGTCCCGAGTTCGAGTCTCGGTCCGGCACACAGTTTTAATCTGCCAGGAAGTTTCATATCAGCGCACACTCCGCTGCAGAGTGAAAATCTCATTCTGGAAACATCCCCCCGGCTGTGGCTAAGCCATGTCTCCGCAATATCCTTTCTTTCAGGAGTGCTAGTTATGCAAGGTTCGCAGGAGAGCGTCTGTAAAGTTTGGAAGGTAGGAGACGAGGTGCTGGCAGAAGTAAAGCTGTGGGAGGGGGCGTGAGTCGTGGTTGGGTAGCTCAGTTGGTAGAGCGCTTGCCCGCGAAAGGCAAAGGTCCCGAGTTTGATTAAAAGGTATTTGAATTATTGAGAGACTTGTTACGCGTTGTGCATGCATGTTCGATTAAGTTGTATAACGTTTTTAGTACGTAATTAGCGTTTGCGAACTTAAATACGAGTTGAAATAATGTAGCTTCTTTTTGCAGTCTGAAATGAATAGTCAGGAAGAAATAACTAAGTCTTGTAATAAAGCCCAGGTACAACTTTCTTAATGGTATATATTGTCCGAAATGTTTATTTAGTTACGCCTATAAAAATGTTTGGTTATTCACTTTGCTCAGAGAACTCTGGTTTTAAGGTGTCAGTTTCTTTAAATATTTTTAGTCACGCAAAACAGGTAGGCCTATTACATTTTACTACATTTTTAAGCTCTTATTTCTTTAACAGTTCGTGCGTACTGGTAGCATCACAAGCTGTTCTGAAGCCAATATCTGACAGTCCTTGCTGGAAACGGAAAGTTCCTGTAATTGTTGTGCCATGCGCATTCGACTTTATAGCGTCAAACTTTATTTCGTTCCGAATCAGAATACTAGGCATTATTTTAGTTTCAGTATTATTGCCTGACTGTTGACGCAGGCAAGTTGTAAGCACGTTTTCCGCAGTTGTCGAGGTTGCTGAAACATTATTCGTAGTAAATAATTGTAGGTACTCTTGAAGACAGTTTTCAATAGGCATACTTACTGTGGGGTAGAAGAAATATGGTAGTTTTCTTGTTATATTTGGTCGTTATTACAGTAGCCCACATTTGACATTACCTGATTTTTGTAATCTTTTTCGTTTGTTACCTCTCGTATATATATGAAAGAAAGTCGTAAGCAGTTGTTTACTTGTGACACGCAAGAAGTTTGAAGACGTGACAAGAAGTACTAATACGTCTCACACTTTTTGCATGTCACAAGTAAACAACTGCTTACGACTTTCATTCATCTGACGTAATACAGGTACGTTAAATCTTTAGCGTTATGCACTTCCGATACAAAACAAATGCTATACACTAAATTTTTTTATTTACGTTACTTTCATTGCAATATGTCTAGTAAAAGAACCTTAAAGGAGATAAATGCAAGTAACGAATAAGTTATAAGTTTTACAGCAACTGTATAAAAATTTTCCTGTGCTGTACGTAGTAGGCTACTATGAGTATATTATAGCTGTAAAGAAAGGCATTTAACCAATGATTTCGCCATATTGACCTTCTAACAATCCTACCACAACAAAGGTAAAAATTTAATAATGATTGTGGTGTTGCTCACATTGCTAAATAGTGCATTTTCGGGCAACAACAAAGTTATTATGTGGCAGGTGTCATTAGAGCACAGTTAATAAACTCATTTCATGTAATAATGAATAAACTAGGCACTCATCTTTTTGCGTTTCCCACGCTGGTCTCGTTGTAAAATCATGGCTCAATCGCCGAAAATTCTAGGTGATGATTCCAAGCTCGGATGCAAAGAGGCCTAGGTTTTATTCTGCGATATTCAAAAGTTTTAAATATGTGTTTCACAAACCATTCTTGAAGATTAAACCTTTGAAAGTTAGCACAATGGTGATGTAAAAAAGTAATCAGCACTCCGAATTTAAGTTACACTTCTTTTTTATTACTTTTGCTGCAATATCACCTAACACACAAAACATCACTTCACAATACAAAACGTACTTGAAAACATCTTCCTCACTGTTAAAGTTCACATTTTATAAGCTGACTACAATATGTGTCTTTCCAACATGACGTCCAAGTCTTGACTTTCTAAAGGTCCGACACTCTAACTAACTAACTAATAATCGCTTAGGCGCCCAAAACTCAGAGTTACAAGTACGACAAAGATCATAGTGACAAATGAAAGAATACACATAAGAATAATATCATTGCAACATAAACATATCGATCTATCAAAGTACCTCTACATTAATGAAATCAAAACTGAATGTTGTCTCAGAAATATGTTAACTACTTTTCAGAAACACAGTAGAATATTGCTGGTATCGAGAGGTTAAGTTGAGGTGCCGTAATGGTTACGCAATTCAAGTACCATTACGACCTGTGCTTTTGATTCGGTGAGTGTGTACTCCACTACTGGCCATTCTAAAGTGCCGCCCGCGGTTTGGCAGCAAAATGGCCGCCGTATCGTCCGGCTGGCCACACTCTCCCTATACGCGCTCTCTAATGCGCAGTACGGCCCAGCGCCGGTCGTGACGTCACGCAGCCAGGCATCCCGGAGGCAGGCGGTTGTTGTGTTTATGGGGTGAGCGACGCGTGAAGCAGCAGCGGCGGTCCGCGTGATGGCTGTCTTTTAAGCGGCCGCTGTGCGTGGCAGAGCAGCGCGAGCTGAGACACGCGGTGCGTGTGTGTGCGTTAAACACTGTTATTACCGCCACACACACGCTCTGCCCTAGGAACGTGCTCTCCGTAACGGTTCTGTGGTGCCGCCGCCACCGCTGCGTGTATCTCGTGACGCGGCGTCTTTAAAACCGATTATTCGACACTCTTTTTCCCTGTAAGGAATGCGGCACTATGGAAGAGACAGAAAAAAATGGTACACTACGAACTAAGACATACGACGACTGGATTCCTTAAATTAGGAATGAAAAACAGTAATTCGGCACATCAGAAAGCCACTGACCGGAAACTTCCGTCTCCCTCTAACAACAGTAGCGCATATCTGTTCCGAAAACGGGTATTTAATTCGATGTTCCATCTGTGACAGTGTGAACCGGCGCTCGTTCATACATGTTGTAGTCCTCTTCAGTCCTGAGACTGGTTTGATGCAGCTCTCCATGCTACTCTATCCTGTGCAAGCTTCTTCATCTCCCAGTACTTACTGCAGCCTACATCCCTCAGAATCTGCTTAGTGAATTCATCTCTAGGTCTCCCTCTACGACTTTTACACTCCACGCTCCTCTCTAATACTAAATTGGTGATCTCTGGATGCCCCAGAACATGTCCTACCAAACGATCCCTTCTTCTAGTCAAGTTGTGTCACAAACTCCTCTTCTCCCCAATTCTATTCAATACCTCCTCATTAGTTATGTGATCTGCCCCTGTAATCTTCAGCATTCTTTTTAGCACCACATTTCGAAAGCTTCTATTCTCTTCTTGTCTAAACTATTTATCGTCCATGTTTCACTTCCATACATGGCTACATACAAATACTTTCAGAAACGACTTCCTGACACTTAACTCTATACTCGATGTTAACAAATTTCTCTTCTTCAGAAACACTTTCCTTGCCATTGCCAGTCTACATTTTATATCCTCTCCGACCATCATCAGTTATTTTGCTCCCCAAATAGCAAATTACTACTTAAAGTGTCTCATTTCCTAACCTAATTCCCTCAGCATCTCCCGACTTAATTCGACTACGTTCCATTATCCTCGTTTTGCTTTTGTTGATGTTCATCTTATACCCTCCTTTCAAGACACTGTCCATTCCGTTCAACTGTTCTTCCAAGTCCTTTGCTGTCTCTGATATAATTACAATGTCATCGGCGAACCTCAAAGTTTTTATTTCTTCTCCATGGATTTTAATACCTACTCCGAATTTTTCTTTTGTTTCCTTTACTGCTTGCTCAATATGCAGACTGAATAACATCGGGGAGAGGCTACTACCCTGTTTCACTCCCTTCCCAACCATTGCTTCCCTTTGGTGCCCCTCGACTCTTATAACTGCCGTCTGGTTTCTGTACAAATTGTAAATAGCCTTTCTCTCCCTTTATTTTACCCCTGCCTCCTTCAGAATGTGAATGAGAGTACTCCAGTCAACATTGTCAAAAGCTTTCTCTAAGTCTACAAATGCTAGAAACGTAGGTTTGCCTTTCCCTAATCTATTTTCTAAGATAAGTCATAGGGTCAGTATTGCCTCACCTTTTCCAACATTTCATGCATATGTCGCGATATTGCTCCGTGTGTTACGTGGGTCCTATCCCTAGCCCCTCAGACGTCGCTTCAGTTATATCTGGCAAGAATTTGCAAAATTAGTTTATTGTCAGAAATTTCAGATGCCTTATATAGAAACTCAAAACCGTGTCGTACACATTCAATAACCACGGCAACGTACCATGCTTTATGTTACGTAGCGGCTGTCCGAAAAGAAGTATTCCATATTCTGAGAGGCGGTATCACGGACGAAAAGGAGATTGGTTCAAATGACTCTGAGCATTATGAGACTTAACATCTGAGGTCATCAGTCCCCTGGAACTTAGAACTACTTAAACCTAACTAACCTAAGGACATCACACACATTCATACCGAGGCAGGATTCGAACCTCCGACTGTAGCAGTCGCGCGGGTCCGGACTGAAGGGTCTAGAACCGCTCTGCCACCGCGGCTGGCACGAAAAGGAGACAAACCTGTGCAATTTACAGGTGCTCTGAACGCGTAACTTAAGAGCTATGAGCACTTGTTCATCCTCGCTACTGTGAAACGAATCCACTGAAAGTGCTTTGCTATTGCGAACGACATGGAGAATACAGTAGCCAGCAGTGGTGACCGAGCGGTTCTAGGCGCTTCAGTCCGGAATCACGCGGCTGCTATGGTCGTAGGTTCGAATCTTGCCTCGGGCATGGATATGTGTGATGTCCTTAGGTTAGTTAGATTTAAGTAGTTCTAAGTATAGCGGACTGATAACCTCAGCTATTAAGTCCCATACTGCTTAGAGCCATTTGAACCATTTTTAGAGAATACAGTAAACAAATGAGGGGAATTCCTCCATGGGTACATCAAGCAATAAACGTATGTTAGTTTTGCTATTGTAATCAGTCTTCACAGTTCTCGATAAAGGTATCGGTACTAACGAAATCAGTCTGGAATTTGGTAAGTTTGTAAAAATTTCGTTGAGTGCTTTGAAACTCTCGAAGTGGCAGCGTGGGTTGGCACTCCTCTTTGGTGGTGGGGTGTGGGTACAGGGGAAAAGTCGTGTTCCGGCTGGGGCAGAGGTTATCTTTTGGTAGTGTGTTTCACAAGTTGACAAAAACCGATTTACGTCTTGCAGTATGGAAAATTGAGAGATTCTGAAAATTGTTCCCATACGACGACGTGCATTTTCAGTGGAGTTATCCCGGTTTTTGTAGGCGAGTGCTGACTTCGAGAGCCCGGTAGGAAGAGCCTATCACAGTGGAAAGTAATTTACTAGTGAACGAGAAGAACATGCAGAGGTGTCAAATTTACAAGGAACTTGAGCCCACTTGTCAGAATGACGTTGCTTCTCCTCTGGCCTGGATTCATACCCAAAGTTGTTGTATCCTCTCGTGAGGCAAGCTGGAAGGCAAGTATTCTAACCGATTCATGGTATCCCGGGTACTTGCGCTGGGATGATTTTAATGTCCAAGCCGCGCCCACACGTGGTCTATCGGGATCAGGTCTGGGCACACGATCTGAAGTTTTCCCGGCGTATTTCCAATTTGAACAGTTCTTGGGTATCCGAGCGGGTAGCGTCGTAATTTCTCCACAATATTTCGGCAGACGTACACGCTGCCATCTTCAGGTGGTTCCTGACGAATGCTGTGCTGTTCCTCTCGGCGCCCTATATATACTAGGCGTTACCCCCTCCCACGTTCGTTGTTTGGCCACATGGACGGGACAGCTTAAACGAACTTCTCGAACACCTCAACTCGCTGCACCCCAACATACAGTTCACGATGGAGGTGGAGCAGGATGGTGCCCTACCACTTCTTGACGTCCTGGTGAAACGGAAACGTGACTGCAAGCTGGACACAATGTATACAGAAAACCTACACACACCGATTTGTACCTAAATGCCTTCAGTTGCCACCACAGATCCCAGGGTGATGGCGTTTTGCGCACACTTGTTCACAGGGCACGATCGATCTGGGATCAGGAGAGCCTTCCAGCAGAACTGCAGTACCCCGAGACAACATTTCGGAAAAATGGGTAAAACCAGAAGCTAATAAGACACGCATCAGACAGACTGCGCACAGAGAACAAGGAGAAGAAACAGGAGAACACAAGTCGTTGGCGTGCATTCCGTTTGTCGGAAACACCTCAAGAAAAATTCAGCTGAGAATCCTGGGGAAACGCAATGTGAAACGTGTATCGCGACCCCCTGCAAAAGCCTTGACTCTGCTGGGTTCAGTGAAAGATGACCTAGGTCTTCGAAAACCAGGCGTTTATCAAATTCCCTGTCAGTGCGGAAAATCATACATTGGGGAGACAGTCCGCACTGTAGAAGAGAGGTGCCGCGAACACAAGCGCCATACCGAATTAAGCCAGGCCACTAAATCAGCCGTGGCAGACCATTGTATAGAGACTGGCCGTATTATGGACTATGAAAAAACAAAAATACTCTGTCAATCCTCCTACTTCTGGGACTGCATTACTAAAGAGGCCATCGAAATCCAACTGCAGGACGATCTAATTAATAAAAGCGGCCTTCAACTTAGTCAGGCTTGGAACCCTGCACTCAGCCTGGAGAGAAAGATGCGGTCCCAGAGATCGAGGACCGCCTCCGACGGCGGCAGCAGGGAGACTGCAGACCTCAGTTCAGACCCAGACGCTGCTTCCCCCACCACCTCCAGTAGCCGCCGCGCCGGCCGCACCAAAGACACCAGGAGAGGAACGGTGGAGGGGGTAACGGCTAGTATATATAGGGCGCCGAGAGAAACAGCACAGCATTCGTCAGGAACCACCTGAAGATGGCAGCGTGTACGTCTGCCGAAATATTGTGGAGAAATTACGACGCTACCCGGTCGGATACCCGAGAACTGTTCAAATTATGTCTGCGTATGTTGCTTGCAAGGCAGTGCTTCAAAATCACGCATACATTTCCTAGATAGGTGTTCCGTATGCGGACGAGCACTGACCTGTTGAAATATGACGCCACAATCTGTCCAAATGGCTCTGAGCACTATGCGACTTAACTGCTGAGGTCATCAGTCGCCTAGAACTTAGAACTAATTAAACCTAACTAACATAAGGACATCACACACATCCATGCCCGAGGCAGGATACGAACCTGCGACCGTAGCGGACGCTCGGCTCCAGACTGTAGAGCCTAGAACCAAACGACCACTCCGGCCGGCGCCACAATCTGTCACATGAGATGTAACCCATGAGGACGCAGAATGTCTCTAACATGCCGACGTGTCGTCAGAGCTGGCCCATCATTTCCAGCCACTACAGGGTGGCTTCCCACAGCAGTAACACTGCTGCACCTCTGCAAAGTGTCTGAGCCCTCCCCTTGCTCGCCGATGATGGTCTTCTGCGTTAGTGCACAACTGAGATTCGTCGCTGAACACAGTATGACGCCATTCACGAGTAGTCCGTGCTTCCAGGTCAGGGCAACACTCCAAATGCAGTCGTTGGTGTCGCGGCGTTAGCGGCAGCCTGCGAGTGTGACGCTAACTCGAACCACCGGTGTGGGAAGACACAGAACGCTGCAGGGATTCCACTGCCTGTCAGGCGCAGTTTTGAAGGGGTTGTGATCTGCTTCGTACCCGAAACAGGGGTGCTGGCTTGTGGTGGTCACCCGTGGACAACCGGAACCTTGACAAAGAGCGTGCCGGCCCTCACCTTCTCACGCAGTCCAATATCGGGCCACTGTCGTGTCCGAACACACAATAGAACTGGATATTCCACGATTCGACCATCTGGCGAAAACTAAAAATGATGTCCCTTTCAAACTCTGTCAGATGCTGATAACTTTGTTCCACACAAGTACGCGGCATCTCAGCGTGTTTCGCAGCGATCACTGTACATCCCCTTAAAAGGAATGTGCTAAAGTCTGATCAGGGTAGCTCCAGAAAATAGTCGGTAGTTGCCAACCACAAGGTGGAACGAGTATAATATCTTTGAGTAGGAGGATCTTTGAAGGTTAAGAGAGCCAGGCGCGTGCAGTAAAAAACCGAGGAGTCACTGGTAAGTGCCCGGAGGAAGCAGACGTGTCGTGACAGCGTTAAGGTAGGTCGCTGCCCCTGACCAAACTTTAGCATGTAAATGAGAGAAGATATACAGGGTGATTCAAAAAGAATACCACAACTTTAAAAATGTGTATTTAATGAAAGAAACATAACATAACCTTCTGCTATACATCATTACAACGAGTATTTAAAAAGGTTTTTTTTCACTCAAAAACAAGTTCAGAGATGTTCAATATGGCCCCCTCCAGACACACGAGCAATATCAACACGATACTCCAACTCGTTCCACACTCTCTGTAGCATATCAGGCGTAACAGTTTGGATAGCTGCTGTTATTTCTCGTTTCAAATCATCAATGGTGGCTGGGAGAAGTGGCCGAAACACCATATCCTTAACATACCCCCATAAGAAAAAATCGCAGGGGATAAGATCAGGGCTTCTTGGAGGCCAGTGATGAAGTGCTCTGTCACGGGCTGCCTGGCGGCCGATCCATCGCCTCGGGTAGTTGACGTTCAGGTAGTTACGGACAGATAAGTGCCAATGTGGTGGCGCTCCATCCTGCTGAAATATGAATTGTTGTGCTTCTTGTTCGAGCTGAGGGAACAGCCAATTCTCTAACATCTCCAGATACTGTAGTCCAGTTACAGTAGCACCTTCGAAGAAAAAGGGACCAAAAACTTTATTGGCTGAAATGGCGAACAAATGTACAACTAAATGAAACTTTATAGCTCCCTTAATTCGCCGACAGATAGTGCTTAGCTCTGCCTTTTGTCGTTGCAGAGTTTTAAATTCCTAAAGTTGTGGTATTCTTTTTGAATCACCCTGTATAATCATTTCAAATTGGTTTTTGTTAGATAATGTTCAGAGTTAGAATTTGTACGTCCAAGGTTTGATGCAGTAAGCGTTTTGTAAAATTTTTTGTAAGAGTGATCTGTGCTACGAAAATGCTTGAAATAGTAGGTTTTGTGTATGACTTAAAATTTTAACAATATATAAATTGAGATCAATATTGTGTTTAAATCTAACAGCCTGAATCATAATCCACATCCTTTGCTTGCACTGAATATGAAAATGAGTAGTAAACTAAAGTTACCCACCAATGAAAGAACTAAGTAAACATCAGGGCCAAAAGTTAATTTTCCAGTACCATCTTAATGCCATTGCACAAACGGCATTATTCTCTTAAACTTGATTGCTGTGTCAAATGCATGTTGCATTTCTCGCAAAATGGAGGAGTGCAAGAAACAAGTTCACAGACGCAGTCAGATGCAGGTTTGATGAATAAATAATTTAGAACAATCTTATCACTGATACTTTCACAGAATAAAAGGTTGCAGTTTTGGTTAGATACTTTCACTGTCCCTTTCAAACTCTGTCAGATGCTGATAACTCTGTTTCACACAAGTATGCGGCATGTCCGCGTGTTTCACAGCGATGACTGTACATCCCCTATGAGGACTGGTAACAATACAATATTCATCGTAAAAACTGGGGAAGCAGTAATTTTCTCGGCATCTTGCACACATTATAAACGCCGTATTTCTGTAATCAGACGGTTCTTTTAAATTCTGTATAGGAAAACAGACTTGACGTACGTTGACGAAAGTTTCACTCTCATCGCACAGCTTGGAAATAAACCACGCGTAACGCATCATTTCGCCAAATATTGGCGAGGATAACTAGTGATGTTCAATGGAATGTATTCTGATGCAATCTTCTTGGGATGTGATTTCCATTTTTCTCTCGATGAGATACGAGCGGCTTTTTGATTACATTTGTGTTTACAAGAGCGCTCTGACGGTCTGCTTTTGGGGGATTCATGTCAATAGTGCTCGTTCGTTTTGAAAAATCTCGTCCTGTAGTTGTCTAGCTTACGAGTCAATTAACTGAAGAAATTTGATCTCCTGCACTTTGAGCTTCATCATCTCCGCCAAAAAAAATTTTCCCAGATTTTGACAAAGTAATCGCGAGACTCCTATATTTTTAAGGTTCTCTGTCAGTCGTTAAAAATGGAGCCCTTTTGCGCTCACTTTGTTGTCCGTCTGTCTGTCTGTCCGACTGTTAGAAACCCTTTTTCTCGGGAACGGGAAGACGTAACGAGTGGAAATTAATTTCACATACAGCTCTGAGCCGTGGTAAAATTTGCTGTTTTGAAGAGCGCACCGCTGCGCGTAGTGAAGCAGTCGCCCTCCGTTTCTGGCGGTGGCGCCGCTGTGGCAATCGCAGCTTGGGTGTCTCCCTCTCGTGGGAAAGGGTAAAGGTTTTTTTTTTCTTTATTGATTTTCAATTCCCCCCGAAGGGGGCGGGCTGGCAGCAGCTTACTACGCTGCTCTACAGCCTTCAGACTTTTTTTTAAATAAAGGAAGAAGAAAGAAACAAGGAAAAACAGGCGATAAAATGGTGATTTAAAGTGTAAAATGGCGTAAAATTGCAGAAAGTTAAAACAGAAAGCAAAAGGGGTTGGCAATGTAGATAAAATACACAGGAATCAGACAAGTAACATAGTAGACACACAATTAAAAAACATGACCACAGTCTGGTTTCTGTTCGCAAGAGATAAAAGGCACACCCAGCGACAGTATGATGGCGTTCGCAACAAGTCCCAAAAAACACAACACGGAACACTCACTGTAAAACACGCACGGTAGAACACTCACTGTAGAACACTGCACGAAAGTGGCAGCACAAAAACGACACTCCCGAGCCAAAGGCAGATGGGGGGGGGGGGGCGGGAGGGGGACCTGCAGGAGGGGGAAAAACAAGGAGGGAGGAGAGGAAAAAACGAAAAAGGGGGGGGACCAAGGAGGGAGAGGACTAATAAATGGGGAGAAGGGCAGACGCGAGAGGGAATGAGAGGAGGCAGAGGAGGGAAATGGAAAAGGACGCGGGGGAGAGAAGGGGGTAAAGAGAGGGGAGGTGGGGAAGAAAGAGGATGGAAGGGGGGGGGGAGGGAAAAGGTTGCCTGTTCATGTGCATTTATGGGGCGCTATGAGCTCGGCATTTTGTCAGTCTGTCAGTCTCGGAGAGTCCGGTCAGTTGGTCAGCCGGCTCCGTGTGGGGCAGCCAGTGTCTGTCTGTCGTCGGAGTGATAGTATGTGTCAGGCCGCCAGTTTGCTCGAGTTTGTTCAGGCAATGGTGCTTGGCGGTTGGATCGATCGGTTGGTCGGTCCCGCACTGGGACACAAGGTGACTTGTCCGTCTTCAGCGTCGGCGCATGTAAAGTCGCGACGTCAGTTAGTGGGCCGCGCCGTATAGCGAGGGGTAGTGGCTTCGCGGCCGACACGAGAGCAACAGGAGTCAACCCACGACATCGGTCTGGCCGGTGCGAGCTGCGATTCCGTGAGACGGGAGACGGGCGCGCCTTCCTGCGTCCGCTGAAGCGGCTGGCAGCGGACGGTTCGGGAGAGCGTTTTGGGGGTGCAGCGCCAGGTCTTCGCCAGAAATCGCAGTCATTAGAATTTAAGTGATTCGTGATATGTTGTTTCAGTTACTTGTTAAATTCTACTTGTTTTCTTGGTCAGCCTCTCGTCCCCAGCATGCTCGCCTGTCTCTCGTCCGCATTTGTTAGGCAATTAGTGTCTGTCAGTCTGTCTGTCGGTCTGCCGTACGTTAATAGCAGCTGCCTCTGTCATGTTTGTCGGATTCGGTGTTAACAAATTTATTGCTTAAGGTGTAAAGGCCGAATTCCTGAAATATGTTTTTATCTCGCCTATCATCTTGGGAGGTGGTATATGTGTAATGTAGAGCATGTTGGTACATTTTATGTAAAACTGCATTTCATGGATTTTATTTAAATGGACTTTTTAGTATATGAAGTTGCCACCCTTCCACCGTAAGAGTTCTTTTAAAAACAAGTTGCTTTCGGTGCAAATAATTTTTAATGTGAGTGTTTTCTACCATTTCTATACCTTTTATAGGGTGCATAGTTTAATTATTTGTGGGAGTTGTTAAAATTTTTAGTTTAAAGTAATCTGGTGTGTTGCAGATTTGCACCGGTGTAGTCTTTCAGAGGTTGTTGTGAGCGGTACGGCCGTGTTAAAAGGGAGCGGCAAGGTTCTCAGCCGAAAGGTCACACTATCAAAAAGGGAAAAAAATTGTTATTTTTGCCTCTGAATAAATTGTAACCTGATATTTACAGGGTGCTTTCTGATTATAATATTAAATCTGTTTTAAAAAAAGGGGATTATAAGAATAAAATTTCCATTTATTAAATAAAAAACAATTTGTTCATCAGTTACCCATTGGCAACTACTTCCACGCTCACATAGTGTCATTAAATGTGTTAATGTTCTCGATGAATCGCTAGTAAATAAAGTAAATTATTAAGAAAAGGTTTTGACAGTAAATTCACGGTTCAAAACATTGAAGTCAATGCAATCAAAAAATACGGCCATTTATGTCACATATTTCGATACTGGTAAAGTCACTCATCGAAACCTGTAGGGTGCTTCTCGTTGGCCTGGAATCAGAAAATTTGCCAAAAAGTTAGGTTTCGTAGTACAACCATAGGAAAAAACCTAAACTGTAAGTTTCAATTATATCACACGAAGAAACTCTTTTTGTCTCTTAAGGCTCATTTTTTTCTCAAGAACGGGTAGAGGTGTGGTTGAAATCTGTGTCACATACTAAGGTATGTAGTCCCTCAGTGATATAATAAATGTAACTTGTAAGTCGAGGCAAAAAAGATTCGGCCATTTAGGTCATATGTTTTGATACTCGCAATCTCACTTATGAATCGTTAAGGGTTTCCAGGAGCGATTATTGTTTCACATACGGCTTCAAACGTCGTATCTACCAGCAATAATCGCTACTGGATACATGACGATCGACAAATTCCGAAACGCGTCAGCTGAGCAATAAAGTCATTCCTTGCCTGGTGTTTTACCATCGCGACCAAGTCAATCTGAATTCAGAAATACTGATTATAATAATAATGGTCGCCTTCCTCCTGCATGAGTGTAAGTCACATTTATCGTATTGAAATAAAACATTGTCTAAAATCTTGGAATTCCTGCGACCGATATCTTGCCAGTAACAATGTCGATAACAAGCAAAAATGTTCGGAATTCCCGATTCCCTGGACGGATGAACTGTCCGTATGCATAATTCTGTTTGTACGGAAACCTCCTCAATGCGAAAGTCCTACTCGCACCTGGCCAGTTCTTGTTATTAATTACGGCTATACAGGCTACGTCTGGGAACCGTGATTGTGTGGAATAATTAATTTGCATTTACTACTACAAATCACTTTGATTTGTTTTATTTTATTTTTCACGCAATGCAAGGAGTTTCGAGCATGTTCTACCCATCGTCAGGCGTTGATTCATACAGCGAATAGTAATTTACTTTTAAGTAACAATTTTCTGTACGCATAAATGCCTGAAGATGGGCAGAACTTGCTCGAAACGCGTTGCGTTATGTTAAACTAAACATACAACAAGTAACAATTACTGCTATATTCTGCCGTACATTCAACTATCGTTTTTTCAGTCATCGGCCAAAGTAGCTAGTGTTCTCTCCTGGGCTTACGTAGACTGTAGGCAACAATTTTCCAGCGGTCTGTACGAGAGGGTTACTTCGTTCATTTTGTGTCTTGCAATATAAATAGTGTAACTGACTTTGTGTTCTGCCGTACGGCAGGTCTTGTCATGCGGGAAGCGTCGTCAGAGAGGTTCACCGCATGAGCGTCTAGGGAAGTGATTCCAGTGGTGGTTTCACGTTGCCTTCCACTGATGATGATGAAATGATAATGAGGACTACACAACACCCAGTCCCTGAGCGGAGAAAATCACCGACCCTGCCGGGAATCGAATTCGGGCCCCTTGGCGTGGCAGACAGCCGTGCTGACCACTCAGCTATCGGGGCAGACTATAAATAATGTAAAAATTCAAAATGAAAAATTGTTCCTTATGGGAACTAGACCGCAAGGCCATCTGATTAACGTTATGTACTATGACTACCAAGTCTTTCGCGACCGAGTCCTTGCATAAAAAGTTCTCGGTCAAATTTGGATAAAATCCCAAGCTTTCGATGACTACCTCCGTCACCTTCATCAGGGGTAAAACTGACTGCCATGGACCGGTGAGGCTTTCGCTCTTATAAGCAGTGGACGGCTTCTCATTGGCTGAATGACGTCACGGTGAAAACGGCGCGTACGGAGGTGGCGGCCTCTATGTCCATAGATTTTGTTTGCGCTCGTTATCCGGCGTTGCTTGCAGCGCCGTCCATCGCAACAGGCGGGGAACTGCGAGGAATGTAAGAAGTCTCCCTCTGCGCTCTTTCTTTATCAACTGCGCTCTACCGCGCATTGCTGAGTGCATATCCGGAGTCTCTGTTGAAATTATTGTCACAGAGTCTAATTTCAATTGCTTCCCTGATGATAGAGTCCCAATAAAGCGTGACCAAGTATTCTGGTTTCATCGAGTAAAATCTTATATTTATTTAACAAATTGTGCTCAGCCACCGCTGATTTTTCTAGATATCTGTTTTTCAGGTGACGCTGATGTTCCACACAGCGATCGGCAACAGTTCTTGTGGACTAGCCCACATAATTTTTTCCCACGCTCGCAAGGAATGCTGTAAATTCCCGGTACTCTCAGGCCGAGATTATCTTTCACGGGTCGCAGCATCTCCTTAATCTTCCTGGGTGGCCGGAAGACTGGTCTGATTCCGTGCCTGCTCACGAATCTGCCGGTCTTGCTGGTCGTTGCACCGCAGAATGGTAGCCGCGCGATGTGTTGGTCCTCTTGATCTGTTCGAACAGCGCCCTTCCTAGGTTTCTTCGCCAGAGTAGATCTGATATCACGATCAGAATATCCATTTTTTCTGAATACCGTCGTCAGATGGTCCTTGTCCGAAAGAGTCCTCGCTCTGTGTACCAAGGTATTCAGCATAGCTCTCTTCTGTGCTTGGTGGTGAAAACTACGCGCATTTAGATACAAATCTGTATGCGTCGCTTTTCTGTACACAGAATTTCCGAGACGTCCATCTGATTTTCGCTCCAACAGCACATCTAAGAAGGGTAACTTCCCATCCTCCTCCACCTCCACTGTAAATCTTATGTTCTGATGTATCCCATTCAAATGATCAACAAACTGCTGCAGTGCTTCATTGCCATGTGGCCAGGTTAAAAACGTATCGTCAACACACCTGAAGAAGCAGGATGGACGTAAGGGAGCACTGTTCAACACTCGTTCTTAGAAATCCTCCATGAAAAAGTTAGCTATGGCTGGTGACAGTGGCGAACCCATGGCTGTTCCGTCAGTCATTTCATAATATTTTCCACCATACAAAAAATAGGTGGTCCTCAAAGTGTGTCGAAATAACTTTAGTATTTCAGCCAGCAGTTTTAACGTATCTTCCATCGGTACATATCACTAATCACTTAACTTCTAATAACTGCGATTTCTGGCAAAGACCTGGCGCAGCAGCCCCAAAACGATCTCCCGAACCGTCCGCTGCCAGCCGCTGCAACGGACGCAGGAAGTCGCGCCGATCTCCCGTCTCACGGCGTCGCAGCTCGCCCCGGAGACCACATGTAGGCTGATCATGATGTCATTCGGACCTATCCTCATCTGCTTTATGATGTCAACAAACGTTTTTGAGTTATTCCGATGGATGGCGCTACAAACAACGCTGGATAAAGCGCGCAAACAAAATCTATGAACATAGAGTCCGCCACCTCTGTACTCGCCGTTTTCACCGTGACGTCATCCGACCAATGAGGAGCCGTCCACTGCTTATGAAAGCGGAAGCCTCACCGGTATATGACAGTCAGTTTTACCCCTGACGAAGATGAATGAGGTAGTCATCGAAAGCTTGAGATTTTATCCAAATCTGACGCGGCAGGTAAACCGAGAACGTTTTATGCAACGTTCTGTACTGTTTGCACTGTTTCAACAGCAGCTTCGCGACATCGATAACGTAAGTAGCTCATGCCTCGCCCGACATGCGAAAAAAATGCTTAAAAAAAGAAAAAGGCGTGGCCATTTGGAGCGTCCACATCTGTGATGACGAACAGGATATGCGCCGTCCCCTTGTTAGTCTGATTAGTTAGTGTAGCACAGTAGAGAACTAATCTGGGTCTGTGAGAAATGCTTCCGATTACAATATTTTAAACATAGCTGCACTACAGCAACGGTTTCACGCAATAAAATTATAAACAGCCGACCAGTTGCAATGGATAAAAAAATTCTTTACCTTAGTTTCGACAAATATAAATTTGTCTTCTTCAGAAGATAATCTAAGGACCAAAATTTTAAGAGGCATTAGAGAACTCTTGCATTACAGAAGTATGATAACGACTGGTACTTACAATTTTACATTAGTAAGGACTAATGTACCATCGCCGTTTTTACAATTGTCGGCATAGATCCACGTGTCAAAAATAAAATATAGCCCTAGAATTAGGGTTTGTCGCGTTAGCATAAAATAGCTCCTGGATCTTGCAGAGCTCACAACCGACTGAGTGTAATCGGCGAGCTAGTTACTCTGAAAGCAGGGCAGGTGGCACTCGTGCCTAGAAACATGAGCTAATTGGCGTACAAAGGTAACGTGCAAATTATCCGTATTAATAACGACACTTTCTCGAAGGCTTTAAACCTGTACTGTTTACGGTATAACATTAATGGTGGTAACCTTAGTGGTTTATTTCCTAAGGAAGCTATATGCACCTCCAGTGCTTTATGCTCACTACCCCTTATGTAATGGTGGTTTTGCCACGATGTATGTTTGCTACTACATCGGCCCTTATGTGATTTTGCCTGGCTCTAAAGTGTTGTTTTTCATAAATGGTTCAAATGGCTCTGAGCGCTATGGGAGTTAACTTCTGAGGTCATCAGTCCCCTAGAACTTAGAACTACTTAAACCTAACTAACCTAAGGATATCACATACATCCATGCCCGAGGCAGGATTCCAACTGGCGACCGTAGCGGTCGCGCGGTTCCAGACTGTAGAGCCTAGAACCGCTTGGCCATTCCGGCGGGCTTTTGTTTTTCCCGTGAATGTGTATTAACAGGATCGTGTACCAGTGTTCGTAATTCTTTCTTGACAAGAGCCATTATTGTCAATTTTGAAATTCTGACATGTATACCATTTGTGGGCTTTACTAATATAGTAATGTAATTTTTTATATTTTGGCTGTATATGCCACTGGGCGTAAGTTTCTCGGCGTAAGCGCCACCTGCCTTTTTTGATGTATAACTACATTATTTGTACCAATGCTGGGATACTGTTATAACGGGAGTGTTAATTTCTTCCTTTTTTATTGTTACTCTAACTAAGGACGTTATTAATACTGATAATCTACACGTTGCCTTTGTACGCCAATTGGCACATGTTTCTTGGCACGAGCGCCACCTGCCCTGCTTTCAGAGCAGCTACGCTCGCCGATTACATTCAGTCGGTTGTGAGCTCTGCAAGATCCATGAGCTATTTTATGCTAACGCGACAAACCCTAATTCTAGGGCTATATTTGATTTTTAACACATGGATCTATGCCGACAATTGTAAAAACGGCGATGGTTCGTTAGTTGTGGTGTCACCTCCAGACACCACGCTTGCTAGGTGGTAGCCTTTAAATCGGCCGCGGTCCGTTAGTATACGTCGGACCCGCGTGTCGCCACTGTCAGTGATTGCAGACCGAGTGCCGCCACACGGCAGGTCTAGTCTAGAGAGACTCCCTAGCACTCGCCCCAGTTGTACAGCCGACTTTGCTAGCGACGGTTCACTGATTAAATACGCTCTCATTTGCAGAGACGATAGCTTAGCATAGCCTTCAGCTACGTCATTTGCTACGACCTAGCAAGGCGCCATATTCAGTTACTATTGATATTGATATTGAGAATCATGTACCGTCAAGAGCGACGTGCATCATTAATGGATTAAAGTTAAGTATCAAAATAATTATGTCCGCTTTCTGAACTCTCATTCCTTGTCATGTTCCAGACCTCACGTCAGTATAGTACTTCCCCCTCCTCACGCCAGACTGCGTGAGCTAAAACGCGTGCATTTCGGCCTCCAGTTATAACACGGCGTTGGCTCTTCGGCCAACACAACATTAGTCCTTACTACTGTAAAATTGTGTAAGTACTAGTCGTCGTTATCATACTTCTGTAATGCAAGAGTTCTCTAATTTGTCTCAAAGTTTATTCTTGGCTTATAAATTTCATACTTTTCTAATGTAAGCCATGATGTTCATTGTCCTTAGGTTACCTTCTGAAGAAGACAAATTTATATTTGTCGAAACCTAGGTAAATAATTTCTTTATCCATTGCAACTGGTCGGCTGTTTATAATTTGCTTCCGATTACGTCTGCGAAGCAGTGTGTGATGTAGCCTCGAGTGAGAGTGCGATAATTGTGCCTTGAGGAAGAGATTTTTAAGAACGGACGTTTGAAGCACAGGCGTCTGGTCACTGCCGCTAGTGTGTAACCTGGTTGGACGCCAGGAATCGCCGACGAGATGTTTGTCGGCTTGGTTACAGGAGAGGTTAAGGCGTACGGCGGGAGCCTTTTCTCTCCGCGTAACACGTGTTGCGACCCCAGTGGGTGTTAATGGAGCGCACCACACGACGCCCCAGGCAGTTTTGGAGGGCGAAATCGCGTGCGACGCCCGAGTAGAGCCGGCTGTCGCGGAATTTCACGCTCGCCGCTGGGTCGCCATTCAGCGCAGACGGAGCGAGACGACCCGGCCGTCCACCGGCTGTCGACGAGATGCGCCAGCGGCATATGGCCGGCACCTCGCCGTGCGGAACACCCGCACCTCGTCCCGTGTACAGCAGGGACCAGAAATGCACCGGGTACCAGTCCGAGAAAACACACGTGCTTCGTCCGACGAAAACACGACACAGAGTAACGCGACTATTACGTCCACGGGAGCAATCAGCTAGCTGTTTGCTTATGGCAACTTCCATTTATCGGCGCATTCGGGAGGACGACGGTTGAATCCCGCGTCCGGCCATCCTGATTTAGGTTTTCCGTGATTTCCCTAAATCGCTCCAGGCAAATGCCGGGATGGTTCCTTTGAAAGGGCACGGCCGACTTCCTTCCCCGTCCTTCCCTAATCCGATGAGATCGATGACATCGCTGTCTGGTCTCCTTCCCCAAAGAACCCAACCCAACCCATTTATCGGCTAATAGCGGAACGTGTCGCTTATCATTCGTTTCTGTAACATTTTCGAAGACTGATGTAAATTTGTTCTCATAGTTAATCACCATTTAGAGAATACGCCACATCCTTACGTCCTGTTTCCTTGTACTGGCGTCACAGACTCGGCCTCGCCGCAGCGGGAACACCTGTTCCCGTCAGATCACCTAAGTTAAGCGCTGCTGGGCTTGGCTAGCACTTGGATGGGTCACCGGCCCTTGGCACGAAAACTTACAACGGCCGGGACCTGATCACATGGCCCTCCATGTCCCCAATATAACACCCCAACGACCCCTTAAAGTCAATTAAGACAGAATATCATAATATGAAGTGGGGAAGAGTTATCTTGGCAAATACGATACCTTTGCCGATCAGACAACACCAAGAAGTTTTGATAAGAACAACATTATACATCACTGAGAATTTTTGGTACAAAAAGAGGAGGAAGAAACCTCAGATTTAATTAATGGACAAATATCCAAGCGATAATTGCAACTAATATCTTGAAAGCTAAGTCCAAGGTGATGTTAGTCAGAGATAACATTTATGTGAAAGAGAGTTGTAAGCGCAACGAAGACATTCAATGCACCTACAATACTCTTTCACAGAAGAAGTCGTTTGCTGGCTCTCGTCCTGTAAAGACGTGCGAGAACAATTCTTGTCTTAGTTATTGAACGCGACGAGTTTGTATTGCGTTCAGAATTGTTTCTTGCGTGACCTGATTCACGAACTTCGGAAACTGATTTTCTAAGCAGACACAGGAACTGATAGACGCGTTTAACCGTGCATAACGGGTTAATTGACCTTTATTGACGAAACTAGTGAATACCGGACTTGACCTTCAAATAGTTGGGACTAAAAGAAGAGTGGATAGTATATCAAACGACTACACTCAATTAGTCTCGAGTAGGACACAATTACACGACTTCACGAAGACAATACAATTACGCTGAAGAGTCAAGTTGTCGTAATTGTCAAGAAACTTAATTTTAATAGAACTGACTTTACCAACCAACTGCGTGTGCGTGTGATGCGAAAATTATAAAATATTTAGTGGCCAAGGAACAATAAACTGTTCGTTCCAAGTGAAAGTGTGGACTACATTATTAAGTGATTTGATCTATGATAGTTAAAAACGACTGTTCAGCAGGGACAATTTAATCTGAATATTAAAATACCTACTTCATTAATTGAAAAGAGAACTTTAAACATTTTTTTTAACATTACGGCGTAGGTTCACTCAGACGTGATCAAAGAGTATCTGTGGATCTCGCTTCATACAGGTTCAACAACTCCATAGCAACGAGCCAACAACGTACGAGAAGACTGATAATTGCAATGTTTCCTCGCAACTGGTGGTGTGTACGATGCGGATGAGATAAGATTTAACAACTAATGCATATCGGGTCAATGACTCATTCAATCTTAAATCAGAAGAAGCATCCATCGTACGAGTTCGCATCTCTGTCTCCCGTTCACCAACGGGGACCTACGTCGTCGCGCATCGCGTCCCAACTCCACTGCGAGAGCTGTGCCAGTAGCAGCTCCACGGCGCCGACAATATCAGCACGCGGTTGGAGTGCGGGGACGCCACACACCAACTGGCGGCGCCTATCGGCAGAGTATAACATGGCGGTGGCTACCGCTGGGCCTCAAGAGGCCTGTTCGGACAGCAAGAATTCCACCAAAGAAGTTTGAGAGCTTAAGTCCTAAACAAAAATAATCTAGTAAACATGGGCTCTAAAATCCGTACTTTAAACACTTGTTCACATTCGCTCCTGTGAGACAAATCGCTTCCAGTGAAAGCTCTTTGCTTTTCATATTTTGAGAACTGCTGGTACGAAGTTACACAACAAAAATTATCCAACAAACTTTCACACTAAAGAAGATACCTAAGAGCTAAGAGCATTTGTTCACCTTCTTGAGCCGTGGTAAAATTTGCTGTTTTGAAGAGCGCGCTGCAGCGCGTAGTGTAAAGCAGTCGCCCTCCGTTTCTGGCGGTGGCGCCACTGTGGCAATCGCAGCTTTGGTGTCTCCCTCTGGAGTGAAAGGGGAAAAGTTGCCTCTTCACGTGCGTTTAAGGGGCGGTATGAGCTCGGCAGAGGGTCAGTCAGTCAGTCGGAGGCAGTTGGTCACCCAGGGCAGTCTGTTAGTCTGGGCGAGTCTGGTCAGTTCGTCAGCCAAGTTAGTCGGGGTCTGTCTCTCGTCCGGAGTGCTAGTATGTGTTAGACCGCTAGTCTGCTCGAGTTTGCTTAGGCAATGGGAATTGGCGGTTGGATCGATCGGTTGGTCGGTCGCGCACTGAGACACCAGGTGACTTGTCCGCCTGGAGCGTCGGCGCATGTGAGGTCGCCACGTCAGTCCAGTGGGCCGCGCCGTATAGCGAGGGGTAGTGGCTTCGCGGCCGACAAGAGAGCAACAGGAGTCAACCCTCGACATCGGTCTGGCCGGCGCGAGCTGCGACGCCGTGAGACGGGAGATCGGCGCGACTTCCTGCGTCCGTTGCAGCGGCTGGCAGCGGACGGTTCGGGAGAGCGTTTTGGGGCTGCTGCGCCAGGTCTTTGCCAGAAATCACAGTTATTAGAAGTTAAGTGATATGTTGTTTCAGTTACTTGTTAAATTCTACTTGTGTTCTTGGCCAGTCTCCCATCCCCAGCTTGCTCGTCTGTCTCTCGTCCGCATTTGTTAGGCAGTTAGTGTCTGTCTGTCGGTCTGCCGTACGTTAATAGCTGCCTCTGTCATGTTTGTCGTATTCGGTGTTAACGAATTTATTGCTTAAAGGCCGAATTCTTGAAATATGTTTTTATCTTGCCTATCATCTTGCGAGGTGATATATGTGTAATGTAAAGAATGTTTTACATTTTATGTAAGTTTGCATTTCATGGGTTTTATTTAAATAGTCATTTTAGGTTATCAGGTTGCCACCCTTTCACCGCAAGAGTCCTTTAAAAAAAAGTTGCACTTTCGGTGGCAAATAATTTTAGTGTTGTACCATTTCCATCCCTCTTACGGGGTTCATAGTTACGTGTTTCTGTGAGTTGTTAAAATTTTTTTGTTTAAAGTAATCTGGTGTGTTGCAGATTTGCACCAGTGTACTCTTTCAGACGATATTGTGAGCTGTCATGACTACGGCCGTGTTGAGAGGGCGCAGGCAAGGTTCTCAGCCCGAAGGCTCATACTGTCAATAGAGTTCTTTCTGTCTCTAAATGCCGGCCGGGGTGGCCGAGCGGTTCTAGGCGCTACAGTCTGGAACCGCGCAATCACTACGGTCGCAGTTTCGAATCCTGCCTCGGGCATGGGTGTGTGTGATATCCTTAGGTTAGTTAGGTTTAAGTAGTCCTAAGTTCTAGGGGACTGATGACCTCAGATGTTAAGTCCCACAGTGCTCAGAGCCATTTGAAACATTTTGTCCCTAAATAAAATGTTAACTTGATATTTCGAGAGTGCTTTTCTCCTTATAATTTTAAATCTGTTTTTGAAAAAGCTTTTAGGAATGAAATTCACATTTGTTAAAAGTAATTTCATTTTCCATCAGTTACTCCCTGGCAACTACTTCCACGCTCACCTAGTGTAATTAAATGCGTTAATGTTCTTGATGAATCGGCAGTAAATAAAGTAGATTCTTTAAGAAAAGATTTTGAAAGTAAATTCACGATTCACTTCTCTACTGTTAAATATCTTCTGTGACAAGTGCTCATAGATCTTAAGATATGCATTTTCCATATATATATTGTTTCGGTGTGTAGCCGGAGTCAGTCCAAGCAAATACTGCTCACCAGGTCTTTCATGCGTCTTCAAATGTCGACAGAAAGTGTCGATTAGTTTCCCGTTTCAAACAAACATATTTTTAGAGCAGGATCTTATGTGCCCATTTGGTAGAGTGATACGAAATTAGTGTGGTGCAACACATTTTTGGAATATGTGTTATCGGGAAGAGCAGAAACAACCAGTACGCCAAGAGCGACTGAGCAGCGCCGCTGCTTGGCAGCAGTAGTCAGCACGGGCCAGGGCGTTGCTGTCGCCGGCACAGTCCATTTGTACCCCACAAGAGACTCGAATGACGAGTTTTCGATTAAATGGGCAGCGGCAGAGCCTCGCGAGTCGAACCGCGGAGCGTACGGTCACAGAGAGTTACGAGACGGCTTCACAGAACCTGCTTGAAAAGCGTAGACGGAGCTCATTTCTGATATCTGATATACAGCTCTTCAAGTCACCAGCAGCCACGACTGGATTCTTTGAGCAGTGCTGTAACTAAACGTAGTGATTAATCACTTCAAAGAAGTATTAAAGGGTGGAAATATGCAAAGAAATAGCAAAAATGTGGAGAACTAGCGAGATGGCATCTGCATAAACTGATGGTACCAAAGGTTGTTGAGAGTTGGAGCATCACGCAACGTTGGAATATATTAAATGACGTGACTACAGAAGAAGACGAATGGGTAGCTTTGAAAGATGAAAAAGCAAAGCGAGCAGATGGAACAGGTAAAATCATATAAATCCTTGGAGAATACAGGAGAAACTAAATTTAATTGACAAACGCAGGAAATATAAAAATGTATCAAATGAAGTGGACGCAACGGCATTCGGATGCTTAAAAAATGAGACTGACCGGAAGTTCAATATGACAAAGCAGGAATGGTTAAAGAAAAAACGCAATGCCTTAGCCTTAGAAGCTTGTATGAAAAATCGCAGAGGTAGATACTGCCTACAACAATGTTAAAGAGATCTTTCGAGGAAGGAATAGCAGATGTATGTATATCAACAGCTCAGATGGCAAGACCATATTAAGGAAAGAATGGAAGCTGAAACGAGCATGGAGTGTGCAACATCGCTATACAAGGGAGATGAAAGTAAGTCTAAAGAGAAGAGGAAGTTGATGAAGATATTATGTTTGAAGATACAATTATGTGAGTAGAAGTTGACAGACCACTGAGTGGAAATACGAGCCCTGGAGTAGACAACATTCCCTCACAAATAGTGAGGTCATCGGGAGAGCGACCCATAACGTAATTATCTCACCTGGTGTGCAAAATGTATGAGAGTGGCGTAATACCCTCAAATTTGCATCACGGGATCGTGGGTTCGATTACCGACCGGGTTGGGTATTTTCTCCGCCCGTTGACTGGGTGTCGGTGCTGTCCTCATCATTTCATCATCATTCGTAAAAGTGGCGAGATTGGAATGTGTGAAGATCTGGAATTTCTACGGGAGCTGATAACCGCGCAGTTGAGCTCCCCACAACCCAGTCATCATCATCATCATCATCAAACTTGCACAAAAATGTAATAATTTCAATTTCAAAGAAGGCTGGTGATTGACGTTAATACTGACGAGTCATCTGTCCTGACTACGGAACACTATTTATGGACGAAGGGAAAGGCTGATAGAAGCCGACCTCGGGAAGATCATTTGAGTTCAGGAGAAACGTAAAAATACGTGAGATCATAGTGGCCTCACGACTTATCTTAGAAGACAGCTTCGAGAAAGACAATCTTACATTGTTCAATCTTTACATCAAAGAACCAATGATGGAACTGAACCGACCGCGGTGGCCGAGTGGTTCTAGGCGCTTCAGTCCGGAACCGCGCAAACTGCTACGGCCGCAGGTTCGAATCTTGCCTCGGGCATGGATGTGTGTGGTGTCCTTAGGTTAGTTAGGTTTAAGTAGTTCTAAGTTCTCGGGGACTGGTGACCTAAGATGTTAAGTCCCATAGTTCTCAGAGCCACTTCAACAATTTTTCTTTTTTTTATGGAACTGAAAGAAAAGTTCAAGGGCGGGATTAGAATTCAACGTTAAAGGACATCAATGATAAGATTCGCTGGTGACGTTGCTATCTTTAGTGAAAGTAAACAAGGATTACAGGATTTGTCGAACGGAACGAACAGTCCAGTGTGTACGGAATACGGTGCAACGTAAAGTAGGTAATGCCAGGCACTTTAAGGACTGAAGAACGCAGACTTGTATTTGTACGTAGATGTATGTTGACTATCGGATGTGAACCCTCTTAGAAGTGAATGGCTGTCCTGTCAGGAAGAGACGAGCACTCGTATCGCACGTGTGGGATTTGTCCGCTCGCGAAGCTGAAGCCTCGCACGTGCTCATTCTTACTTTTCATCTGTCCGCCCCTCTTCCAGCAGCTCACAATGGAGCATGCCCTCGAGAAAGCGATATGGCTGCCGGGGCAAATAGTGCTTCATTGTCTGACGTCATTCTCGAAGAGTGGAAGGGCAGTCCACAGAAATCACGTAGAATTTCCGCGTTCTACGCAGACGATGCGAGTGGTTCGCGTTTTACAATGGCGAGCGGGAGAATCGTCGGTGCGAAATCCCTTTTCCGCCGGATGAACACGTTTTGAGTCGCGGCCAGCGCCGGTAAGCGCGAAGGACACCCTTTTCCCGGAGTGCGGGTTTTATATTTATTGTCAGACTGCGGTTTTTGTGCGATAAGCGCCGCTCCCAGGCGAGGGCCAGTCCGCTAATAGACTAGGCGAGACGAGATGTCCCTTTGTACGGCGCGACCGCCACGTCCTCCGCCTATACCTACCTTTTTTCGGTTGGGCCGTTTTTTTCTAACCCCCTTTCCGGCTATCGAAAAAGCGGCGGACGCAAGGGGTAGAGGACACCCCTGGCCAGCTGCGTCCTCAGAATCTGGCCGCGGTCAACAATGCCACCCGCGCTTTTTATTCCTTTTATCGTCCACCTCCTAATTCTTTCCGGGTTAGGCCCGCTGCGGTTCTTTCTGTCCGACAGAGATAGAGGACGGAGAAAAGACGAAGGGATGCGACTGGGAGGGGGAGGTTCCTAAGAAGGACCACCACCATGGACGCTCCGGCAGAGGAGGGAGGAAAAAAACGCTGGGCCCGTGACCTGGGCCGGTCTGGGGCCAGATGGCTATCAGAGCGTCCTGGCAGGGTCGCCTAAAGCCATCAAACGCGCACCACCATCCCTTCTGTTGGCAACTCGCAGCGGCCGACCTGTGTGCGTGGTTCAAAGTATAGAAATACCTAACTCCTTTGTTAGACATAACTGTACTTAATGAAAGTTGGTTCTCAGTTTTATTAATTTTGTATGGATGTTATTTGAGGGCTGTAACGTACGGTAAAATTTTAAGGAAATAGTACATACCGCAACAGTCACTTGTTACTAGTGCTTTATTAGCACGATGCGTATCGGCAGCTTGCTGCCATCATCATGTGCGTTTAGAGCTACTTTTACATTGTAATTAATAAGGAGTGAGGTTAGTTTCGTTTGCCGTGTGCGCCAATGTACACACTACAACATGTTTATTTTGCACATCAGGCGTCTTTTTCGCCGCATAACTTCTCTGGAATACTGAGAAAACTAACCTCACTTCATATTAATTACAATATAAAAGTAACTGTAAATACACACAATACTGGCAACATGCTGCCGAAATGTGTCGTGCTAACAAAATATTAATAACAGATGACTCGCAATATATCTTATTTCATAAAGAAGTTGGTTCTGATGTAAAATTATAGGCTCTTTCGACCAATACATAAGATTACTTGAAATTTTTCCTTTCTACAGCAAATTTTTAAAATCATATTTACTTTATCAGATTTCTTCGTGTGGTTTAAGTTTTTGTGTTTGGTTTGTCATTTAGAAATTACCTTCAGCGCTCTTAATATTTATTGGCAGTCAGAATACAACGACATGTTGGCAATGACATAATAGATTTTGTGAGGAAGATAGCTTCTGTAAACTCATCCTACAAAGTCTGATGTGAGACCTCTGCCCGTCTATATGTTGACACATTTTTCTGTTTCTTTTTCACCTTCAAGGTTGTTATTAACGAAATCAGACACAGAGTATGAAGGTATTGTATGTTCCGCGTCAACCCCCGTACCTGAGAAGAGCATCGACTGTGGCTCTTATACAGATTTTAGTAACACGTATGCTGTGCATAAGCTCACCACGTCGCATCAGTTTACCCCTCCCCCCACCCTCTCGTCAACATAGCGAAACAAATCCTGGCAGTCTCTGCTTCGGCAATCTGGTCGTCTAACATCTTCAAGTTACCCTTTCTAATGACAGCCTCGGCCATTGCCCAAGGGGGACTCGGTTTGCGCAGTCCTGTTGTCCAGGGGTTCCGTACACCATTAGTAATACATCAAGATATTTCATGTACAAGTAAAGAAAGCACGAACTGAAATAAGTAAAACTATTGTCTTATTTTATCTTTCAAATGAAATGATAAAAAACTGATTGGTGACAGTGTCAAATGATTGATGACAAAGAAAATTAATTTACCTCAAATCGATTGTTTCGGACTGTCTGCAGGACACATGAAGGTCGGATTATACCCTCCCCACCCCCACCCCCTTCATTAGTTCAAATGTTCAAAATGTTCAAATGTTCAAACGTGTATGAATTCCTAAGGGACCAAACTGCCGAGGTCATCGGTCCCTAGACTAACACACTACTTAAACTAACATATGCTAAGAACAACACACACATCCGTGACAAGGCGCCTCAACGCACGCTGCCACTCCTCGCACCCCTTCATTAGTCGACGGTGTGTTAGCCGCGAACGATTCGTCTTGTTTTGACGGTTGCGATATTTTTATCGGGTCTTGTCGCTAGTTGTTCGAAAGCTTTCGTGCCTCTTTGTAATTACTGCAAACTTATGTGGTGTACCAACAGTAGTTACTACTCAGTGAACCGTTTATTGTTGTTATTGTGCCTTTCCTCGGCATTACGTTAAATAACATCGTGATACGAAGAAAGCTAACGTCTAGGACCCCTGCGTCAGTCGTCGCTCAGCTTTCCACACCTCTCCCAACCTCAGGATTTGTATAAAAGTGAACAAGTTATAGTGTTGCACCCAAATGATGTCAGTCGTTTTTCTGTGTATAAGTCAACTGTCTTCTGAGCAGTTTCAAGGATCCCGCCACGAATTCCTCTTCTGTGCCTACCTTTTCGTCTCAGAGTAGCAATTGCAACCTACGTCCTCAATTATTTAATCGTTGTATTCCAATTTCTGTCGTCCTCTATAGTTTTCATCCTCTAGTAATGGGCAGTGACAAAAAGTTATTGAACTCCCTGCTCTAGTTTATTTCAATCTTCTATAGGCCTACATCAGATCTATTTTGAGTTTGTTGTCAGGTACTACAAATTGTGTAACTAAAACCTTGTTCAGCGGCTCTAGCTCACTCGACGTGTCTACGCCAATATTCTCTGACCCACAGCGTTGGCAAGTTGCATGTGGGAGGAATCCCTTCACTGTTTCAGAACTCTTTGATAACAATGAGTATTTCACTATCCACAAGTACATCCACTTTACGGGAGTCACCATTGACAGACTGGAGTAGACAGACTGGATTGAAGAATTTGTATCCTTTTGGTACTGTGACGCGCTGTTGCTAAGTTAAAAAGGAAAATAGGGGCCTAAAAATCGATCGAACCAGCAATTTGAAAGCTTAACCACGCTCAATTAAGGATCTTCTCAGGAATGTCGGTTTAGCTGCTACCCTAACCACGCATCGATATGAATGGTCGTTCATACTAACGTGTCTCTGGACGCTACCAGTATCCCTCTTATATTTTTGACAGATGTTACACACTTCACTGTCTCGACAGTGATAAAGAAATAAAACAAAAGTGATTTACACTCCAGTTTTCGCACTTGTCCTTAATTTCGTATCTATAATTTATATTCTGTAAAATTCGAAAGTAGTAATGCCCCCTTGGCATCTTGTGACTTTTCGTCCTATCTGATACCTTGTTGGAATATTTTTTCTGATGATCACCTAAATAACGTCTTACTAAACGTTAGAAACACAAAAGTTGAATAGTTTTCTGAGAACTGGAACTTTCGTACAAACCACAAAGACCCCTCAGAAATTTGGGCCTGATAACAGTTTACATAAACACTGCGATGTAACAACGCGACACTGCCTTGATCTGGAAGATAGCGGTGACGGTACTGATGGCACCAGAATTTCCTTTGACAGGAAATAAATTCGTCTATGAAAGTGAGTCACTTCGTGCCATACTTTCTGACAGAATCCTTGTCCTTCACACAGTTGTTATCCAATCCTCCCAACAGTCGCGATCGCTCCTTATGCGGCATCCATGTTTTTGGAGCCCCTAAGAAAGAAGTAAGAGTGATTTCAGGTGTGCCGCAGGGGAGTGTCGTAGGACCGTTGCTATTCACAATATACATAAATGACCTTGTGGATACCATCGAAAGTTAACTGAGGCTTTTTGCGGATGATGCTGTGGTATATCGAGAGGTTGTAACAATGGAAAATTGTACTGAAATGCAGGAGTATCTGCAGCGAATTGACGCATGGTGCAGGGAATGGCAATTCAATCTCAATGTAGACAAGTGTAATGTGCTGCGAATACATAGAAAGATAGATCCCTTATCATTTAGCTACAATATAGCAGTTTAGCAACTGGAAGCAGTTAATTCCATAAATTATCTAGTAGTACGTATTAGGAGTGATTTAAAATGGAATGATCATATAAAGTTGATCGTCGGTAAAGCAGATATGCCAGACTGAGATTGATTGGAAGAATCCTAAGGAAATGCAATCCGAAAACAAAGGAAGTAGGTTACCCACTGCTTGAATATTGCTAAGATAGGGTTGATAGAAGAGATAGAGAAGATCCAACGGAGAACAGCGCGCTTCTGTTACAGGATCATTTAGTTATCGCAAGAGCGTTACGGAGATGATAGATAAACTCCCGTATTTTGTTCACTAAATGAAACTGCATACTTGTGCCGAATGCCTTCCTGAAGTTAAGGATCGTGGTATCAATCTTTGTATGCAGGGGAGACGCTCGGTAGCTCGGTACGGGGTTTTGTTTAAGTTTCGAGAACATGCCTTCACCGAGGAGTCAAGCAGTATATTGCTCCTTCCTACGTATATCTCGCGAAGAGACCATGAGGATAAAATCAGAGAGATTAGAGCCCACACAAAAGCATACCGACAATCCTTCTTTCCACGAACAATACGAGACTGGAATAGAAGGGAGAACCGATAGAGGTACTCAACGTACTCTCCGCCAAACACCGTCAGGTGGCTTGCGGAGTATGGATGTAGATGTTTACTTACGTTTTACCATCTATTTCGTTTTCGTTTGGCTGCCACTTATAAACAGTAAACGGTAAAGCTCCACTTACATCCCTTTGTAGTTCTCCATCTCTCGATTTCGTTCCATTATGAAGAAAGGTGTTGCACTATACTATCTCTTAGGGAGACCTGAATCATCAAAAATTTGATCTGATACTCGAAACGCCCGTATTTTGTTCACTAAATGAAACTGCATACTTGTGCCGAATGCCTTCCTGAAGTTAAGGATCGTGGTATCAATCTTTGTATGCATCGATCTGCATCATGTGGATGAACAGAGCAAGCTGCGGATGGTTGCAGAGCTCAAAGTTGCACACTCCATTTGAACGCTCTTGCAGCCACACTCCAGGACCCTAAAGGCCACGCCGCTTACTGACTGGAATGCTGACCAACACAATACGTACGTTCTCCTTACCGGGCATACTATTGGTATGACAATGTCACTAATGATGGACAATCGTCTTCAGTATTCACTGGCGTACCACTGACAGTAAAGACGCTGGTAGGTAACGTCTTACTCCCTCTTGATCCCTACTGTGTGGCAGAAATAGTGCACTTTTATTCCCACAGGTTGACGGCAATATTAATCGTGGCGACCTGTATGTCCACCGTATAGACGGGTCTGTCATTGAATCTCTGTTTTACTATCGTCGCAAAACGGTGCACAAAGTTTCCTACGCCAACACTAAACTCTGAATGACGGCCAAGTCGTCCGTGCAATTCACTGAGCGCGCCGTCAATGAGTAGAGGAGGCAACCCGACGCACGTATCAGTTCTTTCGGTTGCGTATCATTCAGGCGCGGTGTCAGACGCAATGTATTAATGTTAACTGAAGTCTCCACCGGTTCTTGGAAGGACAACGTTATAATCAATGAAAAGCACTAGTTTGTTTTTGTTCTACAGTATTACATGTATTGTGTTCACCAGTTTTCTGCTTACAACTCCAACTTTGGACATTATCTGACTACTGTCGCCAAAGAGGTTACAATGTTTGTAAACGGCATTGGAAAAGAAGTTACACATCTAGATTGAAGCAGAAACGTAGTGTAAATAACATTTTTGCCGGTATGGTGGCAATGCAATGTAAAAAGTAAAAAGCTGAACAGTAAATAAATATAAACTGGGTAAACAGCAAAAACTTTAACACAAAGCTGGAATAGCAAGCCTACATAACAGTTTGTGTAATAAACAAAACCAATAAAATAAAATAAAATTTGTACTTAACAAGGTTACTTCAGGAGTTATAAAACATGGAGAATGATACACAAAACAATTAAAAGAAGAAAGAATTATTAATGTTACTACAGAATGTATAAGAAACTTAAGCAATAACAGTAAGACAAACACAAATGAATTCATGCAGGAAAAGTGTGAGGGAACACACAGTAAACACCACCTTTGATAGTGTGGTGGTACTGCATTTTAAAAAGTAAAAAGTTGAACAATATACATATATAAAAGGAGCAAACAGGAGAAACATGAACTCTATACTTAAAACTGCGCTTATGTAATTAGCACTAGCAGCACTCCGTCTTCAGGCCACAAGTGGCCCATCGGACATCCGACCGCCGTGTCATCCTCATGAGAGGATGCTTATAGGAGGGGCGTGTGGTCAGCACACAGCTCTCCCGGTCGTTATGATGGTTGTCTGTGACTGGAGCCGCTACTATTCGATCGATTAGCCCCTCAATTGGCATGACGAGTCTAAGTGCACCCTGAAAAATGGCAGCAGTGCATGGCGGCCCGGATGGTCACCCATCCAAGCGCCAGCCACGCCCAGCAGCGCTTAACTTCGGTAATCTGACGGGAACCGGTGTATCCACTGCGGCAAGGCCGTTGTCTGTGCCTATGTAATAGTTTGCATTAAATAAATGAACCAAGTAAAATAAAAGATAAATAAGGGTAGTTGATGAGACAACTACAAGAGGTATTAAACATAGAAAGTAATACAAGCAACAGTTGAAAGAAAAACTTAACAACTGTAACTAAGGTGTATATGGATTACATAGAGAAATTCAATAAACTAAGAGAACTTAATGAATACAGGAAAATGGGGAATATGTAGGAAGAGACGTGGTGAGAAGTAATGGAAAACAGGGAGGATTATGTGAAGTTCAGGAGAGGGTAAATGTTAAGCTGTGTCTGGTCATTTAAGATTAGATACAGACTGTGATCTAAATGTTTGTTAATTTCCAAAGCTTCCAGCAGGCTGAGTTTTTGGCATCTGCTTGCTGGCAGGTATTTGTTGCCCTCACTCAGTACATGACCAGCAAATATGGAGACAGAATTCTGCAACCTCCAGCTTGGTTCATGTTCAGCCAGCCTACTTGCTATATCTCTGCCTGACTAATGTAAAACTTGTCACAGGACAGGTAATTTTGTACACCCCATGATGGCTCTTATCTTTGCTATTGAAAATACACTGCGGTTTGGTGTTCTTAACAAAGTAGGAAAGCCAATACTTGTAGGATTTCAGTGTCTTTGCTTCAATGTGTGACACCTCAGGCAATGAAAGGGGCAGCAGATGGGCCATAGAGGTGGTGTATAAGTTTCAGTTGTTGTTTCCTATGCAAGATGTCGTCAATCAGGATTCGACTGAAGCCGCTGATTGAGGCAAATAATTTTGTTGTATCTAACTGTGCTTTATAACCATCTGTGGACATGGGGACACATATAAGACGGCATACCATTCAGTGCAAAGTTGCATGTTTGTGTGCTATGTGATGTCGAGAGGAAGAAGGCATTACTGTGTCTGTAGTTATAGTTGTTCTAAAAATTTTGAAACAATGCGTCTGTGTACTCATGTCAATGGTGAGAGCTAAGAAGTTTATGACTTTGTTGCCATTTCCATTGTGAACATTTTTATGTTGACTGTCTGGGATTTGCAAATATGTGTTGAGCTGTCTTGTAGTGTCACTCTACATAAACAGTAAATCATCCACATATCTAAACCAGTATTTGGTATTTGCACTCAAATGTTCTTTCAGAAAATGTTCAAAATGATCCATGAATATTTCAGTCAACAGTGGACTAAGCGGAGAATCCATAGCTAAGACACCTAATTGTTTATACAGTGTGCCTTGGAACTGGAAGTAGTTTTGTGCTAATCGTGTCTGAGGGGCCAGTCACAAGTCATTCATTTTCACAGGATTTGCATTTAACCTGTACATCAACTGTGTCAGAATATCAATACATTCCACTTCTGATATGTTATAAAACAAACTGCAGACATCAAAGGATACTAATTTATCACTGTGTGACAGATACACGTTTTATCTTATTTACAAGGCCCACAAAGCTTGAAATACCATCCTTTTGTCTGAATTTAGTGTTGCTTTTAATTAATGTGTCCAGTTTTCTTGTTAGTTTCTAAGATGGAGCAGTGAATGGTGATACAACTGGACGAACAGGAACACCTTGTTTAGTAGTTTAGGAAGCCCATGTATGTAAATGTCTGAAGATGGCCTTGTAAGCCCAAAACCGGTTAACACAATAAAACTAACACTGTAGAATAAGAGAAAACCAGAGCTTTTCATTTATTATTGCAATGTAATTAATTATATTTTTCCTTCTCGCTTCACACAAACATTTTCCTACCTGGTTTCGACTTCCTAGCAAATCAAATGATATTTTTCATAAAAAGGATAAACGGTGATAGTAAAATACTAGAGAACTCAGTTACAAAAAAAAAAAAGTAACGTATGTACAAAATTATACGGACATGAATAAATTGCACATAAATTGTCAGCCAGTCACACTAGCAAACGCGGTTACAGTGGAAAAGTATCTGCGCGCTGGTTGTTAAAACGTACCATTAGAGTTAACTACGTACGACAAAAAAAAAAAAAAAAAAAAAGAAGAAATGAGAATAATACAAAATTTTTAACTCTTAAGTTGCTGATGTAAGACTACGAGATTAGAAATAGAAAACTGACGTTGAGAGAAAGTCTTCTTAAAATGAAAACTAGTATAAATGTTACTTCACTACTGTTGTAGAGAAGCTAAGAGTGCACTAGAGGCAGGATACGCGATGCTCACCTGCGGACGCGATGCACAAGTAGTAACGAGCTAGTTGGCGAGTTGCAATCGTAGCTACGCTAAACAGCCACAACATTATGAAATCTGAATCAAGTGCGAGTCGGCAAGAAAAGGAACCCCGAAAAATGAAGAGGCTACATACTTGGATAAGAGAGGGACAGAGAAGAAAATACTTAGAGAAATGCTTTGTTACATAAATCTGTTTGCTCTCAGACCACATAATTTAGAAACATACTGGCAGATATCAAGATGTTGGTTTATGGATCTTACTAATTTCTGAAACTGAGAGCTGGAAGCTTTTTATAACTACCTAAGTTACAATGTTCTCTAAAGCTGACACCAAAGCATCTATTCGTTTGGTTACGTAAAATTTTGGGTAGGCGCCACAATTGTCTGCACCAGCAATGATGTAATTTTTCACCCGTTTTTACTTTGAGACGCCTTTATTCATAATCAGTATTTTCTGTAAGTAATACCTCAACAATTACCGGGGGTGTTTTTGTCCCGTCGTTACATCCACAAGAAAATGTGGGTCTTACTCACAAGACGCGTTTCACTTTACTGGCTTTTTTGGAATAAAGCATCATCACTGGTCTATAATTAAAGATATTTACAATTTTATTTGTTTTTAATGTCGAAAAACAGCTCATTAACGGTTGGTTGGATTTACTAACGGCAATTTCTGCTAGTTGTTTAGTGTATATCAGGAAATGCCGCCTTCTAGAACGTTTTCGGTTTCTTTCTTCATTAGACACTGATAATGGAAGCCTATTTTTTCGCTGCTTTACAGAATTATACATCTTTTACCCAGCTCACTTTTACGTACATCACTGTTTACTATTTATTTGTATGTTTCTAAGTGTGTGACACACACAGCGGTTACTGTTACTACAAGCCACACCACAAGTTGGGAAACGGGGCCAAATTTCTAGTAGTTTACTGACGAGATTTTCACAAATGTTTTATTCGTATCTTACAGAAACTAGCAGTACGGCAACAAACAGCCTTTTAAACACGCCGCTAACGGCAATCGAGTAATTCATAGCAATACAATAACTTAAAAAAATAAAAAAACACAAAGGCGCTAGCAATACGGCAACAAACAACCTTTTAAAACACGCCGCTAACGCCAATCAAAGTAATTTATAGCAATACAAAAATTTAAGAAAATTTAAAGAACATTAGTAAACAGGCAACTAAAGTAAATACAGAACATTGTTAATAAGGTACGGTGAGGCAGTGAAGCTACCAACACCGCCATTAAAATATTAAACAGGTCTCAGCAAACACACGAGTAATGACTGTAAAAGGAGTTTACAAACTTGGAGGAATTAAGAAAATTTTTAAACAAAAGTGTCCTGGAATATCAAAAATGGCTCTGAGCTGTATGGGACTCAACTGCTGAGGTCATCAGTCCCCTAGAACTTAGAACTAGTTAAACCTAACTAACCTAAGGACATCACAAACATCCATGCCCGAGGCAGGATTCGAACCTGCGACCGCAGCGGTCTTGCGGTTCCAGACTGCAGCGCCTTTAACCGCACGGCCCTGGAATATCATTAGAACATAACAGATATGACGTACCCGTGTAAGGCGGCCACAAATCACCCACTCAGGGATGCTCAGGCTAGACCGAATGCTGACCAATTTAAATACGCCCGTAAACACAATTGCCACTCTCAGGTTGGTCAGTGCACTGACTTTTAGCCAGCGAAAACTTGTTATAAGATCTAGAATGAAATTTTCACTCTACAGCGGACTGTGCGCTGATATGAAACTTCCTGGCAGATTAAAATTTTGTGCCGGACCGAGGTCGAGTCTCGGTCCGACACAGTTTTAATCTGCTTGGAAGTTTCTTGTTATAAGATGGCTTAACTTGCTGACAGAATTAGAGCTAACCTCGTGCAAGGAATTATTACACCACACAGTCCTGAATGAGCGACCACATGATCAACCAACAAGAAGCATGAATTTACTCATAACCCACAACAGAATAGCGAAACAATTAAACTGCCAAAACTACACCTCCCATCGGACGGTAACGAGAGGAGGAGGAAAGGTCACTGTCTTCAATTACACCGGTGCCGGAGACAGGAAACCCGGTCGCCGGAGGCCACAAGGCAGAAGAGGCGCTGGTTACACAAAATTATTACTTAATGATTAAACCTCCCACGAACTTAACTTGCAATTATGCTCCTGGCGGGGTCAGGGATTTTCTCTGCCTCGTGATGACTGGGTGTTGTGTGATGTCCTTAGGTTAGTTAGGTTTAAGTAGTTCTAAGTTCTAGGGGACTGATGACCATAGATGTTAAGTCCCATAGTGCTCAGAGCCGTTTTTTGCAATTATGCTCGAACAGGTAGTACACGACCTCCGATGGCAAGGATCCACATATCCGACAGCGCCACGGTCAAGCGACAACACGCTCTGTGACCGGAGTTCACGTCTGCTATGCAACGTTGACTGGTAGTGACCGCTCCTTCATGTTAGATGTCTGCTTTTAAACTCCAGTGTTGAAACGGAGGATTTAAAGAAGCTTGTTAACGTCCCACCAAGGCGAAATGAACAGCAACTACTCGTGGGGCGATTCTGTATACAACCAACACGCGGGGAGCTCTTCCGTCAATTCGACCCGCTCGTTACACACAACCGACATACATCACGTGGCGACTCGGTACAACCGACCACCCCTGCTTCACGCTGGACAGCCAGACTGCCCTCCCGTGTCCACCAGACTCTCTCCGCGCGCCACGCCCCTACTTCCGCGCCACAACACGAGGTTACAACCGGTCAAAGATCTCACTTCCTCCATAGCAGTTTCCCGGAAGCAAAAACGCAGATATCGATAGCAGAGGGAAAAGACGACCAAGCAGCCACTTAATGACAGACAACATACCAAACAAACATGTCAGGGGAAGAAAAGTAAAACCAATGCAATCTAAACACAACGTGTAGCACGAGTTGATACAGGGCTCAGTGTGTATTGTGTTTTGTAATAGTGCCCTGACGCGTTCCTTTCCAAGTACTAGAGGGATTCGGATAGGCTGCGTCAGTCCCACAACACCGAATTACTTCTGTCTCGCTTCACTCAAGCGTTCCTCTGTGGACATTTCCACCTGCAGGGCTGCTCTTATGTGCCCGTTTCTGAAACTGTATCTCCCTGTCTTTTGTAGACCAGAGACAAGAAATTTCATCTAACACTCTTGTAACTGACTTTCTAGTGTCTTCTGCTTACGATATATCACTCCAGACTGTAGGGCATCACGAGCAGAAGGAAAGCTTTGAACATTGCTTAGCTCTTAGAGGAACATCCTTATCCTTGACAAGTTTTCGTATAACCTCTTAGACTGAAGAATTTGTATATCTTGGTTTCCGTACTCAGAATCCCTATATTGACACTCCGATCACATGGCACCATGAAGCGCGAAAATTTTCACATTCTCGATGTTCTTCCCCTCTAAAGATAACTTACATAGAGTGGGTGTTCTAGTCATTCAGATTTCCATTGTCTTGTTTGTGCTCACAGTTAAACCAAACTTTCTGAATTTCTTCTGTACCTCTATATTGGCGACGTCAGTCGCAATTAGCAAGGTATTTAACTACGCTCTTTTCATTTATTTGAAGGTTGTTATTATGCTATCCATAAGCACGTCGAAGAATTAATAATAAGAAAGCGGAAAGGCTCCCGATGCACACTTGTCCTCCTGATAAAGCATTGCGATTTCCCCTATTTGAACACTGCTTTTTGAACACTCTCTCTCTCTCTTTCTTTCCCCTCGGAGAGGCAGTTGCACTCGTCGTCCGATATTCCTTTCCTCTACAGCTCACCCTGGTATGTCCTATCATACTATTCCTTCTTCATCGCAGTGGCTTCCAAAGATTCCTTTCTTCGCCCATTCTTGGGAGAAGCTCTTCATCCCTTACGTAACAGTCAACCTAATTTTCAACATTCTTCTGTTGCAACAGATTTCAAAAAATGTTCAAATGTGTGTGAAATCTTATGGGACTTAACTGCTAAGGTCATCAGTCCCTAAGCTTACACACTACTTAACCTGAATTATCCTAAGGACAAACACATACACCTATGCCCGAGGGAGGACTCGATCCTCCGCCGGGCTCAGCCGCACAGTCCATGACTGCAGCGCCTAGACCACTCGGCTAATACCGCGCGGCAACAGATTTAACATGTTTCGATTCCCTTCAGTTCCTATTTTCCGACAGACCATGATTCACTGCCATATACTGCTCTGCTCCAAACTACATTCTCAAAAACGTACATTCTTCCTCAAACTTTGTTCCATGTTTGTTACTAGTCCTTTGCGCAGTAATGCCCTCTTGGCCTGCAGTAATCTGCTTATCATTCGTTCTTTTGCTTCCAAAGCAGCAGAATTTCTTCGTTTACTTTGTGGTCCCCAAATTTTGATACTTTCATCGCTAATCTCATTTCTTCTAATTCTCATTACTTTCGCCTTTCTTCAGTTCAGTCTAAATATTAGAGCATGTGAATGTGTGCAGTTTGAGAGTTGGGGACATTTCATTTTTAAATCTGACCTATAACCGGATCGATATACCGGAGGCGTGGTCAGAGACGCATTGAGAATGTGTTTTATTGGTTGACGAGATGCAGAGTGGATGGAGGTGGCAGCTGGAGAGGACAAAGGGCACAGGGTGGTCGGGAGGGGAGAGGGGGTCCGCATCTGCCTGTAACCCTAGCCATACCAGGGCACGCCAGGGCTGAGCAGATGCACCCGCAGCGCACGTAGCCGATACCGCAACTGCCTCTCGAAAAGTGGAGCGTACCGCCCGAAGATCGCAGGTCAGAACAAAAATTACTCAAACCAGACGAGATTCGGCCCAGGTCTGTGACTGATTTCAGGACTTCCTAGCGTATGGAATTATAATATTCCTTTTTAATTCAAGAAAATATCTTCCCCCGGTAGCTGAGTGGTCAGCGCTATGGAATGTCAATCCTAAGAACCTGGGTTCGATTCCCGGCTGGGTCGGAGATTTTCTCCGCTCAGGGACTGGCTGTTCGCCTAATTCTCATCATTACATCCCCACCGACACGCAAGTCGCCGAAGTGGTGTCAAATCGAAAGACTTGCACCCTGCGAACGGTCTACCCGACGGGAGGCCCTAGTCACACGACATTCAAGAAAATAAATGTAACGGATTTGTATTTCTCATACACAAACTATTTAAAAATGTTCAGTTATGGGAAATTCCTTTTTGCGTCCGAAGAGCTGCTATTTCCTTTCATTTGTGTAACACGACATTGCTACAATTCTTCACTTGTCGGAGACTTGTTGTCTTGTCTCTCGTTTCGTTGTGTGGAAGCATAATGTAACTTTCTGACTTGTAAGCTGCGCCGGCCGGAATGGCCGAGCGGTTCTAGGAGCTTCAGTCTGGAACCACGCGACCACTACGGTCGCAGGTTCGAATCTTACCTCGGCCATGGATGTGTGTGATGTCCTTAGGTTAGTTAGGTTTAAGTAGTTCTAAGTTCTAGGGGACTGATGACCTCATATGTTAAGTCCCATAGTGCTCAGAGCCATTTGAACCATTTTTTGTGGCGCCGTGTTTCCTGTCCTCACAGCCCTGCGTCTGCCGTACTTTGTTTCTCCTGCTTTTCCGTGTCGTTCAAGGACCTCGATAGTGCTCCGACGAGTGCACGTTGTACATGTGCAGGAAAATGTGAGCGCAGAGTGCTACAGCACTTCTCGTCTGCCGTTCTGTCGTCCATTTGTAAGCGGCTTACTGAACAGATACGGGTTTAGTTTGTGTAGAAGGTATCAGATAGATCATATAATGGTAAGACAGAGATTTAGGAACCAGGTTTTAAATTGTAAGATATTCCCAGGGGCAGATGTGGACTCTGACCACAATCTATTGGTTATGAATTGTAGATTATAACTGAAGAAACTGCAAAAAGATGGGAATTTAAGGACATGGGACCTGGATAAACTGACTAACTAGAGGTTGTACAGAGTTTCAGTGAGAGCAAAAGGGAACAATTGACAGGAATGGGGGAAATAAATACAGTAGAAGAAGAATGGGTACCTTTGAGGGATGAAGTAGTGATGGCAGCAGAGGATCTAGTAGGTAAAAAGACGAGGGCTAGTAGAAATCCTTGGGTAACAGAAGAAATATTGAATTATGAAAGGAGAAAATATGAAAATGCAGTAAATGAAGCAGGCAAAGAGGAATACAAAAGTCTCAATAATGAGGTCGATATGAAGTGCAAAATGGCTAAGCAGGGATGGCTAGAGGACAAATGTAAGGATGTAGAGGCCTATCTCACTAGGGGTAAGATAGATACCGCCTACAGGAAAATTAAAGAGACCTTTGGAGAAAAGAGAGCCACTTGTATGAATATCAAGAGCTCAGATGGAAAGCAAGTTCTAAGCAAAGAAGGGAAAGCAGAAAGGTGGAAGGAGTATACAGACGGTCTATGTACTTCACAAAATTATGGAAATAGAAGAGGATGTAGATAAAGATGAAATGGGAGATACGATACTGCGTGAAGAGTTTGACAGAGAACTGAAAGACCTGAGTCGAAACAAGGCCCCCGGAGCAGACAACATTCCATTAGAACTACTGACAGCCTTGGGAGAGCCAGTCCTGACAAAACTCTACCATCTAGTGAGCAAGATGTATGAGACAGGCTAAATACCCTCAGACTTCAAGAAGAATATAATAATTCCAATCCCACAGAAAGCAGTTGTTGACAGATGTGAAAAATTTCCGAACTATCAGTTTAATGAGTCACAGCTGCAAAATAGTAACGCGAATTCTTTACAGACGAATGGAAAAACTGGTAGAAGCCGACCTCGGGGAAGATCAGTTTTGATTCCGTAGAAATGTTGGAACACGTGAGACAATACTGACCTTACCACTTATCTTAGAAGAAAGATTAAGGAAAGGCAAACCTACGTTTCTAGCATTTGTGGACTTACAAAAAGCTTTTGACAATGTTGACTGGAATACTCTCTTTCAAATTCTAAAGGTGGCAGGGGTAAAATACAGGGAGCGAAAGGCTATTTACAATTTGTACAGAAACCAGATGGCAGTTATAAGAGTCGAGGGGCATGAAAGGGATGCAGTGGTTGGGAAGGGAATAAGACAGGGTTGTAGCCTCTCCCCGATGTTATTCAACCTGTATATTGAGCAAGCAATAAAGGAAACAAAAGAAAAATTCGGAGTAGGTATTAAAATCCATGGAGAAGAAATAAAAACTTTGAGGTTCGCGAATGAAATTGTAATTCTGTCAGAGACAGCAAAGGACTTGGAAGATCAGTTGAACGGAATGGATAGTGTCTTGAAAGGAGGATATAAAATGAACATCAACAAAAGCAAAACGAGAATAATGGAATGTAGTCGAATTAAGTCGGGTGATGCTGAGGAAATTAATTAGGAAATGAGACACTTAAAGTAGTAAAGGAGGTTTGCTATTTGGGGAGCAAAATAACTGATGATGGTCGAAGTAGAGAGGTTATAAAATGTAGACTGGCAATGGCTAGGAAAGAGTTTCTGAACAAGAGAAATTTGTTAACATCGAGAGTAGATTTAAGCGTCAGGAAGTCGTTTCTGAAAGTATTTGTATGGAGCGTAGCCATGTATGGAAGTGAATCATGGACGATAACTAGTTTGGACAAGAGGAGAGTAGAAGCTTTCGAAATGTGGTGCTACAGAAGAATTCTGAAGATTAGATGGGTAGATCATATAACTAATTAGGAGGTATTGAATAGAATTGGGGAGAAGAGGAGTTTGTGGCACAACTTGGCTAGAAGAGGGGATCGGTTGGTAGGTCATGTTCTGAGGCATCAAGGGATCACCAATTTTGTGTTAGAGGGAAGCGTAGAGGGTAAAAATCGTAGAGGGAGACCAAGAGATGAATACACTAAGCAGATTCAGAAGGATGTAGGTTGTAGTAGGTACTCGGAGATGAAGAAGCTTGCATGGAGAGCTGCATCATTATCAGTCTCAGGACTGAAGACCACAACAACAACAACACGACATTACTACAATTCTTCCCTTGTGGAGGCTTGTTGTTTTGTCTATCGTTTCGTTGTGTGGAAGCATAAAGTGAGTTTCTGACTTGTAAGCTGCGCCGGCCGGAATGGCCGAGAGGTTCTATGCGCTTCAGTCGGGAACCGCGAGACCACTACGGTCGCAGGTTCGGATCCTGCCTCGGCATGGATGTGTGTGATGTCCTTAGGTTAGTTAGGTTTAAGTAGTTCTAAGTTCTAGGGGACTGGTGACCTCAGATGTTAAGTCCCATAGTGCTCAGACCCAATTGAACCATTTGTAAACCGCTTACTGAATAATTACGGGTTTAGTTTGTGTAACTGTGTTGATTTAGCAAAAATATTTGAAACGCCTTGTTTTGATGTTACTAATGAATCAGAATAATAAATTATATTTTCACAGGTGGACGACTGCAATAGGATTGCAGCCGCACTGTACAGTAACTAAACAGCTTGAACTTCAAAAAAATGGCTCTGAGCACTATGGGACGTAACTTCTGAGGTCATCAGTCCCCTAGAAATTAGAACTACTTAAACCTAACTAACCTACGGACATCACACACATCCATGCCGAGGCAGGATTCCAACCTGCGACCGTAGCGGTCGCGCGGTTCCAGATTGAAGCGCCTAGAACCGCTCGGCCACTCCATCTGGCACTTGAACTTCATGATGGCTTTTTCGTCCATAACCCTTACATTAAAGAATGAACACATCTTTGCCAGAAACGAAGTCCCAATATGTAAACTTTTTATATTACCACGGTGTAAGGATTTTATTGTAATTTTACTATCAAAAGTCACTGAACAATGACGGGAGCCATCCTATACCCAATGGCTTGATCATCCACCGATTATGGAATAAAAGCGATGCGAATGGTCTCATATTTTAATCACGATGCAACGAAAATTTCTTAGAGGACCTATTCAGGAAAGGTGTCAGAATCGTAAATATTCCCGTCGCTGTTCCTTTCTTGACACGACTAAAAACACACGCATATCTTTTAAATTATTCGTATCTTTTAATGTCGAATAACTGGAGGATTGTTTTCTTCTTGCAGTTTTCGGTAATGAGAAGGCACGTTTCAGAACTCTTAAACCTTGGCACTTCAGTACACGTCTCAGCTCTGAAAGTTATACAGCTACCTTTCCTTAAATGATAAAACTGACAGCTCATATTCCGATAATTAGTATGTTACATGAAAAAATTACAAACAGATATGATTAGTGTGAAAAGTAATATAATGATGTCGGCTTACATAACTCACAACGAACTCAGTAAAACTATCTCGCATCCTACACGGCAAGGAGATTACCACATACTTCTCAGCTGTGACACGTTCCGGGTCTTGTGTTCTCTTCGAAGTCACACACGGAGTCACACGAGGGGATACGACACTATCAAATAGTGTTGTTCCATATCGTATTTAGTTGATTAATATCTGTGCAGATTAGTGTCTCGAAATGCTGATGACATGTTAGCAAAGAGCTTCCAGTGCAACAGATGTGTTTTACAGTACGTGTGTATAATACAGGCTACTCTTCTGGACGTTTTTTTCTTGTGTTGTTTAAATCTTTCCCGAAGTATTTGTAGTGTTGGCAGAAGAGCCAACACCGTTTCTCTAGAGGAGGCCGAAATGCACGAGTTTAATTACACGCTGACTGGCGTGAGGTCTGGAACAGGACAATATCTTGAGAATTGTAAATAAAGTACGTAGATGATGTAATACTTAACTTTAATCCACAATTGTAGAACATCTCTCGTTACGGTACATGATTCATAATATTAATTATCAATTGAATACGGCGCCTTGCTAGGTCGTAGCAAATGTAGCTGAAGACTATGCTAACTATCTTCTCGGCAAATAAGAGCGTATTTGTCAGTGAACCATTGCTATGAACGTCGGCTGCACAACTGGGGCGAGTGCCAGTACGTCTCTCTAGACCTGCCTTGTGGTGGCGCTCGGTCTGCTATCACTGACAGTGGCGTAGAACGCAGAAGGCAATGGAAACCACCGCATTAAAGACACGTAATGTGTTTCCACAAGCGTGTGGCCTCTAATAGAAAAACCGTGTTGATGATCTTTCCAATGGCAACAACTCTGGAATAGTCTCCCACTCACCGGTAGGGTACTGCCAAGGCAGAGGTGACCGTGAGAAAAAGGTTACACAACCATTTAAACGGTAAAGCTCTACGAGTCGGAGCATGGTATGTCAGGAGTCTGAAAGTGAAAGGCAAGTTAGAAAATCTGAAAAGGAAATGTTAAGAATCTACATATAGTGGGGTTGAGAGAAGTGAAACTGAAAGAAGACAAGGATTTCTGGTCAGATGAGTACTGGGTAATATCATCATCAGCAAAAACCGGTACAACGAGAGTAAAATTTGTTATGAATAGGAAGGTAGGCTAGACACTCAGTTACTGTGAACAGTTTAGTGTTAAGGCTGTTCTCATCAGAATCGATAGCAGACTAACACCCAAAACGGTAGTTGAGGTATACATGCCGAGGTCGCAAACACAAGATGAAGAGATAGCGAAAGTATATGAGGATATTGAACGGGTAAGTCAGTACGTAAAGCGAAATGAAAATCTAATTCTTATAGGCGACTGGAATGCGGTTGTATGGGAAGGAGTAGAAGGAAGGTTTAAGGGAGAGTATGGCTTAGTACTAGGAATAAGAGAGGAGAAAGACTAAATGAGTTCTGTAATATACTTCACTTAGTAATAGCGAATACTCAGTTCACTAATTACAAGATGAGGAGGTATGTATGGAAAAGGCCAGGAGATACAGGAAGATTTCAGTTAAATTATATTTTAGTCAGGCAGAGATTCCGAAATAAGATACTGAACTGCAAGACGTATCCAGGAGCAGATATAGACTCAGATCACAATTTGGTGGTGATGAAGAGCAGGCTGAAGCTTAAGAGACTAGTCACCAAAGAAGTTGGAAACGAAAGTACTAAGGAATTAAGAGGTATGCTGCAGTTCTCTATGGCAATAGATACTATGATAGGGAATAGTTCAGTAGACAGTTCATTTGAAGAGGAATGGATATCTCTAAAAAGGCCAATCACAGAAATTGGAAAGAAACTTATAGGTATAGGGAAGGTAACAGCGAAGAAACCACAGCTAACACAAGAAATGATCTATGAAAGAAGGAAATACAAACTTTTTCATGAAAATTCAGGAATGTAGAAGTACAAGTCACTTAGGAATTAAATAAATCGGAAGTGCAGGGATGCTGTGGCAGAATGGCTACATGTTGTTGTTGTGGTCTTCGGTCCTGAGACTGGTTTGATGCAGCTCTCCATGCTACTCTATCCTGTGCAAGCTTTTTCATCTCCCAGTACCTACTGCAACCTACATCCTTCTGAATCTGCTTAGTGTATTCATCTCTTGGTCTCCCCCTACGATTTTTACCCTCCACGCTGCCCTCCAATACTAAATTGGTGATCCCTTGATGCCTCAGAACATGTCCTACCAACCGATCCCTTCTTCTGGTCAAGTTGTGCCACAAACTTCTCTTCTCCCCAATCCTATTCAATACTTCCTCATTAGTTACGTGATCTACCCATCTAATCTTCAGCATTCTTCTGTAGCACCATATTTCAAAAGCTTCTATTCTCTTCTTGTCCAAACTATTTATCGTCCATGTTTCACTTCCATACATGGCTACACTCCATACGAATACTTTCAGAAATGACTTCCTGACACTTAAATCAATACTGGATGTTAACAAATTTCTCTTCTTCAGAAACGCTTTCCTTGCCATTGCCAGCCTACATTTTATATCCTCTCTACTTCGACCATCATCAGTTATTTTGCTCCCCAAATAGCAAAACTCCTTTACTACTTTAAGTGCCTCATTTCCTAATCTAATTCCCTCAGCATCACCCGACTTAATTAGACTACATTCCATTATCCTTGTTTTGCTATTGTTGATGTTCATCTTATATCCTCCTTTCAAGACACTGTCCATTCCATTCAACTGCTCTTCCAAGTCCTTTGCTGTCTCTGACAGAATTACAATGTCATCGGCGAACCTCAAAGTTTTTATTTCTTCTCCATGAATTTTAATACCTACTCCGAATTTTTCTTTTGTTTCCTTTACTGCTTGCTCAATATACAGATTGAACAACATCGGGGAGAGGCTACAACCCTGTCTTACTCCCTTCCCAACCACTGCTTCCCTTTCATGTCCCTCGACTCTTATAACTGCCATCTGGTTTCTGTACAAATTGTAAATAGCCTTTCGCTCCCTGTATTTTACCCCTGCCACCTTTAGAATTTGAAAGAGAGTATTCCAGTCAACATTGTCAAAAGCTTTCTCTAAGTCTACAAATGCTAGAAAAGTAGGTTTGCCTTTCCTTAATCTTTCTTCTAAGATAAGTCGTAAGGTCAGTATTGCCTCACGTGTTCCAGTGTTTCTACGGAATCCAAACTGATCTTCCCCGAGGTTGGCTTCTACTAGTTTTTCCATTCGTCTGTAAAGAATTCGTGTTAGTATTTTGCAGCTGTGACTTATTAAGCTGATAGTTCGGTAATTTTCACATCTGTCAACACCTGCTTTCTTTGGGATTGGAATTATTATATTCTTCTTGAAGTCTGAGGGTATTTCGCCTGTTTCATACATCTTGCTCACCAGATGGTAGAGTTTTGTCAGGACTGGCTCTCCCACGGCCGTAAGTAGTTCCAATGGAATATTGTCTACTCCGGGGGCCTTGTTTCGACTCAGGTCTCTCAGTGCTCTGTCAAACTCTTCATGCAGTATCTTATCTCCCATTTCATCTTCATCTACATCCTCTTCCATTTCCATAATATTATCCTCAAGTACATCGCCCTTGTATAGACCCTCTATATACTCCTTCCACCTTGCTGCTTTCCCTTCTTTGCTTAGAACTGGGTTTCCATCTGAGCTCTTGATATTCATACAAGTCGTTCTCTTATCTCCAAAGGTCTCTTTAATTTTCCTGTAGGCGGTATCTATCTTACCTCTAGTGAGATAGGCCTCTACATCCTTACATTTGTCCTCAAGCCATCCCTGCTTAGCCATTTTGCACTTTCTGTCGATCTCATGTTTGAGACGTTTGTATTCCTTTTTGCCTGTTTCACTTACTGCATTTTTATATTTTCTCCTTTCATCAATTAAATTCAATATTTCTTCTGTTACCCAAGGATTTCTACTAGCCCTCGTCTTTTTACCTACTTGATCCTCTGCTGCCTTCACTACTTCATCCCTCAAAGCAACCCATTCTTCTTCTACTGTATTTATTTCCCTCATTCCTGTCAATTGCTCCCTTATGCTCTCCCTGAATCTCTGTACAACCTCTGGTTCTTTTAGTTTATCCAGGTCCCATCTCCTTAAATTCCCACCTTTTTGCAGTTTCTTCAGTTTTAATCTACAGGTCATAACCAATAGATTGTGGTCAGAGTCCACATCTGCCCCTGGAAATGTCTTACAATTTAAAACCTGGTTCCTAAATCTCTGTCTTACCATTATATAATCTATCTGATACCTTTTAGTATCTCCAGGGTTCTTCCATGTATACAACCTTCTTTCATGATTCTTAAACCAAGTGTTAGTTATGATTATGTTGTGCTCTGTGCAAAATTCTACCAGGCGGCTTCCTCTTTCATTTCTGTCCCCCAATCCATATTCACCTACTATGTTTCCTTCTCTCCCTTTTCCTACACTCGAATTCCAGTCACCCATGACTATTAAATTTTCGTCTCCCTTCACAATCTGAATAATTTCTTTTATTTCATCATACATTTCTTCAATTTCTTCGTCATCTGCAGAGCTAGTTGGCATATAAACTTGTACTACTGTAGTAGGTGTGGGCTTCGTATCTATCTTGGCCACAATAATGCGTTCACTATGCTGTTTGTAGTAGCTTACCCGCATTCCTATTTTCCTATTCATTATTAAACCTACTCCTGCATTACCCCTATTTGATTTTGTGTTTATAACCCTGTAGTCACCTGACCAGAAGTCTTGTTCCTCCTGCCACCGAACTTCACTAATTCCCACTATATCTAACTTCAACCTATCCATTTCCCTTTTTAAATTTTCTAACCTACCTGCCCGATTAAGGGATCTGACATTCCACGCTCCGATCCGTAGAACGCCAGTTTTCTTTCTCCTGATAACGACATCCTTTTGAGTAGTCCCCGCCCGGAGATCCGAATGGGGGACTATTTTACCTCCGGAATATTTTACCCAAGAGGACGCCATCATCATGTAATCATACAGTAAAGCTGCATGCCCTCGGGAAAAATTACGGCTGTAGTTTCCCCTTGCTTTCAGCCGTTCGCAGTACCAGCACAGCAAGGCCGTTTTGGTTATTGTTACAAGGCCAGATCAGTCAATCATCCAGACTGTTGCCCTTGCAACTACTGAAAAGGCTGCTGCCCCTCTTCAGGAACCACACGTTTGTCTGGCCTCTCAACAGATACCCCTCCGTTGTGGTTGCACCTACGGTACGGCTATCTGTATCGCTGAGGCACGCAAGCCTCCCCACCAACGGCAAGGTCCATGGTTCATGGGGGGATGGCTACAATTTCCATTGCATTCTTAATGTTAGGATCCATTTTTTTTTTTTTTTTTGTGACTTTTCTGTATGCTGAGTCAGAGCTTTCCGACAGTCATTTCTTTTTTTTATTTTTTTTCACATGGCTACATGAAAAATGTGAAAAAAAAGAAATGACTGTCGGAAAGCTCTGACTCAGCATACAGAAAAGTCACACACACAAAAAAAAATGGATCCTAACATTAAGAATGCAATGGAAATTCCAGTGTTAAAAGCAGATGACAGAGAGGTAGAGACGATATTGAAGGACTATATGAGGGGGAAGACTTGTATGATGACGTGATAGAAGAAGAAACGTCAGTCGATATAGTAGAGAATCCAGTATTAGAATCAGAATTTTAAAGAGCTTTGGAAGACTTGAGATGAAATAAGGCTGTAGGGATGAATAAAATTACAAAAGAATTTCTAAAATCATTGGGGAAAGTGGCCTTGCTGTGTAGAATGTATGAGTCTGACGATGTACCACCAGGCTTTCGGAAAAACATCATTCACACAGTTCCAAAGCTTGCAACAGCTGACAAATACGAGAATTATCGCACAATCAACTTAACAGCTCATGCATCCAAGATGCTGACAAGGATGATATGCAGAAGAATGAAAATGAAAATACAGGACGTGTTAGACGACGATCACTATGGTTTTTGGAAGGGTAAACAGGCACCAGAGAGGCAGTTCTGACGTTGTAGCTGGTAATGGAACCGAGATTGAAGTAAAATCAAGACACGTTCATAGGATCTGTCGACCTTGAAAAAAGAGTTCGACAATGTCAAATTGTGTAAGATGTTCGAAATTCTGAGAAAAATAGGGATAATCTATAGGGAGAGACAAGTAATGAGATATGAGCCATGAAGGAAAAATAGGACTGGAAGACCAAGTACGAAGTGATCGGATTAAAAAAGGGTCTTTCTTCCCTACTGTTCAGTCTATACATCGAAGAAGCAATGAGGAAAATAAAATTTCAAGAATGGAATTATAATTGAAGGTGAAAGGGTATCATTGATAAGATTCATTGTTGATATAGCTGTCCTTAGTAAAAGATGGAGAGTTACAGGATATGCTGAATTGAATCAACGGTCTAATGAGTACAGAATATGGATTCAGAGTAAATCAAAGGAAGACGAAAGTAGTGAGAAGTAGCAGAAATGAGATCAGCGAAAAACTTATCGGGATTGGAGATCACGAAGTACATGAAGTTTAGGAATTCTGCTACCTAGGCAGCAAAATAACCAATGACGGATGGAGCAAGAAGGATATAAAAAGGCACACCAGCACTGGCAAAATTTAAGTTCCCGGCCAAGAGGAATCTGCTAGTATCAAATGTAGCTCCTAATTTGAGAAGAGAATATCTGATTGTGGTGTCACCGCCAGACACCACACTTGCTAGGTGGTAGCCTTTTAAATCGGCTGCGGTCCGCTAGTATACGTCGGACCCGCGTGTCGCCACTATCAGTGATTGCAGACCGAACGCCGCCACACGGCAGGTCTAGAGAGACGTCCTGGCACTCGCCCCAGTTGTACAGCCGACTTTGCAAGGAAAGGTTCACTGACAAATACGCTCTCATTTGCCGAGACGATAGTTAGCATAGCCTTCAGCTAAGTCAATTGCTACGACCTAGCAAGGCGCCATTTATCCTTTGCTATGTATCTAATGAAGCATTTACAGTAACAAGACCAATGTTCACCAATTGTGGATTAAAGTTAAGTATTCCAGCAGCTACGTACTTTTCTTTATAGCATTCATTACGTATCCTGTTCCAGACCTCACGCCAGCCTGCGTGAGTTCAAGCGCGTGCCTTTCGGTTACCGTCACTGTGGATTGGCTGTCTTGCCAGTCCACAACACTGATCATGTACGTTTGGATCATAGTTAAGCATGGAGTGTGAGAAAACCGCCACAGAAGAGAGTCGAAACGTTTGAGATGTCGTGCTTCAGAAATTATGTTCAAAATTGGTGCACTGCAAGGATATGCAATGAGGACGTTCTCCGCAGAATCGGCGGGGAAAGGAATATTTGGAAAACGCTGGCAAGATGAAGGGAAAAGATGGCAGAACATCTGTTAGGATACATATCACGGAATAACTTCCATGGTACCAGAGGAAGCTGCAGACGGTAAAAACTGTAGAGAAAGACAGAAATTGGAATAACTGAGATCGTAGTTCGCAAGAGATGAAGATGTTAGCACAGGAGAAGAATTTGTGGTGGGCAGCACCAAACCAGTCAGATGACTCAAAAAGAAGAAGAAAGAAAATCGACCTGCCTTTTGAACTTTTTCGGTGTCTTCCCGTCCATTCCATGTGATGCGGATTCGACACCGCGCAGCAGTACTCCAGATGAGGGTGGACAAGCATAGCAAGGTAGCAAGGTATTCTCTTCAATAGGCCTATTACATTTTCTAACTGTTCTGCCAGTAATTGTTAATCTTTTCAGGGCGCCATGGTTTACCACCATTTCAGGGGAACTTTTAACATGAAAAATCACCAGACGGCTGGGCAGTTTGAGAAGTTATTTTATTTTATTTTCGCAACCTGTTTCGGCAGTTCAATATGCCATGTTCAGGCCCCATATGCACCTCATATATAGACAACTAAACGTATCGATTTTGGCGTATTGGAGCCATTGGTTTCTGAATGTCGTGAATTCGTATTTCAAATTCCTCTTTCGAAGACTTGATCAAACAAGTGAGCACACCTGCCATAGGATAGGAATAAAGATTGCACTGAAGACCTCTATGAAGATGTCTGAGGACGCGATTGATGATTAAATGAGAGTCGATATGGAAGACATAGACGATACAATATTAGAATCATATTGTAATAGAGCTTTGGGAAAAAAAACGTCCAAAATTTTGGATATAATTGGGGGAGAACGGCAACCAAGCAGCCATGTAGAAACTATGAATCATAACCATCAGACTACCGGAAAAATTTCATCCACACAATCCCGAATTTAGCAAGGGCAGGTAAGTGCGTGAACTACCACAGAATCACCTTAACGGCTCATGCATCTAAACTCCTGACGAGAATAATATACATGAGAATCGAAATTAAAATTAAGTATGTGTTAGAGGACGATTTGTTTGTCTCATAATTATACTTGTTATGGACTCACATCCTCATCAAATTTTTAAGTGAGACTATTATAATGTCCATTATTGAACTGTAGACCTTTTCGTTATTTTCAAGTAGCTAGAAGTGCTGAAAACACAGTTGTAGCGAACATTAATAAAAAGCATAATGCTGACTACCAACGTGTTTTCGTCACTTGTAACCACCTGAAAATGACGAAAATGTCCACATTGCAAAATGGACATTATAATAAGCAAACGGTATGCGGAGAGTATGAAATCATTTAAAAATATCTGGCTTTCGGAAAGGTAAGAGCACGAGAAATGTGTGAGTGATAATCAGTGTAAGGCTAAATAAATATCAGAACATAGGATTTGTGGACCTGTAGAAAGCGTTCGGCTATGCAAAACGATGGAAGATGTTCGAAATTATCTGAAAAATAGGGGTAAGTTACAAGGAAAGACGGATGGAATAAAATACGAACAAGAAACAAGAAGGGACAAAAAGGGTGGAAAATGGAGAACGAAGAGGCGGATTAAAAAGAGTGTGAAATAGAGATGCAGTCGTTCGTTCCTGCTGTTCAGTCCATGCATCAAAGGAGTAATGACGGAAATATTAGAGAGTTCCGTGAGCGAGAGTAAAATTCACGTTGAGAGGATATCAATTATAAGTTAGGCGGATGGCACTGCTACCCTCAGTAGAGTGAAGAGGAATTATAAGACGTGCTGAATGCAATGAACAGTCTAATACACAATATGTATTGAGCGTAAAACGAAGTAAGAAAAAAACGTTCAAATGTGTGTGAAATCTTATGGGTCTTAACTGCTAACGTCATCAGTCCCTAAGCTTACACACTACTTAACCTAAATTATCCTAAGGACAAACACACAAATCCATGCCCGAGGGAGGACTCGAACCTCCGCCGGGACCAGCCGCACAGTCCATGACTGTAGCGCCTAAGACCGCTCGGCTAATGCCGCGGCAGGAAGTAAGACATAGGTAATTAGAAGCAGCAGAAACGATATTGCGATAAACTTAATATGAAAATTAGGGTCAACGAAACAGGAGAACGTAACCGATAATGGACGAAGCAAGGATTAATGCGGGGAAAAAAAGGCTGTCCTAGTCTAGCGTCAAAAAGCGACCTTACTTTGAGGAAGAAATTTCTGAGAATGTACATTTGGAGCACGGCACCTTATGGCACTGGATCGTGGACTGTGGAAAATATGGGACAGAACAGAATCGCCGGCCAGAGTGGCTGAGCGGTTCTAGGCGCTACAGTCTGGAACCGCGCGACCGCTACGGTCGCAGGTTCGAATCCTGCCTCGGGCATGTGTGTGTTTGATGTCCTTAGCTAGATTTAAGTAGTTCTAGGTTCTAGGGGACTGATGACCTCAGAAGTTAAGTCGCATAGTGCTCAGAGCCATTGGAACCAGAAGAGAATCGAATCGTTTGAGAATGTTGTGAATTAGGTGGACTGAGGAGTGAGGAGGTCATACAAATTTGTTAAGGCTTTCGTGACCACTTGTTGACAAACTGCCTCTTGGCTTCTGTCTCGGGTTCTTCGGCCACCGTTCATCTAATGATTTTTCTGACGTGAACTGCAGTTCACCACGGGCAATTTAGGGTGAAGCTTTGACAATGCCAGCCACTCATGCTGGCGAAACGTCAGAAAAATCATTAGATGAACGTCGGCCGAAGAACCCGAGACAGAAGCCAATAGGCAGTTTGTCATTGAGAAGATCCTTCGTAGATTTCGCAAAGAAAGCATCGTATGGAATATACTGAAAATGCAAAAATAACTGGGTGATAAGGCATGCGTTAAAACATTAGAGAATAATCTCTATGGTAGTAGAAGGAGTTGTAGAGGGTAAAACCTGCGGGGAAGGACAGAGATCAGAACACATCCAACAAATTCAATCTAGGATGCGCTGGGGCCGGCTGAGGTGGCCGAGCGGTTCTAGGCGCTACAGTCTGGAACCGCGCTACCGCTACGGTCGCAGGTTCATATTCTGCCTCGGGCATGGATGTGTGTGATGTGCTTAGGTAGGTTTAAGTAGTTCTAAGTCCCATAGTGCTCAGATCCATTTGAATCATTAGGATGAGCTGGTGCAAATGCAACGACCAGATGAAGAGAGGAATTCGTGGTGGGCCGCATCGAAGCGGCCTGATGGGGCAAAAGAAAAGTGTGGGAGGAAGTAGTATTATACGTAAATCTTCTTGGAAGAGTAAACTTCTCTATAACGCTCGATGACGTTCCTGCAGAGCCTGCCCCTCGAGCACCTCGGCCAGCTAAACGATCGTGTGACGAAACGTGTCTCTCTTTCGTTGGATCTTCGCTCTCCCTCTTCTATTAGCTTAACCCGAGAAGGGTCACAGACTGACGAACAATAGTGGTGATTCAGTGGAACGAGTGTTAATGTCGGGACCATCAGATGGCTAGGAGGAAGTCATCACCAGATAGTGAATGGGAGAGCTGTCCAGCTTAATCGGAGAGAGAGTGAGAGGCATAGCTTCTGCACAGGGGAGGTGTCGCCGTTGTAGGACTGTGAGTTGGCACAGCTAGCGAGAGTGGTATGGATCAGCATAAGATATATTTTGTGTCCTACCGTGGACGTATTACTATATTTTCTTGGGTCAAACAAAGGGCATGCTTTTGAAATTACTTAAAGATCTTAACAATTTACTGGAACATTAAATTTTATTTATCCACCGCGGGCATGAACTAAAAAAATGCCTTCGGTCACAACTTTTCGTGTTTTGTTAAGTACATGATGCACTTTGGACCCCGTGGGTCCATCATTAAGTGTAATTTTTCTTAATACGTGCTTTATTTTTTCTCTTGAATGACGTGAAATGCATATTCCTCTCAGGAAAAGGTTTGGTGTTAGGTTACGATTTTCGTAAGTCAGACGCGGAAAACATGGGCGCAATAGCAGAAAAGACGAACAATGTAAACTCACCAAATAACCGAAGAAAAGTATTTTTAACGTTTTAGCACCAGCATACGCATTTTTGTATACCGTTTTCTTCCAAGAGGCACATTCGCATACCCACGTTTGTAAACACTTCACAGATGTCCTAATACATGTTGTGGTCAAAGATGAATTAACTCGTAGTGCTAAAGTTATAATTATTAAACAACTGACATACACGGGAAACAACTGACATGTTGTTGTTGTTGTTGTTGTGGTCTTCAGTCCTGAGACTGGTTTGATGCAGCTCTCCATGCTACTCTATCCTGCGCAAGCTTCTTCATCTCCCAGTTCCTACTGCAACCTACATCCTTCTGAATCTGCTTAGTGTATTTATCTCGTGGTCTCCCTCTACGGTTTTTACCCTCCACGCTGACCTCCAATACTAAATTGGTGATCCCTTGATGCCTCAGAACATGTCCTACCAACCGATCCCTTCTTCTAGTCAAGTTGTGCCACAAGCTCCTCTTCTCCCCAATTCTATTCAATACCTCCTCATTAGTTATGTTATCCACCCATCTAATCTTCAGCATTCTTCTGTAGCACCACACTTCGAAAGCTTCTATTCTCTTCTTGTCTAAACTATTTATCGTCCATGTTTCACTTCCATACATGGCTACACTCCATACAAATACTTTCAGAAACGACTTCCTGACATTTAAATCTATACTCGATGTTAATAAACTTTCTTCTTCAGAAACGCTTTCCTTGCCATTGCAGCCTACATTTTATATCCTCTCTACTTCGACCATCATCAGTTATTTTGCTCCCCAAATAGCAAAACTCCTTTACTACTTTAAGTGTCTCATTTCCTAATCTAATTCCCTCAGCATCACCCGACTTAATACGACTACATTCCATTATCCTCGTTTTGCTTTTGTTGATGTTCATTTTATATCCTCCTTTCAAGACACTGTCCATTCCGTTCAACTGCTCTCCCAAGTCCTTTGCTGTCTCTGACAGAATTACAATGGCATCGGCGAACCTCAAAGTTTTTATTTCTTCTCCATGGATTTCAATACCTACTCCGAAATTTTCATTTGTTTCCTTTATTGCTTGCTCAATATACAGATTGAATAACATCGGGGATAGGGTACAACCCTGTCTCACTCCCTTCCCAACCTCTGCTTCCCTTTCATACCCCTCGACTCTTATAACTGCCATCTGCTTTCTGAACAAATTGTAAATAGCCTTTCGCTCCCTGTATTTTACCCCTGCCACCCTCAGAATTTGAAAGAGAGTATTCCAATCAACATTGTCAAAAGCTATCTCTAATTCTACAAATGCTAGAAATGTAGGTTTGCATATCCATAATCTTTCTTCTAAGATAATTCGTAGGGTCAGTATTGCCTCACGTGTTCCAACATTTCTACGGAATCAAAACTGATCTTTCCCGAGGTCAACTTCTATCAGTTTTTCCATTCGTCTGTAAAGAATTCGCGTTAGTATTTTGCAGCTGTGACTTATTAAACTGATAGTTCGGTAATTTTCACATCTGTCAACAACTGCTTTCTGTGGGATTGGAATTATTATATTCTTCTTGAAGTCTGAGGGTATTTCGCCTGTCTCATACATCTTGTTCACCAGATGGTAGAGTTTTGTCAGGACTGGCTCTCCCAAGGCCGTCAGTAGTTCTAATCGAATGTTGTCTGCTCCGGGGGCCTTGTTTCGACTCAGGTCTTTCAGTGATCTATCAAACTCTTCACGCAGTCTCCCATTTCATCTTCATCTACATCCAATTCCATAATATTCTCCTCAAGTACATCGCCCTTGTATAGACCCTCTATATACTCCTTCCACCTTTCTGCTTTCCCTTCTTTGCTTAGGTGTCCATCTGAGCTCTTGATATTCATGCAAGTGGTTCTCCTTCCTCCAAAGGTCTCTTTAATTTTCCTGTAGGCAGTATCTATCTTACCCCTAGTGAGATAAGCCTCTACATCCTTACATTTGTCCTCCAGCCATCCCTGCTTAACCATTTTGCACTTCCTATCAATCTCATTTTTGAGACGTTTGTATTCCTTTTTGCCTGCTTCATTTACTGCATTTTTATATTTTCTCATTTCATCAATTAAATTCAATATTTCTTCTGTTACCCAAGGCTTTCTACTAGCCCTCGTCTTTTTACCTATTTCATCCTCTGCTGCCTTCACTATTTCATCCCTCAAAGCTACCCATTCTTCTTCTACTGTATTTCTTTCCCCCATTCCTGTCAATTGTTCCCTTATGCTCCCCCTGTAAAACCTCTGGTTCTTTCAGTTTATCGAGGTCCCATATCCTTAAATTCCCACCTTTTTGCAGTTTCTTCAGGTTTAATCTACAGTTCATAACCAATAGATTGTGGTCAGAGTCCACATCTGCCCCTGGAAATGACTTGCAATTTAAAACCTGCTTCCTAAATCTCTGTCTTACCATTATATAATCTATCTGATACCTTTTAGTATCTCCAGGGTTCTTCCATGCATACAACCTTCTTTTATGATTCTTGAACCAAGTGTTAGCTGTGATTAAGTTATGCTCTGCGCAAAATTCTACCAGGCGGCTTCCTCTTTCATTTCTTAGCCCCAATCCATATTCACCTACTGTTTCCTTCTCTCCCTTTTCCTACTCTCGAATTCCAGTCACCCATGACTATTAAATTTTCGTCTCCCTTCACTACCTGAATAATTTCTTTTATACAATTGATATATGCAGGAAATAACTTTAGGATAGGTCTTTAGAATTACTGAAATACCTGTGGCTTGCGAAATCTGTTGGTTCATTTAAAATAGACTGTGGATTGGGTTGTTTTGGGGGAGGAGACTGTGGTGTCACCGCTAGACACCACACTTGCTAGGTGGTAGCCTTTAAATCGGCCGCGGTCCGTTAGTATACGTCGGACCCGCGTGTCGCCACTGTCAGTGATTGCAGACCGAGCGGCGCCACATGGCAGGTCTAGAGAGACGTCCTGGCACTCGCCCCAGTTGTACAGCCGACTTTGCTAGTGATGGTTCACTGACAAATTACGCTCTCATTTGCCGAGACGATAGTTAGCATAGCCTTCAGCTACGTCATTTGCTACGACCTAGCAAGGCGCCATTGTCATTTGTTATTTATCTTGGGATGCATGTACAGTCAGACCGATGTTCACCAATAATGGATTAAACTTAAGTATTCCAGCAGCTACGTACTTTTCTCGATAGTATAATTACTTTACCTGTTCCAGACCTTACGCCAGTCTGTGTGAGCTTAAACGCGTGCCTTTCGGTCTCCCGTCCATTTTAGATTGGTTGTCTTGCCAGTCCACAACAGAGACCAAACAGAGAGGTCATCGGTCTCATGAGATTAGGGAAGGATGTAGAAGGAAGTGGGCTGTGCCCTTTTCAAAGGAACCATCCCGGCATTTGCCTGAAGAGATTTAGGGAAGTCACGGAAAAACTAAATCAGGATTGCCGGACGCGGGACTGAACCGTCGTCCTCCCGAATGCTAGATTCTGGCTTATTGATTTTGTGGAGGTATATGTGCAGATGTTGTAACAGGTTTAGTGCCTTACCATTGGCTTCTTCATTATGTAATATTACCAAATTGTTTTCTAGATTGTAGATGATATGTTCCGTTTCCAACATACGTTGTGCAATGACTGATTTTTGGAAGTGGTTGACCCTGAAAACATTTACTTTTTCTTGAAAACGGGTTTTGAAGTTTCTACCTGTTTTCCCTACATAGTAGGCAGGACAACTGGGACATGATACTTTGTAGACTCCACTGTTGTACGTTTGCGTATTTGATTTTATGTTATGGACGAGTAAGTTTCTTAACTTATTATCCACACTGCGTGTGCGTTACTCCAAGCACTGCTGCTGCCCTCGGCTCCACACAGTGCGACAACTGCCCGTCAACTGCCTGTACCTTGCTCTCTCTATAGAAGCGACCCTAGAAACCTCTTTGAAGACTAGGGCGAACCAGCGATAACCGCAGAAGCGAGTAATACGCGCCCCCTGTTGTGGCACCACCTAAAAGTTATCGATAGTGAAATGAGCATCCACGGCTCATAATGCTCTCATACTTAGAGCTTTAAAAACTTTTTTGGTTGAACATCATCTTTGAAACGTCTCTGTGACGTCATTTCATAAGACGCTTGTCGAATTCGGTACAACTTATTCACTTTACTAACTGATTTTAGCTCAATTCATGAACTCTTCCAGAAGGACTGAGCACTCAGATAAGGCCTATTGACTATTATGTGTGTGTTTCGGTTTTGTTTTGTGGGAAACGCTGAGTTGGTCATCTTCTGCTGGGAGCAGACGATATTGCTTCTCGTTCGAAGGAGAGCACAGCATGACCAACCTAGGTTTCCAATACCTTGCTTTAGTCGAAGGCTGTTTTTGTGTGTGAGGTTGGTGACGGAGGGCTACCCCTCTGGTAGCTTCCGCTGCACGGGGGAGCTGGGTAATCTCGTGACAGAAAGCGGCACTCTTCGGTGAACGCTTGGTGCGTACGGATGGTAGCTCTTGAGAGGGGTTAGAGGTGATAGGAATCAGGTTGAGTTAGGAAATCGTTATGTTTAACTGGTGAAATACTTCAGAACTTCAGCTTAACTGAAGCGAGATATTTTTCCGAATGTGCCATAATTATATTGCTTTAAATTGGCGATTTTTGGGTGTTTGAGTTAGGTGTGGAAGTTACTTTGTCCATTGTGAACAACGATGAAGTAGAATTTGAAACGGTAAATCTGATTAGAAAAATCAGGTTAGTATCACTTCAACAGTACGTGTGTGTAATACTGTGTCGGAGCGAGTGTGATTTTTAATCTTATATTTTGTGGAAGTTTCTTTTGTCTTTGTGTGTCGATTTTGTGCCACGTGTTTGGTAATCAATGTCCCTTCTGGTCCACCACGACACCGCAATAGCCTTTAACAGTTTGCTTGTTTAATGAGCTATAATTTCTGCAAGAATATCTATTCTTTCGTGCGCTTTCTACAAAGCAGCAACACAGTTTGATTCGGAATGCACCAAGTGCTCTAGTTCGGCCGTTTGCAAGCAACAGACGCAGTTAGTATGTTGAATAATTATCGCAAAATCTCGTGCATTGGTTAAACCTCTGTCCAGAATAGTGCATGCGTAGAATCGTAATGCGAATCTCACTGAGATATTTTTATGGTATGACCCGTGGTCAAGGGGTAGCGTCTTTGATTCATAATCAAAAACGTCTGCGGTCCCGGGTTCTCTAACGCTATAGATACAGCAATAAGTAATAGCGCAGTAGGCAGTACAGTTGAAGAGGAATGGACATCTCTAAAAAGGGCCATCACAGAAGTTGGGAAGGAAAACATAGGTACAAGGAAGGTAGCTGCGAAGAAACCATGGGTAACAGAAGAAATACTTCAGTTGATTGATGAAAGGAGGAAGTACAAACATGTTCCGGGAAAATCAGGAATACAGAATTACAAATCGCTGAGGAATGAAATAAATAGGAAGTGCAGCGAAGCTAAGACGAAATGGCTGCAGGAAAAATGTGAAGACATCGAAAAAGATATGATTATCGGAAGAACAGACTCAGCATACAGGAAAGTCAAAACAACCTTTGGTGACATTAAAAGCAACGGTGGTAACATTAAGGGTGCAACGGGAATCCCACTGTTAAATGCAGAGGAGAGAATACATTGAAAGCATCTATGAGGGTGAAGACTTGTCTGATGTGATAGAAGAAGAAACAGGAGTCGATTTAGAAGAGATAGGGGATTCAGTATTGGAATCGGAATTTAAAAGAGCTTTGGAGGACTTACGGTCAAATAAGGCAGAAGGGATAGATAACACTCCATCAGAATTTCTAAAATCATTGGGGGAAGTGGCAACAAAACGACTTTTCACGTTGGTGTATAGAATATATGAGTCTGGCGACATACCATCTGACTTTCGGGAAAGCATCATCCACACAATTCCGAAGACGGCGAGAGCTGACAAGTGCGAGAATTATCGCACAATCAGCTTAACAGCTCATGCATCGAAGCTGCTTACAAGAATAATATACAGAACAATGGAAAAGAAAATTGAGAATGCGCTAGGTGACGATCAGTTTGGCTTTAGGAAAAGTAAAGGGACGAGAGAGTTAATTCTGACGTTAACGGCTAATAGTGGAAGCCAGGCTAAAGAAAAATCAAGACACTTTCATAGGATTTGTCTACCTGGAAAAAGCGTTCGACAATATAAAATGGTGCAAGCTGTTCGAAACTCTGAAAAAAGTAGGGGTAAGCTATAGGGAGAGACGGGTCATATACAATATGTACAACAACCAAGAGGGAATAATAAGAGTGGACGATCAAAAACGAAGTGCTCGTATTAAGAAGGGTGTAAGACAAGGCTGTAGCCTTTCGCCCCTACTCTTCAATCTGTACGTCGAGGAAGCAATGATGGAAATAAAAGAAAGGTTCAGGAGTGGAATTAAAATACAAGGTGAAAGGATATCAATGATACGATTCGCTAATGACATTGAAAGTGAAGAAGAATTAAATGATCTGCTGAACGGAATGAACAGTCTAATGAGTACACAGTATGGTTTGAGAGTAAATCGGAGAAACACGAAGGTAATGAGAAGTAGTAGAAATGAGAACAGCGAGAAACTTAACATCAGGATTGATGGTCACGAAGTCAATGAAGTTAAGGAATTCTGCTACCTAGGCAGTAAAATAACCAATGACGGACGGAGCAAGGAGGACATCAAAAGCAGACTCGATATGGCAAAAAAGGCATTTCTGGCCAAGAGAAGTCTACTAATATCAAATACCGGCCTTAATTTGAGGAAGAAATTTCTGAGGATGTACGTCTGGAGTACAGCATTGTATGGTAGTGAAACATGGACTGTGGGAAAACCGGAACAGAAGAGAATCGAAGCATTTGAGATGTGGTGCTATAGACGAATGTTGAAAATTAGGTGGACTGATAAGGTAAGGAATGAGGAGGTTCTACGCAAAATCGGAGAGGAAAGGAATATGTGGAAAACACTGATAAGGAGAGGGGATAGGATGATAAGACATCTGCTAAGAGTTGAGGGAATGACTTCCATGGTACTAGAGGAAGCTGTAGAGGGCAAAAACTGTAGAGGAAGACAGAGATTGGAATACGTCAAGCAAATAATTGAGGACGTAGGAAAAAAAAAACGAATTCAAAGGAGTTGGTAGTATCATTTTCTCCCAACCCCGTTTTTTTGTGTTTCTTCTTGCTGTAGTTAAATTGTGCTGTGTTACATTCTCGCGTGATTCTTACTTAAATATTTCTAGTCTGGCACCAGTTATGTGTAGTTAGGATGTGCAACCAAATACTTAGATACAATAAATAATCTACGTGGAAGATAAATTCTGTGGTGTTGGTCTTACCCACTTACTCCGATTACCAATCCTGAATTAATCAAATTTCTTCATGCACGACATGGAGTGCTATTTATCTGGCAAAAAGAAATTTGCATACTTGTAATTAAATTATTAAAGTAATTAAACTGATCATTTTTAGCTCCGTCTTTTTTCTCTAAATAGTTAGGAAGGGCTTGGGCTGGTGGCGACCCCGAATTTCTGAATTTTTATCATTGTTTGTGTGAGAGAAGCAGCTAGAAAGGCGAGATAACGTGTATGGCTCGATGAGAAACGTCGTAAAGATAGTAATACGTTATATGTTCCACTGTACATTCATTACTCATGCCATCTTATCATTTTAGTGGAGAGTTATTGCGCATTCCCCAATGGTTTGCCAAAATCAAAATTACCAACAGCTTTGTCAAGACTAAAAATACTCACAGCTACAATGCATATTCTAGAACTTAGCACGTCTACGTATGTAGCCCTTCTTTCATCCCAGAATGAGCTTTTGACTCTCGAGCGGAATGTGTGCTGATGTGAAATTTCTTGGTAGATCGTGACTCGAACTCGGGACTTTTGCCTTTCATGGACAAGTGCTCAACCAACAGAACTACCCAAGTACGACCTATGACTCATCCTCACAGTAGTACTTCTGCCAGTACGTCGTGTCCTAGCTTCCAACGAAAGTTCTCCTGCGAAGATTTACAAGTATGAAGGACATCTGACGATCTGGGGACTATCACATGCGTGCGCTGATTGGCGAGCGCAGTTGGTTAAGCTGTTCATCTTCTTTCTTTATATCCTCATTTTCCTTTTACGATGAAGGTGATTTTAGCCCGTTGAACACCTCACGTTTTATCCCCATATCTTTATTACCACGACGTCTTTAGATTACGTCCCCCTCAGCCCCCCCCCCCCCCCCCATTCTAACAACTGGCTTTAGGTATAGTTTTTAAGAGTTCCTCCTGTTGTCATAGGTAGCTTCATATATAAGTTTCTTTACTAGCATAAGCAACCGTGTGCGGTTATTTTTAGGTTTCATCTCCTATTTAACTCGTCTCTTGTTCAATCCATTTCATTTTTTTTTTTATATACGTTGATCCACGGTTGGGAATATAGGGGCTATTTAGCCCCGACCCATGTATAAACTTTCTCGTATTCGTATGCGCATGCGCATCCAAGTAACTTCCGTTGTCCTGCGCATGTGCATAGATAGCGGGTCAGGCTTGTAAGCGAGCGACCGTTTGTAGCTGCGGTTTATGGCGGGTCATGGCCCATCGAACATAGGCCGGTGTGAGGTGGAGCGTACACCATTAACTTATGTAGTGGTTTCGACTTTGTACATATGTACTGTTTGTGTTTTCCTTTCCTTTTTCGTTTATAAACGTATAGCTATGGTGTTCTTTTAATCATTGACAAAGGTTTTCTTAGGCACTTGTGGGTTTTATTATTGTTCTGAAGAAGGTGTAGTTATCTACGCCGAAACCAGTGTTAACACTTAACACAAGGTGCTTCTTTCGCAATAGAGGCTGGTTTTTAATTTTTTAATGTATTCGGAATTAGAGTCTCGGTCCGGCGCAAAGCTTTAATCTGCCAGGGAGTTTCACTCCTTTGATGCTTGTCAGTTATTAAAATTCACAATAAATAGAAAAAGTGTACATATATGCCGGTGTTTACATTTACGTGACTAGTGAAGCGCATCTCAGAACTTCCTCGCTCGAAACAACATAGTGCAACCCCAGCTTTGCTGTGTCGCGTGACCTCAGATGTAGGTGGCGCGCCGGAGCGCCGACTGCGACGCTGACCCCTGGTGACCTCTGGCGGCTGCGGTGCCGGGCGGCGCCGTCTCGGCTGACCACAACGGGCAGCGGGCAGGCCGCGCGCCGCGGTGCCAGGCGCCGGATGACCACAGCAGCAGCGGGCAGGCCACGCCGGAGCCACCAATCGATGCCGCCGCCCGGCGCGCGTACGTGGCGCCCGCTCGCGAATCCCCCCACACCTACATTTACCGTGCGTCCGGCACAGCCTTGGACACTCCTGTGCTTGTCTGCTGCACGGCAGTAAAATGGGTCGAAATGGAGACGTGACAGAATGGCAGAAAGTAGCTGCTAAGCTGTTTGTATGTGCCCGAGACCTCACAGGAATCAACCTGACCGCTTCGTTGGAGGATCAATGCGGTCTGTCCAATGCTCCATCTATGAGTCTGGCCACATACCATCGCAATTTATGGAAAATATCATCAACACAAATGCGAAGTTATCAAGTGCTTGAAAGTTCGACAACTATCGTACAATGAGCTTAACAGGTGATACATCCACATTGCCGACATGAATAACATACAGAAGATTGGAAAAGAAAATTGACGATGTGTTAGATGACCACGCCTTGGGCTTTAGGAAAGGTAAAGGCTCCGAGAGGAAGTTCTGAATTTTCACTTTATAACTGAAGTAAGACATGAAAAATCGAGGTAAGCTCTTAGCATATGTCGAGCTAGAAAAAGCGTTCGACAATGTAAAATGGTGCAAGTGTTCGAAGTTCTGAGAAAATAAGATTCGAAGCTGTAGAACGAAGTGCTTGGATTAAAATTAGTGTAACAAAGGTATACACTCTTTCGCCCTTACCATTCAGTCTATACACCGAAGAAGAGTGGAATTAAAATTCGCAGTGGGGGGATATCGCTGAAGACAGTGCTATCCTGTGGAATGAATGGAATGAACACTGAGTACAGAACATGGAGTGAAAGTAAACTTGAAAAACAGAGAAGTATTGAGAAGTGTCACAAATGAGAATAGTGACAAACTTGACATAAAAATTCTTGGTCACGAAGTAGACAGAGTTAAGGGGTTCTGATACTGCGGAAGCAAAATAACCCACTAGGATGAATCAAGGACGACACAAAAATCCGACTATCACATTGAACCAGGGCACTCATGGGCAACAAAAGTCTGATGGTATCAAATGTGAGTTTTAAATTGAGGAAGAAATTTCTGACCATGTACATCTGGAGCACAGCATTGTACGGTAGTGAGTCATGCAAAGTGTAAAAACCAGAGCACAGGAGAATCGAAGCATTTGAGATGTGGCGCTACAGAAGAGTATTTTGAAACCTAGATGGAATCATAAGGGAAGGAATGAGAGGTTCTCCGTACAATAGGGGAGCGAAGGAACAAACGAAAAACATTGATAAGAAGGTACATGATGGTAGGGCACGTTTTAAGGCCTCAAGGAACAACCTCCATTGTACTAGAGGGAGCTGTGGAGGATAAAAACTGTAGGGGAAGACAGAGATTGGAATAAAGACAGCGAATACACTGACGGAAACAAATCGCAGCGGCAAAAAGTACTTAAAGTAGAATAATGAAATTTCCGGAATACATTTGTCTAGGTAACATATTAAAGCAATTAACACTGCAGGGTCACCGATTAAAATAAGCGCGAGATAAACCGGTGACAACGTGAAATTCTGGTACGTTACTAACCAGTGCAACTGGCAGAATGTTTAATGCAAGCAAGCAAACACGCATGCTTCGTGTTGTACAGCTGCCAGATGTCTGTTTGTAGGATGGACTTCCACGCCTGTTGCACTTGGTCCGTCGACACAGGTCAGTTAATGCTGTTTGTGAATGACGCTGGAGTTGTCGTCCGATGATGTCTCATATGTGCTCGATTGGAGTCAGCCACTAGACAAGGTCACATGTCGACACTCTATAGAGTCTGGGGCGAGCGTTATCCTGTAGGAAAACACTCCCTGGAATGCTGTTCATAAATGAAAGCACAACAGGTCGAATCACAAGACTGATGTACAACTTTTTTAATTCTGGGTGAATGGGATATCTACGAGAGTGCTCCAGCTGTTATGCAAAGTCGCACCCCAGACCATAACTCGAGGCATAGGTCCAGTGCAGATATGCTGGTCGCATGCCTTCACCTGACCTAACCAACACACGACCATCAAAGGAATCGAGGCAGGACCTGGTTTCATCAGAAAATACCTCAGACCTCCACCCTGATCTCCAATGAGCTCTCGCTTGACACTACTGAGCTTGTAAGTGGCAGTGGTTTGGGATCAATGGATGAATGCTACAGGGCATCGGATTCGAGGCTGTCTTGAAGTAATAGATTTGTAACACTTCATTAGTAGTAGAGCTACCTTTGTACAAGTGTATTTTGTTAGTGCGGGTTGCCTACATCAAGGGCCAGTATGCACTCAGGGGAAAACCTATTGTTCTGTTAAGTGATTTTCCATATCAACCTACTATTCTCCTTTGACTGACAGGTCCTTACCCTATTGTTCTGTTAAGTGGTTTTCCAAGTCACTGCACTTAACCTATTGTCCCCCCCCCCACCCCATACCACTCCCCCCTCAGGAAAGCCCCCACACTGCTACAACTGAGTCTTTTTCCTGCCAATTCCTAGGAAGAGGTGGCAGTCGGATGGCTTAGGTTAGTGGAGGTGCTCTTTTTTCTCGCCAAAATTCAAGCTTCTAGCAAGGGGTGTGTGGCGCTTGAGTCATCAACTGACTTCACGGCCGCCATCATGGATGAGATCGTGTGCTGTGAACGTTAGTACATGTTAGTGCATGTTAGCACAAGTTAGTGCACGTTAGTGCACATTAGCCCGCCAAAATGGGTTGGCAAGGGCGGTCAGTTAGGATCGTGGTGGACACTTTAACTATTTCATTCCAAGTCCAGGTGGGTGCAGCACTTACGAAAATCTGACAAAATTGAAACTGTCCCACCAGAGAGGTTAATTACTTGATCAATTTAATTAAGTAGTCAATATGACCTATCTTCCGAAAGTTTTCTTAGGTTAGTAGAGGTTGTATTGTCTTGATGGAATTTGAACTTCCTGCCACAGGGTGCATGGCAGGGGGGCATGGCACTTTCCCACCAGAGAGGTTAATTAATTGATCAATTTAATTAAGTAGCCAGTCAAATTGATAGGAGTGAGAGGGGCCTATTCCAATAACTCAGACCTGAAAGTGTATTTGTAGCAGCAAGGGAAAGGAGGGGGTTGGTGGAGGGGGAGGGGTGGGGGATACTAGATTAACCGCCTGTCAATCAAAGGGAAATGGGGTGACATGGAAAAGCACTTAACAGAACAAGAGGTTGATTCAGGCCTGAAAGTGTACCTGTAGCAGCGAGGTGTAGGGGGTTTCCTAAGGGGGGAGGGTAGTGGGATGAAGAGGGGGCGGGACAATAGGTTAATTGCAGCAACATGGAAAACCACTTAACAGGACAACATTCTAAGGACCTGTCAATCAAAGGAGAACAATAGGTTGACATGGATAAGCAGTAGCCGGCCACAGTGGTCTAGCGGTTCTAGGCGCTCAGTCCGGAGTCGCGTGACTGCTATGGTCACAGGTTCGAATCCTGCCTCAGGCATGGATGTGTGTGATGTCCTTAGGTTAGTTAGGTTTAAGGGGACTGATGACCACAGATGTTAAGTTCCATAGTGCTCAGAGCCATTTGAACCATTTTTTTTGATAAGCAGTAATAGAGCAATAGGTTTCCCCTTGAGTGCATACCTGCCCCTGATGAAGGTAACCCCCACTAACAAATTGCGATCTTCCGAAGGTAGCTTTACTACTTTCGCTGTATCATTGTGGTGTCAACTGTTGCTCAAATTGCTGCTGCAGGTGCAGACAATGCGCCAGAACCATACTCCGAACAGGATGGTCTTCCCTCACGGCAGCGCCTCGTGGCCGTACGGAATTCGATCTTTTTGAGAACGTACATTCACGTGACCACCGCTGACAGCAGTCATGTAGAATGGCTACATTCCTGGACCTCTTTCTGCAGTATCATAGAATGAACATCCTGCTTGTCGTAGTCCGATTGCACGACCTCGTTCAAACTGAGTGAGGTGCTGATGATCGTGTCTTCGTTGCCTTACAGGCATTCTTGTCTAATGTCAGCTCACCATGTCCAGTCTCAAAGGTAATTAGCGCTCACGACCGTTGCAACTTGTGTTTAAAGTAAATCCTCACAGTGGTGCCACTGGCGCCACTGTTACGCGACAGGCGCCAGATTTAAATAGACGTCATCTTTCACATGTAGAAACAAGCCTACCAACTTTGGTTTATGTCGCACAAGTCCTTCTTGGTGCTGCGTTTGCGTCAGTGTAATTGAGAACACAGGTACTCTGAGATAAAGAGGCACTTCATTCACCATTCTAATCCCAGTATTCTGGTACTCAGTAAAATAATAATTCAGGTAATATTAATAATTTATGTGGGTTGCCTTATATATTTGACGATTTTTACAACTTGTCTCATGCCAGTCAGTGAGAGTAACTTGGCGCTAGAAATTTTCTTTATTTATAGGCGAGGGCAGCAGTCTTCCTAGCAGCCATGATGGCTTCCCGTTTCGCATCCCTTTTCCGATCGCCAGGGTAGCACGTAGTGTCGTTTGAACATTCTGCAGTGGCCAAACTTTCTCCTGTTTTCAGTTCTCCAACCTGCCTTACCAACCCTGTAACCGCTATTTCTGCTCGATTTCAACGTCGCGAGGTCGCCTCCCTGTGAGATTCCAGCCCTCTGATTGGCCAGTTTAGGCGCGCGCCCGTTTTTCGCCGGTAGGCGCCAACCGCCTTCCGCAGGTGGATAGTGGACAAAGGGGCAGTAGGGCAGTTCTAGTGCAACCGAGCCGGAGACCGGAGGTGCCGCTTCCAGGAGATGAATGGTTCAAATGGCTCTGAGCACTATGCGACTGAACTTCTGAGGTCATCAGTCGCCTAGAACTTAGAACTAATTAAACCTAACTAACCTAAGGACATCACACACATCCATGCCCGAGGCACGATTCAAAACTGCGACCGGAACGGTCGCTCGGCTCCAGACTGTAGTGCCTAGAACAGCACGGCCACTCCGGCCGGCCAGGAGATGAAGTTCGGCAATCATGAGCGCCGACGTGCACTGTAGATTCGCGCCCTGCGGCCCAGAGGGAACCTGAAAGGTCATTGTGAATAGTTTGGCGCCTTGCGGGTTTCATTGCTTTAGTAAGGGAGGCTACCTAGTGATTCACGCACAGTAGCATCTTTTTAGTCTTTGGCTGAATCATGGTGGTGGTCGTTGCATGCCTGCAACCCCTCCCTTTAGTAAATTGGACCCGATTTGATAATATGGCGATCGTTCCAAAAATTCCCTTTCTCCTGCTATCGTGGTTTGTTATGAACGTACGTTGGGGCAGGCTGCTGAACTCGAATCTTTCTTCCCCCCACCCCCATTTGGTTGTATTATTGTTCGATTCTCAACTGTTTAATAAATGAGTCCTCTAATCTTACATTCTCTCTCTTTCATTACGTGAACTCACCCCTAGTGTAACAGAATAATGCAGAACTATAGCGGTTGCTATAAGGTCGTGCAGGTCTCGCGTCATTAACGATAGTATAAAGATTCAATATCGCCCTCCTGGCACGACCACTGCACGCATGGCACCGATAACAGTAGTAATCATGTTCAATTATTCCCCATTGACAAACTGGGAAGTGTTGACGGCTCAGTGTGAGGACGTGAGCACAATATCCACTTGATGTGGTGGAAGTAGTGGCCTCTGTTTTACCTTGCTGGTTCAGACAAAAAAGTATCATAAATAACAGCCCCTACAGCAAGGAATAATAACCTGTAAAGTAAAACGAGCCACCGCTTTTAACTGGTTTCACAGAGCTGTTGAGAGCAAAAACTGTGGAATAAGTCCGGGATATAACTGAGAATGTAGGATGCAACTGCTGCTCTGAAACGAAGAGGTTGAGGCAAGAGGGATATTCATGTCATCAAGCCATTCAAAGCGATTAAGTAAAAAAAATGGACAGTTGTAAACAGAGACAAGCTTGCCAACGGCAGTCTATTTCAGAAATAAGAGAATACGCTGTTGTCAGTGAACTCAGGTCTAACTTAACGAGTTAACGAGCGAATATTGCGGGGGACCTCACATAATACCGCTGGTCACAGCAGCACATAAATCTGCAGTCTTCAGTGGGCCAAGCAACACAGTGGCCGGGCGATGACTGACTGGAGGCATATAGTGTGTCCCCGATGAGTCTGGATCTTGCCGCCTTTCAAATGATGATAGGTAGGCTGTGATGAGTGTAGCTCATGTCAGAAGATGTTATGAGTAGTGGGTCTAAGTATGTACGAAGACACGCCGCATTGTTGCCAAATTTATTCAAGATGGCGGCGATGACGTCAAGGGAATTTTCTAGTGGAGGCAGGTCAATAATAATAAATAATAATAAATGATAATAAATGATAATGAATGATAATAAAGACAAGTACAGTTTTGCATGCATTATCCTGTTGGAATTCAAACTTCCGCCATTTGTACTTATGGTTCAAATGGCTCTGAGCACTATGGGACTTAACAGCTGTGGTCATCAGTCCCCTAGAACTTAGAACTACTTAAACCTAACTAACCTAGGGACATCACACACATCCATGCCCGAGGCAGGATTCAAACCTGCGACCGAAGCAGTCGCGCGGTTCCGGACTGCATGCCTAGAACCGCGAGACCACCGCGGCCGGCTGTTCTTCTGGAGGCTTAGGTTAGTGGACATAGCACAATTGGTCTATTTTCCCACCAAAATCCAAACTTCCTGCCATTTTTTCTGGAGGTTAGGTTAGTGGACGTAGCTCAATTGGCCTATTTTCCCGCCAAAAGCCGCCATCTTTGATGACGTCATGCGCTGTTGCCAAGTATACATGCCGCCATCTTGGATGACTACATCGACGCAATCTTGAATAAATTTGGCGACAATGCAGCGTGTCTTCGTACACACTTAGTCCCACTACTGTTATGTTTCGAAGGTGTTTTACGTACCACTGCTTTGTCTCATTCTAGTTACCGTAACTACAGACCAGGATATTTATGTGCACGTCCTCTTTGACCAAGTGTCGCCCTTCCTCTCCATCTTCTCGTGGTGAATCTGCTGTAGATACTCTCGTTTTCTGAGGTGACAACCGTCTTGTGCTGTGCTGAACACATACTTGAATGGAGTGCTGCATTTCAAATACCTTTACTATTTTGTAATTATTACTTTCGTTATGAATTTATGTAACTACATTGTACGACTGCTGTAATGCCTTTGGCTTTATTCAGAGCGATCCAGAAAAATGTAGACACACTCTGATAGTTTATATCTTTGGAACAAAATGACTTATCGTAGCACATTGTTTTCTCAACAGCTCTTGGCGCCGCGCGGGGTAGCCGCGTGGTTTTGGGCGTCCTGTCACGGTTCGCGCAGCTCCTCCCGTCGGTGGTTCGAGTCCTCCTTCGGGCATGGGAGTGTTAGGTTAAGTTAGATTAAGTAGTGTGTAAGCTTAGGGACCGATGACCTCTGATCTTATCGCGTGTTTTCCAACAGATGCGAGTGTGGCAGTGACTGAAGTAAGATTGTCGTTTGAGCAACGCAAGGCCGTACTGAAATGGTACTGAAAGTACTCGTACAAAAACATGTGTAGGTATAACGGCAACGGCATAATGTGTACGGATCTTAGCCACCAACGCGTACAACAATTTATCATATTTATCTTTAAATTTGAAGTCGACAGTACTGTTCATGATGTGCATAAGGAAACGTCGGTCTGAAGAAAAACGTCACCAAGTCCAGCTTCCAGTGATGCTGTGCAAGTCACACCAGAAGCCTGTGAAGCAGGATGCATGTGTATGCGTGGTTAGCCGATCTAGCGCACGATGAATTCTGGTCGCTGAAAAGTGGAAAGTGCACATTCCAATACCGCTGCACGCTGTGAACGAGGATGACCCGGATCGAAGGACAGAGAACTTAGACTGGTTCGAAGGCATACTTCGCGAGGATGAACAGTTTGTAGATATGGTTATCTGGTCTGCCGAGGCGCAATTCTAACTGAACGGTACTAGAAACAGCCACAGCTGCATGTACTGGGTACCTCAAAATCCTCACGTTCACGTGGATGGAAGTGTTAATCTGCCGGGTGTTAATGTGTGGCGTGGCTGTCATCACTCGGTTTGGCTGAAGAATGTAAACATGTTACCGCATTTTGTACTGACTGGAACTTGTTTGAGTACAACAGAGTTCCTTTTAAACTAGCAAATGGAGCGGCTGTGATAACTCGTTTGTTGGATAATATCCTTGGCGACAGTTAGTCTGTGTGTATATTTGGACGACTTGGTTATCTGTAGTCGTTCGTTTGAGGATCGTTTGGAGCATATTCAGCAAGTTCTTCTGAGATTACAGGGAGCCGGGCTGACCGTTAAGCCCAGTAAGCTGACGCTAGCCAGGTACCAGTGAGATGCCCCGCTAAACCCGCAGGAAAGGATAGGTAGTTTAAGTTGTGGAAACGGGCCAATATAAGCGGCTGTCAGTTACACTCGAACATACAACCTATTGTGTTATGTCCCCACTATAACAACAAATATTCCGTGATAACCAAATTTATTTCACCTTCTGTCACTCAAAACAAAATTCGACTACACAACATTTCGCTGGCTGTAGCGCCAAGGAGAAACGAGAGTCACTAGTAGAGAATACAAGTCCAAACCACTGCCAACCAGTCGATACCGACGCGTCGCTAGTTTCCAGCCAGGGAGGCCACAGTACGGTTCGGTCGTCGCGAATCCAGCAGCCGGGTAGTAACACAGTCATCGGCGAAGATTGAACTGGTTAAACGGGCTCAGGGAGCTCGCTTAAATCCACAGGTCAGAGTGTCGGTAGATGGCGCCCTTACACGGTTGCTCACTCTGGTGGCAAGGGCAGCGCCGCCAGGGTAATCCGTGGTGTGTACTCTGCCGCTAACCCCGCGACGACGCGTTCACTGGCGCCAGTTGTTGACATCGTGTGCGGCGCCAGCGGTACTCGCTGTGCGCCGCGCGTGTTGTAGCACGCCGCGCCGAGTTGACGGCTGCTGTACGGCGGCCGATACGATACAACCTTTTATTTGATCAAACATTACAAGAGCCAAGAAAAAAATTAAAAAAAAAACACAGCTTTAGTTTTGGACTTTAATTAGCGGCTGAATGCGCAATACAATCTCATGCATTACGGGCAAGACACCTTTAATTTAAAAACGGCTGAAAGCGAATAACTTAAAGCTCATCAAAATCGGAAACCTAAAAGGCAAAGCCTTATCTTAAAACAGTTCCTTAATTAGGCTGAAGGCCCAAAGAATCTGACACTTTAAGAGCTAACAACTTACATTCAAATCGGCTGAAAGCCCAACACTTACAACTCAAAACCTTACTTTTAGAAATGGCAAAGGCTGAAGGCCCAAAACATCTAACATTTTAAGATCAGAACAACTTTAATTCAAAATCGGCTGAAGGCCCAACACTTAAGACTCAATAACATTAACGTTAAAAATGTCAAAGGCTTTTTGTAAAACAGTTCTTAAATTAGGCTGAAGGCATAAACCATCTGATGCCTTAAGGGCAAAACAATCTTAATCTAAAAATCGGCTAGAAGCCATACAAGTACAAACAACAAGAACAAACGAAAAAGCATTACACCCAAAAGCACTCAGAAGTTCCGAGGGTCGGCCTGGAATTCAAACACTAACGCTCGCTTAGGTGAGATGGGCATCAGCCTAACCATTGTCGATCCGACGACAACCCAACCTACAGACAGTCAACAGACGCACCGCTTCAACCGACCAGCACACAACAGGGAGTTCAATGGAACAATGTAGAAGGTATTGGCGCCCGCAACCAGTTATACATTGAGCTGTCAAACTACACACTGTGCTGGACAGCGACAACACGATGGGGAAAACACGCTGCTTGAACTTACGCCACCAGCCAGAGAAGGTACCTGGAACGTTAACGGCCACATGGCAGAAGATTCCGCTGGTGCACTTCAATTCAAATAATCAAATACAGTTAAACTCCACCGGAGGGTGGCTAAAATTTGCCAACTTGAAAACACACGTTTTTGCTTGGGTGATATCCCAACAGCTGCCAACAAACACCAAACGACACAATGTGAACAGTCGTGACTTTCTGGTAGATTAAGTCAAAACTCAACTTTCATGTCAAGGATCGGTGAGCCACGACCCTCGTAGCAATGGGAACAGCACCACACACTCCGACACCGCATAGAGGCCGCCAGCGGACCCGGCCAAACAACGCTCCGCGGAGATTTCTCCGCTGCTCCACGCCAACCGCCCAACTGCCCGAACACAGCCCAGATGGAAACTATTAACGCCAGGCCAAAGATAGTCCAAGGTGCGAATATCGATACACACCACTGCTGTCACCCGTGGACAGAGAGGATAACAGCATAATCGCGATAACTGCGGTAGACTAAACACAGAATAGCAACCAAGGTTTAATCCAACGCATAGCATGAGCTAGCCACGGCCCAGGTTCTTTGAAGGTATCGTATCTAGTGAGGTGTATGTTCATATGCCACTGACGTCGATTTTACCAGCCATCCGAGAGGTGTTTGGCACTCAAACACTTTCCCTACAACAAGATGGCTCTCCGCCTCACTACCACAGAGATGTCAGAGCCTACTTGGACGAAAATCTACCTGGACGATAGGTAGATGAAACAGGAGCTATTAAGTACCCACCACGATCTCCAGACCTTACACCTACCTATGACGGACCTCGACAAATGACGTTTATCAACAGAAGCCAGCTACAGGGAACGAGCTACGAGAAACCATCGAGGCGACCTGTGCGGCTCTCACTATGGCAATGCCCACAGCCGTAGTTCAGTCAACAGATCAGCGGCATCGACGTTGTTTGGCTGCTAATGGAAATCATTTTGGACATATAAAATAGCCTTCTACTCATGCAGGAATTGTAACTATGTGTCATTTTGTTACATTAATAGTGTCTATCAAAGAGAGCCAACATTTTTCTGGATTCCTATGTATAAGCATTCGAGTTATAGCTCCGTGTTCCTTCCTTCCTCTCTTTTCCTAGTTATTCGCCCACCGTTTCCCTCTCCGTTTCTGTCCGAAACTTAAAGCACGAATTGCACACACGAAAGAGGCCACCAGAACTACTGCACACTGACTGCCTCAAACGGTACAGTCGCCATACACATCTTCACACAATACAACCGCTCTCTACAATTACGAGCATATTAAAACAGACAAACTACACTACTGGCCATTAAAATTGCTACACCACGAAGATGACGTGCTACAGACGCGAAATTTAACCGACAGGAAGAAGATGCTATGATATGCAAATGATTAGATTTTCAGAGCATTCACGCAAGGTTGGCGACGCTGGCGACACCTACAACGTGCTAACATAAGGAAAATTTCCAACCGATTTCTCATACGGAAACAGCAGCTGACCGGCGCTGCCCGGTGCTGGATCCTAAAGGCCTCGTATCACTAGCAGTCGAGATGACAAGCATCTTATCCGCATGGCTGTAACGGATCGTGCAGCCACGTCTCGATCCCTGAGTCAACAGATGGGGGCGTTTGCAAGACGACAACCATCTGCACGAACAGTTCGACGACGTTTTCAGCACCATGGACTATCAGCTCGGAGACCATGGTTGCGGTTACCCCTGTGGCTGCATCACAGACAGGAGCGCCTGCACTGGTGTACTCAACGACGAACATGGGTGCACGAATGGCAAAACGTCATTTTTTCGGATGAATTCAGGTTCTGTTTACAGCATCATCATGGTCGTATCCGTGTTTGGCGACATCGTGGTGAACGCACATTGGAAGCGTGCATTCGTCATCTCCATACTGGCGTATCACCCGGCGTCATGGTACGGGGTGCCATTGGTTACACGTCTCGGTCATCTCTTGTTCGCACTGTCGGCACTTTGAACAGTGGACGTTACATTTTAGATGTGTTACGACCCGTGGCTGTACCCTTCATTCTATCCCTGCGAAACCCTACATTTCAGGATAACGCAGAACCGCATGTTGCAGGTCCTGTACGGGCCTTTGTGGATAGAGAAAATGTTCGACTGCTGCCCTGGCCAGCACATTCTTCAGATCTCTCACCAACTGAAAACGTCTGGTCAATGGTGGCCAAGCAACTGGCTTGTCACAATACGCCAGTCACTACTCTTGATGAACTGTGGTATCGTGTTGAAGCTGCACGGGCAGGTGTACCTGTACACGCCATCCAAGCTCTGTTTGACTCAATGCCCAGGCGCATCAAGGCCGTTGTTAAGGCCAGAGGTGGTTGTTCTGGGTACTGTATTCTCAGGATGTATGCACCCAAATTGCGTGAAAATGTAATCACATGTCAGTTCTAGTATAATATATTTGTCCAATAAATACCTGTTTATCATCTGCATTTCTTCTTCGTGTAGCAATTTTAATGGCCAGTAGTGTATTTAACAAATCTCAAAATCCCAATTAAGGATACGCAACTTCTGTGTTCAAAGGACATAATAATAACACATGGCGAACAGAATGCTGAATTGTTAGAGGGCGACCTAGTCCACTGGTCTGTCTTTCACCAGGAACTGCAGTCCGATCCTCCATCTGCACTCACTTAGCCCTGACAGCCAAACTTAAAATCTCCTTTCTTCCGCCAATGGTCATTACTTCTCCAGGCCACATATACTCACGCCTCCTGCTCTATCGATACCAAGACATCGACATAACTGGCCCACGGCACAAACGACCTCCAATTAATTTTTTCATACTGAAACTTTGAATTAGTGAAAAACCTGACATGCATGATTAAATCAATCTCTGGAATCCCGTCATAAACCGTTATTATTTTATTTATATTGGACTATTCCAGTGATATAATCTTTTCGGGTAATTACTCGAGTGATGGCGTCATCTTGTAGCAAGATTTCAATGACTTTCGACGCATCAACTTTCAGCAAAGTGTCCGTGTGGTATGTTCTGCCGCTGGACAGCTGACGTCTTAGTCACAGCATCTAGGGAAAACTTTCCGCAAAAACAGCTACAACGAAACGCAAAGCAGGGAGGAAAAATCAGAAGAGAAAGAAGCTAAACGTTTAAGTTCCTGCCACATGCAGCGCCCCGATGGCAAATATTGCGAGAATAATGGAGAAACAGCAAATAAATATACCGGGTGATCAAAAAGTCAGTATAAATTTGAAAACTTAATAAACCACGGAATAATGTAGATACAGAGGTAAAAATTGACACACATGCTTATAAAGACATGGTGTTCTATTAGAACAAAAAAAAAAAAAAAAACAAAGTTCACCAAATGTCCGACAGATGGCGCTGGACAAGAAAACGTCAGTGACTGCGCATGACAATCGTGTATAGAGGGAGGTGTAGTGAGAGAGAGAATCAAATGCGCCAGCAGTCGCAGCATGTTGACGTTACCTGAAAAGGTGCTTTTAGTGAAGATGTATTATCAGAATGGGGAATGTGCTAGTTCAGCGTTACGATCCTATCGCCATAGGAAGGAGATTCGAAAGTGTAAAGGTCTGTTGACAAATGCTTCTGTGGCGAGATTGATTTCGAAGTTCGAAGCCACGGGTTGTTGTGGCCGACCGAGCACAAGGCGTAATGTTGCTAAGACAGTTCAGGAAGAAATGGAGACTGTAACGGCTTCGTCTATGCACGGGGAAGTCAGCGCTCGTGCAGTCGCACGTCACACAGGCAATCCATACACTACTGTTTGGTTGGCACTTAGGCGTACCCTCCGATGCTATCCGTAGAAAATCCATCGGCATCATGAACTGTTATCTGGCGATTTAGTCAAGAGGAGGGCATTTGCGGTGCGGGCGTTTCAAAAGATGGCGGAAGATGACGATTGGTTGAGTAACGTGTTGTGGACCGACGAAGCTCATTTCACGCCCCGAGGGTCTGTCAACGCCCACAACTGTAGAATTTGGGCTACCGAAAATCCTAGAACTGTCGTGGAAACTCCACTGCACGACGAGAAAGTCACGGTGTGGGTTGGATTTACCACATCCGTTATTGGGCCTACTTTCTTCGAGGAAGTGCGTGATTCTGGTTTTGTAACCGCTACCGTGACGGGCGAGAGGTACGCCGATATGTTACAGTATTGCATCATCCCCAGCCTGACTGATAAACACCTGCTGGAACGTACGATGTTTATGAAGGATGGCGCTCCACCCCATATTGCTAGACACGTGAAAGACCTCTTGCAAGCGTCGTTTGGTGATGATCGTGTGCTCAGCCGCCACTTTCGTCATGCGTGGCCTCCCAGATCCCCAGACCTCAGTCCGTGCGATTATTGGCTTTGGCGTCACCTGAAGTCGCAAGTGTATCGTGATCGACTGACATCTCTAGGGATGCTAAAAGACAACATCCGACGCCAATGCTTCACCATAACTCCGGACATGCTTTACAGAGCTGTTCACAACATTATTCCTCGACTACAGCTATTGTTGAGGAATGATGGTGGACATATTGACCATTTCATCTTTGCTTTGTCTTACTTTGTTATGCTAATTATTGCTATTCCGATCAGATGAAGCGCCTTCTGTTGGACATTTTTTGAACTTCTGTATTTTTTTGGTTCTAATAAAACCCCATGTCATTCCAGGCATGTGGGATGCAGCACATGGGACAGGCTCAGTGACGCATCTCGCAGCGCCTTACAGAACACATCATGAACGGTCAACTAGGGTAGACAGGCAAGTCAACGGTGTTAGAGGACAGCATCAAAGATTTTTCGATTTTGAACAAACGAAGAAGCTATGCATCGCCAATGGATTCTGCCTCTCTTTTGTCAAAGTGAAATACGTCTGAACAACGACTTAGCAAACCGTGCAAGGCGCCACTGGGTTACGTCTGCTTTGCCACTGACATCCATCTCATCGTGCAAGTCCACAACTACGGTCGAGGTGTATGTAAATGAACTGTGTGCACGAAAATGGTGAACCGTGATTTATTTTCAAAGAATATTCTTAAGAATTTATTTTATTTACTTGCGATTCATCAAGAACGTTAACACATTTAATCACACTATGTAAGCATGGAAGTAGTTGCCAGGGAGTAACTGATGAAATCATAACCAAATTCCTTTTAACAAATGGGAATTTTATTCACTTTAATAGTGCCTAATAGCATTTTTTTTAAGGTAACAGATTTAAAATTATTATCAGAAAGCACCCTCTAAATGTCAAATTTACAATTTATGCAGAGGCAGAAAGAAACAAGTTTTGACTGTATGAGATTTCAGGCAGAGAACCTTGCCGTAGTTATGACCGCTCACAACAGCCCTTGAAAGACTACACTGGTGCAAACCTGCAACAAACAAGATAACTTTAAACTAAGAGTTTTAACAATATACACCAGCATACAAACTATGCACGCCCGCCCCCCCCCCCCCCCCCCCCCAGGAGGGATGGAAATGGTACAGACACTAACAATTAAAATATTAACCTTGCCACCGAAGGTGAAAGGGTGGCAACTTTATATACTAAAATGATCATTTAAATAAAAGCCCATGAAATGCAATCTTATATAATATTCTATAAGGTTGGCCAAACAATAGTTAAGATGCTCTACAGTACACAGATACCGCCTCCCAAGATCATAGGCAATAATATCAAAGTTTCCAAAGATCCAAACATATTTCAGGAATTGGGGCGTTACACTCCAATCAGTAAATTCGTTAACACACAAAATCCGACAAACATGACAGAGGCAACTACTGACGTACGGTAGATTGATAGGGAGATTACCGACAACCCGAACCGCAGGTTGCTCTAACTCACCCCTTCTCCACACAAAAAAACGGACCAACCAATTTATAAACAACCACCTTCCCGCAGGTGGGCAAACGGAGAAGAATGGTGGGACGACCCCAAAGCAAAACAGCTGGTGAGCTCACCAAGAAAACAAGTAGAATTTAACAAGAGTAAATCAAACAACGTATCACCAATCACTTAACTTCTATTAAACTGCGATTTCTCGAGAAGGCGGTCTCCCGAACCGTCTGCTGCCAGCCGCTTCAACGGACGCAAGAAGGCGCGCCGATCTCCCGTCTCACGGCGTCGCAGCTCGCACCGGCCAGACTGATGTCGTGGGTTGACTCCTGTTGCTCTCGTGTCGACCGCTATACACCGCGGCCACTGGACTCACGTGGCCACCTCACATGCGCCGACGCTCAAGACGGACAAGTCATCTGGTGTCGCAGTGCGCGACCGACCAACCGATCGATCCAACCGCCAATGTCCATTGCCTGAGCAAACTCGAGCAGACTGGCGACCTACTAAGATGCAGGAACTAAGCCCCGACCGGGAGACCACTCGCTGAGTTCTCTTACTGGCGGAGTGGAAAGACTCTCATTTTGCCGGCTTTAAAGGTTGATCCGAACGACAGACATACTAGCACTCCGAATGACAGACACCAACTGCCTAACAAATGCGGAGACAGACTAGCAAGCTGGGGACGAGAGACTGACCCAGACTGACAGACTGGCGAGCTCATAAAGCCCCTTAAATGCACGTCAATGCCAACAAGAGGTGATCGAGACGTGTAAGCAATGGCACCTCATACCATCACGCCGGGTAATACGCCAGTATGGCGATGACGAATACACGCTTCCAAGGTGCGTTTACCGCGATGTCGCCAAACACGGATGCGATCATCATGATGCTGTAAACAGAACCTGGATTCATCCGAAAAAATGACGTTTTGCCATTCGTGCACCCAAGTTCGTCGTTGAGTACACCATCGCAGGCGCTCCTGTCTGTGATGCAAACGTCGTCGAACTGTTCCTGCAGATGGTTGTTGTCTTGCAAACGTCCCCATCTGTTGACTCAGGGATCGAGACGTGGCTGCACGATCCGTTACAGCTATGCGGATAAGATGCCTTTCATGTCGACTGCTAGTGATACAATGCCGTTGGGATCCAGCACGGCGTTCCGTAATACCCTCCTGAACCCACCGATTCCATATTCTGCTAACAGTCATTGGATCTCGACCAATGCGAGCAGAAATGTCGCATACGATAAACCGCAATCGCGATAGGCTACAATCCGACCTTTATCAAAGTCGGAAACGTGATGGTATGCATTTCTCCTCCTCACACGTGGCATCACAACGTTTCACCAGTCAACGCCGGTCAACTGCTGTTTGTGTATGAGAAATCGGTTGGAAACTTTGCTGATGTCAGCACGTTGTAGGTATCTCCACCGACGCCAATCTCGTGTGAATGCTCTGAAAAGCTAATAATTTCCATATCACAGCATCTTCTTCCTGTCGGTTACATTTCGCGTCTGTAGCACGTCATCTTCGTGGTGTAGCAATTTTAATGGCCGGTAGTGTAATATTGAGCTACATATAACGTACAAGCTTTGACACTTCTATTCACGTCTTTAGTCCTGTTGCTTCTGTAGAACTGGGCCGCGACCAGTCTAGCGTGTTGCTAATGTTTTCTCCGCATACGGGCCGCTGCTGCCGCGTTGTCTTCCTGTACAGAGTTCGGTCAGCTGACGTCTTGTCTCTGCCCTCTCTGCTCTCTCGTTCCCGACTGGCGTACCTGCGCTTGACTTAACGTCGTAACGGAAGTTAAAGGAATTCTTCTATGATCATCACCCACTCCCACAGATAATACCGCTCTTTTGCAAATACATCGGAATTTATTGATAACTGGACGTATGATATCGATGGACTGAGTGAGCTGAGTCAAGAAAAGAATGAAACCTGAAGCAGGCAACAGCGTAACGCGTTTCAGCGGGGGCAGTGGACTTCAACTGAGCGCAGATTGAGATGATTCCGCAGTAAGAGAACGCGACACGAACGTTCCGTTGTGAAGACGGCTGCGCTTACAGACAGAATGGACGAACACCGAGACTCGACGTCTACACCAGTGTGCCCCTGCGCTCCCCCACCAACACCCACGTTGCGTTCCCCCGCCTGCCGGCTGGAGTGGCCGAGCGGTTCTAGGCGCTTCAGTCTGGAACCGCGCGACCGCTACAGTCGCCGGTTCGAATCCTGCCTCGGGCATGGATGTGTGTGATGTCCTTAGTTAGGTTTAAGTAGTTCTAGGGCACTGTGTAAGTAGGCTGTTTAGGTTTTTTTATTGGTAACGCCACCTCTGTATGAAAATCACTGGCTGTGCTGTGTGCAGTCCGTGGCTGCTTTGCATTGTTGTAATACTCGCCATTGTAGTGTTACGCAGCTGGCTGTGAACAGCGCGTAGCGTTGCGCAGTTGGAGGTGAGCCGCCAGCAGTGGTGGATGTGGGGAGAGAGATGGCGGAGTTTTGAAATTTGTCATGAATTGCTATATTTATATATGATGATATCAAGGTAAATACATTGTTTGTTCTCTATTAATATCTTTCATTTGCTAACTATCCCTATCAGTAGTTAGTGCCTTCAGTAGTTTGAATCTTTTATTTAGCTGGCAGTAGTGGCGCTCGCTGTATTGCAGTAGCTTGAGTAGCGAAGATTTTTGTGAGGTAAGTGAAGTAGGCTGTTTAGGTTTTTTTATTGGTAACGCCACCTCTGTATGAAAATCACTGGCTGTGCTGTGTGCAGTCTGTGGCTGCTTTGCATTGTTGTAATACTCGCCATTGTAGTGTTAGGCAGCTGGCTGTGAACAGCGCGTAGCGTTGCGCAGTTGGAGGTGAGCCGCCAGCAGTGGTGGATGTGGGGAGAGAGATGGCGGAGTTTTGAAATTTGTCATGAACTGCTATATTTATATATGATGATATCAAGGTAAATATATTGTTTGTTCTCTATTAATATCTTTCATTTGCTAACTTACCCTATCAGTAGTTAGTGCCTTCAGTAGTTTGAATCTTTTATTTAGCTGGCAGTAGTGGCGCTCGTTGTATGGCAGTAGCTTGAGTAGCGAAGATTTTTGTGAGGTAAGTGATTTGTGAAAGGTATAGTTTACTGTTAGTCAGGGCCCATTCTTTTGTAGGGAGTATTGAAAGTCAGATTGCGTTGCGCTAACAAAATATTGTGTGTCAGTTTAAGGACAGTCATGCATAATTGTTCAAAAGGGGACGTTTCAACTGATGACCTCAGATGTTGTCCCATACTGCTCAGAGCCCTTTGAGCCATTTTTTTGTTCCCCCGCCACCAGCACGGCGCCCTGTTCCGGAGACGCAATTTGCATACTCGTACTACTGGCGCGAACAACAAAGATAACCGACAGCGCTTTGTCGGCAGGTAATTTTACTGGTACATACTGTTTAAACAGGTGTTGCTGCATAGATACCGATACTACTCACCTCGACATGCATCTGCAAGCAAGAATAAGCACAAGAAAAGCCCGATAAAATAGAAAATAACTTGGCAGTGTTAGGATACAGAAGCCTTCATCTGCAACTCCCGTTCGTCGAACATTTCAGTGACACGCTGACGAAACAAACACGTGACAGATCATGCAACTCTTTTTTTGGATGTTTACTATTCTTTCAGTTAGGTCAACTTGAGTTAAATTCCGCAGACCGACAAACAGTACTCAAGAATTGGTCGATGGAGTGTTTGAATCTCCTTCGTGTATTACACTTACTCCGCGTCGCTCCCCTCTACGCCCCCCCCCCCACTACCCCCCCCCCCCCCTCTCCAGCGCTTCTGCCGCCGCCTTCTGGAGCGGAAGTTGCTCTCGACCGAAGTCGTGACTGCCGGCCGGAGTGGCCGAGCGGTTCTGGGCGCTACAGTCCGGAACCGCGCGACCACCGCGGTCGCAGGTTCGAATCCTGCCTCGGGCATGGATGTTTGTAGTGTCCTTAGGTTAGTTAGGTTTAAGTAGTCCTAAGTTCTAGAGGACTGATGACCACAGCAGTTAAGTCCCATAGTGCTCAAAGCCATTTGAACCATTTGAAGTCGTGACTTTAGTTGGCTTAGTGCCGGCTATCTTGCTTCACTGCCAGTGAAGCCACGATTTATCCATCAGGCCGACAGCCACTCGTAATCCTAAAGCCTCCTTTGGATTTCAGTCCCAAAACGTCGAGGTCAGTTTTATAACTTCCGTATACTTCATACGTCATTGAGTCTCCTGCAGCTATGCAATGTGTGGCACCGCAGCTTTCCTTGGTTTCTTGAGTTGAGAGCGACTTCTGTGTTGCTGGCATCTTTCTTCGACTGTCTTCGCGACGTATGCCTCATCGCATTTGCATGGGATACGGTGCACACCCCGTTTACAGAGCTCCTGATCATTCATCATTGTGCCTAACAGCGCACGGAAAACGCGTTGATATTGTTGTCATAGGATACTATTTTTCAGTCTTTTTTCAAGGGAACAGTTTTGCACGACAGAACATTTAAAGGAAGATGCCAATTTGAAACGTTATCGATATCTGACTGAATATTTATGCAACTTTCTTCGGACAGTACTTCTTTACAGATAACTGCACCATTTCAAAAAAGTCGAAAATTACTGTTAGTAATTAGTCAGAAAAGTCGTAAATGTAAAACACCAAAAGCAGGGATTCCGACACACTTCCCTAAGTAAGAACTGAAGCTACTCGCTTGCTGAAATGTGGCATGTGAAACTCCGGAAGGGAGGTCAGTAGCTTGCATCTAAAATTTCCTTACGAGTTGGATGCTGTTCGGTTGCCTTCACTATTTGTACTCGTGATCGCATTCGGCATTAGTCCACTATGCTGTTCAGTAATACTGGCCATCCTACTTTGGCGAGAGTGTTTAACCGAATTAGCGAGTCTCACTGCATAGCCCCTTGTCGTGTAACCTCAGGATATATGTGATTTTAATGTACAAAACCAGCTTTACGTACGCTGCAAATACTTACCACATTATCTGAATGACAGGGATACAGGCAATTTATTGTTTCGAAAGGCTGAGTCGTTAAACTTATCCGTCACACCTGGTGTATGTTGATTTACATGGGTCGTATTGCTTCGTTTCGATTATTTCACATTTCGGAGAGTGACTTTGCTGTTGCCGACGACGCAGGGTGGCAATCTGACTATAGGCAATGAACCTAGTGCAAGAAGAAAGGCTCTATTTTGATCAGTATTGAAACAATTAATTTAGCGGGAATAAACATTAATTTCTTCACTTATTTAGTAAGTTCAAAAAATGGTTCTGAGCACTATGGGACTTAACATCTGAGGTCATCTGTCCCCTAGACGTAGAACTACTTAAACCTAAGTAACTTAAGGACAGCACACACATCCATGCCCGAGGCAGGATTCGAACCTGCGACCGTTGCAGCAGCGCGGTTTCCGACTGAACCGCCTAGAATCACTCGGCCACAATGGCCGGCCTATTTAGTAAGATCTTAGTGCAGAAACATTTACGCGTAAAATGCAAGCGAATGACATGCCCAATAAAGTTATGTTAGCAAATTCACAGTTTTACAGGAAAAACAATGCGCCTTCTAAAGGATCTGCAGACGAGATGTAACATCGCCGGTGTCACGAAGCAACATGCATTTTAGATCATCTGGGGATGTGGGCTCAGTGACATGAACACGATCCTTTAGATATCCCCACAAAAAGAAATCTAATGGTGTTAAATCGATCGACATTGCGGGCCATGAATGAGGACCGTGGCGCTCCAACCACCTTCCTGCAAACCTGTTGTTTAGTTCTTCCACAACAACACGCGCACAATGGGCTGGGTGACCATCGTGCTGCATCCACATATGGATTCTCGTGTGTAGACACACATGTTCAAGGAGACTACCCAAACTGTGTACTATAAACGTGTGAAATAACTCACCTGTCAGTGTTCCAGGGAAGTAGTGTGGGCCGATGATTTCATCCCCAAGGATTCCACACCATACATTAATAGACCACCTACGTGACGATCGACAGGTTGTACCCACCGAGGATTTTCTGCGGCCCAGTAGTGCACGTTTAGGTGATTCACTGCACCGTAACTTGTGAACGTGGACTCATCAGAGAACATAGCACCTTGTAAAGACTCCAGCGCTAAATTACGCATGACCCATTCACAGAATATAACTCTTGCACGGAAATCGTTCTCATGCATCTCCTGGGTCAGTGACAGGCGGTACAGGTGAAACCTGTGGCCGTGTACTATACGCCACACATATGTGAGACTGACACCAGCGACTGCAGCAACGGCTCGTAAGCTGACATGAGGATCGTGGTGTACTGCAGCTAAAATAAACATCTCCGTCTCCTCATTTCTTGCAGTTCTTCGTCTTTTACTGCGCCGCATTACCAAGCTGCCTGTTTCCCGAGGTCGCTGTTCGGCACGTAAGAACGTAATGGCTGCCGGAGGGCCTAGGATATCTCACGGCGTACCCCATGGCTGCTTCAGTGGCATCGTGTCGGCACTCGCTGAGCATCAGCAACATGTCAACGTACTCGTTGTTCGAGTGTGCCGTCTTCATCCGATGTCAGTAACTGTGGTATATTGAGCCCCGTTTGCTTGTGTGGCTCGAACTGTCGGGTATGCGGCCGTGTGCGGCAGTCTTAACAGAGCATAGAGGAAGCTTCTCGCCCAGTGACACCGGCGACATTGCAAATCGCCGCACCACATTTAGAAGGCGCACTGCGTTATGCGCAGCGTGTGTAGTATCTGCCCCTGAAACTTTGAAGGGCTGTAGCTCCCAAACTAATAGGAATGTAATTTAAACTGATGTATACACAGCTGGTGTTACTGATTCCAGTGCACGATAGAAACTGTGGTGTCACCGCCAGACACCACACTTGCTATGTGGTAGCCTTTAAATCGGCCGCGGTCCGTTAGTATACGTCGGACCCGCGTGTCGCCACTATCAGTGATTGCAGACCGATCGCCGCCACACGGAAGGTCTGGAGAGACTTTCTAGCACTCGCCCCAGTTGTACAACCGACTTTGCTAGCGATGGTTCACTGACAAAATACGTTCTCATTTGCCGAGACGATAATTAGCATAGCCTTCAGCTACGTCATTAGCTACGACCTAGCAAGGCGCCATTATCAGTTGCTATTGATATTGTAAAGAATATACAGACAAGAGCTACGTTCAACATTAATGGATTAAAGTCAAGTATTCCACCATCTGCGTCCGTTTTTCTAAGTTCTCATTTCCTTGTCCTGTTCCAGACGTCACGCCAGCCTGCGTGAGCTTAAACGCGTGCCTTTCGGCTTCCTCCAAACTCCGTGGGTTGGCTCCTGCCAATCCACAACAGAAACAACTATTGTTCCATTTAAAAAAATGCATCCTTTTGCTGTAACTCTTTGGACAATAACATAAACTATGTTCATAGCTCTGCAGACAGTGTAACGTTTCTTATGGTGACTCAACACAATAAATATTTCCGTCGCCTATTACTTCGTAACTTCAGGGGCAAACACATTTAGTGAAACACCCTGTGTTAGTAAACGGTAGGGTAATTGGTAGTGTTGGTATCATTGAAAGGCAAACAAACACAAATGAACGTGTGAGAGAGAAACTGGGAGCCGACAAATTATCTTGGCTTTTTTTTATTTGTTTTTTTTTTTTTTACACATAATTAGAACTGCACATCCTGCAATGTTAGTCCTTTCTTTAATTTATATAATTACGAAATAAAAATTGCGTTTTAAAGTAATAAAAATTAGTTGATTGCGTAACTTCAATGCTTTTATGTAACAAAAGCAATTACTTTGATGCAAGTATGGATTACATGCACAACATAAAAAATTTATATAATTATTATTGTTATTTTGTACTCAACAGAAAGTCTGTTATAATGAAAGGCAAGTGTTTCCTGTTGTTTTTGAATAACAGAAACATTTTTTATATAAGCTTGATGAAGTATAGAAGGGCTGTTTGATGTGTTTTTGTACTGCATTTTTTAATTTTACCTTTTTTTTAGGAAAAGGTGTTTTCTAGTGCTATATAATCGATCTATATTTTTTTAAATTTTTACTATAACATCACTAAGTTTCATGTTACAAATCAACAATTTTCGAATATAACCTGATTAAACATCGACAGTTTAAATTTCACTGTAAATATTAGTTACCTTTAAGTAGCAGATAGGAGGACAAATACGTACAACAAAAATGTTCTACAAGTTATGCAGCTCTTTATATACCCTCACTCATTCTCTACATGGTTCACCGCTTCCATTTTCTAGGGCGATGTAGTAAAACACTGACCACATAGGCAAACAAAGGAATTGAAATGAGGTGACACCTGATAGATATGCAACACACCTAACGTGCAAGTAACGCGGTTATGAATTTAACTGATCAAGCCTACTATGAAAACAAGCTGTGGTCTACGCTTATTTATGGTAGTCTACTGTAGAGAAAGGTTGTTTTAAAACGCTAGTGTTGAGGCACTACAGAATTCAGTCTGGTAATAGAGGCAAAGCGGGTTCAAATGGATGTAGGTCGCAATATCTATACGGAGATGAAGAGGCATAGGTTAGGCTAGTGTGGAGATAAGAGCCAAAAATGTCTTCGGACTGAAGACCAAAGCAACAACGACGACAATAACAGCAACAACGAAGCATCATATGAGTAACGTCAGCAGTGCAGACTCGCTGGGGCCGGCAGGTATCGCGCGAGCCGTACCAGTTGCGCCCCGGCAAGTGGCCGCTCGCATCGATTGTCGGCTGCGGTGGTGTGCGGGGGTGTTGCAGGGGGTGGTCAGTGTCGGCCGTGCCTGGCACCAGCCCGTGTGGGGGAGGAGGGGGAGGGGGCACTGACCAGCGGCGACGGCGCGGCCAGGCACCGGCAGGGACCGACCGCGGCTCCAGCCGGGCCGTAGCGGAGCTCAGGCCTGCCACCCTACGGCTCCTCGGACAGTGATTCACGCCCGACACACGGCAGCTAATTGAGCCGTCGCGTGACCAGGGCCGCCACAACAGCCCCGTCCCGTTACTGGCCTTGTACCAAAGGGCATTCTGGCCGCAAAACTGTACACCAATGGTTTCCGTAAAAACTACACCACTTGAAATACAGATGTAAAAGTTGTAGACCTAATTTATCGATTCCGGTATTTAATACCGCAACTTGCCACCTGCAGTACGGAACCTGTTTATTTAAGAGCGCTGATCAATACAGATTTAGACTGATTTTTCCTTTACACAGGCGGGGGCAAATAAAAGTGGCTGGTCAACAGAGTTCAAAAATGTTCAGATGTGTGTGAAATCTTATGGGACTTACCTGCTAAGGTCATCAGTCCCTAAGCTTAGACACTACTTAACCTAAATCATCCTAAGGACAAACACACACACCCATGCCCGAGGGAGGATTCGAATCTCCACCGGGACCAGCCGCACAGTCCATGACTGCAGCGTTTTAGACCGCTCGGCTAATCTCGCGCGGCTCAACAGTGTTCCACGATACAAAAACACAGTAGAAGAAAGGAAATACAGTACTAACCTGTCTATAGCAGATGCTGAAAGTGGTCACCATTCAATCCTGGACCACCTTTGGCACCGGGTTAGCAAACTGCGGAAGCTGGGTCGAAGGTGGGCTGCTGGAACTGCTGCCAGCTCATCCGAATGAGGGTTGTTGCGACACACTTAGACATGAGTGTTCCTCTCAAAGCAAGCGCACACTGACATTTCAGGTGACCTGGGTGGCTGCGTAGGGCTGCGACCAGATTGATCTCTGCTAACGACACTGTCAGGCGTCAAGATCGTGCAAATGTGTTCCAAGGTTCTGCCGGCTGTATGGGCAGCTGCTGCATCCTGTTGGAGACAACTGTAGATCTGTTCCACCTTAGTTAATACTGCCATAAACGAAAATGTAGGCCATGTACACTATGTGATCAAAAGTATCAGGACACCTGGCTTATAAGTTCGTGGCGCCCACCATCGATAATGCTGGAATTCAATATGGTGTTGGCCCACCCTTAGCCTTGATGACTCTCGCAGGCATATGTTCAGTCACGTGCCGGGAGGTTTCTCGGGGAATGGCAGCACATTCTGCACGGAACGCTGCACTGAGGAGAGGTATCGATGTCGGTCGGTGAGGCCTGGCACGAAGTCGGCGTTCCAAAACATCCCAAAGGTGTCTGTAGGATTCAGTTCAGGACTCTGTGCACGTCAGTCCATTACAGGGATGTTATTGTCGTGTAACCACTCCGTCACAGGCCGTGAACACGTGCTCGATCGTGTTGAAAGATGGAGTCGCCATCCTCGAATTACTCTTCAACAGCGGAAAGCAAGACATCAATGTAGGCCTATGCTGTGATAGTGCCACACAAAACAACAAGGGTGCAAGTCCCCTCCATGAAAAACACCACCACACCTTAACACCACAGCCTCTGAATTTTACTGTTTACACCACACACTCTTGCAGATGACGTTCATCGGGCATTCGCCATATCCACACTCTGTCATCGGATCGCCACATTGTGTACCGTGATTCGTCATTCCACACAACGTTTTTCCACTGTTCAGTCGTCGAATGTTTACGCTCCTTACACCAAGCGAGGCGTCGTTTGGCTATACCGACCTGATGTGTGGCTTATGGGCAGCCGCTCGAGCATGAAATCAAAGTTTTCTCACCTCCCGCCTGTCTGTACTTGCAGTGGATCCTGATACAGTTTGGAATTCCTGGGTGATGGTCTGGATACATGTCTACCGATTACACATTACGACCCTCTTCAACAGGCGGCGGTCTCTGTCAGTCAACAGACGAAGTCGGCCTGTACGCTTTTGTGCTGTACGTGTCCCTTCACATTTCCACTTCACTGTCACATCGGAAACGGTGGACCTAGGGATGTTTAGGAGTGTGGAAATCTCGCGTAGAGACGTATGACATAAGTGACACCCAATCACCTGACCACGTTCCATATCGTGAGTTCCGCAGAGGGCCCCATTCTGCTCGCTCAAGACGTCTAATGACTACTGAGGTCGCTGACATGGAGTACGTGGCAGTAGGTGGCCGCACAATGCACCAAATATGAGAAACGTATGTTTTTAGGGGTGTCCGGATTGTTTTGATCACATAGTGTAACTCGCCGAAGTCATAGTCTGATGAAAAAAGAAGGGACAACAATCCGACGTGCAGACATTGCACGCCAAATCTCAAACACTAAGCTTCTCAGCAAACTGACCACATCGTTTCAACTACTTTATTGTCACGTAACTTTCCACAACGAACACCCGATGCTCCACTGTGAGTACATCGTCCCCTTTGCACTGCTGCACTCACAGTGACACAACGCTTTGTATCACATGGCGGACTGCACGTCGTGTGCTTGTCACGTGGTGTGGTATATGCATACATTCCCCTCCAGTCGTATCCACTCGTATGGGCCACTTTGCCACATACTGTACACAGCTGGGCAACGTTAATCAAAAAGATAACTTCGCTAACCGTTGCTAAGGAAATCAACATGGCGAAACGTCGAAGCGTTTCTTTACAGGAGATTTATCGGGAGTTAAATTTAATGGTTAACTGGCAATAGTAAACTTTATGTTGTGGGTGTAGTGAAGTGCGCAAGTGAATCAAAAGTGTTACCATTCCCTAAATGAAAGTGTTTTGGTGGGGGAAGTGTAGATTGGATATCGAAGATGAATGAAAAAAAAAAAAAACAGTTTAATTATTTAATCATTTAGTTTTATAATTATTTAGTAATCAATGTTGAATCGGCGGAAAATCAAAATACAGGAGAATCAGATAGTATCTGATGTAAAGTGCGTATTTATGAACATCAACACGTTATTCATCCGACAGCGAAACTCGTTTACAAGACAAAATGTCTTTGCCCACTGAATAAAGTAGTTGGACTGCACCACTCGAGGGTATAGCGTTACTACATTTATTAGTAATGTTCTTCTTCTTAGAGTTTTCCAACGACACAATACTTCAAAATTAAGCAGCTATGCAATAGAATATTAATATAATGTTCTCTTGCTTTACACTATAAAATAAAGAAGTAATCTTCTTCCATAAATTTTAATAAACTGATAGCAAACGTTATTATTTTTTGCCAACATCAGCCTTATTGTTTACATTATTGCAAAAGTCGAAACAAATGGAGTTCAAGTATAATTTTTTATAAAATAGAAAAAGTACGAATAACTCAATTTGTGTATATATTATTGTAGTAATTTAAAAATACCTTTACGTTGTTTTACATAATCAAATAAATGGAACTGTTTATCTTCTTATCTAACGTGCTTTTTTTAATCATATGAAGCACATAAACGAAATGTAAAGGAACCATGTTCCAAAAAAAAGTTTACTATACATTGATCCACAGTAGCGTGATACGCGGCTGCCAATCGCTGCAGTGACAGAAGACTCTTCAGTGCTTCCCTGTCCTATACTTTTACCTATGTTGCTGCTACTGGCTCCACTGTAGATATCTCAATGACTAAGATTGAGTTTTATTTTTCGCTTTCTCCACCGGAACCAGCCTTCACTGATTCTCCAAATCGTAATTACCGCGCTTCAAGTGCTCACCTTTATGTGTTATTCAAATTGGGAAGACTTCAAGTGTGAGCCTTAATTACTGATTTTAGTCCGCCACCGGTAGCTGAGTGATCAGCGAAACAGAACGTCAATCCTAAGGGCCCGGGTTAGATTCCCGGGTGTCGGAGATTTTCTCCACTCAGGGACTGGGTGTTGTGTTGTCCTAATCATCATCATTTCATCCCCATCGACGCGCAAGTCACCGAAGTGGCGTCAACTCGAAAGACCTGCACCAGGCGAACGGTCTACCCGACGGGAGGCCCTAGTCACACGACATTAACATTATTGATTTTTTAGGCAAGCACAGTTTACAGTCGAAAAGTATTTATTGTCACGACCTGGATGCAAAATTAACATAATAGCTTTAATGTAGCCACGGATTGTGATGAGTTGTAGAGCAAGAATGCGATTCCATGATTTAGTTTCCAAAGTCAATCCATCAACAAAAAGAGGTACTGAAAGCGAACTCAGTAAACAAACAACAATAATCTGCCAACATCTATATAGTTATTCTCGCTCGTACTCGATTACTTACACCAATCGCGCACACCTGACGTAACCACACACCTACTGAACCCGAACTTGGCAGGAGATGATTTCCGGCGAGGACTCTTTTTTATCATAAATTGCAGGTACCTAATTATCGATTAACGGGCTCAAAGAAAGTTATCGGAAGTTAAAGAGTCCGTTAACGTTTTAAAAATAACTTAAGTGTTTATTAGTTACTCGACAAGTTAACTCCTTTAAGTAAAGGTTAAAAGTCTTCTGCCCAGCTATACGTCCCGAAAACTAGAGCGAGTTTTATGTACGAGGCCTGTTCAGAAAGTAAGCTCCGATTGATTGCCAAATTGAAACCACAGTGAACATCAGAAATGTTTTACTTGTAACAATTAGCTACACTTTTCAGCTACTTCTCTACGTAGTCGCCGTTCTGACTTAGACTTTTGTCATAGCGTTGTACCAACTTTTCAATAGCCTCATCATAGAAGGCAGCCGCCAGTGCTTTCTGCCAATTCTCCACGCTGGCCTACACCTCGTTGTCTGTGTCAAAATGTTATCTTCAAAGACAGCGGTTCATGTGACCAGAGATGAAACTCAGGGGGAGACAATTGCGGACTGTATTGTGGGTAATCTAACATTTCCATTTGAAAACGATGCAGGAGCATCTTCATTGCCCCTGCAGAATGCGGCTGAGAATTGTCGTGAAGACGAAACAGCACGACAGTTATGTAATGTTAGCTGCATAGCTTTAGGCGAAATTTCTCACCAGGCCCTCGTACTTGGCGGCAGACACTATTTTCTAGACATCTTTACGCACTCACTGCGAGCTCAGAAATGAGAAGAGCGACGTGATGCTAACTGGGGTTATACTAGAGACACTACCCAACACATCAGTGCAAAGCTTTATCGGATTTTCATAGTCGTATCCATTTCGCGACCGATCGGAGCTTACTTTCTCAACGCCCCTCATATAATGTCCGTAGACGGCAGCACTCTCGTGTCCTTAGGATGGCATTAAAGTCCTGTTCTGTAGACGGTCTTTCCATATCGCATACCAAACAACGGAGGTGACGCGAGAGGAGTAGTATGGTACAATAAAGTTCTGTGTTCGTTTAACCCACATAGGTGCTGATTCTTACGAAATGCTGGAGGAAGTGTACGATGAAGGTGCACTACAGTGTTCAGGTGGTTCAAGGGTTTCATAGAAGGCCGATTTGTCTGCGTTAAGCAAGGTGGGCCTGGTGTTTCAGCTTTTGCTGTGGCTGAACTCAACATCAACACAGCTACTGTGCTCGTTCGTGAGGTGGGCGGCTAACATTACATATCCTCAGTTAAACGTTGAGAATTTCATATGGCAGTGTCTTTACGATTAAGGTCGATTATCTCCCTATGACCCGAGTCTGTTCCCGTTGGGTGCCACGCCTGTTGACTCTGAGCAGAAGGCTCCGCGAATGGAGACAAGCCAAGTAACGCTGCGTCTCTTTGCTGAAGGAGGGGATACTGTTCAGGAATCGATAATCATCGGTGATGGTCAGGGATGAATCATTATGATCCTGAAAGAAAACGAGCCAGCAAAGTGTGGAAATCGCCAAGTTCTCGAACACCGAACAAGGCGAAAGTTGTTGCATCTGCAGGAAAAGTGATTTCTTTTAATGTCATGGAATGATTTAGCAGAATGTCCGCCCCCGGTAGCTGAGTAGTCAGCGCGACAAAATGTCAATCTTATGGGCCCAGGTTCGATTACCGGCTGGGTCGGAGATTTTCTCCGCTCAGGGACTGGGTGTTGTGTTGTCCTAATCATTATCATTTCATCCCAATCGATGCGAAAGTCGCCGAAGTGGCGTCAAATGGAAAGACTTGCACTCGGCGAAGGGTCTACCCGACGGGAGGCCCTAGCCACACGACATTTACATATTTAGCTGAATACGTTTCTACCTACACAACAGTACTGCCTAAACGTAGGAAGCACATTGCAAGGAAGCGACCAGAACTTTCTCGGACTGGATGGGACTTCATCATGACAATGCATCATCTCACGTCCCAAATAAAGCCATGCAGGTCTGGCTCAGTTCAAGATTGCCTGTGTACCGCATCTCCCTTACATCCTAGATCTTGCACCTCTCTGACGCACAGTCATTTTGACTTGGTTTGGAGTGCGACTAGTAAGTGAAGTTGTCCTACGAATTTTCAGTTGCGTTTTTATAATACTTGGTGAATTTCAAAACCAGATAAGTCGGTAACAGTGAATGCTTTGGAGATCAAGACCGCAACTTTGTGTTAAGAAGTCTGCGCCCAAGTACAGGTCGCAGCGCGGTGTTCGGGACGCGCAGACCACCTGCCGGACTCATTTCATATGAGAACAACGTACGCAAGTCTCGCGCCGTGCCACTTCACTGGTGCTCTGATCTGCTGTCAATTTCTAGGATTATTTCGAAAGAAACACAAATGAACGTAACAGCTGTTGTCGTGAACGGCTCACCCAAAAACGGTCGGATTGACATATTTAGTGCGTGTACTCGTTGGGTTTTGCAGTTTGCTGTAATTCCGCTACAACCGTGTCGTGTTTGTTGAGTGAGGAAGAAATTTTGAAAAGTCATGAGGAAGAAATTTCTCAATAACTCAATTCACACTTTTTGTTGGGAGGATAGTTATAGTTTCTGTCATCATTATTTTAAAACTTGTAATGTATCAAAGAATGAAAGTAAATATGAAAAATAAAACTTAATGCTTGCCTCTTCTTTTTAATATGTTACATACGCGTTAGTAAAGCTTTAAAATATGGTTCAAATGGCTCTGAGCACTATGGGACTTAACTTCTGAGGTCATCAGTCCCCTAGAACTACTTAAACCTAACTAACCTAAGGACATCACACACATCCATGCCCGAGGCTGGATTCGAACCGTAGCGGTCGAGCGGTTCCAGACTATAGCGCCTAGAACCGCTCGGCCACCCCGGCCGTCTAGCTTTAAAAAAACAGCAGTTTCCATGGCTCACTATCCTTCTAAGTGGACGGTCTCCAAACTGTTAATCGCACAGTCTTAAACGAAACGTAATCTTAAGGTACGTGCCATTCGCTATACGTTGGTTGTATAATACGTTTAAATCCGTTAGTTATTACGCTGTACAAAAGTTGCTAACCAGGAGTGTGTTCGTGAGGTGGAACGGGATGTGGCTGAATGGAACAGTGTGCCGTTCTGTCCAATAAGCCTATATATTTCTTTACTTTTCTTGACTTTCCATGCAGTGTGAACTAACGTTAGAAATACTGACAGGCTGTAATTGGATGTTAAATAAATAAAAAATGTCGGTTTCAGCTCCTTTACATTCTGAAATGGGAATTTTCAAACCAGCTAAGAATTTAACGTACCCAAATCAACGTTAGGGAAGATACGGTTGTAACGCTAAGATTAGTCGCCATTACACAGTTGATAAATCGAGTAGAAAATTCAAAAATATCGCCGCAGGACATGAAGATGATCTGACAGCATGTCTGTAATCAGTGTAGAGCAGGCTCTTTAGTCCAGCGATGAAACGTCTCCTTATCTCATTATCTGCCTATCAGCTGACGGAAAGAAATACTCTACTGGCCATTAAAATTGCTGCACCACGAAGATGACTTGCTACAGATGCGAAATTTAACCGACAGGTAGAAGATACTGTGATATGCAAATGATTAGCTTTTCAGAGCATTCACACAAGGTTGGCGCCGGTGGCGACACCTACAACGTGCTGACATGAGGGAAGTTTCCAACCGATTTCTCATACACAAACAGCAGTTGACCGGCGTTGCCTGGTGAAACGTTGTTGTGATGCCGCGTCTAAGGAGGAGAAATGCGTACCATCACGTTTCCGACTTTGATAAAGGTCGGATTGTAGCCTATCGCGATTGCGGTTTATCGTATCGCGACATTGCTGCTCGCGTTGGTCGAGACCCAATGACTGTTGGCAGAATATGGAATCGGTGGGTTCGGGAGGGTAATACGGAACGCCGTGCTGGATCTCAACGGCCTCGTATCACTTGCAGTCGAGATGACAGGCATCTTATCCGCATGGCTGTAACGGATCGTGCAGCCACGTCTCGATCCCAGAGTCAACAGATGGGGACTGGGGACGTATGCAAGGCAACAACCATCTGCACGAACAGTTCGACGACGTTTGCAGCAACATGGACTATCAGTTCGGAGACCGTGGCTGCGGTTACCCTTGGCGCTGCATCACAGACAGGAGTGCCTGCGATGGTGTACTCAACGAAGAACTTGGGTGCACGAATGGCGAAACGTCATTTTTTCGGATGAATCCAGGTTCTGTTTACAGTATCATGATAGTCGCATCCGTGTCTGGCGACATCGCGGTGAACGCACATTGTAAGCGTGTATTCGTCATCGCCATACTGGCGTATCACTCGGCGTAATAGTGTGGGGTGCCATTGGTTACACTTTCGGTCACCTCTTGTTCGCATTGACGGCTCTTTGAACAGTGGACGTTACATTTCAGATGTGTTACGACCCGTGGCTCTACTCTTCATTCGATCCCTGCGAAACCCTACATTTCAGCAGGATAATGCACGACCGCATGTTGCACGTCCTGTACGGGCCTTTCTGGATACAGAAAATGTTCGACTGCTGCCCTGGACTGCACGTTCTCCAGATCTCTCACCAATTGAAAACGTCTGGTCCATGGTGGCCGCACAACTGTCTCGTCACAATACGCCAGTCACTACTCTTGATGAACTGTGGTATCGTGTTGAAGCTGCATGGGCAGGTGTACCTGTACACGCCATCCAAGCTCTGTTTGACTCAATGCCCAGGTGTATCAAGGCCGTTATTACCGCCAGAGGTGGTTGTCCTGGGTACTGATTTGTCAGGATGTATGCACCCAAAATTGCGCGAAAATATAATCACATGTCAGTTCTAGTATAATATATTTGTCCAACGGATAACCGTTTATCATCTGCATTTCTTCTTGGTGTTGCAATTTTAATGGCCAGTAGTGTGTCTTACCACACAGGACTGGCAAGGAACTTCTTCAGCAGGAATCGTTTATAGGATATATGTCGGACGTTGTCTATTCCGAAACCGGAAAAGACATCTGGTGCACGTGCCGTGGAATTCAATAAAGTAACAATAACAGTTATTTAATCTTAAGCCCTAACCACACAGAAAACAATGGTTAGGGCGACAAGCATTAAAAATAATTGTACATTTTTCAAATTGACACTACAATATTTACTTATTGTTAACGACGTTTTTTTAAGATTCCGTATTCCTTAGTCTAAATTGTTGATTAATCAAAGTTTGTGTTTTATTTTTAAGATGATACTAGTTCTAATTTCAACACTGATGCAGTGATTTCACAAGAAATTGCCTTTTTCCATTCTGCCCCGTGATGTGGGGCAGAACGATAAATATACAAGCGTTTCTTTGAAAAAATGTATAAAATAGGCAACATATTGTTTTAAGTGATTTTTAAGCAAGGTTCGTTAGGTTATAGTATAGTTTTAAGAAATGGTATTTGCCGTTCCTTTATTTCACAAAAATTATTAAACGTTAGGTATCCCGCTGCGCCCCTAGCACATGAGAACACGAGACGTACCGTTATGCCAGCAGAGTTCCTTCAGCCACTACCGGTGCCAGCTGGAGCCATGCCGGACGACCCCCTTGATGCAAGAAGTAACACCGCCTTTCCTTTCCAAAAACAATGGAAGATGGGACCTCTGCCTAGGGTGGCGCCTTACTCGCGAAGGTGGTCATCTGATTCGTCGCTGAACACAACGCGGCGCCATTTGTCGGCAGTCATGCTTCCCGCTCACGCACCGCTGCAAACCCAGCGGTTTGTGTAGCGTTGTTAACGACAGCCTTCGCCTGAGACGGTAATCGCCTACAGAGGCCGCTGCTGGACCTCCGACACCCGGTTCGGAATGACAGAATTTTGCAAGGAATCCATTACTGTTTCTCGGATGGCAGGCACAATTGGGACGGGTTTACGATGTGCTTGGTGCACAATAGGGCGATCCTGCTCTGCGGTGGTCACATGTAGCCAGTTGGTCAGTTGCGACAGAGGGAATTGATTAGGTTGTTGGTTGGTTCTTCAGCCGTCCCTAGGTCGTGTTGCAAGTCGATTGCTTAGTGTTACGCTTGGCTGCCTGTCTCACCTAAACTGTTGTTAGTGCCGGCCGTGGTGGCCGAGCGGTTCTAGGCGCTACAGTCTGCATCCGCGCGACCGCTACGGTCGCGAGTTCGAATCCTGCCTCGGGCATGGATGTGTGTGATGTCCTTAGGTTAGTTAGGCTTAAGTAGTTCTAACTTCTAGGGGACTGATGACCTTAGAAGTTAAGTCCCATAGTGCTCAGAGCCATTTGAACCATTTTTTTTGTTGTTGTTAGTTTCCTCCCCAGGCAAAGCCTTCTAGATACAAGGCCTACGCACAGCGGCCATATTGGCACGTGACGTCACAAACTGTTGGCCATCTTATCTGTAGTCGGCAGTCCTGTTGGCGTGTATTTTGTGTTGAAAGTGTGTGCCACGTTAAAAAATATATATATTTCATACAATATTCGCCTACAGTTCTTCGAAGTATGGGATACAAGTGTTGCGTTCGCTTTTGCCGGGGAAATTATAAATCCCAAAAAGGCATGAAAGTGCACATCTTTCGATTTCCCAAATGTTGAAGTTGAGAAATCGCTGGATTGCAGTTATTCCCAGACAGGAATTTGTGTCTACACATCATTCAAGGGTAAGTAAATGACAAAAAATTTATATGTTACGTATTATGTACCAGAATAATTTGTTTCTTAACTCTGGACCATTGCTGCGAGGTTAATACGAAGCAACTAATGTCACACAGAATAGTTATACACTCCTGGAAATTGAAATAAGAACACCGTGAATTCATTGTCCCAGGAAGGGGAAACTTTATTGACACATTCCTGGGGTCAGATACATCACATGATCACACTGACAGAACCACAGGCACATAGACACAGGCAACAGAGCATGCACAATGTCGGCACTAGTACAGTGTATATCCACCTTTCGCAGCAATGCAGGCTGCTATTCTCCCATGGAGACGATCGTAGAGATGCTGGATGTAGTCCTGTGGAACCGCTTGCCATGCCATTTCCACCTGGCGCCTCAGTTGTACCAGCGTTCGTGCTGGACGTGCAGACCGCGTGAGACGACGCTTCATCCAGTCCCAAACATGCTCAATGGGGGACAGATCCGGAGATCTTGCTGGCCAGGGTAGTTGACTTACACCTTCTAGAGCACGTTGGGTGGCACGGGATACATGCGGACGTGCATTGTTCTGTTGGAACAGCAAGTTCCCTTGCCGGTCTAGGAATGGTAGAACGATGGGTTCGATGACGGTTTGGATGTACCGTGCACTATTCAGTGTCCCCTCGACGATCACCAGTGGTGTACAGCCAGTGTAGGAGATCGCTCCCCACACCATGATGCCGGGTGTTGGCCCTGTGTGCCTCGGTCATATGCAGTCCTGATTGTGGCGCTCACCTGCACGGCGCCAAACACGCATACGACCATCATTGGCACCAAGGCAGAAGCGACTCTCATCGCTGAAGACGACACGTCTCCATTCGTCCCTCCATTCACGCCTGTCGCGACACCACTGGAGGCGGGCTGCACGATGTTGGGGCGTGAGCGGAAGACGGCCTAACGGTGTGCGGGACCGTAGCCCAGCTTCATGGAGACGGTTGCGAATGGTCCTCGCCGATACCCCAGGAGCAGCAGTGTCCCTAATTTGCTGGGAAGTGGCGGTGCGGTCCCCTACGGCACTGCGTAGGATCCTACGGTCTTGGCGTGCATCCGTGCGTCGCTGCGGTCCGGTCCCAGGTCGACGGGCACGTGCACCTTCCGCCGACCACTGGCGACCACATCGATGTACTGTGGAGACCTCACGCCCAACGTGTTGAGCAATTCGGCGGTACGTTCACCCGGCCTCCCGCATGCCCACTATACGCCCTCGCTCAAAGTCCGTCAACTGCACATACGGTTCACGTCCACGCTGTCGCGGCATGCTACCAGTGTTAAAGACTGCGATGGAGCGCCGTATGCCACGGCAAACTGGCTGACACTGACGGCGGCGGTGCACAAATGCTGCGCAGCTAGCGCCATTCGACGGCCAACACCGCGGTTCCTGGTGTGTCCGCTGTGCCGTGCGTGTGATCATTGCTTGTACAGCCCTCTCGCAGTGTCCGGAGCAAGTATGGTGGGTCTGACACACCGGTGTCAATGTGTTCTTTTTTCCATTTCCAGGAGTGTATTAATTAGTGTGCCTCGAAAATGTTTAGTATTCCTTATCATACCTTCCAGATTATTGAATTTCCAGTACTTTTATTTGGAAGAGAAACAGAATGATTTTGTCCAGTTTTACATACACAGCTATTCGGAAATAATTTCAAATTGAGTAAACTACCTTAGAAAATTGCTTTAATGAATTCAATGTTCGACAGATTAAGTAGTATAAAAAGCAGGATTTCGATATAAGTGCATTGTGATTAAATTAATAGCAATCTGTGACACGAATTTCAGTCAAGAATATAGGAGAAACAATCTTTTCGTGTGTAAGGTTCTAAAGTTCTGGAGAAACAGGGAAATAAAATATTTTTTCGGGTTTTTTGATTTATTAAACATTATGTCAGGAGGTGCTCCATTTCGTCGAATGATTTGAGTTTCGTGTGAGGTCAGGCAATTTTGAAGTGGAGAGGAAAAGTCACGAAAATAACCAGGGAAATAAATTCTTAAATTGTGTAGGAGCTCCAGCTGCTTTATTTAAAACCGAAAACGTCTGCTTGTTGTTGCAAAATGGCTTTGAGCACTATGGGACTCAACTTCTGAGGTCATTAGTCCCCTAGAACTTAGAACTAGTTAAACCTAACTAACCTAAGGACATCACACACATCCATGCCCGCGCAGGATTCTAACCTGCGACCGTAGCGGTCTCGCGGTTCCAGACTGCAGCGCCTAGAACCGCACGGCCACTTCGGCCGGCTTTGTTGTTGCATATTGTCGATTTTTTACTGCAAGAAAACGTAGTTTATAAGGTAAAAGAGAGAATTTAAAATTACAGTTTGTATTCAAGCCTAGAAACGCGTATTTAAGGCAAATCGTCAAAATAATTTTACATCTTGAAATAACATAAGGCAGTTTTGTTCTGTCACTTCACGCAATGGTATAAATTTCCATAGTTTCACTACAAGGACACATAGAAGAGGAAAGCACGAGAGTCCCTACGCGGTCTCGGCTCTAAAACTCGTAAAGTTCGCATAGCTGCAGAGTGCTTAACAGGAGCGTTCCGATACAGTCCTGGCCATCAGTGTGTGACGTCACAAGTGTGCGCGCAGGCCTGTAGTCTAGGTGGTGTTGTCCCAGGCCAACCCATGGAACATTTCTAAGCACCACTGTTTGCTGTTTGTGATTGTCTTTTTATTTGGTCGCAGGTACTGTGCCAGGCTTTCAGCCGGATATTAATATCGTCTGTTTTATGTTCAGTATACCCGGCGGGGTCAGGGATTTTCTCTGCCTCGTGATGACTGGGTGTTGTGTGGCGTCCTTAGGTTATTTAGATTTAAGTAGTTCTAAGTTCTAGGGGACTGATGACCATAGATGTTAAGTCCCATAGTGCTCAGAGCCATTTGAACCATTTTTTTGTTCAGTATATGGCCTTCAGCCGACTTCATGACAGCTACTTTAAGATTTGGCCTTCAGCCGTGTTTTATTTAAAATCCTTGTCTGTAAGGTTTCAGTTTAATTATCTTGATTTCTTGAAACGGCCTTGAGCTGTGTTCTGTAAATGTTTATCTTAAGGTGATCTTTAATTATTCTTGAGTAATTGTTTGGGCCTTCAACCGACAAGATACATCCAGTTTTCTTAAGACGTTTTTGTTGTACTGTGTAAAAGCTTATGTTGAAAGCCTTTCTTTTATTATGTAAAATAATTTTATTGGGGTTTCAGCCGAAGAATTTATTTGAATTTTCCTTAATATGCCCCTCAGCCGAAAACTGTAAATGCTTGGCTTCTAAAGAATTTCCTTAGCTGATCTGAAATATTATTTCGTCCCTTAGCCGAGAAGATATTGAAATTTCACTTAAGTAAGTCCTTCAGCCGTTACTCTAAATCCTGGTGTTTTAAATGGAACCATTCAAACTTATTCTGGAGAAGTTACTTGGGCCCTCAGCCGTGAATTGATCTTTGTTGTTTTAAAGAGAAAATTGTGCATGGTTTGAGCAATAAAGTTGTGTTCTTGTATAACTAACAGTAATTGACCTTGGCCCCTTTCCACAACCTGATCCGCTCTGTCCTGCGAATCCAGATTTCACAAGCCATATGAACAGATAATTTTGCCTAATGACATTTCGACAGTGAAAGTAATTAACCCGAGTCAATAAAGAAAATTTATATTAAAAGGTTCCGTTTTTCAAATACATCATAAATTACGCGCATACAAGCAGTGCATCAGCCGCGCGGGATTCGCCGAGTGGTCTAAGGCACGGCAGTCATGGACTGTGAGTCTGGTCCCAGCGGAGGTTCGAGTCCTCCCTCGGGCATGGATGTGTGTGTTTGTCCTTAGGATAACTTAGGTTAAGTAGTGTGTAAACTTAGGGACTGATGACCTTAGCAGTTAAGTCCCATAAGATTTCACACACATTTGAACATTTTGAGCACTGCAACAAAAACATTATCTGCAAATCTGAACACTTCTGAGATTAATCTTTGCCACATCACATTCCCAAAATTCAACATCCTGTGCATTTGTTTCTACGCGCACTGTAATCAATTTCCAGACCGCTCAGTAGTGTGTCCAACACCAGACTCACTCACTTTGCTCTCACAGAATGCTACAACAACCTCAGCGATACTGGCAGCCAAAGATCACAGTGCATGCCCGCAGAATCTCCGTAGTGTAATGTATCGACTACTGAAAACTACCGTTGGAAAAACGTCCATAGTATGAATATGAAGTATGATACGTCGAATGAAACTATAGAGCACACATCACATTGCTTGCGTACTGAAAGTAAAACTGGAAACCTGGAACCTGAAACGCCTTATTGCAGCCACCAACGCTGCTACTGCCTAGTGTAAAATCTTTCAAAAATACGTCAGGTCCCAACAGTACTGCACTTACATTTCAATGTGTGCATCCATACAGAATGACCAAGAGGTTACCTTAAAACTTATCTTCGCTAAAAAGAACAACTTGGTGCTTGCTTCTCAATGAGAACATCGCCTTAGTGGACCCAGAACTTCCCTTGGACATGTCTGTCTTCTCATTTAATACGAAGATGTATTACTCTCTTCAAAAGGCAGAGCCTCAGCAAACTATAAATATGAGCGGGAACCTTCAAGTGCAAATCACTCATGCTGCCTGAGATGCTAATTGAGGAACACTACTCATTCTTGAAGTGCTTAGCCATCGCCGATGAGCCATTCTTTTCATTATTACGATCTTTAAAACATATTTTAAAGTTTCTTCCTGTTAGCCCTGCGTACTTCATTTCACAATCCTCACACTTTCTTTCATAAACTCCCACTTTCCCCATACAGTTCTCCCCTGTGCTAATCTTATTCTTCAGTCTCTGCTCCACTTTGGGAATAAAACTACGCCGCAAAGTCGTAAGAAGAAGGGTGTAGAATTGAAAGCAGTAAGTCAGACAGCGATAGAAAATGATTTCAAACAAATGGTTCAAATGGCTCTGAACACTATGGGACTTAACTTCTGAGATCATCAGTCCCCTAGAACTTAGAACTACTTAAATCTAACTAACCTAAGGACATCACACACATTCATGCCCGGGGCAGGATCCGACTGTAGCGCCTGGAACCACTCGGCCACTCCGGCCGGCAAAATGATTTCGCCACGGGTTTAATAGATAAGGCTGATGCAATGGTAGGGGACAGGAGCCTACAAAACGAGAAGAAAACACATAAATATAGAGTCGTGCCATATTGGGTATTGTTTCGTATAAATTGACGAGCAAAGTTGTTAATATTACATTCAGAACGGAAAACAAACTGCAGACGTCGTTACATAAGTATAGGCTTGATTTTAGGGCTTTGCTAAAACTTGGCATACTATTGAAAGATTTTGGGGCTGGCAGTAGCATCGTTGAGGGCTGTGGTTCACGTGTTACAGGTACATGAAGGCATCTGCCTTTAGTTTACAACTGAGCCTTATGAGAGTATTACGTGCCAACATAAGATATGCAACGAAGAATTTTTATGTTCAGTGGCATAAAATCTGTAAAGTATGTTATACTTATATTTAAATGGTTTAACTATTTGCAGTCGGGTGCTCAGATAACCGAAGTGGGCAATCTGCTTTCCGCAGCGCTGCGGCAAGGGCGTCTTGTTTACGTCCCGACCGCGCGTTCGCGAGTGTCCGTAGTAGTTTATTACTTCGTCGCCTCTTGTTCAGAGTCCATGGCTACCGATGCAATATGGCACATTCATACAGACAAACCACCATCAAGGTCAGTTTTCAACCCGATCATGTACGTCTGCGAGCTTTTGAGGTGGAACGAACGTTTTCTACATGACGACGTTACAAGTGATCCGCAAGACGTAATTAACATCCATCTCTCTATCACGAGCAATGTTGTCTACGTCAAGGTAGTAAGCGACGTGGTGTGCAACAGAATCGTGCGTGCTCATGCGAACGATCTTAAATTCAAACATTCTCATGGCCATGTTGGGGCGGTCTCTATCGATCAAGCAGGGCTTGGCTTCCTTATGATACGAGTTCGAAGCACCACTGGACGTAGTCACCGCGGCTTTCCAGCCTTACAGCAGAGTGGTCAGCCACATGGCTGAAAAATTGAAAGCTTTTACAACGTACCCAGTTCTTAACGGGGTACGATAGATGAAAACTGAACTGGCAAAACATGTACCATCCTACCTTGTCATCGGCGGATGTAGGGCGATTGCCATGTATGACGAACAGCCATGCACTTGCTCCGGTTGTGGCCAAGAAGGACACTTCAGGTCGGATTGTCTCCGACGATGACTTGTTCAAATCCCAACAGGCGAATCTATGACTCCTTCTACAATGATGACCCTTCCTCTCAATCATGCCGAGGTTGCACAGGTGGCCACCCTTTCCGATGCCGATCACATTCGCCCCCAACAGCGAGGCCACGGTGGCTTCTGCAATACCGGATCCAGCAATACAACGGCGCTCCCTCCAGTTGACAATCACCGACCGACCTTGGAAGAAAGCACGAATCATAGTATGGACGTTGACCCACGTGTTGTGCCGGCAGTGGCTTTTCTTCCAGACACCAGAGCAGCTGATCCTCCCACATTCGGATACTGAAACACACGTCCGTAAACAGCGTTCCCCGAGGAACCCAAGAGATGGCGGCGTGCTTGCAGCGACGGTACCGGCGGTACAGAGACCACAGTAACATCCCATCTAACAGATCGCCGTGGAGGCGGCTTCAGCCCCTCCGACCCCACAGAACAGCAGGATCACAAACAGACAGCCACTGCCGATTACCAGCCAGTAGCGTCGAAGGAGACTGTGCCGAGTGCAGCAGCAGCGACTGTGAGAAAAACTCCTTACCTATCGTGTCGGACGCCACGCGGGGGAATTCACCCGACCAGTGCTCATCATTTTTCACCATAAGTGACAGCGATGAAACAGCCTGATGTACATGCACACACCCGTTATGCTGTGGCCTTCTTCACCAGACATCACGGCGCCTAGAGTATCAGCAACGAAACTGACAGCCTGCAGCCGCGGGTTGCCCGCTTCGCAGGCACACCGGAGCACTACACAACCGACAGGCAATATTGATGAACGGCCACAACAACAACAACACAGCAAAGACACCAGCGGCCACCAGGGGCCACTACTGGCCCACATAAACACAAGGAAGAGGTCGCTGCAGATCCTGGAACTATTGTCACACGTCAAACCACGTGATGGAAAATATTTCCGAGGTACTCATCTGCCGAAGCGCTGTAAAGGCCGGCGCCGGCTTTGATCTTCTCACTGATCTCTGGATTAGGTTTGGTATATCAGAGAAGTCACTGACGGAGACTAGTAGGAAATTATTGCAGTTGTTTTTCTATATTATTCTTGTATGCAGTTGTAATTCGAAGATGGATCACTGTTGTGCGTTGGTGTTATACTTGGAGAATTTGTTTTGGTTAATTGAACAGTCCGATAAATTGTTTTTCGGACTTTGATCGTTAGTTTCTTCTGCTTACACAGACATATCACCTTACAAGGGTGTTGATGGGCAACTGGGGTGCTATGGATAGACCTCAAACTTATCGTGTTGTGCCTGTAAACATCAACACTATACGAACGCGCGCTAAGTTATCCTTGCTTAAGGATATGTTGAATTCTGCTTCCATTGATATAGCCCTTCTGCAGGAGGTGTGTGTCGACGACTTCCCACGTGTGTACAGTTACGATGCATGCGTCTCTCCAGCTACCCCCACAGGCAACGGCGTCGCTGTACTTCTTCGGGAGGGGATAAAGGTGGACAATTTCTGCCTGGGGCAAGAGGAATGGCACTCACAGTATTGGGTGTCCGCCTTATCAACATCTGCTCCATCCCGGGGCGGAGAAACGTCGCGAACGTTCACTGTTATTTCCGGAAGACGTCGCCCTGCTCTTCCTAGGCCGCCACGACCATCTGGTGTTTGGAGGTGACTACAATTGCGTACTGGCACCCAGAGGCCAACTCCCACGTCATAATCCGTGCCCGGAACTCGAGACGCTAAACCGAGACCCGCAGATGGTGGACACTTAGGAACACCTTCAAGGCCACCGACAGGGATTCGCACAGTTCGCGTGTCACTCTTCCAGTCGGCAACGACCGGATTTATGTCTCAAGCTCTCTTTCCGCTAGGGACTGTGGCCTGCAGCTTTCTCGGACCACTCAGCTTACATCTGTGCCATCACCCTACGACGGCAACAAGTGTGGAGAAGGCGCATCCCGTGGAAATTAAACGTCGCTCATCTGTCGAACCCGGATTGCCGCCAAGCCGTTAAGGATACGTGGCATTCGTGTGAAAATCGCCTCCGTAAATATCCCACAACAATCCGCTTGTAGTTGGACTGCGCTAAACCGGCACTGAGGGGAACGTTGATAACCTACGGTCGCGACCACGCTGCTTGGCGTAGACATACACTCGAGTTTTACTTCAGGGTCTGCGATGCTATGGCGCCGTCTCCGGAACGACAAACGGCGGTCCTCCGTGCTAAGGCTCAGATCATCGCTAATATGCTACGCCACCTACGGGGGGTGGACATCCGCTCGAGGACGCAGGATAGGATAGCGAGCGAAAGCCCATCTGTGTTCCACGTACTTCATGAACGTAAACGACGCCAAAGAGCGCTGGTACGCTTCATCGACACGGAGGACGGTCGTCGCCACATCACGCAACAAGACATAAACACACCGTTCTACTCTCATTATTCGCATCTCTACTCAGCTCAGACTCCTGATCCAACAGCACTGGAGTACGTTTGTCAGACGATTTACGGCACCGTCACCGAGACAATGGAAGCGTCCTTGATGGAAGAATTTACGGAAGAAGTAGTGATCGACGCCATTAGAAAAGGAGCTGTAAAGAAGTCTCTGTGGTCCTGATGGCCTCCCCTTCCAATTTTGTCCGACTTTTCAATGTTTATTGGTCACCCGATGGTGGTGTCGCGAACTACTGTCCTCGGAAGTGCCGCTCCCTGCGGCCCTTGTAGAAGGGATGCTTATTCCTATTCACAAACCGTCCGGTGGCTCACGGATGCATGACTACCGCCCGACGCTATCGAATTGCGACTTTAAGATCTTTTCTCGACTGCTGGCGGCGCGGATGCACCAGACCTTACAACACGTCATCTCACCCGATCAAACGTCATTAGAAGGCGACAATAATGTTCAAAGAACATTAAGCGAATATCGTGACTTGATCTCCGTGGCGAGGGCATTTCGTCTGCAGGGTGCGCTGGCGACAATCGATTTCAGCCAAAGTTTCGAGCGCGTGGATCACGACCATTTGGAAGCGGTCCTCCAACTTATGTGGTACCCTCAGCCATTTGTAACTGTCTTCAAGCGACTACCACGTGACGCGACATCCAAGGTGATCGTCAACGGCCGACCTACGCAGCCCCTCACCATTTCTCGATCTATACGAAAAGTCTGCCCTCTGTCCACTTTACTTTACGCTGTGGCCATGGAACCACTCCTATGCGGCTTATGCCAACGACTAAGGGTATGACTTTACGAGGCCACACTTTCCGATATAAAGCATACGCTGACGACCTGGTGATTGTCACCCGCAACGGCGACGACACCGCCAGCGCACTCAACTGAATAATAGCTACATAGCATGGCCACTGGTAGTCCTATCAACATCGCAAAATCAGTGGCGATGAATATCGGGGTCGGACTGCCTGAGGACAGCGTCACCCCCTTAGAACTGAGAGATACCTTGATATGTCTCGTCATTGATTTCACAGACGATATTCGACGAACCGCTGCCCGCAACTTTCGACGGCTTTTACGAACTGTTCCGACTGGGACCGCCTACGAGCCCTGGACATCGTCCAACGGACGCAGTATGTAAACACACATTCAGCGTCACGCATTCTGCTCATCGCCCAGATATTACCTGTACCGGTGATGTTAACTCGCCGTATACTGGCGGCTTTTGGGTCCTTCGTGAGTTCAGGAATGCTTTTCAAGATCACATATGAGACTCTCACCCTTCCCACGGATCGGGGAGGGCTTGGCCTTTATCACGTTCATGACAGAGCGGTCGCCCTATTTGTGAGCGCGTTAGTTAAACTATGACACCGCCGTTCGGGCAGTCTGAAGAGTTTGTTATTAGAAGAACCGGCGCCGCCCTCCCTGTTGCCACCTGTGCCGGTACACCACGGCCCCTCCTCGCTCTTCTACGCTGGTGTCTTTTACCTCCAACTCAGTTACGTTCGACTTACCTTACCAGCGACTCGATTGGCGACAGCACGGACGGTTTATCGTGTCTTGCATCGTGGACGACCCGACGACGTCGTGGAGAGGAAGCACCCGAACGTCGAGTGGCGAGTGGTGTGGGGGACGGTTCATTACGTGACACTGGACGCTGTATATATCACTGTCAACGGTAAGCAGGTGACCAGATCAAGGCTGCATGCGATCCATATGGTGGACTCACTCACGTGCACCAACTGTGGCGTTCAAGACAACGATGAACACCGTCTTAGCTGTGGCGAGTCTACGGCAGTGTGGCACTTAGTGAGGCAGATGTCAGCATACTTCCTTCGGGTAACGTCGAATCATATAGAACCCAAGAGTATATTGTTCCCGGAAGACATGTATTACCCACGCACGAAAAGTAATGCGGTGACGTGGCTTCGTGGACATGCAGTGCATTATTTATTTCAAGACGGCACTACGGACACTTTAGAATTTTGGAACTACTTGCAGGAACGACATGGCAAGATCCTCCGTAACCCAAAGTACCGACAAATTTTTCCAATTATTTGTGAAGTGCGTTGCAAGACCCTCCGCGCAGCTGGATCACCACCGGTAAGAGAAGTTAAACTTACAAGACGATGATAGAACACTACAGGGTACAACGTGGGATCTACCTTGGTCATTGCGAGAAGTCATACCTGGATGATACAGCAGATGGAGAGTTTCGTCGTGGCCCCTCGCACTGTGTAGTAGTATTTGTCCGCTTTCCTCTTTTTGACCCCGGTGCGAAAGGTTCTCCGCAGTTTTTGTTTCCCATCCGGTGCAAAATGTAGCACCGGTTAATGGTGCTACGGATTCCAAATCAAATGGCTCTGAGCACTATGGGACTCAACTGCTGAGGTCATTAGTCCCCTAGAACTTAGAACTAATTAAACCTAACTAACCTAAGGACATCACAAACATCCATGCCCGAGGCAGGATTCGAACCTGCGACCGTAGCGGTCTTGCGGTTCCAGACTGCAGCGCCTTTAACCGCACGGGCTACGGATTCCAACCTTAGATTTTATTTAGGTTGCAACCCTTGTTCACTCAAGTACGAGCAGCCCTTAGCGGCTCGCCATGTTATTTACAACTATTCATGACGTCGCCTTTCCGGCTTAGAGTTTTTTTAAAATGTGGCTTGGAAGTACTGCATCTCTTTCCAGTCAATAGAAACTTTAATTTTATTGATGTATTATATACCTAATATGTTTTAGAACAGTTAGTTTCATTCTGAAGACGACGCTCATAGTAGCGTCGAAACCTGGTCAATTTTGACTTAATATTTGTGACCGAGTGCTCATTCTTCTAATATAATTCTGACACGGTCACTGAACCTTAGCAGCTATGTTCGAAGTTATACTGCAAATACTCCCGTCCGGATGCCTGTCTCCTTTTGACATCGTTCTGACAGCTTCCGTATTTGAGTAGCAAACCATTCTGTGCGTGTATCTCAGCGCCACTGGTGGCTAACTGCATGACTGTCGTCATTTACGGTGAACCTCTTGTCCCACATGACCTCTTTCATCGCGTCGAATAGGGCACAGTCGCTAGGAATCAGATCAGGCGAATACGGAGGATGTGGCAGTACCGTAAACCCCAGTTTACGCACGGTGGCAATGGTCTAGCGACTGTCACCTGGCCGCTCATTGTCGTGTTGAAGCAGAACGCCGAGGTGTCATTTTCCGTGGCGGCATTGTTGGACGAGTCGACGGAGTTGGTACAGTGATCTGTGCTATCGTATAGGGAGAGAGCCAGTCCGTAAGGTGTATCCCTTCCTAATTCCAGAGGACAATGCTTACACTTCATTGACTGGTGTTTCTTTTGTGGAGTCTCGGGGTAGAACCATTACTAGTCGACGTACAGACGCTCAAAAAACTCTGCTGGATCTGCACTGAACGTTTGCACGAAGTGTTGGCATATCTTCCTACGCTTCTGTTTCTCCACAGTGGCGAGGGAATGGGGTACCCGTTGTGCAAATACCTTCATCTTCAAATCCTCACAGATGATGGCATGCAGGCTTTGAGCCAGATCGCTGGTCGATCATCAGCGATCGGCTTGTTATCTTTGGCGCGTCACCTGGCATGATCATCTTTGTGTTTTCGGCTGGGGCGCGCTGGACGTTGAGAGGCAGTCGGTTTGGGGCGGCCGGTGAGACTGGCGGAGTTGTGGCTCGGGCGTAAGCACCATGTGTGATGTCTGTCACGCTGGGGCTGTTTGCTTATCGTGAAACTCCTTGCGCAGTTACTGGTTGCCTGGAAGGCATTTCGTATAAACTGTGACAAGCCTCGCAGTGAGAGGGGAGTCCGGAGTTGGGGTTGGCCGAGATGTTTGTACAAACTGATGTGCCTGTGTGAGAAGCACGGCGTGGGCCTGTCGGTTGCTTCGTCCTTCTGGCAGCCACCGCAAGCGGATGCTCGGCCGGAATGTCTAAAGTTTGTGGTCAGCATAGTGTGAACAAGTTCTCGTAGGATGTGCTCTCAGCCTGACTCTTAGCCTGTGTTATTTGTGGGCGCCGACCCCTTGTCTGTTACTGCTTCCGGGTGTCCTGTAAGATTTCACAGCAAAACTGTGTCTTTGTGGCATTCTGTGTTTCTGGCTCATCCTCCGCCTAGAATGGGGAAAGATTTGGAATTCCTTAATGCTGTAATTTAAATATATAAGCGCCTGTTTCTTTGGGACTTTGTAGTTCAAACAGGAGTGGCGTAATGTTAATGAGTATTTGTCAAATGAAGTTTATGTAATGTCTTACTGTTTTCTGGGGCACGCAGCTGTGTTATTGAACTCAGTGTATTCTTTTGAGTAGTATTGTAAGGTTTTTTGGATATTTGTCAGTGGGGGTTTATTGATTCAATTTTGTTTTTCTCTTTCTTTGAATTACGCTGAATTGTTTAGTTTATCTGGTTATTGGTTTAACTCGCGCTTCACGCATTAAATCAGCTGTTTTTGTATTTTTTTTATTTCCTGTTTAATGTCAGACAGATTCCAATGTAACTTCATTTATGTTATTTGAAATAAATGTGTTGGATTGACCCTAATGAATTATGTGCAATCGAAGTAAGGGACCCAGTCCTTCATTAGTGCCTAACAGTGGCGTGTGGTTCGGGTTGTGAACCCCGTACTCGTACCAGGCTTTCGCGTGAAAAACCTGTTGCCTTCTCTAGTTCGGCAAACGTGATTCGCTGGTGTCCCATTATCAGGGCTGTTACGGGAGAGCCAGTACTTTTGTGTTGCCTAGCACAGTCCGTGCCGTCTCTGGACACTGATACCCAACGAAACACGGATCTGCGACTCTGTGCTGTTTCCCCACATTCTCTACTAACCTCTTGTCTGAAGCAATCACTCCTTCCCTCCAGAAAACTGTCCACCGCTACCCATGATTTTCTACTTCCGTGTTGGCTTACCAATGTCCAACACTGTATTCACAAGCCGGAGCAAGTGCTGCGACAATGCTCGATCTATGGGAAGCAGTAATACGAGCACCAAGTGGCGGTAGATAGTACTATAGTCTATCTCGACACAGACATCGATACGCACTTCAAACCGCTGCTTTGCAGGGGGTGTAGCAGAGGGGGAGGGGGGGGGGGGACGCCAATCAACATTGGACGAACTAAAAAGTGGTCGCTCTTGTGCTTTGTGTTCGATTTCCTCTATACATTTTGCTCACTTGTGTAGACTCCTTCCAATACATTCAAGTTTACCTTTCACCTCCTCGCACGAGTACACAGATAATCTTATAGCCACTGTGAAGAGCGTGGCAGAGGGTGTTTCATCTCTGTACCACGTATTAGCGTTGCCTCCCGTTCCATTCGCGACAGGAACACGGGAAGAATGACAGCTCAATTAGCTCTGTGCGATCTGTAAATAGCCTAACCTTCTCTTCATTGCCTCTGCAAGAGCGATACGTAGAGGGATGTAGTGCTTTCAAGGATTCCTCACTTAATCATATTTCTTCAATGTTTGTAAGTCACCTTTCGCAGGCTAGGTGTCGCCTAACTTCTAATTCTATTACTAATTTCATATAACTCTGATACAATATTTGCACCGAACGGTGTTGCGCAGTGGTTATCACACTGGACTCGTATTCGGGAGGATGACGGCTCGAATCCCGAATTTAGGTTTTCCGTAATTTCCCTAAATTTCTATTTCCTATTGCCCCTTATGTAATTGGTTTTCGCGACTCAGGCTCACACAAGAAGGTTATGGCGCTAGAAGTGTCGGAGTGTTATACAGGTATGTCCTACTTTTTTTTTTTTTTTTTTAACGGGCCTGCATGGGTTCCATATTTGTGGACAATTCTAGTTTGTCAAATCTTCAATATATTGAAGCGACAGTCACACCATCCATAATATTGTCAATATCGTGATAACAACGTGATTTTACAAGGTTAAGATATCGTGCACACAAAAGAAAACATGTGCCGTAATGATCTAAAACTGTAGCTAGCAAATAACAAAAACCAACGAAAGCGACGTCATATGTCAGGGAACGTCAAAAAGAAACAGCGACTTGCCGAACGTTAATCTACTGACTAAAAGAAGATCCACGGAAACAAAACATTTTATAAACTTTTTTCGGATGAGCCCTATATCTTACGACAAATTAATAACATTGATACGTGATAATATAGAGAAGCAAACTACGTTAATGGGAGAGCCAGTCGTTCATAATGAGTAGCTAACACTTTGAGGTTTCCAATGACAGACAGGTCATTGAAATACTTGATGTTCAATGCTGTAATCACCGGAAAAACAAATAGTAAAGCTTTTATTGAAACCTCTAAGTAATTACATCTGTTTTGCACATTTGGGTAATTAACTTATAATACTTTTTTACTCTTTGTGTTAATGTGATGTCGCTGACAACTAACTTCACCTGAAATACATTGTTGGAGTACCGTCGTAAGTTGTAGTAGGAAGAATTTTCTTCGTATTGCTCATTGTAACACGTTTACTGCATACTTAAGTATCTGCATTACTATTTGGATTATTTGCTGTAGTGTTCCACACATGCATATAAATTCAACCACTTACGAAGACGAATGGTTTGAGAATGGACCAATCTGAAACTACTGACTATCAATAAAGGAGACTTCCCAATGCAACTATATTCTAACCATTTATTTCATTAAATATAGCTGCAGTCCTAGTTTACCTCCAGCATGCTGAAGACTTGTAAATTGTTTCGCAGTCATCACATTTTTTTTTTTTTTTTGTGAGACCTACGACATTTTCAAATTAATAGAGAAAGCAGTGTATAGTGAATCCTCAGACGACCTCCCTGTAGTAACAAGTATCATTGCCACTGCGTAGTGCCATTAAAACGGTTTCGTGTTAAAAGCATGTTGAGCTACTACTTAAAAAATTAAATCTGAGCGATGTTACGCTAAAATACGAACTGAAAACATAAACAGGGAATACAAACGCTATGTGGCTGGTTCGTGCAGCTCTGTCAACATCTGAATTGCCAATACTGTCAAGTCGTCAATTCTCGACTTCACAGGCCCAGTACTGAGAATATCTTCGAGTCCATCAGCACCGCTCGTCAATATTTCTAGTACTTATAGTGTGTCATACGCACCCTAAGACAGCAAATACGTATACTGACGCTGAGACAACATTACTGAACCTGTGATTGCTCCTTAACGGGAGATTATATTTGAAATTTGATAAAATTTGACATTTTCTGTTTCCTGTTCCATAATGTACTTTGGACTCCCCTGAGGATTTTTGGCACATCATACATTAAAAACACACAACTTTAAGACTTTCAAACAACGTTTTTAAATTTGGACCAGATCATATACAATACCAGAGTTTAACAGTCGTATCCTGGGAACTACTCAATCTAGAAGGCTGTGAATTGGGTTGTTTTGATGCCACTGTCACGGCTCAGAAGTTTTCATCGCGAAAAAACTAATCAGTTCTTTGTTTCCGGCACCAGTATGTTAGCAAATAAAGTTCTAGTATGCGATTTCTGCAGTGCACTTGCACATTTTGCAGTTTTGTACGTAATTGAAATGGCTAAACGTAAAAGAAACGCTAATTGATCGTTGGAAGATACGTGAGGTCTAAATTTATGCCAGAAAGTGTAGGAAACAGGTGTGCAGATAGTGAACGAAGTGTAAATAGTGTTTCTGAAGTGACTACGCCCCATAGTGCTAGTTGTAAGTATAGCGAAAGTGAATTTCCTGGTAACCTGGATGCATTTTCACATAAATGTTACTTATCTTTGACACCTTTGGCAGTAATGGAGGAAATTAAACCTTTTATTGAAAGCTTTAAAGGATCCAGAGCTACTAAAGAAGATCTTGCATGTGAAGACCCAGAATGTGAACGTTTCATTCAATACCTTTGTGTGGCGACATGCACCTACAAATATTTTTGTTGGTCTCGTGACTATAAAGTTAGCGGTGTCCACTATTGCGAGAATAGTGTTCTGGCAATAGTGGACACCGAAACATCCTGGAGAAGATCCCAGCAGAGTGATCGAATCGTCGATTACTTTAGAAGAAATGTGGCTCGGCCTAACAACCGAGAAGATTTCATCTTTAGTAAAAACAATTACACAACGAGAGCCTGCAGACTTACATTTGACGGTGGATACTATAAAAGACTAAAAGTGAGGAGCGAAATTAGGGAGCAACCCAGCTAGAGGACACTGAGAACTGGATGTGCTTCACGTATGCCAAGCAGTTTGCTGCCCGGCAGATGACAAAAGAAATGCAAGAAGAAGGCGACCTCTGACATGAAGAGGACACAGAATATGGCCAGGTAACTTCTAGTGCATGAAAGAGTCAGAACTGTAAGACTTCATAAAAGTTTGTACTTAACAATCTTTCTACCTCAATTATCTCAGAACTCATTTTTTGGTGTAAGTGACCCATTACTCAAAAAATACTGAAGGTAGAAACATGAAATTTTCACAGCATGCCAAGAATAAGATGCAACACAAATGAAACTAGAATACTAAAGATATCTTATGTTTCTTTGGTTTTCATGTAAATTTATTCACTAAATTCAGCCAGAAAAATTAAAAGTTTGAGAAAACACCATAAATTATTTTTTGCAATAATTCTGCTTTAGTATACCTACAGAAATTCGTTCATTTGTTATGGAAAATTGGATGTTGCTGTCTCAAAAACACCATAAGAAAATTTTTGCAGTAATTCTAGTTCACTTTATCTACAGAAACTCATTCATCTCATTCATTGATTATGAAAAATTCGATTTTGGTGTCTCAAAAACTTTCTAAGTTAATGGGAGACAAAATTTAATAATTTTACATTAGCGGCATGGGGTATATAATCTCCCTTTGAGGAGCCTGCTATTTAACTAGCGACAGATGAGACTGCAGTAGCTGTTGTACGGTGCCTGCGCAGAACGTGTCCAGGTGTCTGTTGGCTTTTGCCGAGGCGCCGACTCCATGTTCGTCATTACCTACAGGTCTGTCAAACAAGGCGAGAGGCAGCGCCCGAGAACAAAGGCAGCGGTGGGTTTCTGGGACGCTCGTGTCGGCTCATCAGCCCGGAGGCCTGGGTTCGTGACCCTGGTTCGTTAGCAGCTCGTTAATCAAGCTGACGCTTCCTGTGGCTGCCGAACGGGTTGGAGAACCGCAGTGCCTAGAGCGGCGTATCTCTTCCACGTCACGACACTAACGGTAACTATTGACGGTACACTACAGGACGGCGCACATCTTCGTCAAGGAATGAAAACTGTAGAAACATGATAGCTCTACGAGTTAGTTACTTGTTCCACACATCATATTCACAACTATGTAAAACATATAGCAGAGCAAACACACACACTCACACGTAATTTATTATTTATTCAGTATGTGGAAGTAAGGCTCAAACTACAATACAATTACACTACTGCCCATTAAAATTGCTACACCACGAAGATGACGTGCTACAGATGCGAAATGTAACCGACAGGTAGAAGATGTTGTGGTATGCAAATGATTAGCTTTTCAGAGCATTCACACAAGGTTGGTGCCGGTGGCGACACCTACAACGTGCTGACATGACGAAAGTTTCCAACCGATTTCTCATACACAAACAGCACTTGACCGGCGTTGCCTGGTGAAACTTTGTTGTGATGCCTCGTGTAAGGAGGCGAAATGCGTAACATCACGTTTCCGACTTTGATAATGGTCTGATTGTAGCCTATCTCGTTGGTCGTGATCCAATAACTGTTAGAAAAGCAAGGAATCGGTGGGTTCAGGAGGGTAATACGGAACGCCGTGCTGGATCCTAATAGCCTCGTATCTCTAGCAGTCGAGATGACAGGCATCTTATCCGCATGGATGTAACGGATAGTGCAGCCACGTCTCGATCCCTCAGTCAACAGATGGGGACGTTTGCAAGACAACAACCATCTGCACGAACAGTTCGACGACGTTTGAAGCAGCATGGGCTATCAGCTCGGAGACCATGGCTGTGGCTACCCTTGACGCTGCATCACTGAGAGGAGCGCCTGCGAAGGTGTACTCAACGACGAACCTGGGTGCACGAATGGCAAAATGTCATTGTTTCGGATGAATCCATGTTCTGTTTACAGCATCATTATGGTCGCATCCGTGTTTGGTGACATCCGGGTGAACGCACGTTGGAAGCGTGTATTCGTCTTCGCCATACTGGCGTATCACCCGGCGTGATGGTATGGGGTGCCATTGGTTACACGTCTTCGTCACCTCTTGTTCGCACTGTCGGCACTTTGAACAGTGGACGTTACATTTTAGATGTGTTACGACCCGTGGCTCTACCCTTCATTCGATCCCTGCGAAACTCTACATTTCAGAAGGATAATGCAAGACCGCATGTTGCAGGTCCTGTAAGGGCCTTTCTGGATACAGAAAATGTTCGACTGCTGTCCTGGCCAGCACATTCTCCATCTCTCTCACCAACTAAAAACGTCTGGTCAATGGTGGCTGAGGAACTGGCTCGCCACAATACGACAGTCACTACTCTTGATGAACTGTGGTATCATGTTGAAGGTACATGGGCAGCTGTACCTGTACACGCCATCCAAGCTCTGTTTGACTCAATGCCCAGGCGTATCAAGGCCGTTATTACGGCCAGAGGTGGTTGATCTGTCGAACGAATACCCGTTTATCATCTGCATTTATTCTTGGTGTAGCAGTTTTAGTGGCCAGTAGTGTAGTTAAAATTTAAAAAATTATAGTTATAAACAATCATCTAGCGGATTTATATAGGCTGTCGCTTCTGGAGTCGCATAAGCTGTCCAAGGGCATTCTTCTATGATGTGTTTTATGGTTTGGATTTCACCTCATTGGTATTGCCCAGTTTATGCAGGAAATAGGTGCATTTAGCTTGCAGGGTCCGCATTCTGTTCAGAGTTCACCAGGTTTTACCTGGTAACTCAAAACCCGGAGACTTTTGGGTAATACATGGTATTTCGTTACTCTGGTTTGTGGTCCATTGTTGATGCCACGCTTTAGTCAAGCTGAATTTGCCCTCTGTGGCTATAATTGCCGTTTTGAAAGGGGGGCTTTCGGGATCGAAGGCGGGCATGGGTGGCGTATTTAGTGTACTCGTGCATTGGTAGATTATCGTTGCTCAAGACCTTCTTGTAGTCTCTCGTGAGGGCGCTTATACGACGCAAATTTGGCGGTGGTTTATGGCTCAATACTTGAAGTCATTCCGCAGGGGTAGATCTGATGACCCCTGCGATCATTCTCATTGTGTTACTGAAATGAGCGTCAATATTGTGAGTGTGAGGACTCCACCCTGGCGCACGGTAGTCACCAGCTGAGAAGACAAGACTCGGAGCAGATGAGCGCAGGACAGAGGCTGATGCCCCCCTTGTTGTTCCATGAGTTTTTGTATAATATTATCCTTCGAATTTAATTTCTCTGCTCTCTTTGTTATATTCTCTTTAAACGTGAGAGTTCTATCGAGTGTCACACCCAGATATTTTGGTGTTTTATTGCGAGTAAGCCATGGCTTCTCAAACTGAATTCTAAGCTCCCTTTTTGCAAGTATGTTGGTCAGAGAAAGCATGTAACCTCTGTTTTACTGGCGTTTGGTTGGAGGTGCCATTTTCGGAGGCGCCTTGCGAACTTCTATACGTCGGCTGTAAGGACCTCCTCTGATTCTTCAAATGAGCTACATATTGTTGCAAGAATCCATTCATCAGTAAAGCCGCACCTTTTAGATCTCGTCTCTGGCATGTCTGCGATATATAGAGTTCGGTGCAAGTACCGATCCTTGTGGTAGGCCGTTCTTGAGTTTTCGTGGTGAGCCTACGCTGGACCCCAGGATAATGTTTTGTCATTCGGCATCTCATTTAACAAACGAGCTGTTGATTTGCATGGGATCACACGAAGTAATTTACAGATCATGCCTTCTAGCCAGACAGCGTCGTAGGCGGCTGATAAATCGATGAATGAAACGGAGGTTTTAATTGAAATCAAGCGAGAGAACCTGGTCAGCACAGCTTTGTTTTGGTCGGAAACCTGCCTGTTTGACTGGTATTGCATCAAATATTTTCTGAGAAATTATGTTGCAGATGAGCCTGTAAAGCAACTAGTATTTTAAGGATAATAATGCGATAGGCCTGCAGGTCTCAGGTAAATTTGCTGCTTTCCCTTGTTTTCAAATGGTTCAAATGGCTCTAAACACTATGGGACTTAACATCTGAGGTCATCAGTCCCCTACACTTGGAACTACTTAAATCTAACTAACCTAAGGACATCACACACATCCTTGCCCGAGACATGATTCGAACCTGCAGCCGTAGCAGCAACGCGGTTCCGGAATGAAGCGCCTAGAACAGCTCGGTGACAGCGGCCGGCCCCTGGTTTTAGGATGACTATTATCGTTTTACATATCACTACAATATATACAGGGTTATTACAAATGATTGAAGCGATTTTACAGCTCTACAATAACTTTATTATTTGAGATATTTTCTCAATGCTTTGCACACACATACAAAAACTCAAAAAGTTTTTTTAGGCATTCACAAATGTTCGATATGTGCCCCTTTAGTGATTCGGCAGACATCAAGCCGATAATCAAGTTCCTCCCACACTCGGCGCAGCATGTCCCCAATCAATGAGTTCGAAAGCATCGTTGATGCGAGCTCGCAGTTCTGGCACAGAAAGAAATCGCATGGGGTTAAGTCGGGAGAGCGTGGAGGCCATGACATGAATTGCTGATCATGATCTCCACCACGACCGATCCATCGGTTTTCCAATCTCCTGTTTAAGTAATGCCGAACATCATGATGGAAGTGCGGTGGAGCACCATCCTGTTGAAAGATGAAGTCGGCGCTGTCGGTCTCCAGTGGTGGCATGAGCCAGTTTTCCAGCATGTCCAGATACACGTGTCCTGTAACGTTTTTTTCGCAGAAGAAAAAGGGGCCGTAAACTTTAAACCGTGAGATTGTACAAAACACGTTAACTTTTGGTGAATTGTGAATTTGCTGCACGAATGCGTGAGGATTCTCTACCGCCCAGATTCGCACATTGGGTCTGTTCACTTCACCATTAAGAAAAAATGTTGCTTCATCACTGAAAACAAGTTTCGCACTGAACGCATCCTCTTCCATGAGCTGTTGCAACCGCGCCGAAAATTCAAAGCGTTTGACTTTGTCATTGGGTGTCAGGGCTTGTAGCAATTGTAAACGGTAGGGCTTCTGCTTTAGCCTTTTCCGTAAGATTTTCCAAACCGTCGGCTGTGGTACGTTTAACTCCCTGCTTGCTTTATTCGTCGACTTCCGCGGGCTACGCGTGAAACTTGCCCGCACGCGTTCAACCGTTTCTTCGCTCACTGCAGGCCGACCCGTTGATTACCCCTTACAGAGGCATCCAGAAGCTTTAAACTGCGCATACCATCGCCGAATAGAGTTAGCAGTTGGTGGATCTTTGTTGAACTTCGTCCTGAAGTGTCGTTGCACTGTTATGACTGACTGATGTGAGTGCGTTTCAAGCACGACATACGCTTTCTCGGCTCCTGTCGCCATTTTGTCTCACTGCGCTCTCGAGCGCTCTGGCGGCAGAAACCTGAAGTGCGGCTTCAGCCGAACAAAACTTTATGAGTTTTTCTACCTATCTGTAGTGTGTCGTGACCATATGTCAATGAATGGAGCTACAGTGAATTTATGAAATCGCTTCAATCATTTGTAATAGCCCTGTATTTATACGAGGGCGGTTCAGAAAGTAACCTCCGATTGGTCACAGTGCGGGTTGTGGGGGGAGTAGCGACGCCATCTGTGCGTTCACGCACTCAACAGGTCAGTCGGCATCAAGCCGTGGTCGAGTGAACGTAGTACCTGCGCTAGTTTAGTTTTTGTGGCAGTTTGAAATGTGTGCTGCAATAGAAAACCCCGCCAAATGTGAAGTGCGTGCTGTCATAAGGTTTTTTACAGCCAAAGGATATTCTGCAGCAGCTATTCATCGTGAGCTTTGTGCCGTGTACAGACCAAGAGTTATGAGTGAAGGAGTTGTCCGTGAATGGGTACGTTTATTTAATAGTGGACGAAAAAACGTTCATGATGAAGAGAGGAGTGGTAGACCATCATTGGTGACTTACGAACTCGTTCAGACAGTTGATGCAAAATTTCGTGAAAATCGACGTTTCTCAATGTCGGAGTTGTCTACTGGTTTTCCACAGATTTCTAAGACTCTCTTGTACGAGATAGTGACAGCAAGATTGGGTTACCGTAAGTTCTGTGCACGATGGGTGCCCAAAATTCTTACCGACCACCACAAAACTCAAAGAATGGCCTCTGCATTAGACTTTCTGTCACGTTATGAGGACGAAGGAGAACCATTGTTAAACAGAATCGTGACCGGTGACGAAACCTGGATTAAGTACGTGAACCCTGAGACAAAAGAACAATCAAAGATGTGGGCACATTCAAATTCGCCTACCAAACCAAGAAAAGCCTCGCAAGATTTTTCTGCCAGAAAACTGATGGCAACGGTGTTTTGGGATGCCAAAGGGGTGTTGTTGGTTGAATTCATGGAACGTGGTACGACCATTAATCAAGACGTGTACTGTGAAACAATAAAAAAGTTACGACGGGCTATAAAGAACAAATGCCGTGGTATGCTGACTTCCGGTATCGTTTTCTTGCACGATAACGCCCGTCATCACTCTGCTTGCAGAACAACGGCCCTTCTTGAGTCCTTCAAGTGGGACGTTATCAACCATCCGCCTTACAGCCAAGACCTGGCGCCAAGTGATTATCACCTCTTCATGCATTTGAAGAAATGGCTCGGGTCACAGCGGTTTGATGACGACGAAGAGCTCAAAGATGCGGTCACAGGCTGGCTCCAGGCACAAGTGGGTGATTTTTATGCAGAAGGAATTTCAAAGCTTGTGAAGAGATACGATAAGTGCCTCAATCGCTACGGAGACTATGTAGAAAAATAGTGCAAAGATGTAGTTGTAAGATGTATATATTAAAATATTTTTATTTAACTTGGTGTATTTTTTTAAATCAACCGGAGGTTACTTTCTGAACGGCCCTCGTATATATTGACCGACAAAAGTCGCAACACGAGGAACAAGTTGTGCGACATAAACGAAAGTTGGAAAGCATGTTACTGCATCTGGAAGTTGATATCTATTTAAATTTCCAGCCAGTCGCGTAAGAGTGGCGCTAGTAGCAGCACCTTGAGGATGCAAATGAGTTTAGCTTTAAGTACAAGAGCGTTAGTTACCCTTCAGTTTGGACATGGTGAACCGATGTTAGTCAAGAACGCCTTCAATGCGACAAAGACGCCATTATTAGCAAATCATTGAGTTTGAACGATGTCGCGTAATGGAGCTACGAGGAGCTAGATGTTGCTTCTGCCATACTGCAGAAAGACTTGGCTGGAATGCAGTGCTGTACATGATAGTGACAGCGGTGGTAACGAGAACATATGGCCGCAAGAAGATCGGATTCCGTTTGGCTGCGTAGCATTATCGAGAGGGAACACTATCGTGTGTGAGGTATGGCTCTGGTGCATCGCACTGCATTTTCAGCAGCAATGACAGCAGCGGTTGCCACAACAGGGACACAACGAACTGTTACAAATCAGTCACTTGAAGGGAAGCTCCAAGCAAGACGCCCTGTAGCGTGCATTGAACTGACCAAAAACCACTGCTATTCGGAAAGAAAAATGGAAACGAGCGTATGGCATCGTTGGCCGGGGAAGATCGGCCGCCAAGTGGAAGTCTTATTTCAGTCGGTGCCACATTGGGCGACTTGCGCTCCGGCGATGAGGATGAAATGATGATGAGGACAACACAACACCCAGTCCACGAGCGGAGAAAATCTCCAACCCAGCCGGGAATCGAACCCGGGACCGCTTGAATGGTAGGTAGCACGATACCACCCAGCTAAGCAGGAGGACTTGCCATTCGGACATTAGTGGTGTCAAGCGAGAACTCATTGGAGAGTACGGTAGAGGTCTGTTGTGTCTTACGAGAAAGCTGGTTCTGCCATGGAGTCAGCGATGGTCGTGGCCAGGAGGCCAGCTAAAGGTCTGAAACCAGTGTGTCTGTGTGCTGCGCACCCGGGACATGTACCTCGAGCTACGGTCTGGAGTGCAATTTCGCATCACAGCAGGAGCACTCCCGTGCTTGCCCCACGCACCGTGACTGCATATTTGTACGTCAGTCTGGTGATTCGACCTGCTGTGTTGTCATTCATTAACAGCATTCTAAGGGGTGTTTTCCTACAGGATAACGCTCGCCCACATTCCGCTGTTGCAACCCAACATGCTCTACAGAGTGTCGACGTGTTGCCTTGACCTACTCGATAATCGGTCTCCAGCCGAGCCCATACGAGACATCGAACGAGAACTTCAGCGTCACCCAAGAAAAGCATTCACCGTCCCTGTATTGAACGATCAAGGGAACCAGGCATGAAACTCCGTCACACAAACTGACATCCGGCACCTGTACAACACAATGCATGCACGTTTGCATTCTTGAATCGAACATTGTGGGCGTTACTCCTGTTATTACTGTAACTGCATTTAATATGTGCAATGACTTATCTCGGGCTTTCGTTAACCTGTGAACTTGCGATGTTAATCACTCAAATATGTTACCTAGACAAACGTACTCACTAAATTTCATTACTCCAGATTAATTATTTTTTGATGTTTTAGTTTCTTACCTCACTGTTAATCTCTTTAGAAATCAGCATCGTTAACTCGCCCTGCCAACTCATGACAACTAAGCACTCAACCAGTAGGATAAATGGCGTTCATGTTATTCGCGTTCGATTCTTTGGTTATGGTACGGTAACTTCTTGGGTGCGAGATTGTCCTAGTGTTGATTTACACTTGTTGCCTCACAAGAAGATTACCAGTCCGTTGTCACAAGTAACGAAATACAGCAGATAATGAAGTGAGCACACCCATGGTCAGTCCAGGGGTCTACCAACACGGCTCCGATCCAGGGCAGAAGCTGCCCTAAAACCCCAGAACCGCACAAGTCTGACTGCCTGCCGTACAGCAGATCGAGGTTCAGCATTCAGAACGACATCATGGCATCTAACCTCGCGGTCTACTTGAGGCAGTGGTCTGAGAGGTATTCAGTACTCCCGGAAACGGCATGTGAATTAAACACACATCGCGGTCAACCCCATCTCCAGGCAGGGCTACGGAAAGAGTGCGCCTACCTCGCCAGCGGGTAGCAAAGCGCCACACCGGCGACTAACAGACTTCCACTCCGAGCTGATGCATCATCCTCGGCAACCATGAATCTGTTGTTAGGTTTAGCGGATTCCTCTCCAGATTGCGTATACACTAGAGATGGGTAGTTCGCGAACGAACGGGTGCAAAGGAACGGTTCACCAAGGTGAACGAAAGGACCGAGGAACGAATTCCAAGGAACGATCGGTTCATAGTTCACATCGGTCGCGGCGCTCTACTTCCCGAGAACGAGGAACGATCGGTTCATAGTTCACTAGTTCACTTCGGTCGCGGCGGTCACTTCGGCAGTTCTCGTTCCAGCCTCGGTTGCGTGCTCGTCTCAGTCTCGGTCTCCCTCGGACGCACTCGTCGTTCTTCGCATGACCACCTGTCTCATTTCCACTGCCGGCTGCTCCCACTTAGTTCAGTATCCAGATGTTCGTTTCATTGACTCCGCTCGCCCATTTTACATGTGTTCCAAACTGTTCTTGCACTTGGGTCTGCCTATTCAGCGTCCACGAACGCTAATCAAAAAGTATTTTATAGTTACGTAAATTACATAAAAATTACGTCGTATGTAAACGGTACGTCTTTTCAGGTAACAAAATGGCAAATCAGCTCACTTCATTATATTGATGAACAGACATACTCATAACAAGGCAAGTTTTTTTTTTATTCATATATTTTTTGGTTTCATCGACTTGATTTAGCAACTAACTTTCAATAATTTGCTTAATTTTTAGTGTACGAAAATTCATATAAAACGATTTTCGTGTATCTTTCATATACAAAACATTACATTTAGGAAGGCTCTAATTGTTATTAAGTTTGGTTGTTTCCAATTTGCATTACCTGCTAGTTTTGTTTCTTTGAAAAAGAAAAAAAGTGGGTTGTGGGTCATTTTGGCTCAGTAGGAAAAGCGGTGCCTTTCCATTTGAAAAGACAAAGATTGCCATAAAATCGTATTTACTTATTATCTCAAAAACATTTGTTCAGAAGGAGCTTTCAAACCTAAAAAGTTATTACTGCGAACTTAATTATTATTATTATTGCTGCATTAACTTTAATAATGCAACATAAAAACCTAATTTTTACTAAGCATGTGACGCAAGTATGATGAGAAAACCACATTTTATTTTATGCTTCCATAAAGTCTCTACTTCGCCTACGATCTCAGAGACAACGTGAAGTATATATAGGGTGTAAACGATTATTGTTTACAACGTAGCATAGCTATGTAGTCGAAGTCGAAATGAAGAATTTTGTACAAGACACTTGTGGTCTATTAAGTTGGGAAACAGCCACCAACAGGTTTACAAGACTACATGTGCTGTAACCCGTGCGCGTCGCGTGAGATTTTCATGTTCTCTTCTCCAGATTTCTACACATCGTCATCGATTGTTTCGCCGTTGTTGCTTGCATTAGCTTGTTATTTCTTCACTGCCTAGTTATTACATGTTTGTCTGTTTGTTGTATCTGCTCGTAACGGGCAACACATTGTCCGTAATTGGCGAGCAGTCTGTCTTCGGGGCCGGTTTTCCGTGCGCCACCCTATATTATTTCCCTGCGATCAGCCACACAACGCTACAGTTGCCTAAACGAGAGGATCTGCAGAATCACAGAAATTACTTCTAAAAGTGTGTAAGGATTATGTAATGAATAAAAACTCTATACTTCAGGGGGTAGGCAAGTGCCCCCACTTGGTGCACTCTACACTTCAGTCACCTACACTACTACTTTTCAGTTTTTCGTAAGAACCACATACGAAGCACAAATGAACGGTGAACGAGTAAAAATGAACGGTTCCCAAAAAAGAACGATCAGCAGTGAACCAGTTCCCAAGGATGAACGACTTTGCCCATCTCTAGTAAACACCAGCCGTCACGCAAGACACGGCAACGACTTGTATTCCGAGTACCAAATGCAATAATCCTGAATACTGTTTTACTGCGCCTAATGACACCGTACGGGTCTTCGGTCTGGATGCCGACGAAGCAGTGGCTGTTTCCAGCCTGGCACTGGGCGACCCCTGCACTGCAATCTTCGTCCCATTCCGTGGCAAAGTTAGATTCACTGAAGGGTACTGCTCATCATTTTTTCTTCTAGTGATGTGCATGCCAATATCTGTGTTACTCTCAAACTCAAATGTATTCTAGACCACCTATGAATAAACCTTCTGTGAGGCTGTGATTAACACAGCCAGAAGCTTAAAGAGATGCCTGAAACATGTAGGTTTGTGTAAAACCCACACTTACTTCGAATTACTTTCTATTATGCAGTTGATACGATTTGCCTAAGTGGGAGTTACCCCTGAATATTATCTCATAAGATATCAGTGAATGAAAATGTGTACGATATGTTAATTTACTGACTTCTGTACCCTCAAAATTAGCAATTATTCTTATTGTAAAAGCAGCAGTAGATCTGCTATATAGTTTCTGCATCTAAAACTACATCAACATGCTTATTCTGTAATTCACAATTTAGTGCTTGGCAGAGGGTTTAGCGAACCACCTTCAAGCTATTCTCTACAATTCCACTCTGAGCGAGCTCTGACTTCTGTTAGTTTATTATGATGATGTTTTCCCGTTATGTAAGTGGCCGACAACAAAGATCTTATTTCTTTGGAGTAGGAAGTTGGTGATTGAAATTTCATGCGCAAATCCTGCCACAGTTAAACACTCTAAGCATTGGCTAGAATTTCAAATTAATAAAGTACTGAGAAATTAGATAAATGATAAATGGATAATAAAAATAAGGGTTCTGTTCCAATGTTAGAAATTACTGCAGGTGACACTAGAGAATTCTGTTGAATAATGTTTATTCAAGAAAGTTACCTAAAATAGATAGAAAGTGGTCCTACAATTACCAGTTATAATACAGAGCGAAAGGTAACCTTATTAAAGTAGAATGAAGCTGCGTTAAGTGCATTACAAGAGTAATAGCAGGATCCCCAAGATAACAATCATCCAAAATGCGTGAAGATGGAAGTCCATTTCGTATCAGAATAAACGAAATATTTGCCAGCTCAAAATAATTCAGATTTCCGTATGGCGATTTACGCACTAACACACTCATACTCCGTCTAGACTCAGTTCCATAATGCAAACTGAAAAGTTAAAGTACTGCTCTGGAACACATTCAGACCTCGCTAGAGTCCCTTCAAAAGTTGAAGTACCAGGTGGTTATAATTAATGTGCAATTACTCACAGAGCACCAGTGTGTAGTATAATTATCGTATGGCAAAGAAACGTGGTAGATATGCTAATGCATTAATGCAGAACCAATTTACACAGAAAAAAAATTAGTTCCAATTTCAGTCATCAAGTGTAAATCTGGTGCATTGATTTCAAGAAACACATACAGAAATATTTCCAAATGTAATGGATTATGAATGAGACATGAGCTGTAAAGGCATATTGTTTATTTTGTAAGTCACCGTTATGGGTTATCAAATGCCAGCGTGGAAGTCATACTGTTTAATGAACAGTGTACAGCACCAGATTTACACCTGGTGGTCAAAACTAGAACTGATCTTTTCCAGCACAAATCAGTTCTGCATTAATTCACTACAATATCTACCAAGCTTCACTGCCATGCAATAATTACAGCTCAGGACTATGTCTCAGCGAATAGCTGGACTTTATTTACAACCAGCTAGTATTTTAGTGGCTAATCGCGACCCAGATAGACTGAATATCACACAGGTCCGCCTTCTTCCAGAGCTCGACCTAAAGTCTCTTGAATGGCTGTCTCGAGCACACCACTCAAAAAGTGTGTGTTTCCACTTGGCTCAAGTAGTGTTCCGCTGCTGTCTAGCTGTCACTGACTCAAGGCCATCCCCACCAAAATTACATCGTTCGGTTGTTCTACAGACAGGATTTTAATAACCTTGAGCATTTTCTATACTATAACGTACTACAACAAAATTTAATAAAGATATGTCATAAACATTCTTTCACACTCAGACCATTACAATTTATACAATTAATAGTTCATAATAAATAAATAAGGCAATATTTTTACACATGTGTGCTCACGTTTAATTACAACAAAATTTTGTTGAATGTTGTTTAAACAATTACATATGTCTGCTTCACAAAATCGTCTTTAGCCACTCTTTTCAATGGTGGTGCCAGCTAACACATCCAACTGACCACTTTTAAATTACTTGCTTTTAAATATCGATTGTAATCATATTTAAATAATCTTTTACTATCGTTTTTTCTGTCTTTAGCTTACTGCAATTTAGCTAAAGAGAATTTTACACCAGACGCATTTCGCTTGTATTTATAAACCATCTTTCCTGATTATAGGTGATCCTTTACATATTCTGGAAACCACTGCTTCTTTCCTTCTAGTTATCAGCGACTGATGTCGAAAGACTTCATTTCACATGTACACTGGCCAGTTTCTGCCATTCTGCAGTATTTCTTGCGCTGCATCTGGTTTATTTGCGCTTCACCTGGTTTTTGTAAATCAAACTGAGGTTATGTGTGTTTCTCACTCCGCACAGTACTACACGGTTATTAAACACTATAAAACTGGACAGCGTTCATTCCTTGTGATGGTCAGACTTGGTAGAGCGGAATCTCGACAATGATCATGACTGCTTTCACATTCTCATTCAGTTCAACATCGGGCTAGTCACATCCACATAGTCCACAAATCGGGACACTGAACCATTCATACAGCCGGCCAAATGGAGACGCATAATGAAGCCCCTCTCAAACTCTGTGAGGCCCTTGATAATGTTAGCTCACGTGAGTATGGGACATCTTTGTCTCCTTCATAGTGAACACTCAATACGTGGCGCAGCTCATGCCCCATATATATACTACCAGACATGGTCACAACATTAAACGTGAATGACACCAATGCTCTCTGGAGGCAGTTCTACTCGTCACAGAGAACTACAACTGTAATCATCCACAAACCCGTTGACAGTGTGTACGTGCATGACGTTATGCTGACATCCCACCGTGTGTTCTGGGTATTTCACTTCTTTTGTCTTTTTTTTTTTTTTTTTTTTTGTCATCAGTCTACTGACTGGTTTGATGCGGCCCGCCACGAATTCCTTTCCTGTGCTAACCTCTTCATCTCAGAGTAGCACTTGCTACCTACGTCCTCAATTATTTGCTTGACGTATTCCAATCTCTGTCTTCCTCTACAGTTTTTGCCCTCTACACCTCCCTCTAGTACCATGGAAGTCATTCCCTCATGTCTTAGCAGATGTCCTATCATCCTTCTCCTTATCAGTGTTTTCCACATATTCCTTTCCTCTCCATTTCTGCGTAGAACCTCCTCATTCCTTACCTTATCATTCCAGCTAATTTTCAACATTCGTCTATAGCACCACATCTCAAATGCTTCGATTCTCTTCTGTTCCGGTTTTCCCACAGTCCATGTTTCACTACCATACAATGCTGTACTCCAGACGTACATCCTCAGAAATTTCTTCCTCAAATTAAGGCCAGTATTTGATATTAGTAGACTTCTCTTGGACAGAAATGCCTTTTTTGCCATAGCGAGTCTACTTTTGATGTCCTCCTTGCTCCGTCCGTCATTGGTTATTTTACTGCCTAGGTAGCAGAATTCCTTAACTTCAATGACTTCGTGACCATCAATCCTGATGTTAAGTTTCTCGCTGTTCTCATTTCTACTACTTCTCATTACCTTCGTCTTTCTCCGATTTACTCTCAAACCATACTGTGTACTCATTAGACTGTTCATTCCGTTCAGCAGATCATTTAATTCTCCTTCACTTTCAATCAGGATAGCAATGTCATCAGCGAATCGTATCATTGATATCCTTTCACCTTGTATTTTAATTCCACTCCTGAACCTTTCTTTTATTTCCATCATTGCTTCCTCGATGTACAGATTGAAGAGTAGGGGCGAAAGGCTACAGCCTTGTCTTACACCCTTCTAAATAGGAGCACTTTGTTCTTGATCGTCCACTCTTATTATTCCCTCTTGGTTGTTGTACGTATTGTATATGACCCGTCTCTAGCTATAGCTTTCCCCTACTTTTTCAGAATCTCGAACAGCTTGCACCATTTTATATTGTCGAACGCTTTTTCCAGGTCGACAAATCCTATGAAAGTGTCTCGATTTTTCTTTAGCCTTGCTTCCATTATTAGCCGTAAAGTCAGAATTGCCTCTCTCGTCCCTTTACTTTTCCTAAAGCCAAACTGATCCTCACCTAGCGCATTCTCAATTTTCTTTTCCATTCTTCTGTATATTATTCTTATAAGCAGCTTCGATGCATGAGCTGTTAAGCTGATTGTGCGATAATTCTCACACTTGTCAGCTCTTACCGTCTTCGGAATTGTGTGGATGATGCTTTTCCGAAAGTCAGATGGTATGTCGCCAGACTCATGTATTTTACACACCAACGTGAATAGTCGTTTTGTTGCCACTTCCCCCAATGATTTTAGAAATTCTGATGGAATGTTATCTATCCCTTCTGCCTTATTTGACCGTAAGTCCTCCAAAGCACTTTTAAATTCCGCTTCTAATACTGGATCCTCTATCTCTTCTAAATCGACTCCTGTTTCTTCTATCACATCAGACAAATCTTCACCCTCATAGAGGCTTTCAATGTATTCTTTCCCCCTATCTGCTCTCTCCTCTGCATTTAACAGTGGAATTCCAGTTGCACTCTTAATGTTACCACCGTTGCTTTTAATGTCACCAAAGGTTGTTTTGACTTTCCTGTATGCTGAGTCTGTCCTTCCGACAATCATATCTTGTTCGATGTCTTCACATTTTTCCTGCAGCCATTTCTTCTTAGCTTCCCTGCACTTCCTATTTATTTCATTCCTCAGCGACTTGTATTTCTGTATTCCTGATTTTCCCGGAACATGTTTGTACTTCCTCCTTTCATCAACTGAAGTATTTCTTCTGTTACCCCTGGTTTCTTTGCAGCTACCTTCTTTGTACCTATGTTTTCCTTCACAACTTCTGTGATGGCCCTTTTTAGAGATGTCCATTCCTCTTCAACTGTACTGCCTACTGCGCTATTCCTTATTGCTGTATCTATAGCGTTAGAGAACTTCAAACGTATCTCGTCATTCCTTAGCACTTCCGTATCCCACTTCTTTGCGTATTGATTCTTCCTGACTAATGTCTTAAACTTCGGCCTACTCTTCATCACTACTATATTGTGATCTGAGTCTATATCTGCTTCTGGGTACGCCTTACAATCCAGTATCTGATTTCGGAATCTCTGTCTGACCATGATGTAATACTTTTCCAAGTATACCTCCTCCTCTTGTGATTCTTGAACAGGGTATTCGCTATTACTAGCTGAAACTTGTTACAGAACTCAATTAGTCTTTCTCCTCTTTCATTCATTATCCCAAGCCCATATTCTCCTGTAACCGTTTCTTCTGCTCCTTCCCCTACAACTGCATTCCAGTCGCCCATGAATAGTAGATTTTCGTCCCCCTTTACATACTGCATTACCCTTTCAATATCCTCAGACACTTTCTCAATCTGTTCATCTTCAGCTTGCGACGTCGGCATGTATACCTGAACTATCGTTGTCGGTGCTGGTCTGCTGTCGAGTCTGATTAGGTCAACCTGGTCACTGAACTGTTCACAGTAACACACCCTCTGCCCTACCTTCCCATTCATTACGAATCCTACACCTGTTATACCATTTTCTGCTGCTGTTGATATTACCCGATACTCATCTGACCAGAAATCCTTGTCTTCCTTCCACTTCACTTCACTGACCCCTACTATATATAGATTGAGCCTTTGCATTTCCATTTTCAGATTTTCTAGTTTCCCTACCACGTTCAAGCTTCTGACATTCCACACCCCGTCTCGTAGAACGTTATCCTTTCGTTGATTATTCAGTCTTTTTCTCATGGTAACCTCCCCCTTGGCAGTCCCCTCCCGGAGATCCGAATGGGGGACTATTTCGGAATTTTTTGCCAATGGTGAGATCATCATGACACTTCTTCAATTACAGGCCACATGTCCTGTGGATACACGTTACGTGTCTTTAATGCAGTGGTTTCCATTGCCTTCTGCATCCTCATGTCGTTGATCATTGCTGATTCTTCCGCCTTTAGGGGCAATTTCCCACCCCTAGGACAAGAGAGTGCCCTGAACCTCTATTCGCTCCTCCGCCCTCTTTGACAAGGCCGTTGGCAGAATGAGGCTGACTTCTTATGCCGGAAGTCTTCGGCCGCCAATGCCGATTGTTTATCAAAATTTAGGCAGCGGTGGTGATCGAACCCGCGACCGAAGACGTTTTGGTTATGAATCAAAGACGCTACCCCTTTTTTTTTATTGTATTTTACTAAAACATACATTTCAAGTATTCAACAGTACAATTAATGATTAAACCATTTGCAACATTAAAAAAAAGAACCAGTTTTAAACTATTTATATGCTAAATATGTCTAATACAGTAATAATGGTAAAACAAACTTTAAAAGTGGTTACAGTATAAACTTTGCTCAAGATAACTGAGATTATTCTAGGTGCAAATTATTGTCACCCAATCAGTGGGTTTGTCTACTAAGTTGAATTCACTGTTTAATTTGTAAACTGTCCATTGAATAAAAAATATAGCATATTTAATACCAGTTTTCTTGACTATGAACCAGTTTAAATACAATCCAATTAAACACATACAATAACACAAAAAAAAAAAAAAGTTCCGGAAGCAAGGTGAAAGTAAATAATAATAAGGAACCAAGTGACTTATTTTTCTTCTGTTCGTTCTCGTTCAAGGTGTTGTAGTGGTTTCACATATTTAACCAACACCCATTCCTTCAAAAATGATCTTCAGCATGTTGCCATAGTGCTTCTTGTGGTTGCGATACGTGCTGATTTTTGCATATTCACACTTCATGTAAACGCGGAATTCTATCTCGTTGTCCGACCCAAGTGTGTGGATGACATAACTAACATATTTTCCCAGTAACCAGCTAATGGCGTTGGTTTTTAAGTTCGGAAAGTATGTCATGTCCGGTCTCAGGAGGAGCGACGGCGTTATATATTGCGTAGAGGATCTGGTGAGAAAGGCGATTTGTTGCCTGATCCAATTCCAGTTATGCACATTGCCACCACAGGTGAATCTGTGGCTGAGTGTATCCACCAGATTGCATTTTCCACAAAGGTGTGTCTGGTTTAAACCGATCCCATATAGTCTCTCGTTGGTGCTGATGACATTATTAACTGTTTTGTAACATGCGGAAATAGCGTCTGTAGATAGCCCGGCATAGTTGATGTTCCGCCATACAGCTTTCCAGTCACAATTTGGGAATTTCGTTTCAATTTTGTTTCTACCCTCATTTAACTTCCTTTCAAGTATGATGTCGCGCGCTGTGATACGTGTGTTGCTTCTGATTTCGTCACTAAGATAACTTGCTTCGAGGAAAAAGTTCCTCACATACTGCAGACGGGCGTTAATCCTTCGCACATCAATCGGTGCTTGCAGGCTATGGGGTGTCACAGCCTCAAAGAGCTTTGCGGTTATACATTGTGGAAGTTCTCTGAGTATATGGAAAGTCCGTTTGAGGAACAGAGCAGACGCTTTATTGCCAATATGCACCAAACCGAGGCCCCCGTTTCTGACATCCAGTATAACCGTAGTCGCACCAACCCTGAATATGTCTCCTCTCCATAAATAATTGGTAATAGTGGACATGATCCCTTTCGCTACTAGTTTAGGGATTGGAAATACCTGCGCAGTGAAATACGCTTTAGACAAAACGCAGGAGTTGATGAATCTGACTTTTTGCACCAGGTCCATAGTTCGACGGATGTTCTCCATTACAGCACCATGAACTTTCCTCCTAGTTTCCGTCCAGTTAAAAGCAGCCATCCGCATCGGACATGCCATTAAGGTGATTCCCAAAGTTTTATGTTTGTTGTCTTGTTTTGCCCATGCCAGTCGAAGGTGATCTAGGCCCCGTAGATTCAATATTTGACTTTTGTTTTCATTTACTGTCGCTCCCGACGCTAGACAATATCTTTGGATTTCTCTTTCCAGTGTAACTGTCTCCTCCTTATTCCTTATTACAACGCCCACGTCATCAGCATAAGCTCGTATGACAGTTTTCTCACCACTCAATGTTATGCCTGTTAATCTTTCGTGGACAGTGCGGAGGAAGGGCTCTAAGGATACTGAAAATAAAAACATTGATAAGGGACTGCCCTGTGGAACCCCTCGCCTTATCTGTATGGGTTTAGATGTTTGGCCATTGATTGCTATTTTCGCATTTACACCTGTTGCAATATTCCTTAGCATGTTCACAATCTGGGGGTGGAAAGCCATTCTTGACAGCGTCGCAAAGAGGTATCTATGACTAACGCGGTCAAAAGCTTTGTTGAAATCTATAAAGATTAAAGCACATTTTATACTTGTCACTGAGGTAATTGCAATGACGTCTCTGTATGCAGATAGACTTTCGAATATCGTTCTGGTCGGAGAGCAAGATTGGTGATGACTCAATATTTTGTTGGAAAAGGCAGAGAGTCTTTTGTTGATAATACGCGAAATTATTTTGTAATCAGAATTTAGTAGCGAAAGAGGCCGAAAATTGTTTAAGTTGGTTTTGCCTTTACTCTTAGGAATCAGTACTATTTTACTTTCCTTAAACTCTGCAGGGACCGGTTTTCCGTTCAGGACCTCATTTGCCATGGAAGTGATCTTGTCCCCAATTATAGACCAGTAGCGGGCATAAAACTCCACAGGGAGGCCATCAAGTCCCGGAGATTTGTTGAGAGGTGAGTTACGCACTGCCTCATGCGCTTCATCTTTAGTAATAGGTGACAGGATGTCAGCGTTGTCTGTTCCCGACAATTGTGGACCTAAAATAGTGAGAAAGTCCTCGAGAGCTGCATCTTCCACTGTGGTAGGAGCATATAAGGTTTCATAGTACCTGTGGACTTCGTCCAGTATTTGTTTCTGGCATGTGAGCCTCGTACCAGTATGCGTCTGGACTTCATCAATTAAAGTTTGACGTCTGTTTTTAGCATGCCGCACCAAGTGATACAGAGAAGCTGTTTCATCTGCTACGACTGATGTGGCTTTCGATTTAATTTTGAGTCCCTCCATCTGTTGCCGTTTAATGCTTAATAACTTGGCTTTTATTTTTTTGATATCATTTAGACGAATTACGTCATCATGGGCCTGTTGATATAAGTCTCTTAAAACTTTATAATAAAACTCCATTGTATTCCTCAACTCCCTGTGCCTGGTTGCACTATACTGCATGACAACTTTCCGCAGCCTTGGTTTAGCCCTCCTTGTCCACCAGTCTATGACTGTTGGGTGCTCGTCTACTGTGCGGAGGCACATAGTCCACGCAAACCTTATTTCCTGTTCCAGTTCTTCGTCAGTTAAAACAGAGATATTTAAGTTCCATTGGCCTCTGAATCGACGGGTTGGTTGTACACTTAGATTAAAGCAAGTTAAAAGTGTACTGTGATCGCTAAAATACACTGGAATAGTCTCAACGTTTAATAAATAATTTTGCAAATTTGGTGACACGTAAATTCTATCTAGTCTGCTGCGGGAGTGGCTGGTTATATACGTGAACCCGACTGACGTCGGGTGCTGAAGTTCCCACACATCCTTAAGGTGTAGATCACTTACTAATTTTTTTAACTGTGGCGAGTAGTTGAAGTTGGGTTGTTGATCTTTCTGGTTTAAAACACAGTTAAAATCTCCACCTAGTATAAGAGAACACGGATTTTTCCTCAATAAATAAATCAGTTCATCTTGAAAAAACTTCGCACGATCCAATTTGTGGGAAGTTCCTGATGGGGCGTAAAGGTTAATCACTGTCACATCGAAAAGTTTTTATGCCTATGGCTCTTCCTGATTCTAGTCGTTCGATTTCAGTCACCGGAATGCCTTCCCTTATAAGAATGGCTGTACCGATATTGGCTTCCGTAGAAACATTAACAATTTCAAAAAAGCCTGGGTTCCGAAATTCCGTTATCGCAACTTCTTGTAGCAACGCGATATCTGTTCCGGACTGGTACAAGAATTCCTTTAGTGCTGCCAATTTCAAGGGTGACTGTATTTTATTAATGTTAATAGTAGTAATGCTATAAGCTTGCAGCACAGACATACCGGAAGAAGCTATTTGGGATGAGGTTCGGTATGATTATAGCAGCAAACGTGCTTCCCTACAAGGCACGATCTTTACAAGCTGTGTGCCCATTACATGTACTAACTGCCTAGAAAATTTGCACTGCTTTTAAACAAATAGCTTGAGAAGAAAAGTATCCTGAAACCCTGACAATGCATTGCTATAAGTCACTGTGGCCATTCTCTTTCTCCTCGTCAGTGTTGGACCTGATGACTTCATATTTGATACTCTTTTTCTTGATGTCTTTCTTCTCTGGTGTGACTTTCGCTTGATGACGCGTGACAGCAAGGCCCGGTGTCTGTCGCAGCCGCCGGCGGTGGCTAAATGGGGCAACGGCCGTGGCTTGCGAGTCGTCAATGTTTGGTTCCGGCGTGGTGTCTGTTGTGTTGTTTTGCTGGCGAGGCGGTGATGCTTGTGTATTTCCTCCTTCGGCGCGGCGTTGCGCTTCGGAGTCAGCAGGTTCTTTACCTGGTACTTCCTCGTACGGTTCGCACTGTATGGGTTGTGCACTTGATGCGGTTATTTCAGCCGTGACCTCAGACTCAGGGACACATTTCCGTGAAAAATCACTACCCGCTGCGTCACTATCTGTTCGTGGCGGTGTAAGTCCTTGTGCGGAAGTGGGAGCCACATCGACCTTCATTCCATCTCCTTTTTCCACTTCCAACAGATCTTCAGGACTGGGCTTCGGCCTCCTGGCAACGGGTGTTTCACAGGAAGAGTCCTCATCAACATTTCTTTCAGTGTCCTCTAGAGGACGCTTTTTTGTGGGAATCTCGCTGTCACGGGACGGAATTTCAGCAGTTAATGCAGGTTTTAAAGACGGAAAGTCATTAACATTAAGTGCAACATTTTCAGAGGTAGTAACAGGATCCACGACCGCCGCTGGCTCTGTTGTATTACTGGCTGGCAACAAATCGTTGAGTGTCAATTTTCGGCGTTGCGTAAGGTTATTTGTTAGCACAAATACACGGCGAGGGCAATCCTGGCGGAGGTGACCAGACTCGTTACATACATGACATGTAGGGGTTTGTCCTGAGTACATAACATGCGCCTTGTGCCCGTCAACAAAGATGTGGGAGGGAATGTTTGCTTTCACTTCCATCTCCACGGAGCGAATGCCGTTAAAGCACTGCAGCTTGAAATGCGAAGCCCACCTTTCGTTGACTATTTGCCTGACAACCCCATACTTTGAAAGGACATCTTTAATTTTCGAATTGTCTACTTCTATGGGAATATTCAAAACCCTAACATTCCTAATTACAGACTCGGAATTCCGGAGTTTGACAGTACTTTTAGTACCATCACGGTGTATAAATTCCGTTTCATAACCAAATTTTGCCAGAAAGCGGTCTACACTCGCGGAATCGTTAAACTTTACAAAAATGCAGTATTCATCAGAGTCCAGCTGCATGGTATGAACAGATTCAGAATGAAGGCCAATTACCTCGGTAATCCAGTCGTGTATTTCAAGTGCAGAGGGCTGTACTCGACGGGTGTACTTGTCGAAGGTGAAAATCACGGTGTTTTTTCTCACGGAGTTTGCCATGGTGTTCTGCAGCGAAGAAATCTCGGACAACGCCGAAATCCCAGCGGCACTTCGTAGAAAGATGACACGAAAGAAGACCAAATGCTCAATTGATAACGCTTAATTCACGTGCAAAACGTCAATAAACGAGCACAAAACACGAAAACACTGGCGTAAACACTGAACGTTCACGGAGCAAACTTGAGGAGCGTGCGACCGCTGCGGCAGCTAATGCCAGACTGTAGACCACGGATGAATTATTACATGTGGAGATGGTAATAAGCTACCAAAACGTGTAATGAGGATATAATAGTAATTAGACAGTCTTGAAGTAATAAATTATTATATACTTACATATTACAAAAAAAGTATGTATGTATGTCGTACGTATGCGGACAGAAGTGTCAAATGAAAATTTGTACCGACGCTGGGATTCGATTCTGGTCGTGTGCTCACTTTTTTGGGCTGCTGCTCTGCACAGCTCTTCTCCCAGATAGAGGGTTAAAAATGCATGCCTCCTGCGACAGTCTAACTCAAGGCCCCTGGTTTACGAGACCAGTGCCCAACCACTTTTTTTTTTATCAGTGATTTAAGACCGGGTTCGAATCGCAGCCTTGTTACGAATTTTAATTCGACACCTCAGTCCGCATATATACATCGTAGACGTTAGAGAATTGAAAAGGTCTCTGGAACCAGAAAATTACATTTGATTAAAGTTCCTATGATTGGGTTTAAGATAGGATCCCTTGTTTCGTTCAATACTGAGGTGCTATTTCAGTAGTGTTGGAGAGCCACTGCAATGCTGTTCTAGTTCAGGGGGAATACCAAATGGTTCAAGACTGCAGTTGCGCAAAGCCACTGTGCCAAGGTGGCATAGTGGTTAACTCGTCTGCCTAGTGAGCAGGAGACACGGGTTCGAATCCCAGCCATGGTATAAATTTTCATTCGACACTTCACTCACCATATAAGCATCACAGACGTCTGAGATTTGAATAGGTTTCTGGAGACAGACAGTTTCAGTTGATTAAGATAGGATCCCTCGTTGCGTTCGATACTGTGTGTTATTTCATTAGAGAGCCTCTGCAATGCCGTCCTAGTTTAGGGAGGTTACCTAATGGGCTGAAGCGTGAATGGAAATCTGGAGAAGGGACGCATGCTAGGATAATACATGAGATGTGCAAACCACTGTGCCAGGATGGCGTAGTGGCTAGGGCGTCTGTCTAGTAAGCAGGACACCCGAGTCCACGGCTCTACCTTAACCGCTAGATCGATTTCAACCTAACTCGGTGCACATATTACTAACTGCAAAGAAAAACTGTGGGAGAAGAACCACCAACCTACTACAGGGGTGCAGATGATGGACAAAGAAGTGTGGGGGAGATGGAGACACAGAGAGCGTGAATAAGAGAGATAAAAGGAGATGAACTGAAAAAAGAAAGAGTAAGAGATGGAAAACGGGGAGGGAGGACAGAGTGAAGGGAGGAAGAAAGAGATGGGTAGAGAGAGGGGCGATAGGAGATGGTGGACAGAGGGGAAAATAAGTTGGAGGAGGGAAAGGTACCCAGAGAGAGTGGGAAGCGGAGATGGACTGATAGATTCAAATATCAGTAATTACATCACGAGCAGTGACATGTTTCTCAAGTAGTAATATGTAAAAGCGAACAAAGAGACCTTAAAAATGTTTCTATTTCAGATGAATAGTTGTTTTTGGAATTCAGAAGACGACTCACAGATATAAACGAGTAACCAGGAATAAATAGCTCACGTTTTTAATCTGTAGTAAAAACCACAAAAGTAGGAAAGACAAGCATAGGTACAAAGAAGGTAACTGTGGAGACACCACGGGTAACAGAAGAAATCGACGAAAGAAGGAAGTAAAAAAAGTTCAGTGAATTTCAGGAATATAGAAATACGAGTCTCTGAGGAGTGAAAGAAATAGGAAGTGCATGGACGCTAACAGGGAATGGCTGCATGAAAAATGTGAAGAAATCGAAAAAGCAACTATTGTCGGAAGGGCTGACTCGGCATACGGGAAAGTCAAAAGGACCTTCGGTGACAGTAAAAGCGAAGGTGGTGATATTAAGAACGTAACGGGAATTTAACTGTTAAATGCAGAAGAGACTACGGATAAGTGGAAAAAGTACGTTGAAGGCCGCTATGAGGGGGAAAATTTGTCTGATGTGATAGAAGAAGAAATAGGATTTAGAAGAGACAGGGGATCCAGTATTAGAAACAGAATTTAAGGGAGCTTTGGAGGACTTAAGATCAAACAAGGCAGAAGGGATCGACAACATTCCATCAGAATTTCTAAAACCGTGGGCGGAAGTGGCAATAAAACGACTATTCTCATTGGAGTGGTTCTAGGCGCTTCAATCGCAGGTTCGAATCCTGCCTCGGGCATGGAAGTGTGTGATGTCCTTAGAATGGGTTCAAGTAGTTCTAGGGGACTGATGAACTCAGATGTTGAGTCCCATAGTGCTCAGAGCCATTCGAAGTATTTTTTTCGTTGGTGTGTAGAATAAATGAGTCTGGCGACTATCATATGATTTTCGGAAAAATATCATCCAGTTTCGAAGAGTGTAAGAGGACAAGTACGAGAATTATAGCACAATAATCTTCAGCTCATGCGTCCAAGTTGCTGACAAGAATAATATACAGAAGAGTGGGAAAATAATTGAGGATGTGTTAGATGCCGATCATTTTTACTTTAGCAAAGGTGAAAACAGGAGAGAGGCCTTTCTAGCATTGTGGTTGATAATGGAAGCAAATCTACAGAAAAATCAAGACACGTACATAGGATTTGTCGACCTGGAAATAGCGCTCGACAATGTAGTGCAAGATGTTCCAAATTCTGAGAAAACAGGATGAGCTATAGGGAGAGAATTCGTAATATGGAATATATATTAGAGCCAAGATTGGATAATAAAAGTGGACGACCAAGAACGAAGTGTTCCGATCGAAAAGTGTGTAAGACAGTGAGTAGTATTTCTCCTCTAATGTTCAATGTTACATCGAAGAAGCAATGACGGAAATAAAAGAAAGGTTTAGGAGTGGAATAAAAATTCAAGGTGAAAGGACATCAGTGATACGATTCGCTGATGCCACTGCTATGCTCAGTGAAAGTGAAGAGGAATTGATCTGCTGAATGGAATGAACAGTGTAATGAGTTCAGAATATGGATTGAGAATAAATCGAGGAAGGATGAAAGTAATGAGATGTAGTAGAAATGAGAACAGCGAGATGTTTAACATCAGGAGTGATAGTCACGAAGTAGACGAAGGTAAGGAATTCTTCTTCCTAGACAGCAAAATAATCAATGACGGACGGAGGAAGGAGGACATCAAAAGCAGACTATCACTGGAAATAAGGGCATTCCTGAACAAGGGACTTCTACTACTGGAGTATAAAATATGGTCCTTAATTTGAGGAAGAAATTTCTGAGAATGCACATTTGGACCGCAGCACTGTATGGTAGTGAAGAACAGACTGTGGAAAAACCGGAACAGATGAGGATCGAAGGATTTGAGATATTTTGCTACAGACGAATGTTGAAAGTTACGGGACTGATAAGATGAGGAATAAAGATGTTCTGCACAGAATCGAAGAGGAAAAGAATATGTGGAAACCGCTGACAAGAAGAAGGGACAAGATGAAAGGACGTCTGTTACGAATCAGAGAATGACTTACATGGTACTAAAGGGAACTGTAAAGGGCAAAAACTCACCTGAATATGTAGGGACTATGAAGTTTCGCTCTCTAGAAATTTCTGTAACTTTCCAGAACATTCGAGAGAACTCGAGAATATTCCAGAACATTCAGAGCATTCTATACCATTGCATAACTTTCCAGAATGTTGCCACAACAATCCAGAATGTTCCACAATGATCCGGGATGTTCTGGAATGTTCGGAAATAGTTGGAACATTTGGGAAGATTCCAGAATGTTCGGGAACATTCCGGAACACACTAGATTACTGTTGAACATTTCGGAACACTCTCGAATGTTGCGGAATGTTCTGGAACATTGTGAACCATTCGAAGCTTTTTTGGTATGTTCTGGAATTTGTCACTGTTGGGGCTACCCATTGGTAGGTGTATATAAAGCAAGACCCGTCGTGGGCTCGAATGTCAGTTTCTTAAGAGTGACGAAGGAAGAAACCGAAAGAGAAGTGCAGTGAGTGAATAAAAACAAACAGTGAAGTGTGTTAAAGTGATACAGTGACTGAATATAAATCGAAAATAAAATGTGAAAAGTGTGTAAAGTGTACTTAGTGCAGTATTTATATTTTAGACAATGCCTAAACGTAAAGGATGAAGAGATCGTGCCAGTTCTGAAACAAAACGGCGTAAACGAAGAAAAAATCTGTTTCCTTAAATAAAGTAACTATCCGGTGAACGGCCCGGAAACTTGGATCATGTCGTCCAGGATACCGAGCAGCATACATAGCACACGCCCGTTGGGAATTTTGACCACAATAGTCATACATCAACACGATATCGACCTTTTCCACGATTGGTAAACGGTCCATTTTAACACGAGTAATGTATCACGAAGCAAATACCGTCCGCACTGGTGGAGTGTTACGAGATACCACGTACTTATACGTTTGTGAGTATTACAGTGCCATCTCTCACAAAGCGAAAACAGTGATCCAACTAAAACATTCATATTTCTTTACGTACTACAGGAATATGTAATAAAAATGGGGGTTCCTACTTAAAAAACGCAATGGATATCCGTTTGACCTATGGCAGCGTCATCTATCGGTCCAACCATAGCGCCATCTGGTTTCCCCCTTCAAGCTAGACGAGTTTCGTTCTTTGTAGTTTTTTCGTTTGATGCTTATTTCGTGAGATATTTGGCCCGGTCACGATAATTGGACCACCTTGTATGTGTGGCTTGAAACTGTCACCCTGTGTGGGTTAAACGACAGAGATACATGTGTACACCCATGACAGCGTAACGCCAAGAAAATTCGAGTAAACAACTGTTATATGATGATTAATTTGGCTTTTGGGAAGGTAAAGACACCAGAACAGCAGTTCTCAAGTTGCTTTGGTGATGGAAGCAAGACAACTCTCAAGACACGTTCACAGATTTTTTCCTATCTAGTTAAGGCAGTCGACAATGTAAAGGATACTCCAAGTTCTGAGAAAAATAGGACAACACTTAGAGAACGACTGTGCTATTTATTTGTAGCCGTTCCTGGGACTTCGTGCACGTGTAATTTATTTTTGTGTTATAAAGCTCCTTTGTATACAAGGACTGGCTGAGAATATTAACAAGGAGTTCGTTTGCTTCACTAACGTGGGAGGAGCCACGTGAAGCTGACTGTGCGAAAAGCAGCTGACACCAAGTTCCATCACAAAGCGTCAGACCCTGTGCCTTGTTCATGATCAGGGCATAGCATAAGGTAATGGGGAACTGTACACGTTTTAAGCGAAACGGTAAACTGTTAGGAATAAGCAGGACTCAGGGTATAAAAACTCGCTCGCCTGCACCACTTCTCGTTAAAATTTCTGCTTCTATAGAGAACTTCAAGCCCTGTGAGCGAAAGGTTTTGAGGAGCGAGATAATGCAAGATCTCTTGATCGGAGTTACGCCGCGCCTCACTGTTGGAAGGAGTTTCCAAAGAGCCTGATGTACTCAAGCCGCTGCGTGTCTCGCCTCATAGTCTTCACTGTACTCTTACGACCACATAGTCCCCATTTAGCTGTTCTGGTGTGCTCAGAAACACTCGACCCTTTCGAAGGAATTCTTATTCGTAAATAAAACAAAATCAAAATGTAAATCACAAAAAATCACAAAACAAACTTAATAAATCCACTTTTCCCAAAAAAGAATAAATAAAACCTATCGAAAGAAGCAAAAACAATGTTGTTAAGTTTTCAGTGCACAAAATGAATAAAGCCTTACCAAGTTTGCTAGCCAAGTAAATCCAATGTTAATATCTATTAAAAAAAGACAGGATTTTGGCACTTAATTCTGTCACAGGCCTAAAAGTGCGAAAATATTTTCGTCACTAAGATATTTCGTAGGAAATATGTCACATTTTAATAAAACCTACATAAAAAAGCAAAGCAAAGTCGTTAAATAAATAATACACAAAGCGAATCAGTAAATCAGTATAATCTTACCAAATAAATTAGCTCTTAATTTGTTTTCGTAAGGTTAAGATTTCGTTGCTTAGTTCTGTCAGTGATGTAAACCTCCTAAAATACACCCGTCTCTGAGTTAAAAAAAAGTAACAGCCGTATGTATTGGTTCTTTGGTGTACTACGCCGCGATGATTAAACATTCCAATTACTAAGTTGAGCAGACTTTTTTGTGAAAACTTAAATAAAACAACTCTGATAAAAAAAGATATCTTTACTTTTGTGTTAGAACTTCGATGAATTAGAGAGTATTTGTTGCCCCAAGTTTTACTTAAGTTACCTGTGAAAACATAATGAAATTTCATCGAGTAGTTTCAGAGATTATCGTGTTCAAACAGTCAGAAATGAGAGTTTAAAATGGTTTGAATGGCTTTGAGCACTATGGGACTTAAATTATGAAGTCATCAGTCCCCTAGAACTTAGAACTACTTAAACCTAACTAACCTAAGGACATCACACATACCCATGCCCGATGCAGGATTCGAACCTGCGGCCGTAGCGGTCGTGCGGTTCCAGACTGTAGCGCCTAGAACCGCTCCGCCACCCCGGCCGGCAATGACAGTAAGGAGGGGCGTTCAGTAGGTAGTGCAACACATTTTTTTTCTGAATGCGTGTTAGTTTTATTCAGGATTCCAATACGGCATATTATTCCCCACTGTTTTGGCTACAAAAATTATTTTTCAACGTAATCTCCGTTCGTTTGTAGACTTAGAGAAAGCTTTTGACAATGTTGACTGGAATACTCTCTTTCAAATTCTGAAAGTGGCAGGGGTAAAATACAGGGAGCGAAAGGCTATTTACAATTTGTACAGAAACCAGATGGCAGTTATAAGAGTCGAGGGACATCAAAGGGAAGCAGCGGTTGGGAAGGGGGTGAGACAGGGTTGTAGCCTCTCCCCGATGTTATTCAATCTGTATATTGAGCAAGTAGTAAATGAAACAAAAGAAAAATTCGGAGTAGGAATTAAAATCCATGGAGAAGAAATAAAAACTTAGATGTTCGCCGATGACATTGTAATTCTGTCAGAGACAGCAAAGGACCTGGTAGAGCAGTTGAACGGAATGGACAGTGTCTTGAAAGGAGGGTGTAGGATGAACATCAACAAAAGCAAAACGAGGATAATGGAATGTAGTCGAATTAAGTCGGGTGATGCTGAGGGAATTAGATTAGGTAATGAGACACTTAAACTAGTAAAGGAGTTTTGCTATTTGGGGAGCAAAATAACTGATGATGGTCGAAGTAGAGAGGATATAAAATGTAGACTGGCAATGGGAAGGAAAGTGTTTCTGAAGAAGAAAAATTTGTTAACATCGAGTATAGATTTAAATGTCAGGAAGTCGTCTCTGAAAGTATTTGTATAGAGTGTAGCCATGTATGGAAGTGAAACGTGGACGATTAATAGTTTAGACAAGAAGAGAATAGAAGGTTTCGAAATGTGGTGCTACAGAAGAATGCTGAAGATTAGATGGGTAGATCACATAACTAATGAGGAGGTATTGAATAGAATTGGGGAGGAGCTTGTGGCACAACTTGACTAGAAGAAAGGATCGGTTCGTGGGACATGTTCTGAGACATCGAGGGATCACCAATTTAGTATTGGAGGGCAGCGTGGAGGGTAAAAATCGTAGAGGGAGACCAAGAGAACAATACACTAAGCAGATTCAGAAGGATGTAGGCTGCAGTAGGAACTGGGAGAGAAGCAGCTTGCACAGGATAGAGTAGCATGGAGAGCTGCATCAAACCAGTCTCAAACTGAAGACCACAACAACAATCTCCGTTCAATGAGACGGCCTTACGAAAGATACTGGGACGGCATGGTACTTCATGGTACCACATTGTACCACTCTACTGGGCGACGTCGGAGCCAAAGTCTTTCTGCTTCAGTAACATCCCCTTCAAGCACTTATTACTTCCCGCGGAGTAATCCTTCATCGGGCCGAACAGGTCAGAAGATGTGACATCCGGGCTGGAGTAGAGTGGATGAGGAAGAACAGTCTAACGAAGTTTTGTGACCACTTCTCAGACTTCTGCGAGGCCCTTTGCTCACTGCCAGTTCTCCGCAGACATTTCGCCAGCGCCTATGAATATCTGCAACGCTCTGATTTTCCACGGAAAGAAACTCAACGACAGCTCTCTGCTTGAAACACACCTCCTTCACAGAAGCCATTTTGAAGGCTACGACAGGGCCGCATCTAATGGAACTTCGTGATACTACAGAAGCTGGAGCGGGAATATTCCACGATATTCCACAACAAAGAGGGCAGTTTTTCCTTCCGAAACCGGCCGAGAAAAATGATGTCTTCCATTACGTTTTGAATGCGTCTCGTAGATAAAATTTTAATCACTTTATATTTTTTCCCTCATTCAGTTTTCTTGTATAAAACCATAAGTTGATCCAAGCAATACTCAAGTCACCTGTGAGGACGCCATAAAATAAACGTCGTGTGACTAGAGCCTCCCGTCAGGTAGACCGTTCGCCGGGTGCAAGTCTTTCGATTTGACGACACTTCGGCAACTTGCGCGTCGGTGGAGGTGAAATGATGATGATTAGGACAACACAACACCCAGTCCTTGAGCGGAGAAAATCTCCGAAGCAGCCGGGAATCGAACCCGGGCCATTAGGATTGACATTCTGTCGCGCTGACCACTCAGATACTGGGGGTGGACGAGGACGCCATGAAATTGGTGTAGTGGTTTAGGAGATTAGTGTGTTCAAACACACAGACAAACACGATGGTTTTACAGTTTTGTTATTAGTACAGGGGACGTACAAGAACCAAGAGGAAATAATAACAGTGGAAGACCAAGAACGATGTGCTCTGATTAAAGTGTCAGACAGGGATGTAGCTTTTCGCCACTGCCGTTAATCTATACATCGAAGAAACGATGTCGGGGGAAAAAGAAGGATTCCAGAGTTGAACTAAAATTCAAGGTGAAATGAATCAATGTTAAGATTTGCAGAAAACATAGCTTTCCACGGTGAAAATGAAGAAGACCGGTTGAATGGAATTAACTGTCTAATGAGCATAAAATATGAATTGAGAGTAAACTGAAGAATGAAGAAAGTAATGAGCAGTAACCGAAATGAAATTAGTGATAAACTTATCATCAAAATTGGTATTCACGAAGTAGAAGAAGTGAATGAATTCTGTTAGCTTGGAAGCAAACTAACACATTACGAAGTAGCAGACTATAACAGACGAACAGGGTGTTACTGGCCAAAGTAGTCTAATCTAATTAAACAAAAGGCTTAATTTGAGGTAGAAATTTCTGAGAACGTACGTTTGGAGTACAGCATTGTATGGGAGGATTTGAATCATGTACTGGCGGCCGGAGTAGCCGATCGGTTCTAGGCGCTACAGTCTGGAACCGCGCGACCGCTACGGTCGCGGGTTCGAATCCTGCCTCGGGCATGAATGTGTGCGATGTACTTAGGTTGGTTAGGTTTAAGTAGTTCTAAGTTCTAGGGGACTGATGACCTCAGAAGTTAAGTCCCATAGGGCTCAAAGACATTTGAACCATTTTTTTGAATCATGTACTGTGTTGAAATCGGGATAGAAGAAAATCAGTATACATCAGATGTGCTGCTACAGAAGAATGTTGAAACTTAGATTCATAAGACAAAGAATCGGTGAAGAAATGAACGTATACGGAAAATACTGACAAAAAAAAGTAACAGGATATAGGACACATGTTTAGATAAGGGAATAACTTCCATTGTACTAGAGCAATGGTTCCCATCCTGGGGCTAATTACCCACTGAGGGGTAAATGAAATTTTCAGGAAGGGAGGGGGGGGGTGCCGCTGGGGGGGGGGGGGTGAAAACTAAACCATTCGATTCTGTTTCAGTCACGAAACTAAATTATTTTCAAAACATCATTACTGTTGTCACAATTTTGTAAGACTCTAATAAGAAGTTATCAAAAAATATCTTTTCTCAACTAGCAGCATTAATCGGTGGAGGTTACAGGCTCTTCACATTGTCCACCAACTAGACCCATATGTTGTGCTTTGTTCCATACATCAGTGATGACAAAAATGAGACATATACGTAACAAATGCTACACACCTCAAGAAGTATCGCCTCCAAGTTGTAGATAGTACTTATAGTAGTCCAGAAATTGCGTCATTAGTCGCTTCGAAACAGACACGACATAAAAGTAACTACGTAAGGCCCACTATAGTGTTGTACACAGTTTTATTTTTATTGTTACTAGAGTGGTTAGATATGAAGCATTTACAGCCTGAAGTCGTTGAATTTCCGCCAGTTCAGAAGTAAGGAGAGCAGCAATGAAGTGATTTATGAACAATACGTACAGTGCTCACATCTGAACTTGTTTAACGCAGGGCCTCGAGGGATAGCCGTGCGGTCTTAGGCGCCTTGCCACGGTTCGCGCGGTTCCCCCCGTCGGAGGTTCGAGTCCTCCCTTGGGCATGGGTGTGTGTGTTGTCCTTAGTGTAAGATTGTTTAACTTAGACTAAGTAGTGTGTAAGCCTAGGGACCGATGACCTCAGCAGTTTGGTCCCACAGAACTTACCACAAATTTCCAATCTACCACTAACGCAGGCGAAACATGTTTTTTAACAGGTGTGTATCAAATGGTTCAAATGGCTCTGATCACTATGGGCCTTAAGTTCAGAAGTCATCGGTCCCCTAGAACTTAGAACTACTTAAACCTAACTAACCTAAGGGCATCACACACACCCATGCCCGAGGCAGGATTCAAACCTCCGACCGTAGCGGTCGCGCGGTTCCAGACTGTAGCGCCTAGAACCGCTCGTCCACCACGGCCGGCTAATAGGTGTGTATCCCCAATGTGGATAGTTAGTTTTCTTTTTTTTTTAAAGAGTTGTGGGTAGCACTTGCGATGCACCACGAAATCCTTCCTCATTCATTCTAACACACACACACTCACACACACAAACTAAATATCATTCACCTTTCATCACTTTAATAATAAGTATTCCAAGAAAAGTCTTTCAGTCTACAGTTAGTTGCTAAAGTCGTTGACATCGTGGGAGGGAGCAGGGGGAGCTACAGACGGCAAGAGGGGGAAGGGGGTGCTCGCTAATGTTCGATTGCACTCAGGGGTAATGGTCTACGATCGTTTGGGAACTATCGAATTAAAGGGATCTGTAAAGGATAAAAGCTGTAAGTTGAAGAGAGACATTCGAATACATCCCACAAGTAACGGATAATTTTCGGAGCAAGTGTTTGATAATGTCAGATTACCGAAATCAGCTGATAATACGGATTTAATAACTATTGTCATAATACAATCAAGTTTGAAAAGTGTCTCTTAACGAAGTTCTCGCTACGGACAGTTCCACAATTTGTCCAATAATCTCCAGGAACCACTGATAATTCTAGAACATTTAATCCTGTCAAACACTAATCTGTACCGTCGCAGAACGTCTGCCAAGGACTAAATTGTGTCTTGCTTGTCAGCATGAAGGCGCGCCTGCGAAAAGCAGAGAATGGCATTTCATAATAGCGACGATAGCCGTTGGCCGACGTACGTAATTACTCCTGCGCCTACCAGGTGGCAGAGCGAGCCAGGGGTGTGAGGTAATTCAGCCACGCGCCGCCAGGTACCGCCACCGCGCGGGCTCCCCGAGGCAGAAATCTCGTTTTCCAGTACAACGACCAGCAAACACGAGTGACGCGGAAAAGGAAAGGAAAGGGATGGCAAGGGGGGGGGGGGGGGGGGGAAGGGAACGGAAAAAGGAAGAAAATGTCTCCGTCTCTGTCCCGGAGCAGTTCGGCGGGGAATTTGTTCCTTTCAGCGAGTCGAGTGTCTCCGGCGACAACTCAAATACGTCACGGGCCCGCGACTCTCGAGGGGAAAAGTTGCGGCAGTTTGCCTTATTCCTGTAATTACATCTCCGCCGCTATCGCGGCCGCTTTAATAACGTTATTAGCGTGATTTCTTCGCCCCATCCCAGAGCCGACGTCAGATTATTATACGTTTTTGGCGAACAGGCGCAGGATTGCTGCACCCGATACTCCGATAGACGCTGCAAACTGCGGGATAACAGACGTAATTACTGACGCGGAAAACAGCGAACGGCACTGCATTGTTGGTGGCAGAAACGGTAAATAAAAACCTCGTGTCCCGTTACGTAATTTACTTCTTGTGGCGCTGTATTTCACTCATTTGCGACAATGTTCTTCAAACTCGTTAACTGTTGGGCTGCACTAGCATTTATGTATGCAGTTGCAATATTTTGTTGTGTATTCAGTTAAGAAACTGTGTAGTGCTGCTAGAAGAACTAAACTAAAATATCCTAAAATATCAGTGCAAAATCTAGAAAAACATGCAGGAAGACAACACTTCTGATGTCGACTATGGTATGACGTCATCGTCCGTGTCGTAGTTTTTAATTTTTCCTCTCACATTAAATCTACTAAAAATCTTCGATAAACGATCACTTTCCGTTTAGTATACCGTAAAAGTAGTTACAGAATACTACTTTCTCTGTCTATTCACCTTGTAAAATTAAAATACATCACTTGATAAAAATAGCCCTCGTCATCTTAAGAAGCCAGTACATTAGTTTCGATTAACACGTAACTTGATGTGGATAAAAGCCACTAACCCCCCCCCCCCCCCCCCCCCGACCATCCTTTTTATTCTTTTCGAAGTTGAGTTTACAATGTCTCAACAGCTTCTCGATAACAAATGAACTAAAATTATTCAACGCCATTAAGTTACGAATTTACTATAAAATTCTCACGGGAAAAATAGGAATAACATGTGATGTTTGCTCTGATGGACGATGGCCTTTGGCGCTTTGTGACTTATGGTCATATATTCGACAGCGCGGTCTTTAAGGGTGTCGAACTTCGTCCTCGTGATCATGAAAAGAGAGAAACACAGTTTCTGTACTCGCATGAGGTACACACATGTAACTTAAATCATAAGGAAAACTTGACTAAAAATGTCAAACCTGCATTAGGCTGGCAGTGCCACAAACTAGAAAGCGGAAATAAATTAAAACTGCTACCACATTGATGTTTGAAATCAGTCATACGCACCTCGTATACTGAAAGAAAAAAACACTTTTTAGAATCTGCAAAGACAGAATTGCAGTATGCTACCGTACTACCTGTAAAACAACTAACGACACTATAATCAATCAAATGAAGAATTTAGCCTACTTCACCCAATAAGTTTTTGCTGCGGACAAGAGTGGATTGCAAAGTTTTGTAAAGAAAAGGGGGAAAATTAGTTTTTTATCAGATTAAAATATTTTACCTCAATATAATTTTCACAGTCGTTCATTCTTCTGCGAGACAGCCGTTTTCTTAATGCTTGGTTCGAATCCTGCCTCGGGAATGGATGTGTGTGATATCCTTACGTTAGTTAGGTTTAAGTAGTTGTAAGTTCTAGGGGACTGATGACCTTAGAAGTTAAGTCCCACAGTGCTCAGAGCCATTTCTTAATCCTTCTATTGTAATATTATTTCTATCTTTGGCTGAAATATGTTTGTTGTTCATATAATCTCTTCATTGGACAAAATAATTACTCCTTCCATGAAATTTTCCACATTTACATGTACGCCCATACTTCGCAACTAAGAGTAAACCATAACGGAGGACACAGATTGACGTGAATTTCCTCTCCATTGACTGGTGGAGAGGCGTTAGAATGACTCCTTGTACTACTCTGTGTGGGCTACTACTTGCCTAATTTTGTCTGTAAATTATAAAAAAAAGTTTTTTTACTCTCATCAGACCGTAAACTACATGATATAGAAGTGTGGTGTCACCGCCAGACACCACACTTGCTAGGTGGTAGCTTAAATCTGCCGCGGTCCATTTAGTACATGTCGGACCCGCGTGTCGCCACTGTGTGATCGCAGACCGAGCGCCACCACAAGGCAGGTCTCGAGATACGGAATAGCACTCGCCCAGTTGTACGACGACTTTGCTAGCGACTACACTGACGAAGCCTTTCTCTCATTTGCCGAGAGACAGTTAGAATAGCCTTCAGCTAAGTCCATGGCTACGACCTAGCAAGGCGCCATTAGCCTTACATAGTTTGAAAGTTATCGTATGAAATGTCTCATCAAGAATGCTGTAAACAACAAAGGATATATAAAAGTTAAGTATTCGAGGAGCTGCATACTTTTCTTGCTACCATTCACTACTTATCCTGTTCCAGAATTCACGCCCGTCTGCGTTAGATTTCGGCCTCCTTTATCTACAAGGTGTTGGCACATTTACCAACACATCAAGAAGAATAAGGCGTCAAAGGAAAGAAGAAAATCGACCATCCGTATGCAACAAAGAGAGTTTTACGGGCAAATACAGCCAAATATTTACTCGAAACACTTGTTCTACGGAGTTAACGCAAATAAAAAGTCTATAAGGTCCGTAATTAGCATGAGAATCATGAATAATTTCTCAGACTTCTTGACCAATTACACGTTCGGGAGAATCCTTGCAGGGAATGTGACACAGTAATAGTAGGGGATGTTAATCACGTTTTTTAAAATGTAAACAGTATGTAAACAATCAAACTGTTAATCGGATTTCGTGACGCATTAAGAGCTAACACAGCAGCTCTCTTTCATGAAAAAAATATATTAATTTCAAAACTAATCACGAAATTTTTAAATGAAAATCCTATAAAATTCCTCAAAACACTGAGAGATGTCTGTATGGACTTCTGGCCAAAACCACAAAAATATGTGCACGTTTCTTACGGGATATATACACTATAGATCGAAGGTGTCCGGATCTCTACTGCTTGACAGTAATATGGGATGAGTCTACCTTTGGGACGCTTGCGTCTGAGAGGCAGCCCATTCTTCTTTAAGCGGCAAAACCAGAGTAGATATTGATCATGGACGCTGGAGTCAAGAGCAAATTCGACGTTGTAATTCATCACAAAGGTGACCGACCGGGTCCAGGTCGGGTAGACCAGTCCATTTCAGGAATGTCGTTGTCCGCAAACCATTGCCTCAGAGGCGCTGTTGTATGACCGCGTACATTGCCATGTTGACACGGCCATCGTCTCCTTACTGTTCCTTTACTGTAGGCAGTACGCAGTACTGTAAAACGTGGTCATGTCTTTCCGCATTTAGCGTTTTCTTAAGCGCGGTAAGGGAGCCACACCCTAACCACATCTTAATACCGTGACACCACCTCCTCGGCACTTTACTGTTGGCAACGCACATGATGGCAGGGAATGTTCTCCTGGCTTTCGGCAAAGCCAAACCCCTCCGTCGGTTTGCCAGAGGTGATAGCGTGGTTCGTCACAGTAAATCACGGTTTTAGGGTCATGGACTGTCGAGTGCCGTCGCTGTTTACACTACGTCAAGCATGAGTTAGCATTGAGTGCAGAATGTGTTTCTTACAAGAAGCTAGTCGAGCATTGCACTCGATTCTTTTAAGCCCCTACCCACTAGCTGGACTGCTGGTAGCACGATGGAACTCACGGCTAATTCCTTCCGCCAATTTCACGCTATTTCTACAGTCACCCTCCGCAATGTTCGCTAGACATTCTCTATCAGTGGATGAGGTCTACCGCTTCTCGGTTTGGCTGTGGTGATTTATTCGCGTTTCCACTTCATTATCACGTCGTCAACAATCGACTTGGGCAACCGTAGAATGGTTGAAATGTCCTAGAGGGACTTGTTACTCAGATGACGTTCAGTGATCAGTCCACGTGCGATAGCACTGAGCTCTCCAGACAGTCTCATTCTGAAGTTAAAATCTTCTGGGTTATTAGGACACGTCATGTTTCGGGAGGACGACGGTTCAATCCCCCGTCCGGCCATCCTGATTTAGGTTTTCCGTGATTTCCCTAAATCACTCCAGGCAAGTGCCGGGATGATTCCTCCGAAAGGGCACGGCCGACTTCCTTCCCCGTCCTTCCCTAACCCGATGAGACCGATGACCTCGATGTTTGGTCTCTTCCTCCAAAACAACCCAACCCAATTCGACGTTTCGACCCCTCTGCTGGGATCTTCCTCATGATCGTTTGGTGTCCACTACTGCTAGAACACTGTCAGAGACGAGTGTCGCGTCCACTTATAAAGGGGGAATTTTCTGGCGATCGTGCTGGAGAAGTGACAGTATTGGTTAAAATAGATGTGGCTACCATTGGTGGACCATAGTCATAGGCTAATACAGAAGAAGAGGCGTTGGTGGCTCTTCTCCTGTGGATACCATTGGCGGTCATCGCCATTGGATAGAAAGGCACTGTTCCACATTATGCTGGAGAAGGGTTATTGGTTGAAATGCCTGCTACCGCTATTGGTTGGTCGTCATCAGTGGCTAGATTCGAAACGGACAGAGCAAGAGGGGGGGGAATGTTTACCCAAAGTATTATTGTCCGCCGAGGTGACTTGCAGCGCGTTGTTTATGCCGCTCACACACCGCGGCCGCGTATTTTCTTCCTTGATGACGGGGAGCCACGATGCCGGAAACCTATAGCCGTCCTCGCTGTTGAAATTAGAGGCATTCTTAGAAATTTCAACCGCTTCTGGGACCTTTGTTCTATAAATGTTTGTTTCTTTAGCCAGTACACGTACGTTATCAAAATCGATGTCAGAGGCACAGTTCTCGTGATGTTCCGCTACTGCCAATTTTGCACTTTGATTTAGCCGCATGTGCCGTTCGTGTTCCTTAATGCGTTCTTTAACAGTTCTTCCCGTTTCTCCTATATACACTTTGCCGCAGCCACAAGACATTTGATAGACGCCTGCATTGTGGAGGTAATCAGGTGCATCCGTTTTCCGTCGGAAAAAGTCTTTTATTTTGTTTTGACTAAAGAAAGATGTCTGAATACCATTTTTCTTTAAAATTCTGCTTATGCGGCCAGTGACCCCAGAAACGAACGGTAACCTGACGGAGAGAGAAGGCAGTTCCTCATCATTCTTATTAGCGGTATAAATATTCTGCCTAAAAGTCCTGTCGATTGAATAACTATCATACCCATTTGCCTTCAGCGTCCTCTTAAAAAAATTGACCTCCCGATTCTAAGTTGTCGTCGTCGCTGATACGGAAGGCACTTGAAGACAGAGTGTTGAGTACTGCTTGCTTTTGGGCTGGGTGGTGGTGCGAAGTGGCATCTAAATACCTGTTTGTGTAAGTCGGCTTTCTGTACACTCTGTGACCTAGACTTTTATCAGATCTTTTGTATACCAGCACATCTAGGAACGGGAGAGCGGCCTCACTCTCGACCTCCAAGGTGAACTTTATTTTGGGGTGAATTCCAATTAAGAAATTGTGGAACGCATGAAGTTCTTCTTTGGCGTGTGGCCATATAACAAATGTATCGTCCACGTAGCGGAGCCAGCAAGAAGGCTTGAAAGGAACACTACTTAATGCCTGTTGCTCAAAATGTTCCATAAAAACGTCAGCTGCTACTGGCTGCTCTTGTAGAGTCTTGTACCGCAAGGAAGCAAGGGAGAGGATGTCGTTATGAGTGGCTGGTATCCTCTTTCTGCAACACTAATGCACTCATGGATTAACACGGTTCTTTATTTACATGAACACATAGCTGCTACTGAACTTTAACAGAGTCCATGTGTTGTGGTGCAAGCCCATCAGTAGTAGTTCTCTTGCAGACTTATGTAAAGTACTCGTGCCACTACTGTCACTAGCCTGGTCTCTTTGTACAGTCACAGCCCGTGACGAACGAAGCCCGCTCTGCGAATAAACTGACAGACGCCAGAGCGGTTGACTGAGTGGGCGAGTGAGCCAGTGAGGCCCTCCGGTCAGCGGCAGAGGCCCAAACACTTGCTGTTGAGAAAGCTTTGGCGGCGTGTTGCTTGCAGGTGTGTCTCTGGCCTCTCTCGTGATAGGTGTGTACGATCCAGTGCCAACTATCGATCTTCGCTATATTTTTGCCGACCGTCGTGTTGGCGACAGATTACGCCGGCACAGTGCTGTTCTCTCCTGATATCACGATACTCCCCATACGGTGGATGCGCCTCTCATGACAGGTCTGTCTGCATTACATAGGGGTGTCTGGATTCTTCTGATAAGATATAGTCTACGTTGGGTCAAGAGCATGTCTAAATTCTGGAACTAGGTATGTGCTTGGGGGAAGGGAGGGGGGAGGAAGGGGTGGTGTTGAGCAAAATAAGCACATTATCTCACAAAATAAAACACAAAATGATAAAAAAATTTTGTTTACCCTTTATCATTCATCAGATAAAACCTTGTGGCAGATCCAGACTCAACTCTGGATTTTGGCCTTTGGAGGCAAGTGCTCTGCCGAATGAGCTATTTTTTAAAAATCCTTTATTTACGCACGACTCATGACCTGTCGATACAGTTTTACTTCTGCCAGTTCTTCATCTCCTACTTTCCAGACTCGATGTTTTCTAAGCACATTGTCACGAGATATAGGCGTCTTTGTTCGAGTGTCTCTCAGTTCAAATTTTTCCACCTTTTCGTTATCCACTAGTGCCGCTCACACGAGGCTGCGACTGTTTGTACCATCCTTTTTCTATACGGACTATGTCCTCCTATTAATCCAAGCTCATGTGGCTCCCACAAACTTCAGCAGTTTTAATATAATGGCGAAACGTGTGATTTGCACGCGTTCTCTTTTATTTGAGTATGTGTCAGATGACTATCAGTTCGGCTTTAAGAAAGGTAAAGGTACTAGACAGACAGTTCTGGATTTGTGGTTGATACTGCAAGCAAGACTGAAGAACAATGAAGATTCATTCATACAAAGAGTCGACATGTAATAATCGCTCCACAATGTCATACGGTGCAATACGTTTGACATTTTGAGAAAAATAGGGCTAATCTGTAGCGATGACGGGTAATACACAATATGTACAAGGAACAAAGGAACAATAAGACTGGAAGATAAACAATGACGTCCTCTGATGAAAAGGGTGTTAGTCAGGGATGTAATTTTTCGCCGCTACTGTTCAGTCTATACGTCCAACAAGCAATGGTGAAAATAAAAGATAGGTTCAGGAGTGGGATTAACATTCAAGTTGAAATGATATCAATGATAAGATTTGCTCAATGAAAATCAAGAAAATGACAGGACTTGTTGAAGGCGAGGAACAGCCTAACAAGTGCAGAATATAGATTGAGAGTAAATCGAAGAAAGACGGCAGTAATCAGAAGTGCCAGAACTGATGAAACTTAACATCAGAATTCGTGTCACGAAGTTGGTGAAGTTAAGGAATTCTGATATCTGCCGGCCGCTGAGGCCGAGGAGTTCTAGGCACTTCAGTCTGAATCCGCGCAACCGCTATGGTCGCAGGTTCGAATCCTGCCTCGGGCATGGATATGTGTGATGTCCTTAGGTTAGTTAGGTTTAAGTAGTTCTAAGTTCTAGTGGACTGATGACCTCAGATGTTAAGTCCCATGGTGTTCAGACCAATTGAACCATTTGAGTTCTGATACCTAAACAGCAAAAGCCCATCATGGACGGAGCAAGGAGGACATAGAAAACAGACTAGCTTTGGTAAAAAGGGCAATCCTGGCCCAGAGAAATCAACTACTGTCTTAATCTGAGGAAGAGATTCCTGAGACGTAGTTTCGCAGCAAAGCATCGTATGGTAGTGAAACGTGGACTATGGGGAAGCTGGAAAAGAAGAGAATCGAAGTATCTGATGTGTGGTGCTAGAGAAGAATGTTGAAAATTAGGTGGACTGATAAGGTAAGGAATGAGGAGTTTCTGCGCAGAATCAGCGGCGAAGGGAACATATGGAAAACAATGACAAGGAGAAGGAACAGGATGAGAGGAGAGGTGTAGCTATAACGGGTAAAAACTGTACAGGAAGGCAGGAGATAATTGAGGACGTAGGTTGCAAGGGCTACGCTGAGATGAAGAGGTTGCCACGAAACAGGAACTCGTGGAGCGCCACATCAAACCAGTTGCAAGACTGATGTCTTAAAAAATAAAAAAAAAGACACCTAGCTGCTGTTTCCCAGTATTCTATGCCCCTACACTTTGTTCCTGTTAAATATCTGTTTATCATGACACACTACATTTGCTATTCATTATTCCTGAAGTCAAAGATTATCATGATTTTTCTTTGCTGAAACCCATAACTTCTGGTTTCTCTACGTTAATAATTACACTACTGGCCATTAAAATTGCTACACCAAGAAGAAATGCAGATCATAAACGGGTATTCATTGGACAAATATATTATACTAGAACTGACATCTCATTCCATTTTCACGCAATGTGGGTGCATAGATCCTGAGAAATAAGTACCCAGAACAACCACCTCTAACCGTAATAACGATCTTGATACGCCTGGGAATTGAGTCAAACAGAGCTTGGATGGCGTGTACAGGTACAGCTGCCCATGCAGCTTCAACACGATGCCACAGTTCATCAAGAGTAGTGTTGGAATATTATGACGAGCCAGTTGCTGGGCCACCATTGACCAGACATTTTCATTTGGTGGGAGATCTGGAGAATGTGCTGGCCAGGGCAGCAGTCGAACATTATCTGTATCCAGAAAGGAACTTACAGGACATGTAACATGCGGTCGTGCATTATCCTGCTGAAATGTAGGGTTTCACAGGGATCAAATGAAGGGTGGAGTCACGGGTCGTAACACATCTGAAATGTAACGTCCAGTGTTCAAAGTGCCGTCAATGCGAACAAGAGGTGACTGAGACGTGTAACCAATGGCACCCCATACCATCACGCCGGGTGATACGCCAGTATGGCAATGACGAATACACGCTTCCAATGTGCGTTCACACCGATATAGCCAAACACGGGTGCAACCATCATGATGCTGTAAACAGAATCTGGATTCATCCGAAAAAATGACGTTTTGCTATTCGTGCACCCAGGTTCGTCGTTGAGTACACCATCGCAGGCGATCCTGTCTGCGAATGCAGCGTCAAGGGTAACCGCAGCCATGGTCTCCGAGCTGATAGTCCGCGCTGCTGCTATCGTCGTCGAACTGTTCGTGCAGATGGTTGTTGTCTTGCAAACGTCCCCATCTGTTGACTCAGGGATCGACACGTGGCTGCACGGTCCGTTACAGCCATGCGGATAAGATGCCTGTCGTCTCGACTGCTAGTGATACGAGGCCGTTGGCATCCAGCACGGCGTTCCGTATTACCCTCCTGAACCCACCGATTCCATATTCTGCTAACAGTCATTGGATGTCGACTAACGCGAGCAGCAATGTCGCGATACGATAAACCGCAATCGCGATAGGATACAGTCCGACCTTTATCAAAGTCGGAAACGTGGTGGTACGCATTTCTCCTCCTTATACGAGGCATTACAACAACGTTTCACCACGCAACGCCGGTCAAGTGCTGTTTGTGTATGAGAAATTGGTTGGAAACTTTCCTCATATCAGCACGTTTTAAGTGTCGCCACCGGCGCCAACCTTGTGTAAATGTTCTTGAAAGCTAATCATTTGCATATCACAGCATCTTCTTCCTGTCGGTTAAATTTCGCGTCTGTAGCACGTCATCTTCGTGGTGTAGCAATTTTAATGGCCAGTAGTGTATATTTCGGTAAGGACCACGAAGATACGACACGAGAAATTAGGGCTCATACGGAAGCATATAGATTGTCGCTTTTCCCTCGCTCTATTTGTGAGTGGAACAGGCGAGGAAATGACTGGTAATGGTATAGGCTGCCATCCACCACGCGTCGGACGGTGGTTTGCAGGTATAGAAGTGCGTTGGGGATCTTGATCAGGTTATGACAAAAAGATAATCTGATTCAAAACGAAGGTTTTCGTATATAATTTGTAACTGCTTTTTACAGATACCAACGGCCTTGCCGCAGTGGCAACACCGGTTCCCGTCAGATCAGCGAAGATAAGCGCTGTCGGGCTGGGCTAGCACTTGGATGGGTGACCATCCGGTATGCCGAGAGCTGTTGGCAAACGGGGTGCGCTCAGCCTTTGTGAGGCAAACTGAGGAGCTACTTGATTGAGAAGTAGTGGCTCTGGTCTCATAAACTGACATACGGCTGGGAGAGCGGTGTGCTAAGCAAATGTCCCTCCATATCTGCAACCAGTGACACCTGTGGTTGAGGATGACACGGCGGCCGGTCGGTGCCGTTGGGCATTCCAAGGCCTGTTCGGACGGAGTTTGGTTTAGTTTGTACAGATTGCATGAATTATGATGAATTAAAGTTGTGACAACGATGCCATTGCCACCTAGCGGACAGTCACCAAAATTCTTTAGAGCAGCTATCGCTTGCTAGCGTGGAAAACGTATTGGTGTTGTGTTCTGGCGGTAAAGCATTTGGCTGGAAAATGAAAGGCTGTGAAAACGAATCTCGAGAGCGTCAAACTCTTTATTTCATTCTGGCTTTTAATCTAGCACTCTCCCCTCAAAGACGAGCAGATTCGCCAAAAACAGATGGTGGTTCGTATTCCACGTTGGACTGAAGCACCTCTTTCTCCGACTGGATAACTGCTACGGACAAGCAAGTAGCGCAGGTACCAGTCAGTTGACTGCAGTCGTTTCAGACAAACTGCACAGTGAAAAGGATGAACACTTGTGAATCAAAAACCTGAAGTTCTCAGTTATGCATAAAGTAAAACGTAGCTTAGGGTGCAGCTTTGCTTCGTTTCTACATAGAGTTCCGCGGCGGCGCAGCATATGACCCAACTTTCAACTTTCGGCTTTCCTTGAGTCGAACATACATGCGAACACGGTTCTGTGCGTGGTGAGGTGAAAGATATTATTTGTGTCGACACTTTCAAATTATACAGAAGACTGGTAAATGATTCTTCACTGGTGGCAAAGAAGTTTAAGATTTTTAAAGATCATAAAGGTATGGGCAAGTTCTTCTTGAATAGGATTAAGAGGCCGGCCGTTGTGGCCGTGCGGTTCTAGGCGCTTCAGTCTGGAACCGCGTGACCGCTACGGTCGCAGGTTCGAATCCTGCCTCGGGCATGGATGTGTGTGATGGCCTTAAGTTAGTTAGGTTTACGTAGTTCTAAGTTCTAGGGGACTGATGATCTTAGATGTAAAGTCCCATAGCGCTCAGAGCCATTTGAACCATTTTTTTAAGAAATTTCGTTCGGCTTTCGAAGTACTTCTACAGATGGTTGACGAACGGATTTCTGAATATGGCGAACCGTTTCAGACTTCCAGTTTCTACGTCTCTCGTATCAGCAGTCGCAGTTCGCGCTCTTGATTCACTATAAATTACAATGAAATGAATGCATACAGGCGTTGATATAGGTCAAAGGGGACAGATGAAAATGTTTACTCCGACCGGGATCTCCTGTTTACATGGCAGACGCTCTATTCATCTGAGACACCGAGGACACAGAGGATAGTGCGACTGCAGGGACTTATCTCGGACACGCCTTCCGTGAGACCCACATTCCCAACTTTTTGTCCCGCACTATATTCACATTTCCCTTGCCCATTATACTCATTACTGGCGGCTTTTTGCGGATTCCCGTAAGAGTTCGGTCACTGTTTGTGCACCTGCACAGAAGAAGATGGTCAAATGGCCGGTAAGCCTCGGTATCTGTTCTTTCGGACACACACATACACACACACACACACACACACACACACACATATATATATATATATATATATATATATATATATATATATATATATATATTTTCTCCGAACAACGGGAAATGAACTACCATCTTTGAAGTATTATTTATATATATATATATATATTCTTCGAACAACGGGCAGTGCACTACCCAGCTTTGAAGTATTCTGAAAGATATGATAAATAACGAAATGATAACCACGTTAACTTACATTTTGAAATAATCAAATATAATTATCCAATAGCTTCCAATGCAATCGTCTGAGCACAGACGCTTAGCGGAAATACGTACAAATCCAAAATACGCGATGCTTAATTTCTTGTGACTACGGTAAAGCATTTTCCGAAAAACCATGTCAGCAACTTTCCTTCGTTTACGTCCACTAAGGGCCTTCAGCATCTCAACAGATAACTGAGCTTTCAGCTTTCTGTCTTCCTTGAAGCAAACCTAGATGTGGACACGATGCTTCGAGACAAAGAGTCAACGACAAAGATGATGATGATGATGATATTTGGTTTGTGGAGCGCTCAACTGCGTGGTAAGTAGCGCCCGTACAAAGTCCCAATTTGACACAGTCTAATTTTTACACAAAGCAATCTCCCCACTGTCAAGATTGATGACGATGAAATGATGAGGACAACACAAACACCTCGTCCCCGGGCAGAGAAAATCGAACTCGGGATCCCGTGATCCACGACAAAGAATGGCGGCAATGAGTCTCAACAGTGCATCACAGTGCGTACTAAGCTACACAAGTGGTTCCTGTATCACGAGCTAAACACGTAGATCATACGTGTTTTTTCTTATGTTCTCTTTTCTTTGTGCCGCCTCATCCAGTCTCCAATTCATACCGAATCACTCACATACAGTACATCCACGATTCGCATACAATATTTGCATTGAATATACACATATTACCTACATCACGATGTGCTCCAAACGCCAATTCAATAACGAACGTATAACATTCAGACCACCGCACAGGTTTCTTGGCGTGCACTGCAGACATCACGTAACTTACACTCCTGGAAATTGAAATAAGAACACCGTGAATTCATTGTCCCAGTGAGGGGAAACTTTATTGACACATTCCTGGGATCAGATACATCACATGATCACACTGGCAGAACCACATGCACATAGACACAGGCAACAGAGCATGCACAATGTCGGCACTAGTACAGTTTATATCCACCTTTCGCAGCAATGCAGGCTGCTATTCTCCCATGGAGACGATCGTAGAGATGCTGGATGTAGTCCTGTGGAACGGCTTGCCATGCCATTTTCACCTGGCGTCTCAGTTGGACCAGCGTTCGTGCTGGACGTGCAGACCGCGTGAAACGACGCTTCATCCAGTCCCAAACATGCTCAATGGGGGACAGATCCGGAGATCTTTCTGGCCAGGGTAGTTGACTTACACCTTCTAGAGCACGTTGGGTGGCACGGGATGCATGAGGACGTGCATTGTCCTGTTGGAACAGCAAGTTCCCTTGCCGGTCTAGGAATGGTAGAACGATGGGTTCGATGACGGTTTGGATGTACCGTGCACTATTCAGTGTCCCCTCGACGATCACCAGTAGTGTACGGCCAGTGTAGGAGATCGCTCCCCACACCATGATGCCGGGTGTTGGCCCTGTGTGCCTCGGTCGTATGCAGTCCTGATTGTGGCGCTCACCTGCACGGCGCCAAACACGCATACTACCATCATTGGCACCAAGGCAGAAGTGACTCTCATCGCTGAAGACGACACGTCTCTATTCGTCCCTCCATTCACGCCTGTCGCGACACCACTACAGGCGGGCTGCACGATGTTGCGGCGTGAGCGGAAGACGGCCTAACGGTGTGCGGGACCGTAGCCCAGCTTCATGGAGACGGTTGCGAATGGTCCTCGCCGATACCCCAGGAGCAACAGTGTCCCTAATTTGCTGGGAAGTGGCGGTGCGGTCCCCTACGGCACTGCGTAGGATCCTACGGTCTTGGCGTGCATCCGTGCGTCGCTGCGGTCCGGTCCCAGGTCGACGGGCACGTGCACCTTCCGCCGACCACTGGCGACAACATCGATGTACTGTGGAGACCTCACGCCCCACGTGTTGAGCAATTCGGCGGTACGTCCACCCGGCCTCCCGCATGCCCACTATACGCCCTCGCTCAAAGTCCGTCAACTGCACATACGGTTCACGTCCACGCTGTCGCGGCATGCTACCAGTGTTAAAGACTGCGATGGAGCTCCGTATGCCACGGCAAACTGGCTGAAACTGACGGCGGCGGTGCACAAATGCTGCGCAGCTAGCGCCATTCGACGGCCAACACCGCGGTTCCTGGTGTGTCCGCTGTGCCGTGCGTGTGATCATTGCTTGTACAGCCCTCTCGCAGTGTCCGGAGCAAGTATGGTGGGTCTGAAACACCGGTGTCAATGTGTTCTTTTTTCCATTTCCAGGATTGTATATGAAAGAAATGACGTTCATTTCCTTAACGTTGTTCCCAGTGGCCCGCAAACAAACTACACTTCACCATTTAAGGCGTCCAGAAGTACATACTTAATGCTCCCAGTGCGAAGCCGGGGTAGGTCACAAGTATGCTATACATCCACAAGTCTAGAATACAGAATACAATGCAGTCGAAAGTAATGTAAGATTATCTACGATACGCAAGCTACTGACATCCTGGATTGCTTATTAGGGGTAATTTGTATAATTACACTAGAATGTAGCTTCGTTCCGCGCACAACTTTACACGGCGAAATTAAGCCGCATCACGATTACTCAAGCTTCAGCCACTTCAGCTCACTCTATTGATTCTAACCGCGGCAGTATCATGAAACTTTTGATTAAATGATAACTTAATAAGTATGAAAGTAGACTCTACACCACAGTCAAAGGTTGATCGTCGTAATGAGAAGTCATCAGAGATCTCCAGACAGAAAAAACTGACTCGCACAGTAGATTCCGGTTTGTGAAACGTAAAGGACGAAACTGGCTTTTGCGTGATGGGTTACTGCCAAGTAAGATAGCTCGATGGAACTTGTGTAATGTTGTTGGTTAAATTTTCTTTGTGTAAGCGGTGCTGCTAGACAATAAAAGCGGTTTAAAAGCTGTGAGCTGTCTGGGGAAGTTAATCTTGCATTACTGAGCGACTGTTTCACCAGGTATCCTGTCTAGCTTACCAAATTCCCAACCAGACGAACATTAATTATAATCTTTTAATAGTCATACGACAACCGGTGATATATATATACACTCCTGGAATGGAAAAAAGAACACATTGACACCGGTGTGTCAGACCCACCATACTTGCTCCGGACACTGCGAGAGGGCTGTACAAGCAATGATCACACGCACGGCACAGCGGACACACCAGGAACCGCGGTGTTGGCCGTCGAATGGCGCTAGCTGCGCAGCATTTGTGCACCGCCGCCGTCAGTGTCAGCCAGTTTGCCGTGGCATACGGAGCTCCATCGCAGTCTTTAACACTGGTAGCATGCCGCGACAGCGTCGACGTGAACCGTATGTGCAGTTGACGGACTTTGAGCGAGGGCGTATAGTGGGCATGCGGGAGGCCGGGTGGACGTACCGCCGAATTGCTCAACACGTGGGGCGTGAGGTCTCCACAGTACATCGATGTTGTCGCCAGTGGTCGGCGGAAGGTGCACGTGCCCGTCGACCTGGGACCGGACCGCAGCGACGCACGGATGCACGCCAAGACCATAGGATCCTACGCAGTGCCGTAGGGGACCGCACCGCCACTTCCCAGCAAATTATGGACACTGTTGCTCCTGGGGTATCGGCGAGGACCATTCGCAACCGTCTCCATGAAGCTGGGCTACGGTCCCGCACACCGTTAGGCCGTCTTCTGCTCACGCCCCAACATCGTGCAGCCCGCCTCCAGTGGTGTCGCGACAGGCGTGAATGGAGGGACGAATGGAGACGCGTCGTCTTCAGCGATGAGAGTCGCTTCTGCCTTGGTGCCAATGATGATCGTATGCGTGTTTGGCGCCGTGCAGGTGAGCGCCACAATCAGGACTGCATACGACCGAGGCACACAGGGACAACACCCGGTATCATGGTGTGGGGAGCGATCTCCTACACTGGCCGTACACCACTGGTGATCGTCGAGGGGACACTGAATAGTGCACGGTACATCCAAACCGTCATCGAACCCATCGTTCTACCATTCCTAGACCGGCAAGGGAACTTGCTGTTCCAACAGGGCAATGCACGTCCGCATGTATCCCGTGCCACCCAACGTGCTCTAGAAGGTGTAAGTCAACTACCCTGGCCAGCAAGATCTTCGGATCTGTCCCCCATTGAGCATGTTTTGGACTGGATGAAGCGTCGTCTCACGCGGTCTGCACGTCCAGCACGAAAGCTGGTCCAACTGAGGCGCCAGGTGGAAATGGCATGGCAAGCCGTTCCACAGGACTACATCCAGCATCTCTACGATCGTCTCCATGGGAGAATAGCAGCCTGCATTGCTGCGAAAGGTGGATATACACTGTACTAGTGCCGACATTGTGCATGCTCTGTTGCCTGTGTCTATGTGCCTGTGGTTCTGTCAGTGTGATCATGTGATGTATCTGACCCCAGGAATGTGTCAATAAAGTTTCCCCTTCCTGGGACAATGAATTCACGGTGTTCTTATTTCAATTTCCAGGAGTGTATATATATATATATATATATGTATATATATATATATATATATATATATATATATATATATATATATATATATATATAAGAGAATTTAAATAAAAAGAAATAAATCAATATATATTTGGAAATTTATTTTAACATTGATCATTGAAATTTCAGCATATTAAACGTGAGTCATAACTGAGCTGGTGCCTTATTTAGGACTGTGAAAATGTGAGTTTGTAATCTTACGGAACACATCAAATATGGAGCCAAGATTGGGAGACTGCATACGACACTGCATTCATAAAACAACACACAAAGAACGTTGAAACATATGCAAGAGAAAATTAACCACTACCAACCGATTCAATTTTCACCCAAAGAAGTTACGTTCGTAGCACAATCCTGTCCGTCATATAATTACCACACACTGGTATACTAAATTCATACTAACTCTCTGTGAAATCTTCCCAAAAAGAATAGCTGAGGGCTACTTTGATGATTACACCACATGCTTCACGTGGTCAACTTGGTTTACACAAAGCGTGTAACTCCACAATAATTTTGATAATTAAAATGAATTAGATCGAAAAGCAATTTACAAAAGAAAAACCTCGAACTGGTTACTATCGTCTTACTATTAACCTGATGGGTCAAACAATTGTACAAGCACGTGGTACTGGTTTCACAAAGTACACCCCACGTGGGTTGAACATAAAGAAAAGTTGCTATATTGAAAATTATTGTCAAGACGAGACGTTATAATCTCACGCACATTCGCATTTAAGATTGATGAACTTAGTTAGAGTTACTGATCAACACGTGGTTCCACTTTACTCACAAAGTAGTGACAAAACAACTACCGGAATATATTCTGGACTTCACACGAGAATTACACTGCGTTGCAATTTAAGATAACATTAGATATTTTAGAGCTAAACCTGAAATAAAGGTGATTACATTTTCAGTTAGGCTGAACTTAAGAAATCCATTGTCCTACGCGCTTAGCCGGAGATCTTACCACTTCAGACGCTCGCCACGGACCGACTGACCGGTCCCTTCCTGAGGGGTGCCTCGCAAATACAAACGGAAGTGGCCAGAGGGGCAGCTTCCTATACCAACATGATAACGGACGGACAGGACCATACTAAGGATAGAAACCTCTTTGCTTTTAGAAAGCGTAGCTACCTGTTCCGACGTTGGTCCTACTGTTCTCTAGCAGACAGGCTTGTCTGCTACCCTCAAGCATGCAACTAGAAATACATTTGCTCATTCGTCCTCTCACACAGAAGGGAAGGGGGATGGCAGTATCTTATCATATACAGTATATAAAAGAAAGCGGATGTAGGTTCCGTATGAGACTGTGTGAGATGAATGACATATAAACTGTGTTTTGAAAGTGTAGTAGTGTGACAGATCATTCTTGTTTATGTGTAAAAATAACACGTTCCACTACTCAGTCTCCTCCAAGATAGTCAGAAACACCACAGTAAATTTAGAAGAGGAATTTATGCCGTAAACGACAACAGATTTAAGAAATTAAACATGAAAGGAATCCAACAGACACCTTTCATAACCCCAACGATCCGGGAAAAGACTGTGCAGGGAATTTTCTGGCCATGCTAGGACATTCCCAAGCAGGCTTCTCACACCCAACTTAAACCAAAAGTGTAAAGAAAAGGCAAAATGTCACCAGCTACTTGCTAAAACACAATAATTTCAACAAATCTTTAAAATCTACTAATTTCAAACAGAAAAAAAGAACACAGTCTGTGACACCTATTTAAAAGACAGTGTAGACCTAATTCGGTCAGCAAGTAAAAACAATGGTTCCTGTGTCATTAATATGAAAACAATTTCTTGTTGTTACCCTTATGGAGTTCACCAGTATTTGCTCATTGCAAGAGCCAACTGATCATAGAAAAATTTATGACTGTTTATTAACAAGCAAAATTTATGAAAATAGCAAAGGTGCCACATCAATTAAGAAAGAACATGAAATAACATCAGTATTATAAAGCAGAACATTACAATGCACAATCCGCAAAAGCAAAAAAATGATAAGAGAAAAAACATGTTTTACAAAGTGGTTATCGCAAAAAAATTCTATATCTTATAAAACTAATAATTTGTAGAATTAAAATAACTTTGTGGCACTAATTTAATCACTCTACTATATTTCAGTTAGTTAGCAAACAATGACCACTGTGTCATTATACTGAAACTACAATTAATTATGTGATTGTTACCCTTAAGGGGTTCCTCACTATAAATATGCCCCATGCAAAGGCTAATCGATCACAGTCCAATGAGCATGAATAGCTATCTGATAAACGAAGCAATGCCACAGGAATGAATTTACGAACCAAAATATCCCAAATCTAATACATCACACAAGAACAAACATTGATCAATAAAACAGCTCTGAAAGTACAATAGACAACATCTAAAAAAAAAAAACACCAATAAATAAAACACCTGCAAAATACAGGAGTCAAAGTCTAAAAAAAAAACAATAAATAGAACACCTGCAAAATACAAGAGTAAGTCTAATAAACACCAATAAATCGAACCCCCTGCAAAACACACGAGTCAAAGTTTCTGTGACAGAAACACACGTATATGCACTGGACTAAGAACCGTATAATCGCTGTTCACTGACACACTCAGTACTTCCACTGTTCTGAGGCACAATATAAGGGGCGGGGGAGGGGGCGCGGGTTCGTCGCCGCAGCTGTCAGTAGGGATTTTTGTCCATCTGTTGCGTGCAATCCCGCCGTCTATGCCCTCTCATGAAGTTTCTCTTGGTGGCCTGTGTCATGTACATCTCGATTAGGTTCCATGTTTGTGTTGTCAAATTCGTGTAGTAACTTCGTTTGACACGCCAGGTTGATATTCCTGGGCAAGGATGACACTTAACGGCTCTTCTTTGTGCCACCCTTAGCTACCAGAGAACATCGAACTATGATTTACTGTCGCTTGACAGTGGGCATCCGTCAGGAAATATTGATAGGCGTCGTTGAAGTCTGCCAATTTCTCTGGACAGTACGTATCAAAAAGGCTCCACGCCCCTTTCTCCCCTGTCTTCTGTTGTTTCACCGCGGCCGTCTCGTCACGGTCGCGTGCGTGTGGTGCGTTGCCAGCAGATGGATTTCCGCGCGGTAGACCGCTCGCCCATCTCAGGTCATCGCCTCCTTGAAGGGTCGCACGGGGCGGCCGCCCATTAGCTCCAGGTGCAAGCGAAAGTGTTTGCCGCGTACCCTTCTTTTGTTGTCGGCCGCGCTCCCGAAGTGGCCCGGTTGACAGCGTCCCCCGCTGGGAAACCCGCCAGTTTACAACTAGCCCTCCTCCTCGCTGCTCCCGCTGTCTCGTAAGAGTTTCGCCGGTTCGCTTTCACGTTCTCTACTGCATTCACAGAAATTGTTCATCATATTTATGTCATTACCAAATGTCATACCTCTTAGTATTGTCTTTCACAATTTTTCAAGAACAAAAGTGAGACTTATTCTTTTTTTTTAATAAAAAAAATTACATGAATCGACAATATAAGAAATAAAAGTTAAATGACTTGACAATATAAAAAAATAAAAGTGAAATGACTTGACTGTATAAAAATTAAATTTAAATGAACTGACAATATAATATTTAAATCCACATCACTAATGTGTTTCACTTACGTTTTAATAAATCAAATGCTACTTATTAATTCACTAGAATGAATAGGATTATGCCTTGTGCAAGTATAGGTCAGGACAGCATAGGGTTCACATGTTATTTACACTCACACACATGCACACCTGTTGTCTATTCTACAAACTAACTACCCATAAACATGCATTACTCAAAATCTTACTTCAATCCACTACTAGTTAAGCCAACAAGCTACTTCAATGCTATTTCAACACCGTGTATATACCACTACAACATTGTTCTAGTTCGTCCTCTTCTTGACGCTCGTGGCATACGTCATGTCACATGATAAACATGGAGAAACGTTCCTTAAACATACAAAGTAGAAAGAACAATGGTTATTTGCAAATCAAAACATTTATACCAGTTCACACACCTGATAAGAGACTTGCAATTATACATTTATCATATATATTCACACATAAAACAGTAAGAAAATTTCATCTAAAATTACGTTATCACAAGAGTTAAAAGAGTTAATCACGCAGATGACTCTGAGAACGGTAATTTTTTTTTTTTTATCCTACAGGTTATATTACATTTTCTTACCCATTTTGCTCCAATTTCGTTCCTTCTTTAAGTTACCTTTTGCTTCTAAATCAGTTATTTCGCCTGTGGTGGTTATTCTGGATTCATTTCTCATGAATGGCAAAGTTGTGGTCTCTTCTATTCTGTAAAACAGTTTCATCTTAACATATTGAACTTACAACAGACACAAAATATTCGAATCCTCCTGTAGTCTAAATGACAAATGTTTTGCTTCATCCTTATTACCTTAAACCAAGCTTTCCTTCGGTCCCATAATCAAAATTATTTAATCTTCCTCTACCTTCAAGAGGGAAATTTTCCTCAGTACAAGTCATATACGCTGCAGTGCATCCCGCACCAGCGAAAACAGTAAGCTGTAATGCTCACAGCATCAGCAAAAGACATAAACGTCGTTTTTCTAGGACAAGTATTAACGCAGAATAATTTTTCAGGCTCTGGCTCAACATCAATCAAGACTACAGAAAGGATCCATATTTCTGCTCCATTCTCCATTTGCTGAAAAACTGCTCGTATTTGACTACCACAATAATATTTCAGGGCCACGTAAATTACACAAACCACAATTCTTCTTTCACCTTGAAGGGAATCAATCTACTTACGAAATCCACAGGCAGCACTTTACGTACTCAGCTATAAAGAACAAAAAAGACATATATCATCAATATTAACGTATTAGCGTATATTGGGAAGCCAATGGTTAAACAATCGTATTATCGCATCCTGTTTTCAAGAGTCTAAACTTACTCATTCCTTTCTCAGAGTTCTCCTATCTTAAAATATTCATACAGCACGCATACTATAGTAAGAGATCGTCATTTATACTGACAGATATAGAATAGTAATAGATAGATAGTAGCACTGAAAGCATAAAATCGGAAACAAGGCTACTAACAGCTGGGGACCTGGGTTTGCCAGACCCATAATACCCACAGATCGTATATTCCCCTGAGTTTTGCATTAATTCAACACAGATCTTGCTTCTCTCAGGATCGACTCTTTTCAATTTATACCAAAAAAACCATAAACAGCATTTCACTCTTTCACAAAGAAACCTTTTATCTTCACATTTAGAACCAACCTAAATCCTAATTGCACAAGGAAAGAAAAAAAAACTAAAAACATCACATAGAATCATCTTTATCATTATTTTTACCAACGTATTATTCAAAATGCATACGTCACAAATTTAAACTAATCAATTCTTTCTCCTCACCGTCCTCTCTACTTCTCACTGTCCTTTCTATTCATTTGCCATGTCGCTCATTTGTTCCGATTGGGCGCCTTCTGCGCTGATCGTTTGTCATTGCCGGTTTTGTTCATGTCCATTTGCTGGATTATGTCTAGGGTTGGCTGGCCGAATTTCAACATCATGTGGGGCTCCGCCTACAATCCTACTCCCACCATGTTCATCGTAGTATCGATTCTGGTTGCCGTACCTGTGGCGTTCACGATCCTGTCCACGTCCTCGATCATTTCCGTTGTTCCACCTTTGTTCGCGACTGTTACCCCAGTTTCTATACGGCCGGTCGCGATTATTGTTCCGTTCGCGTCGCGACGACCAATCACGCCGTTGATTAGTACTACGGCCACGACTGCGATCGCGCTGCTGTGCCCCGTAATAACTTTGTGCCTGATTAGGCGGGCATTCTCCTGTATTGTATTCCAACTCTTGGAGAAGTGTCTTAAACGTTTCCACGTCCTCTTTGCATCGTCCCGCAAGAATGACGTGGCGCAAGTGCATCGGCAATTTGGTGATGCATATCCTAATTAGTTCCGCAGGCCCGTATGGGTCGTATAAAAATTGATTTGCCTGCAGCATGTGGTCGAATAGGCGTGCAGGGCTGCCGAAACCAGACTGGTTCAAATTTGGCAGCATAATTATGCCATGTTTGACCCTATCTTGTGCCGCTTCCGACCAATAGGCGGACAGAAAGGCTTGTCGAAACTCCCGAGTGGAGATGCAGTGACGCGCTGCCGACCTCATGCGAATCGCCGGTTCGCCTTCCAAATAGCCACACATATATTCTATCTTATGTGAACTTGCCCAGTCGGGGGGAAGACAGAACTCAAATTGCTCGAGCCATGCTCGTGAATGTATTCCTTTTTGCGAATTTCGGAATATCTCAAACTTTCTCACCGTAAGGAAATGTTTGAAATCAAATGCCCGCATTTCCCCCCGGCGAGGCCCTTGAATGTTTCTATTTTTCTCATGTCTGCCCCTCATAATACATTCTTCCCTGTCGTCAAAATCTCCCTCGTGGCTGGAGTCCCTCTCTGCACTGTCCGTACGGCTATTTTTTGTGCTATTGGCGAGTTCGGAATCACACGCCATGTGGTTTTCCAGATGCGCCACGCGTTCTTGTAATTCGCCTGTTACAGCTTTGTTCCGCCTGTTCACTTCGAACTGTCCCTTCTGAAATCTAAGAAGCGAACGCACTTCTTCGGTCTCTGCGACTGCTACCGGTGTAGTATTGTTCTCGCTTTCCGTCACCTTCATCGTGCCTACGATGTCCACTAATGCCGCAATCTTATCATGTATTTGTCTGTTGTCCTCCGCCGTAGTCTGCTTCAATTGTTCTACTTGCTGTTCGAGAGCGTGAATCGCTTGACTGTTGTCCGCTACTGTGTTGCTAATAGACGCTGGACAATGCGTTTCCGCCTCCTGGACCCTTGAGAATACCTGCTGGTGTTCTCTTTGGCATTCTTCTCTCAGCGCTTGGAAATTCCTAAGTAGCTGTTCTTCGCTCTCTTTCGATTCCGCATCGCGACTCCGCTTGCCCTGTTCTAAGGCTTGCAGACGATCATCGATTTGTTCAAATGTACGGCCTAATTCTTTCATAATATCGCTTTTTATTTCACTTACCAGATTGTTTATTCTTTGTGAGATATCATCGGACACTCTCTGCATCGACTTGTCAACTTTATTTGTCTGCTGGATTAGTTTTTCGTCTATTTATTCGCCTAGCTCACGAATCGATTTTTCGGATGATTCTTTTTGTTCTCGGAACGATTTTTCTGATTTCACTGCGTTTTCTTTATTTTGCTGCAATAAGGCTTTCATGAGTTCTCCCAAATCAATTTGGTTTGTTGGAGGCAAACTAATTTCTAGCTCTGATGTGAGCCCGTTCGTCCTGTTTTGCATTTGCTCTGAAGTATTCCCCATTGCATTTTCGGAACCGTCCGGCGTGTTAATATTCAAAATCAAATTATCCCCATGGTCCATGTCGCTTAAGTTGTTGGACCGCCTACTTTTAGCTTGGTTACGAGTCTGCATTAGTTCAATTTATGCCCGGTACGCAACCCACTAATCACAATAAATGTATCCCCCAAAAATTTCGACAGTTACACGAAAGGTACCCAACCTAGTACGCACTTTTTTACACGCAAAACAAATTTTTATCTTCGATTGAAACAGTGCAATGTACAAGCGAGAAAAAAAACACATACACACATATAAAACACACAAATATAGAAAACAAAACAAAAAGACAAACAACACAACGCAGTGAATCTTTTGAAAGTCTCCTCAGAAACAACGCAGAAGTTGTTTGAGCGCCGTAGGGAAAAAGAAATTAACATTATACAACGTTTACGTCCACTAAGAGCCTTCAGCATCTCAACAGATAACTGAGCTTTCAGCTTTCTGCCTTCCTTGAAGCAAACCTAGATGTGGACACGATGCTTCGAGACAAAGAGTCAACGACAAAGAGTCAACGACAAAGATGATGATGATGATGATGATGATGATGGTATTTGGTTTGTGGAGCGCTCAACTGCGTGGTAAGTAGCGCCCGTACAAAGTCCCAATTTGACACAGTCTAATTTTTACACAATGCAATCTCCCCACTGTCAAGATTGATGACGATGAAATGATGAGGACAACACAAACACCTCGTCCCCGGGCAGAGAAAATCGAACTCGGGATCCCGTGATCCACGACAAAGAATGGCGGCAATGAGTCTCAACAGTGCATCACAGTGCGTACTAAGCTACACAAGTGGTTCCTGTATCACGAGCTAAACACGTAGATCATACGTGTTCTTTCTTATGTTCTCTTTTCTTTGTGCTGCCTCATCCAGTCTCCAATTCATACCGAATCACTCACATACAGTACATCCACGATTCGCATACAACATTTGCATTGAATATACACATATTACCTACATCACGATGTGCTCCAAACGCCAATTCAATACTGAACGTATAACATTCAGACCACCGCACAGGTTTCTTGGCGTGCACTGCAGACATCACGTAACTTATATGAAAGAGATGACGTTCATTTCCTTAACGTTGTTCCCAGTGGCCCGCAAACAAACTACACTTCACCATTTAAGGCGTCCAGAAGTACATACTTAATGCTCCCAGTGCGAAGCCGGGGTAGGTCACAAGTATGCTATACATCCACAAGTCTAGAATACAGAATACAATGCAGTCGAAAGTAATGTAAGATTATCTACGATACGCAAGCTACTGACATCCTGGATTGCTTATTAGGGATAATTTGTATAATTACACTAGAATGTAGCTTCGTTCCGCGCACAACTTTACACGGCGAAATTAAGCCGCATCACGATTACTCAAGCTTCAGCCACTTCAGCTCACTCTATTGATTCTAACCGCGGCAGTAACATGAAACTTTTGATTAAACGACAACTTAATAAGTATGAAAGTAGACTCTACACCACAGTCAAAGGTTGATCGTCGTAATGAGAAGTCATCAGAGATCTCCAGACAGAAAAAATGACTCGCACAGTAGATTCCGGTTTGTGAAACGTAAAGGAGAAAACTGGCTTTTGCGTGATGGGTTACTGCCAAGTGAGATAGTTCGATGGAACTTGTGTAATGTTGTTGGTTTAATTTTCTTTGTGTAAGCGGTGCTGCTAGACAATAAAAGCGGTTTAAAAGCTGTGAGCTGTCAGGGGAAGTTAATCTTGCATTACTGAGCAACTGTTTCACCAGGTATCCTGTCTAGCTTACCAAATTCCCAACCAGACGAACATTAATTATAATCTTTTAATAGTCATACGACAACCGGTGATATATATATATATATATATATATATATATATATATATATATATATATATATATATATATATAAGAGAATTTAAATAAAAAGAAATTAATCAGTTATTTTAACATTGATTATTGAAATTTCAGCATATTAAACGTGAGTCATAACTGAGCTGGTGCCTTATTTAGGACTGTGAACATGTGAGTTTGTAATCTTACGGATCACATAAAATATGGAGCCAAGATTGGGAGACTGCATACGACACTGCATTCATAAAACAACACACAAAGAACGTTGAAACATATGCAAGAGAAAATTAACCACTACCAACCGATTCAATTTTCACCCAAAGAAGTTACGTTCGTAGCACAATCCTGTCCGTCATATAATTACCACACACTGGTATACTAAATTCATACTAACTCTCTGTGAAATCTTCCCAAAAAGGATAGCTGAGGGCTACTTTGATGATTACACCACATGCTTCACGTGGTCAACTTGGTTTACACAAAGCGTGTAACTCCACAATAATTTTGATAATTTAAATGAATTAGATCGAAAAGCAATTTACAAAAGAAAAACCTCGAACTGGTTACTATCGTCTTACTATTAACCTGATGGGTCAAACAATTGTACAAGCACGTGGTACTGGTTTCACAAAGTACACCCCACGTGGGTTGAACATAAAGAAAAGTTGCTATATTGAAAATTATTGTCAAGACGAGACGTTATAATCTCACGCACATTCGCATTTAAGATTGATGAACTTAGTTAGAGTTACTGATCAACTCGTGGTTCCACTTTACCCACAAAGTAGTGACAAAGCAACTACCGGAATATATTCTGAACTTCACACGAGAATTACACTGCGCTGCAATTTAAGATAACATTAGATATTTTAGAGCTAAACCTGAAATAAAGGTGATTACATTTTCAGTTAGGCTGAACTTAAGAAATCCATTGTCCTACGCGCTTAGCCGGAGATCTTACCACTTCAGACGCTCGCCACGGACCGACTGACCGGTCCCTTCCTGAGGGGTGCCTCGCAAATACAAACGGAAGTGGCCAGAGGGGCAGCTTCCTATACCAACATGATAACGGACGGACAGGACCATACTAAGGATAGAAACCTCTTTGCTTTTAGAAAGCGTAGCTACCTGTTCCGACGTTGGTCCTACTGTTCTCTAGCAGACAGGCTTGTCTGCTACCCTCAAGCATAAAACTAGAAATACGTTTGCTCATTCATCCTCTCACACAGAAGGGAAGGGGGATGACAGTATCTTATCATATACAGTATATAAAAGAAAGCGGATGTAGGTTCCGTATGAGACTGTGTGACATGAATTACATATAAACTGTGTTTTAAAGTGTAGTAGTGTGACAGATCGTTCTTGTTTATGTGTGAAAGTAACACGTTCCACTACTCAGTCTCCTCCCAGATAGTCAGAAACGCCACAGTAAATTTTAGAAGAGGAATTTATGCCGTAAATGACAACAGATTTAAGAAATTAACGTGAAAGGAATCCAGCAGAGACCTTTCACTTGGACCTTAGCTAGAAATAACTGCCACAATATAGCACAAAAGGTAACTGAAACAAATACGAGCTGAGATCAGCAGAAATGATCCGCGCCGAGTGGCCGCGCGGTTTGAGGCGTCATGTCACGGACTGGAGGTTGAGTCCTCTCTGGAGCATGGGTGTGTGTTTTGTTCTTAGGATAAGTTAGTTTAAGTAGTGAGTAAGTCTAGGGACCTATGACCTAAGCAATTTGGTCCCTTAGGAATTCAGCAGAAATGTCACTTTTCTTCAAAGAGAATGATTACATTGAAGCCACCGCAATTTATGATGATGCCCTGGACATTACGAAAGGCAGGACATGTTCTTTAATAGAATGTGTGGTCAATACCAGCAGCAATGCTTGCTCTGCCACGTGCTCCCATCTTGATGACAAGATGGTAAGAAGTTCTTTGTGGTAGGGCGTTCCCTTCTTCCATTAGTAACCCAACAGATATAGCACTTTGGACTGCAGTAACTCTTGCGCACTACCCGCTATCTTTAAAAAACCGCCAATCAATGGCTCTTAGTTCAGTTTTTCCTCAGACACAAGTTTCTAGTGCATTTGAGACAAAAACACGGTATTTTTCCTGAAAGTTTCGTACAAAATACGTTGGGAAATTCGGAAAAGCTGTTGAATTGTGTGTTAGAAAGTATAAGAACTGAGTCTCACTGTGATTCAGCGTTAGTTTATTTTCTACAAGCCATGAACGTAGGTCATGAACTGCACTTTTTCAAACCTACCCAGTGTTGCACACCATACCCTTTACTACCAAGCTAGTGTCATCAGCAAACAGAAATATTTTTGAGTTACCCACAATACTAGAGGGCATATCATTTATATAAATACGGAACAGGAGTGGCCCCAACACTGATCCCTGGGGCACCCCCTCCTCCTCCTCCTCCCACTTGACTGGACCCCACTCAGACCCCACAAAAACAGCCTTCTCAACATCGTGAATAATAACATTTTGCTGTCTGTTGTTAAAGCAAAAGGTGAACCAATTGTGAGCAACTCCCCATATTCCGTAATGGCCCAACTTTTGGAGCAATATTTTGTGATCGACACAATCAAACGCCTTACATAAATCAAAAAATATGCCTAGCGTTCGAAACCTTTTATTTAACACATCCACTACCTCACAGAGAGAAAAAAATAACATTTTCAGTTGTTAAACTACTTCCAAAGCTGAACTGTACATTTGATAGCAAATCGTGTGGTATAAAATGATGAATTATCCTTACATACAAAGCCTTTTCAATAACTTTAGCAAAAACTGATGGCATAGAATAAGGACTAAAACTGTCTACATTATCCGTTTCTCCCTTTTTAAAAAGCGGCTTTACTACTGAGTAATTTAATCATTTAGGAAACTGACCATTCCTAAAGGAAAAATTACAAATATGGCAAAATACAGGTCTAACATGTGCAGTTTAGTACTTTAATATCCTGCTAGGTACTCCATCATAACCATGAGAGTCCTTAGTGTTCAGTGATTTAATTACTGACTCAATCTCCCCCTTGTCTGTATTACAGAGGAGTCTTTCAGACACCAATCTCGGAAAGGCATTTGCCAAGAAAGTTATATGATTCGTTGTAGAAACTATAAATTTTTATTTAATTCAGCAGCAATGCTAGGAAAATGATTGTTAAATACTGTACATATATCTGATTTATCAGTAACAGAAATATTTTTACTGCGAATTGACTTTATATCGTCAACCTTGTGCTGCTGGCCAGACACTTCCTTCACAACTCACCATATGGTTCTAATTTTATCCTGTGAATTAGCTGTTCTATTTGCATACCACACACTCTTTGCCTTCCTGATAATATTTTTAAGCACCTTACAATACTGTTTGTAATGGGCTACTGTAGCTTGATTGTGACTACTAACATTTTGATATACGTAATTCCCGCTTTGTTCTACATGATATCCTGATGCCATTAGTCAGCCCCCTGGGATGGCTATTACTGCTAATACCCCGTTTAGAACGTTCTAATGGAAAGCAACTCTCAAAGAGTATGAGAAATGTGTTCAGTAAAGCATTAAATTTGTCATATATGTTATTGGCACTATAAAGATCCTGCCACTCTTGTTCCCTGACAAGGTTCAAAAAACTCTCTATTGCTGTTGAAATAACTTTCCTACATAGTTTGTAATTACATGTGACATTTGTTTAAGTACAAAAGTCTTTTAGTGTTAAAATTTGTGCATCATGTCTGAAACACCATTCACCCTCGTATTAACAGAATGCCCATCTAGTAATGGCTGTGCTACTGTTCCCCTGCACCCTAGTTGAAAAAAAAAAAAACAGTCTACATCGGGTCATATGAATTTAGGAGATCCTCCAACATCCTTTTCCTTGCATCATCATATTGAAATCACCACATATAACTAATTTCTGGGTCAAAAATGGCTCTGAGCACTATGGGACTTAACATCGGAAGTCATCAGAGAACTTAGAACTACTTAAACCTAACTAACCTAAGGATATCACACACATCCATGCCCGAGGCACGATTCGAACCTGCGACCGTAGCGGTCTCGCGGCTCCGGACTGAAGCGCCTAGAACCGCTCGGCCACCGCGGCCGGCTACTAATTTCTGGCACTTCCTACAAAGTGAATCAAGAATCCTCTGTAGCATGAGCAGAAATGCTCTGAAGTCAGAGTTAGTGGACCTATAAACACAACAATTAGAAGTTTAGTTTCACTAAATTCAACTGCCCCAGCACTACATTCAAATATCTGTTCAGTGCAGTGCCGTGATGGACTCAAATCATGAATACTGCTTTTTTTTTTTGCGTACACAGCCTCTCCCCCACCCCCCACTCCTTGGAAAACAGCCAGCTATCATCTGACTTCAATATAAAAAAGGTGCAGCTCTAACACCAACTAGTACAGGAATTTTTCCATGAGTGATCCCACCAGCATCCACTACACTGTCACCTATAGGCTTTGAGGGCCTCCTCTTCCCATACCTATTGAGATGCAGGCCATGCCTAGTGAAACCCGATCTGCTGATAGATGCAACTGGCACCACTGAAATGTGTTGACGTTCTGCTTTCTATACACGACTTCCAGAATCTGGCAACATGCTTCCAAACTTTCATACATTTACACGGTGATCTCTATATATTATTTTACTTTATCTATCTCGTTCTTAAGTTTTGCAGACCAGTGTAATGTCAATCATGAAACTGAAAAAGAAATACATCTGACACTGAAAACATACTAAATACGACCATAATGAAGTATAAAGAGGAAAATATTCTGCCAATAAACAAACGAGGAACAGATAACAGTAATCTGTACCGAATTATGTGTAGAGATCATACTTGACAAACGGAATAAATTTATTATTGTTTCCTTTTGACGACCTCCAGACTCAAAACTATCCCAACACCGGGCTGAAAATGACTTACAACTTCGTGGCGCCCTCCATCGGTAATGCTGGTATTCAATATTGTGTTGACCCACCCTTCGCCATGATGACAGCTTCCACTCTCGCAGACATACGTTCACTCAGGTGCTGGAAAGTTTCTTGGGGAATGGCAGCCCATTCTTCACGGAGTGCTGCACTGAGGAAAGGTAAGGCCTGGCACGAAGTCGGCATTCCAAAACATCCCAAAGGTTTTCTATAGGATTCAGGCTGTGCATTATGAACAGGTGCTCCATCATGTTGAAAGATGCAATCGCCATCTCCGAATTGCTCTTCAACAGTGGGAAGCAATAAGGTGCTTAAAACATCAATGTAGGCCTGTTCTGTGATTGTACCATGCAAAACAACAAGTGGTGCAAGCGCCGTCCATAAAAAACATGACCACACCGTAGCACCAACGCCTCATAATTTTACGGTTGGCATTACACACGCTGCCAGATGACGTTCACCGGGCTTTCGCTATACCCATAAACTGCCATCGGATCGCCACATTGTGTACCGTAATTCGTCACTCCACACGACGTTTTTCCATTGTTCAATCGTCCAATGTTTACGCTCCTTACACCAACAGTGGACCTAGGGATGCTTAGGAATACGGATGTATGACACAAGTGACACCCAATCACCTGACCACGTTCGAATTCCGTGAGTTCCACCGAGCGCCCTATTCTGCTCTCTCACGTCTAACTACTGCTGAGGTCGCTGATATGGAGTATCTGGCAGTAGGTGGCCGCACAATATGAAAAACTTATGTTTTTGGGGGTGTCCGGATACCTTTGATCACATAGTGTACAGTTGCTGAATCGATCAAAGAAGGCTTGAGTCTCACAGTGAATACGTAGCCCACCCATACAATTATACTTGGAAGTGACTTCAATCTACTCTTTATATAACGGAGAAAGTAGTTGATTAAATTCGGCGGTAGGTGTAAAAACTCATCCGAAATCGTACTCAATGCTTTCTCCGAAAGTTCTTTTGAACAATTAGTTAAGGAACCCACTAGAATTATAAATTGTTGCTAAAACATGGTCGACCTTTTAGCAATAAATAATTCAGAGCAAACGGAGAGCATTATGAAGGATACAGGAATTAAGGATCACAAGGTCGTTGCAATATCGAAACCCACAAAAGTAAGGGCAAAATATACCGCTTCGATGACGCAGACAAAAATTCGTTTCACACCTTCCTAAAAGAAAGACTCCGTTCCTTCCGAACAAGCTACGCAAGAGTGATGTGATTCTTCAATTTCTCCAGGCGTATTTTGTGATGAAATAAATCTCGGGTGAACAGCCTGGTATGAGTCTGCATAGAACACAAATGGCTCTGAGCACTATGGGACCTAATATCTGAGGTCATCAGTCCCCTAGAACTTAAGAACTACTTAAACCTAACTAACCTAAGGACATCGCACACATCAATGCCCGAGGCAGGATTCGAACCTGCGACCGTAGCAGTCTCCCGGTTCCGGACTGAAGCGCCTAGAACTGCACGGCAACCGCGGCCGGCGCATAGGACACAATATTTTGGCAATTGACCACGTTGCCATCACCAGGTGCGCTGATGTAATGGCCGGCGGTGAGTCTGCGCCATGTATATATAAGACAATCCCCCTTCTGCTCCTCCCGTAAACACAAAGTGAAAACTATCTTCCGTTCTCCAAACAAAACCAAGAGCCTTCATGGTAGTGTCAAGCACAACCTTGGTCTAAAATCAGGCGTTTATCAGATACCTTGCCAATGCGGTAGTGTATACATAGGACAGACCTGTACCATTGAGGACCGATGCCGAGAACATCAACGGCACACTAGACTGCAACAGCCCAGTAAGTCGGCAATCGCTGAGCATTGCGTGTCGGAACTCCACAGCATGGATTATGACCAAACCAAAGTTCTGACACAGACCTCCAAATACTGGGACTGTGTCATCAAAGAAGCCATAGAGATCAGAGTAAGGGTCCACAGCGGATCCATCCTTAGCAAGGCGTGGGAACCCGCGATCACCCGGATTAAGAAGAAGAAAAAGGATATTTCCCGGAGTGTACCGACTTCGGGGCAGGAGGGAAGAATAACGCGAGATGGCATGGCAAAACAAAGGGAGTTTCCGTTGCGGCGAGATATTTTCAGTAAATATCAATCACTTTCGAATGCGAGAATATTTTGTTGACATCCACCTACGTAGGGAGAAATCATCATAGTAAGTAAAATAAGAAAAATGAGAGCACGCTCGCAAAGATTTAAGTGTTCATTTTTCCAGCTCGCTTTTCTCGAGTGGAATGGTAGAGAAATGGAGTGAAAGTCGTTCGATGAAGTCTCTGCCAGGCACTTAAACGTGGTTCTTGAAATTTTCCCGACGTGTAGAGTATTCCATGACAGAGATCGCTCATGTACCAGCGGCCTTTGTTGCAGTTGTCTTCGCACTTGTTTTTACTATAAAGGTAACAAACTAGCAAACTTCAGTGCAAAACACTCTTCTGAAGATGGCTGAATGACTGTCAGCTGAAACATCCAGGGAGGAAATCGATGTTATCTGGCTGCAATTCTGAAGCTTTGCAGGACAGACTCAGGTTCGAGCTGTATAGTACTGAGGTAGATATAGATATAAATGAACCTGGTAAAAGCAAAAGACATCGATAAACATTTACGAGTCGTATCAATTGATTTGACCTTATCCCTAGGACCGTAACTCGATAAAAATATTCCAGATAGTGTGGGACATAACAGAATCAGCCAATAAATAACGACACTGGATCGCTAGGATGGATGAATCGCGATTCTGCTCTACCGTGAATAACCATTGTAGGCGAATATGATGGAGATCTGGAAAGATGTCTCATTCTTCTGCGACGGACAACTTAATTTCAGTTCCACAAACGCATTATTTATCCATGTTTCGAATCAAGAAGATCACTGATACTAGATGTGATACAGCTTTAATGATTTATTTCATTACAAGGTGGAAAGTGTGTATTTTGTGCATCAATTAAACCGTCTGAACATCTCACAATGCGTTGCATTGCACGTCATGATTCTGTAGAAAATTTAATCAGTTCCACCTTTTATCGCCCCGCGTCGTCTTAGACGATGCCAATCGCTGTTGCGCAAAGGCTTATGTTTAGTTATGCACCACAGTTTTTTCATGATATCGTCACCTCGACTGGCTTCTCTTGTAGTTTCTTTTTATGAATCAAGACACAAAGGAATTAAAGACAGAAGCTGTCATTGTAACTTCGCAAGGTACACGCTGGGTATGTAAATGATTGGAGTTCCAATTGTCTGTGACAGATAGTACGGCAACAAGAGTACATGAATGTTGTTAGTGTTTAGTGTTGTCATCAGGCCTGGTAAGGTCTATAAGGGGCGTGAACAGCTTCAGTTGTGGAGGGCAAGGAGATGCCGTGTAGTTGTCTGAGACTGCCCTATCAGCAGCTCACAGAGGCTCATTGTGGGCCTCCACTTGCTCGGCTGGTCGAATGTTACTATATCCAGATTTGTAGGGTACTCTGATGTGAGAATGTCCCGATGTCGCACAGAATAAAAACGTGAGGGCTGGCGTATTCGTCACAAAGGATCCGGTCGACCCATGTATGGCCAAAACTAGTAAAGATTGTTGTATTGTGCACGGAGCACTTCGTAACTCTTTCACATATCTGCCTGCCATCTGAGAAGAACTGGTAGACTCCATGTAACATTTTCTGCCATCCAAGTCCGTTGGTTAGAGAATGACAGCAGCAGGATTAGGGAATTTCTGGCCAGTGCGTAGCCTTCCGTTAACACCACAACACAAACGGCTGCGCTCCACTTGGCGTGGTGTCGCCTCTGGAAAACATAGATCGCTGTTGAAAGACATCGCACTGTGTTCAGCGACGAATAACGGCTCTGCGCTACACTGAATAACGGCTTGTAGGCAAGTATGAAGGAAATCTGGAAAGAGGTCTCATTCTTACAGCCAGCCGGAGTGGCCGAGCGGTTCTAGGCTCTACAGTCAGGAACCGCGCGACCACTACGGTTCGAATCCTGCTTCGGGCATGGATGTGTGTGATGTCCTTAGGTTAGTTAGGTTTAAGTAGGTCTAAGTTCTAGGGGACTGATGACCTCAGCAGTTAAGTCCCATAGTGCTCAGAGCCATTTGAACCATTTGTTTGTGCGAACAGCTTGCGAAGCAGGAAATTGGAGCACGGAACTGAACAGCCAGATAGGCATGAGCATAGGCGACCCAGACGTTTGCTTTCTGCCCAGTCCTGGCGAAGAAGAAGAGTGAGCGAAAACCCCGAAAAGACGTCGGAGAGGGTTTGAAACATTCTTACAAATTTTTGGAGATAAACAGCGGTATTACACTTCGGTTCACCTTATTGGGATGCATCGGGTCAGTGACTCCATGTCACAGTTGGTAGTGATTGAGGGAAATGTTTTGGCACAATAGTACCTCACGGATATACTAAGACACGAGCAATGGCTCATACGGAGGCATAGAAACAGTAACTTTTCTCTCGCTCTATCGACTAGTTGTGGTACAGGGTACCCTCCGCCACGCACCATACGATGGCTTGCCGAGTGTGTATGTAGATGTAGACGTACTACGACGTCATGCGTTAATTCTCACTCGACAATATTGTGGTGGCATTTTCAACAGGAAAACGCTCGTCACACACGGCGTGTGCCTTTATAGTCTGTCTAGGTGACAGTGAGGTATTCCTGTGGGCAACAAGATCCCCAAATCCGGTCCCGACTGACCATGTGAGAGACCAGCTCGGACGGTAATTGTGTCCCAGTGGCAGTACCGAATACATCGTAGACCAGCTACAACAGTTGTAGGTCAGTTTGTCTCAGGACAGGATACAACGGATTTGTGACACCCTTCCAAAGCGAATCAGTGCCGGCATCCAGGTCGGAGGGGCCGCCCCGTCACGCTGACAAGTGCGCTCACACTGCCGAATTCTTCATATATTTTACTCTTCTCTGTACTCACTCAAATAACAACATAAACTCTCTCAACCTGCGAACTTTCACTTCGTTTCCTCCTCCTATTCTAGATTCTCCACTTTCTTTTGTCACGCAGTGTACACTGCCTCCGTAAGTCAAGTGAATTTGTGGCACTGTAACGGGTCCGTCTTTCACTTATTCCGATTTGCTCTCCTAGCTATGACTATTGTTGCTACTAAAAGATAAAATTTACAATATGTTCAGAGTGTATAGCATTGAAACTTCCTGGCAGATTAAAACTGTGTTCCGTATCGAGACTCGAACTCGGGACCTTTGCCTTTCGCGGGCAAGTGCTCTACCAACTGAGCTACCCAAGCACGACTGACGCCCCGACCTCACAGCTTTACTTCTGCCAGTACCTCTTCTCCTACCTTCCAAATTTATCAGAAGCCCTCCGGCGAACTTAGCAGAACTAGCACTCCTGAAAGAAAGGACACTGCGGAGACATGGCTTAGCCTCAGCCTGGGGGATGTTTTCAGAATCAGATTTTCACTCTGCAGTGAGGACGGGGCGTGAGTCGTACTTGGGTAGCTCAGCTGGTTGAGCACTTGCCCGCGAAAGGCAAAGGTCCCGAGTTCGAGTCTCGGTCCGGCACACAGTTTTAATCTTCCAGGAAGTTTCATATCAGCGCACATTCCGCTGCAGAGTGAAAATCTCAATCTGGAAACATCCCCCCCCCGTTGTGGCTAAGCCATGTCTCCGCAATATCCTTTGTTTCAGGAGTGCTAGTTCTGCTAGGTTCGCAGTTTGGAAGGTAGGAGCCCGCATCTCGTGGTCGTGCGGTAGCGTTCTCGCTTCCCACGCCCGGGTTCCCGGGTTCGATTCCCGGCGGGGTCAGGGATTTTCTCTGCCTCGTGATGGCTGGGTGTTGTGTGCTGCCCTTAGGTTAGTTAGGTTTAAGTAGTTCTAAGTTCTAGGGGACTTATGACCACAGCAGTTGAGTCCCATAGTGCTCAGAGCCATTTTTTTGGAAGGTAGGAGAAGAGGTACTGGCAGAAGTAAAGCTGTGAGGACGAGGCGTGAGTCGTGCTTAGGTAGCTCAGTTGGTAGAGCACTTGCCCACGAAAGGCAAAAGTCCCGAGGTCGAGTCTCGGTCCGGCACACAGTTTTAATCTGCCAGGAAGTTTTATATCAGCAGACACTCCGCTGCAGAGTGAAAATCTTATTCTGTGTAGCATTATTGTTTCGGTCATAGAGCAAAGTATAAAGCAACACCGTTACATTAAAAGTGAAGTGGCTTTTATCGAGAAATGTTGGCAACATGTGCGATGCGATATTCTCACTCCATATGTATTAGTGAAACATGCTGTTCACATCTCCGCTAAAAATTGCGTCAGTTACTCAGAATACCTTTTTAAACACGTTACCACTTCAAAGTTTTGAACACATCCTTGTTGCAACCCACAAAATATGTCATGCGACAGTGACATAAATAATTTGCATATTAGATCGATGTTACTTTCTACGTGTATATGGCGCTTCAAAATATGTTTTTCGGAAACAGTTTTCCCAGTCATCTTCTGGATGTCACTGTACGAGCTACCTGATCAAAACTGTTTGGCCACCTATCAGACGACATTAATGTCGTACAAATTATGTGTTCCTTTGGAAGTCATATCTGGAAGCTGGAGACATCTGGAGACATTGAATAAGAGTCTCTGACCGTTCTTTCCACCAACCTGTCGTCTTCTAAAGTTGTGTCCCCAGCGCAGAAGACAGCTCGTCGTTCGTGGGATCTTCTTCGGTGGAGGCTGCTACGCTGTCAATTCGAACCTGTAACTGTGCTTTTTGCGGGATGCCACTTGCCCAGGTTAGTCTCCGTATCTACAGAGGGCAAGATCTGTAGTACTGACAGTGATAGTAGGCGACACTTCTCATTAATGTATCCTGTTTGATTATTATTCAAATAATCATACATTTATACTGTCTTTTACAGCAATCGGCATAGCTTTCTTAATTGTACGGTAACTTTTCCATTCAACTTCCAAAACACAAATGCCCGACTCTCCAGTAGGCATTAGACAGAGTACTACGAATTCACAACTAAGTTACTCCCGGTATAGAGTACATGTCGGGCTCTGAAGAACACCCGAAACAGAGTGACTATTACATATTCACATATAAGTAACGCACGATACTGACATACGTGTCCGACTCTACAGAACACCCGAAACAGAGTGAGTAGCGCAGCCGAAGTACTTTGCCTCCCAGGCACGACAAAGCGACCAGAAGGTCTTCAAAATGGTTCAAATGGCTCTGAGCACTATGGGACTTAACATCTAAGATCATCAGTCCCCTAGAACTTAGAACTACTTAAACCTAACTAACCTAAGGACATCACACACATCCAAGCGTGAGGCAGGATTCGAACCTGCGGCCGTAGCGGTCGCGCGGTTCTAGACTGATGCGCCTAGGACCGCTCGGCCACTTCGGCCGCCGCTCTAGAATACTGAGTATTCTTCAGATTCCGTACGTTCTGGGTTCTTATTTTATCGAGGCGCCTGTGGGTCCCTGTAGTGCCCTTATGGTTTTCATTTCGGTGGATTGCATATTGCTGTTATCTTTCTGTTTTAACGTCCACGTTTCACTGCCATACAGAATAACCGGGCCGTGCGGAATTAGCCGAGCAGTCTAAGGCGCTGCAGTCATGGAATGTGCGTTTGGTCCCGGCGGAAGTCCGAGTCCTACCTCGGGCATGGGTGTGCGTGTTTGTGCTTAGGATAATTTAGGTTAAGTAGTGTGTAAGATCAGGGTTTCCGAAGCATCTCGGTTGCAATATGGTTACTCTTATGTTTCTCAATACTAGTCAAATTTAATAAACAAAAACGATAGACTCGTAGGGTAACCATGACAGATTGTCATATTAAAATCAGGGTTAAACACAATGAGAAGTATACAAATAACTACCCTTGATGAACTGTGGTATCGTGTTGAAGCTGCATGGGCAGCTGTACCTGTACACGCCATTCAAGCTCTGTTTGACTCAATGCCCAGGGGTATCAAGGCCTTTATTACGGCCAGAGGTGGTTGTTCTGGGTACTGATTTCTCAGGATCTATGCACCCAAATTGCGTGAAAATGTAATCACATGTCAGTTCTAGTATAATATATTTGTCCAATGAATACCCGTTTATCATCTGCATTTCTTCTTGGTGGCCAGTAGTGTACTAACCTCACAGACCAAGCTGCTGCAGAGGTCTCCCGCACGCCAATGATCGCAACCGATTTACCATTCATTTTAGGTGATTTCTATTCCCAATTAAGGTTTCGTTTGCAGTAACAATAAGCAAGGCTAAAGGTCAGACAGAGTGGCAGTAGGAGATAGACAAGGAGAACGGAGAGAAGAAGGTGCACAGCGAGAGCGTGTGAGAATGAGACGGACAGAGACAGAAAATGTACTGAGACATGGAGGAGAAGGAAGTTACAGATATTCAATCACCATATATACTGAGGACTTCCGAAGCCAATGCTAGTACAGAACAGCATGTATGTTGGACCAATTTAAGAGAAGCGGAGTCCCATTGTTTCGGCATCGGAACACTTGCTGCAGGCAGCGCGCTCTGGTTCCAACCGGGCGCCGGCGGCCGCCCTGAGTGCCGCGACCGCCCCAGCAGGCGGGGGCGGATCCGCTGAATATGCATGCCGCGGCGCGCGCTGAGCCCGCCGGCCGCGAATCTATTACGCTGCGATCCGCGGCCGTGCTCGGAGAGGGCCGCCTGCCTCCAGGAAAACGCTTCTGCCGGGACCGCCGGACGGGCAGCGGCGCGCCGTCACCTACACGGAGACGGGCAGCAAGGAATCTCGTGTCCCACTTGTTGTACCTACCCTTCACTATCACCATAAATATAGCAGAGTCAACTGGAACTACCGGTACCGGATGCCGGGGATTCAACTGAACCTATCGATACCGGGTGTCTGTATAATATCGTAATGTATTGTTGTTCTGGTATGTTACATCCTACTTGGGTATTTTTACGAAAGTACCCGTGACAAAGCGATCTGTAATTGTAGCCCGAGATCTGCGTTATGCTGGAAGGTAATAATGAGCGTATGGCATTGGTGGCCGGGACACCCCTCGCGGGGCGATTCGGCCGCCGCTACACAAGTTCTTTAACGCCACTACGGCGACTTGCGAGTGAATGAGGATGAAATGCACACAACATCCAGTCATCTCGAGGCAGAGAAAATCCCTGACCCCGCCGGGAATCGAACCCGGAACCCAGTGCGCGGGAAGCGAGAACGCTACCGCAAGACCACGAGCCGCGGGCATGTTGGAAGGTGATAGTTTGGTTGTGAGTAGGAATGGACCAGCAATGTAACTACGAGAACTATGATGCGGTGATACAACGATCTGTAAAGTAGCCCGAGGTCTAGGCCAGCCTGAAAGGCGACGGTTTGGTTGAGAGTTGCCAAAGCGGAATCTAAAGCTTCAGTTAATCCATTAAACATTCTGCGTTGATAATGCTATACATCGCATCGTGTAGCCAACGACTACTTCCCTAATATATCTTTCTACCGACGTTTCCCGTCCCGCGCGACGGTCATGTATTTACCGTTTCCGTCTCATGGAGTGATCTTTGGCCGTTGAACTTCTTCACTATCAGGTGTAAGTGGACGTGGTTACCTTGGCCAGTTACCTTATTGAAATTACAATTAGATCCAGTCCTTCAGCTGCTTACAGGTTTTGATAAATATCAACGGGGACAGTTGAAAATGTGTGCCCCCACCGGGACCCGAACCCGGGATCTCCTGCTTACATGGCAGACGCTCTATCCGAGTGAGCCGCCGAGGGCACAGAGGATAGTGCGACTGCAGGGACTTATTTCGGGCACGTTTCCTGTCAGACCGACACTTGTAACTTACTGTCCATACACTACATTTGCAGTGCTCCTGCCCACTATACTCATTACTTGCGGCAGTCAATATTCCCGTAAGAGTTTGAGCAATGTGAGTGCGTCCGCACTGAAGAAGATCAGAAAGAACGGAAACCATCTTCATAGTGATGAAGCCTACCGGCCAATGATCTTCTTCAGTCATTTCCTTTCCTGCTCCTCTCACAAATAGAGCGAGGGAAAGCCTCCATATGAGGCTTTACTCGTGTCTTATTTTCGTGGTCCTTAAGCGCGATGTATGTTGCCGGCAGTAGAATCGTTCGGCAGTCTGCTTCAAATGCCGGTTCTCTAAATTTTCTCAATAGTGTTTCTCGAAAAGAACGCCGCCTTCCCTCCAGGGATTCTCATTTGAATTCCCGAAGCATCTCCGTCACACTTACCTGTTGTTCAAACCTACGGGTAACAAATCTAGGAGACTGCGTCTGAATTGCTTCGCTCTCTGCCTTCAATTCCTCCTTGTGCCAATCTCAAGCACTCGAGCAGTACTTAATGACACACACAGTGGTTACGGTTACTACAAGCCACACCACAAGTTGGAAAACGGTGCCAAATTTCTAGTGGTTTACTGTCGAGTTGAGATTTTTCACACACAAATGTTTTATTCGTATCTTACAGAAACTACCCGTACGGCAATAAACAGCCTTTTAAACACGCCGCTAACGGCAATCAAGTAATTTATAGCAACACAACAATTTAAAAAAAATTTAAAAAAAAAACACACAGAAGCTAGCAGTACGGCAATAAACTACCTTTTAAAACACGCCGCTAACGCCAAACAAAGTAATTTATAGCAATACAACAATTTAAAAAAATTAAAGAACATTAGTAAACAGGCTACTAAAGTAAATAAAGAACTTTGTTAATAAGGTACGGTGAGGTAGTGAAGCTACCAACACCGCCATTTAAAAAAATTAACAGGTCTCAGCAAACACACGATTAATGGCAATAAAAGGAATTTACAAACTAGGAGGAATTTTAAAAAAATTAAACAAAAGTGTCCTGGAATATCATTGGAACATAACAGATATGACGGACCTGTGTAAGGCGATCACAAATCACCCACTCAGGGATGCTCAGGCTAGACAGAATACTGACCAATTTAAATACGCCCGTAAACACAATTGCCACTCTCAGGCTGATCACTGCACCGACTTTTAGTCAGTGAAAACTTGTTATAAGATGGCTTAACTTGCTGACAGAATTAGAGCTAACCTCGTGCAAGGAAACATTACACCACACAGTCCTGAATGAGAGACCACATGATCAACCAACAAGAAGCATGATTTACTCATAACCCACGACATAGTAGCGAAACAATTAAACTGCCAAAACTACACCTCCCATCGGACAGTAACGAGAGGAGGAGGAAAGATCACTGTCTTCAATTACACCGGTGCCAGGGACAGGAAACCCGGTCGCCGGAGGCCACAAGGCAGAAGAGACGCTGGTTACACAAAATTATTACTTAATGATTAAACTTTCCACGAACTTAACTTCCAATTATGCTCGAACAGGCAGTACACGACCTTCGATGGCAAGGATCCACACATCCGACCGCGCACGCGTCGCCAGCGTACCCAAAAAGCCACGGTCACGCGACAACACGCTCTGTCACCGAAGTTCACGTCTTCTCTGCAACATTGATGGGTAGTGACCGCTCCTTCATGTTAGGTGTCTCCTTTTACACTCCATTGTTGAAACGGAGGTTTAAAGAAGCTTAACGTCCTACCAAGGTGAAATGAACAGCAACTACTCGTGGGGCGGTTCAGTATACAACCAACACGCGGGGAGCTCTTCCGTCAACTCGACCCGCTCGTCACACACAACCGACACACATCACGTGGGCGACTCGGTACAACCGACCACGCCTGCTTCGCGCTGGAGAGCCACACTGCCCTCCCGTGTCCACCACACTCTCTACGCACGCCATGCCCCTACTTCAGCGCCACCACACGAGGTTACAACCAGTCAAAGATCTCACTTCCTCCATAGCAGTTTCCCGGAAGCAAAAACGCACATATCGATAGCAGAGGGAAAAACAACCAAGCAGCCACTTAGTGACAGACAACATATCAAACAAACATGTCAGGGTAAGGAAAGGAAAACCAATGCAATCTAAACACAAGGTGTAGCACCTGCGTTCTATGTGTGGTCTCCTTTACAGGTTAACGACTATTGTCTAAAATTTTCCCAACAAACCGGAGTCGACTATTCCCCTTCCCTACCACGGTTCTCACATACCCGTTCCAAGTCATATCACATTGCAGTAGTAATACTGTTTCCGAACGTTACAAGATTGATCTTCCTACTCATCAGCATTAACGTACATTTTTCCACATTTAGGACCATCTGTCATTCATCACACCAACTGTAAATTTTGTCTAAGTCATCTTGTATCTATCTACAATCACTTAACTTACACACCTTACCCTACACCACGGAACCATCAGCAAACAATCGCTTATTGCTGCCCACTCTATCCCCAAATCATTTATGTACTATAGAGAACAGACAGTGGTCCTATCCCACATCCCAGGGGCACTCCTGACGATATCCTTGTCTCTGATGAACACTCGCCGTTGAGGGCAACATACTGGGTTTTTTATTTAAGAAGTCTTCGAGCCACTTACATATCTGTGAACCTATTCCTTAGCTCACACCTTTCGTTAACAGCTTGCAATGGGAAACTATGTCTAATCCTCCCCGGAAGGCCGGCCGAAGTGGCCGAGCGGTTCTAGGCGCGGCAGTCTGGAACCGCGCGACCGCTACGGTCGCAGGTTCGAATCCTGCCTCGGGCATGGTTGTGTGTGATGTCCTTAGGTTAGTTAGGTTTAAGTAGTTCTAAGTTCTAGGGGACTGATGACCTCCGCTGCTAAGTCCAATAGTGCTCAGAGCCATTTCAACCATTTGAACTCCCCGGAAAACTAGAAATATGGAATCTGCCTGTTGCCCTTCACCCTCGGTTCGCAGTATGTCATGTGAGAAAGGGGCAAGCCGAGTTTCGCACGAGCGATACTTCCAAAAATCATGATGATTCGTGGACGTAAGCTTCTCAGTCTCTAGAAAGTTTATTATATTGTAACTGAGAGTATGTTCAAGGATTCTGCAGCAAGCAGAAGTTAGGGATATTTGTAATTTTGCCATCCGTTCTTTTACTCTTCTAATACAATGGAGTCACTGTGCGATTTTCCAGTCGCTTGAGACTTTGTACTGCGCGAGAGATTTGCGATAATGGCAAACTAGGTAAGGGGCCAATGCCTTAGAGTACTCTTTGAAAAATCCAACTCGGATTCCAACTGGATCTGGTGATTTATTTACTTTCAAATTTTTCAGTTGTTTCTCTATGCCAGGGATGCTTACTACTAAGTCGTCCATACGGTGACTGCGATGGTCAAATGATGATATGTTTGTCTGATTCTCCCGCGTGAAAGATTTCTTGAAAGTGAAATTTAAAACTTCGGCTTTCGTTTTGATATCTCCGGCTGCCACGCCAGACTGGTCAACAAGGGACTGAGTGGAAGCGTTAGACCCGCTTAGCGATTTTACGTAGGATCAGAGTTTTCTCGAGCTCTCTGCCAGATCTTTTACTAAGGTATGACAGTGGTAGTTGTTGTATTCTTCATGCATAAATCAATCCTACCTTTATAAAGGGAATCAAGCAGTAAAGACAGTTGTTTATATGGTCTGTAGGGTCCCATCAGACCAATAGGCACAGCAAAAACGTAACTGGTTGCTGTAACAATCAGTCTGTCATGGAATAGAGTAACTATAGATATTTTAAATGTATATATGCAGACTGAAGCGACGAATGAAAATTTGTACCGAGGTCATGATTCGAACCTGGGCCACCAGCTCCCTCTGCAGATGCTCTAACCGTTATGCCACCCTGGCACACTGGCTTTTCGGAATAGCATGGGCTACCCTATCACGCGTCCCTCCTCAACACAGATTCTCCGTCATGTCTCAGTCTACTTGGTATCCCCATATACTCTAATAGCACTACAGAGTCTCACCAAATGTATTGCAGTAGCAACTCAGCAGCGATCATCATCGTCATCACCATCACCACCACCATCATCCCTTGGAGGTTGGGCCCTTCGACCTATTCTGGTCTCAATTCAACTTTGTTTCGGTCTTCCTGGGTCCCTTTGGCCAATAGGTCTGTGTTACAGTGTCACTTTCGGAATCCTCGTATTGTCCATTCTTCGTAATTGCTATTCCCCCTTACGTCTATATTCGTCCCTTTTACCTCGTACTGTAAATACTACGAGGGGCGTTCAGAAAGTAAGCTCCGATCGGTCGCGAAATGGAAACGACTATGAAAATCCGATAAAGTTTTGCACAGATGTGTTGGGTAGTGTCTCTAGTACAACCCCAGTTAGCATCACGTCGCTCTTCTCATTTCTGAGCTCGCAGTGAGTGCGTAAAGATATCTAGAAAATAGTGTCTGCCGCCAAGTACGAGGGCGTGGTGAGAAATTTCGCCTGAAGCTATGCAGCTAACATTACATAACTGTCGTGCTGTTTCTTCTTCAAGACAATTCTCAGCCGCATTCTGCAGGGGCAATGAAGATGCTCCTGCATCGTTTTCAAATGGAAATGTTAGATTACCCACAATACAGTCCGCAATTGTCTCCCCCTGAGTTTCATCTCTGGTCACATGAACCGCTCTCTTTGAAGACAACATTTTGACACAGACAACGAGGTGTAGGCCAGCGTGGAGAATTGGCGGAAAGCACTAGCGGCTGCCTTCTATGATGAGGCTATTGAAAAGTTGGAACAACGCTATGACAAAAGTCTAAGTCAGAACGGCGACTACGTAGAGAAGTAGCTGAAAGGTGTAGCTAATTGTTACAAGTAAAACATTTCTGATGTTCACTGTGGTTTCAATTTGGCAATCAATCGGAGCTTACTTTCTGAACAGGCCTCGTAGTAAATGATTCTGTTACGTCTGCCACAGACGGCCCCTGCCAGGCAGACTACTCTCAAGACACCCCTGTGTACCACATAACATACACAAGCACTTGCAGGCGCAACCAAGAGGAAAACCCTTCTTCAAAATAAACAGAACTTGCTAGAGACTAATGCGAACCCTTTTCTGCAGAGGTCGCCTCACAGACACAGGGAAAGTTGGAGTACTCCGCCGACCTCCGCCGGCTTTATAAGGCTAGCGCAGCAGCAGTATAGCCAGTTCCGAGCTAGGACCTGCTCCGACAGACCTAACCGACGCTCTTAATGAGTAGTCGTCCACATGTTATTTGTTTTCTTTGTGTGGTTCAAATGGCTCTGAGCACTATGCGACTTAGCTTCTGAGGTCATTAGTCGCCTAGAACTTAGAACTAATTAAATCTAACTAACCTAAGGACATCACACACATCCATGCCCGAGGTTTCTTTGTGTGTATATAGTGACTGTTCGAGAAGTGTAGTTCAGTTTCAATAAACGATATTATACTGAGTGTTCTACAATTCTGAGCGTTCTTCAGATTCCGTACGCTTTTCATTTCGGTTGCTTGCGTATGGCTGTTATCTTTCCTACTTCACGTTTCACTGCCATACAGAATAACCGGGCCGTGCGGGATTAGCCGAGCGGTCTGGGGCGCTGCACTCATGGACTGTGCGGTTGGTCCTGGCAGAGGTTCGAGTCCTCCCTCGGGCATGGGTGTGCGTGTTTGTGCTTAGGATAATTTAGGTTAAGTAGTGTGTAAGATTAGGGACTGACGACCTTAGCAGTTAAGTCCCATAAGATTTCACACACACAGAATAACCAGCACTGCCATTATCTTGTACACCTTCAACTGAGCTCCTGTGCATGCTGTTTTCAGTGTTGTTAGAGTAGTTACCTTCTATCGCTCCAAGTTATAATTTGTACCCCTATCATAATCATACGAAATATCACAGCCGAAATACACTGGTGAGTCAAAACATTATTACAACCTGCTATATAGTTTGTTTGTCCGTCTTTGGAACGAAATACATCACTGATTCTGCATATCAGTGATCCGAAAGTTAGTTGGTAGGCTTGCGGAGGTTTGTGACATTAGATGTGCACGCAGAGATCATGTAATTCGCGTAAATAACGGGCAGCTGATTCGCGCACGCGGTGATGGCGCCGATGGGGACGCAGACGTGTTCCACAGGATTTACATCAGGCGAATTTGTCGTCGACACATCAGCGTGAGTTCAATATGATGCTCTTCAAACCACTGTAGCACGGTTCTGGCTCCGAGACACGGAGAATTATACCGCTGAACGACGACATGGCCGTCGGGGAAGACGCCAACATGAAGTGTTGCCGGTGGTTCTCAGTTGTCAGCGTGTCTTCGATTAATAGCAGGCAAGCCCAGGAGAATGTCTCCTACAGCATAATACTGTTCGAACCAGCCTGTGTCCGTGGCGCACTGCACATTTACAGCCGCCGTTCACCTTAATGACGGCGTTTGTGAAGAAATAGTGTAGCAAAAATGTGATTCACCCGAAGAGCCGACACGTTTCCATTGATCGATCGTGGAATCCCGATGGTCCCGTGCCCACTGTACTCGCACCTGACCATGCCCTCGGAACATGTGAAGACGTTGGGGTGGTCTCTTGCAGTGCTCCATGTTCAACAATGTACGATGAACGGTGTGCTCCGAAACGCTAGGGCGTGCACCAGCGTTGCGCTCTACCGGCGGAGACAGAGCCACCGAGCTGCACGTTCCGTGGAGAGTCGTGGACGGCTAATCATTTAGCGCCTATTACACTCCAGGAAATTGAAATAAGAACACCGTGAATTCATTGTCCCAGGAAGGAAGGCAACAGAGCATGCATAATGTCGGCACTAGTACAGTGTATATCCACCTCTCGCCGCAATGCAGGGTGCTATTCTCCCATGGAGACGATCGTAGAGATGCTGGATGTAGTCCTGTGGAACGGCTTGCCATGCCATTTCCACCTGGCGCCTCAGTTGGACCAGCGTTCGTGCTGGACGTGTAGACCGCGTGAGACGACGCTTCATCCAGTCCCAAACATGCTCAATGGGGGACAGATCCGGAGACCTTGCTGGCCAGGGTAGTTGACTTACACCTTCTAGAGCACGTTGGGTGGCACGGGATACATGCGGACGTGCATTGTCCTGTTGGAACAGCAAGTTCCCTTGCCGGTCTAGGAATGGTAGAACGATGGGTTCTATGACGGTTTGGATGTACCGTGCACTATTCAGTGTCCCCTCGACGATCACCAGTGGTGTACGGCCAGTGTAGGAGATCGCTCCCCACACCATGATACCGGGTGTTGGCCCTGTGTGCCTCGGTCGTATGCAGTCCTGATTGTGGCGCTCACCTGCACGGCGCCAAACACGCATACGACCATCATTGGCACCAAGGCAGAAGCGACTCTCATCGCTGAAGACGACACGTCTCCATTCGTCCCTCCATTCACGCCTGTCGCGACACCACTGGAGGCGTGCTGCACGATGTTGGGGCGTGAGCGGAAGACGGCCTAACGGTGTGCGGGACCGTAGCCCAGCTTCATGGAGACGGTTGCGAATGGTCCTCGCCGATACCCCAGGAGCAACAGTGTCCCTAATTTGCTGGGAAGTGGCGGTGCGGTCCCCTACGGCACTGCGTAGGATCCTACGGTCTTGGCGTGCATCCGTGCGTCGCTGCGGCCCGGTCCCAGGTCGACAGGCACGTGCACCTTCCGCCGACCACTGGCGACAACATCGATGTACTGTGGAGACCTCACGCCCCACGTGTTGAGCAATTCGGCGGTACGTCCACCCGGCCTCCCGGATGCCCACTATACGCCCTGGCTCAAAGACCGTCAACTGCACATACGGTTCACGTCCACGCTGTCGCGGCATGCTACCAGTGTTAAAGACTGCGATGGAGCTCAGTATGCCACGGCAAACTGGCTGACACTGACGGCGGCATTGCACAAATGCTGCGCAGCTAGCGCCATTCGACGGCCAACACCGCGGTTCCTGGTGTGTCCGCTGTGCCGTGCGTGTGATCATTGCTTGTACAGCCCTGTCGCAGTGTCCGGAGCAAGTATGGTGGGTCTGACACACCGGTGTCAATGTGTTCTTTTTTCCATTTCCAGGATAGTAGTAGTATCTCCGGCCTTCTGCCTCTTTCCCTAGATGCCCACGACAACCGCACGGGAACATTCGACCAGATCTGCCGTTTCCGAGATACTCGTTCACAGGCTCTGCGTAATAAAACTCAGTCCTTTGTCAAAGTCGTTTATCTCAACGGATTTCCCCATCTGCAGCCCATATCCTCAGTAGGGTGATCCCCCGTCCGTGTCTGCTCCGCTTAGTTGCTTTCTTTACAGAGTCACACACCCGCAACAGCACCAGGAGGCATTCTACGTCATTGTGGTCTGTTCTTATAATGTTTTGACTTATCAATGTGATTGAAATGTTTAAGCTATTCTACAATTTTGCTATCCAAATTCATCTTCGCGGTTACTAAATAAACTCCTGGAAATGGAAAAAAGAACACATTGACACCGGTGTGTCAGACCCACCATACTTGCTCCGGACACTGCGACAGGGCTGTACAAGCAATGATCACACGCACGGCACAGCGGACACACCAGGAACCGCGGTGTTGGCCGTCGAATGGCGCTAGCTGCGCAGCATTTGTGCACCGCCGCCGTCAGTGTCAGCCAGTTTGCCGTGGCATACGGAGCTCCATCGCAGTCTTTAACACTGGTAGCATGCCACGACAGCGTGGACGTGAACCGTATGTGCAGTTGACGGACTTTGAGCCAGGGCGTATAGTGGGCATGCGGGAGGCCGGGTGGACGTACCGCCGAATTGCTCAACACGTGGGGCGTGAGGTCTCCACAGTACATCGATGTTGTCGCCAGTGGTCGGCGGAAGGTGCACGTGCCCGTCACCTGGGACCGGACCGCAGCGTCGCACGGATGCACGCCAAGACCGTAGGATCCTACGCAGTGCCGTAGGGGACCGCACCGCCACTTCCCAGCAAATTAGGGACACTGTTGCTCCTGGGGTATCGGCGAGGACCATTCGCAACCGTCTCCATGAAGCTGGGCTACGGTCCCGCAAACCGTTAGGCCGTCTTCCGCTCACGCCCCAACATCGTGCAGCACGCCTCCAGTGGTGTCGCGACAGGCGTGAATGGAGGGACGAATGGAGACGTGTCGTCTTCAGCGATGAGAGTCGCTTCTGCCTTGGTGCCAATGATGGTCGTATGCGTGTTTGGCGCCGTGCAGGTGAGCGCCACAATCAGGACTGCGCCACAATCAGGACTGCAGGTGAGCGCCACAATCATGGTGTGGGGAGCGATCTCCTACACTGGCCGTACACCACTGGTGATCGTGGAGGGGACACTGAATAGTGCACGGTACATCCAAACCGTCATCGAACCCATCGTTCTACCATTCCTAGACCGGCAAGGGAACTTGCTGTTCCAACAGGACAACGCACGTCCGCATGTATCCCGTGCCACCCAACGTGCTCTAGAAGGTGTAAGTCAACTACCCTGGCCAGCAAGATCTCCGGATCTGTCCCCCATGGAACATGTTTGGGACTGGATGAAGCGTCGTCTCACGCGGTCTGCACGTCCAGCACGAATGCTGGTCCAACTGAGGCGCCAGGTGGAAATGGCATGGCAAGCCGTTCCACAGGACTACATCCAGCATCTCTACGATCGTCTCCATGGGAGAATAGCAGCTTGCATTGCTGCGAAAGGTGGATATACACTGTACTAGTGCCGACATTGTGCATGCTCTGTTGCCTGTGTCTATGTGCCTGTGGTTCTGTCAGTGTGATCATGTGATGTATCTGACCCCAGGAATGTGTCAATAAAGTTTCCCCTTCCTGGGACAATGAATTCACGGTGTTCTTATTTCAATTTCCAGGAGTGTATGTCACGGAATGCCATGTTTAGCGATTTTGTAGTGTAGAAATTTTAAAATTATACTCTTTACAGATCTTATGCAGTAAAAAATTTGCCCTTTGAAGGTTCTCTTTTGTGTTATTCATAACCACTAAGTCATCAGTGAAATGTAGTCGATTTATTTGAAGCTAGAATTAGATTATGTTATGCATTTATTACATTAATCTACACAAATTGCTCATTTACTTCAATTAATTATAAGCACAATACAAGTACTTAATGCAAAGTACAACCACAAAAACAGAAACACAGAGTTAATCAGGAAAGGAATAAACGCTCAGGCTCGGTAGTGTAAGGTGCTTAAATACACCATCCACATGAAGAAAATTTGAATTCAAAATTCTATTTTAAAAAACATTGACAAAATTAATTTAAAATGTCAACTCACTAAATTAAATCATTACACCGCTGCATTCAACAAATGATTCTAGTTGCGGAAGCGGCCAGCTACAGGCCCTCACTAGCGCCAACACCCACCGCCTGAGATCACCTTTACACAACGTTTTATAACACTGTAGACAGGAATTTCTAAAACACACAAGAAATATTTCAGCAAACCACTGAGTTAATATACTGCATCCCCAGGGTCTCACAGCTTGTGAGTACGTGGCTGGTGACCACGGGGCCACGATCTGAGTCCTGGCATTGCTTCCACTTACTTACGCCAGGCTCCTCACTTTTGTCTTTCCTATCTGGCCACCCTCAGATAACTCTTGTTCTTTTCCGACCCTGACGCTATTAGGTTTCGATGGCTAGGGGTCTTTCATTTTCCAACATATACTTCTCATGCAGCGTCTGACCCTCTTCGTCCCAAGTTAGGGGCCGCCTCCAGAACTGCGGAAGGCAACGGAATACCACCGCAGATTATCTTCCCTGCATAGTGCAGTCTCCATTTTATGCCCAAAAATGGCTGCCTCTCATGTTAAATCAGTACCCGGAGGTAAAATAGTCCCCACCCGGATCTCCGGCACGTGGGGGGGGGGGGGGGGGGGGGGGGGAACACATCTTGAATGGAAGCAAAAAATCAAAACAAGAATTGGTACCTGCAATGTTAGATCTCTGCTACGGGTAGAAAGACTAGAAAGCCTTAAAAGAGACATGGAAAAGAATCATATGGACCTCGTAGGAGTTGCTGAGGTAAGATGGAATGAATGTCGAGAGTTACGGTCAGATGAATATGTATTGTACCACTCAGGAGGAGAAATAAAACGAATTAAAGGAGTAGGAATGATTATGACAAATGGATTGGCTAAATGTGTGGAACATGTGGACTTTTCTTAAAAAAAAATCTTATGGGACTTAACTGCTAAGGTCATCAGTCCCTAAGCTTACACACTACTTAACCTAAGTTATCCTAAGGACAAACACACACACCCATGCCCGAGGGAGAACTCGAACCTCCGCGGGGACCAGCCGCACAGTGCATGACTGCAGCGCCTTAGACCGCTCGGCTAATCCCGCGCGGCGCACATGTGGACTATGCAAATGACTGGGTTATTGGTGTAAGGCTGAAAGGAGCACAAAAACATTTACTGATTGTCCAGGTGTAATGCCAACTTCAGAACATGATGACCAAATTGTAGAGGAAACGTACAATGTAATAGAAAGAATAATCGACGAAAATAAAAAAAATGCTGCAAAATAGTAATGGGAGACTGGAACGCCATTGTGGGAAAAGGGAAAGAGGGAACATAGTAGGCAGTCATGGTCTTGGAAAGAGAAATGACAGAGGTGAATGGCTAATTGACTTCCGCAGACTGATAGTCGGCTCTACCCTTGGAAATCACCGGAGGATAAACACAGAAACCAAACTGATTTTATACTGGTAGAAGAAAGATACAGGAATGGAATTAAGAAGGTGTACACATTATCAGGCGCAGATATTAATAGTGACCGCAACTTACTTTTGGCAGAAATAGAAATAAGAATAAAAAAAGCTGAAGGAGGCGATCATGTTGAAGAAGTGGGATCTACAGAAGATAAGATCCAACAAAGAACAAATTAAATGGTCTCACTTGAGTTTCTAAACACATTATGAGACAAGGAACCACCTGATAATATCAAATAGTACTGGAATATGCTGAAAGAAGGAATCTTTAAGGCAGGACAGCAAAATGTAAGACATGTAAAAAGAAAAGGGCGAAAAGTCATGGGTAACACAGATGTCCCAGATCGAGGAAAGAAGAAAATTTAAAAAGAAAGAACACTGAAGATGCAAGAAAAATGTACCGAAGGTTAAATAATGAACTGCGAAAAGAAATAGAGCAGTCTAGGACAAAATGGCTAAAAGGGGAATGTGAAGAAATTGAAGAACTGAACAGGAAGGGAAGATACGACCTACTATACAACAGAGTTAAGTCTATGGCATGGGATCAAAACAGAGCAGGAACTGCTACTATGGAAATTTTGAGTAAAGATGAAAAGGTAGTGTACAAAGATCGTAACGATGCCCTCCAGAGATGGGTAGAATATCTAAAAGAGGTGTATGACACAAATCGCAAACCAGAAACTCTGGAACTTGAATCACTCAAAAGTGTCAGAAAGGACCAACCATCATAACTGAAGAAGTAAAGTCTGCCATAGTAGCAAAGAAAAATGACAAAGCAGTAGGTACAGATACGATACCGGGAGAAATATTAAAATGCTTGACCTAAGATGAAATAAGAGAAATATTGAAGTTATGTAATAAAATATATGAGAGTGGTAAATGGCCTGAGGACTTGCTGACAACAGTAATGATTCCTTTACCGAAAAAACAAGGAACCAAGAAATGCAGTGAGCACAGGAAAATCAGCCTCATTTCTCATGCAGCCAAAGTGATGTTTAGAATAATTAATAAAAGAATTGAAATATTAATGGAGGAGAATCTTGGCGAGGAACAGTTTGGCCTTAGACGGAATATGGGCAACAGAGATGGTTCAAATGGTTCAAATGGCTCTGAGCACTATGGGACTCAACTTCTGAGGTCATCAGTCCCGTAGAACTTAGAACTACTTAAACCTAACTAAGCTAAAGACATCACACACATCCATGCCCGAGGCAGGATTCGAACCCGCGACCGTAGCGGTCTCGCGGTTCCAAACTGCAGCGCCCAGAACCGCGCGACCACTTCGGCCGGCAACAGAGATGCAATAGGGCTCCTACAAATATTGGGAGAGTGGGTTACTGAAAGAGGAAGTGACCACTAAATGTGCTTCATCGTTCTAGAAACGGCATTTGATAATGTGGCTTATGAGAAGCTGGCGACTACAACGATGGAAAAGAGAGTGGACTGGAAAACCAGAAGACTTGTAAACTCATTATATCTGAATCAAAAAGCCTCAGTTAAAGTACAAACTGGGTCGGACTAGGAAAAGGAGTAAGACAAGGATGCTGTCTATCACCTACCCTTTCAACCTCTACTTGGAAAATATGACTGACCAATGCGCATTAGATGACAAAGGAGTAGAAACTGGAGGAAGAAGAGTAGGGTGTTTGAGGTTTGCTGATGACATGGTCCTTCTAGCCACAGGGGAAAAAGGATTATAGGATTTAGAGGACACCACTCAAGGTAATGGAAAAATTATGGAATGAAAATTAACAGAAAGAAAACAAAAGTATTGCACAAGGATAAAATAAAGAAATAAAAATTATGCTGAATGGAGAAATATTAGAACAGGTGCAAAATTTCAAGTATCTTGGAAGAAGGATAGACATCGACTGGAAGCGCAGCACAGAAATTAAGAGGCATATTATGAGAAAAGGAGAATTTTCTGCAGCAGTCTGGACAGAGAACTGAGGAAAAGACTCATAAAATGGTTTGTATGGAGTGTCCTTCTGTATGGTGCTAAAACATTAAGGAAGAAAGGCAGAGAAAGGCTGGAGGCTTTTGAGATTTGGACATGGCGGAGGATGTAAAGAATAAATTGGATGGACAGTCTACGATACTTTTACAACTCTAGGTGCAACAGATGGGTGAAATGGTTCAAATGGCTCTGAGGACTATGGGACTTAACGTCTGAGGTTATCAGTCCCCTACAACTTAGAACTACTTAAACCTAACTAACCTAAGGACATCACACACATCCATGACCGAGGCAGGATTCGAACCTGCGACCGTAGCGGTCGCGCAGTTCCAGACTGTAGCGCCTAGAACCGCTCGGTCAGCCCGGCCGGCCCAACGTATGGGTGAATGGGAAAGAGAGGGAGAGAGAAGAGACAGAGAGACAGAGAGAGGGAGAGAGGGAGAGAGAGAGAGTGAGAAAGGGTGGGAGAGGGTGAGAGAGGGGGGAGGGGGAAAGAAGGTGCGTAGTTAGTTAGACAAGGGAAGCGGGAGAGTGTGTGAGAGACGATAGGAGAGATAGGGGAGAAAAGCGGAGACTGATACTGATGAGAAGGTGGGGGTGGGGCGGGGAGGGGGGGAAGTGCAGTAGAGGTACAGATACATGGAAGGAGAGGGAAAGGTGTTGGTGATGTTTAATGGTGAGACATGGAGGGCATCTGAATTCAAGAAATACTTTATTTGCATCCAGTTAACTTGTATGAGAGATGCTTGCTGGTAGAGTTGACCTACTGCTTTCCCATGTCAGAACTGTTAAAAGAGAGACGCGAATGGGTCTGGAGAGTAAGGGAGAAAAACTTTCCCCAGATGAGCACAATATACAGGTCAGATAATAAGAGCCGTAGTAAAAAGGAAAGGGGGAAGTTGGTTGTTCTTTTGCAACTGGGTTACTGGCGGCAGAATGGGATGGGAGGCAGGTTCCCCTTTAAAGTGGTTAACTTATAAATTAAACATACAGTCAGGAGCCACGTGGCCCCGTAGCCAGCCCGCTCGCGGCATTAAAGTTAATTTTAAACGGTGCGGCGTGGGTGCGGGTGGAGACTCATTAAAAAGCGGCGTGACTCGATTACGGAGGGGCGGAGCGGCCGCCCCCAGAGCCGGGGGGCCGTGATTTACACCGAGTTAGGCCGCGGCTGGGGGCGGCAGAGAAAGAAGCCGGCAGACACGTCTCCTGCCTTATCTCGCCTGTCTTCCCTGCAACCACCTGGCAGGCATTTGCACGGGAGGGCCCGACCACAGATAGCGAGAGCCCTTCCGCGGGGATTGTTAAGCCCACAGCCCTCGGGTCTCACAGACGCCACTACCAAACAACACGTTAAAAAGTTTGTTTTACAAGCACATACAACAGACAGGTTACGACTGCCGGTACATTTCTTTTCTATATATGCACAACAAAGCCACGCATCTACGAGGTAAAAGGCCTCGTACTATGATCTGAACCAGTTTATGAAACAACATTTACTGCTTCAGTCACTTCTTTTATAATATTTAATAGCACGACGAGTTTCGGTGATATGGTGTCATCATCATACGCATTGCTATAACGTGCGAGCTACATTGATCTGAAGTGTTGTGAGGAATATTTGCTTGGTGTTGCAATGAGGTTATGCACCGCAATTTAACTGTGTTCAGAATTATGTACGTACCTGTTGGCACATCCACCAAATGATCATCATAACATTTTACATTAATGTACACGTACCTAATACACCTGCTGATGCCATCGGGGTAATAAATAGTAGTAAAAGTGAGTAAAGCGGTAAAAATTATTTCACAAATATATAATGTAGTTGCTGAGCTCAGCCATTTCCATACAACGTAGATAACGTTAAACTTTGAGTCATCGTCTCTTAACTTTTTGATAGGTGGAACAGGTTTTTTGATTTCCACTTTTACTGTGGGATCCTTGCTTTGTTTATGGTAAGTTATTAATGCAGTATTCTCCAAACAGATCTTTTTCGACAGAAAGGACAGTTACTTCAAATCATACGAGGGCTATTCAGTAAGCTATGCAGCACATTTTTTTCTCGGTCAATTTCGGTTCAAAAAATTAGGAACTTCTTGAGCGAAGTTGTGAAATATTCCCGCTTCTGCCGTTAGTTTCATGAAGTTTCGATGAAGTGGCACGATACGTAACCTTCAAAATGGCGTCTGTAACGAAGGTGCGTTCCAAGCAGAGAGCGGTCATTGGGTTCCCATTGGCAGAAAACCAAGGCACCGCAGATATTCATAGGCGCTAGCAGAATGCCACTCAGAGACCTTGCAGGAAAAAAAAGCACGGTGAGTCGGTGAGCGTGGCGTCTGTCATCATCGCAACGAGGTCGCGCGTGCAGGCCGGCCGCACACAGCTGTGACTCCTGCAGTGTTAGAACGTGCGGACACTTTCATTCGAGGCGATCGACGGCTCAGCTGAACGTCTCTCTTGGTAGTGTTGACACACTGGTCCACCAGGTGGGATACCCAAAGGTGTGATCCGCTTTGTTCCTCGCCGCCTAACAGAAGACCATAAAGAGCAACGAAGATCATCTGTGTGGAACTGCTTACACAATTCGAGGCTGATCGTGACATTTTTTGTCGAACATCGTCTTAGTTGATGAAGTACGGGTTCATCGAACCGGAAACAAAACGGCAATCCATGAGTGGCAGCACACCATCTGTCCTCTGAAGAAAAAGTTCAAACCTGCACCCTCAACCAGTAAAGTGTTGGTGATAGTCGTCTCAGACTCTGAAAGGGTTATTCTGATGTCCACCCTCATGCTGCAAGGAACAAACTCTGAAGTGTATTGTGTTATCCTCAGGAAGCTGGAGAATCGACTTCAGCATGTTCGTAGGAAAAAAAAAAGTGCAGACGAACTTTTCCTTCTCCACGACACTACACGACTTCGAACTGTTCGTGCACATGGTTGTTGTCTTGCAAACGTTCCCATCTGTTGACTCAGGAATCAAGACGTGGCTGCACAATCCGTTACAGCCACGCAGATAAGATGCCTGTCATCTCGACTGCTAGTGATACGAGGCCGTTGGGATCCAACACTGCGTTCCGTATTACCCTCCTGAACCCACCGATTCCATATTCTGCTAACAGTCATTGGATCTCGACCAACGCGAGCAGCAATGTCGCGATACGATAAACCGCAATTGCGATAGGCTACAAACCGACCTTTATCAATGTCTGAAACGTGATGGTACGCATTTCTCCTCCTTACACGAGGCATCACAACAACGTTTCACCAGGCAATGCCGGTCAACTGCTGTTTGTGTATGAGACATCGGTTGGAAACTTCCCTCATGTTAGCACGTTGTAGATGTAGCCACCGGCGCCAACCTTGTGTGAATGCTCTGAAAAGTGAATCATTTGCATATCACAGCATCTTCTTCCCGTCGGTTAAATTTCGCGGGTGTAGCACGTCATCTTCGTGGTGTAGCAATTTTAATGGTCAGTAGTGTACTTACTACGGCGACTTCTCTTACTGCAGCGATCTCTTCGATCATTACTTGCAAAACGATTCATATCAATCCTGTTTAGAGACGGAGTCACAAGATCCCGATTTAGGTTTTCGTGATTGCCCTAAATCACTCCAGACAAATTTCAGGATGGTTCCTTTGAAAGGGTAAGGCCGATATCGTCCCTTCTCCTTGAAACATTCCGAATTTGTGCTCCTACTCTAATGGCCTCCATATCGACGGGACGTAAAAATTGGTCCTTAGCTCCGCAACAGCTGACCGCCTCCGAGTGCTCCACAGATAGGTGGACGGCCGTGCTCACGACCGCAAGGCGACTCCTGTCGGCTATCCCTCGCTGCCACCCGCATTCCGTCCACGGCGAGGCCGCTCGCAACCCAAGGTCCGTCCGCTCTGTTCGGCTCGCCCGCCGGTCAATCCAAGGCTCCGGGTTCAGCACTGACCACCCCTTGAGACTCCCTGCCGCCGTCACTCGCCACCCCGCAAAAGCTCAGAGCGCCGACCGCGCCCCCTAGGCAACCGTTAGTGGGTGCTAACGAGACTGCCTCGGCGGGGCAGGCATCAAGATGCGCTACAAACTTTAAAAACAGTAATTATAATATAATCCGACCCTCAGTAGTGGAACCTCTAGTCATTCAAGCAAAATTGACGCGCACAACAATGAATTACGCTGTGCAATAATAATGCTAGTTAATTACAACGTTAAACAATACTGCTCATTCCAGGAAGAGGAGAAACTGAAGAAGAATATGTTACGTCTGCCACAGACGGCCCCTGGCACGCAGACTACACTCAAGACACCCCTGTGTACCATATAACATACACAAGCACTTGCGGGCGCAACCAAGAGGAAAACAATTCTTCAAAACAAAGATAACTTGCTAGAGACTAATGCGAATCTTTTCCTGCTGAGGTAGCCTCACAGACACAGGGAAAGTTGGAGTACTCCACCGACCTCCGCCAGCTTTATAAGGCCAGCGCAGCAGCAGTACAGACAGTTCCTCGCCGAGCTAGGACCAGCTCCGACGGACCTCACCGACGCTCTTGATGAATGGTCGTCTACAAGTTATTTGTTTTCTTTGTGTGTATGTAGTGATTGTTCGAGAAGTGTAGTTCAGTTTCAATAAACGACATTATACTCTGCCTCGTGATGACTGGGTGTTGTGTGATGTCCTTAGGTTAGTTAGGTTTAAGTAGTTCTAAGTTCTAGGTAACTGATGACCATAGATGTTAAGTCCCATAGTGCTCAGAGCCATTTGAACCATTTGAACATTATACTGAGTGTTCTTCAATACTGAGTATTCTTCAGAATATGTTGCTAAATTGCTGAGTGAGGAAAATTGTGAGATATACAAATAAAGAAAAAAGAGGATTTGTGCAGAAAAGTAATGATGGAAGCGATGAAGGATAGGAAATGTGAGGAGAGAGCATGAAAATCTCTCACAATTCTGGTGCTGGAGTACATTATTTTCCTGGAGTACATTATGCAACATCCAGATACCTGGAAACTGATGTAATTCTCTTAAAGCAGTTGTGCGCCGTAATCGCTTATTATCACTGCAAAAGCTAAAAATTCGGGTCATGTTTCATAGTGAATGAACTACTGTGCATTTACACCCAAAATACCACGTTTCCTATGAAAATGAATGTATATTTGGATTTAATGACAGTGTAGTGTCTATGTGCTTAAACTAAATTTCAGACACTCCTAATAATCCGGAATCTCCGCTGATGTTGCACCCATATGTGCAACGAATGGCTAGATTAGTAGGGTTCCATGTAAAAAGTTTTATTGTGGTGATAATCCATTCATGTTGTAAAAACGGGTATATGTATATACAGTGTGATTTAGCTGCCCCTACCGACAGGTTTCATGCAAGGTTGAACGCCATATTCTCTCTGACGCTAAACGCGAAAAGTAAACAGCTCTTCCTCGCAGGAAATTTAAAAAATGGTTCAAATGGCTCTGAGCACTATGGGACTTACTGCTGTGGTCATCAGTCCCCTAGAACTTAGAAAATGCGTTTGAAGGTCACCTTTGTATGTTTTCTTGAATAATTCAGGAACTAAAACTTCTAGTGAAAACGTATCCCAGTACTAAATTTAAGTGCATTAAATTTTCTGCAAAAATGTCCTCCTTATTTTTTTTCTATAGGACCAATAGTTTGTACATATCAAGTAAAAGAATGTACAAATCTTGGATATCTGAAGGCACTGCTTCTAGCACGCAGTAGGAACTGAATCACTCCATATATACACTCCTGGAAATGGAAAAAAGAACACATTGACACCGGTGTGTCAGACCCACCATACTTGCTCCGGACACTGCGAGAGGGCTGTACAAGCAATGATCACACGCACGGCACAGCGGACACACCAGGAACCGCGGTGTTGGCTGTCGAATGGCGCTAGCTGCGCAGCATTTGTGCACCGCCGCCGTCAGTGTCAGCCAGTTTGCCGTGGCATACGGAGCTCCATCGCAGTCTTCAACACTGGTAGCATGCCGCGACAGCGTGGACGTGAACCGTATGTGCAGTTGACGGACTTTGAGCGAGGGCGTATAGTGGACATGCGGGAGGCCGGGTGGACGTACCGCCGAATTGCTCAACACATGGGGCGTGAGGTCTCCACAGTACATCGATGTTGTCGCCAGTGGTCGGCGGTAGGTGCACGTGCCCGTCGACCTGGGACCGGACCGCAGCGACGCACGGATGCACGCCAAGACCGTAGGATCCTACGCAGTGCCGTAGGGGACCGCACCGCCACTTCCCAGCAAATTAGGGACACTGTTGCTCCTGGGGTATCGGCGAGGACCATTCGCAACCGTCTCCATGAAGCTGGGCTACGGTCCCGCACACTGTTAGGCCGTCTTCCGCTCACGCCCCAACATCGTGCAGCCCGCCTCCAGTGGTGTCGCGACAGGCGTGAGTGGAGGGACGAATGGAGAGGTGTCGTCTTCAGCGATGAGAGTCGCTTCTGCCTTGGTGCCAATGATGGTCGTATGCGTGTTTGGCGCCGTGCAGGTGAGCGCCACAATCAGGACTGCATACGACCGAGGCACACAGGGCCAACACCCGGCATCTTGGTGTGGGGAGCGATCTCCTACACTGGCCGTACACCACTGGTGATCGTCGAGGGGACACTGAATAGTGCACGGTACATCCAAACCGTCATCGAACCCATCGTTCTACCATTCCTAGACCGGCAAGGGAACTTGCTGTTCCAACAGGACAATGCACGTCCGCATGTATCCCGTGCCACCCAACGTGCTCTAGAAGGTGTAAGTCAACTACCCTGGCCAGCAAGATCTCCGGATCTGTCCCCCATTGAGCATGTTTCGGACTGGATGAAGCGTCGTCTCACGCGGTCTGCACGTCCAGTAAGAACGCTGGTCCAACTGAGGCGCCAGGTGGAAATGGCATGGCAAGCCGTTCCACAGGACTACATCCAGCATCTCTACGATCGTCTCCATGGGAGAATAGCAGCCTGCATTGCTGCGAAAGGTGGATATACACTGTACTAGTGCCGACATTGTGCATGCTCTGTTGCCTGTGTCTATGTGCCTGTGATTCTGTCAGTGTGATCATGTGATGTATCTGACCCCAGGAATGTGTCAATAAAGTTTCCCCTTCCTGGGACAATGAATTCACGGTGTTCTTATTTCAATTTCCAGGAGTGTATGTTTGTAAGTATGCAAGTTCCACATCATCTTCTAAAACACCGGACCAATTTCAACCAAACTTGTGCACATATCAATTACTGTCCTGAAAGAGCAGTGGTGGGGGTAAGTACCACCTACCTATCAAAGGGGTGCAGGTGGGGCTCAGAGAGCAGTGTAGCCGATGGCGTGCAAATACCCGTACTTTACTCATCCAGTATTTAAGAATGAGAACAATTAGTGACCTGCAACAAACTTTACACAGTGTTTGAAATATCGACGAAGCTCTTTCACGCTGACGAACCACACAAAATGATGAAAGGAAGAAAATTTATCGCTAACTACATTTTCGCTGTTCATATAGATAAGCTGTCCACCAACGTAGATGAGTGGACAGCGCTTCGGCTTGGCATCCCGGGGTGGCCGGGTTCGATTCCCGGCTGGGTTGGGGAGTTTCTCCGCTCAGGGACTGGTTGTTTGTGTCGTCATCATCATCATCATCATCATCATTTCATCCTCATCGACGCACAAGTTGCCGAAGTGGCGTCACCTCAAAATACTTGCAACAGGTTATCGGGTCTACCCACCCACGTGACATATCATTTCATATAGTTAGGCTGCCACATGAAGCATAGTGTTTTAATTTATTACTTCATTACTTCTAACCGTATTTGTGACATACTTTGCATATAGTTCTCACATATAACTTTGAATGCACCAGAAAAATTGTATCGTTCTACGACTCACAGATCATTAGCTATGTCGTCATAAACACAGAGATGCGTGAGAAACTGGTAAATCATGCTAGACGTTTGAACTTTACTACGTCATTGCTACTTTCTCCATTCGCAAAACTTTTCTCAGACAGCATCCACATCTGCGGAGAATGTACTTACATAAAATCGTGCGAAACATAGTTCAGAAGATATGACGTCAAATACTGAGGTGCACGAAAAACGGCCGCATCACGTTTTACATTTTGATTTGTTACTTCTTTGCTGCTATCTCTATTCACAATATACTTCGCGGATAGTAGCCACAATTTACATCATTGTACAGCGTACAGTTCAGAAAATTTTGTTGTGGTGGTCTTCAGTCCTGAGACTGGTTTGAAGCAGCTCTCCATGCTACTCTATCCTAAGCAAGCTTCTTTATCTCCCAGTACTTACAGCAACCTACATCCTTCTGAATCTGTTTAGTGTATTCATCTCTTGGTCTCCCTCTACGATTTTTACCCTCCCCGCTTCCCTCCAGTACTAAATTGGTGATCCCTTGATGCCTAGGAATATGTCCCTTCTTCTAGTCAAGTTGTGCCACAAATTTCTCTTCTCCCCAATTCTGTTCAGTGTCTCCTTATTAATTATCTGATCTACCCAGCAAATCTTAAGCATTGTTCCGTAGCACCACATTTCGAAGGCTTCCATCCTCTTCTTGTCTGAACTACTTATCGTCCACGTTTCACTTCCATACATGGTTACACTCCATACAAATACTTTCAGAAACGACTTCCTGACACTTAAATCTACACTCGATGTTAACAAATTTCTCTTCTTCAGAAACGCTTTCCTTGCCATTGCCAGTCTTCATTTTACATCCTCTCTACTTCTAACATCATCAGTTATTTTTCCCCCCAAATAGCATAACTCATTTACTTTAAGCGTCTCATTTCCTAATGTAATTCCCTCAGCATCACCCGATTCAATTCGACTACAATCCATTATCCTCGTTTTGCTTTTGTTGATGTTCGTCTTATATCCTGCATGGGGGCTTAATTAAATATAATGCAAATATTTTTGGATTTTTTTAGTAGCTGTACGTCCGATTACGCAAGTCTCGTAAACGGTTGGTCCTGACTAGTATTTGTCCGCAATCTGACTGCATAGAACAACAACAAAGAATGAAATGAAATTTTTCGTTAACACAATTAATTAATTAAGTCCCCAGCAACTATAAAACCTACGAACCCAAAGCACAAGTGTAATTGTTCTGTGTGTGGGAGTGTGACTCAACGTACACATCTGGCACGGTTCTTCTTCAACAAGACAAGAATTTTTAAACACCAATTATACTGACGTGATAAAAGAAAATTAGAAATACTATAATTGCGCAAGAAAACCAGAATTACACTCTAATACAAGAACACACGCCAGATGCTTTGTTGACTGAACCTGTAATGACGCATTATTTAGGACACTGAAATAATGAGTAAAAAAAAGAAAAGTAGTTTGTTACCTTAATTTATATTGATGAAAAGCACTCTAATCATTACAATCTCTCCACACCGACTCGTTACTATCACATCTCAACCAGAACTCTCCAATATCACATCTCAACAAGCACTGCCTACAAACACTCTCTGCTACGAGTTCTTAACAAGTACTGACTGCCCCGAGTCCTCGACAGGCACTGCCTACTACGAGCTCTCCCCAAGCACTATGGAGGCGGCTTAATAATACTCTTTGGCGCAATCTCTGGCGCAGTGGCTCAGTGTAGCCACCTTTCATATGCCCCTCCTCCACAGGCCAGAATTTGATGATATTTTTGCCAGCATTGGTGGTGAAAATACCACCAAATTCGTCCACAAAAATACAGACAAAAATAAAAGATAATATTAATACCTAAATATCACATAATTAGTTAAAATTTGTTACCTGAAAAATGAACTCAATTAATAGTTTCCTTTTTTAGTTTATTAGTTTCTTCTTCAAAATTACATTCTTCCTGAAAATTTCTCGATAGCAAGTCGTCTTAACGTCGGACACGCACAGAATTTACCTGAAGTTCTTAAATATTTTATAGAACCGTATCCTGAAAAATACTGAATGTTAATAACATAATTCATCAAGTCACTATAGCTTTATACTGAATTTAGTCGGAGAAATTAGACCGTGTATTTGTTTACGGCTGTCAGTGCATTCGCACTGAGCGCTCGATCAGCTGTAGGCGCGTGACGTAGGAAGTAATTGTTTGCGATCAACGACTGCCTTGTGCGGCGCGCAGACTTGACTGTTGCTTTGAGTATGTGCCGCCGCCAAAACACACCGCGGTATCCTTGTATTCTCTGCGTGTTTACATGTAGCTGTTAGTTTCTCACAAGTATGTCATTCCACAAAAATTTTCAAAAGTATATTATTCCACAAAAATTTTGGAAACTACGAACCTCACGTTTTGTGGTAGGAACAGCATAATTACGAATAGCGTCTAATTTCTCTGGATCAGGAAGAATACCTTCTGTAGAAATAATGTGACCGAGAAATTTCACCTGAGAACGACCAAATTCAGATCTTTCCAAGTTCACTGTAATGCCAACTCTTGCAAAGATACGTAATAATGAATCCAAAATTGTGTTATGCTCACTCCAAGAACGTTTAGCAATAAGAATATCGTCAACATAAGAAGTAATATTGTCACGAAGATAAACAGGTAAAATTTCATTTAAGCTAGGAATGAATGCTGCTGAAGGTACAGTAAGTCCAAACAGTAATTTCCGAAATCACATTTAGGTAAAATCGTCATATCCGGTTATTGTTTACTACTGTCTAGATAGATTGATAGTCGAAGAGTTGGTTTGACAGATGCAAAGAATAGTAAAAGAGTAGGCAGCGGTGCAGAAAACTAAAAGAGAAATAGCACCACTACAGCTCGGGGCCCTATGCTCGCTACGGCACATATTCACTTAGAGTAGTGAATCCCCTGAGGACCTTAATAGCCGCACATAATTTCCAGTTTGTGGCTTAGTGGCCAATCTGGTGGAAGTGCGTACATACATTGATCTAACCATGCACATGGATGTATGTCATTCTTAGAGTTGCGAAAGATCTTAAATTTCCGAACAGTCAAAAAGTGTTTATAGTCAAAGTTTTCGCCTCGTGGCGACAAAGACCTACCGCGTCTGTCCCAGTCCCAATGACGATTATTGTCAAGTTCGCGCGCCTGGCGCTCTCTTGTCGCATCCCGTAAATGAAACAAATTATTTTCTTCAAACCCCTCTGCTATCTGTGATTCCAAATTTCTTTTGCTGTCTTTTCCTACAATTTCGCCTTCGATCTGTTTGACTTGATTTCGTAATGCCTCAACTTTCCTTTTAACGCATTCATTACATTTTCCCTGATTTTCAACATGTTTATTTATGTTCTGGTACTCTTCGGTTTCTGCAAATGGTAATGGAGCTGTATCATCCGAATCTCTGTCCCCATGTAAACAAAGATTTGTCAGTTTATCTGAAATCTCCTCAACTCTTTCCGATAAATCACCTATTTGTTCTTTCTGTTTATTTATGTCTTCCGTAAGTGTCGCGACTCGGGTTTCAGTATTAACACATTTAGTAGTTAACTGTTCATATTGTTGTGTTAGATTATTTAATCTGTCATTTGGTACGGATTCCTCGATTCTCTCAAATATTTCTTTCTTATCGTGTGCACGTTGTAAATTTAACTCTGAAAATTTTTGTACTATCACGCGATCTCTTTCTTCCTGTTCTCTATCCTGTTCCCTTTGTCTAATCTCTACTGCAATTAATCTATTATTGTGAGAATTCAAAATCGGTTGTACTTCTTCTCTGATTTCTTTCTTTAACTCATCTTTCATATTTTTGAAACATGTCCCTATTCGTGAGTCTAACCGTGTTTCCAGTATTCCCATCTCAGTTCTGATTGTTCCTATTTGTGAGTCCAACCGTGTTTCCATTGTTCCCATATCAGTTTTTAATTCAGATCGAAAGTTCCCATCTCTCTTTTAATTGATCCAATCTCTGTTTTAATTGTTCCTGTCTCTGTTTTAAATTCAGAGTTCCCATCTGTGATTTCATTGTTCCCATTTGTGAGTCTAACCGAGATCCCAAATTTAATATTGCACCCATCAACTGCTCCATGTTAAATGGTTCAGAATTCTTTTCGCCCCTAACATTTCCCGCAAAACTAACTTCCTTCGTCATAGCTGTAAGGCTATCTGTGTTCGATACTATTTCAGAATCTTCTGTCGTTAATCTCGTATTCTGTGAATTTTCTGATTGAGAAAAATTTTGAAATGGTTCCGGACTATTTTCCCGACTTATTACATTGTTCTCCACTTCATTATTCATGATACTGTTTTCCTCTGTTGGCGAGTTCGCCATGTTAACAATTTCGTCATTCTCACTATCCATCATTTTTGCCTTTTTCATCGATCGCGTAATCATTTACAAAATATACAAAACTCGTCACTGTACGAAAATTATACACAATGACTCCTTATCTTCAACGATACCATTCACACGAAATATTTCCCTCAAACACGATTAACGAACAATTGAAATAATTGCACTAAATTATCAAACCCGTAGACAAGACCACAACAAAAAATAAATTTTGAAAAATACCATTAGAAGAATGCCAATTACCAAATCTACACATGCAATATAGACTACAATTACTAAACTACAAATTACTACAACAATACTACTGTCTACTATTTTTACAATCAGAAGAATTCCAAGGGACGATCCTGGCAGGGTCGCCACGTGCATGGGGGCTTAATTAAATATAATGCAAATATTTTTGGTTTTTTTAGTAGCTGAACGTCCGATTACGCAAGTCTCGTAAACGGTTGGCCCTGACTAGTATTTGTCCGCAATCTGACTGCATAGAACAACAACAAAGAATGAAATGAAATTTTTCGTTAACACAATTAATTAATTAAGTCCCCAGCAACTATAAAACCTACGAACCCAAAGCACAAGTGTAATTGTTCTGTGTGTGGGAGTGTGACTCAACGTACACATCTGGCACGGTTCTTCTTCAACAACACAAGAATTTTTAAATACCAATTATACTGACGTGATATAAGAAAATTAGAAATACTATAATTGCGCAAGAAAACCAGAATTACACTCTAATACAAGAACACACGCCAGATGCTTTGTTGACTGAACCTGTAATGACGCATTATTTAGGACACTGAAATAATGAGTAAAAAAAAGAAAAGTAGTTTGTTACCTTAATTTATATTGATGAAAAGCACTCTAATCATTACAATCTCTCCACACCGACTCGTTACTATCACATCTCAACCAGAACTCTCCAATATCACATCTCAACAAGCACTGCCTACAAACACTCTCTGCTACGAGTTCTTAACAAGTACTGACTGCCCTGAGTCCTCGACAGGCACTGCCTACTACGAGCTCTCCCCAAGCACTATGGAGGCGGCTTAATAATACTCTTTGGCGCAATCTCTGGCGCAGTGGCTCAGTGTAGCCACCTTTCAATCCTTCTTTCATGACACTGTCCATTCCGTTCAGCTGATCTTCCAGGTCCTTTGCTGGCTCTAACAGAAGTACAATGTCATCGGCGAACCTCAGTTTTTATTTCTTCCCCATGGATTTTAATACCTACTCTGAATTTTCGTTTGTTTCCTTTACTGCTTGCTCAATATACAGATTGAATAACATCGGGGATATGCTACAACTCTGTCACACTCCCTTCCCAGCCACTGCTTCCCTTTCATGCTCCTCGACTCTTATAGCTGTCATCTGGTTTCTGTACAAATTGTAAACGGCCTTTCGTTCCCTGTGTTTTACCCCTGCCACCTTCAGAATTCCAATCAACATTGTCAAATGCTTTCTCTAACTCTACAAATGCTAGAAACGTAGCTTTCCCTTTTCTTAATCTAGCTTCTAAGGTAAGTCTTAGGGGCAGTATTGCCTCACATGTTCCAACATTTCTGCGGAATCCAAACTGATCTTTCCCGATGTCGGCTTCTACCGATGTCGTAAACTGCACGAAAATGAAAGTGCAGAGCATTATTCGCTGATTTGCACACCAGTAACTAACACCAATAGCTTCTTCCCTATCATCCCCCATCCGCCATAATTAGCCTATGAGATATTGACACAGATCGGATGCAATAAATAGAGCCAAATTTCCTCCAATAAAATACCAGTCTTGTCTGAGTAAGATGACACGGTAGAACGTTTGTTATAGTTTTATAATCAAAGTATGTTAAACTATAACGTTTTGCTCATTAGCGAGCCACTCTCGCCTTTCTTCTAAGTTGTTGTTTTGGTCTTAGTATAAACGTTAATCTTGGAAACACGCAAATCAACCTACTGATACATTTGGCGTATTTACACCCGATAACGACTTACGGAATCATTTTCTGGCGGAACTCATCACTTAGAGTGGAAGCATTGACTGCGCAGACGGAAGCAGTAAGAATAATATGTGGTGTTCACCAGCGGTCGTCATGAAGGTACGTCTTCAAGGAGCCACATAAATAATTTCGCTAGTGGAATTCGTTATAAATAATGCGTCACAATTCGCGAGGAATAGTGATGTCCAAAGTTAAAACACCAGCTGGAAAAATGACCTTTATTACACATTGTTAAAGGTGTTCAGTGGCTCAGAAAGGAGTTCAGAAAGCAACAACAAAATTTATTATCATTTTCCCAATAACATAAAATGTCTGATAGGTAGCAAACCAAGTGTTAAATCTACCTTGAAATTATTTCTTCTGGACAATTCCTTCCATTCCCTGGACGAATTTCTATTTGTTACAACTGGTAGCCTGTGAAAAATAAATAACTAAATACAATAATTAAAAATTTAAATGTAGTTGCATGAGTAGGACTAATGTATTCATTAATGTTAACACCAAACACGTAGACACATCATGTAAACCGCCTCGTTCCACATCGTTTCGATAAAGCATCGTTCAAATGATTTATGATACATGTAACAAACTAGTAACTATAGGGAAAAGCGACTAATATTGAGATTCTACATCTTTTACCACAGGTAAGACAAACATGATCTTTAAATATAATTAATAAGCTATCTTCAGACCATATTAGGAAAAACTACTCGCTCATAGAACGTGCTGCTAAGTAATTAATACACTAATAGAAAACAAAAATGATCAGCGCCATTTGAGCTGAGCTTTGTAACTTTACATTCTTTATTGTATTTACTACCCGCGGTCCTGACACTACGGTTCGTCTGTGTGTGTGTGTGTGTGTGTGTGTGTGTGTGTGTGTGTGTGTGAGAGAGAGAGAGAGAGAGAGAGAGAGAGAGAGAGAGAGAGAGAGAGAGACCGCTTAACGGAGAGTTTATAAGCGCTGGTAGTAAAATTGGTAGAAATGAATGTTGTTAAAACGTCAAAATATTACAAGTAAGAGTCGATCTTACACAAAATTGAATTCTCTCTACGTCAGTCTTACGTTCACACGTACAAAATGGCTCTGAGTACTATGGGACTTAACTTCTTCGGTTATCAGTCCCGTAGAACTTAGAACTACTTAAACCTAACTAACCTAAGGACACGACGCACATCCATGACCGAGGCAAGATTCGAACCTGCGACCGTAGTGGTCGCGCGGTTCCAGGCTGTAGCGCCTAGAACCGCTCGGCCACTTCTGCCGGTTCACCCTTACAATAACACTGTCTCACATTCTCTAAGATTCTGTAAATTTGTTCAGATGTTCTAAACGTTTCAATTGAGACACAAGTAATGCAAAAGGAAAGCTAAAATTTTTGCACACTCGCAGTAGCTGGCTGACCTGACGATCAAATCCAGTCGTTAATTTAAAAAAAAAATATTTGTCCAAGATACTCAAATCTAAAATTTAATCTGTTACAAAGGTCAGCTTTTCCTCCATAGATTCAAGTAACTTAATTTTTTTTTACTGAATTTCTGCACCTTACGTACATTCAACGACTATATTTTGGTGTAGACAACAACATAGTCAGCATAGGATATATTTTACCAATGGCGCTGCTGATCTTACCTGATTAATCTATTACGTACAAGATGGTTGTAAAGTGAATACTTACTTTTAATTTTGATTTTCCTCGAAAGTAGCATCAGCTCTCGCTCGCTTGTAATAATGTTGACTAATATGAGTCTCACCATTTATGATTACAGAGGTTGATCGAATGGAAACCGAAAAATGGCTTGTGTTCTCACAGTAGAAGACAGAGCTGACTCTGCAGCCAGGTGTGAAGTTCGGCGTTCGATGGTGCAAGTTCGCAGATGCCGGAGGCAGGAGCGAGGTGGGAATGCAACGCTTAGGCATAAAACAAGAAAAAACACAAAAAATTACTGGCACCTGGTAGTGTGAAACATGAAAGTCGGTATGGAAGACACTCACCATCCAAATCGAAATAAAGTGTGAATGTTGATCAGCACATCACTGAACAGAGCCTTCCAAAGACAAAAAGACAAGCTGCTAGGGAAACGGGACTGTCATATCACATGCTAATGAACATTTTAAAAAGTAAGCTACTTCTTCGATCTTTGAGGCCACATTACGCGCAACAAATGTTAGATGAGGATTGCGACAGGGAAATTGAGACTTAATTGGTTCGGGAGATGATTATCTCGATCTGCACAACAATATCCTCTGGTCGGATGAAGCGGTATTTTACGTTGAAGGTTTTGTTAACTTACACAGTTGTCATTATTGGTCAGATCTGGATCCAAATGTAACGGATGAAAAACTGCAGTCAAGATCAAAGGAACCATCTGATGTGGGATGACGACAGGCAGGTTCACTGGCACTTACGTGCTTCGCCACGCCATGCATGGTGCACCACACGTCGAATGCTTCGCTCGTACGTATGGCCTGTGATTCGAGAAAGGGGAAAACGGAAGGAAATAATTGTTCATGAAAGATGGAGCTCCGCCACGCTACGCAATCCCAGTGAGAGAATGCCTTGATGACAGTTCGTCTTTCAGATGAATCGGCCGCTGGGGGACGACAGATCGGCGTGTGCACAGTACTCGCAGACCTAATCTCACTTCATGCGAATTCTTCCTTTGATTTTGGGTTAAGGAACAAGTGTACAAGTTAAAACCAAAAGATATAAACAGTCTTGAGATTCTTGAGATAAAAACCTGCGAAATTTTTGCAAATTTCCCAGTTGAGGAGCTACGAAAAGGCGCGGGTTCTTTTCCTAAAAATTGAAGATTTGCGTGGAAAAAGCGGGTGCATATATTGAAATGTGACTTAATAACCAATTGGAATACCCTAGTAATGCAGTCAATTCAAATATATCTGTGATAAGTTGTGTACTTCTTGGAATATTCACTGATACAAATAAGTACTGACTTTACAACCACCTTGTATTTTCGGAACGTTATGGCCTTGTAACACCACACAAACGTGTGGTTCCTGAAGAGGGGCAGCAGCCTTTTCAGTAGTTGCAGGGGCAACAGTCTGGATGATTGACTGATCTGGCCTTGTAACAATAACCAAAACGGCCTTGCTGTGCTGGTACTGCGAACGGCTGAAAGCAAGGGGAAACTACAGCCGTAATTTTTCCCGAGGGCATGCAGCTTTACTGTATGGTTAAATGATGATGTCGTCCTCTTGTGTAAAACATTCCGGAGGTAAAATAGTCCCCAATTCGGATCTCTGGGCGCGGACTACACACGAGGATGTCGTTATCAGGAGAAAGAAAACTGGCGTTCTACGGATCGGAACGTGGAATGTCATATCCCTTAATCGGTCAGGTAGGTTAGAAAATTTAAAAAGGGAAATGGATAGGTTAAAGTTAGATATAGAAAGAATTGGTGAAGTTCGGAGGCAGGAGGAACAAGGCTTTTGGTCAAGTAAATACAGGGCTATAAATACAAAATCAAATAGGGGTAATGCAGGAGTAGGTTTAATAATGAATAAAAAAATAGGAGTGCGGGTAAGCTACTACAAATAGCAGAGTGAACACATTATTGTGGTCAAGATAGACACAAAGCCCACGCCTACTACAGTAGTACAAGTTTATATGCCAACCAGCTCTGCAGATGACGAAGAAATTCATGAAATTCATAAAATTATTCTAGGTAGTGAAGGGAGACGAAAATTTAATAGTCATGGGTGACTGGAATTCGAGAGTAGGAAAAGGGAGAGAAGGAAACATAGTAGGTGAATACGGATTGGGGATAAGAAACGAAAGAGGAAGCCGTCAATGTAGAATTTTGCACAGATCGTAACTTAATCATAGCTAACACTTGGTTCAAGAATCATAAAAGAAGGTTGTATACATGGAAGAATCCTGCAGACACTAGAAGGTATAAGATTATATAGTGGTAAGACAGAGATTTAGGAACCAGGTTTTAAATTGTAAGACATTTCCAGGGGCAGATGTGGACTCTTACCACAATCTATTGGTTATGAACTGTAGATTAAAACTAAAGAAACTGCAAAAAGGTGGAAATTTAAGGAGATGGCACCTGGATAAAATGACTAAACCAGAGGATGTACAGAGTTTCAGGGAGAGCATAAGGGAACAATTGACAAGAATGGGGGAAAGAAATACAGTAGAAGAAGAACGGGTAGCTTTGAGGAACGAAATAGTGAAGGCAGCAGAGGATCAAGTATGTAGAAAGACGAGGGCTAGTAGAAATCCTTGGGTAACAAAAGGGATACTGAATTTAATTTATGAAAGGAGAAAATATAAAAATGCAGTAAGTGAAGCAGGCAAAAAGGAATACAAACGTCTCAAAAACGAGATCGACAGGAAGAGCAAAATGGGTAAGCAGGGATGGCTAGAGGACAAATTTAAGGATGTAAAGGCGTATCTCACTAGGGGTAAGATAGATATTGCCTACAGGAAAAATGAAAGAGGCCTTTGCAGAAAAGAGAACCACTTGTATGAATATCAAGAGCTCAGATGGAAACCCAGTTCTAAGCAAAGAAGGGAGAGCTGAAAGGTGGAAGAAATATATAGAGGGTCTATACAAGGGCGATGTACTTGAGGACAGTATTATGGACATGGAAGAGGATGTAAATAAAGACGAAATGGGAGATAGGAGCGCTGAAAGACCTGAGTCGAAACAAGGCCCCGGGAATAGAGAACACTCCATTAGAACTACTGACGGCCTTGGGAGAGCCAGTCCTGACAAAACTCTACCATCTGGTGAGCAAGATGTATGAGACAGGCGATATACCCTCAGACTTCAAGAAGAATATAATAGTTCCAATCCCAAAGAATGCAGTTGTTGACAGATGTGAAAATTACCGAACTATCAGTTTAATAAGTCACAGCTGCAAAATACTAATGCGAATTCTTTACAGACGAATGGAAAAACTGGTAGAAGACGACCTCGGGGAAGATCAGTTTGGATTCCATAGAAATATTGGAACACTTGAGGCAATACTGACCTTACGACTTATCTTAGAAGAAAGATTAAGGAAAGGCGAACCTACGTGTAGACTTAGAGAAAGCTTTGGCTAGAATACTCTCTTTCAAATTCTAAAGGTGGCAGGGTTAAAATGCAGGGAGCGAAAGGCTATGTACAATTTGTACAGAAACCAGATGGCAGTTATAAGAGTTGAGGGGCATGAAAGGGAAGCAGTGGTTGGGAAGGGAGTGAGATAGGATTGTAGCCTCTCCCCGATGTTATTCAATCTGTATACTGAGCAAGCAGAAAAGGAAACAAAAGAAAATTTCGTAGTAGGTATTAAAGTCCATGGAGAAGAAATAAAAACTTTGACGTTCACCGATGACATTGTAATTCTGTCAGAGACAGGAAAGGACTTGGAAGAGCAGTTGAACGGAATGGACAGTGTCTTGAAAGAAGGATATAAGATGAACATCAACAAAAGCAAAATGAGGATGATGGAATGTAGTCGAATTAAATCGTGTGATGCTGAGGGAATTAGATTCACTAGGATGTAGGTTGCAGTAAGTACTGGGAGATGAAGAAGCTTGCACTGGATAGAGTAGCATGGAGAGCTGCATCAAACCAGTCTCAGGACTGAAGACCACAACAACAACAACAACCTACGTTATTTTCGTTTCTGTGCCACATTCACCGTCCCGCTTAATGTACTGAGTTCAGTTACTTAAATATTCCTCAAGAAAATTACTACACTGGCAGAGAGTTACAGTATGACGTCTGCATCGCGGACAGGTTGACTCTAGAAATTACGAGAGCGTGGAAGACTCGGCTAGCATATCACTTGGAAATTCCTGACCGATGGTGACTGTGTACCGGAGCGGTACCATGACAACTTTACTTCTGCCAGTACTTATTACGCTATGTTCGAAACTACCCGGCATACGTTGCAGGACTGCAGAGTGAAAATCCATTTTGTAATTCTATCACTTCTCCCAAGCATATCTCGTGCGCTGACCATGACCCGAAAAAATCAGAGACATGAAGTTCATAAGCAGGGTTGCAGACATCGTAAGTCAGCTTGGGGACTGGATGTAAACTGGAGTACCTGTGCTACAACTGAATATTAGCACTGCTGGAATCCAATTTATTTTCTGAAATTATAAAAATAAATTGCGATTATGATTAATACAAGCTCTTTCTTCTAATTTTTAATTTTTTAAAATGTTTTTCTTAAACTCACCAGTCTACGATTGCGCCTACAGTTTCTCCACACTTTTAACAAACCACCATTCACCGCACTTGAGTATTCGCTGGCCTGCTGTGGGCATCGAAGTCGAGTGCCGGAAACCCACCACAGGGGCACACAACTAAAGGAATTCGTTAATTCCAGGCGCCTGCCAGTAGTCGAGACGGGAGGAGCTTTCTGGAATTCCTGGAAGCTGCAGAGCTGCGTAAATATACTTTAGACTCGCCTCATAGAGGGACAGGAATTCCAGCACAGTTGGCTCGCATTCCCTCTTTTAATTTGCTCGCTGGAAAATGGCGAGGAATTCCGTTAATATCGTCCGATATACGATCTGGACATGCGACGTGTGCTTAGGCGTTCTGAAGATTCCCCGGCAGCAACGAGGGAAACGCGAAGACGCTGAGCTGAACGCAAAGTGTCTACCGCCACAAGAGAGCAATCGCCAGCAGCCAAATCGGAACTTCTAGCGGCTTCTTCTATCTGGGCTCGAAGTAACGCTTTCATGATACTGAGCAGCAAGTAGTGACACCTCAAGACGATCGGGACCGACCGACCACCGTGTCGTCCTCCACCAGTGGCACTATTTAGATGAGGTATGGAGAAGAAAGAAGAGTAAACATTGGACGATTGACACAGTGGAAAAAAGTTTTGTGGAGTGACGAATCACGATACACAATGTGGTGATCTGACGGCAGGGTGTGGGTATGGCGAATGCCCGGTGAACGTTATCTGCCAGGGTGTGATGTGCCAACAGTAAAATTCGGAGACGGTGGTGTTATGGTGTGGTCGTGTTTATCATGGAAGGAGCTTGCACCCCTTGTTGTTTTGGGTGGCACTATCACAGCACAGACGTATACTGATGTTTTAAGCGCCTTCTTGCTTCCCACGGTTGAAGAGCAATTCGGGGATAGCGACTGCATCTTTCAACAAGAGCGCACTGCTTCCCAGCCATTGTCGACGCTTAGACCTTGGAGGTGCTACTCCTCCCTCAGGCATCTCTTCAGATGACGTCACGAGGTTGTGTGCGCACCTTTCCAGTCCTCCCACCAAGGAAAATCCCTGGCAGAACCGGGAATCGAACCCGGATTCCCTGCATGGCTATCAGCTACTCTGACTACCCATCTACGGACGCAGACCCTTTATGATATATATGTAGTGTTATTTTCATAAATGCCTCCGGTGTTGCAGAAGGCGACTGCGTGAAAACTACAAGGCGTACAGAAAAATGAGACATATTTGAGGACAGTGCAGTGCTTCACGTTTCGATTCAAAACAAGCACCATGGAATAGTAGCGTTTCCCGCGACTATGGGGTAGGCATGTATAAATGTCTAATGGAGCGATGAGAGCGGTTTGTTATCTTGAACTTGTTAAATGTCACTTGTAGCGCTCCAGTGACGAGTAGGTACCAAATATCAGGTAAAAGCGGGAACAAAAACAATTAACGGTGGTACAACAAATTCAGTGAGACGAGCTGCGTATGTAGAGCAAAGAAAATAAGACGGTCGTGACCATCAGTAAAGGCAGAGAGTGAGCAGTAACCCTTCGTCAGGATTCCAGAGAAACAGAAAGTAGGTGGGAGAGAAGAGCTGCAGATACCGCAGTCAGCTGTCTAGACCTACTTTCCACAAAAAGAGGGGGGGGGGGGGAGGGGTGGAGAGTAGTAAAAGGGATTCAGGGATTCTGGCTTCCATCGAAATATTTATATTTTGTACTGTGTAAAAGAAGGCCTTAAAGATTTTGTTTTTGTTTTTGTTGTTCTTGTTTACCTGGTCTTTGGGGGGACTGGTTTAATGCAACTTTCCATGCTCAAAGGAGAGAGGAGGGGGAGACCCGGAGAGTAGTAGAAACGACTCTGGTTTTCATCGAAATATTTCTGTTTTGTACTGTGTAAGAAAGACCTTAAAGATTTTGTTGTTGTTGTTCTTTTTGTTTTTGTAGTCTTCAGGGACTGGTTTGATGCAGCTTTCCATGCTTAACGGAGGGAGGGAGGGGTGGGAGACGCCGAGAGTAGTAGAAGGGATTCTGGCTTTCATCGAAATATTTATATTTTGTACTGTGTAAAAAAAAAACCTTGAAGATATTGTTGTTGTTGTTGCTCTTGTTGTTAGTGTTCCTGCGTTTGTGGTCTTCAGGGACTGGTTTGATGCAACTTTCTATACTCAAAGGGGGAGTTGTGGGAGGGGGGGGGGGGGAGATGCGGAGAGTAGTAGAAGGGATTCTGGCTTTCATCGAAATATTTATATTTTGTACTGTGTAAAAAAAAACCTTGAAGATATTGTTGTTGTTGTTGCACTTGTTGTTGTTGTTGTTCCTGGTTTTGTTGTCTTCAGGGACTGAATTGATGCAACTTTCTACGCTCAAAGGGGGGAGTTGTGGGGTGGGGAGGGGGAGATGCGAAGAGTAGTAGAAGGGATTCTGGCTTTCATTGAAATATTTCTATTTTGTACTGTGTAAAAAAAAGACCTTAAAGATTTTGTTGTTGTTGTCCTTTTTGTTTTTATAGTCTTCAGGGACTGGTTTGATGCAGCTTTCTATGTTCAAAGGGGGTAAGGGGGAGGGGGAGACCCGGAGAGTAGTAGAAGGGATTCTGGCTTTCATCAAAATGTCTGTATTTTGTACTGAGTAAAAAAACGAACTTAAGATTTTGTTGTTGTTGTTGTTGTTGTTTTTATTGTCATCAGGGACTGGTTTGATGCAGCTTTCCATGCTTAACGGAGGGAGGGAGGGGTGGGAGACGCCGAGAGTAGTAGAAGGGATTCTGGCTTTCATTGAAATATTTATTTTTTGTACTGTGTAAAAAAAAGACCTTAAAGATTTTGTTGTTGTGGTCCTTTTTGTTTTTGTAGTCTTCAGGGACTGGTTTGATGCAGCTTTCTATGTTCAAAGGGGGTAAGGGGGAGGGGGAGACCTGGAGAGTAGTAGAAGGGATTCTGGCTTTCATCAAAATGTCTGTATTTTGTACTGAGTAAAAAAACCAACTTAAGATTTTGTTGTTGTTGTTTTTTTTACTGTCATCAGGGACTGGTTTGATGCAGCTTTCCATGCTTAACGGAGGGAGGGAGGGGTGGGAGACGCCGAGAGTAGTAGAAGGGATTCTGCCTTTCATCGAAATATTTATATTTTGTACTGTGTAAAAAAAACCTTGAAGATATTGTTGTTGTCGTTGCTCTTGTTGTTGTTGTTCCTCGTTTTGTGGTCTTCAGGGACTGGTTTGATGCAGCTTTCTATGCGGAGAGTAGTAGAAGGGATTCTGGCTTTCATCGAAATATTTATATTTTGTACTGTGTGAAAAAAAGACCTTAATTATTTTGTTGTTGTTGTTCTTTTTTGTTTTTGTAGTCTTTAGGGACTGGTTTGATGCAGTTACTATGTTCAAAGGGGGTAAGGGGGAGGGGGAGACCCGGAGAGTAGTAGAAGGGATTCTGGCTTTCATCAAAATATCTGTATTTTGTACTGAGTAAAAAAAAGACCTTAAGATTTTGTTGTTGTTGTTGTTTTTATTGTCATCAGGGACTGGTTTGATGCAGCTTTCCATGCTTAACGGAGGGAGGGAGGGGTGGGAGACGCCGAGAGTAGTAGAAGGGATTCTGGCTTTCATCGAAGTATTTATATTTTGTACTGTGTAAAAAAAAACCTTGAAGATATTGTTGTTGTTGTTGCTCTTGTTGTTGTTGTTCCTGGTTTTGTGGTCTTCAGGGACTGGTTTGATGCAACTTTCTATGCTCAAAGGGGGAGTTGTGTGTGTGGGGGGGGGGGGAGATGCGGAGAGTAGTGGAAGGGATTCTGGTTTTCATTGAAATACTTTTTTTTTTACTGTATAAAAAAAAAGATCTTAAAGTTTTTGTTGATGTTGTTGTTTTCGTTTTCGTAGTCTTCAGGAACTGGTTTCATGCAGCTTTCCATGCTACCCTATCCTGTGCAAGCTTCTTCATCTCTGAGTAACTACTGTAACCTACATCGTTCTGAATCTGCTTGAAGTATTCATCTCTTGGTCTCCCTCTACGATTTTCACACCCCACGCTTATCCTCCAGTATTAAATTGGTGATCCCTTTACGCCTCAGAACATGTGCTACCAAATGATCCATTCTTCTTCTCAAATTATGCCACAAATTTCTCTTCTCTCCAATTTTATGTTTCTTATTACTTACGTGATCTCCCCACGTATCTTCAGCGTTCTTCTCTAGCACCACCTTTCGAAAGCTCCTATTCTGTTCCTGTCTAAACTACTTATAGTCCAGTTTTCACTTCCATAATGACTACATTTCATACAAATATTCAGAAAAGACTACCTGACGCTTACATATATCCTCGATGTTGACAAATTTCTCTTTATCAGAAACGCTTTCCTTGCCGCAGCATGTCCACACCACTACATTCGTAATAGATGTTTGCCCATCACTTGTTGGGAATGTAGATCTCACGGGGAGCTTGCAGGGGATGAGTCCCTGCAGGCGCACTATCCTCTGTGCCCTCGGTGGCTCAGATAGATAGAGCGTCTGCCATGTAAGCAGGAGATCCTGGGTTCGGGTCCCAGTCGGGGCATACATTTTCACATGTCCCCAACGATGTATATCAACGCCTGTTTTGCAGCTAATGTTTCGATTCCATTATCATTTCATTTAGAGAAGCTGCACGGTCATCAATGGTATCTGTTCTTTCGGGAACATATACTACCTTCATATATATTCCAGTCACCATTGTCAAAAGCTTCCTCTAAGTTTACAAGTGCTAGAAACGTTGGTTTGTCTACATTTAACCTATCTCCTAAGATTAGTCATGAGGTCAGTAATGCCTCACGTGTTCCATTTCTATGGAATCCAAACCGATCTTCCCCGAGGTCGGCTTCTACCAGTTTTTCCATTCGTCTGTAAGGAATTCGTGTTATTATTTTGTTGCCGTGACCTGTTACACTGATAGTTCAGTTATTTTCACACTTGTCAATGCCAGCTTTCTTTGGGATAGTCGTTACTATATTCTTCTTGCAACCCGAGGGTATTTCACCGGTCTCAAGCGTCTTGCTCACCATATGGTGGGGTTTCGTCAGGGCTGGCTCTCCCAAGGCCATCAGTAGTTCTAATGGAATGCTGTCTACACCCAGGGCCTTGTTTCGACATACACTATGTGATCAATAGTATCCCGACACCCCCAAAACATACGTTTTTCATATTAAGTGCATTGTGGTGCCATCTACCAGGAACTCCATATCAGCGCCCTCAGAATTAATTGACATCGTGAGAGAGCATAATGCGGCGCTCCTCGAAACTCACGGAGTTCGAACGTGGTGAGGTGATTGGGTGTCACTTGTGTCATACGTCTGTACGCGAGATTTCCACAGTCCTAAACATCCCTAGGGCCATTGTTTCCGATGTGATAGTGAAGTGGAAACGTGAAGGGACACGTACAGCACAAAATCGTACAGGCCGACCTCGTCTGTTGGCTGACAGAGACCGCCGACAGTTGAGAGGGTCGTAACAGGAATTACAAACTGCATCATAATTCACTGCAAGTACTATGACAGTTAGCCAGGAGGTCAGAAAACTTGGAATTCGTGGTCGAGTGGCTGCTGATAATCTACACACGACGCCGGTAAATGCCAAACGACGTCTCGCTTGGTGAAAGAAGCGTAAACATTGGACGATCGAACCGTGGAAAGACGTTGTGTGGAGTGACACTACAAGGGGTGCAAGCTCCTTCCATGAAAACCACGACCACAACATAACACCACCGCCTCCGAATTTTACTGTTGGCACTTCACACACTGGCAGATGACGTTCACCGGACATTCACCATACCCACACCCTGCCGTCACATCGCCACATTACGTCTATTGCCCGCTGAATGAGATCCGACTTCCTTCTCGTCCTGTGCAGCTGGCGCTGGGAGTCGATGAAAGTGGCGGAGATACCACAACATAGAAGAAGTAACTGAGTACACTGGATGCTAATGCCACTCTGAGATGAAGGCATTGGCATTGGACATGTGATGTGCTACAACAGTTCCCGTACATGTCACGGTGAGTGTGCGGCAGCGCAATGCCGAACAGAAAGGGACAATCGAGCAGAAATTAATAATCAATAAATAAGGTGACAGATTCTAAATCATTTGACAGCTAACAACCCGTCGATATATTCATAACTTACCAATAAATTTTATTCTGATATACTTAAAAATTCACAGAGGGTATAATAAGAGTGGCCGACCAAGAATGAAGTGTTCGGATTAAAAATGGTGTAAGACCGGGTTGTAGTCTTTCGCTCCTACTGTTCAATCTGTACATCAAAGAAGCAATGACGAAAATATAAGAATGGTTCAGGAGTGGACAGAAATTCAAGGTAAAAGGATACCAATGACACTATTCGCTGATGACATTGCTGTCCTGAGTGAAAGTGAAGAATAATTCGTGATCTGCTGAATGGAAGGAACAGTCTAATGGGTACAGAATACGGATTGAGAGTAAATCAAAGAAAAACGAAAGTAATGTTAAAAACATAGGCCTAAATTTGGGATTGAAATTTCTGAGCATGTACGTTTGGAGCACAGCATTCTATGGTAGTGAAACATGGACTGTCGGAAAACCGGAACAGGAGAGAATCGAAGCAATTGAGATGTGGTGATACAGACGAATATTAAAAATTACGTGGACTGATAAGGTAAGGAATGAGCAGGTTGTGCGTAGAATCGGAGAGGAAAGGAATATGTGGAAAAGACTGCTAAGGAGAAGAGACGGTAGGACATCTGTTAAGACATCAGAGAATGTCTTCCATGGTACTAGAAGGAGCTGTAGAGGGCAAAAACTGTAGAGGAAGACAGAGTTTGTAATGCATTCAGCAAACAATTGAGGTCGTAGGTTGCATATGGTACTTGAGATGAAGATGTTGGTACAGGAGACAAATTCCTGGCGGGCCGTATTAGATCGGTCAGAAGGCTGATGACTAAAAAATAAAATAAAGTAGATAAATCAGTCACGAATTAAGCCATTAACGAAATTTTTGAGAGAAATGAAGCTTTATAGAAATGGCTCCTGACATACCGACGAACTGAAAACTGGAAACAGACTGCCGCCATTTTTAGAGGAGTTAATAATTTATTCGTGATGGTTATAACCCTGAGAAACCGCAAAAGATTTAAACGAGCATCTTGTTGCCCATCGGCACCGTAGACGGCTGTGGCTGAGCTACGGTAGGAAGCCTATGTGGCATCTGGCAGGCTCCAGCTCCCCACTCTCACACGTAGTGGGATATGTACTAGAGCGTGGCGTCAATCTTCCCGAACAAGGTCTGGCTGTTGCCACGTATGGCCCATTCTAAAGGGAGTAAGGTTTATAAGTGCATATACACTACTGGCCATTAAGACTGCTACACCAAGAAGAAATGCAGATGATAAACGGGTATTCGTTGGACAAATATATTATACTAGAACTGACATGTGATTACATTTTCACGCCATTTGGGTGCATAGATCCCGAGAAATCAGTACCCAGAACAACCACCTTTGGACGTAATAACGGCCTTGATCAGCCTGGGCATTGAGTCAAACAGAGCTTGGATGGCGTGTACAGGTACAGCTGCCCATGCAGCTTCAAAACGATACCACAGTTCACCAAGAGTAGTGACTGGCGTATTGTGACGAGCCAGTTGCTCGGCCACCATTGACCAGATGTTTCCAGTTGGTGAGAGATCTGGAGAATGTGCTGGCCAGGGCACCAGTCGAACATTTTCTGTATCCAGAAAGGCCCATACAGGACCTGCAACATGCGGTCGTGTATTATCCTGCTGAAATGTAGGGTTTCGCAGGGATCGAATGACGGTTAGAGCCACTCGTCGTAACACATCTGAAACGTAACGTCCACTGTTCAAAGTGTCGTCAATGCGAACAAGAGGTGACCGAGATGTGTAACCAATGCCACCCCATACCATCACGTCGCCTGACACGCCAGTATGGCGATGACAAATATACGCTTCCAATGTGCGTTCACCGCGATGTCGCCAAACAGTTATTGCGACCATCGTGATGCTGTAAACAGAACCTTGATTCATCCGAAAAAATGACATTTTGCCATTCGTTCTCCCAGGTTCGTCGTTGCGTACACCAACGCAGGAGCTCCTGTCTGTGATGCAGCGTCAAGGGTAACCGCAGCCATGGTCTCTGAGCTGTTAATTCATGCTGCTGCAAACGTCCTCGAACTGTTCGTGCAGATGGTTGTTGTCTTGCAAACGTTCCCATCTGTTGTCTCAGGGATCGAGACGTGGCTGCACGATCCGTTACAGCCATGCGGATAAGATGCCTGACCTCTCGACTGTTACTGGTACGAGGCCGTTGGGATCCAGAACGGCGTTCCGTATTACCCTCCTGCACCCACCGATTCCATATTCTGCTAACAGTCATTGGATCTCGACCAACGCGAGCAGCAGTGTCGCGATACGATAAGTTGCAATCGCGATAGGTTACAATCCGACCTTTATCAAAGTCGGGAACGTGATGGTACGTATTTCTCCTCCTTGCACGAGGCCTCACAACAACGTTTCCCCAGGCAAAGCCTGTCAACTGCTGTTTGTGTATGAGAAATCGCTTGGAAACTTTCCTCATGTCAGCACGTTGTAGGATTCGCCACTGGCGCCAACCTTGTGTGAATGCTCCGAAAAGCTAATCATTTGACTTATCACAGCATCTTCTTCCAGTCGGTTAAATTTCGCTTATGTAGCACGTCATCTTCGTGGTGTAGCAATTTTAGTGGCCAGTAGTGTATTTTTGTTGGTGACTGAGGACTGTGTACACATCAACATTAAGCTCAATTACACTGGGTGTAAGCGGGATGAGCGCGTATGTTTTTGTTGGTGACTGACACCAGCGTACTGATCAACATTACATCCGTATTTAAGTCATTTGTAGACTAATAATTACAGCTATTACAACTGTTATGTTTTTAGTTTTGGTAGTGCCTCCAAGTGGATGAGTGCAGATCAAGCGACTAATGATTATTCTCCCGTGGGAAGCAGGTCGAGTGTTACAGTGTGGACGTCTATACTGTGAAGCGTCCTTCAGTTCCCCACATACCCTTTGCACGCTGTTTATGAGCTCTGGCCAGCAAGCGCAACTGCAGCCACGTCGCTGTATGCAACCAGGCTTGCTATAAGTATTACCGCCGTGGTGTCTTAACAGTATCACCGTTTTCGTTACTGAGAACAGTACACAGCAATGTCTTTCGTTTTTCCTCGCCGTTTCATTGACTCACTGAGCGCGACTATCTCGTACTTCGACAAAAAACCGACGTTGCCAAACATATGATAAGGGTCATCAGACTTTCCCCGGCCCCCTCTCCTTCCCTTTTGACTCTCTTAACGGCTTCTCATGTTTCAGCATTCTCTTTCCTATTTTATTTCAGTTGTATGTGTCTATTTTTGATTCAGTACACATTCTGTGTAACATACAGGGTGTCCGAAAAGTCTTTCCCTGTTACATAAATTGATAACTCAGACTAGAAGTAAGATACAAATATGAAACAATTGTGTAATTGTTTACAAACTATCAAAGTTTTTTTCACACATCAGTAAACTTCCACATGAGCGCCATTGGTAGCACGTAGCACATCTAGGCGATATTCAGTTTCCGTCCACACATTAGCCAACATCACTGGAGGGATCGATTCAACGACTGTGGTTATCCGTTGCCGCAGGGTTTCAAGATCTAGTGTTCGGTAGACCTCGTCCTTGACATAGTCCCATAAAAAGAAGTCTGATGGGGTTTTTTCAGTAGAGCGTGGAGGCCAAACCGTTGGCCCATCACGACCAATCCATTGCCCAGGAAAGGTCATATCGAGATAGGCACGGACGTCCAAAACCCAATGAGGCGGTGTACCGTCTTGCTGAAACAAGACATCGGGGTGATACTGAAGCAGCTGAGGAACATCATACAGTTGCAACATGTCCAGATACACTGCAGATGTGACTGTAGCCTCAGCGAAGAAGAATGGCCCGAAAATTCAATCGTGCAATAGCGCGCACCAAACATTCACCTTTGGACTACCTCTGGTGCACTCCATGACCTCGCCAGGGCGTTGTGAACCCCAAATGCGCACATTATGGCGATCACTACTCCACTGACAAAAAAGGTCGCTTCGTCGGAAAAGGCAATTCATCTGAGATAACCATCATCGTCCTTATTACGTGATAGGATTTCGATCGTAAAGCCATACCGACGTGTACTGTCATTGGGCAACAAGGCCTGAACGATTTGCACTTTGTATGCACGAAACAATAAACGTTTGTGTAAAATGTCATGGAGAGAGCTTTTTTGGCATCTGTAATTCACGTGAGGTCCTGCGCACCGATTTCTTCGGACTTCGCAGAAAAGATTGCCTTACAGCTTCCAACCTGTCTGCTGGGGTTCTTGGTCGACCAGACCTCCGAAGGTCAGCAACTGATCCTGTGTTCTTGAACTTCTCATACCAGGCTTTAATGCTCTTGACATCAGGTGGATTCCTTCCAAATGTTGTCTGGAAGTGTCTCTGCACTGTGGTTGGTGATCGTGTCTCCTGGTACCACAGGACACACTGTGCCTTCTCCTAATGGTTAACATGGCTTCTTGGACGCTGCACCTCATCCACTACTTACGTACTGCGAACCTAAAACAAAAAAAAAAGCTTTGATAGTTGTAAACAATTTGACACACGTTTCATATTTGTATCTTACTTCTAGCCTGAGTTATCAATTTATGTAATCGGGGACAGTCTTTTCGGACACCCTGTATTGTCACTGTGCAATATCAGGAAAGCCGCGCGGTACAGCAGTGCCGTCCAATCCAAGAGCAGCCGTCACCGTAATATTGTTCCATTCTCTGTCTGTAATACAGTTAGCTGCAATTTGTAGTAAAATGCCGTCAGACGAAGCGGCCATTTGCATGTGCCTTAATAACTTTCTGATGTTTTGACCACACTTTTTGAATTTTGGATATAATAAAAAGTGTGTTCAAAACAACAGAAAGTTATTAAAATGTTTCGCTTGTAACCAAACCGTTGGCGACGCCTTACACGGTCGATTATTATTATTATATTATTTATTGATTGGCGACTCCATGGAGTGCTGTGTGCACCACGACCATATATGTTATATTAAAAGGAAGATCAGCGTTGGTCGTAATATTAATGTTTTACTGATAGCAGAATCGATTTTCGATCACATAGTGATGATCTTCGGTGCTGTACACATTGAACTCAGACACTGGTATCAAGTTATCAGTTGGTTGATAACTTGATACCAGCGTCTGGGTGCGTAAGCTTAGGGACCGATGATAACTTGATACCAGTGTCTGAGTTCAATGTGTACAGCACCGAAGATGATCAGTATGTGATCGAAAATCGATTCTGCTATCAATAAAACATCAATATTACGACCAACGCTGACCTTCCTTTTAATATTATTATTTAGTCATCAGTCTACTCACTGGTCTGATACAGCACGCCATAAATTCCTCTCATGTACCAACTTTTCCAGTCTCTGTCTTCCTCTACAGTTTTCCCCCTCTACAGCTCCCTCTAGTACCACGGAAGTCATACCTTGTCGCATTAACAGTTCTCCTATCATCCTGCCCCTTCTTGTCGCTGTTTTCCATATACCGCTTTCCTCGCCTAATCTTAGGAGAACCTCATCCCTTGTTTGATCAGTCCACCTAATTATTAACATTTTTCTGTAGCGCCACATCTGAAAGTCTTCGATTCTCTTCTGTGCCGGTTTTCCCACAGCCCATGTTTCACTGTTATACAATGCTGTGCCCCAAACGTAAAAGGTCGGAAATTTCGTCCCCAAATTAAGACCTATATTTGATAGTAGCGGACATCTCGTAGCCAGGAATGCCCTTTCTGCCAGTGCCCATCTGCTTTCCGTCCATCATGAGCTACTTTGCTGCCTAGATAGCAGAATTCCTTAACTTCGTCTGCTTCTCGTTACTTTCACTTTTCTTCCATTTACTGTCAATCCACATATCTCCTCATTCCATTCAACGCCTCCTGCAAATTCTTCTTCACTTTCACTGAGGATAGCAATGTCATCAGCGAACCTTAACATTGTTTTCCTTCCAGCTTGAATTTCAATCCTTATCTTGAACCTTTCTTTTATTTTCGTCACTGCTTCTCGCGACGTATAAATTGAACAGCATGGACGAGATACTACGTCGCTATCTTATCTCTTTTTAACTCGAACACTTCTTTCTTGGTCTTTCAGTCTGACTGCTCCCTCTTAGGTCTTGTGTATATTGCCTGTTACCTGTTCCTCCCTATAGCTTATCGCTATTTTATTCACGAGTAACTAATACCTTGCACAATTTTACATAGTCGAATGCTATTTGCAGGTCTTACAAAGTGTCTTGATTTTTCTTCAGTCTTGTTTCCATTATCAACCACAACGTCAGAAGTCCCTCTCTGGCGCCTTTACAAGCTGTCCTGATAGTCATCTAACAGGTCCCCAATATTTTTCCGTTCTTTTGTAAATCATTCTTGTTAGCAAATTGAATGCATAGGCTATTGAGCTGAATGTGCGATACTTGTAGCCTCTTAAGTTTCAGCCTACCCTTAATCATTACTAAATTGTGATCTGATTCTATATCTGCCGCAGAGTACGCCCCTTACAATCGAATATCTGATTTCGGAACCTCTTCCTGACCATGATCTAACTGGAATCTCCCGTATTTTTCGGCCTTTTCTAACTGTATTTTCTCCTCTTATGACTCTTCAACAGAGTATTCGCTATTATTAACCGATATTTATTGCAGAACACAATAAGTATTTCTCCTCTCTCGTTCCTGATACCAAGACCATACTCTCCCGTAACATTTTCTTCTGCTTCCTCGCCTACAACCACATTTCTAATTCCACATGGCTATTACATTTTCGTCTTCCTTCACGTACTGAAATACTTGTCCAATATCCTCATATACTTTTTCTATTTCTTCATTCTCTGCTTGCGACTTCGGGATGTATGTTTACACTACCGTCGTCGAAAAATGTGTGTGAAATCTTATGGGACTTAACCGCTAAGATCATGAGTCCCTAAGCTTACACACTACTTAACCTAAATTATCCTAAGGACAAACACACACACCGATGCCCGAGGGAGGACTCGAATCTCCGGCGGGATCATACGCACAGTCCATGACTGCAGCGCCTAAGACCGCTCGGCTAATCCCGCGCGGCCTACCGTCGTCAATGTTGATTTATTGCCTGTTCTGATGAGAACAAGCCTATCTCTGAAATCTTCACAAGCACTCACTCTTTTTCCTACCTTCCTATTATTAACGCATCTGACTTCCTTTATACCATTTTCTCCTGCCGTTGATATTACCCTATACTCATCTGATCAGAAATGCTGGCCTGCCTTCCATTTCACTTTAGCCACCGTCCGCCCTCCCACTACATCTAAATTCAGCCTCAGCAATTCCCTTTTCAGAGTTTCTAGCTTCCCCACGGTCTTCAAACTTCTGACACTCCACGCCCCGACTCGAAAGGGTGACAAGCCTATAACTTCCTTGTTAGTGCTGCGAAATCCTACAACCCTTGGCTGATATACAAAGAGATCCCCCACCTAGTATAGGTGGGGGATCGAGCAGCGCTTTTGGTGGGGGAAGTGGCCTTTCCCAGAAGAACCCTGCCACTGGCCTACAGGGGCACCCAAAATCAGTTGCCCGTTACCTGTCTAGCGCTGTAGATCGGCGTTCAGTGACACACGTCGTTCTGTTCGTGGGATCTTAATTGCCATTGTTAGTCAGTTAATTTTGTATGCATACTGATATACTTCGGTATCCGGAAGTGATTGATAAGCCACATGCATTGCAAGAAAATGTGCAGAATATGGAGAAGATGAGGTATTTATGGAGTAACGAGCGTTCGATCGTCTCTAATGTTACAACATCATGTGTTAAAGAGGCCGCACAAAAAGAACTGTTGGCTAGTATTACCAGTCCCAATCAAAGGGCTGCAGTTTATTCAAACGACAGCCTCACCACAATAGGCCGCATAAGGAAGAAGCGCGAAAATAAACTGAAACCGCCACGAAGGAAAACTAATAATTTTGGAGGAAACTCATCGTTACAGGCAGTTTCACAAAATCGGTCATTCGACAAACGATGGAGGACTTCCACAAAAACCAAAAAATAATGCCGACGTTATGGCATTACTTACTGCTGTGAAACAAAAAATCGATTTTCTTTGGTAGAAATATGTTTTATATAAACACTGCTTGAAATGGGATTTACATGGAAAAGATCTATAAGTAAACGAAAGATTCTGATAGAGAGAACGGATATAATTGACTGGCTATTTTAGCACCTGAACCGAGGAAATTAAGGGAGCTTGGCAGAAAATTTCTTTTATATTGCTAAAACTTGGGTGGACGATAATATTACTTACAGAAAATGTTGGCGGGGCTCTGGCGTTGATAGCATTATCGACAATGTTAGCTGAAGCAATAGGATTATAGTGGTCAATATTGAGTCAAAATTTGGGTTTTTATCCAACGCAGAGTTAATTTATAAAGCGGGATATGCAATGGGGGCTACCATGGGCAAATGAACTACAAAAATTTTTCAAACTGGATACCGACTAAAGTAATTCTGAATCTGCCACCGAACTTTGTTATTGTAATGGACAACACCTCAAGTCACAACAAGGAGCATAACAAAGCTCCGACTAGGTCCTCGAATAAAAGGGAAACTATTGAATTATTATTAAAAAATAAGGTGAAAGTTGATTTGTCAATGATGAAAACAAAATTATTTCATTTAATTAAACAACATAAGCTGGAAGACAAGGTATTTGAAATTAATAAAATACTTGAAGGTTATGGGCACAGAGTGTTGCGACTTCCACCATACAACTGTGATTTAAATCTAATTGAATGGGCGTGTGGCAAAATTCAAAAATTTTGTCAGAGGAATTCAAAGCGCGCGCCGCGGCAGGGCCGGTAGTACTTTGTGAAACAGCCTGTAGAAGAGCCTTGTGACGTAGCTGGGTAGACACAGTGGGGACTCGCCAGATCGCTCTTCAGTTTACCGACAGACTACAGGAACGATGCCGACCGCTTACGTCATCGAATACTGGATAAAAAAATCAGTAGATTGCTGCTCACCATCTAGTGGATATGTTGAGTCGCAGACAGGCACAACAAAAAGGCTGCTAAACACGTAAGCTTTCGGCCAGAAGGCCTTCTTCTGAAATGGACAACATACAAACACAGATTAACGCAAGCACGCCTCACACACACACAGTCTGTCCTCGGCAGCCGTAGATAGTGATCATGTGTGTGTGTGTGTGTGTGTGTGTGTGAGCTACGCTTTCACAAGAAGGCCTTCTGGCCAAAAGCTTACTTGTTTAGTAGCCTTTTTGTTGTGCTGGTCTGCGACACAACATATCCACTACATGGTGAGCTGCAACGTATCCTCTTCGTAATACGCTACTATTCCATCCTGGATTTTCCAGTGTTGGATAAGAAATCAGGCTAGAACACTGATGACGTAAGGAAAGATAGAGGTGGGCAGGAAGTGCTGTATTGTGAGAAGGCGGGAAGCTCTATGTTAGGACGCCGCACGCTGGAGAGGCTGGTCTGTTCCGGAGGCTTGTGCTGCAGGGTGGCAGCGGGGGCGGCAGCGAGCCGGGGGTGGCGGGGGTGGCTCCGCTCTGGCAGGGCGGGGCCGCGGCCGCCGGCGCCGCTATTGATTTATTGAGCAGCGGGGGTGGGCGCGGGGGTGGGGGTGGGGTGGCCGCAGAGCCAGGCCACGCGCCCCCACACGCCACCTGCGGCGCAGCCCGTCTGGAGTCTCGAGCGGAGCAGGGGCGAGGTGCCTGGAGCGGCCAGGCTCTTCCAGCCGGTTCCAGACTGCTCGGTGCTTCCTCGACGTCGCGATTGTACCTCCAGTGGTCCACTTGTTATTCGTCAACAGCGGAAACTTGAGTCCTGCACACCTTTCGTCTGCGTTATTCCGCAATTAACATTACCTTTGCAAATATTATATGCTTTGTATAAGGGTCCCCTATTCTCAATATTCCTCTGTGTATCCGCTGTAACATGCATACTCTTTGAACGGGACAAAGCAAATGATGTTGTTGTTATTGTGGTCTTCAGTCGTGAGACTGGTTTGATGCAGCTTTCCATGCTACCCTAGCCTGTACAAGCTTCTTCATCTCCCAGTAGCTACTGCAACCTACATCCTTCTGAATCTGTTTAGTGTATTCATCTCTTGCTCTCCCTCTATGATTTTTACCCTCCACGCTGCCCTCCAATACTAAATTGGTGATCCCTTGATGCCTCAGAACATGTCCTACCAACCGATCCCTTCTTCTACTCGTGCCACAAACATCTCTTCTCCCCAATCCTATTCAATACCTCCTCATTAGTTACATTATCTACCCATCTAATCTTCAGCATTCTTCTGTAGCACCACATTTCGAAAGCTTCTATTCTCTTCTTGTCCAAACTAGTTATCGTCCATGTTTCAGTTCCATACATGGCTACGCTCCATACAAATACTTTCAGATGCGACTTCCTGACACTTAAATCTATACTCGATGTTAACAAATTTCTCTTCTTCAGAAACGCTTTCCTCGCCATTGCCAGTCTACATTTGATATCCTCTCTACTTCGACCATCAGAAGTTATTTTGCTCCCTAAATAGCAAAATACCTTTATTACTTTAAGTGTCTCATTTCCCAATCTATTTCCCTCAGCATCACCCGACTTAATTCGACTACATTCCATTATCCCCGTTTTGCTTTTCTTGATGTTCATCTTATATCCTCCTTTCAAGACACTGTCCATTCCGTTCAACTGCTCTTCCAAGTCCTTTACTGTCTCTGACAGAATTACAATGTCATCGGCAAACCTCAAAGTTTTTATTTCTTCTCCATGGATTTTAATACATACTCTGAATTTTTCTTTTGTTTCCTTTACTGCTTGCTCAATATATAGATTGATTAGCATAGGGGATAGGCTACAACCTGCCTTCCCAACCACTGCTTCCCTTTCATGTCCCTCGACTCTTATAATTGCCATCTGGTTCCAGTACAAATTGTAAATAGCCTTTCGCTCCCTGTACTTTACCCCTGCCACCTTCAGAATTTCAAAGAGAGTATTCCAGTCAACATTGTCAAAAGCTTTCTCTAAGTCTACAAATGCTAGAAACGTAGGTTTGCCTTTCCTTAATCTAGCTTCTAAGATAAGTCGTAGGGTCAGTATTGCCTCACGTGTTCCAATATTTCTACGGAATCCAAAGTGATATTCTTACGTAAATACTATCTGATGAAAGGAGTTGCCAAATACATTTTAAATTGAGTACTGGAATGATGCGGAATAGCGAATCGGAACTACCTTTGGGGCTCCGTATTAGAAGAAACATAATGAAAAGTTGTGCGCGACCGGGACTCGAAACCGTATTTCTCACTTTACGATAGCGATCACCTAAACCACTTAGACTATCTGTGCACGAATCACGGCCAAACCAAACTTCCGCATCCCGTCGTTCTTGTTTCACCAACTGCTCTCATACGTTACATGTATTCCAGTCCAAAAAGGACATATTTATTGAGAGTGGAGAGCCTGGTATTGGCGAATAAATACAAAACAGCAGTGCCTATGTTATTAAAAAGCACGATGGAATATTCCTTCGGAGGTGCACGTATTACTGAAGTAAGAGGCACTGCTGCGACAACCGTCGTCAAGAAATATAGGAAATTTATTCGCAGCTACGAAAATAAACCATTTTCTGCTATATATTACGGGTAGAATGACAACAATGAAAATTTGTACCGGACAGGGACTCGAACCCCGCTTTCTCACTTTACGCGAGCGGTCGTGTTAACCATTTCTGCTATCTGTGTACGAATCACGCCCACACTCAAACTTCTATCTGTCGTCGTTCTTGTGTTAGACACCTGCACTCGCATATTACGTTTATTCCAATCCAGAAAGAAACTGGCCATTAAAATTGGTACAAGACGAAGATGACGTGCTACAGACGCGAAATTTAACCGACAGGAAGAAGGTGCTGTGATATGCAAATGATTAGCTTTTCAGAGCATTCATACAAGGTTGGCGCCGTTGGCGACACCTACAACGTGCTGACACGAGGAAAGTTTCCAAACGGATTTCTCATACACAAACAGCAGTTGACCGGCGTTGCCTGCTGAAACGTTGTTGTGATGCCTCGTGTAAGGAGGGGAAATGCGTATAATCATGTTTCCGGCTTTGATAAAGGTCGGATTGTAGCCTATCGCGATTGCGGTTTATGGTATCGCTACATTGCTGCTCGCGTTGGTCGAGATCTAATGACTGTTAGCAGAATATGGAATCGGTGGGTTCAGCAGGATAATATGGAACGCCATGCTTGATCTCAACCGTCTCGTATCACTAGCAGTCAAGATGACGGGCATCTTATCCGCATGGCTGTAACGGATCGTGCAGCCACGTCTCGATCCATGAGTCAGCAGATGGGGACGTTTGCAAGACAACAACCATCTGCACGAACAGTTCGACGACGTTTGCAGCAGCATGGACTATCAGCTGGGAGACCGTGGCTGCGGTTACCCTTGACGGTGCATCACAAACAGGAGCGCCTGCAATGGTGTATTCAATGACGAACCTGGGTGCACGAATCGGAAAACGTCACTTTTTTCGGATGAATTCAGGTTCTGCTTACAGCATCATGATGGTCGCTTCCGTGTTTGGCGACATCGCGGTGAACGCACATTGGATGCGTGTATTCGTCATCGCCATGCTGGCGTATCACACGGTGTGAGGGTCTGGGATGCCATTGGTTACACGTCTCCGTCACCTCTTTTTCGCATTGACGGCACTTTGAACAGTGGACGTTACATTTCAGATGTGTTACGACCCGTGGCTCTACCCTTCATTCGATCCCTGCTAAATCCTTCATTTCAGCAGGATAATGCACGACACCATGTTGCAGGTCCTTCTGGATACAGAAAATGTTCGACTGCTGCCCTGGCCAGCACATGCTCCAGATCTCTCATTGATTGAAAACGTCTGGTCAATGGTGGCCGAGCAACTGGCTCGTCACAATACGCCAGTCACTACTCTTGATGAACTGTGGTATCGTGTTGAAGCTGCGTGGGTAGCTGTACCTGTACACGCCATTCAAGCTCTGTTTGAATCAATGCCCAGGCGTATTAAGGCCGTTATTACGGCCAGAGGTGGTTGTTCTGGGTTCTGATTTCTCAGGATCTATGCTCCCAAATTGCGTGAAAGTGTAATCTGGACTGTGCGTCTGGTCCCGGCGGAGGTTCGAGTCCTCCCTCGGGCATGGGTGTGTGTGTTTGCCCTTAGGATAATTTAAGTTAACTAGCGTGTAAGCTTAGGGACTGATGACCTTAGCAGTTACGTCCCTTAAGATTTCACACACATTTTAACACATTTTTAAAAAATGTAATCACATGTCAGTTCTAGTTTATTATATTTGACCAATGAATACCCGTTTATCATCTGCATTTCTTCTTGGTATGGCAATTTTAATGGCCAGTAGTGTATAAAATTAAACTTCATGTACTTGTCAATGTTTGGTGTTGTTGCCATACTATAAATAAATAAACATATTTTACTCCATCAGACAGATGGCCATTGAAGAGTACGGAGTGAAACGTTTGAAAGTAAACAGAGCAAATAACCTGTAAGAGTCCAGCCCGGAGGAGAGAGCGTTATAGTCTGGGCAATTACTTTCTTTGAATCTCTGGGTGATTTTCGGAGGGAACCAGCTACTAGATGGTCCGATTAGTCTTTCGCCCCTACACGCAGCTCCGACGATTGATTTGCACGTCAGAATCGCTACGGACCTCCATCAGGGTTTCCCCTGACTTCGTCCTGGCCAGGCATAGTTCGCCATCTTTCGGATCCCAACGTGTACGCTCTTGGTGCGCTTCACCTCGCAATCGGGACGAGACGCCCCGGAAGTGCGGAGTCCACCGCAGTGAATCGACACAGGTACACATCTACCCCTGGGGACCACGGGCACCCCCACGGTTTTCCTCATAACCTTTACATCTACCAGAAGGACGGTGCAACGTGTCACACAGCTCGCAGCCTACGTGCGGGATTTGTAGACCATCAGGATGAGCGTACCGAAATCCCTTGGCCACCAAACTCCCCCGATCGAGAACCTTCTAGAATCATTGACTCTCTTGCTGCACGTCTCGTAGCGGTTGGCGCTGCAAAAAGGTGCTTTTGACAAGTTGTCACGTTAATGCACCTGGACAGTGTAATTACAGTAAAAATTTTCTAAAATTCAGAGGCATTTCATTGCGCTGTTAGGTGAAACAGAGTTTGTGGGCTGATCTCAAAGCTCCAAAATGAACCCTACCACGTGACTGGAGGACGAACTATGTGAGAACCTTGAGCCATCAAACCGAGTGAGATGTCGAAGTGTTTATGGCATTGTATACCCCGTTGAGACATCTACATTTAGTTTTCCTGTTTTTTAGCTGAAGGCTAAATACCGTGATAGTTCCTCTGAAAAACAGATACCGTCGATTTCTTTCCCGGCTTGCCCCAATCCCAGTTTGTGCACAGTCCATTACAATTTTTCTTTCAGGAGAGAGATCTGGGAACTCGTTACGTCTGACGGGTTTCGTGATGCTTCAGCAATGCCGATGCGAGTGAAACAGTGAATGCAGCGTCATCATGAGTTTCTTCTGAAGTGGATGGTATTCATTTCAGATAGATACTTCACAAGGAGATTGTGAAAGGGCCATGGATATGCCGTTTTCTTTAACTAGAAACGTTTTGCTTCGAATATTAATGTCGAATATTAACGTGACTGAACAGTGTATTTAAAATTTTTCTTAAGAAATTTAATACAGTGATTAGTGAAAACCAGGTTGTTGTTTAACTTCCGAATCATTCTCTTAACATCTCACTCAACATCCCCACAATAAATACTTCCATGCCTAACTATCTCACACTTTAACATCTTAATATTAGGCTGAAATCAGCAATCACTATCTTCATTCTGTTTTCGCCATATGGGGCTGCCATAAACTGCTGACGCAATTTTAGCTATATTAGTATTTAAGACACTCCTAAATATAATGAACGAATTTAAAATACCATCAAAATTAATCAGATTAGTTAAAATGTGTATAGATGAAACTTTATGTCGCATAAAGACACCGGTAGGAGAAACTGAAGATTTTAAGGTGTACACTAGACTGAGACAAGGGGATGCCATTTCACCAATTTTATTTAACCTTGTCCAAGAGAAGATCGATAGAGAATTTTCTAAAACCAGTCCACAAGGGGATCCAGCTACAGGATGTGAACATCACAGGACTTGCCTATGCAGATGATGTAGCACTAATAAGTAGTTCCAAAAAAGAATTAATCAGAATGATGCAAAATTACTACAGAATTGTTGAGAAAACAGGATTACATGTTAATGAAGAAAAGACAGGATACGTGCCCATAAGTAAGAAAACCAGAAAAGATGAACTTCTGACTGTAAATGGATTCAATTTCAAGACTGTTGACCAATTCAAGTACCTAGGAAGTCTTTTTAGTAATAACAACAGAACAGATATAGAAATAAATGCCCTTTTATCAACAGCAAACAAGACACTTTTTAGTTTCATCAAAATTCTAAGAAAAGATTACTTAGCAGTAACTTTAAAATCCGCTTATATCAATCGACCATTATACCTGTGATATTATATGGATGTGAAACATTAATATTTAGAAAGAAAGATGAAGAAAAACTGTTAATATTCGAAAGAAAAGTACTAAGGAAAATTTTTTGACCTGTGTACGACGGAAATAACATGGAATGGAGAATAAGAAGAAATGAAGAATTAAGAGGGCTGTACAAACACCGTAACATCTTCGAAGTGCTCAAGAGGAGAAGGTTGAATTGGGCAGGCCATATAGCAAGAATGACAGAGAATAGACTATCTAGAATGCCATTCAGCAGAGCCATAGATGGTACGAGAGGAAGAGGGAGACCCAGAATCAGATGGCGGGATAACATTCGGGAGGACACGACTAGGATCAACAGCAACAGCAACTGGACAAACAGCGCATTGGACAGGCAGAAGTGGAAGAGGCTCACAGAGCAGGCGTATGGTCGATAAGGCCTTTGCCACATGTAAAGTAAAGTAAGTATTTAAGGAATGTTAAGAATGGAATGCGAAGAAGGAAGGGGTCAGGTTGAAAACGGTGTAACACAGGGCATAAGGCTTTCGCCCCTACAGTTCAATCTATAAATCGAAGAAAAGTTACTGACATTAAAAAAAAAAAAGCTTGAAAGGTGTCAGCTAGATTCCTTTCATGCTATTTTCCTCGATTTATTGTGGTTTACTTTATACATTTGCACCTCTAAATTTACTGTGGCATTTCCAAATTTATCTGGGAGCAGACTGCGCAGAGGAATGTGTTATATTGACATATAAACACGAACAACTTGTCATACAACATTTTCAAACACATTTTTATATGTAATTCTTAGCATACAGTGTCCTATGAAACCCACATCAGTCTCCTTTACCAAGTGTATATGATCTCTTAAGATATTGTCATCTCCTTCCCGTCTGGCGTGAAACGATGAATAAATGTATTTGTAGTTGCATGCTTGGTGGTAGCAGAGAAGTTCTGTCTGCTAGAGAACAGTAGGACCAACGTCTGAGTAGGCAGATACGATTTTTAAGACGAAGAGGCTTGTCTCCTTAGTGTGGTTCTGTCCGTCCCTTGTCAGGTTGGTAAAGGAAGCTACCTCTCTGGTCACTTCCTACTGTATCTGTGGGACAGCCTCGGACGGGACCAACGCTAGTCAGTCTGCGGGCAGTTTCTCAGGTGGTAACATCTCCGGATAAGAGCGTGTTTGGTGAGTCCGAAGGATAATGAAATTCTTAAGTTTTCAACCTCACTGAAATATTAATTACTTATTAATTACTTACAGATCTACATCGAAAATGTTTTATATATTATTTCAAATCGGGATTCAGGGCGATTTAAGTGTTGGTTTGAGAGTGTATTGCGGTAGTTGCTTTGTTTCCACTCCAATAAAGGGAAGTGGAAGCATGTTGTCATGAGGTGTAATGCTGATTGAAATTCCTGAAATCAATGTTCCAGCCACATGTAGTAAGCGTTGCTTCACGCAGTGGAAAATGGCAAAACAGAGGCACGCCAGCGACCGAGGTGTTTGGAAGTAAGTGCGACACAGATAGCCTTGCTCACGCAAGGACGCACACAGACCGAGCGCCGAGCGAAGCCTGGAGAGTGCTGAGTAAGGGAAAGTGAGGCCAGCGCGCTAAGTTACGCAGCAATATACTGAGGGAGTAATAACAAAAAGCTACGAGGGAAAAAAACGTCCTCCTGCCGAATATAAATAGTGGAGCGCAGGCAGCAACAGGCAGAAGCCATTAGGAAGCAGTTCGGATCTGAGGACGGACGTGGTCCGTGTCCGAATTTTCAATCTTCGTAGATGACGATTCTGGAAGTCTGTTCCAGCTCGCAGGAGTCATCCGTTCGCCGCCAGATGTCAACTTCAGCTCTGGAGGTCGGCCCGAGTTCAGTCGGCACCATGGCTGACTGATTACAGCGTTGTAGAATTTTGGAACACGTATTGTGTTCGAGTATAATGACTTTTCTGGAGACTAGAAATCTACTCTGTAGGAATCAGCATGGGTTTCGAGAAAGACGGTCATGTGAAACCCAGCTCGCGCTATTCGTCCACGAGACTCAGAGGGCCATACACACGGGTTCACAGGTAGATGCCGTGTTTCTTGACTTCCGCAAGGCGTTCGATACAGTTCCTCACAGTCGTTTAATGAACAAAGTAAGAGCATATGGACTATCAGACCAATTGTGTGATTGGATTGAGGAGTTCCTAGATAACAGGGCGCAGCATGTCATTCTCAATGGAGAGAAGTCTTCCGAAGTAAGAGTGATTTCAGGTGTGCCGCAGGGGAGTGTCATAGGACCGTTGCTATTTACAATATACATAAATGACCTTGTGGATGACATCGGAAGTTCACTGAGGCTTTTTGCAGATGATGCTGTGGTGTATCGAGAGGTTGTAACAATGGAAAATTTTACTGAAATGCAGGAGGATCTGCAGCGAATTGACGCATGGTGTAGGGAATGGCAATTGAATCTCAATGTAGACAAGTGTAATGTGCTGCGAATACACAGAAAGATAGATCCTTTATCATTTAGCTACAAAATAGCAGGTCAGCAACTGGAAGTAGTTAATACCATAAATTATCTGGGAGTACGCATTAGGAGTGATTTAAAATGGAATGATCATATAAATTTGATCGTCGGTAAAGCAGATGCCAGACTGAGATTCATTGGAAGAATCCTAAGGAAATGCAATCCGAAAACAAAGGAAGTAGGTTACAGTACGCTTGTTCGCCCACTGCTTGAATACTGCTCAGCAGTGTGGGATCCGTACCAGATAGGGTTGATAGAAGATATAGAGAAGATCCAACGGAGAGCAGCGCGCTTCGTTACAGGATCATTTAGTAATCGCGAAAGCGTTACGGAGATGATAGATAAACTCCAGTGGAAGACTCTGCAGGAGAGACGCTCAGTAGCTCGGTACGGGCTTACATCAAAGTTTCGAGAACATACCTTCACCGAAGAGTCAAGCAGTATATTGCTCCCTCCTACGTATATCTCGCGAAGAGACCATGAGGATAAAATCAGAGAGATTAGAGCCCACACAGAGGCATACCGACAATCCTTTTCCACGAACAATACGAGACTGGAATAGAAGGGAGAACCGATAGAGGTACTCAAGGTACCCTCCGCCACACACCGTCAGGTGGTTTGCGGAGTATGGATGTAGATGTAGATGTAGAGCGAGAACTTCCAGCAGGACCGGCTGCAGCGCGGTCTTGGTCATAGGCGCTGCTGGGGACTGACGCCCGGCCGGACTCCACGGCAACCCGGCCCCATGGCGCGTGGTCCGTCCGTGACGGGAGCTCGCGCACATCGCGACTGACGGCTTCCCAGCCGCCGGTGCAGCAGGCGTCGGCAGCTGACCTCCCGGCGATGCGGCTGCCGAGCGGCGACGAGTTCATCTCAACCACAGGGCATCCTGGCCTCAGCAGAGCACTGGTGGCCTGAGGCTCCGAGTGCGATCAGCAGCGTGCGTTGCCCGCATTGTCGGAGAATCTACACAGCAGCAGCCAGGCGGAGGGATCCCCAGGGCTTGGCAGCGACGACGATTGGTTCAAATGGCTCTGAGCACTATGGGACTTAACTTAGAACTTAGAACTACTTAAACCTAACTAACCTAAGGACATCACAAACATCCATCCCCGAAGCAGGATTCGAACCTGCGACCGTAGCGGTCGCGCGGTTCCAGACTGTAGCGCCTAGAACCGCTCGGCCACCACGGCCGGCAGCGACGACGAGGGAGAAATTATAAAGAAAGTTCAATAAATAATTGTAAAGCCCCACGACGTCTCAGTCTTTGGCGCAGCCACTGTGTCTGCTGCTAACAAGTGGTGCAGAAGTCGTAACATTAATAATTTCTCATTGGGTTCAACCCAAGTGGTGTATGCTTTGTAGTAGCAGTACCACGTGCTCGTAAAATTGTTTGAGCCATCAGGTCAATACTATGCCGTTATTAATGCCGTTCGGAAGTTTCTTTCGTAACTAATGTGTTTGGATTAAAATCGTTGTGGAATTACGTATTATCTGTAAATGTACTTGTGCACGGGGAACATGTGCTGTAGAAACAAAACTAGTCCTCAGCTAATCTTTTCATAATATTTCGCGTCTTCAAATTAATCGCTATCGCAAGCAATTTTCCTACTTCACAATTTCTAGAAAGATTTTTGTAGAGCATTTTGGTAAGATTGCGGATACATCTTAACACGTGATCTTTGTCTAAACTTCCAATACCAGTCTGTGGTTATACACTGGGAACACGGCTATGCTAGCAGCGTAATTTCAATGCCTTAAATAGAATGGATTGGTGACGGTTCAGATCCTTTTTTCTGTACGCTTGAACTATCATTGTGTGTTTGTTTGATGAGTTTCCCATCCTGTTTCCTATTCTTTCTGTTTCCTATTCTTTGAAAATCACATTTTATGCCAATTGAACCCCAACTGAGTAACACTTTTCTTAATTAATTCGCAACAGTAAATAAGGCACCAGCTTGGAGACAGACTTAGCATGAGTTATACGGTTTATTGAACACTGGTGAATTTTAAAATAAATGTAAAAGTTTAAACCTACTTTACTTTTCTTTGATTTAATTTTCCTAACATCCGTTTACTTAAAATAATAGTAAAATTATAAAAAATGTGGGTGACTATTCGACAGATTTCAAAATTTATAACAGTAATAAAAATTTGTCAATCACCCATGCATACTTTCCAGCCTAGGTTTGGAAGGTTTTAAAAACACTAGGCTCATTATAAGCTTCAAGAGTAGGCTTAAAACTCACGATAGAAGAATATCGATGATAAAACCCATTGATGACATTGCTATCCTCAGGATAAGTGAATAACATTTGGAGGGTAAGCAAAATAAGGACTGAGAGTAAATCGAAGATAGATGAAAGTAATGACGAGTAGCAGAAATGAAATTAATTGTAAACACGATATCAGAGTTGAGGAACACGAAGCAGACGAAGCGAAGGGATTCTGCTGTCTTGGAATCAAAATAACACTTGACGGACGTAGCAAGAAGGATGTAAAACGCAGGGTACCACGAGCCAAGAGGACAGTCCTTGTCAAAAGCAGTCTGTTAGTATCGAACAAAGGCCTTAATTTGAGGAGGAAATTTCTGAGACTGCACGTTTGGAGTACAGCATTGTCTGGTACTGTATCATGGCATTGGAAAAAGAGAAAGAGACTCGAAGTATCTGAGTTGTGTTATGGAACGATGTTGAAAATAAGGTGGACGGAGGAAGTTCTCCGCAGAAAAGGCGAGGAAGGAAAAATGTGACCCTCTCTGACAAGAAGAAGAGAAAGGATGGTAGCACATCTGTTAATACATCGGCGAATAACTCACGTGGTGCTACGGGGAGCCGCAGCGAGTAAAAACTGAAGAGCCTCGCGAGATTAGCCGAGCGTATTCTCCCCTACACACCTTTGGATCTCTTGGCGAAAATATACTTTTCTCCTAAATGCTTGAAAACTTTATAACTGGGTAATTAGAAAGTAAATTCTCTGATTCAACAGCAATGAAACGAAAATTGTTTTCTAATATCAGATAGGAAGTAAGAGCGTATATGTACAAGTAAATAAAAGGGAATGTCGGCAACAACGGCTTTTTTCTTTTCTTTCTCTCTTTTTTTCCTATTATGTCACAGAACACAGAAGTACCACCACCCCGTGGCTCATTGTATAATTTTCATTTTATTTCCGCGTGAGAAGGGTTTCGGTCACTAGGTCATTTGACCCTCTAAGATGTTGGTTACTTTATTACATTTCATTTAATGTTACTTATTGTTCCCGTTGACCTTACCTTTCTGTCACTCAGCGTTACATTACTTTTTCACCTTTTTCTGTTTATAAACTTATGTTACTTTGCTACATGATTGCTACACGATTTGGCTCGGAGGACTCTGATTTGAGCGACCTCTCAGGAACGACGGACCCCACGTAATCAAGATGTGAAGTGCGCTTTAGTTCTTCAACGATAGCGAGTTGTTTTTGTGTGGATGATACGATTAATTCCCTGATGGTCTCCATGTACAGTTTCTGATAAAGATCCCTGATCCTCGCCCACCTAGGTGCTCCAAGGATTAACCATAGGTATCGGTTTTGTACGGTTTCCAGCGGTATGAGATCGCTGTTACAAGAGATCCCCCAGGAGGAGCATCCATTTAAGACTGACGGCAGGATCTTTGGTCGGTAGAGGCATGGTTTGGTCCTCACGTTCAGATGTTAACTAGAAAAGCGTGCGTATAATTAGTGAAAGAAGTGCATGATGTTGATGCATTTTCCTTAAACATTGTCCTTGAAGAGGAGTTTCCGGTCCAATATCAACCAGGTATTTCACCTGATTTGTCCAAGGCCGTACGACGGTTTGCAGTGTGAGACGCTCTGTGAGTTCGGGCCGACGGCGAGTAAACATAATGGCCTGCATTCAGGTTCTCCATAATTCAGTAAGTATATGTGGACGTTGGAGGCACAGTGTATCTGCGTCGATTCTGTGGCTGCTGGTAAGGATTGTGGTATCCTCAGCGAATGGAGCTAGGACGACTTGTGGAAGTAGCGGCAGGTCATTCACATACAAGACAGATGATGGAAAAGGGCCTTGCATGATGCCCTCCAGAAGTTGTTGAATGCTGGACAGCTGACCGTCTATTCGGACAAAGTAGCGTCTATCTTGAAATACTCTTCGCGCCTTGGTCAAGGGTGGTGGAGATATGATGCGATTTGATGAGTAACTTATTTCTCCATACTAGATCACATGTCTTTTAATCGAGAAAGGTCGCGGCTGTATAGTTCGCATGGTTCATATTACGAGGCCTGTTCAGAAAGTAAGCTCCGATTGATTGCCAAATTGAAACCACAGTGAACATCAGAAATGTTTTACTTGTAACAATTAGCTACACCTTTCAGCTACTTCTCTACGTAGTCGCCGTTCTGACTTAGACTTTTGTCATAGCGTTGTACCAACTTTTCAATAGCCTCATCATAGAAGGCAGCCGCCAGTGCTTTCCGCCAATTCTCCACGCTGGCCTACACCTCGTTGTCTGTGTCAAAATGTTGTCTTCAAAGACAGCGGTTCATGTGACCAGAGATGAAACTCAGGGGGAGACAATTGCGGACTGTATTGTGGGTAATCTAACATTTCCATTTGAAAACGATGCAGGAGCATCTTCATTGCCCCTGCAGAATGCGGCTGAGAATTGTCGTGAAGACGAAACAGCACGACAGTTATGTAATGTTAGCTGCATAGCTTCAGGCGAAATTTCTCACCAGGCCCTCGTACTTGGCGGCAGACACCATTTTCTAGACATCTTTACGCACTCACTGCGAGCTCAGAAATGAGAAGAGCGACGTGATGCTAACTGGGGTTATACTAGAGACACTACCCAACACATCTGTGAAAAGCTTTATCGGATTTTCATAGTCGTTTCCATTTCGCGACCGATCGGAGCTTACTTTCTGAACGCCCCTCGTATATGCTACGCACTCCGTAACCCAGAGAAGCTGGAGTTCGGCTGACAGGCGTGGCTGGAAGGCGAACTGGTCCGAGCGTGTCACATCACATTTGATGATTAGTGGACGAAGCCGTTGGAGTATGATCCGTTCCAGTATTGGCAGGAGACTGATGGTCCGGGGTTTTCTGTAGTACATCGCCCGTATTGCTAGCGCACTCGCTCCCCCTGGTTGTTAGGCTGACCCGTGCAACCACCGTCACTAAAGGGAAGGCTAATTTGCAGTGGAGTTGAGATCGTACGACTCATGGTCACAACAGACGATACGGAAGAGGGAGGAGGGAGACAGGTAAATCTATGACAGGAGAAGGTGACTGTGTCCTATTGGCAGTGAGCTGGAGCGTTAGTCGTGAAGCAACAAAATAGTATTGGTCAGCCTCCCACGACATTTTATCTTACTTCTGAGGAGATTTCAGTAACATACGAGGTTTGAGTATAAAATAACTGGAGTGATCCTTTCACGGTGTACATACGCATACATCAAAGAGGAACGAACATAGCTACGAAGCGTGAAGCATTCTCATTCGAATGCAGAATGTCTGGTGTCTGTAGACAAGTCAGTGTGGCCCTTAGTCAGAAAAAATAGAGAAACGAATTGTGTAGTTTAAATGACACTTGGAAAACCTGCTACTGAAACCTATCTTTTACTAAAAGAAATGCATGGCGAAGACTGTTTATCACGTACACGAGATTTTGAACTGTTCAATCATTGCAAGATGACATAAAACAAGTTGAAGATGACTCATGCCCGGGAGGCCCTTCAACATCAAAAATGGATGAAAATATCGAAAAAATAGGTAATGTGATTTGAGTTGATCGCCAGTTGACTATTCGATCGATTGACGAATCTAGAGGAGTTGACAAAGAATGGGTATCGCAAATTTTACATAACCAATTTAACATGAGAAAAGTGAGAGCAAAACTGGTACCGAAAATTCTCATGATCGAACAAAAAGAAGCTCTTCCAAACGTTTGCACTGACACCTTGAATACCATTGAACATTATCCCAATTTCTTGTTAAGAGCGACAACATGCGACGAACTGTAGTTTTTCACTTATGATCCAGAAATAAGCGCTAATCCATGCATTGCAAGGGCCTAACTTCACCGAGAACGAAAAAAAAGCTCGAATGTGCGAATTGAGGTTCAAAAATATGTTGATTCTTTTATCGAAGTTCGAGGAATTTATCTTAACTGGATTCGTGAAGGTCAAATAGTTCACCCACATTACTACCTTGAAGTTGTTGATCGATGAAAAAATAAAAAGAAACCGACCCGATCTGTGAAAGAACAACTCACTGGTTCTGAATCAAGACAACGTCCCGGCTCGTTCCACATTTTCTGTTAAAACGTTTCTGGCTAAATACAGTATAACACCTCAATGTTAGACCACCCACCTTATTCACCTGACATAGCGCCACGTACTTTTATCTGATCCCCAAAGTCAAATTTGCATTAAAAGGAACAAGAGTTCAGCGAATCGAATCAATGAAAAAAAAAGCGACACGCGTCTTCAAGGAGCTCACAAAGGTAGATTTCCAGTGCTTTTTGCATCTGTGGAAAACTCGCATGGAGTTTTTTTTAGGGATAGAGGAGGGCAGTATATTGAGGATGACAATAACTAAATAGGTATTATATTAATAAAAGGTATTACATCGACAGTCCCTATGTTTTACAGCCAAACCTCTTACTTCTGCGACGATTTAACCCCTTACCGTCGTAAGATGTTAGCTCCACAACGCATAACTCCCATGAAATACCCTAAACACCCTAAATTGGAACGATCACATAGATAACGTTGTGCGTAGAACTACCCAAAGACTGCGATTCATTGACAGAACACTTAGATGTGGCCACAGGTCTACTAAAAAGACTGCTGACACCACGTTTGTCCGCCCTACTCTGAAGTATTGCTGCGCGGTGTGGGATCCGCATCAGGTGGGACTGACGGATGACATTGAAAAAGTACAAAGAAGGGCAGCTCGTTTTGTATTATGCTGGTTTACGTTACCGCTGTTGGTGCAAAAAATTTGTCATCGTCCCGTAATTTTTCTTGGTCCCAGTGGCAGAACTGTACACGACTTTCAAAGTCGTCGCCATGCTGTTCCTGGTGCATAGAAATATGCTATGGGTGCAATCGATGTTGATGTAGCATTCTCAACACCGACGTTTTTGAGATTCCCGATTCTCGCGCAATTTGTCTGCTACTGATGTGCGGATTAGCCGTGACAGCAGCTAAAACACCTACTTGGGCATCATTAACTGTTACAGGTCGTGGTTGACGTTTACATGTGTCTGAACATTTCCTGTTTCCTTAAATAACATAACTAACCGGCGAACGGTCTGGACACTTGGATGATGTCCGGGATACCGAGCAGCATACACAGCACACGCCCGTTGGGCATTTTGATCACAATAGCCATACATCAACACGATATCGACCTTTTCCGCAATTGGTAAACGGTCCATTTCAACACGGGTAATGCATCACGAAGCAAATACCGTTCGCACTGGCAGAATGTTGCGTGATACCACGTACTTATACGATTGTGACTATTACAGCGCCATATATCACAAAGTGAAAAAAGTGGGCCAACTAATCGTTCACATTTCTTTACGTACTACACGAATATGTAATAAAAATGGGGGTTCCTATTTAAAAAAAAAAGAAACGCAGTTGATATCCGTTTGACGTATGGCAGCGCCATCTAGCGGGCAAACCATAGCGCCGTCTGGTTTCCCCTCCACGCTAGACGAGTTTCGTTCTTTGTAGTTTTTTCGTTTGACGCTTATTTCGTGAGATATTTGGCCGGGTTGAAACATCCCCTTAGAAAAACTATGAATGACTGTGCTGGTAAACCTCTTACGTTATTTGTTTTTTCAAACAGCTGAGCAAAACTGAACGTACTCAAACATTTCTCTCTTTACTTATTCTGATCAACAGTAAGCTGACACGCAATATTTATTTTTTAGTATTTTTTTTTTTTGTTTTAGAGCACAGCGAGTACGACATGCCGACGAGCGAGGATGATGCGCGCGCGGCCGGGGCAGCCGCCTCGGACCAAAGCCTTCTAGATACAAGGCCTACGCACATCGGCCATATTGGCACGTGACGTCACAAACTGTTGGCCATCTTATCGTCAGTCGGAAGTCCTGTTGGCGTGTACGTTGTGTTGAAAGTGTGTGACACGTGAAAGTGATATATATTTCATACAGTATTCGCCTACAGTTCTTCGAAGTATGGGATACAAGTGCTGCGTTCCCTTTTGGCAGGGAAATTATAAATTATAAAATTATGAAAGAAATTATAAATAAATTAAATTATTAAAAAAAATAAAACAGTATGAAAATGCACATGTTTCAATTTCCCAAACGTATGAAGTTGAGAAATTGCTGGACTGCAGCTATTCCCAGACAAGAATTTGTGTCTACGCATCTTTCAAGGGTAAGTAAATGACAATTTGTAGCGTGCTATTTGTTTCCATAGCACCACATTTTCCAATTTTTTTTAAAAGCAGTTATGTATCATGTACCAGTATCATTTGTTTCTTAATTCTGGACCGTTGCTGCGAGGTTAATACGAAGCTGGCTGTGAAATGTCTCTCATATTTGCAACTATTGTCATACAGAATAGTTATATTAATTAGTGTGACTCGAAAATGTTTAGTGTTCCTACCAGATTATCGAGTTTCCAGTAATTTTATTTGGAAGAGCTACAGAATGATTTTGTTCAGTTTTACATATACAGCTATTCGGAAATAATTTCAATTTCAGTAAACTACCTTAGAAAACTGCTTTAATAAATTCAGTGTTACACAGATCAAGCAGTATAGAAAGCAGAATTTCGAGGTAAGTGCATTATGATTAAATTAACAGCACTCTGTGACACGAATTTCAATCAAGGATGTTGGAGAAACGATCTTTTCATGTTTAAGGTTCTAAAGTTCTGGAGAAACACGGAAATAAAATATTTTTTCGGGTTTTTTGATTTATTAAACATTATGTCAGGAGGTGCTCTATTTCGTCGAATGATTTGAGTTTCGTGTGAGAGGAAAATTTAGGAAAATAACCAGGGAAATAAATTCTTAAATTCTGTAGGAGCTCCAGCTGCTGTATTTAAAACCGAAAAGGTCTGCTAGTTGTTGCATATTGCCGATTTTTTACTGCAAGAAAGCGTAGCTCCTGAGGGGAATGATAGAATTTAAAATTAAAGTTTGCATTCAAGCCTAGAAACGTGTATTTAAGGCAAATCGTCAAAATAATTTTACATCTCGAAATAACATAGGACAGTTTTGTTCTGTTACTTTACGCACTGATATAAATTTCCATACTTTCATTACAAGGACATGTAGAAGAGGAAAGCACGAGAATCTCTTTGCGGTCTCAGCTCTAAAACCTGTAAAGTTCGTATAGCTGCAGAGTGCGTAACAGGAGCGTTCCGATACAGACCCGGCCATCAGTATGTGACGTCACAAGAGTGCGCGCAGGCCTGTAGTCTAGGTGGTGTTGCTCGGACGCGCCGGAGTCGGCCGCTGGTCGGTCGGTTGGGACTGGCCCGCCGGACGCCCCAGCGGCCGCTCCACACCGGACGGATCCCAGGTTGACGACCCAGGCTACGGCACCGGTTCATGACAGGATAGAACGTCAAGAACGACGATCGACAGGCGCTATTCGATCGCAGAAGACTACACACCACACGACGAAATCCTATTCGGACGTCGGCCATACGTCACACCACGACGGACGCAGCAACGAAGACGACCGACAGGACTACGCCAGAAGACTCGATATATGTCGGGAGGAGGACAGAGAAACGCTGAAGGGCATACAACGTCTTATCCACTAATCATGGAAAACGCAAGAGCAGGATAACGACACCTGCCTGGCATCGCCAGCTATGGACTCAGATGTCGAATCACAGCACTCCAACCAAACGGACGACGACGCGGAGATGGCAGCGACCCTTCCAGCAGAAAACGACTCCCCACACGCAGAGGGGGACTTTACGCTCGTACACAACAAACGGCGCAGAAGCAACGCATTAGCCAAGGACTCAGCCAACCCGGCTAAGAGACGAACAGAGACCATCCCCACGACGAACCAGTTCGCGCCACTGACGCCTCAAGCTACGCCTCCATCACCCACCAACAAGCCACAGGCACAAACTTCTAATGCCGCAGAAGCCGTGGACAGAGACAAGAATGTGCTTCACAAAGTGCCCCCAGTCACTATTTATTACACGAAGGATTACGTTTACCTCAATGAAACGCTCAACTGACTTCTACAGGGCAACCTTAAAGCTATATACCAAAAGGACCGCATCAAAAACCACTTTGAGTCCTTCGAAGACCAAAGACGTGCAATAAAATTCTTCACGAACAACAAATGGTTCAAATGGCTCTGAGCACTATGCGACTTAACTTCTGAGGTCATCAGTCGCCAAGAACTTAGAACTAACCTAAGGACATCACACACATCCAGGCCGGAGGCAGGATTCGAACCTACGACCGTAGCGGTCGCTCGGCTCCAGACAGTAGCGCCTATAACCGCACGGCCACTCCGGCCGGCCTCACGAACCACAGCTTTCCATATTTTACGCACCAAGCACCAGACTACAGATAACTGAGTTGCCAAACGCCTTCCGGCAGAAGTTACCGAAGAACAACTTTACTATTCCCTCAAGGAAAAGTGTTACAAGTCTACCAATTTAAGGGACGCGACGAGAAGACGAAACAACTGATACCGCAACCTGTGTACCGAGTCACCCTCCCATCCGGAAAAGACAGTGACAAGATATATGATGTCAAGTACCTGCTCTTCATACGAGTGATAATAGAAACCTATAATAGTAAAGAAGAACCAGTTCAGTACCGACTTTGTCAACGTTTCGAGCACACAGCGAACTACTGCAGCATGCCAGCCCGTTGCGTCCACTGCGGTGGCTCCCACAAATCATGGAATTTGCCCATCATAGAACAGCGCCCCTAAAGTGCGCCAGTTATGAACCAGAACATCCAGCGACCTACAGTGGCTGCCCCAAATTTCAAGAACTTCTACGGAAATATACTAGAAGAACACCAAAGAGGTCGACCCCACAACGGCCTATAACTGTTAAGAACTCGGCCATGGCAGCGATTCCGGCCATCCAACAACAAGCGGCACCTCTCCCTGCGGAAACAACCGCCTTCCGACCACAACCGATCACCTATAGTGACTGCACGACAGACAAGACAACAGCTCTCTTACTCCGAAGCAATACATGCCCATCCACCGACGCCAACACCAGGGGAGACATCATCTGCCTGGTCGACCACCTTTATACCAGCGTTAACAGATATTCTTCAACTACTCACCGCCCTCCAGCAGAAGCTGACGTCTGTGCTCTCGCTTGTAGAGAGCGTACTGACAGTTTTTCAGACACCCTAAATGGATAGACGGCATCACACGAGGAATCTCAACTTCTGCATCTGGAATGCCAACGGCCTGAAACTGAAGAAATTCACGGACTTCTTACTTCGCCACAAGACAGACGTAGCATTTGTCTCCGAAACACATCTCCGCGAGTCAACCGACCTCCGCTTGAGGAACATGCACATCTACCGGACGGACAGACGGGATCAACGTGGTGGAGGGACCGCAGTTCTGATCAAACAATGTATTCATCACCACCAAGAACGTTTACCCCAACTCCAGACTTTAGAGGCCACAGCAGTAACAATCCACACGACGCTCGGAAACATTACCTGTATTGCGGCTTACCCTAGCCCAAAGAAGCCTCTCCACCCAGAAGATCTTTACGCCATTACAGAGGGTTACGACAAGATCCTCCTTGGAGGAGATCTTATTAGTAAACATGTTGCCTGGAATTCCCGTAAGACTAACCCAAAAGGACATATGTTGTTTGCACTGCTTGAGGATTTGCATGTTTCCGTCCACGGCCCACGTGAACCGACGAGGATACCTTACGTCCAGACACAAGACCCTGATGTTCTAGACATCGTCATAATCGAGAACATCAACCCGAATCTCCATCTGCGGATTCTGGATGATCTTTCGTCGGACAACAGACCGGTATTACGACTCATAGAGAGGGCCACTTTGCATCTCCCACCGCTGATGACAAGAACTTACGTACCTCAACAACAATGTGCGACCAACCCAGGTTGTTACTACCAGAGAAGCGGTTGATGTGGCAGTTTCAGTACTCATGAAGAAGATTAATAGTGCGAAACAACGAGCACTCACGCAGCGCCTGCAACCAGAAGTCAATTATGACGAGTTTCCACCACCACTGCAGGAACTTACGACAAGGCGCAATTGATTTCGGAAACGATGGGTCCGTTATCGCCATGCGGATGATAGACGGGAGACTCACAGACTGGCCCGAGAACTCCGGCGGAAGGTTCAGGACTGGAAGCAACACACGTGGGAAATCTGAATGGTCAATTTTCTATTACGCACTAAAGATGAATGGCGAATAGTTAAAAGTCTCAGACAGCAACAGCCCCCCAAAAGGGCAAGTCGAGGACCCCATGGCCTCTTGTACGACTCATTGGCGTAGGCGGAGCTGTATGCGGATACATACCAACAACAGATGACTGCGCCCCCCACGGAGAATGGAGATGAAGCACTACACCGTGCAGAGGAGGACACAGCGGCGGAATGGGAAGCTATTCGGGACGCCCCGACTAATATTATGCCCCGGCCGACAACGCCGGAGGAAATGCAGAGGAACAGATGGAATCGGCAATACGGAATTGAAACACCTACCGAGAAAGCCTATCGTGCTTCTCACCCGGACAGTGAACAGCTGCCTCAGGACTGGATACTTCCCCGAGGCATGGAAGATTGCCAGAATAGTGCCAATACCAAAACCGGGCAAGGATTTCTCACATCCTGACAGCTACAGACCCATAAGCCTACTGCCGACGCTGTGTGCTCCTGAAACGCATGCTGGACGTCCTTGAGGCACGCAACATCATCCGTCCGGAGCAGGCGAAGCTATCGGCTGAGTTACAACTACTACGCATCACGGAATCAATCCAAGACAATTTCAACAACAAAAAAAAACATACAATTGTGGTCTTTATCGATGTACAGAAGTCTTGCAATGAAGTATGGCGACGCAACTTGATCGTCAAGCTCCGACGTACCACTCCCCTGCCAGACTGCTATTTAAAACTTCTCGACAATGTTCTTCAGGATCGCAGATTATATGTTGGCATTGATGACAAGAATTCAACAACACGGCCTGTCCCTGAAGGACTTCAACAAGGATCGGTCATATCTCCACTGCTGTTTAATTTATATATTAACGACCTCCCGACTGTGCCACATGTTACTTCCAGTTTCTGTGCCGACGACACAGCGCTTCTGACTGCAGGCACCAGAAGGGACCACCTCGTCACACAGATGCAGTGCCAACAAGATTTAGTGCACCACTGGACCCACAGGAACAAAATAACGGTCAATGCAGAGAAAACCAAAGTTATTGACTTCACACGTCGGAGACCCATCGTCAATGAATGCCTACGGATATCAGACCAGCCACTGCCCTGGGCAACAACTGTAAAATACCTTGGAGTGTATCTGGACTCCAAACTGCTGTATAGTCTTCACATTATGGAGAAGAAGACGTCTGACCTCTAAAATGCTGGGAGCTCTCCTCCCATTTCTGAAGAGCTCGTACCTCAGCCAACGCACGAAACTCCAGCTGTACCACGCCACAGTCGGACCATTTTTTTTGTATGGATCGACCTCTTGGGGTACTATGTCTGCCACTAATTACAAGAAGCTACAGGTTACACAAAGCAGATGCCTACGATGGATCACTGTAGCCCAATGGTGGATCCGGACTCATGATATTCATCGAGCCTTAAGCGAATCTTACGACAAGGTCAAGGAGAAGGCACGAACCTTATTTCGGAAGTTGGACATGATATGCAACAGTACACCACAACTCACCACAGTAGGTACGGTAGAACCCTCACGCAACCACAAATATGAAGTACCGAAAGTGATAGTATTTGAGCCTCCGTAAATGTTTTCCCTATGTAATTCTCCATAATTTAAGGACATAAAGTCCTTTAGCACTTCTACACACTGCTTTCAAAAACACACCAAAAGCAGCGAGTTAAAGGACCCCTCTGTGTGCCCAAACTAAAATGGTTCAAATGGCTCTGAGCACTATGGGACTTAACATCTACGGTCATCAGTCTCCTAGAACTTAGAACTACTTAAACATAACTAACCTAAGGACATCACACAACACCCAGTCATCACGAGGCAGAGAAAATCCCTGACCCCGCCGGGAATCGAACCCGAGAAACGAGAACGCTACCACACGACCACGAGCTGCGGACTGCTGAAAGAAGAATAAATAAATAAAGCGAAAATTTTTACCCTTTCCATTCCCTATAGAAGTAAAACTCAACGAAGTTGATCAGACTTCAGCACCACTTAAAAAAAAAAATAAAGAATGGCCCTGACTAACAATAACCTATACCTTTCATGAATCACTTACCTCACAAAAATCTTCGTTACTCAAACTACTGCAATACAGCGTGCGCCAATACTGCCAGCTAAATAAAAGATTCTAACTACTGAAGGCACTAACTACTGGTAGGCATAATTACCAAATGAAAGACTTTGATGGAGAACAAACAATGTATTTACCTTAATAGCATTCAAAAGTCATAATATATATATATATATATATATATATATATATATATATATATATATATATATGTATATGTATATGTATATATATCAGTTCATGAAATTCAGTATTACAAATTTCGTGTTTCTGACAGACACATGTCCAGATCGTCCGCTCTCAAAACTCTGCCTTTCTCTTTCCCCACATCCACCATTGCTGGCGGCTAACTTCCAACTGCGCAACGCTACGTTCAGTTCACATCCAACTACCCAACACTACAATAGCAAATATTCCAACAATGCAAACCAGCCACAGACTGCACACAACACAGACAGTGATTTTCATACGGAGCGCTACGTGGCGTTACCAACATAAATACCTAAATAGCCTACTTACAGGGTCACGATCAATGGACCACCCTATACATATATTCAGCACAATTTCCGTGCAGTAATGTGTTCATTGTAAATAAGTATGTGTGTGTGTGTGTGTGTGTGTGTGTGTGTGTGTGTGTGTGTGTGTGTGTGTGTATAAGTACAATCTAACTTCAGCACCATTTCAGTGCAGTAATGTGTTCATTGTAAACAAGTATTGTAGTAGTTCTATTATATGTATATTATCTTATAAATAAAAAAAACATTTTTTAATTTTAAATTAAGTGCATTAATGCGATCTTAGTAAATGAGTGTTTGTGAAATGTTTCTTTCATATAGTGTTCATTAAAAAGAAAAGAGCCGACCGTTCCACTTGGGACCTGTGGAAGGTACATTAGCTTATTTGTTTCAGTTGTAAGTATCTTTCGCGTATTACTGTTTTTCTGGCATGTTCTACATCCTGGAGGACCTCCTCACTGTGGATCAGTTAGAACGAAAGTAACTCTAATCTAATCTAATCTAATCTATCAGAAATCCGGTAAAACTTCAAATCTCCGACATTGCTGCGGTCGGAAAAAGATCCTGCAAGAGCGAGACCAACGACAGCTGAAGAGAAATGTTCAACGTGACAGAAGATATGAGCTTTTGGAGCTGAACGTCCCCTCATGTGCCCTTGATGACTGCACGACACAAAGCTTTATGTCTCGCTTGGGCCCGTCAACACGGACACTGGACTGTTGGTGACTGGAAAAACATTGCCTGATCGGAGGAGTCTCTTTTCAAATTGCATTGAGCGAATGAACGTGAACATGTATGCAAACAACCTCATGAATCCATCGAGCCTGCGGCCGGCTGCGGTGGTCTAGCGGTTCTAGGCGCTCAGTCCGGAACCGCGCGACTGCTACGGTTGCAGGTTCGAATCGTGTCTCGGGCATGGATGTGTGTGATGTCCTTAGGTTAGTTAGGTTTAAGTAGTTCTAAGTTCTAGGGGACTGATGACCACAGATGTTAAGTCCCATAGTGCTCAGAGCCATTTGAACCATTTGAGCCATGGAGCCTGCATGACAGCAGGGGACTGTTCAAGCTGGAGAAGTCTCTCTAACGGTGTGGGGCTTGTGCTGTTGAAGTGATATGACCCCTGATACGTCTAGATACGACCCTGACAGGTGATACGTACGTAAGCATCCTGTATGATCGCGTGCATCCATTCATGTCTATTGTGCATTCCGACGGACTTGAGCAATGCCAGCAGGACAATGCGACACCCCACGCGTCCAGAGTTGCTACAGAGTGGCTCCAGGAACACTCTTCTGAGTTTTAACACGTCCATTGGCCACCAAACTCCCCAGACCTGAACATTATTGGGCACATTTGGGGTGCCTTGAAACGTCCTGTTCAGAAGAAATCTCCACCCCAATTTCCAGAAGTGTTGCACTTCTGTCATGCTGAACGATTCTCTTCAGTCGTTGTTAGTGCCGTTCTTGCGGCACCTTTTTCCGGCCTCAGCGATGTCGGAGATTGTGGTGTCACCGCCAGACACCACACTTGCTAGGTGGTAGTTTAAATCGGCCGCGGTCCATTTAGTACAGGTTGGACCCGCGTGTCGCCACTGTGTGATCGCAGACCGAGCGCCACCACAAGGCAGGTCTCGAGATACGGAATAGCACTCGCCCCAGTTGTACGACGACTTTGCTAGCGACTACACTGACGAAGCCTTTCTCTCATTTGCCGAGAGACAGTTAGAATAGCCTTCAGCTAAGTCAATGGCTACGACCTAGCAAGGCGCCATTAACCATTTTAAGATAGAGTCTCACTTGTATCATCAAGGAATGCTGTATTCACATGAAGGATTAAAAGTTAAGTATTAAAGCAGCTACGTACTTTTCTTGCTACCATTCATTACGTATCCTGTTTCAGACCTTTCTCTAGCCTAAGTGAGATTACGCGTGCCTTTCGGCTACTTCAGTGTGGCGTAGCTGTCTTGTTACGCCGCAAAAGTTGGCGACGAGTCAACGGGAAGGGTCTTGTTCTTTCTAATTGCTTACATTTACTTGGGTCATGGCTTCGCCAGATGTACTGTCCGAATTTTATCGCTTGCAGAATCAGCATACGAAGGCGTTATTGGATGCCCTTGGACAGCTCGTCCAGGGTCAACGTGCACTGCACACCGATGCGGCAGCCGCCGCTTCACCGCTACCGCAGCCACAACATGCAGTTGCACCGCCGTTTCGCAAGTTTGACCCAACCCAAGAGACATGGACTGAGTGGTCACGCCAGTTTGGATTTCATCTCGCCGCCTACAGAATTCAAGGTAACGAGCGGCAGCCTCATTTATTGTCGTGTGTAGGGGTGCAAACGTACCATGTGATAGTGAAATTGTTTCCCCGACGCGACGTAGTGACTCTGTCCTACGAAGAAATTTTGTCGGCATTGGACGCCTATTTCAAAGAAACAGTCAATGTCGTTGCAAAAAGGTATACGTTCTTTCGTACAAAACGTACGGCCAGTCAAACTAATAGGGAGTGGGTTGCAACTTTGCAAGGCCTTACAAGGGATTGTGCTTTTGAGTGTGAATGTGGACTCCCTTATTCAGATACAAAGGTACGAGATGCAATAGCACAGAACGTTTCTGATGTTCGCATACGGGAGCAGATTTTGAAACTATTTAATCCCTCCCTTCAACAAGTGATAGACATATTGGATAGGCAAGACACACGACTTTGCACAGGAATCATTTGCAACTTCGCCAGCCGTGTGTAACATTAACCGGTCCGCCGGGCGCGCTGCGCGGCCCGGTAAACTGCCCTCGAACACGTCCGCACAGCTGCCGCCGCGCTCTAAGCCAGGTGTGCCGCGCCAGCACACAAATGCAGTGAAATCATGCCCGCGGTGTGCTACTAGACATTCGCGTGAAAATTGCCCGTCACGCCAAGCTATTTGCTTCTTCTGTAATAAGAAAGGACATGTTCAAAGTGTTTGCCAGAAATAGCTCAGATCAGACAATCATACTCATTCCAGGCCTTTTGCTTCGCTCCGGAATCGAACCAAGGACACTCAGGCTCGTGAACCTTCGCCCATGGACATTCATGTAGTTAATTCCACTTCGTCCAGTGCCACTTTCTCTAACAGTGACTGTGTTCGTCCCACAAAAAGTGTGCGTCGACGTCGCCGGAAATCACGTCAATTAGCAAGTGATTCTGTACCAGTGTCTATTCAAATTGCACGAGACAGTCGCTCTTGTCGTCAGCAGGACAATAAACTTTTTGTAGATTTGGACTTTAATGGCAAGGTCATACCATTCCAGCTCGATACCGGAGCTGCAGTTTCATTGCTCAATCATGACACATACAAACAACTGGGCAAACCTCCGTTGCGTTCCGCAACTGTTAAGCTAATTACATATTCAGGACAGCAGATCCCTGTGTTAGGACAGTGCACTCTTCTTGCAACATACGAGGGACAAACAAAACTTGTGTCATTTTACGTTCTTCGTTCTTCTACTGCAGTGAACTTGTTTGGTTTAGATTTATTTCAGTTGTTTAACATGTCTATTGTAAATCAGGTCCTATCAGTGAATCAGACTGTGCCTTCAGACAGTGTTTCTCGGCTATGTGAAGAATTTGCAGACATTTTTGCACCGGGCCTGGGTCGCGCTAAGAATTATGAAGCACATTTGGAACTGAAAGTAAACGCGCAACCGAAATTTTTCAGAGCGCGCCATGTTCCTCACGCACTGCGTGATGAGGTCGCAAGAACATTAAACGATTTAGAATCACAGGGAGTGAGTGAATGTGCGCAAGCTTCTCTCTGGGCCTCACCCTTAGTAATTTTGCCAAAACCTTCCGGAAAACTGAGACTTTGTGTGGACTTCAAGGCAACAGTGAATCCACAACTCGTGATTGCAACTTTTCCCTTACCCCGCCCGGAAGATATTTTTGATAAACTGTGCCCGGGTAAATACTTTTCCAAGTTGGACCTAGCAGATGCGTACTTGCAAATCCCAGTGGACGCCGAATCCCAGCGCGTCTTGGTGGTTAACACGCATCTTGGTTTGTACCGCTTCAAAAGACTGCTATTCGGGTGTGCATCCGCCCCTGCATTGTTTCAGCAATATTTACAAACTGTTTGTGCGTCGGTCCCTACTGCTGCGAACTATCTGGACGATATTGTGATCTCCGGAAAGACGGCCGACGAGCATTTAGCACACCTACGAACATTATTTCAGGTATTGCGACAAAATGGTCTTCGCTTGCGGAAGGACAAATGTGTGTTTTTTGCTCGTGACTTACCATACCTGGGACATGTCATCAATGCCCAAGGAATACATCCGAGTCCAGAGCACCTCCGTGCCATACAAGATTTGTCTTCGCCACGGAATGTGAAGCAGCTACAGAGTGTGTTGGGTAAAATTAACTATTATCATCGCTTTCTGCGCAATGCCTCTTCCATTTCAGCTCCGCTTCATCGCTTACGCCGTACAGGTGTTCCGTTCGTTTGGACGACGGAATGCGAACGCGCCTTTCGCCAGTTGAAATCGGCGTTGCTTTCCAATACTTGCCTTACGCCATTCGATCCCCAGAAACCCCTTTTGTTGATGGTAGATGCATCGGACTTCGGGATCGGTGCTGTGCTTGCGCACAAAGATGGATCGCATGATCGCCCTATTGCCTTTGCGTCAAAATTGCTCTCGTCTGCGCAAAGAAATTATTCACAGATGGAGAAAGAAGCTTTGGCTCTCGTGTTTGGCGTTACTAAGTTCCATGATTTCTTGTATGGTCGTCACTTTACCATCATCACAGACCACAAACCTTTGACGTCGCTTTTTCATCCGAACAAGCCTGTACCTCCGCGTACAGCGCAGAAATTCATTCGCTGGTCTATTTTCCTCTCGCAGTACCGCTACGATATCTTGTATCGGTCCACTGCTAAGCACGGAAACGCCGATGCGTTGTCCTGTTTGCCTGTTGCTGAGGATAAAGCATTCGATTCTTCCGAACTTGCTTGCATGTTCATTGATGCGAAAACCGATGAAGTGGTCGACTCGTTTCCGATTGATTTTCGTCATGTAGCTACAGCCACAGCTGCTGACCCTGTCCTTGCTACCGTTTTGCGTTTTGTTGCTACGCAATGGCCTTTGTCAAAGTCTCGGATCGAGGATCCGTTGGTTCGCCGATTTTTTGCTCACAAGGAGAGACTTCTTGTTCGACGTGGTGTTTTGTTGTTGCGTTCTGATAATGATCAGTCCAGAGTCGTGGTCCCACGTTCGTTACAGTCCTCTGTCTTACGGCTTCTTCACCAAGGACATTGGGGTATAGTGCGAACGAAACAACTTGCTCGTCAGCACTGTACTTGGTTCGGAATCGATGCTGCGATTACGAATATGTGTTCTTCTTGCATGGCGTGTGCCGAACAACAATCCGCATGGCCGCGGAAAGTCTTTGCATGGCCGAAAGCCACTTCCCCTTGGCAACGCTTGCACATCGATTTTGCTGGTCCATTCTGCAATGCTCGATGGTTGGTTCTGGTAGATGCCTTCAGTAATTTTCCTTTTGTTGTCCGGATGTCTTCCACAACGTCAACTGCCACCATCCAAGCGTTGTCTGCTATCTTTTGCATTGAAGGTCTTCCGCAGACTATTGTTTCCGACAATGGCCCACAATTCATGTCCGCAGAATTTCAGTCATTCTGCCAGGCCAATGGTATTCAACATCTGACATCCGCGCCGTTTTCCCCTCAGTCACACGGTGCCGCTGAACAATTGGTCCGGACTTTCAAGTCGCAGATGTTGAAGTTGAAGGAGTCGCATTCTCGGGAGGACGCGTTGTTGCTCTTTTTGTCATCGTATCACTCTCAGCCCCGAGATGGTCGCTCGCCGGCTGAGTTGCTCCACGGTCGTCCTCATCGAACCTTGATGTCTTTGCTGCATCCGCCGCATCAGGTTCCTGTGCAGCGGCAGACTCATGCTTTTGCTCCAGGCGACGTTGTATTTTATCGCAACTATCGAGGTTCACGGCGTTGGCTCGCAGGGCGCATTCTTCGCTGCCTCGGCCGCGCGATGTATTTGGTTTTGGGGGCCTCTGGTGAGGTGCGTCGGCATCTCAATCAGCTGCGCCTCTGTCGTCGCACGGGTTCTGCCGCTGCCCGTCTGCTTTCAGCGACAGTGCCGTCCGGTCAGCGCCCTGGGGACTCATCTACTGGCTCGCCTCATCCCCAGGTGTTACCGACGATGCCTTCCATTTTGCCCCATGGCGACGCGCCGCCGCAGCCGCCGCCGCCTGTTCTCCCGCCAAGCGCCTCCCTGGGTCACGCGCCGCCGATCGCTTCCCGTGACCAGCCGTCCTCCGCCATGGAAGTACTGCCCGCTCCGGACCACATGGCGTCATCCCGCGTCGGGTACCCCGACGCAATGGAGGTCGACCCTTCGGCCCCTCCTGTCTCTTTACGGGCGCATACACCGCATGTTGACGAGCACCCTGCACTAGGTTTTCAGGCGTTTCCTAGCTCCCCTCGGACCGAATGGCCGGGTGCGGGTGGCACAGCCTCGCCTATTGTTAGGCTCCCCACCTCGTCGCATACGTCAACAGGGGGTCCTCCCCACGGCGGGCGGAAGCCTTATAACACGACCGTTCGCCGATTTGCGGGGGAGGAATGTGGTGTCACCGCCAGACACCACACTTGCTAGGTGGTAGTTTAAATCGGCCGCGGTACATTTAGTGCAGGTCGGACCCGCGTGTCGCCACTGTGTGATCGCAGACCGAGCGCCACCACAAGGCAGGTCTCGAGATACGGAATAGCACTCGCCCTAGTTGTACGACGACTTTGCTAGCGACTACACTGACGAAGCCTTTCTCTCATTTGCCGAGAGACAGTTAGAATAGCCTTCAGCTAAGTCAATGGCTACGACCTAGCAAGGCGCCATTAACCATTTTAAGATAGAGTCTCACTTGTATCATCAAGGAATGCTGTATTCACATGAAGGATTAAAAGTTAAGTATTAAAGCAGCTACGTACTGTTCTTGCTACCATTCATTGCGTATCCTGTGTCAGACCTTTCTCTAGCCTAAGTGAGATTACGCGTGCCTTTCGGCTACTTCAGTGTGGCGTAGCTGTCTTGTTACGCCACAAAAGAGATCTGACGTTTTATCGGATTCCTGATATTCACGGTGCACTCGCGAAATGGTCGCACAGGAAAATCTCCACTTCATCGATACCTCGGAGATGGTGTGTCCCGACACTCGTGCGCCGACTATAATACCACGTTCAAACTCAATTAAGTCTTGATAACCTGCCATTGTAACCGATTTAACAACTGCGCCAGACACTTGTTTTCTCATATAGGCGTTGCAGACCGCAGCGCCGTATTCTGCCTCTGTATTTGAATACGGTTGCCTATACCAGTTTCTTTGGCGCTTCAGCATATTTCATTACTTTAGAGTTCCCTGTCTACAGGTTTTGTGTTACAACCGACGACGAGAAAGAAAATGCTGTTTGGTGTCCTGCAGTGAAGAAGTGCGTTGTTTATCTTGCAACTACAATATGAGGACATTTACACCATTAGAGAAATTGTTTCTCTGCGACACGTTCTTTCCCATTAAATACTATTATATATAAAACTTTATTCAGAACACTGTGCGGCTTTATTTTATTCTTCGCCACTCGGATTTCATAGTAAACAGCTAACTTATATGTATGGCTCATCGGCTTATGGTTAGTATATTACTGCAGAACCTGAATAAACAAGGTCAAAGGTCAAAGAGAGGTGGTATAAAGGCGCCTTTTCATGCCGTGCGTGACTTTCCTCGGAAACGCGAAATCTTAATTAAATAATTAATCTCCGACAAACAAATAAAGCCTGTGGCACAGAACTGCAGCGATATGCCGCTGATAAAACAAAATACAATTACGACACTCTTATGTTTCATTCAGAAGAAGAAGGTCTTGTACAATAGCTGGAGCGGGAAGCACGTATATTTTATTAACTGGCATATCGCCATATTTGATGTTATATAAGAACACTGCGAGTTGCAATCTCACTAGGCACTCGACTCTGTAAAGATTCTATATTTATGAAAGTAAGTTGATTTATTTAACTGTAGGCTTATTCGTTCAATATATCTGATTTAACTAACTGTGTAAACTTTTTTATGTTTAGCAGACAGTCACCTCTGTACGACGTATTGACATGGCTGACAAATTATTCTAATATTGTGATTTTCAGTCCGCACCTACCGCAGCAGTCTTTGGAAACGATTTAAATACGAAGTCCGATTATCTGAGTTACATTTCACGGTCAAATACGAATAACATTGCATTTACGAAAAAGCCATTGTCAAGCGTCTGATACCAAATAATTAAACGTCCATGTTCTAGATAAGCAAATATTAATTACAACCAATCACTACCATACATATACAATAATTAATATTTTATTTTATTTTTTTTATTTATTTATTTTATAGTGGGAAGAGGAAATGGACAAGGGATGGGACGAGGAATGGATGCAGGGGGAAGGGGGATATGGACAGAGAGTTGATGAACAGACGGGGTGGAAGAGATTAGCACGTATATGCGTTTTCCACAAATATTTCTCAGTTGTGAAGCACTGCCAGGTTTGCTACTACGTCTGTACATTCGCTTCGATTTTCACTTGTCAACGTTGTGTTTATTCCCATGCCCAATTGTAGCCGTGTTCTTCGTTGTTCTTAAGATCTGGTATTATATGCATACACTACAACTGTATCATAAAAGTAGAGTGCAACAGGACAGACACCTCACATAGCAAAAAAGGATAATTGAATAACTTACTTTTTCGAGGAGATTATTGAAATTTCATGTCTATTCCTCCGTTTAACTGTGAACAATAATGGATTAAAAATCCTAGGAGAGTACTTCATCCTACAGTGGGATTCGAATGGCTGATGATGGCGATGGCCGTGATGATGACTAAGATGACGATGGTGATGATGATGATTAAGGCAGTAGTGATTATGTTCTTGATGATGGTGATAGTGCTGATAGCAACATGGTGATAGTGATGACGTTGACGATACAATGATGATGATCATGAGGGTGTAGTTGTTGATGATGGTGGTCATGAGAGTGTGGTGGTGACAGTGGTAGTGGTGGTAGTTGTGATTGTGGTGCTGATGGTGATGTAATGAGGGTGGTGATGATGATACTGATGATGATGATGAAAGCAAATTTGGCTCTAAACAGACGTGGTGAATTAGGTTTGGAAAAGAGATTCAACCGTTCCCATCATACGTAGTCCCTTAAGTCACGGTCTTTTGGCGAGGGAAGCGTATCAATAAAAAGCGGCGTAATTGTTTTCTTTTATTCTCTCAGGCCTGCGTGAGGGAGGTGCCGAGAATTTCATTATATCGCCGCCTGCTCTGCATGACGGGCACGTAGACGGCCTCCCTCCCCCCAACTCTCTCTCTCTCTCTCTCTCTCTGTCTCTCTCTCTCTCTTTCCCGCTATCTCTCCCCCCATCTTTGACGGCCAACGCGGTTTCTTTCGTGCGTCTGCCACTTTTCTCGCGAAAACTCGCTGCTACAAGGAAGGGCAGCTCGGCTTTAAGAGCGGAAAGTTTTTAAGCTAAGGACTCCTCCACCGTTGGCTGCTTCAGCTGGTCTGGAACAATGCAGTGCCGCCAACATTTCGCCAAGAAACTGACCTCTCCATATGTCATACAGCACCACAATTTGAGGTAGTTTCTCAAGCAAAGATGAAGTTTTCCCTGGCATGTAATACGATTAACTTTCGCTGCGATGTCCTACAAACTCCTCTTCCCAAAACTGCTCGCGTTAACTTCTGCGTCTCAATGTGTCTATTCTTCAACGAAATTATTTGTAAACAAACGTGAGAAAAAAAGAAAAAAAAATACTCCGTTATTTTACTGTTTTCTTGTTTACTTGCTTATCATTTGACCTGCACCCCGTGTTGTTGATGTAAGAATGGATGCAAAAAATTAGTAGCTGGATACTACCCGTTCGAATTCTCCTACCGACTAAAAGTCCCTGGCAGTACCGGTAATCGAACCCCGGGTCCTCCGCGTAATATTGACCACCGAGCTAGGAAGACAGATATGAATCGATGGGTTGAGTAATAAAATATGATTATTTTGTTGTTGTTGCTAATTTGGGTACTCTAAAGACAATGAGAGTCTTCATTCCCCTGACTCTCAAGTTCTTTACGTTAACTGTTTTCTGGCAACTGGCTGGTCTCCTAATTTTAACGAAACACCGCATATTGAATTCTGCATATAGTATGATAAGGTAAAGTTGAGAGGCACCCACATGCCTTGCTCGTACTGTGGCATCAAGCAGTCAGGCCTGCAAGATGAGTGGTCTGCCAAGCGAGTGGATTCATTCTTATTTATCGAGTAACATGAACTCTCGTACTCACAATTTAGTTACAAATTATCCTCCTGTATGAATAATACGCAACGGAAACGCACATCTGACTATCAATAATTTACAGAACTCTGACTGTTCACTACGCACTGGCAATACCACATTTTCTTTTTTCTTTTATTTAACGGCTTTTATCAACACGTGGCCACCGCACTGAATATGAATGGCGCACATATTATAAATTCGGGACATCATGACAACATACAATTCGAAGGAAAAGTCCACCAATCTTTTTCTTTTCACTATCTTATTTATTCCGATAAATTCTATAACCTAAACACACAAATTCTATAACCTACAACAATAACACATGAGAAATTCCGCCCAGTGGGCATGGCTTTACATTGGTGATTCTCTACCTTATGATCTCGTAATTATTTAATGCTACAGTGCACTTTCTGGATAGGATGGTGGATATTTTATTATACCTCACACTTCGACTCTCACAATCATCATCACGAAACTTTCCTCCAGACCGAGCGGTACCGAAGGAACAAGTATAACCCACTAATCTTTTGAAACTACCTTGCTACTCTCCCATGCAAACCACACATACCCAAATTACGTGACATACACCACACTACGACATGGAATACAATACAATGAATAGTCACAACACTATCACTTTCAGCTTTCCCACTTCAATTAGTATTTATCCCAGTATCACACGACACTGCCCCACTTTGTAATTCTTCTTTCCTACTATGAACTCTGGAGATATATGCACGTCTTCCTGTGCAATGCAAGCCAAGTGGCGTTGCTGGATAGACGGCCGACTCACCTTGCTTCTCTCTCAGAGTTTGAATCTAGCGTCACACGGAATCATATCACGCAAAGTGATATTAAGAACATATTCATCACACACGCGAGTCCTCAACTGATACCATGGACGAGTACCTTTTTTTATCCTTTGTCTCATACACAGATTGAGACTCACACAGTACTCACCACGGGGAAGTACTCGTCTCTAATTTCAAGTCCTGCACACGCCATTTCTTAAATGTTTCAACTTATGGTACACACGCTATTTCTTAAATATTTCAACTTATTGTACACACGCTAGTAATTCAGCTTAACTTAAGCACACGGAAGTATTTCAACTTATTGCTACACGTGGTTTCATTGTGACTTCCGAAGATTACTACGATCCCATTAATATTACCTGACTGACATTTAATTCTCCCCAGAAAAGTCCCTGAAATAGAGAAATTATTATTTCAAACTACTCTTAAGTATTCCACATGCATACCATGCCTCCACTCTTTTGTCTTTACGGAGCACAACTAAGACAGGTCTTAACAGCACAAGATCCAGCGGCAGAGTGCCGAAACATGGCCGTTCTTCAGGTCCCCTCGCACCTCTGTCGAAGTAGGGGAGCACCTTGCTACCATATTGGTCAGCCACATTTCAGGCGCTCAAAGCTCCGGTAAGTTTCATCTCTTTGGTTCCACCAAAGGTGGCCAAAGGATCGTCTCAAAGATGATCATATATTCACATTCACTACCTGCGGTTAGCAGACGACCATACATTCATTCATTTCACAGATCTCACCAAACTGGATGTAGGGATTTATTTTGTGGGAGTGCACATGTGATCAATTAAATAAATAAATTGTCATTCTTTCCCACACTGGTATCCGGCTTCGCTGTATTAATTGTAATTGAGTTATTTTACAAAAAAAAAATGTGTTGTTCTGACAAAAATAATGAAGTATGTTGTACCTATTTTCAATGTCGGGCAGTACTGTACCCTTTCAAAGTATTAGCAAGCATTAGTAACGTAAACTGTGTCTTGGTAATTTATGGGTTTGTCTATTGACAAGAATTTGAAATTAAAAAAAAAGGGTTTGGTGTGTGTGTGTGTGGTTTGAGGTTTTCGGGTGCTAAACAGAAAAAAAAAGGGTTTGGAAACGCTTGAACATCTCAGTTGAGCCACTATTGCACTTCGCGGAATTGCAACCTGTGGAAGAGACAATTCAGTAACAACTTATTAGGTTAGGGCATAAGTTATATTATGCTTCACTATTTACAGCAATCTGCCAACACTGGGATAACTTTGTAAGTAGGCTGCCAGACTGAGATTTTTCTGACGGATAATTAATTGTGGATGTCATTATTCCTTCTGAACTCTACCGGGATTGTTCACAACAAATTTCGTACGGGAACATATGAAGTATGACGCTACACCCAAAATAACTTGAACGATATACAATTTTCTACTACATGTTCGAGGGCGAGCAACACACTGTTACGATTCTATATCCTCACACGTCCTAATATTCACTATTCTTGTTTGTGTGTGTGTGTGTGCGAGCGCGCGCGTATGTGTGTGTGTGTGTGTGTGTGTGTGTGTGTGTGTGTGTGTGTGTGTGTGCGTGCGTGTGTGTGTAATATCTGAGTCGGTCCAGTCGTTTGGCAGCAATCTTTGGTTACGGACGCGTTTAGACGTGTGTGTTGCGATTTTTTCAGGGTAAAATTGTCTCCATCTTGACAATACGTCCAGTCTAATACACTACTGGCCATTAAATTTGCTACACCACGAAGATGACGTGCTACAGACGAGAAATTTAACAGTCAGGAAGAAGATGTTGTGATATGCAAATGATTAGCTTTTCAGCGCATTCACACAAGGTTGGCGCCGGTGGCGACACCTACAACGTGCTGGAGGAGGAGGAGGAGATTAGTGTTTAACGTCCCGTCGACAACGAGGTCATTAAAGACGGAGCGCAAGCTCGGGCGAGGGAAGGATGGGGAAGGAAATCGGCCGTGCCCTTTCAAAGGAACCATCACGGCAGTTGCCCGAAGCGATTTAGGGAAATCACGGAAAACCTAAATCAGGATGGCCGGAGACGGGATTGAACCGTCGTCCTCCCGAATGCGAGTCCAGTGTGCTAACCACTGCGCCACCTCGCTCGGTACAATGTGCTGACGTGAGGAAAGTTTCCAACCGATTTCTCTTACACGAACAGCAGTTGACCGGCGTTGCCTGGTGAAACGTTGTTGTGCGGCCTCGTGTAAGGAGGAGAAATGCGTACCATCACGTTTCCGACTTTGATAAAGGTCGGATTGTAGCCTATCGCGATTGCGGTTTATCGTATCGCGACATTGCTGCTCGCGTTGGTCGAAATCCAATGACTGTTAGCAGAATATGGAATCGGTGGGTTCTGGAGGGAAATACGGAACGCCGTGCTGGATCCCAACGGCCTCGTATCAGTAGCAGTCGAGATGGCAGGCATCATATCCACATGGCTGTAACGTATCGTGAAGCCACGTCTCGATCCCTTAGTCAACAGATGGGAACGTTTGCGAGACAACAACCATCTGCACGAACAGTTCGACGACGTTTGCAGCAGCATGGGCTATCAGCTCGGAGACCATGGCTGCGGTTACCCTTGACGCTGCATCACAGACACGAGCGCCTGCGATGGTGTACTCAACGACGAACCTGGGTGTACGAATGGCAAAACGTCATTTTTTCTGACGAATCCAGGTTCTGTTTACAGCATCATGATGGTCGCATCCGTGTTTGGCGACATCGCGGAGAAAGCAAATGAAAGATTTTGATAAAGAACAAACAATGTATTTACCTTAATAATGTTCAAAAGTCATCATATATATATCAGTTCATGATATGCAGTATTACAAATTTACTCTTTCTGATGGACACACTTCCAGATCGTCCGGTCTCAAAATTCTGCCATCTCTCTCCCTACATCCACCACTGCTGGCGGCTCACCTCCAACTGCGCAACGCTAATCGCTGTTCACATCCAACTGCCCAACACTACAATAGCAAAAATTCCAACAATGCAAACCAGCCACAGACTGCAGACAGCACAGCCAGTGATTTCCATACAGAGCGCTACGTGACGTTACCAACATAAAAACCTAAACAGCCTACTTACAAACTTCCTGGCAGATTAAAACTGTGCGGGCGACCGAGACTCGAACTCGGGACCTTTGCCTTTCGCGGGCAAGTGCTCTACCGTCTGAGCTACCGAAGCACGACTCACGTCCTGTCCTCACAGCTTTACTTCTCCCAGTACCTCGTCTCCTACCTTCCAAACTTTACAGAAGCTCTCCTGCGAACCTTGCAGAACTAGCACTCCTGAAAGAAAGGATACTGGGGAGACACAGCTTAGCCACAGCCTGGCGGATGTTTCCAGAATGAGATTTTCACTCTGCAGCGGAGTGTGCGCTTATATGAAACTTCCTGACAGATTAAAACTGTGTAGCCGACCGAGACTCGAAATCGGGACCTTTGCCTTTCGCGGGCAAGTGCTCTACCGTCTGAGGTACCGAAGCGCGACTCACGCCCGGTCCTCAGCTGTAGAGTGAAAATCTCATTCTGGAAACATCCCCCAGGCTATGGCTAAGCCATGTCTCCGCAGTATCCTTTCTGTCAGGAGTGCTAGTTCTGCAAGGTTCGCAGGAGAGGTTTTGTAAAGTTTGGAAGGTAGGAGACGAGATACTGGGAGAAGTAAAGCTGTGAGGACCGGGCGTGAGTTGTGGTTCGGTAGCTCGGACGGTAGAGCACTTGCCCGCGAAAGGCAAAGGTCCCGAGTTCGAGTCTCGGTCGGCCACACGTTTTCAATCTGCCAGGAAGTTTCATATCAGCGCACATTCCATGCGAGATTCTTTTTTAATTTAGGAACTTGTAGTTTATGTAATGCAAAAGTGTGAATCAACTGGGGATTTCTTGGCAGGTTGAACGCAGCATATTATCGTGGATGCAGACTCATCGACGGATTTGCAAATAACTTCATGTGTGCTCCGAGGAAAGTGTGTTGTAAACTCAGAATAACTTCAAATGGCCAAAATCGCTGGTAAAGTATTTATTTCGATATCCTGTTTCGCTAAGACTGCGTTAACATGTTCGGATCTTATGCTGTACAAATTCACATAGTCTCCTCCTCGTACCTCGCCTACCAAATTACATTTACTCGGCATATTGAACGAATAGAGAGAAATTCAGCACGAATGGTCACAGGTTTGTCGGATTCATTGGATTCATGGGTAGACTGTTGAACGTCCCATTATCAACTCCCCACTGAGTTTGAATAGGGTCGTGTAAAAAGGCTACATGAAGCTGAATGTCCCTTCTGCGATACTGCAGAAAGTCTTTGCAGGAATGTTGGCACTGCACATGACTCCTGGCAGCGATAGTCATGAAAATGTGCAGTCGCAAGAAGACCGCTCCCTGGACGGCCACGTGTCACTAGAGAGAACGATGACCATAGTGATCGGCGTCTGTCACATCGCACTGCATCTTCAGCAGGAATCTGAGCACCAGTTGGCACCACAGTGATACAATGAACTGTTACAAATCCGTTACTTCTAGGGCACCTCCGCGCCAGGCGTCCTGTAGCGTGCATTCCATTGTCCCTAGAGTACGTTGGAGGGAAGGGTGAAGGACTATGTATTTTCTTATGAAAGCTATTTCTACCAGTGATGGCAATATCTTGTTTAGGGGAAGGCCAGTTGAGGATGTACAACCAAGCTGTCTGCGGCGAACACACACCTGGCCTACACCTGGAGTTACTGTCTGCGGTGCGACTTCGTATGACAGCACGAGTACTCTCGTGTTTATCGTACGCGCGCTGGCTGCACAGTGGTACGTCAGTCTGGTGACTCGACCTGTTGTGCTGCCATTCATGAATAGCATTTCAGGACGCGTTTTCCACCAGGATAACGCTCGCTCACATGTCGTTGTTGTAGCCCAACATGCAGGGCGGTTTCCACGTTTGACATCAGCCCGCCTCCGGCACTTCCACCATCAGACCCAACACCAAGGACAAGTAAAGCAATAGTGTTCACGTTATCTCCTTTTAAAATGGCTTTGGAGCAGTCCATAGTTAAAGAGCAAAAGAAAACAAGAACAAAGACTATAGGGAAGACAGAACCCAGTCTAGGTGCTTCACTTGATGGATCGGATAGACCTTCAGCAACTGGGACTAATAAAAGGGATCTCTTCGTCAGAAAGAAACAGAGAATCACCAAGCAGCAAGATCGTGGTGAGCATCTGAATACGAAGCGGACGAGGAGTGCGTTTACTGCGACCAACTGTGGTCCGCTGATACCTCTAAAGAGACCTGGGTTAAATGCATCGGTCGGTTTCGCTGGTGTTATGAGCTTTGTGCAGATTCGATGACGATAGTTGGATAGTTTTTAAATGTGACTGCCGTACCAAAAAACACAAACACTGAGCGTTTTTCTCGTTATCGTAGAAGCGTCTGCAGAGTAACCGACAATTATTCAGCACTGTTTACTTTTGGAAGAAACAGTTGGTGCGAATTAAGGCTATGTTAGTAATTCATTAAATTTTAGTGCTTAATTACAACTCATAATCAGGAAATTCCAATCCCAAAAAAAGCAGGTGTTGACAGATGTGAAAATTACCGAACTAACAGTTTAATAAGTCACATTTGCAAAATACTATCACGAATTCTTTACAGACGAATGGAAAAACTGGTAAAAGCCGACCTCGGGGAAGATCAGTTTGGATTCCGTAGAAATATTGGAACACGTGTGGCAATACTGACCTTACGACTTATCTTAGAAGAAAGATTAAGGCAAGGCAAACATACATTTCTAGCATTTGTAGACTTTGAGAAAGCTTTTGACAATGTTGACTGGAATACTCTCTTTCAAATTCTAAAGGTGGCGGGGGTAAAATGCGGGGAGTGAAAGGCTATTTACAATTTGTACAGAAATCAGATGGCAGTTATAAGAGTCGACGGGCATGAAAGGGAAGCAGTGGTTGGGAAGGGAGTGAGACAGGGTTGTATCCTCTCCCCGATGTTATTCAATCTGTATATGAGCAAGCAGTAAAGGAAACAAAAGAAAAATTCGGAGTAGCTATTAAAATCCACGGAGAAGAAATAAAAACTTTGAGGTTTGCCGATGACATTGTAATTCTGTCAGAGACAGCAAAGGACTTGGAAGAGCAGTTGAACGGAATGGACAGTGTCTTGAAAAGGGGATGTAAGATGAACATCAACAAAAGCAAAACGAGGATATTGGAATGTAGTCGAATTTAGTCTGGTGATGCTGAGGGAATTAGATTAGGAAATGAGACACTTAACGTAATAAAGGAGCAAAATAACTGATGATGGTCGAAGTAGAGAAGATATAAAATATAGACTGGCAATGGCAAGGAAAGCGTTTCTGAAGAAGAGAAATTTGTTAACATCGAGTACAGATTTGAGTGTCAGGAAGTCGTTGCTGAAAGTATTTGTATGGAGTGTAGCCATGTATGGAAGTGAAACATGGACGATAAATAGTTTGTACAAGAAGAGAATAGAAGCTTTCGAAATGTGGTGCTACAGCACAATGCTGAAGATTAGATGGGTAGATCACATAACTAATGAGGAGGTATTGAGTAGAATTGGGGAGAAGAGGAGTTTGTGGCACAACTTGACAAGAAGAAGGGACTGGTTGGTAGGACATGTTCTGAGGCATCAGGGGATCACAAATTTAGCATTGGAGTGTAGCGTGGAGGGTAAAAATCATAGAGGGAGACCAAGAGATGAATACACTACGGAGATTCAGAAGGATGTAGGTTGCAGTAAGTACTGGGAGATGAAGAAGCTTGCAGAGGATAGAGTAGTATGGAGAGCTGCATCAAACCAGTCTCAGGACTGAAGACCACAACAACAACAATCAGGAAACTGCAAAACCTGAAATTAAGAACCATATTTTCTGGAGCTAAAAATTTTTTGCAGGAGAAGTATTGAAATATTCGCTAGTAACAGCATAGTACTTTTTAATTCATTTAAAGACTGCTAATTTACGGGTGATATTACATTTTAAAAACGTTACCTGTGTGCAGGGACTTTGCCCTACTGGCGCCGATACGAGTCCGCCGCTGTGCTGTGAGAGAGGGCGGGTATTTTTCAGCCTCTCCCATTCGTTCTTGCGGATTGTAGCGAGACATTGGTAGCGTCAGTGGTATTTAAGCACCACGATCTTTGGATTATAGCAAAGAATGGGTAGCAGATCGCTTCAGATTGCATCAGAGATCTTCCAGCCCCAACGTCTTGGACTTGTCGCAATGCTACTCACAATGCTTTAAAAATTAAAACAGAAAGAAAAACTTATTTTTGGAGGCATAGAAAATTAACATTGAAAACCGAAAACTCCCCTCAGGGAATTAGGCCTTAGACCTGTTCCGATGGTCCGGCCGGTGTGGCAGAGCGGTTCTAGGCGCTATAGTGTGGAACCGCGCGACAGCTACGGTCGCAGATTGGAATCCTACCTCGGGCATGGATGTGTATGATGTCCTTAGGTTTAAGTAGTTCTAAGTTCTAGAGGACTGATGACCTCAGAAGTTAAGCCCCATAGTGCTCAGAGCCATTTGAACCATTTTGAACCTGTTCTGACGGGCCTAGCGTTTCCTACAAGCCAGTGCGAGGAGCGGTCTATGATGGCGGGTCATGCTGCCAGGATGTGGCAAGTCCCTCCAGTGGTGATACCGTTGCCTCTTTATTCAAGCAGCCGCTTATCTGTCCTCATGAGGCTCTCATGACCCCGTCCCAGACCTCCAACCCTTTAAAAAATAAATTTAAAAAAAGGATGTACTCAGAATCGAACCCAAGGTCCTTCCGCTGACGACTGGGACGCTAATCACTCGGCTCCTGCAATAGTGTAAGATTACCACAAGAAAATTTTAAGACGGCGTAATTCTGCTCGGAACAATATACTTTATAAATAGACGACACTGAAAAACATGAAGAAACAAAAAAAAAATGACGCTCCACGAAACAATTATACGAATGGGACATAAATCAGTAGAGGTGACGTACTAGTGGAGACAAACAAATGATTACTTCAGAAAAATTGGATGATTTATTCAGGAGAATAAGCTTCAGAAATTGAGCCAGACAGTTACGCATTGGTCCACTTCACGCCCTTTTGTAAGTAGTTGTTTAGCTTGCCACTTATTGATATTGTCGAACGTCCTCCTGACGGATATCGCCGGCCGGGGTGGCCGAGCGGTTCTAGGCGCTACAGTCTCGAACATCGCGCCCGCTACTGTCGCAGGTTCGAATTCTGCCTCGGACATGGATGTGTGTGATGCTTTTAGTAATTTTAGTAGTTTTAAGTTCAGGGGGACTGATGACCTCAGAAGTTAAGCCCCATAGTGCTCAAAGCCATTTTTTTTAGGGATATCGTGATAAATTCTTTGCAATTTCCGTGTTACATCGCCAAAATCGCTAGCTGGTTGGAGGGCCCTGCCCATACTGCTCCAAACCTTCTCAATTGGGGACAGATGTGGCGACTCTTCTGGCTGAGGTAGGGTGTGGCAAGCTCGACGACAAGCAGTATAAACTCTCGTCGTCTACGGGTAGGTATCATCTTGCTGAAATGTATGCCCAGGATGGCTTGCCGTGAAGGGCGACAAAACGGCTGGTAGAATATGGTCGACGAACCGCTATGCTGTAAGGGTTCCGAGAATAACAACCCAGGTGCTGCTATGAAATGCAATGGCAACCGAGATCATCACTGGTCGCCGAGCGGCACCGTGGGTATCAGTCATTTTGGTGTCCCACCGCTGTCTGGGACGTTCCTAGACACTTCTTCCCTGGTCATCGGGACTCAGTTCGAAACGCGAATCATCGCTGAAGACATTACTACTCCATTCAATGAGATTCCAGGCCGAATGCGCCCGGAATAACTGCAAACAGTCCTGTTGGTGTACAGAGGTCAGTAAGAGCAGGCGCAAGGGCCACCGTGAGCTCGGCCTCCTTTCTGTAGGCCGCCTATTAATCGTCCTTCAACTCACTGAAGTACCAGCTGCACGTCGGATCGATGATATTAATGAATCCTCTCAGAGAATTCCTCGGTCCTCAGATTTTGTTGTCTCCCTAGGTCGACGGCTCCTTCCTTGACACTATGTTGCACCATGGTTCACCTACTAATAGCCTACTAGATGAATACCAATCAGGTTTCCGTAAACATCGAAGCACAACATCCGCAGTGATAAAGGTGACAGATGACCTGAAACTTGCCATGGACAGACAAAAAGCGACTATCATTTGCTTCTTAGATTTCAGCAAAGTATTTGATACTGCCGACTTCGACATTTTACCAGCCAAACTTAGCGGTCTAAATTTCTCACCACGTGCAGTGCAATGGTTTCGCTCATACATGACGTCTCGTCATCAACGCGTCCTGTCCGGTAATATAAAATCACAATGGCGGCAGGTAGTGTCAGGCGTTCCTCAAGGCTCAGTATTAGGTCCTATACTCTTCTCTCTTTATGTCAATGATGTGTCATCGGTCCTGATCTATTGCAAATACCATATGTATGCTGATGACCTTCAGTTGTATCTAAGTGCGAAACCAAGCAATCTCAAGAAAGCTATTGAAAATTTCAATACTGACCTCGATGCACTGTCAAAATGGGCACAGGACATAGGACTAAAACTATACCCATCTAAAACCCAAGCGGTACTTGTTGGTCACTCTAAGCTCATTAGCCCAAAACATTGGGGATCCGTACCATCTCTTATCCTAAATGAGACAAATATTAACTTCTCTCCCTCGGCAAAGAGTTTGGGAGTAATAATAGATGAAAATCTAAATTGGACAGAGCACGTAACTGCAGTGTGCAAAAAAGCATCAGCATCCGTTCATGTCCTACAAAAATATAAAAAACTCTTCCCTTTCGATCTGAAAAAGAAATTAGTACAAACTCTTATACTCCCGATCATTGACTACAGCGATATTATCCTACAAGGCCTCTCTCAGGAAAACTCGCGACGTCTGGAACTGGTCATGAATGCCTGCGTCCGATATATCTGACGTTCGACTTTTGAATCACATTTCACCAGCATTTGCAAAATTGTCCTGGCTGCGTGCAGACAAACGCAGAGATTCCCATACACTCTGTCTCATCTACTGCCTTATAAATGTACACTGTCCCTCATATCTCTCCTCGTCCTTAACGCTTGACAGAAACACACGTTCCCATCATAATAAAATCCTCTCTGTTCCACTGCATCGCTCAGTCACCTTCTCCAAGTCCTTTATAGTAGCGGGAACCCGACTCTGGAATAACCTCCCTCGTTATGTTAGAGAACTTAAATACATGTCCGGCTTCTAAAAACAGTTAATGACGTATCTACTTAAGCAACAGTAATGCCTTCCTCAGTACATGAATGCACATCACCTCATTACTTCCCTCTTTCCCCCTCCTTCAATCTCCCTTCCCCAAAATTCGCTATACTAGTAAACATCTACTTTATACACCGAGATATTAATGTACATCTGCACAAATCTTCATTACTATTCCAATTTTTCACATGTTTATCATTATTATTTGATTTTCTTTTTTTACTGTTATTATTATTGCTTTTATCATAATTTGTATGTATAGCACCTGTTGTAAAAATACTTCAAGCATTTACTTTATTCGGTCTTAGTCATTACTCTTTATTCATATTGTCACTAGCGTAATCTAATTTTATTATTTAAACTATTGTCATGATGTAACTCTGATGTGTGAAATGCTGCATGTATGGAACACTGGTCCGTTGTAAGAGAGAGCCTGATGGCCCTAATCTGACCAGGTTAAATAAATAAATAAATGAATTATTCTTCGCCCATTCGTGCCAATGTCATCGAATAGTACCTCGCTCCTATCCGAATATCGAGTGATTCGCCGATTACTCCAACTGGCTTCTTTGAGCCCAACCGCACTACCTCTCTCAAACGCTTATTACTCACGAACTTGTCGGATAGGCATCGTTACCGTCGAACTGAGTAGGTACAAGGAATGAATTACGCGAAGAGTTTATGCCCTGGTATCGACATGTCTCCTGTTTACTATGCTTACTAGGTGTACAGTGAAATTGCGCTGCAGCGTCACACATTCATCTATCGGCCACCAAAGTTTACAGTTTCCATTTTCCATCGATACCTGTATGAATATCAGTTTGTGAGTCATTTCCGCAACTCCTTTCGTCGTCGCCGTTTTCTTATCGCGGAGTGTGCATGAGAATGTCATGAAGTGACATAGAAGTGTATGAACACGAGACTGTCACGAAGAGAGGCTTAAAGGGGTTTGGTGGCACACGTATCTAACGGTATTTCCTTGCAATATCCGCCAACAGTATTTTCCGTTTCTAATTAATCGTTCTCAGACCGGCCGACTCGGAAGCAGACTGTATCACCTCATCAAAATAATGGCATTCAGCTCTCTGAGGGCAGCTAATTAACAAGCCTGTCAGGCTAGCCGTGGAAAACTTTGTCCCCCTTCACAAGAAACGTAAATTGGAAAGCCAAAATTTCTAAAGCAAAACCTCTGTGAAATGGCGTCAAAGAGCGCGAACGATGTTGAAGGTGCCACTGGCCCCGGCGAGATGACTAATTAAACTTCTGAATACCGCCGGTCAAATTGGCCAAAGGGGAAGCCGAGGCCAAAGCGTGCGCGCGCACACACACACACACGCACACACACACACACACACATACACAAACAGCTCATGACTCTACATTCAGCCGCAAGGAGAGCCCTTGTAGAGAGGCAGTGACTGATGTTGTGTGTGGGAGTGTGTGTGTGTGTGTGTGTGTGTGTGTGTATGTGTGGGGGAGGGAGGGGTGAGGGAACTGTAAACAGTGTAAGAGCGGCCCCACCCTCGCGCGACCGCGTGGACGGGGTCCAGACGCCACGGACCAATCAGCGCGCAGCAGCTGACCACACCACGGTCACCGCTGGCTGGCTGCCCTGTCGGGCGCCGTGGTGGGGGGTGAGAGCGAGACAGCTGCAGGCGCGGGAGGTGGGGGCCGATGCGCGCGCACCCCAGAACAGCTGACGCACGCCGCATCATGGCCGGCTCCGCGTAACTGCGAAGCGAAACGCTTAGCCGGTAAGAGGCGCTCGCTCTTCCTAATATTCCGTCGCACACAGGTACACAGTAGCGATGAGTTCATGATCTATGCTGTGCGTTTTCAAGAGACTCTGTTGTAGCGCTTGTCTTTTAGTTTTGCATTGGAAGTCGTGTATATTCACGCTACTAAACAATAACCTAGGAAAGCTTCACCCATTTTCAAAAGGCTGACTCGTATCTGCAGTCACAGTTTCCTCCCTTCAGCAGCTCTCTTCATCTCCATATATGAAGAATATCCCACAGAACAGATCATATTTTTTTAAAAGTAGGATGTTATCGATTATACCCTGTTTTCGTCCCTACAGTCTCGTATTCGAGGACTTTTGGTTAAAGAATATCGATTCTAATCGAAGTTGCATAACTACTGTAGGCTATCGTAGACTAAGTAAGCGTGAAGTGCGGTAGTTTTTCTAATAGCCTTGCTCTGCTTACAAAGTAGCCGTGTTACCTGTACGTTAGGTGTCTTGCATACCTATCGGGCGTTATTTCAGTTCGATCGCTTTGTTTGTGTAGATACCCCTCAGAAACCGGAAGCACTAGGCAAATTGAGTGACGATATGTAAAGGACCATGTAACCCACAGAACATATTTGTTCTACATACTTAAACTCCTGTTACTTAAAAATAAACAGTATTTATAGTAAAATCGAAACTTTAGATGTTAATTCATGTTTTATAGGAAAACTGTTGATTTGTAACGTGAAACAGAGGGAGGCGTACTAAAAATTAAGAAGAAAACAATACAGCTTACAATTACACAGATTTTTTGTGGCTGTGCGTGTAAACAGTACTTACATCAAAAATGGTTCAAATGGCTCTGAGCACTATGCGACTTAACTTCTGTGGTCATGAGTCGCCTAGAACTTAAAACTAATTAAACCTAACTAACCTAAGGACATCACACACATCCATGCCCGAGGCAGGATTCGAACCTGCGACCGTAGCGGTCGCTCGGTTCCAGACTGTAGCGACTAGAACCGCACGGCCACTCCGGCCGGCACTTACATCAAAAGTGAATACTTTGGTCACATAAAAAACAACTGATTTTAATTTCTCGTAAAATGTAATTTATATTTTCTAAAGATGTAAAACATACGGTTGCCTAAGACTGAACTACACTCCTGGAAATGGAAAAAAGAACACATTGACACCGGTGTGTCAGACCCACCATACTTGCTCCGGACACTGCGAGAGGGCTGTACAAGCAATGATCACACGCACGGCACAGCGGACACACCAGGAACCGCGGTGTTGGCCGTCGAATGGCGCTAGCTGCGCAGCATTTGTGCACCGCCGCCGTCAGTGTCAGCCAGTTTGCCGTGGCATACGGAGCTCCATCGCAGTCTTTAACACTGGTAGCATGCCGCGACAGCGTGGACGTGAACCGTATGTCCAGTTGACGGACTTTGAGCGAGGGCGTATAGTGGGCATGCGGGAGGCCGGGTGGACGTACCGCTGAATTGCTCAACACATGGGGCGTGAGGTCTCCACAGTACATCGATGTTGTCGCCAGTGGTCGGCGGAAGGTGCACGTGCCCGTCGACCTGGGACCGGACCGCAGCGACGCACGGATGCACGCCAAGACCGTAGGATCCTACGCAGTGCCGTAGGGGACCGCACCGCCATTTCCCAGCAAATTAGGGACACTGTTGCTCCTGGGGTATCGGCGAGGACCATTCGCAACCGTCTCCATGAAGCTGGGCTACGGTCCCGCACACCGTTAGGCCGTCTTCCGCTCACGCCCCAACATCGTGCAGCCCGCCTCCAGTGGTGTCGCGACAGGCGTGAATGGAGGGGCGAATGGAGACGTGTCGTCTTCAGCGATGAGAGTCGCTTCTGCCTTGGTGCCAATGATGGTCGTATGCGTGTTTGGCGCCGTGCAGGTGAGCGCCACAATCAGGACTGCATACGACCGAGGCACACAGGGCCAACACCCGGCATCATGGTGTGGGGAGCGATCTCCTACACTGGCCGTACACCACTGGTGATCGTCGAGGGGACACTGAATAGTGCACGGTACATCCAAACCGTCATCGAACCCATCGTTCTACCATTCCTAGACCGGCAAGGGAACTTGCTATTCCAACAGGACAATGCACGTCCGCATGTATCCCGTGCCACCCAACGTGCTCTAGAAGGTGTAAGTCAACTACCCTGGCCAGCAAGATCTCCGGATCTGTCCCCCATTGAGCATGTTTGGGACTGGATGAAGCGTCGTCTCACGCGGTCTGCACGTCCAGCACGAACGCTGGTCCAACTGAGGCGCCAGGTGGAAATGGCATGGCAAGCCGTTCCACAGGACTACATCCAGCATCTCTACGATCGTCTCCATGGGAGAATAGCAGCCTGTATTGCTGCGAAAGGTGGATATACACTGTACTAGTGCCGACATTGTGTATGCTCTGTTGCCTGTGTCTATGTGCCTGTGGTTCTGTCAGTGTGATCATGTGATGTATCTGACCCCAGGAATGTGTCAATAAAGTTTCCCCTTCCTGGGACAATGAATTCACGGTGTTCTTATTTCAATTTCCAGGAGTGTATATGCAATTCTAATTGTGTGCAAAACAAACAAAGAGAAGTCGGCGGCTCCCAGTTTCTCTCACACACAGCCCTATTCATTTATGTGTCTTTCCCTAACTATATCGCTAATACTACCAGCAATCCGACAGTATTCCACGTCACTCACGTACTGTACCAAAACTGCCGAGCTGTAGATTTGTTGGAGCGGAACTCTAATTAATTATCCAGTGAAATTTGCTTAGCGAGGGAGTATAACTTTCATTAGCTGTTTTCTCTCCTATTTCTCGTAGAACCATTTGCTTTTCTGTCAGTTCAGCTAGTTCTTGTAATCCTCTTCCAGAACGAATTTCCGCATATTTCAGCCTAACTTTCTCCTGGTTCCCTAACGTCCAGATTTCACGTCTGTATTGTAATATTTCTGACTTTGCAGCCATCATACTTGGCTACAAGAAACTCTTTTTAGAGCTGTTGAGAAGGCAGCACTGGCAATGTGTAAGGTGGTGTGAGGTACCGATGACAGATGGTTTTTTCGGTACGGGTATCGTGAGAAAGACCACCTGAATTGTGATCCTCCTCCGCGATTGACTGCTGCATTGGGAAGTAGCGTGCCAAAACGATAATCTTTTGTTAGTAATGTTAGACATACCAAACAGCATATTTACTTACATTTCAAATATAAAACATCTCTCAAAAGAGTGCTATCATTCCTTTATTTCACAAGTATTAATAACCAGCAAAATAATAAACAACTGCAAAACAAAAAGGCTGACGAAGCACATAAATGATCTTTGGATCGCGCCTTACTTGAATGGCGGGCAAGTGGCTCGGCTGTAAAGTCAGAGCTGGTTAGGCAGTCTCGGAGGACGGAGATGTTATCCGCTGCGGTATCAGTTGGGACTTAATTTTCAATGCCTAGTTTGTAAATGTGAGAGCTGGTTGGAAAGCCTCGAAAGACAGACATGTTGTCTGCCGCGATAGGTGTTAGTTAAGAATCTATTAGCAATGTATGGTTCTTTGGAACAGGTGGTTGAGAACAGTGGGACAGTAATTACGGAATTACGCAGTTCGTTATTTTGTTCAAGAATATAAATAATCTGTGACCCTAAAGTGAAATGTAACTGTGCCGTTTCTCGTGTTCTGGTAATAAAAGACAGCGAGTGGCACCCCATATAAGCAAACCGATGGGAAATTTAATTATTTATAAAATAACGGTTCCTCGTTAAGGGTTCTTACAAAATGAAGATTACGGATTCACGACCAAAGTGCTCTTTTCTGCGCAGGGGGCAACAAATGTAGAAGACTGCAGGTTGGTGAACATTTATTAGAAGTTATGCATTCGACTCAAGGCGGTGGAAACAAATAGCCACCTTGCGTATACTGCAATATTAGTACAAGTGATCAGTGAGGTATGAAAGAGAGAAATATTTTTGAAGGAAGGGGTTTATCACTCCCACACGTATATCACCCTCTCTCTCACACTCATAGCACGGCAGGACATTCCATACAAAAGTGTTTACAAATATTTTCTTAATGCGAAAGCTTATCTGCTTCTTCAGCAGACCGCTATTCTTATTTAGGAAGCCGTTCTTGAGCAGTGGAATTCTTCCCTTGGTTTTTTGGAGCAACCGATTGCTTTCCTCCAGGGCTGCACTGAAATAGCGAAATTTGGTTACTTTCTCGAACTTCTGACTTTCTGTCCTTATGTCAGTATTACCTCCACCTACTTTTTTGTACATAACCACGACTATTGTATTCTTCACGTTTAATTTTAATTGCAGTTTCGTTATCTCTTGATTAAAGACCTGAAACATCTTCCTTAATTCCTTCTCTGAATCTGCCACCATTGCAGTACCACAGGTAAATATAATCCAACGAATACCATCAATCTTCATTCCAGATTTTAAAAAAATCTATTCGGAAAAAGCAAAACACATATTCCAATAATGCAAAACAAAAAAAATTAAGAATCCCAGGATAAGAAAAAGCGAAGACGTTCTTCGTTATGAATAGGAACGTAGGACAGAGAGCGTGTCACTGTGGACAGTTCACTGATAGAATTGTTCTCATTAGAAAAGACAGCGGGCCAACACCGACAACAATAGGCACGTATACTTGCGGACATCTCAAGCAGAGGAGAAGCGATGGACATATTTAACGGGTAATCCAGTGCAGTACGTAAATGCAGATGAAAATGTAATAGTAATGTGTGATTGGAATGAGCTTGTACGGGAAAGAGTAGAAGAAAGGGTTAGGTGAGAATAAGGGCTTGGTGTTAGGAATGAGAGAGAAGAGGAGGAGAGCCACAAGAGGAGGAATTGTGCTTGGAAAAGACCAGGAGGCACGGGAAAATTCCAGGTGGATAACGTCATGGTCAGTCGGAGATTCATAAATCAGATATTGCATAGTAAGGCGTAACCAGGAACAAGTAAAGACTCACATCAGGCCCACCCGGTTGGCCGTGCTGTCTAACCCACGGCTTTCCAGACGGGAACGAGCGCATGGTCAAATGGTTCAAATGGCTCTGAGCACTATGGGACTTAACATCTATGGTCATCAGTCCCCTAGAACTTAGTACTTCTTAAACCTAACTAACCTAAGGACAGCACACAACACCCAGCCATCACGAGGCAGAGAAAATCCCTGACCCCGCCGGGAAGCGCCTGGTCCCCTGCACGAATCCGCCCGGCAGATTTGTGTCGAGGTCCGGTGAACCGGCCAGTCTGTGGATGGTTTTTAGGCGGTTTTCCATCTGCCTCGGCGAAAGCGGGCTGGTTCCCCTTATTCGGCCTCAGCTACACTATGTCGGCGATTGCTGCGCAAACAAGTTCTCCACGTACGCGTACACCACCATTACTCTACCACGCAAACATAGGGGTTACACTTGTCTGGTGTAAGACGTTCCCTGGGGGATCCACCGGGGGACGAACCCCACAATAACACTGGGTTCGATGCGGGGCGGTGGTGGGGTGAAGTGGACGGGGGTAGTCGTCGTGGGGTTGTGGACTACTGCGGCTGCGGCGGGGACGGAGCCTCTCCGTCGTTTCTAGGTCCTCGGTTAACATACAATACAATACAATACAAAGACTCGCATCACAATTGGTGATGATGGAGAATAGGCTGAGGTTTAAGAGAATACTTTAGGACGACTCTGTGTGGAAGAAAGTTGGACACTGAAATTCTTGTGTTTGAAATTCGCTAAGGCTTTGTTTACTGCTATAGGAAATACCAGAATCGGCAGTTTAGTTGAAGAAGGGCGGACGTGTTTAGAAAGGGCAAACACAGATGTTGAACAGTCCAACGTAGGTACAAGGAAGAGAACTGTGAAGGAGCAGACGGTAACAGAAGAAATACTCCAATTGATCGTCGAAGGAAGTGTGTATAAAAATGTTAATAGGAAGACAGGGATACAGCAATATACGCTATTGGCCATTAAAATTGCTACACCAAGAAGAAATGCAGATGATAAAATGGTATCCACTGACAAATATATTACACTAGAATTGACATGTGATTACATTTTCACGAAATTTGGGTGAATAGATCCTGAGAAATCAGTACCCAGAACAACCAGTTCTGGCCGTAATAACGGCCTTGATACGCCTGGGAATTGAGTCAAACAGAGCTTAGATGGCATGTACAGGTACAGTTGCCGATGCAGCTTCAACACGATACAACAGTTCATCAAGAGTAGTGACTGGCGTGTTGTGACGACCCAGTTGCTCGGCCACCATTGACCAGAAATTTTCAATTGGTGAGAGATCTGGAGAATGTGCTGGCCAGGGCAGCAGTCGAACATTTTCTGTATCCAGAAAGGCCCTACAGGACCTGCAACATGCGGTCGTGCATTATCCTGCTGAAATGTAGGGTTGCCCAGGGATGAAATGAAGGGTAGAGCCACGGGTCGTAACACATTTGAAATGTATCGTCTACTGTTCAAAGTGCCGTCAATGCGAACATGAGGTGACTGAGACGTGTAACCAATGGCACCCCATACCATCACGTCGGGTGATACGCCAGTATGGCGATGACAAATACATGCTTCCAATATGCGTTCACCGCGATGTCGCCAAACATGGATGCGACCATCGTGATGCTGTAAACGGAACTTGGATTCATTCGAAAAAATTACGTTTTGCCATTCGTGCACCCAGGTTCGTCGTTGAGTACACCATCGCAGGCGCTCCTGTCAGTGGTGCAGCTTCAAGGGTAACCGCAGTCGTGGTCTCCGAGCTGATAGTCCACGTTGCTGCAAACGTCGTCGAACTGTTCGTGCAGATGGTTGTTGTCTTGCAAACGTCCCCATCTGTTGACTCAGGGATCGAGACGTGGCTGCACGATCCGTTACAGTCATGTGGATAAGATGCCTGTCATCTCGGCTGCTAGTGACACGAGGCCGTTGGGATGCAGCACGGCGTTCCGTATTACTTTCGTGAACCCACCGATTCCATATTCTGCTAACAGTCATTGGATCTCGAGCAAATCGAACAGGATTGTCGCGATACGATAAACCGCAATCGCGATAGGCTACAATCCGACCTTTATCAATGTCGGAAACGTGATGGTACCCATTTCTCCTCCTTACACGAGGCATCACAACTGCTGTTTGTGTATGAGAAATTGGTTGGAAACTTTCCTCATGTCAGCACGTTGTAGGTGGCGCCAGCGGCGCCAACCTTGTGTAAATGCTCTGAGAAGCTAATCATTTGCACATCACAGCATCTTCTTCCTGTCGGTTAAATTTCACGTCTGTAGCACGTCATCTTCGTGGTGTAGCATTTTTAATGGCCACTAGTGTAAATCCGTTAGAAATAAAATGAATATGATGTTCAGGGCAGCAAAGGTAAATTGCTATAGAAAAAATTTGAAGAAATTGGAAAAGAAATGATCGTGGAAGGAATCACTGAGCATTTACTGCTATTTTTTTTTTTTTTTTTAGTTCAGTGAATTTGTAAGGCAAGGATGCTAACATTACGAGTGAAATGAGGATTCCACTGTTAATTGCAAAGGAGAGAGCAGATAGTTAGGAAGTGCACCCTCCATGAGGGTGTGGGTCTGATGATGTGACAGAATTGGAGTCGAAACGGAAGACGCGGGGGATCCGTTATTAGAATCAGAATGTAAACGTGATCGGGAAGATCTAATATCAAATAAGGCAAAAGGAATGGTTAACATTTCATCGGAATTTCTAAAATCATTGGAGGGTATGTAGCAACGAAACGAGTATCCAAGTATGTAGAGCCGAAGCCAGAGAGCATAGCGATAACGGAGGCTGGGGTCGGAACCAAAGCCAACAATCTGGCTCAACCCAAAGTGTTGAGGTAGGAACTGCGGACAGTCCGATCCACTTCAGGAATCTTACTGCCCACAAATCGCTGCGTCACGGATTCTGCTTTCTAAGTTGATACAGTCTTCGTCTCTGAACTGTTCCTCTACTGTGCACGGTATGCAATGGTGTAAGACATGTTCGCAGGCTTCTACATTTGGCATTTTACTAACCGCAAGTAGGGGATACGCACGCAGTCCAGTACACTCTAACACCACCGCCTGTGTACTTCACTGCTGGTTCTATACATGATGGCAGGAGAAGTTCTCGAGACATTCGCCAACCCAGACTCTTCAGTCGGATTGCTATAGGATATAGTGTGTTACATCGCTATATATCACTCGTATTTAGTTATCCACATGACAATATTTGTTTATGGTTCATTTAAATTTCTTATAATTGTTTTTGCTTTAAAAAATTTTCGCAGATTGGTACTTAATTTTCGGTATATGTAAAGTAAGGTGAACTATACTGGGGATCGAAGTTCTTTGCATTTTATGTGAGTAATGTATGTAATATACTATGTGAGTTGTTTATTATGTTAAATAATTTTCTGATGACGTTTTGTATTTAAAAATATTTGTGTGTATAAATTGTTCATGTTAATGTAAATTTGAGAATTTAAGAAATGGTCACTCTTAGCAACAATATAAGAAATAGGTGTTACGTAAAAGCCGGTGTGCTTTTGCCTAAAACGAAAGTGGCTCTGGTGGGGATGTGGGGGGGGGGGGGTGGAAAGGGTGAGTTTGCGCGCTACCTAGGGCAAGTGCGGGAAGTAAGCCACACAGTCTGTAGGCAGCAATGATTGATGCAACTCCCTTGTGGAACAGGAGAAGCTTTGCCTGCAAATTTGCACAAAATGCCTCGGATGGAGACTGCAAACGGCTTACGGCATAGCTGCATGTTGTTGGGATACTGTATGTAAAATTGAGGGCGCCAAGAAGAGAAAGTGAGCCCATACAGCAAGATACTTGCACGCTGTACAGTGGGTAGTGTAGCCGTCATAATTGATCGCCACACCCAAGCCTACAGTTACCAGATAAGACTTTCTTATAGTAAATTTACTTTTGTGCAGCCCGAACCATTAATTTAAACTGTGTTTTAATGATCATTCTTGAGATTTAAAGAAACCTGTTATTTCATCCTAATCATACAACTGTATAGTGTGTAAGTAGGCTGTTTAGGTTTTCTTATTGGTAACGCCACGTAGCGCTCTGTGTGAGAATCACTGGCTGTGCTGTGTGCAGTCTGTGGCTACTTTGCATTGTTGTCTGCCATTGTAATGTTGGGCAGCGGCAGCTGGATGTGAACAGCGCGTAGCGTTGCGCAGTTGGAGGTGAGCCGCCAGCAGTGGTGGATGTGGGGAGAGAGATGGCGGAGTTTTGTAATTTGTCATGAACTGCTATATATATTATGACTATCAAGGTAAATACATTGTTTGTTCTCTATTAATATCTTTCATTTGCTAACTATCCCTATCAGTAGTTAGTGCCTTCCGTAGTTTGAATCTTTTATTTAGCCGGCAGTAGTGGCGCTCGCTGTATTGCAGTAGCTTGAGTAGCGAAGATTTTTGTGAGGTAAGTGATTTGTGAAAGGTATAGTTTAATGTTAGTCAGGGCCATTCTTTTGTAGGGATTATTGAAAGTCAGATTGCGTTGCGCTAAAAAAAATATTGTGTGTCAGTTTAAGCACAGTCGTGTAAAATTGTTCAAAAAGGGGACGTTTCAAGTGAAAGGGTCGTATAGTCCTCTTTCATTATCATTTTATTTGCTTTCCAGTCCACTTTGGATCCCACAGAACAATTCGGGTGTTTTCGATGCTAAACTTCGTACCAGAGAAGACTGAGCTATGATTCAATCTAGCATTAGCCTATTTCTTTCAATGATTTGCAAGCATCATATGGTTGTTATGTTGGTTCTTTTCAGACTTGCAAATGCGTCTATAACGCTATTATAAGTCTTCCATGTTTTTATATGTGACCCAACTCATGACTATGATTCCATGAAATGTTTATCCCTTGTTCTCCTATTCCAGAACTCTCTGACATGCGTGAGTGAATGAATGTGGGTGTGTTTCATTTTGCTGTACGCTGGTTTTGTCTGCTGCAGAGTATCAGCGGTAGTATTACAGAATGGCCAACCCTTGTAGTTTCCAGGTAGGCAAAGAGGTTTGTTGCCCTTGTGTGAAAGTTACCTGTGTTAGGTTGGTGGTGGGTTTCCTGGCCACGGGGTTGCGTGGGAGAAGCTTTAGTGTGAGAGGGGCAATCTGCTTTCAGCTCTTCGAGGGTCTGCAGCCGAGGACTCTTCGAAGAAAGGTGAGTTGTTTTAACCGCGTGACGCGTTGTCTCACGGCGAGACGGGAGTTTTTTGTAATTCAGTCTCACTTGTGCAGCTTTTAGCCTCACATTTCTTCTTATTGTGTAGCTGGATCGCAGCAAGGAATGCAGGGCTTTCGCATACTTTCAGTTTGATCCCTAATGCAGACTTTGGTCCGTAAGAAGAACGTAGCACAAAGGTGTTGCATATGTTGAAGCGATCTCACATAGGAAATGCGGCCTCGGTTCAGTGTGAATGTTTGTGTGACTGCGACTGCTTGTGTATACCGAGTGATCAAAAAGTCAGTATGAATTTGAAAGCTGGATAAATCACGGAATAATGTAGATAGAGAGGTAGAAATTGACACATAGGCTTGGAATGACATGGGGTTATATTAGAACAAAAAAAAAAAAAAAAATACAAAAGTTCAAAAAATGTCCGACAGATGGCGCTTCATCTGATCAGAATAGAGATAATTAGCATAACAGAGTAAGACAAAGCAAAGATGATGTTCTTTACAGGAAATGCTCGATATCTCCACCATCATTCCTCAACAATAGCTGTAGTCGAGGAATATGTTGTGAACAGCACTGTAAAGCATATCCGGAGATATGGTGGGGCATTGGCGTCGAATGTCGTCTTTCAGCATCCCTAGAGATGTCGGTCGATCACGATACACTTGCGACTTCAGGTAACCCCAAAGCCAATAATCGCACGGACTGAGGTCTGGGGACCTGGGAGGCCAAGCATGACGAAAGTGGCGGCTGAGCACACGATGATCACCAAACGACGCGCGCAAGAGGTCTTTCACGCGTCTAGCAATACTTTTTTTTGTTCTAATAAAACCCCATATCATTCCAACCATGTGTGTCAATTTTTACCTCTCTATCTACATTATTACGTGGTTTATTAAGTTTTCAAATTTATACTGACTTTTTGATCACCCGGTACATTCTAATCTTTTCCGAATCTTGATAATTTCTGCCTCTTTGCTAATTTTCTTTGTTTCATTACTATAAGTCCGTTGAAAACCATCCACATGGGTTAATATCAGAGTTTGTTGGCCCCCTACCATTGTACTTAGTCTGTTCAAATGTGTCCTCTGTAAAATGTTAATTGTTCGCGGCTGCGTGGTTTAATGTTGCTAAAATTTGGTCACGGAACGTAGAAATTGTGTCTCCGCGAACCACGTAGGCATACGAGCTCAGTGTGAGCCCAACTTTCCTGTGGCCCCCTGCCTCTGTCCTAGAGTTTACTTATTGCGCTGATTTTAGACTACTGAATATATCTTGCCCGGATTTTGCAATTGTATTTGTGGTTTGTGACTTCATGTTAAGCTCGTAAGCGTGTATGTGTGGCTCTCGTTGAGGGGGTTCCCCAAACCGTGGTTCAACTTTGATTGTAACCGTGATATTCATATTTACTCTTTTATCTAATCATTTCTCAACACAGCGAAACAAACCTACTAGCTTCGTTGCATGTTGGTGTTGGGGCCATCCTTGCAGTTCTTTGAGTGAATGTGGGTCTAAATGAGAGTATTAAACTTTCCCGTCCCCCCCTACAATTACATTCTCATTAAGAGATTATGTTGTGAATCGTATAGCGTTTCACAAGCAGTCGTACGTAGTTACCAGGCAATAGCAGTTATATACATGTCTTATATTGATGTCAAGAAATAAATAATTTTGTTTCAAGTCTTATCCAGTGTACTGTTGTGACGTCTCCTTTACCTACGCCATTCACCTTGTGGTTTCCTTGTTAGCCCATCCATAGCGCTTCCATGCGCACACGTTCAATAATTAGTGTTCCCTTTTTATTTAAAACACATTCTTTAGAATAGATCTTGTTTTCAGCAATGCTGCTGCAAGCTGCTCTTATTCAGAGTGTTCACACATTTTTTACTTTATTTTAAAATTTGATTCATGTGAACAATCTCTGGATCATATTAATAAATGCATCCCATTTTTTATGAGTAACATTACAATGAATGTTCTTTTATGAGTTTTTCTGATGACTAAATTAATTAATTTTCTAACTCATTCGAACCTCTTGTTTGTCGTGTGGCTAGAGTTGGTAGCGACACAATCTTTTTCATTGATTTTAATGTCAGATAGCACTTCCATTTGCGTGTGGGTCTTTTAGCCATCAGCCCGCATCTCGTGGTCGTGCGGTAGCGTTCTCGCTTCTCACGCCCGCGTTCCCGGGTTCGATTCCCGGCGGGGTCAGGGATTTTCTCTGCCTCATGATGGCTGGGTGTTGTGTGCTGTCCTTAGGTTAGTTAGGTTTACGTAGTTCTAAGTTCTAGGGGACTGATGACCATAGCTGTTAAGTCCCATAGTGCTCAGAGCCATTTGAACCATTTTTTTTTTTAGCCATCAGGATATAGCTCATGGTCCCACTCATTTGATAAACACCACTTAAGTGCACGTCACATACAGTAGGGTTCCTTCCTGGAGTTTGATGACTCCGAGTATCCTATATTAAAGACTTATGAAGTGCCAAGTTAATATAAAGGGGCTCCATTTCAATTGTTTTTGTGTTTTCTTAACAACTGCAAAGTGTTGTAGTAAAAGTGTACTTACGTAAAATTCAATCAGAGTGTAGCAAAGTTACTAGAATCTGCCAAACGACTATACAGAATTAGTCCAAAGAATAATAGCTTTTGAAAGTCAATTACAGTAAGAAAGAGTTTTTTCTTGAAGTGAAATGTTCAGTCTAAAAAGTGTGTGCTTTAGTATCTAACTCTTTTATTATTTAAGTTTGTTTATTATGGAAAATGCTTTTCTATAGGTCCCCTCTGGCCACTTTTTTTTTTTTTAGGTTCCTTGAAGTTGTCTACTGGGATTTTTCTCTTTTAAAACGTAATGTATAAGGATGTAGAAGTCAAAAAGATATTCCTGTGTTTGCACCAACATTGTTTACGTGGAGTAACATTTAAGGTGAAAAACCAAATTAAACATAGGAAGAAAGTAGGCAAAATTCATACTTCTGCTCTACCAATACTTCACTGTTTCATTGCCTGGATAGGATGGCGACAATTAGTACTTGTTTTAAACCACTAAATGAACTTTGAACTGAGTTGTCCTATCTTTAGTAGAATATTATTCATACTGTAATTCTATTTAACAGCCGCGTAAAATCTTAGGAAAAGAAATGAATAGTCTGACTTACTTATCCATTACACACATCAAACGGTCAAATTCTGTAAAAAAGGTAGCTCTACTGATTAGCTTTTCCTATTAACAGGGCTATCCTCCCGTAGCTTACTTTATTTGGAAACTAAACTAAATTTTAGTAAGAGGGTAATACGTAGCTTTTCCCGTAACTTTACAATTTGTTGGGTGTGGTATACGTGACAAAATAGGTTTTTCTGTTAGTTAGGTAAATGCATACTTAATTACAATAGTACTGCAAGGATTATGAAGAGTCCACTATGGCCGGTCTTTACAAAAAAATGTTCAAATGTGTGTGAAATCTTATGGGACTTAACTGCTAAGGTCATCAGTCCCCAAGCTTACACATTGTAGGCGCCCCAGTGGTCCCGGTCGCCTACAGTGGACTACAGTGACCTCTCCAGTTGTCAGGATGCTAGGAAATGACTAGGAAAGGAACATTATTAATTCATAACACCTATATTCCTGCCGAGTACAATGTGGCTTGGTGATATCAACGACCTTCCCGAGTCCTCGCTGACTCGTAGTGATGACACCAGCACCGGGCCGCACAGTCTTGCTAGCGCAGTGCCGCGTGCTGTGACGTAGCGAAGGAATGTCTTTACTTCGACCGTGCGTGGCTGGCGCGCCCGGCTGGCCGGCTGCCTCGGCAGCGGACAGCAGGAGGCTCCGGGTTGGAGTCCCGGTGCTGGCGGCACGAAAGGCGTTCTCATAGTTCGGAGTGTACTCTATCCCACCCCGTCTTCTTCCCTGCTCCTCCTGGTGGCTCGTCCATGGTGGACGGGTGGAACGGGCTGCAGTCCCCCAGCGTCGCCGGCTCATCCGGCTGTGACAGCGGATGCCCAGGGCCTAGGGCCCACACGATCTCAACGATGGTTCACTGATGTGGTCAGCATTGGCGGCGAGCGAGTAGGTCGCGATGTCTGCTTATCGGTTGATGATTGACAGCGGCAGCAGAGAGGACCAGAGCTGGTACTGTCCCCTCACGTATGCTGCTGGATGGGCCGCCCTTACTGCAACATCTCCTTAATAAAGATTAACATGTCGATCTCCGAGCTGAGCGCTACGCAGCGTCCCAGTACACACCTAATTTCAAGTCTAACTGCGAGTGCCTTGTTGCTATCAAAGCTGGCGTATTTAAAGGAAGCACGAGCGACGTCCTGACGTCATGCTCGTTTGTAATGAACGCATTCGTTCCATTTATACTGCTGATTTACGTGTCGTACTCACCCCTTAGATGTTCTTGTGACAGAGTTACATGTTGTTACGACAGACTTACGCGAAGATGTGAAATGCAGTATAGCTTACGCTATACCTCTGTCTTGCACTCTACGAAAGTCTCCGTCTAACACAAACCCGCGTGCTAAGCAATTCTCTCTCGCCTGTTGTGTGTAACCAGGCCATTGCCCCTGCGTGACGACACATTCTGATACATGTGCAATCCTCTTACCTCTTGGCTAACCTACTGCCTCTGGCTCTCGGCATAGGCAACGAAACTTTGACAATATTCCACGTTCCCGCGACACTACAACACTACTTAATCTAAGTTAGCCAAAGGACAAACACTTGAGGTTGGTGAGTTGCTTGAGTATTGTTGCCATCCATTTCAACTCCTTATTCAGAGTCATTCTGTTAGCTGGACTGCTGGTGGCCTTTTGGAAAGCAGCAGTGATTCCTCCCGCTGACGTCGTGCCATTTCTTACACCAACGTGCTCAATGCTCGATGGTTCCTGTCCATCGGTGTATGAGGTGTGCCTAGCTACGTTTGTCTTTTCGCACTCTACAACTACGTCACCAACGGTCGACTTGGGCAGCTTGAGAGAGCTTAAAATGTCTCTGATGGATGTGTTACTGGCCTCACGTACTGTAACCAGTTCATATTGAAGTCACTGAGCTTTCCTGGTCCTGAGCAACCCGCTCTGCTGTTATCGCTTCTCTACTCGCAACGCAATACAACCAGACCCTTTTTGATAATAGCAGGCCCACCTCTCGTGTAATCTAGTGGTCTTTCCCGCATTAAGCAGTGATGTCTGGATGCTTTTGATTGGATAGCGTACGTAAAATATTTGTTGTTTTCAAGCCTTTCTTAATGCGCCTAATACACCCTAAACGATCAGATATACATGGCGTATAAGCGTGCCATTAAGCACATAGTATAATGGTGGGACAGAATTCTTCAAATAATGGTTCTCCAAATTTAACCTGCACGGTGTCGCGGAGAACCGCGTCTTTCTTCAGTTACCCGAGCATTTATTTCACGCTTTTCTATAGGCTATACCGACCTCTTTAGTTTGATGACTGCTGTTTCGTATACTTGATAAGGACTCCAAACTCTGGAACAGTATTCTAGAACTGGTCACACTAACGTTTCATATGCGGTTTACCTTGACGGCACATTACACTTTCTTCCATGTACAGTTACTGTTACAAATTACACGTTTCTGTCTCGCTCCCTATAGCTTCCTAGGTGTTTGTTGTTGTTTTTGTTGTTCTTGTTGTTGTTATAGTGTTCAGTCGTAATACAGATTTGATGTATCTTTTCACAGTTGTCTATACTGCGCAAGAGTTTAAATTTTTGCGTAAACATGACTACATACATCTAGTGGCAATTGCATACGGCAGCTTGGCTTTGCTCAGCCTATGCAAACTTTGACACCCTCTCACCCATCCACATACCGTCTTCTACCTGTCCCTCCCACCGTCCTCCCCCTGTCCCATGCACAAACACTTCCCTGCGTTTCAAAATTAGCGATCCCTTGATGATTCAGTACTATTTCTTTTCGTATGAACCATACTTAGTTTTTAGCAAATTTATACCACAAATGTCTTTTTCCTCTTTTCGACTCGATAATTATTCAATACTCAGGAAAATTTTTAAAATATTTGATTTTGTCAGTCTGTTGCATGGATATACTGCACTGGTTACTGGCTTCGAGCTGACTCTCCAATTCTCAAACCTAACACTTTGTTCTGAACCGTAGGTAGTTATACAAAAAACACGAATAGATTTCGTTAAGATGTAACAGTAGACATATTGGTTGTCTTGTCAATGAGAGTATTTGCTGCTCCCAGTTTGACTTTCTTTTACGTACCTATTAGGGTACTTTGGCACCATGTTGTATATAACCATTTACGGTTAATATCAAGGTGTGTGGTTTGAGAATGGAGAGTTATCCCGAAACCGGTAACCACTGTTGCATTAAACTTTATATTCATGCCACTGAGACAGACAAAACGGGAATTTACCATATTTTCCTCAGTACTAAACGGTTGCGGACCTACCATGCCAAAGCAGCATCAGTTCACAAGTTCAAACATTCTTCCACATTGCAAAATCTTCTTTTCTTTTCTTGTCTGAACTATTTATCGCCGACATTTCACTTCCACGGAAAGCTACACTACAGGCAAAAATTTTCAGAAAACACTTCCTAACACTGAAATCTATGTTCGATGTTAACAAATCTTCTCTTTTTGAAAATCAACTTTGCTGCTATCCCAGTGTGCATTTCATATCCTCTCTCCATCAGTAATCATTAATAATGATAATGTAGATCCCTAAATAGCAACATGTATCTCTCACTTTTCGTTTCCTAGTCTAATTCTCTTATCATAACGTGATTTAAATCATTATCATTTATTTACTTTTCTCGATATTAATCTTTTAACCTCTTTCGAGGTCACTATCGATTCCGTTCCACAGTTGTTACAAGTCTTTTCTAACAGAATTACAAGGTCATCGGCAGATCTTACAGCTGACGTTGAAAGGGGGCTGTCTCATTTGGCATGGCAATTTTCTGGTAGTATTGGCCGTAAATGTGAATGAAGTTGTGAATTTGATAAATATACTCGACCACTGCAGTATCAACATAATCATACTCTTTGTATGTCAGTGTTTTGAGCCCAAAGACGTTAGTCAGATAGAAGCAGTGTATAGTGTGTTTTGGACAGTCTGGCAATGTACTTGGTTTCAGCAGCATGTAAGCTGGCCTGCCGTGTATTGGAGGCAATATTATTTACCAAGGATTTTGTTCTAATATGTTCTGAGGAAAGGAAAAGAGACTGTATTAGTGGAAGAATGAAAAAACCAACTGTTGAACTGATAAGGTAATCCAATACACACACACACACACACACACACACATATATATATATATATATATATATATATATATATATATATATATATATATATATATATGTGTGTGTGTGTGTGTGTGTGTGTGTGTGTGTGTGTGTGTGTTCGTGTGTGTGTGTGTGTGTGTTTAATTTCTTATTGTTAGAACATAGCGCATGCGCGTGTGGTTGAAGTTTACTGTAGAAATCTTATAATGCAATTCATGTGTTGTATTACAGCTGAAATAAATGTCAAGGAAAGTAATTGTACCGAGGAAAATTATCAATAAATATTGTGCTAACTTGTCTAGGTGAGAAACTTTATGAAACGGTGTATTGTTGTCACGGCTTAATGAAGCTTAGTTAAACTTGAAATCGCCGGCCGGAGTGACCGAGCGGTTCTAGGCGCTGCAGTCTGGAACCGTGCGACCGCTACGGTCGCAGGTTCGAATGCTGCCTCGGGCGTCGATGTTTGTGATGTCCTTAGGTTAGTTAGGTTTAAGTAGTTCTAAGTTCTAGGGGACTGGTGACCTCAGAAGTTAAGTCCCATAATGCTCAGAGCCATTTGAACCATTTTTAAACTTGAAATTTTCTTCTCATTTATCTGACGTTAAGATTAGTCCCCCATTTTCATTACTTTCATGAGTCAACCTGCATTCTCACATTACACATCGCGAGTTGTGTACCGAGAAGCATTTTTATGGAATTTGGTGGAACACCGTCTTGCACTGTACATCGCAGGTACGGTAAATGAAATTTGGTTTTTGGCAGGCTCATCATTATCTTAACGGAGACGGGCTGCAGAGCAGACGAGCGTTCCGTGCGCACAGGTAGGCCAGTACAGTTAATTACCATCAGGGTTCAAGTCCACTGTAAGGCACAGTGATTGCAAGAGCACTTTTTTGTGAAAATAATATGAGTATCAGTTCTGAGACTTAATACCAGTAAACGATTTCAGTGAAGTGCCATATTGTGAATTTTCAAGTAGTTTTATCAGAAAGACAGATGAGTTAATTTTTATGTCTATTTGATCTGTGATTACAATGTAATGTTGATGCATTAAGTTGTTCTGAAAGCGGTGCTGATATTCGAGATAATAAAAGTGGGTTAAAAGCTGTGAGCTATCCGGGGAAGTTAACCTTGCATTACTGAGCAACTGTTTCACCAGGTATCCAGCCTAGCTTACCAAATTCCCAACCAGACTAACATTAATTATAATCTTTTAATAGTCATCTTACGACAACCGGTGATATATATATAAAAATGTGAGTGTATGCTTTCCCGGCGTATACAGCTGGCGAAGAGTTCTCGGGCTTCCAGCCGGGTGGCGGTGTCTTCAAACAGCGACGTTTCGACGAGTGACATACTCATCATCTTCTGGCGAAGTGCCGAGACTTTGCGGATGCCGGTCCCTTTATACCTGCGGTGTGCCCCCCACCACCTGGCCGCGGGAGGCTGGGTCCAGAGGAGCCGGCGGGCGAGGTGGAGGGGGAAGCGGGTGCGCCGTTCGTGTCTCCGTCAGAGCATTCTGATTGCGTCTCGTGAGCTGGACGGTTCTGGTTGCGTTCCTGGCGTATTGCGGCTAATGCTGGATTCCAGGCCGCGCTCAGTTGGTAGCCTTCGTCCCTGTTCACAAGGTTCTCGTGGACCCGTATTTCTATTGATTCTTTAATGACGCTATCCCAATAGCTCCCGGCTCGGCATAGCACCCTGGTGTTTTCGAAGTCAAAGGTGTGGTTTTCTTTGATGCTGTGTTCAGCTATAGCAGATTTCTCTATCTGTCCAAGTCGAACATGCCTGATGTGTTCCTCGCACCTTTTTGAGATGCAGCGCTGCGTTTGACCAATGTACTGCACACCACATTCGCAGGCAATGTTGTATATACCAGGTGTGTTTAGTTTGAGTGGGTCTTTTGCTGAGCCCAGCAGCTCTTTCGTCTTCGGCGGTGGTCGGAAGACGGTATTAATGTTAGATTTTCTTAATAGCCTCCCGATTTTGGCTGATGTGGGCCCCAAATATGGAAGAAAGGCGAGTCTCTTGTTAACTTCCTCTTCCTCTTCCTGAACTTTGTCAGCCTGTCTCCTCTTGAAGGCCCTGCCAATCTGTGTTTCACTGTACCCGTTTTTCCGAAAAACCTCTCTTAGGTGGTGTAATTCGTCTGAGAGGCTTTCTTTGTCACAAATGACGTGCGCCCTATGCACCAAGGTGGTCAGTACTGACTGGCGTTGCGCCGGATGGTGGCAGCTGGTTGCATGGAGGTACAGGTCTGTGTGTGTCTTTTTTCTATATACTGAATGGCCCAGCGTGCCATCCGCTTTCTTCCTGATCAGTATGTCCAGGAATGGAATACAGCCATTCTCTTCTACTTCCATCGTGAAGGTTATATTCTCATGTATGCCGTTTAGGTGGTCCATAAACTCCTCCAGTGCCTGCCTGCCATGCTGCCAAATCACGAAAGTGTCGTCCACATAGCGGAAGAAGTGCCTGGGTTTACGGTGAGCAGTTTGTAGTGCCACTTCCTCAAAGTGTTCCATGTAAAGATTCGCGATCCCTGGAGCAAGGGGAGATCCCATGGCCACTCCATCCACTTGTTCATAATGCTCTCCATTGCACTTGAAGTAGGTGGTCGTAAGTGCATATTCAAAGAGTTTCACTGTTTCAGGCTCGAAGTGCCGATTAAGGAGCGCCAAGGCGTCTTGTAGCGGTACTTTTGTGAACAAGGAGGTGACGTCGAAGCTCACGAGTAGGTCATCACTCTGTATTCGGATGTCCTTCAGTATTCTAACGAAATCCGCGGAGTTTTTCACGTGATGACTGCAGTGTCCCACCAGTGGTTTCAATAGTGTCGCCAGGTATTTGGCCAGTCCATAACTGTGCGAGTTGATAGTGTCCAGAAGATGATGAGTATGTCACTCGTCGAAACGTCGCTGTTTGAAGACACCGCCACCCGGCTGGAAGCCCGAGAACTCTTCGCCAGCTGTATACGCCGGGAAAGCATACACTCACATTTACGACACCTCTACGGGGAGGAGATGCTCTGTAGCTTCAAGCTGCTGCAGAAAGAACGCAACAGGAAAGCCAAATTGCTCAGCTCACTGGCTTTCCTCCAACGTTGCCGAGACAAGAACATCTTGCCACGATTTGCGGAATTAAGACATCCTGTGAAAACGAAGAAAACCGAACGTATTTTACGGCGAGCAGGGATGGCCATTGTCAGGGAACGCATTCACTACACACGGCAAGAACTGGACAAGAATGCACGCATCCTGATCGCATGTCACCTGAAAATGGCAGAAGCATTACCGGCACACACTTGGGAGTGGGTTGACTGCAGCTCTCACGCCGACAGTGAGGTGCAGAAACGACATGTTGCCGCAAAACAGATCAACAAATTCGGCAGACTCTCTGGAGCTCAGTCGACCCAGAAGGTGACAAATAGCACCAGAGCTATTGTAAATTTGACAGATAAGGTGCTAGATGCAGCCACAACTTCTGTCATCACGAAAGGGTTGAACTTTGCACCTGTACCAAGGACCATACCGAAACGGGACATCATCAGCAGCGTAGAGGAAGCAATCCGGGGCCTACCCAAGGAGGAAGCTGAGCAGATACGAAGGGAGACCTGCAGGATCATCGACAAGTCACGACTCCCTAAAGCTAACATTACTGCGCAGGAGCGAGAGGCTATCCGCGCACTGAGGGATGATGCTGACATCATGGTCCTCCCAGCAGACAAGGGAAATGCGACGGTGCTGATTCGCACAGTCGACTACCAACAGAAAATCTGCTCTCTGCTGCAAGACCCAGCCTACAGGAAGCTCAACAAGGACCCTACATCGACGATGACCAGGAAAACCGTGGCGCTACTGAAGGACTCAGATCTACCAGAGGCAGTGCAGAAACGGCTGTATCCCAGAGCGCCAACGACACCGCGCCTGTATGGGTTGCCCAAGATTCACAAAGATGGGGTGCCTCTACGGCCGATTCTGGACACTATCAACTCGCACAGTTATGGACTGGCCAAATACCTGGCGACACTATTGAAACCACTGGTGGGACACTGCAGTCATCACGTGAAAAACTCCGCGGATTTCGTTAGAATACTGAAGGACATCCGAATACAGAGTGATGACCTACTCGTGAGCTTCGACGTCACCTCCTTGTTCACAAAAGTACCGCTACAAGACGCCTTGGCGCTCCTTAATCGGCACTTCGAGCCTGAAACAGTGAAACTCTTTGAATATGCACTTACGACCACCTACTTCAAGTGCAATGGAGAGCATTATGAACAAGTGGATGGAGTGGCCATGGGATCTCCCCTTGCTCCAGGGATCGCGAATCTTTACATGGAACACTTTGAGGAAGTGGCACTACAAACTGCTCACCGTAAACCCAGGCACTTCTTCCGCTATGTGGACGACACTTTCGTGATTTGGCAGCATGGCAGGCAGGCACTGGAGGAGTTTATGGACCACCTAAACGGCATACATGAGAATATAACCTTCACGATGGAAGTAGAAGAGAATGGCTGTATTCCATTCCTGGACATACTGATCAGGAAGAAAGCGGATGGCACGCTGGGCCATTCAGTATATAGAAAAAAGACACACACAGACCTGTACCTCCATGCAACCAGCTGCCACCATCCGGCGCAACGCCAGTCAGTACTGACCACCTTGGTGCATAGGGCGCACGTCATTTGTGACAAAGAAAGCCTCTCAGACGAATTACACCACCTAAGAGAGGTTTTTCGGAAAAACGGGTACAGTGAAACACAGATTGGCAGGGCCTTCAAGAGGAGACAGGCTGACAAAGTTCAGGAAGAGGAAGAGGAAGTTAACAAGAGACTCGCCTTTCTTCCATATTTGGGGCCCACATCAGCCAAAATCGGGAGGCTATTAAGAAAATCTAACATTAATACCGTCTTCCGACCACCGCCGAAGACGAAAGAGCTGCTGGGCTCAGCAAAAGACCCACTCAAACTAAACACACCTGGTATATACAACATTGCCTGCGAATGTGGTGTGCAGTACATTGGTCAAACGCAGCGCTGCATCTCAAAAAGGTGCGAGGAACACATCAGGCATGTTCGACTTGGACAGATAGAGAAATCTGCTATAGCTGAACACAGCATCAAAGAAAACCACACCTTTGACTTCGAAAACACCAGGGTGCTATGCCGAGCCGGGAGCTATTGGGATAGCGTCATTAAAGAATCAATAGAAATACGGGTCCACGAGAACCTTGTGAACAGGGACGAAGGCTACCAACTGAGCGCGGCCTGGAATCCAGCATTAGCCGCAATACGCCAGGAACGCAACCAGAACCGTCCAGCTCACGAGACGCAATCAGAATGCTCTGACGGAGACACGGCGCACCCGCTTCCCTCCACCTCGCCCGCCGGCTCCTCTGGACCCAGCCTCCCGCGGCCAGGTGGTGGGGGGCACACCGCAGGTATAAAGGGACCGGCATCCGCAAAGTCTCGGCACTTCGCCGGAAGATGATGAGTATGTCACTCGTCGAAACGTCGCTGTTTGAAGACACCGCCACCCGGCTGGAAGCCCGAGAACTCTTCGCCAGCTATATATAATAAGACAATTTAAATAAAAAGAAATAAATCAGTTTATATTTAGACATTTATTTTAACATTGATTATTGTACCGTTAAAATTTCAGCATATTAAAGTTGATTCATAACTAAACTGGTGCCTTATTTAGGATTGTGAAACTGAGTTTGTAATCTTACGGAACACATCAAATATGGAGCCAAGATTGGGAGACTGCCCACAGCACTGCATTCATAAAATAACACACGAAGAACGTTGAAAAATATGCAAGATGAAATTAACCACAGCCAACTGATTCAATTTTCACCCAAAGAAGTTACGTTCGTAGCACAATCCTGTCCGTCATATAATTACCACACACTGGTATACTAAATTCATACTAACTCTCTGTGAAATCTTCCCGAAAAGGATAGCTGAGGGCTACTTTGATGATTACACCACATGCTTCACGTGGTCAACTTGGTTTACACAAAGAGTGTAACTCCACAATACTTCTGAGAATTAAAATAAATTACATTGAAAAGAAAAACCTTGAACTGGTTACTGTCGTCAGACTATTAACCAGATGGGTCAAACAATTATATAAGCACATGGTACTGGTCTCACAAAGTACACTCCACGTGGGTTGAACATAAATAAAAGTTGCTACATTGAAAAATATTGCCAAGACGAGACGTTATAACCTCACGCACATTCGCATTTAAGATTTATGATCTTAGATAGAGTTACGGTTCCTCAACACGTGGTTCCACTTTGCTCACAAATTAGTGACAAAGCAACTACTGGAAGATATTCTGAACTTCACACTTGAATTACACTGCGTTGCAATTTAAGATAACATAACATATTTTAGATGTAAACCTGAAACAAAGGTGATTAAATTTTCAGTTAGGCTGAACTTAAGAAATCCATTGTCCTACGGTCTTAGCCGACACGCGCTTAGCCGGAGATCTTACCACTTCAGACGCTCGCCGCGGACAGACTGACCTGCGCTGCTACCAAGGGTGCTTCCGTATACAAAACGGAAGTGACCAGAGAGGCAGCTTCCTATACCAACATGACAAGGGACGGACAGGACCATACTAAGAATAGAAACCTCTTTGCTTCTAGAGAGCGTAGCTACCTGTTTCGACGTTGGTCCTACTGTTCTCTAGCAGACAGGCTTGTCTGCTACCATCAAGCATGCAACTAGAAATACATTTGCTCATTCATCCTTTCACACAGAAGGGGAGGGGGATGACAGTATCTTATCATATACACTATATAAAAAAAAAGCGCATGTAGGTGCTGTATGAGACTGTGTGACATGAATTACATATAAACTGTGTTTTAAAGTGTAGTAGTGTGACAGATCGTTCTTGTTTATGTGTAAAGGTAACACGTTCTACTACTCAGTCTCCTCCCACATGAAGTCAGAAACACCACAGTAAATTCAGAAGTGGAATGTATGTCGTAAATGACAACAGATTTAAGAAATTAACATGAAAGGAATCCAACAGAGACCTTTCAACAATAACTGTTCTGGTACAGTGATTATTTACAAGAATAAGATATAAATTAACAATAGTCAGAGCAAACGCTTTAATTTCAGTAATTTGTTTTGCAGTCGGATAGCCTACGTAAATTTCACTGAAAGTGAATTACCTATTCGCAGACGAACTGTTCAATTTACCGGCTGGCCTGGATTTCGCATCGTGTAGCGTGAGCTCCACACATTTCCATTCAAAATGGGCGGAGATTTACGCATTTCGATATCAAAACAAGTTTTACAAATTACTTTTAACATATCTCAACCGTAATCCCTTTGTAACATTCTCTCTTATTTCCTTCACTGTTTGCTCGATGCACATATTTAAAAAAATGAGAGACAGAATGCACCCATGTCTCTCTCACTCCCTTCTTCACTACTGCTTTCATTTCTACATCTACATCTTCATCCATACTCCGCAAGCCATCTGACAGTGTGTGGCGGAGGGTACCTTGAGTACCTCTGTCGGCTCTCACTTCAATTCCAGTCTCGTATTGTTCGAGGAAAGAAGGATTGTCGGTAGGCCTCTGTGTGGGCTCTAATCCCTGTGATTTTATCCTTATGGTCTCTTCGCGAGATATACGTAGGAGGGAGCAATATACTGCTTGACTCCTCGGTGAAGGTATGTTCTGGAAACTTTAACAAAAGCCCGTACCGAGCTACTGAGCGTCTCTCCTGCAGAGTCTTCCACTGGAGTTTATCTATCATCTCCGTAACGCATTCGCGATTACTAAATGATCCTGTAACGAAGCGTGCTACTCTCCGTTGGATCTTCTCTATCTCTTCTATCACCCCTATCTGGTACGAATCCCACACTGCTGAGCAGTATTGAAGCAGTGGGCGAATAAGCGTACTGTAAGCTACTTCCTTTGTTTTCGAACTGCATTTCCTTAGGATTCTTCCAATGAATCTCAGTTTGGCATCTGCTTTACCGACGATCAACTTTATATGATCATTCCATCTTAAATCACTCCTAATGCGTACTCCCAGATAATTTATGGAATTAACTGCTTCCAGTTGCTGATCTGCTATATTGTAACTAAATGATAAGGGATCTTTCTTTCTATGTTTTCGCAGCACATTACACTTGTCTACATTGAGATTCAATTGCTATTCCGTGCTCCATGCGTCAATTCGCTGCAGATCCTCCTGCATTTCAGTACAATTTTCCATTGTCACAATCTGTCGATATACCACAGCATCATCCGCAAAAGCCTCAGTGAACTTCCGATGTCATCCACATCTTTTATGTATATTGTGAATAGCAACGGTCCAACGACACTCCCCTGCGGCGCACCTGAAATCACTCTTACTTCGGAAGACTTCTCTCCATTGAGAATGACATGCTGCGTTCTGTTATGTAGGAACTCTTCAATCCAATCACACAATTGGTGTTATAGTCCATATGTTCCTACTTTGTTCATTAAACGACTGTGGGGAACTGTATCGAACGCCTTGCGGAAGTCAAAAAACACGGTATCCACCTGGGAACCCGTGTCTATGGCCCTCTGAGTCTCGTGGCCGAATAGCGTGAGCTGGGTTTCACACGACCGTCTTTTTCGAAACCCATGCTGGTTCCTACAGAGTAGATTTCTAGTCTCCAGAAAAGTCATTATACTCGAACATAATACGTGTTCCAAAATTCTACAACTGATCGACGTTAGAGATATAGGTCTATAGTTCTGCACATCTGTTCGACGTCCCTTCATAAAAACGGGGATGACCTGTGCCCTTTTCCAATACTTTGAAAGGCTACGCTCTTCTAGAGACCTACGGTACACCGCTGCAAGAAGGGGGGCAAGTTCCTTCGCGTACTCTGTGTAAAATCGAACTGGTATCCCATCAGGTCCATTTCATAAACTTCAGCTTTTATAACTGGAATCTCCTTTCTCTTCAACTTCTTTACAATCCGTTTTTCATCCCTGCTCCCTCGACAATTTCAGAGCAATTTTTGCAGCCAACATTGTCGAAAGCTTTCTCTAAATCTGCCAATGCTACATACCCATTTTTTTTCTTTCTTTAACCTATCTTCTACGAAAAGTCATAGGGCTAGGATTATCTCGCGAGTTCCTGGATTTCTACAAAACCGAAACGGATCTTCCCCAATATCAGCATGTACCAATTGTTCCAATCGTCTGTAAATGTTTCGTATTGGTATTTTGCAACCATGAACTGTTAAATTGGTTATTCGGTAATGTTTAAAGATTTCACCATCAGCCGTTTTTGAAATTGCAATTATAACGTTTTTCTTGAAGTCAGAATATATTTTGGCTGTCACATTTACCTCGAGTACGAAGGGGTACAGTTTTGCCGTTGTTGTTCTCTGAAAAATTTTAATAGTTCTGAGGGAGTGGGATATTAGGTTGGGCGTTAGGCGTGATATTGTATGTAAAGTAGAGGCGGGTGTTAAATATTAATATCGATTAAGTGTAAAGTTAAGTGGGATATTAAGTGAAAAACTAAATGGGATATAAACTGCGGATATTAACTGGAATGTTAAATGGAAAAGTATTGTGGAATGTTAAGTGGGGTGTTAAATGGGAAGTTAAGTTGGAAGATAAGTGAGTTACTAAGTTGGATGTGAAATTAGGAGGAATATTAAGTCCAGTGTTCGGTGAGATAATAACGAAATTCACTTCTTGCATAGGTCTCTAAATGTCTCCAAGGATCTCAAAAAACTGTTGTTTTCATAAGGGTTACCACTGGCGTATTCATGGTGAGAGCAGTCCAGCACACTCACTGTCAACAGCCAACTACCTTAAATGTATCGCAGATGAGACCTACGGTGTGAATTGTGAGGCACCTTTTATTGGTAAACTGTACGGCATTACAAACTGCTCCTCAAGTTCTCTTGACGGTACAGCAAAACTAGCTATCGTGATAATGATTATCAGCATATTTTCCCTCCGAAATTAGGTGGGGTTTCTTTTAGTGCCAGTCCACATACACAGCACATCATCTACATATATAAAGCAATATTTAATATTTGCACTCAAAGGTTGATTGGAGCTTAGTAGACTATACACTTACCAGGACATGTTTGAGTTTACGTGGAACAGTAACGAATAAAAGCTTGTTCTTATGTTACTTTTATTTGATGCAATTCCTAGCAAAATGTTACACAGTTTATGTTGTATGGCATAAAAATGTACACTATGTGATCAAAAGTATCTGGACACGCCCTAAAACATACGTGTAGCATATTAGGTGCATTGTGTTGCCATCTACTGCCAGGTACTCATATCAGCTACCTCAGTAGTCATTAGACGAGGGCAGAATGGGGCGCTCCGTGAAACTCACGGACTTTCAACGTGGTCAGGTGATTGGGTGTCACTTGTGTCATACGTCTATACACGGGATATCCACATTCCTAAACATCCCTGCGTCCACTGTTTCCGATATGATAGTGAAGTGGAAACGTGAAGGGACATGCACAGCACAAAAACGTACAGGCCAACCTCGTCTGTTGACTGACAGAGACCGCCGACTGTTGAAGAGGGTCGTAATGTGTAATAGGCAGACATCTACCCAGACCATCAGACAGGAATTCCAAACAGCATCAGGATCCACTGCAAATACTATGACAGTCAGGCGGGAGGAGAGAAAACTTGGATTTAATGGTCGAACGGCAGCTCATAAGCCACATATCACGCCAGTTAATGCCAAACGACGCCTCGCTTGGTGTAAGGAGCGTAAACATTGGACGATTGAACACTAGAAAAACGTTATGTGGAGTGCCGAATCATGGTGCACAATGTGGCGATCCGATGGCAAGGTGTGGGTATGGCGAATGCTCGGTCAACGTCATCTGCCAGCGTGTATAGTGCCAACTGTAAAATTCGGAGGCGGTGGTGTTATGGTGTGGTCGTGTTTTTCATGGAGGGAGCTTGGACACCTTGTTGTTTTGTGTGGCACTATCACAGCACAGGCCTACATTGATGTTTTAAGCGCCTTCTTGCTTCCCACTGTTGAAGAGCAATTCAACACGATCGAGCACCTGTTCATAATGCACAGCCTGTGGCAGAGTGGTTACTCGACAATAGCATCCCTGTAATGGACTGGCCTGCACAGAGTGCTCACCTGAATCCTATAGAACATCTTTGGGATGTTTTGGAACGCCAACTTCGTGCCAGGCCTCACCGACCGACATCGATACCTCTCCTCAGTGCAGCACTTCATGAAGAATGGGCTGCCATTCCCCAAGAAACCTTTCAGCACCTGATTGAACGCATTCCTGCGAGAGTGGAGCTTTCATCAAGGCTAATGGTGGGCCAACACCATGTTAAATTCCAGCATTACCAATGGAGGGCGCCACGAAGTTGTAAGTCATTTTCAGCCAGGTGTCCAGATCGCATAGTGTAGTAATCACGCCGGCCACGGTGGCCGAGCGGTTCTAGGCGCTCCAGTCCGGAACCGCACGAACGCTACGGTCGCAGGCTCGAATCCTGCCTCGGGCATGGATGTGTGTGATGTCCTTAGGTTAGTTAGGTTTAGGTAGTTCTAAGTTCTAGGGGACTGATGACCTCAGATGTCAAGTCCCATAGTGCTCAGAGCCATTTGAACCATTTTTTGTAGTAATCACAACCAAACCATAACTTTTGTAAAAAAAAGACATGATTTAAACTGCTACACTTTTGGTGAAAGTATTAAGAACAAACCTCCCCCTTTGCAAGACATGTGTTCTGATTGCATTTTATGCACTTTACTTTAGTTCTGCTACTGCAGTGTTCATATTGTCCTAGTAAGACAAGCCAAAGGGGCCTCTGTCAGAGACATCCAAAGTTTAAGAAAGGGTATAATGCCCATTTTCGCTTCCTGGTTTTCACGGCAATGCTTTCTGTACAGAGACCATCAGTTGACAAATGGAGGATGAACAGATGCAGTAAGCACTGACGAAACACCACTCAGATCAGACCCCCGCAACGGGCAAAGAATCTGCTCTTCTGTTAGACCAGCAGCGAAGTTTTCCCGTAAGAAAATGCCCAAAAAGCAGTGATAGAGCAAACATACAACCGTGTCCGTTCACAGCTGAAGTTATGCAGTTAACATCTAATCCGTGCAAACCATGCCAGCATAAAATCAACTCAGTATTATTGCACATAGGTGAGACTAATAATAATTGTCAATTCTAAACAACCACAACCCGCAGACCGTCAAAACAGATCTGTTGTATTTAATTACGAGCTACTGACCTAGAGATGCCATAGTGATTTTGTGTTGACAAAACTCAATTATCTGTGCAGCGAACTATTGGCGCCGAGTGTCAGCTTAAACAAAATAGCCACGCGGGGTAGCCGTGCGGCCTAAGGCTACTTGCCAAGGTTCACGCGGCTCCCTGCGTCGGAGGTTCGAGTCCTCCCTCGGACATGCGTGTGTGTGTTGTCGTTAGCGTAAGTCAGATTAAGTAGTGTGTAAGCCTAGGGAACGATGACCTTAGCAATTTGGTCCCACAGGAACTTACCACAAATTTCCAAAATAAACAAAATACACACATCGCACAGAACGTGCACGATTGCTGTTCGTTCGTTGGAAGCAAGAGCTCAGTCCGGAAGAAAAAAAGAAAAAGAAAAACGAATTCGCACGTTCGAGTGGACTCAAATGGAAAGGACTACAGCAGTAAGAATGAACCACATAAAGGGTCTCCATTGAAGAGCTCACTGATTTTAAAATTGAATGACGAGAAAATAAAGATAAATAGAAGAATGCGTGAAATCGGTAAGAATTTTATACTGAACTTTTGAAGCAGTAGCGCCAGAAGCTCGTAACGTCTGCACTGTAAAAGCAATCTCTCTCCCTATTCTCTTAATCCGTTCCCATTCTTCGTGACCGCATGAATCAAAGCACGCCAATTTCTTCAGTCCTGCACTTTTTCCCGTAGGCTTTCCAGGTTGGAACTCATGACTACTAAGATGCCATCGATCCATCTCACCCTCTGACTTCTTCTTCTTGTAGTGCCTATCGCAATACATAGTGTCAAGATAAAAAGTATTCACAATGGAGATGGGCAACAAATCCATAAACTACTTAGAGCTCACCATTGACATCAGTAAACACACAAATTGTTTAAAAATTTATAGAAAGACTACAACTACCGACACAGTGACACCTTCTTGCTCACAACACCCCACAGCTCATAAACATGCAGCTTTCCACACAATGACACACCGTCTCATATCTGTCCCTATGTCCACAGATGGTTCTGAAGCAGAGTTAGATACGATAAAAAAATTATTGGCTCAATCAGTGGCTAAAACGCAATCCTGATTGACCACATCAGGAAACAAAAACAGAAAACTACACCCCTCCTCCATGCCTTATCTGCCTCGCCATCCACTGTTTGCAAGAAATGGTGTACTTCACTGTATCTACGAGAGTTGTCACAGACTGTAGCCAAAGCAGTGAAAGCCTACAAGTATAGGCTCTCCTACTATATTAAGAACACCACAGCCCATTGTATTTTCAATAGCAAAGACGAGATCTAGTTATTAGCGAACAATGAAGTATACAAAATTACATGTACTGATGTAAACAGTTTTACATTGGTCAGTCAGCCAGAGACGTAGCAACTAGGCCAGCTGAACATGAACGCAGCTGGGGGTTGCAGAATTCTGTCTCTGTACTGAGTAAGAGCCACATGTACTAGCCGCAGTACCATGTCCGTCACTTAGCAAACAAAGGCCAGGAAGTCAGCCTGCTGGGAGCCCTGGAAACTAACAAACATTCACTGTCCAGATCTAATCTTAAATGACCAGACACAGCTTAATACTTCCCCTCTCCTAAACTTCACATTATCGTCTCTGTTTTTCTTTTATTTCCACACTGTCTGTTCCTACATATTCCCCATTTTCATGTATTCATTCAGTTCTTTTATTTTATTAAAATTGTATATGTAATCCATACAGACTGTTGTTACAATTGTTAAGTCTTTCATTTAACTGGTACTTGTATTACTTTCCATGTTTAATACCTGTTGAAGTTGTCTCATCGAGTACCGTTTTATATGTTATTTGGTTCATTTATTTAATGCAATCTGTTACAGAGGCACAGTTTTGAGTATAATGTTAATGTTTCTCCTGTTTGCTCCTCTTATATTTGTGTATTGTTCAACTTTTTACTTTTTAAAATGTAGTACCACCACACTCTCAAAGATAGCATTTACTGTATCCTGCCTAACACTCTTCCAATTTTCTGCATTTATTCATTTCTGTTTATCTTATGGTTATCGTTGAAGTTCCTCATATATTCTGTAGTTACAGTGATAATTCTTCCTTTTAATTGGTTTGTGTATGACTCTCCACGTTTTATACCTCCTCAAGCAACCTTATCAAGTGTTCATTTTATTTTTATTTATCGGTTTTGTTTATTGGTATAAATTGTTATGTAGGCATGCCGTTTCAGTTTTGTGTTAAAGTTTTTTCGTGTTTATTCCCTTTATTTTTATTTACAGCTCAATTTTTTACTTCTTACGTGACATTATGACTACACTGTCAAAGATCTGCATACGTTTCTGCTTTAATATAGATGTGTAACGTCTTTTCCAATGTCGTTTACAAACATTGTAACTTCTTTGGCGACAGTATTCAGTAAATGTCTGAAGACGGCTTTCTAAGGCGAAAATCGTTTAACACAATAAAAGTAATACCATAGAACAAAAACAAACTAGCGCTTTTCGTTTATTATCCAATAAACATAAACATTCGAGCCAGTAATTTTGCCACTAAAATTTTAGTGAAAGATTTTTATACAATTTTTTAACTGTCTAACAAGTCAAAATATTCTTAGAACTGAAATTAATTCACCATTTTCTATAAAATAACGCCTTTAGAGTGGAAAAATGTGGGCACTGTCTTACAGTTATCCATAGTTGAAGAGAGCTTCCTAACATTATACAAGTGTATATTCTGTCCACACTTCGTTTCGACCGTCCAGCGACGATGCATCCCCATAGACAATAGCGCCGTCAGGGAACAATCTCACAATGTTACTGATTCTATATGATAAACCGATCCACACTGACCAAGAGTATCCAGACACAGCTATGTAATTGCGGAACTGACCATCAGATGTCATGAGAGCAAGATTCGCAAGAGTAAAACGAGGAAAGGGTGTTTGCTGACAGTAGAGAAGCAGCAGACACCAGAATGAGTCTATCAGGAGACTTCAGTGATTTCGAATGAAGACAATTTGATGTCACCTGAGAAACAATTTCATGAGTGAAATTTTAACCCATGTAAAACTGTCGAAGTCGACCGCTGATGACGTGATTGTCAAGTAGAAACGCGAAGGGACAAAAATGGTTCAAATGGCTCTAAGCACTATGGGATGTAATATCTGAGGTCATCAGTCCCCTAGACTTAGAACTATTTAAACCTAACTAACCTAAGGTCATCACACACATCCATGCCCGAGGCAGGATTCGAACCTGCGACCGTAGCGGCCGCGCGGTTCCGGACTGAACCGTCTAAAACCGCTCGGCCACAGCGGCCGGCCGTGAAGGGACACCCACACCTAAACCAAGACAAGGTAGACCTTAGTGACGACCCGAACTACTGACCGTCGAGTGTTGTGGAGAATAGTTCTAAACAATCGGATGAAATCAGCAGAAGGAATCACTTGTGAGTTCGAAAGCGTTCCAACAGTCCAATTAGGGGACAATGGTCGAGTAATTCCTCAAAAGCCTCAGTGCTAAATGGTGCTTGAGGTAGTGTGAAGAGCAATCTGACTGTACAATGGATGACTGGAAACAAACGATTTGGAAAGTGATGAGTCGAGTTATACCGTGTGGTAACGCGAGAGAAGAATTTAGGTTTTGCGAATACCTGGAGAATGAGTAGCGCCAATAGTGAAGTACCGAGCAGGTGGTGTGATCATATGAGCCACTCAAGGAAACGCTAAATACGGCAGGACATAAACACATTTTATATCGTTGTGTAACGCCCACAACAGAGGAACAGCTCGCCGGCCGTTGTGGTCGAGCGGTTCTAGGCGCTTCAGTCTGGAACCGCGCTGCTGCGACGGTCGCAGGTTCGAATCCTGCCTCGGGCATGGATGTGTATGTTGTCATTAGGTTAGTTAGGTTTAAGTAGCTCTAAGTTCTAGGGGACTGATGTCCTCAAGTCCCATAGTGCTCAGAGCCATGTGAACCATTTTTTGGAACAGATCGGAGACAGGGATTTTTGGCGCCACCATTACAGTGCACCCTTTCCTAAAGCAATAACTCTGAGGCAATGGTCTGCAGATAGTGTCATTCCTGATATACAGTGGTCTGCCCACAGCCCCGACCTGAACCCAATAGACCAACTCTGGATGAGTTAGAATGTGGCTTTCGCTACAGACTCCTGCGTCCAACATTACTACCTTCCCCAGGTTCGACTCTTCAGGAAGAACGGGCTTTCGTGCCTCCAGCAGATTTCAAGCAGTCGTAAATGCGAAGGGTGGCCACGCCCCATATTAATGACCACTAATAGATGTCACGATAATTTCGAAGAACTATTGTATATTGAGAACATTAGAGATCCTGCTATGTGCTAACAGAATTGCCGCAATAACAGTGGTTACTATCCAGTCACCGATGTTAACCGCTGTCGGACGTGGATGGATGACAGTTCGGGCCTGCCTAGAGCTGTCGGCAAGTGGGGTGCACTCAGCCCTTGTGGGGCCAGTTGAGGAGCTGCTTGAATGAGAAGTCGAGGCGCCGTCACGAAAACTGCCAACGACCATGAGAGCGGTGTGGTGACCAAATGCCCCTCCGCAGCCGCTTCCAGTTGTGCGTTTACGCTGAGGGTGACATGGCGGTCAGTCGGTTCCATTGAGCTTTCAAGGCTTGTTCGGACGTATTTTCACATTTAGAGACCGTATTACACTTTTTTGGGACACACCCAAGGTGTCTTTGTTGCTGTGAAATATTTGCCGTCCAGTATAACACAGAAGAGTCCTGTTTGAAAAAATAAATCAGCTGTTCAACGAAAATATTCCCCTCATGCTGAGGCAGCAGACGAACCAGCAAGCACCATTGCTGTCTGGTATCTGCTGGTTGGTGATTCGCAGCCCTTGGTTGGTGGTTGGCGTTTGGGAGCAGCTACGCTTCTGAGGACTTCTGGAGGCAGCAGCTCACAATCGGCCCGGGCAGAGTGGCGCGGGGGCGGTAGTGGGGGCGGAGGCGGAAGCAGGAACGGGGGCGTGCAGACCGCGGATCGCGAATTCTCCGAAGCCGGCGACGCGACGAGTGCGGCGCTGGTAATTAGCCAACTCTGAGCCATCCAATTAGCACGAGTGGCCGCGCAGCACTCGACGTGTGTTGCGCCGTCTGTGTGGCGCCTGTGTGTGCGTGACTCCTGGCTGCGTGTGTTTTCCGCAGAGCATTCCGGCGGACCGCCCCCTCACCGACTGGGATCCGGCACAAAGTGGAATTGTGTGAAAGGCCGCAGCCTGTGGAGCACACAGCGCCTTTCTGGGCGGGCGGAGGACGGCGCGGCCCGGCCCGCCGCTCTGCGGAATCCTATTAGTGGTTCGTCCGACTGCCGCGAGGGCGCGCGAGGAAGTCGCTTTGACGTTCCCGCGGCCACCGCGCCCTCGACATGCCCGCCTTTGTCCGCACAGCGACCTGAGCTCCACGCGCCACAGCTCGTCTCCGATAATTGCGATCTCGTGTAGCTCGCAAAACTTGGCACAAAACATTTCAAACGCTGTAAAACATCCGTCTGAATTCGTTTTTTCTCGATTTGTTCTTCCGATACCTCCTTTACCAACATGCTGCGATTAACCAAAATTTTAACTATCACAGTTGCTAATGAATTTTATGGATTATATCGCTCTTTCAAATTCTGAAGGTGACAGGGGTAAAATACAGGGAGCGAAAGGCTATTTACAACTTGTACAAAAACCAGATGGCACTTACGAGAGTCGAGGGGCACGAAATGGAAGCAGTGGTTGGGAACGGAGTGAGACAGGGTTGTAGCCTCTCCCCGACGTTATTCAATCTGTATATTGAGCAAGCAGTGAAGGAAACAAAAGAAAAATTCGGAGTATGTATTAAAATCCATGGAGAAGAAATAAAAACTTTGAGGTTCGCCGATGTCATTGTAATTCTGTCATAGACAGCAAAGGACCTGGAAGAGCAGTTGAACAGAATGGATAGTGTCTTGAAAGGAGGATATAAGATGAACATCAACAAACGCAAAACGAGGATAATGGAATGTAGTCGAATTAAGTCGGGTGATGCTGAGGGAATTAGATTAGGAAATGAGAGACTTAAACTAGAAAAGGAGTTTTGCTATTTGGGGAGCAAAATAACTGATGATGTTCGAAGTAGAGAGGATATAAAAGGTAGACTGACAATGGCATGGAAAGCGTTTCTGAAGAAGAGAAATTTGTTAACATCTAGTATAGATTTAAGTGTCAGGAAGTCATTTCTGAAAGTGTTTGTATGGAGTGTAGCCATGTATGGAAGTGAAACATGGATGGTAAATAGTTTGGACAAGAGAAGAATAGAAGCTTTCGACATGTGGTGCTACAGAAGAATGCTTAAGATTAGACGGGTAGATCACATAACTAATGAGGAAGTATTGAATAGGATTGGGGAGAAGTTTGTGGCACAACTTGACTAGAAGAAGGGATCGGTTGGTAGGACATGTTCTGAGGCATCAAGGGATCACCAATTTAGTATTGGAGGGCAGCGTGGAGGCGTGGAGGGTAAAAACCGTAGAGGGACACCAAGAGATGAATACACTAAGCAGATTCTGAAGGATGTAGGTCGCAGTAGGTACTGGGAGATGAAGAAGCTTGCAGAGGATAGAGTAGCATAGAGAGCTGCATCAAACCAGTCTCAGGACTAAAGACCACAACAACAACAACATCGTCACGATTCTTTAGATTTTTCACTTTTTGATGTTTCGTCCACAACTGATCTAGGCACCTTCAGTGGTGCTCACTCTTCCGTTGTGTCTTGGCAACTGACGGATAGGACCTTCGACCATAGATACTAGTAGACTGGCCTTGCTGTCCAGAAGCTATAGAGCTGGTGTGGCTCCAACATAAACCACGTGAGTGTTGGCAAAACGTGGCGGGATTTCAAATCAGCGGTCTGCCATCCTATGTTTGTATCGTATTTTACCCACATTTCTCAATCGATTGCTAAACGCTTCCAACAAAAATTACTTTTATATTTACGAAAAATTATGTCAGAACTATATTAGACCTGGATTTGTTCACAGTACCATTTATAAAATCTAACAAATACATCGAACGCCCCTCTGGTGGGCAGCGGGACGAAATTACTATAAACTATCAATTAAAGTAAAATGTCGTTAAAATTCCTTTAAACAGTACGAGTGGGCTCGTGTCAAAACTTTAAATATTGGATTCGCCGCGTTTTGAGCTCTAGTCACTTACAAAAGAAAATGGGACATGGGAATTATGTCAACTATAGGTGCCAAAATTGTCGACTTTAGGAGCAGGTACATTTTAGAGTATCAATTTTAGGTGCACTTCAAAGGTTCAGTTCCTACTATTTTTACAAAAGTTTAAACTATCAGTTAAAAAAGTGGTATTTTAGATGAAAGGTGAGACTTTGAAGTTTCAGAAAATAATTTTGGAGCCTACATTTATTTAATAGTATTAGAAGGTAGAAAAAAATTCTCTTCATGTGTCGACAATGGGTGCTCTTACCTTATTATAATCTCATTTGTATATACAAAAAGGTGCTTATGTGCAGATGGCTTAAAGTTTTTCCGTTTCATGGCCTGTATCCAAAACTGCCTTCGGTTTTCATCCTTAGGGAACCTATGAATAGGAACGAGAAATAGTTATACTTACTTCTGTAACCGATCACAGATAATTTCCAAAATGTAATATGAGTCTGACTTTACAGGCATCACTTTCAACACTTCAATTTACGTGATACTCTATTTCAAGTGTAAAAAACATATATAAGTAACTTCAGCAGATTTCAATAAACGCATCTGCACTATCACAGAAACACTTACACGTGAAATGTAATGCCATATCCCCCGACAAAACGCTGAGTACAGCCATAAGCGCAACACGAAACAACCATGTTTTGCCAACATTCACGTGACTATAGCCCAGAGATGTTGGAGCCACGGAAATGACATCAGGGCCAGTCTATTATATTTATGGTCAAAGGGTAGGACGTAGTAACGTCTCTGCTGATCACATGTGTACTTCTGCCACGCCCCTCTTCACAGTATGCTGCCCTCCGTCGTACGATCTGTCAGCCTGCGAGACTAATTACCGCCATGAGAGTCTATGAAGAAATGCAAGGCATGTCTAGATGAAAGGTCAGGAATGAAAAACTTTCATGGTCCATGACCATACAATCCAGAAGATTCCCCAGCAACCGAGACAACCGGTCGCAAAGCCTTATTTTTAATCAATATCTCCGAACATTAGATTATCATTCCCGTGCCACAGTACCTCTGCGCGCCGCTCGGAGTCATAAGTTTCTGATTGGTCACGAATTCTTCTCCTCTACTTACCTATTCATCTCAGAGTAGCACTTCCAACCTACGTCCTCAGTTATTTGCTGGGTATATTACAATCTCCGTATAACCCTACATTTTTTACCCTCTACAGCTCCTTCTAGTATGACGGAACTTGTTCCATGATGTCTTAACAGGTGTCCTATCAACCCGTCCTTTCTGGTCGTCAGTGATTTCCATACATTCCTTTCCTCTCCAATTCGCCGAAGAATCTCCTCATTCCTTACTTTAACAGTTCATCTAATTTTCAAAGTTCTTCTGTAGCACCACATTTCAAATGCTTCGATGCTCTTCTTTTCCGGTTTCCCCACAGACCATGTTTCACTACTGTATAAAGCCGTGCTCCAAATGCATTAAGACCTATCTTTGATACTAGTAGATTTCTGTTCGCCAGGATTTTTTTTTTTTTTTTGCCAGTGCTAGTTTGCTTTTTATGTCCTCTTTTATCCTTCCATCATGAGTTATTTTGCTACCAAAGTAGCGGAATTCTTTAACTTAAACTACTTAATGATTACCAACCCTGATGTTTCCTTCCTGCTTCTTCTCTTCGATTTACTGTCAATCCATAGTCGATACTCCTTAGCCTGTTCATTCCGTTGAGCAGATCCTGTTATTCTTCTTCACTGTAGCTGAGGATAGTAATGCCATCAGCGAATCTTATAGTTGCAATTCTTTCACCTTGAATTTTAATTCCACTTTTGAATCTTCCTCTTATTTTCATCATAGCTTCTTCGATGTACAGATTGAACAATAGGGGCGAAAGACTATATCTCTGTCATACACTGATTTTAATCTGAGCACTTTGTTCTTGAGGTCTCGCGGTTCTAGGCGCTCATTCCGGAGCCGCGTGACTGCTACGGTCGCAGGTTCGAATCCTGCCTCGGGCATGGATGTTTGTGATGTCCTTAGGTTAGTTAGGTTTAAGTAGTTCTAAGTTCTAGGGGACTGATGACCACAGATGTTAAGTCCCATAGTGCTCAGAGCCGTTTGAACCATTTGAATCTTTGTTCTTGAATTTTCTCCAGTTTCGAGTCCATTATTAACCGCAACGTTAGAATTGCCTCTGCAGTGACTTTTCCTTTCCTAAAGCTAAATTTATCGGCACCTAACATATCCTCAGTTCTCTTTCCCATTCTCTGTATGTTATTTTTGTCATCAACTTCTACCCGTTGTGAAATAATTATCGCACTTGCCGCCTCTTGCAATCTTCGAATTATGTGGATGATGTTTTTCCGGAAATCTGATGATATATCACTCGTAAATTCAACACACCAACGTGAAGAATGCTTTTGGTGTAAAATTTCCCCAATGATTTTAGAAATTCCAATGGAATATCATCTATCCCTTCTACCTTATTTGATTTTGTATCTTCCAAAAGTTCTTCTCAATTCTAATTCCAATATCGTATCCCCTATCTCTTCCCTACTGACTCACGTCATCAGACAAATCTTCCTGCTCGGGAGGCCTTCAATGTACTCTTTCCACCTATCCGCTCTCTCGCCAGCATTTGACAGTGATATTCTCACTGCACTCTTAATGTTACCATCCTTGCTCTCATTTTCACCGAAGGTTGTGATTTTCCTATATGCTGAGTAAATCCTTCCGACAATCACCGCTGTTTCGACTTCTTCACATTTCCATGCCGCCATTTCGCCTTAGCTTCCCTGCATTCCTGTTTATTTCATTGTCGAGTGACCCTGCGTTTCTGTATTCCTGAATTTCCCTGAACAATTTCGTACTTCCTTCTTTCATCGATCAATTGAAGTATTTCTTCTGTTACCCTTGATTTCTTCGCATTTATCTTCTTTGTATTTACGTACAAGCCTTACAGGAGTCAAAGTAATATGGCGTGACCCACTGACGATGTTGAGTATGGTGCGGTAATTTTTTTCCTGAAATTGAAATGAAATAAGGATGCGGCAGTCTATTCTGAATTAAGATAAGATAAACGATACATTATTATTATTTATTGACTAAGTTATTTTTATGTGCTGTTGCTAATGATAACGACATAAATGCCATTTTATCAACAGTAAATCTGTTATCCGGGAGCTCTTTATCGAATGCAGTTGCCAAAAGAGGGAAAGATTCAGTTTCAGCACTCTTAGGCTATTCACAGGTAGGTTTGGAATTGCGCCGGTGTCCGATATTAGCATAGGAGCGACATGAAGAAACTTCTGCTCCAGCATGGCTGTTTCATGACGTGACGAAAAACGAAACGATAGACCATCTCTCTATAGAGAACAGGAATCGCAAGAAATGTGAAAGCCCTGACGCTCCAAAACAACAACTAATCACTCTCTTGGGTGTGGGCCACCTAACCACCCTGCCATATTGTACTGACATCTTCTCACTGCGGGTGGTTTTCATACTATGAGTATGGGTACTGCAGTATCTGAGAGCAAGAGGACTTGCTCAGCCCCGTTCTTCTTTGGAATTCCAGGTTGATTCCATCCCATTGCTTTGTCAATTACTGTTACGTATTTCAAGTAAGTTAAGAATTTGGCAGAAAACGCATAAATCTGTCTGTATTTTTGACAACCAGTTTCTAGAGATATAACTGTCATCAACTGTCATCTTCTGGCCGTGAAATTTTTTTTTTTTTTTTTTTTTTTTACTATACGTGTTCATTGTGAGTCTCATGCCATCTTGTCGTTACGGTGGATAAAATATAACACTTCATTCAAAGGTTTGTCAGATAAAACTTTTACGGCTAAAAAGCACCTTGTGCACATGGCCATGCCCGTATAAGAGGCGCTCAAAGATGACTGTTAATTCTTAAAGTTCACAATGTAGAGTAAAATACACCTGTGCACATATGTTTACTTTTGCATGACATGTTCCACGCACTGAGGATCCACCCTCCTAGAGTGGATCCACCCTCTAAGTGTTCACAGTTCTGATTAATCACTACATTATGTAGCATTTTAAATTAGCATTAACCTGTGAATTTCATGGTATTAGTTCATTATATTAAGGTTCACCACACAAAAAATGTGGTTGCGACTTCGCCATAGCTTAGGAAATCTGCGTCCACATATCCAAAGTTGAACCACTAAATTTGTTTGCTCTGATGTGCTTTGTTATCTTTAGACATCGAAATTCACAAATAATCTCCTATTAATTTACGTTTCCAATCGTTACGTAGTTTCACAATCGTGTTACTATGCACCTCATATAATTTATAAGACAAATCTCTACAAAAAGACCCTAAAAGTTTCACATATGGCACGTTCCTGATTTTTCTTCTCTAAAGCTGTCGGTTCATTATCTGTGTCCGTTTAATGATTATTGCTTCCTCATCAAAAGCATTTGTGGTGATACTTTCTGTGAAAAGTGCTGGCCCCATAGATGTCTGGCAACATTCCAGCTTGATCCTTCCCCTGTTATGCCGGCAACTTATTCAGCGGCGAGGTGCTCAGGTTGCATAATCAGCAGGGGAACCCACAAGCTGTAGACTACGCTAGACATCCGAAAGCGAAACACAGATGACACAGACGACAAAAATTGCACGTGAGTAATATATTAAAAATCTGTGGCCTAGTTTGCATCATATTACTACCGTCCTCTTCTTGATGCTTCGTATCGCACTGGACGAGAGAACTTCTGGCTGTTGTAGTCCTTCTGTCAGAACCCCCGTATGCCAGATTCATGGGGCAACTCCAGCAGAGGTGAACGATTGCTTATTCCAGTCTTAAATATTCCTCAATTGGTTTTTTGCATTTTATTCGTTGTTTAAAGATGATAGCAAGGTATACTGACGCTATTTATCTAAAGCTACCGCAATAGCGTTTCACCATGACAAGCTGGCACTTACCCACATGCTTCGAAAGAAATTTAGAATATTGGTTTTGTTTACATCTTTAATATATTTTATTTTAGGGTCTCAAAACATGTAACATACGTATACATATGTTTTGTGCCGTAACTGCGCCCTAGTTTGCTACGAGTAGCAGCACCGTTGAAATTACGACTCTGCCGGCACTGTGATCTATTTCGTTTCATATTAAGAGTTCTGTTAGAAGGTGTAAATGCTAATTTTGTTTTATATCCATTGATAATGCCACTCTTGCTTCATCACACTGGGATATGTTTTAATCGAATGTTTTCGTTACATTTTGTAATATCTTGTCTTGTATTATGAAAGAAATTAGTACCATCACAATATGTTATAAATTATTGTATGGTAAATGTAGATGATCTATTTGTTGTATTTTGTTTCCCTGTTTTCGGCATTGCTATTCTAACGATATATTGTGGTAATAGAACAATTATTCAAGCAAATCTAACAGGAGGAGCTGCACCAGAGATAACTGACTTTATCTTCTTCTAATCATCAGTTTCTCGATTAGTTTCGAGTCATCTACTGGGGTGGTTCCAAAAGTAACCGAACAAATCATGCCCGAGAAAAAGGTTAATTGAGGAAATCAAAAAGAGACATGGAATAGCTAAGGCCAGGCCATTTTAATTCTATCCAGGCATTTGTTTCATCGGTAAACCAATCTGTCGGAACCGGCATAAGATGAATCAGGCTCCAGGTATAAGAACCACACAACATCAGCCATCTGAACAGCGGTACCGGTTGTGGAGTGGAGTTCTACCAAGTACTAATTTAACGGTCATAATCCCCCGTGCTGGGTCCAGATTGTATGGAGGATGTCCCAAGACCATCGGAAATGTACTATCGCTATAGTGAGTGGAAGAGTTGCATTACCCACATAGTTGCACTGTATACTGTTGCAGCAGGGTTGGTTCAAATGGCTCTGAGCACTATGGGACTTAACTTCTGAGGTCATCAGTCCCCTAGAACTTAGAACTACTTAAACCTAACTAATCTAAGGACATCACACACAACCATGCCCGAGGCAGGATTCGAACCTGCGACCGTAGCGGTCGCGCGGTTCCAGACTGTAGCGCCCAGAACCGCTCGGCCACTCTGGCCGGCTGCAGCAGGGTGAAATTAGTTTTCTTTTACAATGAATTCACTTGACAATGTACTCCGGTCTCTGTTTTTCGTCGCTAGGGCTACAACTGCTTCCACGAGGGCGTGAGAAAATATTTCATGTGAATTTTTTATGTAAAAATTCTTACGCTTTTTAAATAAAACAGACGTTATTAACATTCTACACCTTTATTCTTCATACCTGTTTATCTACTGTTGACTGGTACTTAAGATAGGTAAATAAATTAGTGAAATCAATGTGAAGTGAAGTAGAAATTAGAAAATAAATGAAAAACTTAGTTTAGTTTACAAGAGTTACACACTGGCAAACAGCGGGCAGAGCAGCAGAGGCAATGACCGCTTGCAAGTCAGCACGTTCAAGAGAAGCCATCGCCCTCCCCACATAAGCGCAAGCTGTCGATTCAGCCGTCAGGGCATTTCCCGACCGGCTCACGTGTTTTTCAATTGTCACATGTGATCAAAGGCCCTCGCCTACATTACAAGAGCCAATGACCGGCGTTAAGAAGATTCTTCAAGAAGCTTTTCAACGTGACAGAAGAGGCAATGACCGTGAAGTCGTTCACCTCCAGTGAACTGAAGTAAATAAATACACGAGACGCAGTGGGTCCGACAGTAGTAGTTTTCATTTCAGTCTCGGTATGAATTCAATTCCAGTACAGTTCAGTTGGTGCTGAAGACCATCGTGTAGGAAGAGGCTACATCGTACACAGAAGCACCAAGTCCGCTGCTGTAATGGAATAGCAAGCAGCAGCCTCGCCGCCAGAAGACAGGAGGTATTTGTAGACTGATTTTTACGTACCCAGGTGACTCGTGAGAACGGGAAGGAGACGGCCTCACATCAGCAGTCATCTGTGAGCTGATGATGAAGATCTGACAGCCAAAGACTGGCAAGCTGGAGTCCGTTGTTCGAGTCCGGGACACTGGCCTCCCCCGCCGCGACGCTCCGCTGGGCGACGCAGGACACTGTCACACGCGGCCTCACAGAGAAGAGGAACACTGGGACCCCACATCCAAGGTATCACCATCCGATTTAAGACTTCGTTCTCAATAATTAAACGATGCGCGTCTCCAGTCAACTGGGCGAGATGGCGACACGAGATACACATTGCCAGGCGTAATCAGACGCCGCCGCTTACGCAGCAGAAGGCTTCGCAAACGACACAGCTGCCGCTCTCCCAGCCAGAACAATCCAGTAAGAAAACCGTTGTACAAATCTTTCAATAAAAGTTATCTTATGTAAAAATGCTGTTTCATTCTACCTCATACCCGAGCCAAGGAAGAACCCACCCTGCCCACATGTTGTTAAGAGAGAAAAAGTAATTTATTTAGTGTTTTTCACCCTGACATAAAGCTTTACAAACAAATGCCCTTTGCAGTAATGCTCATCTTGAGAATTGACTAGCATCAAAAGAGGTTAACCAGTTACACTACAGTGGTCTACTGCTAGAGGATTCCAAATTGTAGCGTGTAACATGGCGGAGTGTAACGTAACTACATCGATGCGTGAGAAACAGCGTGCTGTAATCGAGTTTCCAAATCGAAGAGTTCACCTACCCACGCAGCAGTCTCTCCTTCAGCACGACAATGCCAGACCACACAAGAGTGCTGCGACGTCCACAAAATCCCGGCGCCTGCGATCGCTGTCGTCGATCATCCTCCATACTGTTCCGACTTGGCCCAATCCGATTTTCGTCTTTTTACAAAATATGAGGAACACTTTCAAGGGCTTCACTTAGAAAATGAGAAAGCAGTGCAAGCAGAGGTGAGGTTGTGGCTTCGTCAGCGAAGACAAGCATTCTACAGTGACGGTATCAACAAAATGATCTCTCGTTGGGAGACATTTGTACGCCGCCAGGGTGGCTACGTTGAAAAATAAACATGAAGACATGAAGAAAAAATATGTATCATGGTGATAGTGCTTATTTTATTAAAAAATCTGTAAGAATTTTCACCTAAAACATTCGGAGGCATTACGTCTCAGCGAGTTCACGTAGTACAGAGGAGATTATTCCTTGATGTCTTGCCGGCCGGTGTGGCCGTGCGGTTAAAGGCGCTTCAGTCTGGAACCGCGTGACCGCTACGGTCGCAGGTTCGAATCCTGCCTCGGGCATGGATGTGTGTGATGTCCTTAGGTTAGTTAGGTTTAATTAGTTCTAAGTTCTAGGCGACTGATGACCTCAGAAGTTAAGTCGCATAGTGCTCAGAGCCATTTGAACCATTTGAACCTTGATGTCTTATCACAGATCCCATCATCCCACCCCTTCTTCTTTCCGGCGTTTTCCGTATACTCATTCCTTGCTGATTCTGCGGAGAACCTTGAGCCGTGGTAAAATTTGCTGTTTGAAGAGCGCGCTGCAGCGCGTGGTGTAAAGCAGTCGCCCTCCGTTTCTGGCGGTGGCGCCGCTGTGGTAGTCGCATCTTTGGTGTCTCCCTCTGGTGGGAAACGGGAAGAGTTGCCTGTTCACGTGCTTTTAAGGAGCAGTCGGTCAGTCTGTCAGACGATGGGGAGTGAGTCTGAGTCTAGTAAGTTGGTCAGCCGGCTCAGTGTCGGGCAGACAGCGTCTGTCTGTCTGTCGGTCTGCCGTTCGTTAAAGTGGTCGGTCTGAGTGAGGAAAGGTCAGTCTCGCATCTCCAGTTGCTGGTCGGTCTCTAGTTTGCATTTGTGCGGCAGTCAGTGTCTGTTTGTCGTCCGGAGTGCTAGTATGTGTTAGGCCGCCAGTCTGCTCGAGTTTGTTTAGGCAATGGGCATTCGCGGTTTGATAGATCGGTTGGTCGGTCGCGCAATGGGACACAAGATGACTTGTCCGTCTTGAGCGTCAGCGCATGTGAGGTCGCCAGGGCAGTCCAATGGGCCGCGCCATACAGCGAGGGGTAGTGACTTCGCGGCCGACACGAGAGCAACAGGAGTCAATCCACGACATCGGTCTGGCCGGTGGGAGCTGCGACGCCGCGAGACGGGAGATCGGCGCGCCTTCCTGCGTCCGTTGAAGCGGCTGGCAGCGGACGGTTCGGCAGAGCGTTTTGGGGGGCTGCTGCGCCAGGTCTTCTCGAGAAATCGAAGTTTATTAGCAGTTTGGTGATGTGTTGCTTCATTTAATTGTTAAATTCTACTTGCGTTTTTGGTCAGTCTCTCGTCCCCAGCTTCTCGTCTGTATCCCGTCAGCATTTGTTAGGCAGTTAGTGTCCGTCTGTCACTGTCATGTTTGTCGGATTCGGTGTTAACGAATTTATAGAATTAAGGTAAGGACCGAATTGCTGAAATATGTTTTTATCTTGCCTGTCATCTTGCGAGGCGGTATATGTGTAACGTAGAGCACGTTGTACACTTTATCTAAGTCTGAACTTCATGAGTTTTATTTAAACAGTAATTTTTATGAAGTTACCACCCTTCCACCGTAACTGCCCTTTTAAAAACAAATTGCGCTTTTGGTGGAAAACAAGTTCTTGGTGTGAGTGTTTGTACCATTTCCATCCCTCTTACGGGGTGCATAGTTAATGTGTTTGTGTGAGTTGTTAAAAATTTTAGTTTAAAGTAATCTTTTGTGTTGCAGATTTGCACCAGTGTAGTTTTTCAGAGGTCGTTGTAAGCGGTCGTGACTAAGGCCGTGTAGAAACACAAAAAAAAAAAAAAAATATTCTGCCTCTGAATAATTGTAACTTGATATTTCGAGGATGTTTTTCTGCTTATAATTTTAAAACTGTTTTGTAAAAACTTTAGGAATAAAATTCACATTTGTTAAATTGTAGCTTGATATTTCGAAGGTCCTTTTCTGCTTATAGATTTTAAATCTGTTTTTGAAAAGGCTTTTATGAATAAAATTTCCATTGGTTGAAATTTAATTTGTTTCCATCAGTTATTCCTTGGCAACTACTTCCACGCTGACATAGTGTGTTAATGTTCTTGATGAATCGCTGGTAAATAAATTCTTTAAGAAAAGATTTTGAAAAGTAATGAACCGCAAAGTTTCACGGTTCACCTGAGAATTCTTTACCTTATCAGTCAACCTAATTTTTAGGATGTGTCTGTAGCACCACATCCCACCCTCTTCGTTTTTCTTCTTTTCCGGTTTTTCCATTGTCCATTCGTTAATACCCTACAATACGCGGCTACGAACAAACATTCTCAGAAATTTCTTCCTCAGATTAAGGGCTATGTTTGATTGCAAGTGTGCAGTCCTAAAGCATCGATTGCTCACCGTCTAGCGCAGAGCCACGAAACGGCATCGAGAAGGCGCTGACCAGCGCGCCAATGGAAAGAGCGGACAGCGCCACACCTCGACGAAGACTCAGTTCAGCGCCCCCTGTCAACGCTGACTTAACCAGCCACCCATCGCTGGTCGGACCCCAGTTCGGTCGCAGACTTCGAGAGCGTCAGTACCGAGTAATAGGAAGCCGTTTCTCAGCCTGCGTTCTGCAAGTAATAATAGTCGATATATGTAATTGCACGTAGTAGGCACAAGAAGTTTCTTTTCTTTTTGGAAATAAAGAGTTCAGCTAATGTTAAAGTGTTATGTACAGATCATTTTGGATTCCTGTTACCAGCTATCGCAACTTCTCTTCTTCCTCGCCCGTGTTCGGTGCTGACTCCCACAGTAGCCGACACCACAGCAGGGGATATCCTCTTCCCTTTGTAAATTTGCTTTCTATTTTAATGCTATTCTGTCTGTTATAATTATGCGGGAGTTGACCGTCTGGTTTTCGCGTTTAATTTGATTGGAAAACCGTTGAGATTGAACTTAACATATACGAGTACATGGATGGACATGAGAAATGAAAGGTTACAATAAATTTTTCATCTGTGATTATTACTTTACGTATGAAATATTCTGTTGCAGATTAATAAAAGTGAATTCCTTTGAATATTCCAAAATAATGCGATTCTGTCTGTTATAATTATGCGGGAGTTGACCGTTTGCTTTTTGCGTTTAATTTGATTGGAAAACCGTTGAGATTGAACTTAACATATACATGGATGGACAAGAGAAATGAAAGGTTGCAATAAATTTTTCATCTGTGATTATTACTTTACGTATGAAATATTCTGTTGCAGATTAATAAAAGTGAACTCCTTTGAATATTCCAAAATAATTATTCAAATTTTACTTTTATTCAAGCACTAAAGCTGTTTGTGCAAGAATGAAAATATTATTGTGTGGTGTCACCGCCAGACACCACACTTGCTAGGTGGCAGCTTTAAATCGGCCGCGGTCCATTAGTACATGTCGGACCCGCGTGTCGCCACTGTCAGTGATCGCAGACCGAGCGCCACCACACGGCAGGTCTCGAGATATGGACTAGCACTCGCCCCAGTTGTACGGAAGACTTTGCTAGCGACTACACTTACGAAGCCTCGCTCCTTTGCGAGCAGATAGTTAGAATAGCCTTCAGCTAAGTCCATGGCTACGACCTAGCAAGGCGCCATTAGCCTTACATAGCAATTGATACTTATCGTATAAAGCATGTCTCATCAAGAACGATGTATACAACAAGGATGGATTAAAGTTAAGTATTCCAAAAGCTACGTACTTTTCTTTATAGCATTAATTACGTATACTGTTTCAGACCTAACGCCATCCTTCGTGTGTTTATAGCGTGCATTGCGGTCCTCTCAAATCACACTGTGTCGGCACTTCTGTCGACACATCATATGGCGACGAGGCTAAAGAAATAAAGTCTTCTTTCTATTTGACTAATTTACTTGTGTCCTGGCTTCGCCACAATCTCCAGATGTACTGTCCGAATTTTATCGCTTGCAGAATCAGCAGATGCAGGCGTTATTGGATGCCTTTGGACAGCTCGTCCAGGGTCAACGTGCAATGCAAACCGATGCGGCAGCCGCCGCTTCACCGCTACCGCAGCCACAACATGCTGTTGCACCCCCGTTCCGGCCATTTGACCCAGCTAAGGAAACATGGACGGAGTGGTCACGCTAATTTGGATTCCATCTCGCCGCCTACAGAATTCAAGGTAACGAGCGGCAGCCTCACTTATTGTTGTGTGTAGGGGTGCAAACGTACCGTGTGATAGTGAAATTATTTCCCCGACGCGACGTAGCAACTCTGCCCTACGAAGAAATTTTGTCTGCTTTAGATGCCTATTTCAAGGAAACAGTTAATGTAGTTGCAAAGAGGTATACTTTCTTTCGTACGAAACGTACGGCCGGTCAAACTAAGCGGGAGTGGGTTGCAACTTTGCAAGGCCTTACAAGGGATTGTGCTTTTGAGTGTGAATGTGGACTCCCTTATTCAGATACTATGGTCTGTGATGCAATTGCACAGAACGTTTCTGATGCTCGTATACGGGAGCAAATTTTGAAACTAGTCAATCCCTCCCTTCAACAAGTGATAGACATATTGGATAGGCAAGACACACTTGACTTTGCTCAGGAATCATTTGCAATTTCGCCAGCTGTGTGTCACATTAACCGGCCCGCCGGGCGAGCTGCACGGAACGATAAACAGCCCTCGCGCTCGTCCGCGCAGCTGCCGCCTAGCTCTCCACGTGTGCCGCGCAAGCATACAAATGCAGTGAAATCATGCCCGCGGTGTGCAACTAGACATTCGCATGACAATTGCCCATCACGCCAAGCTATTTGTTTTTACTGTAATAAGAAAGGACATGTTCAAAGTGTTTGCCAGAAAAAGCTCAGATCAGACACTCTTAATCATTCCAGGCCCTTTGCTTCGCGCTGGAATCGAACCAAGGACACTCAGGCTCGTGGACCTTCGCCTGTGGACATTCATGTAGTTAATTCCACTCCGTCCAGTGCCACTTTCTCTCACAGTGACTGTGTTCGTCCAACAAAAAGTGTGCGTCGACGTCGCCGGAAATCACGTCCATTAGCAAGTGATGCTGTACCGGTATCAGTTCAAATTGCACGAGACAGTCGCTCTTGTCGTCAGCAGGACAATAAACTTTTTGTAGACTTGGATATTAATGGTAACGTGATCCCGTTCCAGCTCGATACCGGAGCTGCGGTTTCTCTGATCACTAAAGACACGTACAACCAACTGGGCACTCCTCCTGTCTCTCTACGGGCGCATACACCGCATGTTGCCGTGCACCCTGGACTAGGTTTTCAGGCGTTTCCTAGCTCCCCTCGGACCGAATGGCCGGGTACGGGTGGCACAGCCTCGCCTGTTGTTAGGCTCCCCACCTCATCGCATACGTCAACATCGGGTCCTCCCCACGGCGGGCGGAAGCCTTATAACACGACCGTTCGCCGATTTGCGGGGGGAGGAATGTGGTGTCACCGCCAGACACCACACTTGCTAGGTGGTAGCTTTAAATCGGCCGCGGTCCATTAGTACATGTCGGACCCGCGTGTCGCCACTGTCAGTGATCGCAGACCGAGCGCCACCACACGGCAGGTCTCGAGATACGGACTAGCACTCGCCCCAGTTGTACGGACGACTTTGCTAGCGACTACACTGACGAAGCCTCGCTCCTTTGCCTAGCAGATAGTTAGAATAGCCTTCAGCTAAGTTCATGGCTACGACCTAGCAAGGCGCCATTAGCCTTACATAGCAACTGATACTTATTGTATAAAGCATGTCTCACCAAGAACGATGTATACAACAAGGATGAATTAAAGTTAAGTATTCCTAAAGCTACGTTCTTTTCTTTATAGCATTCATTACGTATACTGTTTCAGACCTCACGCCATCCTTCGTGTGTTTATAGCGTGCATTGCGGTCCCCTCAAATCACACTGTGTCGGCACTTCTGTCGACACATCATATTGTCCATCGAACTTAGCAAACATTTTCACGTTGCAGTGGACTTTTGTTTAACTGGATATACGCCGACTAACTTTGAAGCATAAGACTGTCTTTACTATATGAAAATGTTTTCTTTTTTTATATTGCTACGCTCTCCTGAAAAATTATCCACTTTTAAATACACTTTACGATATGTTCAGAATTTATCACTTTTTGAATGAAAATTTACAAAAGCTGTAGCTTGTATCCACCTGTGAATGCACAAGATAAAAAACTATCTTCTTTTATTCTGCGTCTGGAATGCTGTGAAAAGAAACACGTTATTATTTTCGTTGACCTCTACCTGCACCCTTTTTAGGAAGTGGTCGTTATTGCGATCGTATATTTAAATCTGCCGCTGCTGCAGACTGCTCGCTCGTGGCGCAGCTCCGCACCGCCAGCGATATCCGATAAAATGCTGAACTTTCTTAAATAAAATGGGTAATGTCCGGTGCGAACTTTGCAGTAATTTTTACTAGATAAATACATTTTAACAGCAACAGTTAAAATCTTTACACATATTTTACAAATCCCAGCTACAAATGGCGTCCATCATCGACTTGTGACAAATGAAGACTACGTAAGAGCCTAATGCTACGTCACGGGTTCCTCTCCCATTCAGTCCGTGCAGAAGACAAGCGATTCTATTACAATATATTGCCTATTTATATCTTAACTAATTCTTCTACAGTCTTTGTCATTTCTCATTACATATAGTTCCTTCTGTGGTGGTTTGCACATCCTGAGCCACAGATAGTATTTCACACTCTTTGATTAATCATTTAAAATAGCAAAATTCGTAATTATACATTTCCTCACAAAATTTTCCTTTTGAAATTCAATTAACAGAAATACATATAAATTATTTGTTACAGTGAGGGTTATACATAGAAATGTTCCGTTAACTTTCACTTCGGATGCGTGCTGCCAGAGAACGTTACATTATGTCTTGTTACTTCCGTTATGCGTTATTTTGTTTCGACCATGGTAGCATTCCTTAAATTCTTACGCGCCATGGTTACCAGTTTTCATGTTAAGTTTATGCTTAATCTTCTTTCTGTTGTTCCTCAGTCCACATTCTCCAACCATTAGACTGTTCATATGTTCCACAAATCCTATAATTTATGTTTACTTTCACTGAGGATAGCAATGTTATTAGAAAGACTACATCCCTGTCTTACACCCATTGTAGTCCGAGCACTTCCTTCTTGGTCTTCCATTTTTGTCATCTGCTGTTGCTTCAAGTAAAAAATTTCGAACATATTGCATTATTTTACAGTGTTGCATGCTTTTTTCAGGACAAGGAATCCTATAAAAGGCTCTTCTTTCCGAGTCTTGCCTCCATTATCAGCCAAAACATCAGAATTGGTGCCTTTACCTGTTATTCAATCTGTATCTAGAGCAAGCAGTGAAGGAAACAAAACAAAAATTCGGAGTAGGTATTAAAATCCATGGAGAAGAAATAAAAACATTGAGGTTCGCCGATGACATTGTAATTCTTTCAGAGACAGCAAAGGACTTGGAAGATCAGTTGAACGTAATGGATAGTGTCTTGAAAGGAGGATATAAGATGAACATCAACAAAAGCATAACGACGATAATGGGATGTAGTCGAATTAAGTCGGGTGATGCTGAGGAAATTAGATTAGGAAATGAGACGCTTAAAGTTGTAAAGGAGTTTTGCTATTTGGGGAGCAAAATAACTGATGATGGTCGAAGTAGAGAGGATACAAAATGTAGACTGGCTATGGCAAGGAAAGCGTTTCTGAAGAAGAGGAATTTGTTAACATCGAGTATAGATTTAAGTGTCAGGAAGTCGTTTCTGAAAGTATTTGTATGGAGTGTAGCCATGGATAGAAGTGAAACATGGACGATCAATAGTTTGGACAGAAGAGAATAGAAGCTTTAGAAATGTGGTGCTACAGAATAATGCTGAAAATTAGATGGGTAGATCACATAACTAATGAGGAGGTATTGAATAGGACTGGGAAGAAGAGAAGTTTGTGGCACAACTCGACTAGAAGAAGAGATCAGTTGGTAGGACATGTTCTGAGGCATCAAGGGATCACAAATTTAGCATTGGAGGGCAGCGTGGAGGGTAAAAATCGTAGAGGGAGACCGAGAGATGAATACACTAAGCAGATTCAGAAGGATGTAGGTTGCAGTAGATACTGGGTGATGAAGAAGCTTGCACAGGATAGAGTAGCACGGAGAGCTGCATCAAACCAGTCTCAGGACTGAAGACCACAACAACAACAACACCTTTCCTGAAGCCAAGCTGATTGTAATCTACCAGATTCTTAATCTTCCTGTCCATTCTTCTCCATATTCTTTTCAGCAACTTGTATGCAAGAGCTGTGAAGCTGCTTGTGAAATAATTCTCAGTTTTGTCAACTTTTTCTATCTTCGGAAGCGTGTTTTCCGAAATTCTGGTGGTATATCGCCAGTCTTATATATTCTACGGACTAACGTGAATAATCATTTTGCTGCTACTTCCCTTCTCCCTTCAGTGGTTTTAGAAATTTTGATGGAATGTTGTCATCCCTTCTGCCTTGCATTGTCCATCTCTCTGGAATCCCTACCAGACAGGACTGATAGAAGAGATAGAGAAGATCCAATGAAGGGCGGCACTTTTCGTCACGGGACCGTTTAGTCGGCACTAGAGCGTTACGGAGATGCTCAACAAACTCCATTCTAAGACTTTACAAGACATACGTTGTACATCACAGTGAGATTTACTTTCGGGGAGGCCCTGGACAGCATATTACTTCCCCCTACATACGTCTCGTGTAATGATCACGAGAAAATTCGAGAAATTAGAGCTTATCGATATTCATTCTTCCTATGCACTATCCGCGAATGGAACAGGTTGGAAGTTAGTGGTACAAAAAGTACCCTCTGTCACACACCATTCCGTGCTTGCGGAGTATGATGTAGATGTAAATGTAGGTTTGATCTTAACTCGTCCAAAGCTCTTTTAAATTCTCACTCTAATTGCTGGATCCCCTATCTCTTCACTATCGATTCCTGTTTCTTCTTTTACGACGTCATCAGGCAATCCCTCCTACTCCTAAAGGCCTTCAATGTACACTTTCCATCTATCCGCTCTCTTCTCTGCATTCTCTTAAACTTCAATCTAATCATCAATACTAAATTGTGGTCCAACTGTACAACTACCTGTGGGTAGGCAGTACAGTTGAGTATCTGAATTCAGAATCTCTGTCTCATCATGAAGCAATGGACATGGAATTTTTCTCATATCTCCAGGCCTTTTCCAACTGTAGCTCCTCCTATCGTGATTTTTGAACAGTCTGTTCGCTACGGCATGCTGAAATTTACCAGAACACTCAATTACTCCTCCTTCTCTCTTATTCCTGCTACCAAACTCGTATTCTGCGCGTGACTTTCTTCTGCTCGCTCCCCTACTACCGCCGCTATCCCACATGATTAATGATTATCATCTCCTATTTCATACTAAATTACCCGTTCAGTATCTTTATAAGCTTTCTGTATCTCTTCAGCTTCTTCTTCTGTCGTCGGCATGGCTTTGTTTTGCTGTCGATGCTAATTAGAACAACATTGTCACTGAACTGTTCGCACGTAACTCACTCACTGCCATACCTTCCTATTCATAACCAATCATACTCCCATTATCCACTTTTACTTCCTACTCATAACCAATCATACTCCCGTTATACACTTCTACTATGCTGTTAGTATTACCCGACTTCATCTCACTTCATTAACCTCTCACTATATCTATACTGAGCCTTCGCGTTTCCTTTCTTAGATTTTCTTGCTTCCCTATCACGTTGAAACTTCTAGCATACCACACTCCGACTCGACCTGTGTTGGTCTTCTTATAATGATAGCTACTCCTTGGCAATTCCTTGCTACAGTTTCAAATGGAACACTAATCCGAAATTATTAGCCAGTGGAGGCAGGTTTTCAGTTGTAGTCCACATGTCATGATACACGTTGTGTGTCTTTAGAGTAGTTTCCATTGCCGTCTGCATCCACATGCCTTTGATTACGACTGATTCTTCGCCTTTTAGCGGCAGTTTCGCGTTCCAAGTACAAGAGGCAAGAGGCTGCCGACATTATCGATGTTTTTACGTCGACAGGCTGATGGTGTGTGCCGTGCAGTGATGGTTGAAACGTCGTATCTTTTAACACGTGGACTTCAGTCACATATCCAGAGGCCTGCTGCTGTAAGACGGTAAGGGAAATGCAGTTTGTGTTCGGAGGTCGGCCTAGCGACGAGACGGCCATTGGACTCAGGGAGCCAGCAGCCAGGGGGTTCCCCCCAGCACACAGATCGATCCCCTCGCTGTGGGCGATGCTGGTCGATAGTAGCGGGAAGGGACGGCGCGACGTGGGTCGGGACGGGACGAGAAGGAACGTGCTCCCAAATTTATTAGCGGCAGACCCTGAAGGGGCCACAGGAATCCGCCAAGGGGCAGACTGGCCGTGCGTCCAGACGCAGGGCGTCAAACTTCACGGCAAACTCGTGGCGCTTTGTGCTTCGTGGAACGAGAGATAACGACAGTCACCTCCGCACGCACTAAGTGTCGTACCCGAGACTATTGATACTGTTACTTACACCGTCGAAGGACAAGGCGCGCACGCTCCAAAGACTCGACACTATGCAGTACAAGGCCTTCCGAACAGAGGCTGGAGCGTTCATATAAACTCCAACAAACGCGTTACTGACTGAAGCCAATGAACCGCCGTTAAAGAGGCGACGAATATTCCTCTGCAAGAAAATCCTCCACGTCTCCTTGACGAAAAAATTCGGCAGTTAACATTGTACTGCGTGTGCGGAAGATAATTGCTAAATAAACATCTTCCGTCCGTCGAGGCTGAATGTATGGAGATGAGGCATTTAGGGACAAGGTGTAGGAAAGTCCTCTTGTACCGCACTACAATAGGTCACACGAAACATCTCTAGTATGCAGATTGATGCCAGTACCAGTTTAACGTTTCATAAACGGGACTAGAGTAAACTAACACAGCGGCAGTGGAATTCCTGCCTCACTATCACGATGCGGGTGTGGTGTATACAGGTGGGCCCAAGTATAGTAAAGGCGCTGGTTGTGCCTGCTGGATATCCCGAAGCAAACGACAAGCTCGATCCACACTGCACTATTACGAAAGCCGCGCTCACTGCCGTTTCAGATGCCCGACTATTCACACACACGACCACAGCTGACATGATAGTCATCATCTCTGATATATGTATATTTTCGTCTTGTTTACTCGTCTTAGTATACAGCGAACGTGAAATTTGCATTATATCGTAATCTCTACGTAACTTCGTACTAATAGACAACATAAATTAATCTATACCCCAAATTTTCGAAACAAACTCTAGTACATACTTTCCAGCATTGAGATGCCTGCAGGGATACGACCCGAAAGACAATAAATTTTAAAAAAAGGCATAGACCACACACTCGCAGAGGCACCAAAAGGAGACAAAAAATGTGCGTGAAATCTTGTGGGACTTAACTGCTAAGGTCATCAGTCCCTACGCTTACACACTACTACACCTAAATTATCGTAAGGACAACCAAACACACCCATGCCCGAGGGAGGACTCGAACCTCCGCCGGGACCAGCCGCACAGTGCGTGACTGCAGCGCCCTAGACCACTCGACTAACCCCGCGCGGCCAAAAAGAAGACAGTCGCACTTCGTAGAGTTATGTCAGCATCAAGCGCCATGTCTGTCTTTACAGTATGATAGTTAAAATTGAAGGTGTAGAAAACGTGGAGCCCTGTGAATGTTCGAAGCCTAGTTATAAACATGCTCACTTGACCGCGATAGGGTCGAATGCGGAAAAAGATCGTCGTGTGTACATGTCATCACTGTGAAACGCTGAATGTCCTCACTTCATGGCCATATGGGACACTACCGTCACAACAAGAAAACATGGAATGCCGGTCAGGGCAACGAATAGCATAGAAAATGTCTCTTATTGCCTCTGAGATCATACGTGAATAGGTAAGTGGCATGAAGTCACACCCACTACGTTTACTCTGGCTCCCAAGACCGGATTTCGTAAACCAATTACCCAATACCGCTTCTGTTTGGTCAAGCTGTAACATCACAAACTGGTTCAAACGACTCTAGGCATTATGGGACTTAACATCTGAGGTCATCAGTCCCCTAGACTTGTTGTTGTTGAGGTCTTCAGTCCAGAGACTGGTATGATGCAGCTCTCCATGCTACTCTACCCTGTGCAAGCTTCTTCACCTCCCAGTACCTACTGCAACCTACATTCCTCTGAATCTGCTTAGTGTATTCATCTCTTGGTCTCCCTCTACGATTTTTACCCTCGACACTGCCCGGCAATACTAAATTGGTGATCTCTTGATGCCTCATAATGTGTCCTACCAACCGATCCCTTCTTCAAGTTAAGTTGTACCACAAACTCCTCTTCTTCCCAATTCTATTCAATACCTCCTCATTAGTTATGTGATCTACCCATCTAATCTTCAGCATTCTTCTGTAGCACCACATTTCCAAAGCTTCTATTGTCTTCTTGTCCAAACTATTTATCGTCCACGTTTCACTTCCATACATTGCTACACTCCATACAAATACTTTCAGAAACGACTTCCTGACACTTAAATCTATACTCGATGTTAACAAATTTCTCTTCTTCAGAAACACTTTCCTTGCCATTGCCAGTCTACATTTTATGTCCTCTCTACTTCGAATGCGGAAAAAGATCGTCGTGTGTACATGTCATCACTGTGAAACGCTGAATGTCCTCACTTCATGGCCATATGGGACACTACCGTCACAACAAGAAAACATGGAATGCCGGTCAGGGCAACGAATAGCATAGAAAATGTCTCTTATTGCCTCTGAGATCAGTTATTTTCATCCCCAAACAGCAAAATTCCTTTACTACTTTGAGTGTCTCATTTCCTAATCCAATTCCCTCAGTATCACCCGATTTAATTCTACTACATTCCATTATCCTCGTTCTGCTTTGGTTGATGTTCATCTTATTTCTTTCTTTCAAGATACTGTCCATTCCATTTAACTGCTCTTCCAAGTCCTTTGCTGTCTCTGACTGAATTACGATGTCATCGGCGAACCTCAAAGTTTTTATTTCTTCTCCATGGATTTTAATACCTACTCCGAACTTTTCTTTTGTTTTCTTTACTGCTTCCTCAATATGCAGATTGAATAACATCGGGGATAGGTTACAACCCTGTCTCACTCCCTTCCCAACCACTGTTTCCCTTTCATGTCGCTCGACTGTTATAACTGCGATCTGACTTCTGTACAAATTGTAAATAGCATTTCGCTCCCTGTATTTTACCCCTTCCTCCTTCAGAATTTGAAAGAGAGTAATCCAGTCAACATTGTCAAAAACTTTCTCTGTCTGCAAATGCTAGAAACGTAGGTTTGCCTTTCCTTAGTCTTTCTCCTAAGATAAGTCGTAGGGTCAGTATTGCCTCGCGTGTTCCAATATTTCTACGGAATCCAAACTGATCTTCCCCGTGGTCGGCTTCTACCAGTTTTTCCATTCGTCTGTAAAGAATTCTCGTTAGTGTTTTGCAGCTGTGACTTATTAAACCGATAGTTCGGTAATTTTCACATCTGTCAACATTTGATTTCTTTGTGATTGAATTACTATATCCTTCCTGAAGTCTGAGGGTATTTCGCCTGTCTCATACATTTCGCTCACCAGATGGTAGAGTTTTGTCAGGATTGGGTCTCCCAAGGCTGTCAGTAGTTCTAATGGAATGTTGTCTACTCCCGGGGCCTTGTTTTGTCTCAGGTCTTTCAGTGCTCCCCTAGACTTAGAAGTACTTAAACATAACTTAACCTAAGGACATCACACACATCCATGTCCGAGGCAGGATTCGAACCTGCGACCGTAGCAGCAGTGCGGTTCCCGACTGGAGCGCCTAGAACCGCTCGGCCACAGCGTGTAACATCACAATGGGGGTAGTTACATGGTTAAAAAAATTAGTGATGCAACTAATTAATCTCAGCCCGAACAACCGCATACCTGTAGAAGCAAAATGGGCCCACATATTTCTTTTTCATTGTTTTGTGCATGTCCTGTGTCCTGATTTCCATTTTCACCCTTCCTGAAAGTGTGTGGTCAAGTGTGAATGATCTGAATGCAGTAGCAGACTAACCAGAGAAGTGGTGGGATTGTTAATCTTCTACCAATCTAAACAGTGTCGGTGGAAGGCAGAAAGCAGGAACAGGAGGGCTTGGCCAAAGATAAGTAAACGTTTTCCTACCAGAGGTTGGTCATGGGCCTCCCCATGGTTCGGGGAGAGCTCCGCGCGAGAGTTATAGGTGGAGTTGTTCTGAAGTCAGGTGAGCGACCAGACGTTCACTCAGAACGTCTGTGTCGAACAAGGGACAACATGTATTTCAATCTGTTAATAATAATTTGTTAATTTCAACAATTTCTTTTCCTAGCTATTTCTGAATTATCATTCAGATTCTGGTTACAATTTTTGGTTCAGTTAATCAGTGTCATAATAGTGTGATTTCCGTTAGGCGCGACCACGCGGTCTACAGATTCAAAGCGCAGAAAAAACCTTAAAAGTTACTGTCTGCCCTATTACACTCCTGGAAATTGAAATAAGAACACCGTGAATTCATTGTCCCAGGAAGGGGAAACTTTATTGACACATTCCTGGGGTCAGATACATCACATGATCACACTGACAGAACCACAGGCACATAGACACAGGCAACAGAGCATGCACAATGTCGGCACTAGTACAGTGTATATCCACCTTTCGCAGCAATGCAGGCTGCTATTCTCCCATGGAGACGATCGTAGAGATGCTGGATGTAGTCCTGTGGAACGGCTTGCCATGCCATTTCCACCTGGCGCCTCAGTTGGACCAGCGTTCGTGCTGGACGTGCAGACCGCGTGAGACGACGCTTCATCCAGTCCCAAACATGCTCAATGGGGGACAGATCCGGAGATCTTGCTGGCCAGGGTAGTTGACTTACACCTTCTAGAGCACGTTGGGTGGCACGGGATACATGCGGACGTGCATTGTCCTGTTGGAACAGCAAGTTCCCTTGCCGGTCTAGGAATGGTAGAACGATGGGTTCGATGGCTGTTTGGATGTACCGTGCACTATTCAGTGTCCCCTCGACGATCACCAGTGGTGTACGGCCAGTGTAGGAGATCGCTCCCCACACCATGATGCCGGGTGTTGGCCCTGTGTGCCTCGGTCGTATGCAGTCCTGATTGTGGCGCTCACCTGCACGGCGCCAAACACGCATACGACCATCATTGGCACCAAGGCAGAAGCGACTCTCATCGCTGAAGACGACACGTCTCCATTCGTCCCTCCATTCACGCCTGTCGCGACACCACTGGAGGCGGGCTGCACGATGTTGGGGCGTGAGCGGAAGACGGCCTAACGGTGTGCGGGATCGTAGCCCAGCTTCATGGAGACGGTTGCGAATGGTCCTCGCCGATACCCCAGGAGCAACAGTGTCCCTAATTTGCTGGGAAGTGGCGGTGCGGTCCCCTACGGCACTGCGTAGGATCCTACGGTCTTGGCGTGCATCCGTGCGTCGCTGCGGTCCGGTGCCAGGTCGACGGGCACGTGCACCTTCCGCCGACCACTGGCGACAACATCGATGTACTGTGGAGACCTCACGCCCCACGTGTTGAGCAATTCGGCGGTACGTCCACCCGGCCTCCCGCATGCCCACTATACGCCCTCGCTCAAAGTCCGTCAACTGCACATACGGTTCACGTCCACGCTGTCGCGGCATGCTACCAGTGTTAAAGACTGCGATGGAGCTCCGTATGCCACGGCAAACTGGCTGACACTGACGGCGGCGGTGCACAAATGCTGCGCAGCTAGCGCCATTCGACGGCCAACACCGCGGTTCCTGGTGTGTCCGCTGTGCCGTGCGTGTGATCATTGCTTGTACAGCCCTCTCGCAGTGTCCGGAGCAAGTATGGTGGGTCTGACACACCGGTGTCAATGTGTTCTTTTTTCCATTTCCAGGAGTGTATTTTATTTGTGCTGGACATTTTAAATTATTAATAAAACAACACCGAGCGTATATTCGGCAAGATGAATCGATTTGATTCCAAGCACGTCACGCAAAGATAGGAAGCCACCAAAATCCTGGTCGAGGTGCATACAATTCTTCCCACTAATAAATGCGGTCGACGTTTTGTTTGCCGTGTGAATTAGTGCATGTGAATGTCTGTGTTGTAAACTTGAACAGTGACCATGTGCTCCCCAGATTCTCCCACCCCACAGGCCTCTTCAGACTAAGGCCGTGTGGCTTGTTATTCTTGTATGACAAAGCCATACGATAGTTGTAAGTAGGCTGTTTATGTTTTCTTTATGTAAGTAGGCTGTTTAGGTTCTTATGTAAGTAGCCTGTTTAGGTTTTTTTATTGGTAACGCCACCTCTGTATGAAAATCACTGGCTGTGCTGTGTGCAGTCTGTGGCTGCTTTGCATTGTTGTAATACTCGCCATTGTAGTGTTAGGCAGCTGGCTGTGAACAGCGCGTAGCGTTGCGCAGTTGGAGGTGAGCCGCCAGCAGTGGTGGATGTGGGGAGAGAGATGGCGGAGTTTTGAAATTTGTCATGAACTGCTATATTTGTATATGATGATATCAAGGTAAATACATTGTTTGTTCTCTATTAATATCTTTCATTTGCTAACTATCCCTATCAGTAGTTAGTGCCTTCCATAGTTTGAATCTTTTATTTAGCTGGCAGTAGTGGCGCTCGCTGTATTGCAGTAGCTTGAGCAGCGAAGATTTTTGTGAGGTAAGTGATTTGTGAAAGGTATAGTTTAATGTTAGTCAGGGCCATTCTTTTGTAGGGAATTTTGAAAGACAGATTGCGTTGCGCTAACAAAATATTGTGTGTCAGTTTAAGCACAGTCATGTATAAATTGTTCAAAGGGGACGTTTCATAGTGTATAAATGTACCAGGAATGTTTTGTCGATATATTAAATACAAAAAAAATTACTGTTAACATGCGAAATATTAGTCAAAATAAATATTTTATCATTTGAAGCCATTTCCGTGATCGTTAATTTATTTTCAATACATCTCAAAATAGTGTCACATTTGTAGTACTGATGATTATGCTCCTAAAAAATTCAAAGTGCTTGGCTCAAGTTTAGCTAACAGCACGTGGATTTCTCTGACTGCCCCGTAGAATACCATAGCGTTATCCGTTGCGACCTTAATAAATTCAGTCAGTGAATGAAGCGTGTATTGCAGCTGCTGGTGGTCATTTTGAACAACAGTTGCCTCGTTACTGGTTAGAACCCAGACAACTCGTGTATGCACTTGTGTTATTCTTTCGTTTGTGCTGCCACAGGCATTACATGAGTGTCCGTGCTGGACCTTTTCAAAATACGGTATGTCGTAAACGCGTCGCTCCAGAATGCTGCAACAAACTCCACTGACATTCATGTTTAAGCTACTTTTACTTTGTTACTGTCAGTAGGTATTGTTCCATTTAAATAACTGTATGCCAGCACAAAGATAAACACTTTTTAAGTGTTATTACAATCTGTTGATTGTCTAACAATATGAACCTCTGACTACCAATTCTGCGAAAGGAGTGGCCGAGCGGTTAAAGGCGCTACAGTCTGGAACCGCACGACCGCTACGGTCGCAGGTTTGAATCCTGCCTCGGGCATGGATGTGTGTGATGTCCTTAGGTTAGTTAGGTTTAAGTAGTTCTAAGTTCTAGTGGACTTATGACCACAGCAGTTGAGTCCCATAGCGCTCAGAGCCATATTCTGCGAAACCCACATATCAATACCACGTTTCATTTCCGCAATATTTGCAGTGCATGTTGTAGGAGATTCACCCTGTATGTCGGTGTCACTCCTACGGGTCGTTAGTCGCATTTTCCCTGGTGTTTGAACAGGTATTTGCAATATCCTTCTCCCACTGCATTAGACTCAGCCCAAAAAAATTTTGCTCGTCACGATTTTCTGCGACGTCCATTATCAACAAAACGCGTCGGTTTGTTTCCCGTTTCAGACAAAATGAATGTAAATCGGAATTTTACATGCCCGTTCGTTAGAGCGGTCTCATATTAGTCTAGTGCGATATTTGCTTCATCGACATACAGCGACAGGGACAGTAAAACAGAGGAATAGCCAGTACCCGAGCAGCGCTGTCGCACGGCGGTAGCAGCCACTGAGGGGCAGACCGGGTCTGTCACTGCTGCGTGTTCTACCGTCCCTGTCGATGTGGGGCCTATATCGATAAAACAAATATAGCGTTGAGCACGGACACTCGTGCAATGCCTGTGGCAGCACAAACGAAGGAATAACACAAGTGCATACACGAGTTATCTGGGTTCTAACCAGTAACGAGGCAACTGTTGTACAAAATGACCACCGGCAGTTGCAATACACGCTTCCAGTTCAGTATGGAAAGATTGTCACACACGTGATTGCATTTCAGCGGAGATGTCCGAGCAGGCTGCAGTAATACGTCGTTGCACATCATTGGGAGCAGTTGGTATGTCCTTCTAGGCAGCGTCTTTCAGTTTTCCCCACAGAAAAAAGTCTGCAGGCGTCGTGACTGGGCAGGTTCAGGTACAAGTCCACTGGGTTCAGTCCAACGACTCGGAAAGTATTCATGAAGACGTGCTGTAGTACACTACGGACTGACAGCTATTACGTTGGTACCACAGGTTCCTCCGAGTCTGCAGAGGAACGTCTTCTAGCAGCCCGGAAGGTGATCTGTTAGGAGGCTGTGGCCAAGCGGTTAAAGGCGCTACAGTCTGGAACCGCGTGGCCGCTACGGTCGCAGGTTCGAATCCTGCCTCGGGCATGGATGTGTGTGATGTCCTTAGGTTAGTTAGGTTTAAGTAGTTCTAAGTTCTAGGGGACCGATGACCTTAGAAGTTAAGTCCCACAGTGCTCAGAGCCATTTGAACCATTTGTTAGGAGGCTACCATACTTGTGGGTGTTCAGCGTTCCGTCCATGAGAAACGGACCTGTCTGCTGCTGGTTCACTATCCCACACCACACGTTTACACTTCATGGACGTTGACGTTCCCACTGACGAAGAAAACGAGGATTATCAACTGACCATGTTTCGGCGGCCTACCTGGCCATGTTGTTGTTGTGGTCTTCAGTCCTGAGACTGGTCAGATGCAGCTCTCCATGCTACTCTATCCTGTGCAAGCTTCTTCATCTCCCAGTACCTAATGCAGCCTACATCCTTCAGAATCTGCTTAGTGTATTCATCTCTCGGTCTCCCTCTACGATTTTTACCCTCCACGCTGCCCTCCAGTACTAAATTGGTCATCCCTTGATGCCTCAGAACATGTCCTACCAACCGATCCCTTCTTCTGGTCAAGCTGTACCACAAACTCCTCTTCTCCCCAATTCTGTTCAATACCTCCTCATTAGTTATGTGATCCACCCATCTAATCTTCAGCATTCTTCTGTAGCACCACATTTCGAAAGCTTCTATTGTCTTCTTGTCCAAACTATTTATCGTCCATGTTTCACTTCCATACATTGCTACACTCCATACAAATACTTTCAGAAACGACTTCCTGACACTTAAATCTATACTCGATGTTAACAAATTTCTCTTCTTCAGAAACGCTTTCCTTGCCATTGCCAATCTACATTTTATATCCTCTATACTTAGACCATCATCAGTTATTTTGCTCCCCAAATAGCAAAACTCCTTTACAACTTCAAGTGTCTCATTTCCTTATCTAATTCCCTCAGCATCGCCCGATTTAATTCGATACATTCCATTATCGTCGTTATGCTTTTGTTGATGTTCATCTTGTATCCTCCTTTCAAGACAATGTCCATTCCGTTCAACTGCTCTTCCAAGCCCCTTGCCGTCTCTGACAGAATTACAATGTCATCGGCGAACCTCTAAGTTTTTATTTCTTTTCCATGGATTTTAATACCTACTACGAACTTTTCTTTTGTTTCCTTTACTGCTTGCTCAATATACAGATTGAATAGCATTGGGGAGAGGCTACAACCCTGTCTTACTCCCTTCGCAACCACTGCTTCCCTTTCATACCCCTCGACTCTTATAACTGCCATCTGGTTTCTGTACAAATTGTAAATAGCCTTTCGCTCCCTGTATTTTACCGCTGCCACCTTCAGAATTTGAAAGAGAGTATTCCAGTCAACATTGTCAAAAGCTTTCTCTAAGTCTACAAATGCTAGAAACGTAGGTTTGCCTTTCCTTAATCTTTCTTCTGAGATAAGTCGTAGGGTCAGTATTGCCTCACGTGTTCCAACATTTCTACGAAATCCAAACTGATCTTCCCCGAGCTCGGCTTCTACCAGTTTTTCCATTCGTCTGTAAAGAAATCGCGTTAGTATTTTGCAGCTGTGACTTATTAAACTAATAGTTCGGCAATTTTCAAATCTGTCAACACCTGCTTTCCTTGGGATTGGAATTATTATATTCTTCTTGAAGTCTGAGGGAATTTCGCCTGTCTCATACATACCTAGCCATAACTGGTACAAATGGCTTCATAACTAAAGCAGATACATGATACGTTTTGAGTATCGCATCCCATGTACAGGAGTTAACACGATTCTCATAATCGTTTCGATGGGGCTCTTGATGAAGAGAGATAGGGATGGAAGTTATGTCGGTAGAAAATGCATAGGACACCTGCCTGACACATGTTACTCCCTCGTGCGATTGCACGGGAGCTATCGTGCGGATCAACAAGAAGAGCAGCAAAAACATTAATTTCTCCATCTTCTTTCGTCACTTGTTTCCTTCTGTTACGTTGCCTGTGTGTTATTCTACCACTTTCACGTGACCGGTTCAAGAGGTTGACAAATAACGGCCGACGTAGTTGACGTCTATTGGGATATCTTGCCGCATACACCATAGAAGACCGAGCTTCATTCTTCCTACTCTCTCAGTACAGCACGAGCCACTAACTGACTAGCAGGTCACAGTGCATTCAAGGAACGCACAAGCACGCAGAGTGAGTGGTACACACAACTGTCGGCGTAGTAAGTTTCCAAAAGACTCCTGCAACAAACACCACAGACCCTGTAATTTGCCTTATCTTTAGTTTGTTAATACCAATAGCCATTGTTCCTAATCATCATCATTTAAGACTGATTATGCCTTTCAGCGTTCAGTCTGGAGCATAGCCCCCTTATAAAATCCCTCCATGATCCCCTATTCAGTGCTAACATTGGTGCCTCTTCTGATGTTAAGCCTATTACTTCAAAATCATTCTTAACCGAATCCAGGTACCTTCTCCTTGGTCTGCCCCGACTCCTCCTACCCTCTACTGCTGAATCCATGAGTCTCTTGGGTAACCTTGCTTCTCCCATGCGTGTAACATGACCCCACCATCTAAGCCTGTTCGCCCTGACTGCTACATCTATAGAGTTCATTCCCAGTTTTTCTTTGATTTCCTCATTGTGGACTCCCTCCTGACATTGTTCCCATCTACTAGTACCTGCAGTCATCCTAGCTACTTTCATATCCGTAACCTCAACCTTGTTGATAAGGTAACCTGAATCCACCCAGCATTCGCTCCCATACAACAAAGTTGGTCGAAAGATTGAACGGTGCCAGATAACTTAGTCTTGGTACTGGCTTCCTTCTTGCAGAAGAGAGTAGATCGTAGCTGAGCGCTCACTACATTAGCTTTGCTACACCTCGCTTCCAGTTCTTTCACTATGTTGCCATCCTGTGAGAATATGCATCCTAAGTACTTGAAACCGTCTACCTGTACTAACTTTGTTCCTCCTATTTGGCACTCAATCCGTTTATATTTCTTTCCCACTGACATTACTTTCGTTTTGGAGATTGTTCCATTTTAAAAAAAGTGTATGTTTGCACTCAAGTATTAGTACAATCTGTTTACTGGCTAATAATTCGAGCCGTGACTACCAACCCATTCTGTGGACACCGCACATCAATAGCGCTTTCCATTTCCGCAATATTTGCCATGCAAGTTTTAGATGATTCACCTTATATATGTCTATAAATGTATATGTAAAATGTGTACACATTAATATAATCCTGTCTGTTATGTATCTATTAAAAGAGTGCTTCATCTTTGGACAAGAACATTTGTAAAATTTTAGATAAAATATTTGTTCTTTTAGATTACAAAGGACCCAGGTAGCATTCTTAACGAACAAAATCGTGAATTAAAAACATGAAATCCAAGCACCCCTGTCATTATATTTGCAAATAAATATGTCTTTCATAAGCTATGTGACGGCTGCAAAAATCCATCAATACAAAAAAAGATTTAATTTCTTCTGCTTTCTAATGTAAGATTGCCATATTTAAACACGGGTGAAGTGCTTGGTAATCAGCTAGCCTATTTCATCGCACCTGTACCTGGGACAAGCGTCTTTCGAACAGAAGAAATAATTCGTCGGTTTCCCCGACGACGCCTCCTAGCGTCTGTCGGCTGTTAAGTGCCTTGCCGACGCGCCAGCCTCAGATAACGACTCTCAAAGGCGACAAACATCCGCTGAAAACTCATTTGTCGGCGAGACTCGCGGCGCCGTTTAAGAAACTCGCCTCCTCCTTTCCCTTCCACCCACTCTTTCCTCCCTCTTCCGCACTCTTTCCTTCTCACTCCCGCCTCCCCTATCAGCCGCGGCAGCGGAGCACTTAATTGGCGGCCGCTTGTTTTATTTTGGCTCGTCGCTTTCGCTCCGTCGTCTAACCGCTTCGGCTCGTTAGGCAGAGCGCTGCCATACCGGCCGGTGCTAAGCTCCAGCCATCTGGCGGCTGTCGGCAGAAATCAGTCGTCGGGCGCGGCAGTGCCATCTGTTATCCGACAGCGCCCACTAATTTCCGCCGAGACAGCCATTTCCTGACTCGCTCTTGTTCCTTATCGGATACAGAAAGGAATGTTGCCAAACAGTTCTTCCCCTTCTACAAGTCTCCCTTTTTCATCCCACAACGGCTGCTCTCACCGACTTTTCCCGGCGTCTGTTATTTTCAGCTGACAAATTTGCTGACAGCACTTTCTTGTTTTCCTTGAACTTAAGAAACCTACCGTCTCTGACAAATAAAAAGTTATTTTAGAACTTCGTAAACACCGTATGACCTACAGTTTATTCCTATTTTTCCTTATTTTTTTATTTAACGTCTTACAAGGGGAGGCCGTCAATTGTGAAATTCAGATTCGATTCATACTGCGCATAATAAAAGCTCATGGCCAGAGGTGTAATGTGGCACAGCACCAAGATGCACTTTTCAGCCGTTGTCGAGAAAATCGACAGTTAGAAGAAACCATTGCGGTGAAATACTCTCGTACGATTAATAGTTTTCTACAGCTTCGTGGCGCAGCGGTAAGCGCTCGGGTTCGTAATCTGAAGGTCGCCGGAACGAATCTCGCGCTATGCAATTTTTTTTTATTATTAGTTTTTTGTAATTCAAATATATATATATATATATATATATATATATATATATATATATATATATATATATATATATATATTAATGAATTGCTTATGCATGTTGGTGAAGGCGGATCGCTCTCCAATTGTACCGCCTCCATTTTTCCGTTTGTTTAACAGGGTGTACCAAAGCTCTCCCGTCCGCACTGATTTTCGACGATGTTATAAGTTGCGCTAGGGACCGCATCTACCTTCTTTCGTAGCTAGCACGCAACTACGCTGTTATGCGGCGGCTCGTTTCGGCCCATTCAACATCTGTCCTTCAAGTGTAACGAGCCAGTAACGAAGTTTATATTTCATACCTGCCACAGCAAATTTGTGTTCGTGGGGTCTCATTCTAATTCGAACGTTTGACTTACGCTATACGTATTCGTTTCGGAATATCGTTTCTACGTCTTCCGTTAACTATACGTGGTTAACATTATGAAGACAATTAATAACATTTGTGAAATACAACTTTGTTTGCGGAAAACATAATGATGTTCGAAGTCGCCAGTTTTTCCTCGACAGACGACTTTCAACAACTTATTATATGCATAATTGTTGCAACTGATTGCCGGGAATTATATATATATATATATATATATATATATATATATATATATATATATATATATATATATATATATATATATATATATATATACATATGAATTACAAAAAACAAATGCTAAAAAAAAAATGTTGCATGGCGCGAGATTCGATCTGGCGACCTTACCGCTGCGCCACGACGCTGTAGGAAACTATTAATCGTAGAGATTATTTCACCGCAACGGTTTCTTTTAACTGTCGATTTTCACGACAACGGCTGAGAAATGCATCTTGGTGCTTTGCCACATTACACCTCTGGCCATGAGCTTTTATTATGCGCAGTATGAATCGAATCTGAATTTCACAATTGGCGGCCTCCCCTTGTTAGACACGAAGTCTAGATGACTTTTTAGAAGGCAGAACGTTTAAACGCTCCTCAATTTTGTTCTGCTCCTTAATATCTATTAGTTAGAACAGCAAGTGTAAAATAATGAACTTCGTAAATATTGGAGACAGAAACATGAACATCAAGAGATTCTCTCTTTTTCAGTAATTTTACATCCTTTTAAGTCATCAGCAGAGCAGAGAAGAAAAAAGTTAAACATGGTCAAATGTTGGTGTTCAAGAAGCTATGATCAGTACTTTTGTCAAATGGGACATAGAATTGGCCGGAGTGAGGACCAATATAAGATTTAATTACTTGAAATCAATCTCAATAATTAAGAGCAACTAAATTAGTTATTTGAGGGAAAATTATAGAATGAGCTATTGTCCGAATTTTCGTAGTCAAAAGATTAGTGGAAAATGGACATATGAGGTAACAAATTGATCAGCGTGAGGTCTAGTTTTGGAAAGAAAGGTTAACGGCTTGGAAATAATCAGCGTACTTCTGAAAAAATTAATCAGTGATTTGAGGGATAATTGAAATATTTCACGAGCAGCTGCTGTTAGCTATGTAAATGAAGTGTCAAAAAGACCTTCAGAAGCTCTACTATCTGTTTTGAGAGTAAAAATTTATTTCGGTAACAGGTAAAATGAATATCAAATCCCAGCATAAGTTGAAATGTCTCGGCTTTCTATTTAGCTATATACTCTTAATAATAGTAGAATACAGACAGAAATTTAAGTATGTTATATTTCATGCTTTATGAACACAACTAGAAAATAAAAAAATGACAAAAAACAGCCTAACGTTTTGTGAAATTAGATACATACTGCGTAAAAGCTTTGTGAGACGTTGTGGCCAAATTCAGCACTTAGGGCAAAGCCATCTTATTGATGCAAGTATTTATTATATTTCATTAATCCTCGCATAAAAGATTTGTGAGACGTTGTGGCGACATTCAGCACTTATCGCTAAGCCCTTTTACTGACGCAACTATTTATTATACCGGGTGATCAAACAGTCAGTATAAATTTGAAAACTTAATAAACCACCGAATAATGTAGACAGAGAGGTAAAAATTGACACACATGCTTGGAATGGCATGGGGTTTTATTAGAACCAAAAAAAAGTTCACAAAATGTCCGACAGATGGAGCTGGACAGCAAAACGTTAGTGACTGCGCATGACAATCGCGCATGACTATCACCATAGGAAGGGGATTCGAACGGGTAAAGGTCCGTTGACAAATGCAGCTGTGGCGAGAATGATTTCGAAGTTCGAGCCACGGGTTGTTTAGACGATAGACCCCGTAGTGGCCGACCGAGCACAAGGCGCAATGCTGCTGAGACAGTTCAGGAAGAAATGGAGACTGTAGTGGGTTCGTCTATGCACGGGGAAGTCAGCGCTCGTGCAGTCGCACGTCGCACCGGCATTCCATACCCTACTGTTTGGTTGGCACTTAGGCATACCCTCCGATGCTATCCGTACAAAATTCATCGGCATCATGAACTGTTACCTGGCGATTTAGTGACGCGAAGGGCATTTGCGGTGTGGGCGCTTCAAAAGATGGTGGAAGATGCCGATTGGTAGAGTAACGTGTTGTGGACCGACGAAGCTCATTTCACGCTCCGAGGGTCTGTCAACGCCCACAACTGTAGAATTTGGGCTACCGAAAATCCTAGAACTGTCGTGGAAACTCCATTGCACGACGAGAAAGTCACGGTGTGGGTTGGATTTACCACATCTGCCGTTATCGGGCCTTTTTTCCGAGGAAATACGTGATTCTGGTTTTGTAACTGCTACCGTGACGAGTGAGAGGTACGCCGATATGTTACAGAATCGCATCATCCCCAGCCTGGCTGATAAACACATGCTGCCACGTATGATTTTTATGCACGATGGCGCTCCACCCCATATTGCTGGACGCGTGAAAGCTCTCTTGTGCGCGTCGTTTGGTGATGATCGTGTGCTCAGCCGCCACTTTCGTCATGCTTTGCCTCCCAGGTCCCCAGACCTCAGTCCGTGCTATTATTGGCTTTTGGGTTACCTCAAGTCGCAAGTGTACCGTGATCGACCGACATCTCTAGGGATGCTGAAAGACAACATCCGACGCCAATGCCTCATCATAACTCTGGACATGCTTTACAGTGCTGTTCACAACATTATTCCTCGACTACAGCTATTGTTGAGGAATGATGGTGGACATATTGAGTATTTCCTGTAAAGAACATCATCTTTGCTTTGACTTACTTTGTTATGGTAATTATTGCTATTCTGATCAGATGAAGCGCCTTCTGTTGGGCATTTTTTGAACTTTTGTATTTGTTTGGTTATAATAAAACCCCATGTCATTCCAAGCATGTGTGTCAATTTGTACCTCTCTATCTATATTATTCCGTGATTTATTCAGTTTTTAAATTTATTCTTTTTGATCACCCGGTATTTCATTAATCCTTACCCATTTCGGCATTAAGTCACTTTCAAAGGAACGGAAGTCCGCTTGCTTAGCTGGGTGGTTACGTGGTTGCCTCCCTCGCAGCGGGCCTGTGTTTGATTCCCGGCCGGGTTGGGGATTTTCTCAGCTCGTGGACTGGGTGTTGTGTTGTCCTCACAATATGCGTTAGATGAGTATGTGCCAAGCGAGATCGTAAGAGATGGAAAAGAGCCACCGTGGTACAACAACCGACTTAGAAAATTGCTGCGGAAGCAAAGGGTACTTCACAGCAAACATAAACATAGCCAAAGCCTTGCAGACAAACAAAAATTACGCGAAGCGAAATGTAGTGTGAGGAGGGCTATGCGAGAGGCGTTCAATGAATTCGAAATTAAAGTTCTATGTGCTGACTTGGCAGAAAATCCTAAGAAATTTTGGTCTTATGTCAAAGCGGTAGGTGGATCAAAACAAAATGTCCAGACACTCTGTGACCAAAATGGTATTGAAACAGAGGATGACAGACTAAAGGCCGAAATACTAAATGTCTTTTTCCAAAGCTGTTTCACAGAGGAAGACTGCACTGTAGTTCCTTCTCTAGATTGTCGCACAGATGACAAAATGGTAGATATCGAAATAGACGACACAGGGATAGAGAAACAATTACAATCGCTCAAAAGAGGAAAGGCCGCTGGACCTGATGGGATACCAGTTCGATTTTACACAGAGTACGCGAAGGAACTTGCCCCCCTTCTTGCAGCGGTGTACCATAGGTCTCTAGAAGAGCGTAGTCTTCCAAAGGATTGGAAAAGGGCACAGGTCATCCCCGTTTTCAAGAAGGGACGTCGAACAGATGTGCAGAACTATAGACCTATATCTCTAACGTCGATCATTTGTAGAATTTTGGAACACGTATTATGTTCGAGTATAATGACTTTTCTGGAGACTAGAAATCTACTCTGTAGGAACCAGCACGGGTTTCGAAAAAGACGGTCGTGTGAAACCCAGCTCGCGCTATTCGTCCACGAGACTCAGAGGGCCATAGACACGGGTTCCCAGGTGGATACCGTGATTTTTGACTTCCGCAAGGCGTTCGATACAGTTCCCCACAGTCGCTTAATGAACAAAGTAAGAGCATATGGACTATCAGACCAATTGTGTGATTGGATTGAAGAGTTCCTAGATAACAGAACGCAGCATGTCATCCTCAATGGAGAGAAGACTTCCGAAGTAAGAGTGATTTCAGGTGTGCCGCAAGGGAGTGTCATTGCTATTCACAATATACATAAATGACCTTGTGGATGACATCGGAAGTTCACTGAGCCTTTTGCAGATGATGCTGTGGTGTATCGGGAGGTTGTAACAATGGAAAATTGTACTGAAATGCAGGAGGATCTGCAGCGAATTGACGCATGGTATAGGGAATGGCAATTGAATCTCAATGTAGACAAGTGTAATGTGCTGCGAATACATAGAAAGATAGATCCCTTATCATTTAGCTACAAAATAGCAGGTCAGCAACTGGAAGCAGTTAATTCCATAAATTATCTGGGAGTACGCATTAGGAGTGATTTAAAATGGAATGATCATATAAAGTTGATCGTCGGTAAAGCAGATGCCAGACTGAGATTCATTGGAAGGATCCTAAAGAAATGCAATCTGAAAACAAAGGAAGTAGGTTACAGTACGCCTGTTCGCCCACTGCTTGAATACTGCTCAGCAGTGTGGGATCTGTACCAGATAGAGTTGATAGAAGAGATAGAGAAGATCCAACGGAGAGCAGCGCGCTTCGTTATAGGATCATTTAGTAATCGCGAAAGCGTTACGGAGATGACAGATAAACTCCAGTGGAAGACTCTGCAGGAGAGACGCTCAGTAGCTCGGTACGGGTTTTTGTTAAAATTTCGAGAACATACCCTCACCGAAGAGTCAAGCAGTATATTGCTCCCTCCTACGTATATCTCGCGAAGAGACCATGAGGATAAAATCAGAGAGATTAGAGCCCACACAGAGGCATACCGACATCCCTTCTTTCCACAAACAATATGAGACTGGAATAGAAGGGAGAACCGATAGAGGTACTCAAGGTACCCTCCGCCACACACCGTCAGGTGGCTTGCGGAGTATGGATGTAGATGTAGATTTAGATTTAGATTTCATCCTCATCACCGGCACGCAAGTCGCCAAATGTGACGTCTAATGAAATAAGACTTGCACTGGGCTGCCGAACTTCCGCGAAAGGGGCCTCAGCCAACAATGCTATACGCTCGTTTCATTTCATTTCAAAGGAACGAAATCCTATTGACCCATAGTCTAGCGCCATAGTTAATCACCTGAAGCGTAAATGGAAACTCAGTTTCACTCGCTGCACATCGCTGAGCCTTTTCAATGGTAAGTCAGATCTTGCTCTAGTCTATAGAGGGGCCAGAAAACCGTAGTCACTTCTTGTTTAATAGCCTTAGATCAAAATGACATACCGTTGCAGTTCCGCGCCGTGACGTAGTCTATTGCCTTCACAACAAATCTCTGCGCGTGTTTTCCAGCAGGAAGTACGATTATCGTCTGAGCAACGGAAGACCATATTGAAGTGGTGCTGGAAGCATGAAAACATAGTAGAGATACAACGGCAATGGCATAATGTGTATGGAACAGCAACTTACCGTCACCTACAACAATTTATTGTGTTCGTGATAAATTTGAAGTTGACGGTACTGTTGAGGATGTAGTAGAGATACAACGGCAATGGCATAATGTGTATGGAACAGCCACTTACCGACACCTACAACAATTTATCGTATTCGTGGTAAATTTGAAGTTGACGGTACTGTTGAGGATGTAGTAGAGATACAACGGCAATGGCATAATGTGTATGGAACAGCCACTTACCGACACCTACAACAATTTATCGTATTCGTGATAAATTTGAAGTTGACGGTACTGCTGAGGATGTAGTAGAGATACAACGGCAATGGCATAATGTGTATGGAACAGCCACTTACCGACACCTACAACAATTTATCGTATTTGTGGAAAATTTGAAGCTGACAGTACTGCTGAGGATGTAGTAGAGATACAACGGCAATGGCATAATGTGTGTGAAACAGCCACTAACGACACCTACAACAATTTATCGTATTCGTGATAAATTTGAAGTTGACGGTACTGTTGAGGATGTAGTAGAGATACAACGGCAATGGCATAATGTATATGGAACAGCCACTTACCGACACCTACAACAATTTATCGTATTCGTGGTAAATTTGAAGCTGACAGTACTGTTGAGGATGTAGTAGAGATACAACGGCAATGGCATAATGTGTATGAAACAGCCACTAACGACACCTACAACAATTTATCGTATTCGTGATAAATTTGAAGTTGATGGTACTGTTGAGGATGTAGTAGAGATACAACGGCAATGGCATAGTGTGTATGGAACAGCCACTTACCGACACATACAACAATTTATCGTATTCGTGGTAAATTTGAAGCTGACAGTACTGTTGAGGATGTAGTAGAGATACAACGGCAATGGCATAATGTGTATGAAACAGCCACTAACGACACCTACAACAATTTATCGTATTCGTGATAAATTTGAAGTTGACGGTACTGTTGAGGATGTAGTAGAGATACAACGGCAATGGCATAATGTGTATGGAACAGCCACTTACCGACACCTACAACAATTTATCGTATTCGTGGTAAATTTGAAGCTGACAGTACTGTTGAGGATGTAGTAGAGATACAACGGCAATGGCATAATGTGTGTGAAACAGCCACTAACGACACCTACAACAATTTATCGTATTCGTGATAAATTTGAAGTTGACGGTACTGTTGAGGATGTAGTAGAGATACAACGGCAATGGCATAATGTGTATGGAACAGCCACTTACCGACACCTACAACAATTTATCGTATTCGTGGTAAATTTGAAGCTGACAGTACTGTTGAGGATGTAGTAGAGATACAACGGCAATGGCATAATGTGTATGAAACAGCCACTAACGACACCTACAACAATTTATCGTATTCGTGATAAATTTGAAGTTGATGGTACTGTTGAGGATGTAGTAGAGATACAACGGCAATGGCATAGTGTGTATGGAACAGCCACTTACCGACACCTACAACAATGTATCGTATTCGTGATAAATTTGAAGTTGACGGTACTGTTGAGGATGTAGTAGAGATACAACGGCAATGGCATAATGTGTATGGAACAGCCACTAACCGACACCTACAACAATTTATCGTATTCGTGATAAATTTGAAGTTGATGGTACTGTTGAGGATGTAGTAGAGATACAACGGCAATGGCATAGTGTGTATGGAACAGCCACTTACCGACACATACAACAATTTATCGTATTCGTGGTAAATTTGAAGCTGACAGTACTGTTGAGGATGTAGTTGAGATACAACGGCAATGGCATAATGTGTATGAAACAGCCACTAACGACACCTACAACAATTTATCGTATTCGTGATAAATTTGAAGTTGACGGTACTGTTGAGGATGTAGTAGAGATACAACGGCAATGGCATAATGTGTATGAAACAGCCACTTACCGACACCTACAACAATGTATCGTATTCGTGATAAATTTGAAGTTGACGGTACTGTTGAGGATGTAGTAGAGATACAACGGCAATGGCATAATGTGTATGGAACAGCCACTTACCGACACCTACAACAATTTATCATATTCGTGATAAATTTGAAGTTGACGGTACTGTTGAGGATGTAGTAGAGATACAACGGCAATGGCATAATGTGTATGGAACAGCCACTTACCGACACCTACAACAATTTATCGTATTCGTGATAAATTTAAAGTTGACGATACTGTTGAGGATGTGCGTAAGGAAAATTCTGGCCGACCAAAAACATCGACAAGTCCAGCTCCCAGTACTGCTGTGTTGCAACATTTTACTAGATAACCTCAAAAATCTGTGAAGCAGGGAGCATGTGAAAGCGGGGTAGGCTAAAGCGTGGAAAGTGTACATTCCAAGATCACTGTACGCTATGAACGAGGGCGATCCGGATCGAAGGATGAGAACCGCGAGTGGTTTCAAGGCATGCTTCGCGAGGATGAACAGCTTGCAGGGATGGTTTTCTGGGCTGACAAGGCGCAATTGAAACTGAACAATACCGTCAACTGCCACAACTGCGTGTCCTGGGCTCCTGAAAATCCTCACATACACGTGGAGAAAAATGTTAACTCATCGGGGGTTAAGGGTGTAGGACGTCAAATGGTCCGACTTGGAGCAGGAGAGGCACCACAGGACATTTTAATTTCCACCGTCTATACTTTTACAGTTAGATTCATAAAAATTTGTCAGCATAACCAGGAAGGATTCAGGATTCACACTCGTAGCAGCGGAAGTTCAAAACCGTAACAAAATAATTTTTTTTCCATGGGAAATTTCATCATTTTTTCAATTACTATTGGCTACATTTGTTGTTATAGGTACACTTTTCTCCATAATTAAGAGAGACTGTTCGATGAATTTTGCACAGCATACAAACCATACTTACAGGTGTCTGAATCTCTAGAATCTATCTAATTTATGAAAAAATGAATGAGCTGTTACGTTTTAAACTTTATGTTTAGAAAAAAATCAAATTTTGTAGTTAATTATCTCAATTTTTACCACAGTTTTTAATAGATTTGGAAAACTCTAGAGTTTCATACACCTGTAAGTATGGTTTGTATGCTGTGCAAAATTCATCAAAAATCTCTCTTACTTGTGAAGAAAAATGTACCTATCGCAACAAATGCAGCCAACAGTAAGTGAAAAAATGATGAAATTTCATATCTAAAAAAATTATTTTGTTATGTTTTTGCACTTTCACTGCTATGAGTGTGAATCCTGAATCCTTCCTGGTCATGCTTACAAAGTTTCTTGAATTTATTTGTAAAAGTATAGACAGTAGAAAATAAAATGTCCTGTGTTGCCTCTCCTGCTCCAAGTCGGCCCGTTAGTCATCCTATCCCCCCTTAATGTGTGGTGGGGTCTGTTACGCACGGTTTGGTTGCCCCACTCTTCTTTGAAGGTACGGTAGCTGCTGAGGTGTACCTTCATATGCTGCAAATATCGATTTTGCCTGACATCCGAGAGGTTTCGAAATGAAAGATTTTCCTTACAAGAAGATGGCGCTCCGCCTCACTACCACAGAAATGTCACAGCCTACTTGGACGAAAATCTATCTGGATGATGGATAGGCCGAAGAGGATCTATTGGGTACCCACCACCTTACACCTCTTGTCTTCTACCTGTGGAGGACCTTGAAAAATGAAGTTTATCAACAGAAGCCAGCAACATTGAACGAGCTACGAGAAACCATCGAGGCGTCCAGTGCGCCTATCAGACCGACAACACTGACAGCCGACGTTCGGTCAACAGTGCAGCCGTATCGACGTTGTTTGGCTGCTGAGGGGGGTCACTTTGACCGAATAAAACAGTCCTTCCCCCGTGCAAGAATTATAACGGTACGTAATTTTGTTCCATTAATAAAGGCTGTCGAAGAGTGTGTACATTTTTCTGGTCCCCTCTGTATTTTCTTAATTTTAGACAAATCATTCCACGAAAAAGTTGGCCGTTATGCTTTCAAAAATTTTTTTATTAAATGAGAAAATATTTAATTTTAAAGAAGACAGTATTTTAGTTTAAAACAGGAAAAATTATAGGCATAGTCACGGTGTAATTCTAGAATGAAATTTTAAAGGAGGAAGAAAATTTAGTTTTCAGGACGTTTGCTTTCCGCAAATCATCACTTTCTGGTACAAAGTTCGACATTGTTAACACGATGAAAACATATGATGTTGGTTGTTCCATGACTTGATGTATACTAAATATCTTTCACAGATGTCATACCAACCAAACAAAAATAATTAATGCTCGTTCACAACAAATGTTCCTTATCGACACATTTGTATCTTAACGCTCATTTCATACCGGTACACCTCGTATTGCGAACCTTAATAAAATTTTAAAAAGTCTGTCAAAAACTTGTTTCGTTGAGTGATTATTTAAATTTTAAATGATAAATAATAACAGAGAAATTTATAAAATTCTAAAAAATGATCAGTATCGTCAAAATGTCGAAAAATATCTCCAATCTAGTAGTGGTTTTTCGCGAAGCACCTATTCAATTTTCCCAGAACACCATTGTTCGACGGATCACAGTTTTGGAAACCCTGCTATACAACAATACAATACAATACAGGAACCAAGAAATGAGTTCGCAGCAGCCAATACCACCCGTTGGGTGGTACAAATGCAAATTCCTTTGGCATCAGCGCCGAGGCTCCTCTCACCTTGATCTCGCCCTGTCTCTCTCTCTCTCTATGGAGGGTACTGTGGCGCCTCTAACTGGGCCAATTAAAAAAATCGATCGCACTCCCCTCCCCACCTACCTAACCACCCCCTCCCCTCCTCCCGGCAGCCGAACCAAAGCCGAGCAGAGTGTTTTTAAAGAGGGTAGGTCTCGGGAAGAGGGAGGTTCGCTCGTGAGGCGGCGGACTCTTTTCGCGTTTAAACGATCCACAGGTGAGACTCGACTTGCCCGCCTTACGACAAGTGCGGTCGCCACTTAATCCATTGCAGTTTTACTGTGGTGAGAGTGACGAACTGAAGGAGTCGACGGAAGGAAGTGCTAATCCGAAACATTGTACTTTCACACATTGTACGTTACATTTTTAGTTAAAAGAGAATACAAGCACGTAAGTACAGGTGAAACGTCCCCTTAGAAATTTTTTTTATAAATGACAGTGCTGGAAAACCTCTGTGTTATTTGATTTTCAAACAGCTGAGCAAAACTGAACGTGCACAGACATTTCTCTCTTTACTTGTTCAGATCATCAATAACCTGACACACAATATTTTTAGCGCAACGCAACCTGACTTTCAAAATCCCTGCAAAAGAATTGCCCTGACTAACAATAACCTATACCTTTCATGAATCACTTACGTCACAAAAATTTTCGTTACTAGAACTACTACAATACAGCGAGCGCCAATACTGCCAGCTAAATAAAAGATTCTAACTATTGAAGTCACTAACTACTGATAGTCATAGTTAGCAAATGAAAGATTTTGATAGAGAACAAATAATGTATTTACCTTAATAGTGTTCAAAAGTGTATATATATATATCAGTCTTACAATTTTACTGCCTCTGATGGACACACGTCCAGATAATCCGCTCTCAAAACTCTGCCATCTCTCTCCCCACATCCACCACTGCTGGCTGCTCACCTCCAACTGTGCAACGCTACGCGCTGTTCACATCCAACTGCCCAACACTAGAATATTCCAACAATGCAAACCACCCACAGACTGCACACAGCGCAGTCAGTGATTTTCATACAGAGCACTACGTGGCGTTACCAACATAAAAACCTAAATAGCCTACTTACACAGGATGTTCTTAAAGTCCCGCTATCATTTCACAGCGTGGAAACGATTAGAGATACAGCAAGGTTTAAATTCAAGGAAATAGTATCGACACCAGTGGAAAGATAAATTAGTAATAGACTGAAATGCCCCACACCCCTCCCACTGACACATAAAACAGATCAGAAGAGTGTTGCATAAGCATCGAAAAAAATGGCAAATTTGAAAGAAGTTTTACAGAAGCTCGAAATTTAGAGTGAATTTCCGTGCGATGTTCTTTCCGTAATTTCCAGAATGAAATTATGTCTGTAAAACCTGGCAGAAAATCCAAGGAGATTCTAGTCGTATGTGAAGTACACCAGCAGCAATACGAAATCAACACCTTCACTGCGTGACAGCGAAGGTAATGTTACCGATGACATTGCCATCAGAGTGGACTTACTGAAAACAGTTTTCCGTAATTCGTTCACTAAATGAGACGAAGTAGATATTACTGAATCCGAATCAACACCAGCGACCAGGACGAGTAACGTAGAACTAGATATCCTCGGCGTGGCAAAGCAGCTTAAATGACTTGATAATCGCTAGTTCTCTCGTCGAGATTCTATAACAACTAGGTTCCTTTCAGAGTATATTGACATAATAGCTCCGTACTTAAGAATCTTATACAACCGCTCGCTCGGCGAAACGTCCGTACCTAAAGACTGGAATGCTGCACGGGTCACACTACCCCTCAAGAAAAGAAAGAGGAGTAATCCGATGAGCTGTGGACTCACATCGCTGGCGTTGACTCGTGCTCGATCATTATGAATTATCTCCAAGAAAACTATATTGACATGTGGTCAACACTCATTCCGGGAAACTATAACACAAGTAGCTCTTTAATCCCAGGACGTAATGCGTGCTAGTGATAGGGAATCTCAAACATTTATAGAATTCCAGAAGTCTTTTGACACTGTTTCTCACAAGCGACTTCTAATCACATTGCGTCCCTATGGAGTATAGTCTCAGTTCTGCGACTGGATTCGTGATTTCCTGTCGAAAAAATCACACTTCGTAGTAATCAACGAAAGTCATCGAGTAAAATAGAAATCTATGTAAACGATTTACGAGGCAATCACATCAGCCCTCATAGATTATTCGCAGATTATGCTGCCATTTACCATCGTATAAAGTTATCACGTGATCAAAACGAATTGCAAAATGATTTAGACAAGACATCTGTTCGTGCGAAAAGTGGGAATTGACCCTAAGTAATGAAAAGTGTGAGGTCATCCACATGAGTACGAAACGAAATTCGTTAAATTACGGTCACACGATAAACCAAGCAAATCTGAAGGCTGTCAGTTCAACTAAATACCGAGGAATCACAATTACAAACAGCTTTGATTGGAACAATAACACAGATATGCTGTGGGGAAGGCAAACGAAAGACTGCGTTTTATTGGCAGAACACTTAGAAGACACAACAGATCTACCAAAGAGACTGGCTACATTACGCCTGTACGTCCTCTGCTAGAGTACTGCTGTGCTGTGTGGGATCCTTACCAGACCAGCTTGACGGAATACATCGAAAAAGTTCAAAGAAGGGTAGCCCGTTTTGTATTACCGCGAAATAGGGGAAAGATTGTTATGAATATGGTAAGCAGTCATTAAAACAAAGGCGTTTTTCGTTGTGGCAATTTTTTTTCACGAAATTTCAACCGCCAGCTTTTTTCTTCGAATGAGAAAACATTTTGCTGATACCCACCTTCATTGGGAGAAATGAATAGTGCATCAAAATGAGAGAAATCAGAGCTCACACGGAAAGATCTAAGTGGTCATTTTTATCGTGTGCTGTTGCAGAGTGAAAAGGTAGAGAAATAGTGTGAAAGTGTGAACCCTCTGCCAGTCACTAAAGTGTGAATTGGAGAGTAGCCATGCAGAAGTAGATGTCATGGTTTGTTGTAAATCGTTTCTACTCTTTTTTTCATTGCAGAATTGTCTTGGAATACATCGAAATGACCACGTACTAGGAAAAGGAATTATGTGTCATCTGGTGTGCAGAATCCAAATCTGTGTCAATGGAAGTGTCAAAGGTATTCCTCGAAGAGGACGTTCTCCTGTGGCTGAAGAAAGTGTGTGGAGAGTGCAAGCTGCATTTCAACAAGGCCCTCAGAAGTGAAATCGGCGTGCATCACCAGATTAGCAGCAAGCAAGGTCAATTGTCCATAAAGCGCTACAGAAGCGCTTATACGTTTTCGAATGCTCCAAGTACTCCAACCAAGCTGTCGTTCCCTGCGGTGTGTATTCACGTGTTCCATGAGTCCTCCATAGATGCCGAAAATGTCTTTAAAAATGCCTGGTTCTACATGAAGTAATGTTCCAAACTTCTGGACATGTGAATCGCCAGAACATTACCATTTGGTCTCCAGAAACTCAAACAACACACGCGAACGCATCCAAAGTAGCCCGATGCTTAATGTTTGGTGTGGCGCGATACATTTCAGGGTTATAGGCCACATTACTCTTCGTAGAGAGAGCCGAGATGGGAAATGATTACTTGGTCGTTAGTGTATAGTTCTGCTGCCATAGATTTTGAAGATGGATCCTTCCATCATGATGGTGCACTCCCATACTGATGTTTCAACGTGCGGGCTGTGCAGAATGACACGTTTCCTGAGAAGTAAATGGATAGTGGCGGCCCCATGGCATGGTCCACGATGTCTTCCAGTTTCACGACACTATTGTAGGGCTACAACAAAGATCGTGTTTGCACAATACCAGTCAATGACGCTGCTACACTTCGTACACGAATCAATGAATCAATCACAACTGATGCTCCAGTAATGGCCCTTCGTGAGCAGAACTCGAATATCGTCCTGATTTTCAACGAGCGAAGAGTGGGGCACACACTGAAACTGTTGAATAACAGAAAGAAAGTTTAGGAGCTGCTAAACGTTTTAGAACATACCACGATGCTCTATCTCTAATAGACATCTGAAAAGGTTTTGCATCACCCCGGTTCCCTGAACTCCTGAAGATAGACGTTGACTATGGATATTGTATCACGGAAAGTCCATTTGACTGTTCGGAGATGTCACTAAACCCGCTCAAAGATGTAAACAACCATGCGTGAGCAGCGCCTATTAGACGGAGGGGGTCCGACAGCCGATCAGTTCCAGTCATTCATCCAGGAAGGAGGTACACGGCTCGTGTTGTCTGTAGTTCAACCATGCCTAGACGGTCAATATCGCGGTTCGATCGCGTCCGCATTGTTACGTTGTGCAAGGGAAGTGTCCAGGCGTCTCGGAGTGAACCAAAGCGATGTAGCCCAAGGGCCACTACTGCGATGGATGACCGCTAACTAGGGATTATGGCTCGAAGGAACCCTGACAGTACCGCCAGCATGTTGAATAATTCTTTTCGTGCAGCCACAGGACGTCGTGTAACGACTCAAACTGTGCACGATAGGATGCATGATACGCAACTTCTTTCCTGACGTCCATGGTGAGGTCCATCTTTGCAACCGCGACGCCATGTAGCGCGGTACAGATGGACCCAACAACATGCCGAACGGACCGCTCAGGATTGGCATCACGTCCTCTTCACCGATGAGTGCCGCATACGCCTTCAACCAGACAGTCGTCGGAGATGTGTTTGGAGGCATCCCGGTCAGGCTGAACGCCTTAGACACCCTGTCCAGCGACTGCAGCAAGGTGGAGGTTCCCTGCTGGTTTTGTGTGGCATTATGTGTGACCGACGTACGCCGCTGCTAGTCACGGAAGGCGCAGTATTGGCTGTACGATACGTGAATACCATCATCCGACCGATAGTGCAACCATATCTGCAGCATATTGGTGAGGCATTCGTCTTCATGGACGACAGTTCGCGCCCCCACGGTGCACATCTTGTGAATGACTTCTTTCAGGATAACGACATTGCTCGACTAGCATGTTCCCCAGACGTGAACCCTATCGAACTTATCTGTGATAGGTTCAAAAGGGCTGTTTATGGACGACGTGACCCACCAACCACTCTGAGGTATCTACTCCGAATCGCCGTTGAGGAGTGGGACAGTCTGGACCAACAGAACTTGTGAATAGCATGCCACGACGAATACAGGCATGCATCAGTGCAAGAGGACGTGCTACTGGGTATTAGAAGCACCGGTGTGTACAGCAATCTGACCGGCACCTCTGAAGGTCGCGCTGTATGGTGGTAAAACATGCAATGTATGTTTTTCATGAGCAATAAAAAGGGTGGAAATGATGTTTATGTTGATCTCTGTTCGAATTTTCTGTGCAGGTTCTGGAACTCTGGAAACCGAGGTGATGAAAAACATTTTTTGATGTGTGTATTTTTCAAGTTACGATTATTTCTAATAATAGCGGGACATTTTCGCCGTGTACAATAAGGCAGAACCATTTCAATGGCAGACAGTGGATTCTAGCGTTAGTAGAGCAACAACATCACCGTAGGCTACAGTAGATTACCATAGGTAAGCATAGACTACGGTACTTTAATTAGTAGCATCGGTCAGTTAAGATCGTAACCGCATTACCCGTACCTTAGGTGTGTTGCATACACAGCGGACGTTGTCTCATTTCGATCCCTTTGCTTGCGTATGCAATCATTGTCTTACAGTATGTAACATTAAATGAAATCTAATAAAGTAACCAACACCTTAGGTGGGTCAAAGGACGGAGTGCCCAATACCCTCCTCAGGCGGAAATAAACAGAAAATTATACCTAGGAAGTCCAGCCACGGGGTAGTAGTACTTCTGTGAAACGATAAAAAAAAGAGAAAAAAAACAGAATCATACTAGATTCTCCAAGAAGCCGGAAGCGCTGAACCACATAGAAACCAAGTATATATACATATAAAAGGGCGAGTAACGTGTGGAACGTTTTTTGTCTACGTCGTTACCCTCGTGCCTGCTACTTAACAATGGACAGTATCTGCCACAAAACTGAAACTGTCAGCTTTTAATTCAGGTTGTATTCGAAAATTGTTGATTTGTAACATGAAGCAGAGGAATGTTGTATTAAAAATTTAAAAAAAGGCATATTTATCGTAAAGCGCTAGGAAATGAAATTTCCTTAAAAAATGAAATTTTTTAAAAAAGCAATCGCAAAGCAAAAACAAATTGCTTCAACACACCGTCAAGCTTATACAGCACAAGTTTCTGTTATCCATAACCAACTTTCGCAATTATCAATAATAACAGAAAAATCTTGCCTTTTATCACGACGAAGAACATTCTATTGAGTACAAAATAACAGTAATAATTACAAAGACTTTTTATGTATGTGCATGTAAGCTATATTTGTATCAAAAGTAATTGCCTTGGTTACATAAAACAACAAAACTTACGTGATCGACTAATTTTTGTTAGTTATAAAATGTAATTTGTATTTTACAAGATTATAAAATTCATAACGGGCTAAGGCATAAAGGATGTGCGCTTCTAACTACGTGCGAAATAAAACAAAACAAAAAAAAAACAAAAAAAAGTAGATGTCATCGGCTCCAAGTTTCTTTCTCAAACATTCGTTTATGTTTCTTTGCCTACAAACGCTAGCAATACTGTCGACTTACTACGCCCTGTATCAAAACTGCACTACCGTAGTTATGGCAGAACGCAGTTCTAAGTGTTACGTATTGAACTACGTTTTACTAGCGTACGGAACATCGAAAATCCAAAAGATAAAGTAGAACGCATCGTTATCTGGAGATATATTTATCGTGCTGTGTTTAAACTAAAAGAAATGAAAACAACTACACCGAAGAAGCAAAGAAACTGGTATGCCTGCCTAATATCGTATAGGGCCCCCGCGAGCACGCAGAAGTGCCGCAACACCACGTGACGTGGACTCGACTAATGTCCGAAGTAGTGCTGGAGCTGGAGGGAACTGAAACCATAAATCCTGCAGGGCTACCCATAAATCCGTAAAATTACAAGGGGGTGGAGTTCTCTTCTAAACGGCACGTTGCAAGGTATCACACATATGCTCAATAATGTTCATGTCTGCGGAGTTTGGTGGCCAGCGGAAGTGTCTAAACTCAGATGAGTATTCCTGGGGCCACTCTGTAGCAATTCTGAACGTGTGGGGCGTCGTATTGTCTTGCTGGAATTGCCCAAGTCCGTCGGAATGCACAATGGACATTAATGGATGCAGCTGATCAGACGGGACGCTTACGTATGTATCACTTGTCAGTGTCGTACCTAGACGTATCAGGGGTCTGTATCACTCCACCTGCACACGCCTCACACCATTACACAACCCCCACTAGTTTGAACAGTCCCCTACTGAAACGCAGGGTCCATGGATTCATGAGGCGGTCTCCATACCCGCACACATCCAGCCGCTCGATACAATTTGAAACGAGACTCGTCCGAGCAGGCGACATGTTTCCAGTCATTAACAGTTTAATATCGATGAAACTTCCTGGCAGATTATTCTAGAAACATCCCCCAGGCTGTGGCTAAGCCATGTCTCCGCAATATCCTTTCTTTCAGGAGTGCTAGTTCTGCAAGATTCGCAGGAGCGCTTCTGTAAAGTTTGGAAGGTAGGAGACGAGGTACTGGCAGAAGTAAAGCTGTGAGGACTGGGCGTGTGTCGTGCTTGGGTAGCTCAGTCGGTAGAGCACTTTCCCGCGAAAGGCAAAGGTCCCGAATTCGAGTCTCGGTCCGGCACACAGGTTTAATCTGCCAGGAAGTTTCATATCAGCGCACACTCCGCTGTAGAGTGAAAATTTCATTCTAGTTTATCATCGATGTTGACGGGCCCCAGCCAGACATAAAGCTTCGTGTCGTGTAGTCATCAAGGGTACACGAGTGGGCCTTATGTTCCGAAAGCCTATACTGATTATATTACGTTGAATGGTTCGCACGCTGACACTTGTTGATGGCTCAGGATTGATATATGCAGCAATCTGCGAAAGGGTTGCACTTCTGTCACGTTTAACGAATCTCTTCAGTCGTCGTTGGTCCTGTTTTTGCAGTATCTTTTTGTAGCCGCAGCGATGTCGGAGATTTAATTGTTTACCGGTTTCCTGATATTCACGGTACACTCGTCAAATGGTCGTACGGAAAAATCTCCACTTTATCGCTACCTCGGAGATATTGTATCCCAAGGCTCGTGAGCCAACTACAACACCACGCTCAGACTCACTTAAATCTTGATGACCTGTCATTGTAACAGCAGTAGCCGGTTTAACAACTGCGCCAGACACTTGCTGTCTCGCATAGGCGTCGCCGACCACAGTGTCGTATTCCGCCTGTTTACATATATCTGTCTTTGAATACGCATGCCTATACACCAGTTTCTTTGGCGCTTCAGTGTAGTTGTGACCTACTTCAAACTCAGCACTATCTGAATGAGTTGATTGACAGAATCATGCCTTGAAACCGAAAATCTCTCTTATCAGACCTGTGATTATTCGCAAAGGATGTAGTCTTCGTCTGTACTACATCTCGCAGACGCGTACTATAAATAACTCACCACACGCGCTGTAAAGAGACACTTTCGTGTATGAGCCTGTGCAACGCACACAGCTCAATTTCTTCACAAAAAGAGAATGCTACCCCGGGAACATACGGCAAAATACGGGACTGGTTTAAAGAAACCACTGAACGGGCTCGTACAAACATACATATAACGTTAGTCAAGTAATAAAAAGCTATGTGGCTTCCGATTGCGGTTACATATGTCAAAATAGTAAAGGCACACACCGAATGAGCACGTGTTACTCAAAGTGCAAGCCTCACGAACTATTGCGTTAATGAAAGTAACAAAAGCCACCGAGAAGGAGGAGGAAGAGCACAAGTGGTTATCAAGGAAGATTACGAGAATCAAGAACGTCCTTTTTGGCCACAACGCGTGTCCCATTACCAATTTGATGTTATACACTGTCTGTCCAAAAGGTTCAGACGCTGATTTTATTCCTGGCCTACAAACAGTGGACGCGCAGCCGTAGATTGTCAACGGTGTTGCGTCACAAATCGCAAAGGAGCAACGAACTGAACATCTATAAAGTGTTCAAGACATTTCCCAGAGTGTTTTCGAGAAGAGATGAGTGTGATCAAAGATTTGTGGCTGCCGAACAAAAACAACGATGCGTGAATGCCTGCCGTGAGGTGACTTAAATGAGAATCGCGGAACTTTCTTATTTAACAAAAAGAAAAAACATGACGGGTAACGATACTTGGTGTTATCAATACGAATCTACAAACAAAACGACAACGTGCAAAATGGTTAGCTTTTGCTGATGGTTTGTCAAAACCGAAGAAGGTATGAAAGTGACGTGCGTTTTGAGCAACATCCCAAAGAACCACTTTTCTGACAGTTTCGTATGCTTGTGTGAACGTTATGTGCTCTGTACTCAAGTACGGCGAGACGTAGTAAGACCCCTGGAGCATTAAAACCACCACTTAACTTCTCTCTTTCTTTTTATTAATCCAGTCTCCAAACTTTTTGGACTGAGTTATACTCGTTTAGATTCAAGTATGGGACATATTGAATTTCCATAAGAATAATTCGTCTAGAGTGTAGCTTTATATTTTCAATGATCATGAACACAAAGAATAGAAGATGATAGAAGAAGATACAGGATTTGCGAACAACACGGTAATTGCGCCACATTGCCGCAAGTGCTTGTCATAAAGTTCCTTACGATAAGGCTAAAACCAATAATAAAGTCGCAACGTCAAAAAGTTGATGTAGAGTGGAGTCACGTACCCGTACCTCTCATCAAAGGTCAATTCGACTCAGTACCCATCCCGATTAGAGTTGTTGTTGGTGCCAGTGGTTACAGTTCTGTGTTCCGAAGTTCGCATGCTCTAGATCTTCCGATCGCTAACATAATCAACAGTGTTTTTTTCCTACTATACTGCATGTGCTTAAGAAGGAAATTTTCTTTTTTCCCCCTTCCTTTCACGTATTACAATTTTCGGGAAGCACTTTCATGAGGTGAATCTACTTATAGCGAAACGACCCGGCATACCCTTTAACGCGTGAGTAATGCGGGTAGCCGTGTAGTGTTTCCGAAGGGGTTCCACTACTTATCTCTGTGTCAGCGGTTGAAGAGTGAACGGACTGCCTTTTGAATTTTTCAGTAAAGAAGAAGCTTCTAAATTTAAAAACTGAAACTATTTCCGCAAATTTCTGTGCAGAATGTCAGCCACTGAAATATAATATGTTCGGTCTGTGACTGGCGCGGACACACTAAAATACATCTTCTGCAGAGTGGACAACACAATCATAAATTTGTTGAATAAAAGCGACAATTCCCTCTTGATCTGTATATTTATTAGAAGCACTTGTTATTTGCAAAATTAATTTTGCTTTAAAAACTGTTTTGGAGTGTTAACCCAGAGAACAGTGCCAAACGTATGAAAACGGCAGCAAACTCGTGCGATGATTTACTGTACAGTTCGTGAGGGGGATGACTTTCAGTCAACAGTTTTGTACAAATTGTGAGTGGAGAAGTAAAAGAAGCACTTGTAGAATAGAAATTAACTCGCAGGCTCGAAATAAATCGAATCAAAAACCTGAAAATGTGCAATTCATTAAGTTCAGATTTCTCCGACATGTCGGTTCTCATGATCTTCTGAATAAAGGATTAAGTTTTAAACCACTTTCCAAATCAGCGAGCAGTATGACTAAAAATTACACAATTGATAGAACAATAGGACTAGACATAACACAACTCCCCGTTGTAGATCAAATCAAACTTACTTCAAAAAGATCTGAAACCATTCTGCAGCAAATAAATTTTAATAAAAAAGATAGGAACTGACCAATGAACACCTCAAATTTCTTAGACGCAATCACATGCTGCAACAGCTATAAATGCTGATAATGTCAATATATTAGTTGTAATGCAAACAAATGAATGTGAAGATAAAATTTACCTACATTTGAAAAGAACAAGCTAACTAAATTAAAACAACATCCTCAGAACAAATTTGACGCACAACTCAAGAGGGTTCTCAACCTATACAATTTTCTCCTCACAGGTAAAGATGTACAGAATGCATAATTATGAACACTGGAGCCTCAATACCACGTAGACAATAAAAAAGTGCAAATCCAGTGATCATTAATAAGATTGCCAGCCCCTCTGTAATAACAGTAATTATTATTATTATTATTATCATTATTCGAATTTTGCCAACTCTGTACCATGTCTTTTTTTTTGAGGGGGGGGGGGGGGGGTGGGAGGGAGGGATCCCAATACATTTTCATCCTTACTTTCTGTTGTTCCCTTCTTTCTTTTGTCTATTTACTCCTCCCTTCCCTTGCGTTTTCTACTCAAAAACGTTTACATTTTGTAACTTTTCCTTAATGTCATGTCTATAGGCTATTCTATGTCCTTTTGTGCTATTCCCAACTTACAAGTTTCTTAACTCCTATAAATCATAAAAATATGGATATTAGAATTTTTGCAAAGAAGTCGAATTTTTTGTTAACTTCCTGTCATGCATTAAGTGGCTATTAAATGTAATACTTAGCATTTTCATGTATCTGTCACATTCTTAATTTTTTCATACACCTCCAACTTGCTTCTCAATTTACACATCCCATTTTCATACTTTGGACCCAAAATTAATCAAGTTATTCCTCTTTCTTTTCCGATTTTTTTAACTATTAAACACATCCAGTGTTCATCACCACGTCGTGACACATCGGTTTGTATTAACAGATAAGTTTTTTTTTATTGTATGTGTTCTTTGTCTTGTGGAGTGCGGTTTCTATTTTTATGGTTATGTTTATGTTACGTATTTTGTCCAGAGCTCTTGGTTGCATTTTTTCTTCAAAGTATTTAAATTATGAATCTTTCTTTACCTTGCTGCGCACTGTGGGATCCATAACCAGACAGGATTGGTAGACAACATGTAGGAAGTTCAAAGAAGAGCAGTTCGTTTTGTATTTGCTCCTGTCGCAAAATAGGGGAAATAGTGTCACGGATATAATACACGAGTTGTGAGATTCTTTTCACGAAATCAAAATCGTTATCTTTCCCCTCCGAATGTGAAAACATTTCGTTGACTCTCAATTGCATAGAGAGAAATGAGAATCGTAATACAATACATCAGAGTTCGCAAGGGAGGGTTTAGCGATCCGTTCTTCTCAAATGCTATTCGAGAGTGGAACGGTCGCATAATGGTCTGAAAGTGGTTCTATGAATGTTGTGGAACGAATAGTCATATAGATGCAGATGCAGACTTAATACGGAAACTTAATGACACTCGCTATTCGCGCACAACATTCGCAAATGAAGGTGGTAAATTGTAGTGGCACCAGAAGCACCAAAAATGGTTCAAATGGCTCTGAGGACTATGGAACGTAACATCTGAGGTCGTCAGTCCCCTAGAACTTAGAACTACTGAAACCTAACTAACCTAAGGACATCACACACATCCATGCCCGAGGCAGGATTCGAACCTGCGACCGAAGCGGTCGCGCGGTTCCAGACTGTAGCGCCTAGAACCGATCGGCCACTCCGGCCGGCCCAGAAGTACCCTCCACAACATGCCGACAGGTGACACGTGGAGGTATAGCTGTAGTTGTTGATGTAGCGGTGTTGCTATGGAAGATGGTAGCGCTAGAAAGTATGCTGGTTGGAGAAGTATAACTACTGAAGACGGAGGTCACGGATAGAAAGAAAACAAAAAACACTCAGAGAGACGCAGACGGCGGATGGAGCGCTCGCTCTTTAAAAGAAAAGTCTACCCTACAGCTCCCCACAGCTGGGAGGGCTTTCTTTCTGCGTGACGTCAGCGTGTGACGTGGCAATTAGCGTCTCGTGACGTCATAGCACGTGCAAAGAGAGCGGCGCGGGGGCTGGAAAGGAAAGAAGAGCGCGGTGGAGGGAGGGGGGAGGGAGGGAGAGCTGCAGGCAAGAAAGGGGGGGGGGAGGCTGCGGTGGGAGACGGGGAGAAAGAGGCGCTTTTAAAACTCCGCCTACGGCCGGAATTAGCGAGGAGTGGCGTCTGCTAAGTTGGCGGCCCTGAATCTCTTTGCGCTACGAGGTCCGCTTTGCGGGCGTGGGGATTATGCGTGACGTAATCAGTCTTGATAACATTTATTACCAGGAAATTCACAGTTCCTTGCGTAAAAGAGCGTTACTTCTTCTTAGGAGGAAATGTAATTGATGTATTATATCGGACTGCAGCCTTTCTCGGGGAATGCCATTGTTGCAATCTTCTCGGGTTATCAACTGTGGTAGCAACGTTTCGACCGGTTTGCTGAAGATTATGAGCAGCAAATGCGTCGAAACGAAGCAACAGCACGACGCAATACGTTTTCATTAATTGATATATTCTTCTTCTTGCGTCGAATCCGACGAGCTATGGATCGCATGAAACAATTCCAGTTCTTTGGAATGAGGTTCGTTTCCTGTCTTCCCAATACTTTTTCAATGTGTCATTCACCTGTCGCTTTTATTCCTGGATGAAGATACTTCCACGTTTCCTTTCTTCTCCTCGAAAACCAATTTTCTTAATATTTTTATTTTTTTAACTTTTTGTAGTGAATAATTCTCGGATTTGAATGGCTTATTTGGTTACTTCTTTTAAATCTTTTGATCCACTGATTTTTGTCCTTTTTCTTATTTGAAGTATTGGAAGATTTTCTTTTTTAGTTAACCTGTTGTGCTCCGTTCTTTTCACAAGTCCAAAGAAACTGGTCCGCTTACTCCACATTGTCTCTGACAGTTTAAAAATTACTTCGTAGAGTTATTTGTTGCTTTTTAATTTGAAGATGCCATTTTCATCTATGATGGTCCCAGAATTTTGACGAAGTCTTCTCCTTCCTTTTTCTCCGTTTTTCTTTACTCTTCACTGCAAAGAGCGATTACGATTTTATAACTGTTTCATACTGTCTTATTTCCACATAAATGGGAATTTTTTACCGTAGTTGCCAGTGGAGAGATTGAAACACTATCTCTGTCTTCTCGGATGTGGCATCATTTGCTTCTTTTTTCAGTTCATTGCTTGCAATGATCACTAGGGCGAGTTTAAACTTTTTAACTTTTTTAATTTTTCTAAAATCGTTTTTCAACTATCTGGGGCGTCTACGATACATTTCATGTAGAGTAGGGCGCTGTACCTCGGAACACTTTCAGATTTTCGCCTCCAGCAGCCCTGTAACAGAAGTTTAAGATACTTTCTTATTCCATTTTGAAATGATAAAAACCGCTTTACTTGTGCTGCAGTTTTTTTCTAAACTTACAAAAATTACTCCGGAAAGATAATGGTTTTCCAAATTTGTTCCAAAAGTAGAACATAGTCATCTACGTGGGAACAAATAGTCTTCAAATTTCAAAATGTTGCATCAAGCAAACCTTGTGACTGCCTCATTTATTGGTGTATGTGTTACTTTATTACTCTGCTACACAGTAACAATAAGTAAACGACAAATTAATTAGAGATATTATAAAAAACCAGTTAAGTCCGAAAAACATTTTGAAACCGAAGCTATTGGCAACTTACATAGATTTCAGTTTTCGAGATGTTGAAACTTTAAAGGAATTCGGGTCATTTACAAACATCTGGCGTTCCAAGGTAGAAGATTTTTTTCTGTTTAAAGGTAGGAGATGGTGCACTGCCGACGAAGTATGGAAATCTTGTCCTGAGGATGATCGTTGTAATATGGTCGAAACGTCTGTTTCAAAGTATATATTTTAAAGTATTTTAGACGATGACGCTGTGTAACACCCAGAAGAATTTTAATCTTTAGACCGGCAGGGGAAGCCTACGTAGTTATGTTTGGTTTAACCACTAACACGTTACGTAACTAGTCCTACAAATTTACAGGATTTCACTCACCATAAAACTATAACAGAAGGACTAACAATATCTTACTTAAATATACAGAACTCTTAGTATTTATAAACGCAGCATTTAACACAGCCTCTTGGCTCGCAACAACAAAAATGCCGAAAATTTCTTATGGTGCCCTACAGTGCGTATTCTTTTTTGTGATTCTAAAATGAGTCACTATAATGGAACACTAAATAGGAAATATCACGTGTTCGTACATACAGTATTGTCCTGTCTTTGGACATTGCGACCTGAAAGTCTGCTTTCATTTTCTTCCGAAGAGAGTTATATGGGTCGTATCCGACAAGGTCATCGACGAATGCCATTTGCTTGATTTGTATTGCTTTGTGTTTGTTCCTAGATTTAATTGTTTATTTAGCCTACCTATTCCAGCTTCTTCCAGTGCACTTTCCCATTTTTAAACGACGCTTTTTTTCAAAACTCAGTTAAAATGTACAGAGGAGATTCAAAACTCTTTTTGGACTCCTAATTTCAAATGGTTTAGAAATTTCGCCTTGGATTAGATTTTGTGTTTACATTGACGTATTATCTACGGATTATTATTATTGTTAGGCTCAGTCACAAAATAAATTTACAAAGCCGACCGTAAATTGGCATCAGAATCCATTTGTCATAGCCGACGTATGGCGACTAAAGTGTACAAAGAAAATTTCTAAGAAGTTTAGGTTTTTCATAAAGTCAGTAATTTATCCAGTCGAACAGTGACGTACTGGTACAGAAACAGTACTTGAAAGAGAGAAGGAAATAATAGTGAGTTCGGTCTTGCGAAGTTGGTTCACATAGGAACGTTCTGTACGATTTCTCCTTTCAATAATGGCACGAACGCCGAAATGTAACATAGTAATGAAACGATCCCGACATAAATAAAAGAAAATCAAGTGGAAACGTTCAACAACAGAAAGGTCAGTGTACCAGATGAGGTACGCGGATACTATTACGCAATGCTCAAATTGCGTACTGAATGCAGAGACTGGAATACATGCAGCAAATAACTGAGGACGCAGGTTGCAAGTGCTACTCTGAGGTGAGGAGGTTGGCTCGGAAGACGAATTCATGACGGTCCGCATCAAATCAGGAAGAAGACTGATGACTCGATAAAAAAAACGTACCACGGAAGTTATTGCCTCGTGTCTTAGCACATGTCCTATCATTCTGTCTCTTCTTCTTGACAGTGTTTTCTATATATTCCGTTCCTCGCCGATTCTTCGGAGAACCTCCTCATTCTTTACTTTATGAGTCCATTTAATGTTCAACATTCGTCTGTAGCACCACATCTCAAAAGCTTCGACTCTCTTCTGTTCCGCTTTTCCCACAATCCATATTTCACTACCATACAGTGCTGTACTCCAGACATACTTTCTCAGAAATTTCTTTCTCAATTTAGGGCCGATATTTGATATTAGTTGACTTCTCTCGGCTAGGAATACGCTTTTTGCCATTGCTAGTCTGCTTTTGATGTCCTTGCTCTGTCCCTCATTGGCTATTTTACTGCCTAGGTAGCAGAATTCCTTCAGCTACTTCGTGATCATCAATCCTGATGTTAAGTTTCTCGTTGTTATCATTTCCACTACTTCTCATTACCTTCGTCTTTCTTAGATTTACTCTCAGTCCATACTCTGTACTCATTAGACTGTCCATTCCGTTCAGCAGATCATTTAATTCTTCTTCACTTTCACTCAGGATAGCAATGTCATCAGCGAATCGTGTCATTGATATCCTCTCACCTTGAATATTAATTCCATTCCTGAACCTTTCTTTTATTTCCATCATTGCTTCCTCGATTTACAGATTGAAGAGTAGGGGCGAAAGGCTAAATCGTTGTATTACTCCCTTTTGAAAACGAGCACTTCGTTCTTGGTCGTCCACTCTTATTATTCCCTCTTGTCTGTTGTAAACATTGCATATTATCCGTCTCTCCCTATAGCTTAGCCCTACTTTTTTCAGAATTTCGTACATTTTGCACCATTTTACATTCTCGAACGCTTTTTCAGGTCGACAAATCCTATGAAAGTGTCTTGATTCTTCTTTAGTCTTCCGTCCATAATGAACCGCAACGTCAAAGACAAACTGATCGTCATCTAGCGAATCCTCAATTTTCTCTTCTATTCTTCTGTATATTATTCTTGTGAGTAACTTGGCCGCGCGGGGTAGCCGTTCGGTCTCAGACGCCTTGCCACGGTTCGTGTGACTCCCCCCGTCGGAGGTTCGAGTCCTCCCTCGAGCATGGATGTGTGTGTTGTCCTTAGTGTAACTCAGTTGAAGTTAGATTGTGTAAGCCTAGGGACCGATGACTTCATCAGTTTGGTCCCATATAACTAACCACAAATTTCAAAAGTTTTTGAGCAACTTGGATGGATGAGCTGTTAAGATGATTGTGCGATAATTCTCCCATTTGTCAGCTCTGTCGTCTTCGGAATTGTGTGGATGATGCTTTTCTGAAAGTTACATGGTATGTCGCCAGACACATACATTCGACACGCCAACGTGAATAGCCGTTTTGTTGCGACTTCACCCAATGATTTTAGAAATTCTGATGGAATGTTACCTATCCCTTCTGCCTTATTTGACCTTAAGTCCTCCGAAGCTCTTTTAAATTCTGATTCTAATACTGGATCCCCTATCTCTTCTAAATAGACTCCTGTTTCTTCTTCTATCACATCAGACAAATCTTCCCCCTCATAGAGGCTTTCAGTGTAGTTCAAAAAAATGTTCAAATGTGTGTGAAATCTTATGGTTCTTAACTGCTAAGGTCATCAGTCCCTAAGCTTACGCACTACTTAACCGAAATTATCCTAAGGACAAACACACTCACTCATGCCCGAGGGAGGACTCGAACCTCCGCCGGGACCAGCCGCTCAGTCCATGACTGTAGCGCCTGAGACCGCTCGGCTAATCCCGTGCTGCTTCAGTGTAGTCTTCCCGCCTATCCGCACTCTCCTCTGCATTTAACAGTGGTATTCCCGTTGCAGTCTTAATGTTATCACTCTTGCTTTTAATGTCACCGAAGGTTGTTTTGACTTTCCTGTTTGCTGAATCTGTCCTTAGGACAATCATTTCTTTTTCGATTTCTTCACATTTTTCCTGCAGTCATTTCGTCTTAGCTTCCCTGTACTTAGTATTAATTTCATTCCCCTGCGACTTGTATTTCTGCATTCCTGAGTTTCCCAGAACATTTTTGTACATCGTCCTTTCATCGATCAATGGAAGTATTTCTTCTGTTACACATGGTTTCTTCGCAGTTACCTTCTTTGTACCTGTGATTTCCTTCCCAACTTCTGTGATGGCCCTTTTTAGAGATGTCCATGCCTCTTCAACTGTACTGCCTACTCAACTATTCCTTATTGCTGTACCTATAGCCTTACAGAACTTCAAGCGTATCTCGTCATTCCTTAGTACTTCAGTGTCCCACTTCTTTGCGGATAGATTCTTCCCGACTAATGTCTTAAGCTTCAGCCTAGTCTTCATCACTCCTATATTGTGATCTAAGTCTACATTTTATCCACGGTACACCTTGCAATTTAGTGATTTCGGAATCTCTGTCTGACCGTGATGTAATCTAACTGAAATCTTCCCGTATCACTCGGCATTTTCCAAGTATACCTCCTCCGCTTATGATTCTTGAACAGAGTATTCGCTATTACAAGCTGAAACTTGTTACAGAACTCAATTAGTCTTTCTCCTCTCTCATTCCTTGACTTAAGCTCATATTCTCCTGAAACATTTTCTTCTATTCCTTCCCTTACAGCTTCATTCCAGTCCCCGACGACTATTAGATTTTCATCCCCATTTACATACTCTATTCATTAGTATATTGGTCCTAAAAGAGTGAACCAGTATATTTCTCCCTTCTCACCATAAAAGTTACACCTGAGAGTTTCGAGCTCACACGAGGGCTTACAAGCAATAGTCTTCCGGCGAACCATTTGCTACTGGAGCCGGCTGGAGTGGCCGTGCGGTTCTAGGCGCTACAGTCTGGAACCGGGCGACCGCTATGGTCGCAGGTTTGAATCCTGCCTCGGGCATGGATGTGTGTGATGTCCTTAGGTTAGTTAGGTTTAATTAGTTCTAAGTTCTAGGCGACTGATGACCTCAGAAGTTAAGTCGCATAGTGCTCAGAGCCATTTGAACCATTTTTTTTTTTGCTACTGGAACAGGACAGAGGCTTAACGACAGTGGTACAAAAAGTACCCTCAGCCCCACACTAATAATAACTTGCTGAGTCTAGGTATAAATGTAGATTTGTGTGTAGATTTCAACACAAAAGTCATCACTAAAGCTGTCGACATCTCAAAAAGGTGATTCGAGAAGTTGCCCACAAATTCAGTGAGCTGGCACAGGAGTCGAAATACAACTTTTGAATGGGGAGTTACGATCTTGGAAGTAATCCTGAGTCAGGGAATCTACGTGAGTGAAAGTGTCGTAAAGAACTTTAACGAAAATGTTCTTCCAGAACTATACGAGGATGTACGGTGTCGTCAGATGTGGATTTAAGTAGAGGCAGCACCTGAATACTTTCCTATAGAGTGCGTAACGAATTCAACGCCACACATGCCAAGCGTTGAAACGTGGATTGCTGGCGTACTTTGTACAATGCGTCAGAATTTTCTGCCAAGACTCAATTCTCGTACTGAATACGGTGGTCACCATTTTGGACACTTTTTCCAACGAACAACATGTTGGAGAAAAGAATACATTATCTTCGCTTAACTTCTGACGCGTTGATCGTTCTTGTTATTCCTGTCATTCCAAAACTTTTGCTGGTTCAGGTATTACGAAATTGTTGTATTTCGACTCCTCTGTCAATTGCTTCTGTTTGTGCGGAATCATGTCTGTCATCCAGACAATTCCGCCAGAGAGTAACATAGGCTCTGATTTTCACTACATTTACTGCCGATGAAAGCCAGATTTGCCAATATGTCTATGCCATTTTACGTTTACCTTAAATCCGATCACGCACTATTCCCCAATAAAGTGAGAAAGTTGCTGTTTCTCGAAGCAAATGGAAGACGAGGATTTAGTTATTTAAAGAGTGATCTTATCAAGCGGACAACGAAAGAAGTAAGAAGCAGTTTATCTATGTGTTACATAGCCAGTAGGCGGCAGCTGTGTTTCTCGTTTTAATCATTGTCGACAATGAACGGCGCATCGTAGTGTTTGCAGCGGTATATTGCAGGTAGCGGGCCCATTTCCATGACAACGTTATCGACAGCGCTTCTGGGCCAGAACTTAACGGAGGCAGCTGCCGAAAGCCGCTAATCCCGTAACGATATTCGGCACGTGCTCATTTGAATGCGGGTTCCCGTTGTCATCGGCAGCTGTGCGACGGCCCGACAATAGCAGATCGATGCTACGGGCGCGCAAACGTATGCACGCGGAGAATTTCTACCTGAGCCCCGCGACCGCACATCGACATCTGTATATCTGCATATGAAGCCAGAGGGTTCTTTCTGTACGATAATCCATTCCTCCGCCACGTGACTTTTCGTGGATGCACAATTTTCATTCTCTCTCTCTCTCTCTCTCTCTCTCCCTGCCTCTCTTATATTATTATTATCATTATTTTCGATTATTCTCGTTTAGGAGAGTGAGTGGACTTCATCCAATCACAGGTCCACTTCCCTTTCCTGTTTTCTTCTCCTTCCAAAACTTCTGCATTAAGTCACAATGTTGTTCCTTCCTTTCCTCTGTCCACTTCTTCCCTGTTGTTTCCTTTCTTGTCACTTATTCAGTTTTCTTGTTTCTGATTTCGTTTCTGAACTGTTCTACATCTACATCTACATGATTACTCTGCAATTCACATTTAATTGCTTGGCAGAGGGTTCATCGAACCACAATCATACTATCTCTCTGCCATTCCACTCCCGAACAGCGCGCGGGAAAAACGAACACCTAAACCTTTCTGTTCGAGCTCTGATTTCTCTTATTTTATTTTGATGATCATTCCTACCTATGTAGGTTGGGCTCAACAAAATATTTTCGCATTCGGAAGAGAAAGTTGGTGACTGAAATTTCGTAAATAGATCTCGCCGCGACGAAAAACGTCTTTGCTTTAATGACTTCCATCCAAACTCGCATATCATATCTGCCACACTCTCTCCCCTATTACATGATAATACAAAACTAGCTGCCCTGTTTTGCACTCTTTCGATGTCCTCCGTCAATCCCACCTGGTAAGGATCCCACACCGCGCAGCAGTATTCTAACAGAGGACGAACGAGTGTAGTGTAAGCTGTCTCTTTAGTGTACTTGTTGAATCTTCTAAGTGTCCTGCCAATGAAACGCAACCTTTGGCTCGCCATCCCCACAATATTGTCTATGTGGTCTTTCCAATTGAAGTTGTTCGTAATTTTTACACCCAGGTACTTAGGTGAATTGACAGCCTTGAGAATTGTACAATTTATCGAGTAATCGAATTCCAACGGATTTCTTCTCGAACTCATGTGGATCACCTCACACTTTTCGTTATTTAGCGTCAACTGCCACCTGCCACACCGTACAGCAATCTTTTCTAAATCGCTTTGCAACTGATACTGGTCTTCGGATGACCTTACTAGACGGTAAATTACAGCATCATCTGCGAAAAACCTAAGAGAACTGCTCAGATTGTCACCCAGATCATTTGTATAGGTTAGGAACAGCAGAGGTCCCAGGACGCTTCCCTGGGGAACACCCGATATCACTTCAGTTTTACTCGATGATTTTCCGTCTATTACTACGAACTGCGACCTTCCTGACAGGAAATCACGAATCCAGTCGCACAACTGAGACAATACACCGTAGGCCCGCAGCTTGATTAGAAGTCGCTTGTGAGGAACGGTGTCAAAAGCTTTCCGGAAATCTAGAAATACGGAATCAACTTGAGATCCCCTGCCGACAGCGGCTATTACTTCGTGCGAATAAAGAGCTAGCTGCGTTGCACAAGAAGGATGCTTTCTGAAACCATGCTGATTACGTATCAATAGATTGTTCCCTTCGAGGTGATTCATAATGTTTGAATACAGTATATCCTCCAAAACTCTACTGCAAACCGACGTCAATGATATAGGTCTGTAGTTCGATGGATTACTCCTACTACTTTTCTTAAACACTGGTGCGACCTGCGCAGTTTTCCAATCTGTAGGTACAGATCTATCGGTGAGCGAGCGGTTGCATATGATTGCTAAGTAGGGAGCTATTGTATCAGCGTAATCTGTCCCCATTATTTCATCTTCTAAGATTTTCAGTTGTTCCAAGTTTTCTTGTGTCTCTTTCATCCAACTTGTCTTGCATTAATGCTGTTAAAATTTTTCTTTATGAGCTTGTCTTCATCAATCCTATTTGGTGCCCGTAGTACTGCAGTTGTGTTGTAGTGTAGTAGTTTAGCTTTACGAGATACTGCTCTTTCCTGTTTTGTGTTATTATGATCCCATGTCGGTTTGTACGCCTTTTACACTCTGAACGTTGTTTCTCTGTTGGATATGATGTTTAATCCTTTGGTTTGGTGAACGACCTGTGAGATTTTTCCATACAGCGGGAGTTTTCCTGGTGACTTGCTGACCGTATGCTGAGTTATTTTCATAGGAAATTTGGAGTCCGAATCCACAGGAGATTTCATGCAGTTTGTGTAGTGCTGGGCTCCACCTTTGTTGCTCGTAAATATAGCCAGGTCATCTGCAAAGGTCAAGCATTTCGAAGTGACACTTTTTCCATTCGCCTTTCCAATTGGAATACATGTTGAAGAAGTATATCAATATGCTATCTTCTTGCCAAACTCCTGTGTGAATTTCGAATGAACTTGAGATTTGTTCTATGAATTCGACTTTTGTCGTGGTTCCCAAAGATGTTTTCTGGGCGATAGCCCTGCTCTTTCTAGGACAGTGGTTCCCAAGCTTTCTGAGAACATTACCCCTGAGTGAAATCAGATCTCAGCTACTACCCCGGATGTCCCGCTCCCCCCAATATCGCCTTTTAAAATAAAAGTAGTCAGAGAATATTCTTTTTCATTCTAAATTTTAGTTAGGCGCCAATAATGACGATCTTGGGGGGAGCGGAACATCAGGGGTAGCAGCTGAGACCTGATTACACTCAGGCGTAATGTTCTCAGAAAGCTGGGGAACTGCTGTCCTAGAAAGAGCAGGGCTATCGTCCAGAAAACATCTTTCGGAACCACAACAAAAGTCGAATTCACAGAACAAATCTCAATGTCATTCAAAATTTTATTTTAAAAATGAAGGAGGATAAATTATATGTAGGTGTTTTATTGAATCACAAACAACTGACACTATCGGTTTTGCTTATTTTTGACCTTTGTTTATAGATGAGTTACATTTCTTAAGTCAGTTGATTACTGCATTACTTACTTCTGAACTAGCAGAGACTGAAGGCCTCAGTTTTCCAATGTTTTGTGTATGACCACCGTCACCAATAATAATAATAATAATAATAATAATAATGTGGTGGAGGCCCTACAGCAATATAGTAACCATTGTTGTGCAATCAATTAGTCCGTTTATCCGTTGCGAAGTGAATAATGAAGCATTCATTTTACACTATCATGGTTTCGGCTGTGTAGGTATTTTCAAGTGCATGTTGAAATATTAAAATATGTGTGACGTGTCTGTGGATGTCATCGCCCACACGGCACACATATTTTATCATTTGAACGTGCTCTTGAGAATATCTGCACAGCCGAAATGACGATTGCCTAAAATACATCAAAAATTAACAATGAAATGGTGAAAATTTCTTTAAAAAAATTCTATATGACTGTGGTTCCACACGAAGGAAAGATCATAAAATAGTGAAGCAGTTCCTGGTTTTCCTGTGGGTACTAGCTACAACTCGGAGAACGCATATTCATATGAGATGTACGACATGTATACGTCTCAGTTTTACTTTCATAATTGCGTGACACGTGTGTGTGGTGGGTGGACTGTTTGGGGAAGAAGATACTTATACATTCGTTTCACAAGCTGTAGTCTCCACCACATTGTGCCACACGTTACTGCTAAGATTAGAAAAAAAAATCTTCCATTTTGGTAACTCAGGTAATTATTATTATAGAGGTAGGGGTGTAAATGTGGAAACCCAGTTCGTTTTTGCTGTATAAAAGAAATGTTTACTTCTCTTTCAGCTTCAAAAATTAGCCGAAGCTAATTCATAATGTTTTAGCAATGAATGTAATATTATGAAACACAAAAACTAAATATGTTAAAAATTAAAAAAAAACATTTTCTGCTAGCACAACTCACTAATTTTTCAAGAAGTGCGGGTAATGTGGAAACGCCTTAAATTGTGGGAAACTACTTCAAACGAAAACTATTGAAAATGTTAGAAACTATTTTATTTTATATCAAATTTAAATTATACAAAAATATTTTTAAACGCAACTGTGTTAGAAAAATGCTTCATAAACGAAGTTCACTTGCAAAAATCGCGTATGTAAATATCTCCTTCATTTCCGGCACACAAAGTATGACTCCACTCCTCACACACTACACACTTAATCCACAATTATCCCTGAATGTCTTTGGAAAATGCTCCTTCACAAAAATTACAAACTGCATCTTCTTCAGTAGGTTTTTCTTCCCCAACAGCGAGATCCAAATGTTACTCGCCTGAAGAGACAGTTGGTGTATTGGGCTCTTCATCTAAATCCTCAGATAAGTTAAGCAGTTTTTTGCACGGTTTTCTCGAAGGAGCTTCACGTTTTTTCTTGCTTTTGGCAGGTGCCTTAGGAAGCTTCTGTTTACCCTTCAGTAAGGAGTCTTCAAGGCGTGTTTTATAAGGCGAAGAAGTCAGAACAGCTGATGAACCTGGCTTACGACCTCTGTTGGAAACCGTCCTCTTTAGAGGAAGGACTGGCATGATATCTTGTGGAGACACACACGTATTTGATGAGGTATTTGACAACGATGTAGAGCTTCTGTTTCATCCATTTCAATGAGATTCTGCACCAACTGTTTCTCAATAGCATCAGGTAGTACAAGCTTACGTCCAAGTCTCAAAGAAACACATTCTTCATGTGATATCACTATGCACAAACCTTTGAAGTGTCGTCTGAGGTACACTGAAAGCTTTTACTGCTCTTCTTAACCCCACCTGCTTTCCCTTGAGGCTATTATAGCCTTAATCATGTTTCCAGCATCCCACTTCTTCACAATAGCTCTTGGTTTCCGATCAGTTAGCTTTCGTGGCATCTAGAAACAGACGCGAAACGTATTGGAAGTAATGTATTTGATGTTGGTATTGTGGAAACGTTTCCACAATGCCATCGTATGTATGCTTCCACATTACCTACACAATGGCCATTTTAAATTTAGGTAGATTACATTAAGCAACTATCCATTTAAGGTTGACAAAGGACTGCTAAAACCTTCTATGCACCTCCCTTTATAAGCTATCAGACGTAGAGAAAGATAACTACAAAGAATGTAGATAAATATAATAGCACAACTTACCTCGAAAAAGGTTTAGAAAATGCGCGAACGTAAATTGCATCACTGTCACGGCGCCTGTTGCTCAACTGACTTCTAACCCTCTACCGTGACAAATAGGAACTATTGCAACAATTTCTGGCTGCCCCACTACAGTGCAGCACTCTGCAGGCCAGATACTAGACATTTGCACATTACCCACACGCTTCCACATTTACACCCCTACCTCTAGTATTACGAAATAGGATTTGTTAAAAATAATTCAGTTTCGTGGGCGACAGACAGTCGAACCCTTTTGTTTTTACCTGTCAAAAAATTACATTTTACACCTCACGAGGTAATTCACCCCAGGTTGGAGACCGCCGTTCTAAGATATACCATGTATATTTCCATCTGTTGCTGTGCGGACCGATGCGAGGCGCGCAGGGGGGAGAGTCAGTGAGTTCTGGAAGCAGGTGACGGGGATGTGGAGCCATTTCGATTCGAGTACCGTTGAAACTAAGTCTTTAATTATTTTTATTATACACTGGCCTACCCAATTTTTCTTGAGAAACACAACTCAGACTTAACCTATTCATTTTTTACCCACAATATACAAGGCCCAACGCAATCTGACTGCTATACATTGACAACATGACTTTCAATAATTAACACAAAAGAATGGCTCTGAATTGGAAGTAATCCAAACAACAATACAAATCCAACAAACATGAGATTAAACAACCACCTCCAACTCTGTTAATTGTTTAAAATCATTTCAATCACGAATCCCGATGGTGGAAATCCCCATTCATTTTTATAAGTCACTTAACTCACAGAAAATCTTCATAAAACGAACTACAGCAATTACAGCAAGTACCAACAACAGCCAGCCAAATAAAACGGTTCTAACTACTATAGATCCTTAACTACTAGGAGGCATATGGTTAGCAAAAGAAAGATTTTGTTGAAGAGCAAACAATGTATTTAGAAAATTTTACCTTATTCAAGTGACATGTTGTTGTTGTGGTCTTGAGTCCTGAGACTGGTTTGATGCAGCTCTCCATGCTACTCTATCCTGTGCAAGCTTCTTCATCTCCCAGTACCTACTGCAGCCTACATCCTTCTGAATCTGCTTAGTGTATTCATCTCTTGGTCTCCCTCTACGATTTTTACCCTCCACGCTGCCCTCCAGTACTAAATTGGTGATCCCTGGATGCCTCAGAATATGTCCTACCAACCGGTCCCTTCTTCTTGTCAAGTTGTGCCACAAACTCCTCTTCTCCCCATTCTATTCAATACCTCTTCGTTAGTTATGTGCTCTACCCATCTAATCTTCAGCATTCTTCTGTAGCACCACATTTTGAAAGCTTCTATTCTCTTCTTGTCCAAACTATTTATCGTCCATGTTTCACTTCCATACATGGCTACACTCCATACAAATACTTTCAGAAATGACTTCCTTACACTTAAATCTATACTCGATGTTAACAATTTTCTCTTCTTCAGAAACGCTGTCCTTGCCATTGCCAGTCTACATTTTATATCCTCTCTACTTCGACCATCATCAGTTATTTTACTCCCCAAATATCAAAACTCCTTTACTACTTTAAGTGTCGCATTTCCTAATCTAATTCCCTCACTATCACTCGACTTAATTCGACTACATTCCATTATCCTCGTTTTGCTTTTCTTTATGTTCATCTTATATCCTCCTTTCAAGACATTGTCCATTTCGTTCAACTGCTCTTCCAAGTCCTTTGCTGTCTCTGACAGAATTACAATGTCATCGGTGAACCTCAAAGTTTTTATTTCTTCTCCATGGATTTTAATGCCTACTCCGAACTTTTCGTTTGTTTCCTTTACTGCTTGCTCAATATACAGATTGAATAGCATCGGGTAGAGGCTACAACCCTGTCTCACTCCCTTCCCAACCACTGCTTCCCTTTCGTGCCCCTCGACTCTTATAACTGCCATCTGGTTTCTGTACAAATTGTAAAAATCCTTTCGCTCCCTGTATTTCACCCCCGCCGCCTTTAGAATTTGAAAGAGAGTATTCCTGTCAACATTGTCAAAAGCTTTCTCAAGGGTCTACAAATACTAGAAACGTAGGTTTGCCTTTCCTTAATCCTTCTTCTAAGATAAGCCGTAGGGTCAGTACTGCCTCACGTGTTCCAATATTTCTACGGAATCCAAACTGATCTTCCCCGAGGTCGGCTTCAACCAGTTTTTCCATTCGTCTGTAAAGAATTCGCGTTAGTATTTTGCAGCTGTGACTTATTAAGCTGATAGTTCGGTAATTTTCACATCTGTCAACACCTGCTTTCTTTGGGATTTGAATTATTATATTCTTCTTGAAGTCTTGCTCACCGGATGGTAGAGTTTTGTTACTGAATAGAATTTGGGAGAAAAGAAATTTGTAGCACAACCTGACTAGAAGAAGGAATTGGGTCATACGACACATTCTGAGTCATCAAGGGATCATCACCAATTTAGTTCTGGAGGAAAGAGTGAGGGGTAAAAGTCACACCCAGAGATGAATACAGTGAGCATGTTCAGAAGGATGTAGTTAGCTGTACTTATTCAGATATGAAGACACTTGCACAGGATAGAGTAGCATGGACGGCTGTCTCAAACCAGACTTCGGCCAGAAGACCACAGCAAGAACAAGAATATCGGAAATAAATTAGGTGTTTCTGCCTTTGTAAGTGCTCCAACGTCTTTCTCCTTTCTCTGTTGTACATGCAGATGTAGACAAAATGTACGTTATTGGGAAAGGCGGTGAAGGACAGCACGGCCCGTGGGAGCGCGCTGAGTGATTGGTAGCGGAGGCCCTAGAACTGTGCCGTGAAGGCGCCCCATCTGCCACTGCCTTCCGTCGCGGCGACAAAGGGCGGGAAGGGTTTGACGCGAGCACAATGCGCCGATAGCATTCCACACACCGCGCCGCGCCGCGCATATTCCGCGCCAAGAAAATATCAATGGGCTGTCGGCATTAGCATTCTACCCGCTCTCCGGGTACGTTAGGCAAAGTGCGGGCCGCCACACATACAAATCAATAGCGACGGTTACGCCGGCACGTCTTACCGGAGGCGCCGAATACACCCCCCTCCGCACTCCGCCTTTTCCGTTACTGCCCGATCACTCCGTCGCTGCGACGAGGAGCAGTTCGTCCCGGGACAGATGACGGCGTGCATGAAGAAGAAAAGCATGCATTAAGGCACCGTTGCTCCGCTACAGCGACAAAGGGGTACGCTTCCGGATGCCATTAAAGGGATCGAGTGTCTGGGACTAAACTCGGGGCGCATACAGTAGTTGTGGGAGAAGTACACCGAATCAGTAAGAGGCAACAGGAACGATTATGATAAGGAATCGGTGAGAATATGGAGAATCGGCAACAGAAGCGTGTGTGATGGTGCTCTGGCGTATATTCAGGATTTTTTTTTTTTTTTTTTTTTTTTAAATGCTCGATTGTGTTGATCGCCTTGGATGGATTATTTCGTCTCTTCTGAATACTCATCAGGAGAAAAATACGTTTTAACTTCTCATTTCTGTGTTTTTTAGTTCTAACGATCTCATAAGAATCGAAACTGTGTTGTTGGTCCATCCAAGGTCATCAATCACTAAGAAAAGGAAGTATATGCCCAAACAGATCCTTTCTCCAAAGATCTCCCCTATTGAACGTCGGATACAACAGAGTCTCGAGATTGTTGTTGAATACGGTGCATGTAAAGCTCCAGTTACACGTAGGAGATTACCAAGCAGGTATCCGAAAGGGAAGAACTATCCACAACAGATACGTAATTCCAATGCTTCAAATGGCTCTGAGGACTATGGGACTTAACTTCTAAGGTCATCAGTCCCGTAGAACTCAGAACTGCTTAAACCTAAATAACCTAAGGACATCACACACAGCCATGCCCGAGGCAGGATTCGAACCTGCGACCGTAGCGGTAGCGCGGTACCCGACTGTAGCGCCTAGAACCACTCGGCTACATAGACCGGCACGTAATTCCAGCTCAAGAAAGACGGAAACACCGAAGTGACATTCGTCGACATTGCCGTCTAATGCACAGAAAGCAGAATTAGTTCTGTTTGAGGGCGATACTAGATATTGTAATCAACTCAATCCAAGGACAGAAAAAATAGTGCACAATGTTCAAAGTATTATTGAGTGTTTTTCTGTGAATAGTCTCGCTCTCAAAAGACACGACTTGTTCAGTTCTGAACGTTAAGAAGTGCTGTGGCAATGATAAGGGTAACACGTGGTGATGAAAAAATAAGGAACCGCGCGACCGCTACGATCGCAGGTTCGAATCCTGCCTCGGGCATGGATGTGTGTGATGTCCTTAGGTTTGTTAGGTTTAAGTAGTTCTACGTTCTAGGGGACTGATGACCTCAGATGTTAAGTCCCATAGTGCTCAGGGCCATTTGAATCATTTTTGAAAGAATAACTAAGATGAAATTCAAAAATATTAGGTGTTGATGACAATGTAAACAAAAAAACTGATTTTGAGAATCACAGAAAACTTAGTTCAGCCACATTTCACTTCAAAAATTCCAATTCTTGAGGAGAGATAATTCAGTAATTTGATGTATTTTACGTATTTTCACTGAATGATATTCTGGAGTAACACACTTTTCTACGAAGAAAATGTTCATTGGTCGACAACGTGCCATGAGAAAAACACAGTCGTATGCAAAAATTACGGATGGAAATAAGTTTCGCGTGATGTGCCACTTGGTTCAAATGGCCCTGAGTACTACGCGACTTAACTGCTGAGGTCATCAGTCCCCTAGAAATTAGAACTACTTAAACCTAACTAACCTAAGGACATCGCACACATCCATGCCCGAGGTAGGATTCGAACCTGCGACCGTAGCTGTCGCGCGGTTCCAGACTGTAGCGCCTAGAACCGCTCGGCCACTCCGGCCGGCTGATGTGCCACTGTTAAATAACGTAGCTCAATGAAACTTGGATCACACATAGAAAGAACTGTTACAGTATAGTATAGAACGTAGCTGAAAGAAATACGCAATGAGACGAACGAAAATAACACGTTTATTCAAAGAGAATAATTACACTGCCACGTCGATTCATGATGGTCCGCTGGACATTACAGAAAAATGTGACACGGTTCTTAACAGGGTGTGCGATCACGCTGGATGGCAGTGCACGGAGGACAATCAGCAGTTGTGGAGGAATGGACGCCTTTCCACATGAATCCCTTGCCAACCTTGCGGCCAGCATGGGAACACGCGGAAGAGCATGCATCAGCGTCCATGGTGATCATACACCATATTAAGAAACAGGACCTCTTTGTCATGTCCAGGGGACCACCATGAATCGCGGTGATTTCAGTATAGTTATTGTCTTGCAATGGAAGTGTCATTTCTGTTCCTCTCACGGCGTATTTAGTTAAGTTGCCCTCTGTACTGCACTGTAGCATTCTTTCTCTATATGGTCCTACTTTCAACGAACTGCGTTACTTGGCAGTGTTATGCCAATGTTACTTTCGACATTAAGTTTTACACACCAGTATATGCGATGCTCATCCGTGGTCACCTTGCAGTCATTTAAGGACTTAGGTTTGAATACTGCTTCACAGGACATTTATTCCTTCAAAAAGTTTGTCGTAAATAATCTACTGCAATTCGAAAGAAATAATTACGTTCGTTGCTAAATATTAGAAGAAAAGATGATTGTAACCTGTTTTCGCAGGACAGAGCGGATCAGGTGTGGAAAGGGGCCAAGATCAGTAACAATTAGTTGCAGAAAACACACAAACTTTATTTTGTTAGAAACACTTAATCACACATGCCTTTAGCCGGCCGGGGTGGCCGAGCGGATCTAGGCGCTACAGTCTGGAACCGCGCGACCGCTACGGTCGCAGGTTCGAATCCTGCCTCGGGCACGGACGTACGTGATGTCGCTAGGTTAGTTAGGTTTAAGTAGTTCTAAGTTCTAGGGGACTGATGACCTCAGTAGTTAAGTCCCATAGTGCTCAGATCCATTTTGAACACATGCCTTTAAAATCATTCAAAAACAATACGGCTGAAGGCCCGAACACAAGATATTAAAATTGGCTTAAGGAATACACACGGCTAAAGGCCATGGTTACAAAGATTTTACATAAATACTCGGCTGAAGGTCACACACACTGGACACAGAATTTTTTTCAAATTTTAAGACGGCTGAAGGCCTTATCTTAAAATATTTCGCGTAAGGTTCGGCTGAAGGCCACATACTGAACAATGAACAACTGCAGAATATTTTCAAGGTTTTAAACAAATTAATTTTTTCAAATCTTAATTTAAGACGGCTGAAGGCCCTATCTTAACATTAAAACAAACTACATTAAGAGACTAAAAGAAAATCACAGTCTAAAACAACAGAACAGTGGTACTCAGGAGTGGTCCAAGGGTCGGCCTGAGGAGGTAACTCTAACATAAGTTTAGGTGAGACAGGCAGCCAAGCGTAAAACTAAACAATCAGATGGCAATCCAACCCAGGGACGACTGAAGGACCGACCAACAACCCAATCAATTGCCTTGCGGCCGACCAACAGCATGACAACGGAAAATATCAGCGAGGACGAAAATACGAGCAGCACTACGTCTTCAAATATTGGCGTCTAAAAACAGCCAAGGCACAATAAGCACTCAAAAATGTGAACAACACCAAAGGCTGTCGAACTACACGCTGTACTGGACAGCATCAACACGGTGAGGAATCACCGACTCGCTGCTCCGTCCCAACCGACCGAAATCCTACTCCAATACGCAGACAGCATTCATAACTGCTCAGTGGAAATCACAGAAGTTACACACAGCACCACGTAAACCAAGAACTCCGACAATCCTAAAACCAATCACTGAGGAACTACAAGGAGAAATCACAAGTCGACACACGCAGGGTTTCCATAAGCGGTCGGCGACCAAATACACGTCGTCCGATGGGACGACCGACCGAACGAACAACCAGGGTCGTCCCCACTCAAGTTATGTGTGTCGCCAAAGGTCGAGCGAGTCGAGGCTCTCCGGAGCTCATTGCAGCTCCATCCTGACTCCCTTGATGTCCGTTCGGAACTCGGAGACACGGCGACCCGGGCACACTTGGTCGGACCCAACCATGCAGAGGGAACACTTGCCCATTGGCGTCCCGACATCTCTGCGCAAGGAAGAAACGGACCCACGTCCGGCAAGATGACCAACTGACGAGGCCCAGAAACTGACGAAAGACCAAACACATATCGCCCAATGAGACGACCGACCGAACGACCAACCACCAGTCGTTTCCGCTCCAGTCTCCTTCCGTCGGCCAGTACATGTGTGTCGCCAGCGGTCGGCGAGTACTGTCTGTCCACACCTCACTGGCGCTCCGTCCCAGCGAACTCACGACCTTCTACCATGGATACTAGTAGACTGGCCTTGCTGTCCAGAAGCTATAGGGCTGGTGTGGTTCCACATAAACCACGTGACTGTTGGCAAAACGTGGCGGGATTTCAAATCAGCGCTCTGCCATCCTATGTTTGTATCGTATTTTCGCCACATTTCTCAATTGAATGCCAAATGCTTCCAACAAAAATTACTTTTTTATTTGCGAAAAATTATGCCAGAACTACATTTGACCTGGATTTGTTCACAGTACCATTTATAAAATCTAACAAATACATCGAACGCCACTCTGGTGGGTAGTGGGACGAAATTACTATAAACTATCAATTTAAGTAAAATGTCGTTAAAATCCTTTTAAACAGTAAGAGTGGGCTCGTGTCAAAACTTTGAGCATTGGATTCGCCGCGTTTTGAGCTCTAGTCACTTATAAAAGAAAATGGGATATGGGAATTATGTCAACTATAGGTGGCAAAGCTGTCGATTTTAGGAGCAGGTCCATTTTAGAGTATCAATTTTAGGTGCACTTCAAAGGTTCAGTTACCACTATTTTTAGAAACTTTTAAATTATCAGTTAAAAAAAAAGTGATATTTTAGATGAAAGGTGAGACTTTGAAGTTTTCCGTTTCAGGGCCTGTATCCAAAGCTGCCTTCGGTTTTTTTCATCCTTAGGGAACCTATGAGAAGGAACGAGAAACAGTTATACTTACTTCTGTAACCGAATTATCACAGATACTTTCCAAAATGCAATATGAGTCTGACTTTACAGGCATAACTTTCAACACTTTAATTTACGTGATACTCTATTTCAAGTGTAAAAAACATATAAAAGTCACTTCAGCAGATTTCAATAAGCGCATTTGCACTATCGTAGAAACACACGTGGAATGTAATGTCATTTCCCCCGACAAAACGCTGAGTACAGCCATAAGCGCTACACGAAACAATCATGTTTTGCTAACATTCACGTGACTTTAGCCCAGAGATGTTGGAGCCACGCCAGGGCCAGTCTATTACATTTATGGTCGAAGCTCACGACACAGGACGAGCCGGAAATACTAGCGGTCGCTTCAAAGACAATACGACAGTGCTCTTATCGATCAGCGCTGCTGCTGCTACTCGCGAGCAGGCAAACCAGCAACTTAGTGACACCAGTAAGTCGAATAAGAAACGAGGCAACGGTTCCGTAAAGAGAAGCTGTCAAGCAAGAAACGGCATGAACACGAGCCGCGCACGGCTCAATGATATTCATTCCTCCACATTAAGGTTCTCATTAGCACAAAAACGGGTGCACAATGATGTCACTAAAGTTTTTTTATCTGATACAGAATGCTATAAAATATTCGACAGATAGCAAAGTTAAATTTGAAAGCAAACTGAAAAACTTTCTCCCCGACAACTCTTTTCATTCCGCAGAAAAATTTCCATTTTTGTAATCTGTAAAAGCTGGTGGGCAGGAATTACTGATCGCATCTTTACTAAAAAAAATAAAAGAAATTAAAAAATCGTATCTAAATGGAATTTGTAATATGAGTGTAAAATGACTCCATCCTCGTCTTCACGATTAATCGTACAAATGAGCCATGCAGCATGGGGGTAACTAACAAAGAGAATGACTATTCAGTGGACACGGCGACATTACTTAACTTTCTTCGTGCCAGAGGACTGGTCTCTGTAACAAATGATTTACTGAAACACACATTGGAAGGACAACTGATTGGTCGAATCTCCGAAGCCCACACTAGGAAATCATTAAAACAACGACGGCAATTCGCTGATTATTTTCTACCTGGCTCTAGTTGAAGAGATCAAGGTACGGAGACAGGCCGACCAAACCACGTCTCTTGAAGGTACATAAATTAGATACCATGTAACACCCCAGTAGACTGCCTAGTCTTTACCGACTACGTAACGGCGTTACATATAAATAAAGAAAAAGAAATGGTATTCCAGGAAGTTCCGGGAATGCAACCGGATGACGTAGACTTCTTGCCACGATATTTCGACTGATCATCGTTCAGCTACCTTCAGGGGAGTATTTCGCACTGGAGATGGCTAGATTTTTTCCTTTATTGGTATTTAATCCCTTTCGCCCCATATCGGCAAAGGTGAGAGGGAGAGGGCGGGGGGGGGGGGGGGGGGAGAGATCCATCAGCGGTACAATATTCCGCTTTTTAGCGAAGAGAATTAAAAGGATACAAAAATGAGAAAAAAACCTATAGAAATTTTTTCCCATTATAAATTAAAGTTCAAAGGCAAATAGCAAATAAATGAATATATAAATAAAATAAAACAAAAAATTAAAACAAAAACAGTAATCCCAATATATTTAGATATTAAAAATGCATCGCAGAATGGTGAAAGTCCTCTCACGAAAAGCAATGAAGCACAGCGCTTTCGCTTGAAATTTGAAGGATCTGCGCTTGGTGAGAAGTGTTTCGGGAGGAGAAAATACGTTCCACACGACTGAGGGGTGTGGACTGAAAAGATAGATGTCAGTTATATACGAAAACTATGGAGATCAAGGTAGGTGTTTGAGAGGGGCGAGGGAGGGGTGAATAGTTAGAATATAGAAGGAGGGAAAGACAAAGATGGGTTTGATCTTTGAGTACGATAGTGATAACAAGAGGAAAAGAATGCAGAAGCATGGAGAGGAAAAAGGAGACAGCTGCTCTGATTTGGTGTGGGATAGATGGGAAGAATTAAAATTCGTGGGAGGGATAAATGTGGGACCAGATCTGATTATCTAGAAGAGGTAACTGATTGAAGCTGCGTTGGTATAGTATATGGAGTGTGTGTAGATATTGGGACGGTGGGATGTGCTTCTAAAGGTGCGGCAGAATACGATACGGGAGCTTGTGGTCAGAGGGGAGACAATTAGGTTATTAGAAACTAGTTTTTTTTGTGGTTTTAGGGCGCACAAGTGAAGTTTGTGGATAGTACATTAGATGCGGAGGTGTTCGATGTGGGTGAGGAGGGGTGAGAATTTGATAAGATGTTAGAGGAACTATGTGGGTGTAGGGACTGTTGGTTCACATCGCTAATTTTACAACAGAATCTGTCGCGGTGACGCACGAGCAAAGCCAGCAGCTTCTTGAGCAGCCTTTGTCGTGTTTCGCGTCCTCTCGAATATTGCTCCATGTATGGTGCGCAGGAGCATGTGTACTGGTGACACAACATAGGCGCTCTCTGGGGAAATGCGCACTCGCATACTTAAAATTCAGATGCCACACTAATATAATTCATTGTCGCTAGACATGACATTAGTCAAAAAATGGTACTGGAAATTCTTGCTTAAATTACAAAGAAAAACTGGCTTCAATATAGCATACAACGACACTATTGTTCATGGACAAAGCGTAGTTTGAATCAAGTTTTATTATTGCTGTGATCAAATCCGGACAAAAAAAAGCCATCTTCAATTCTAAAATATACAGAGGACGATGCCAGTGGTATTATCCCCCTCCAAAGATTTTAGATATGAAGACGTTCTGGTCATATGTAAAGACTGTCAGTGGCACCAATGTCTCTCTCCAAGCACACGTGAATGACATAAGAAGTGACACTGAGGACAGGAAAGCAATCCAGAAACGCTGAAATCCGTATTCAGATCAATATTTGCCAAGTTATTGGCTCTTTATCTACATCCCCGAATTGATCTTCAACAGTGGGAAGCAATAAGGTGCTTAAGGGGCTCCGGAACGCCCTATACTTGCAATGTTAAAATAACGCTTATAAATTACATCTTTCCTCACAAGGTATTTGAGGTAGGAAGTTGAACTTTTTACAGATTATTTATTGGAATATGGGCTACAACTTAACACATGGATTTTACAAAATTTTAGTTCAGTTATTAAAGATGGATTTTTTTTCAATTGTAATGAAAATTCACAACATTTTTTTGCAATTATTTTTGTATATATTCAAAAATATACAGTTTTTTTGGAAAAAGGCTGTGTTAAATTATGCAGAAGGTACTGTGTAACATTTACCGAAAGTTTGAAACAAATATGTTTGGAAGATCCTTAGAAAACATGTAATTAGTATGAGAAAAGAAAAGTTTTGGGAATCGAGCTACAAAGATTGGATTAACTTTTTAGTGCATTCCAGGTCCATAGGATGGATTATCTTCATCCTCTGCAAACACCTCCTCCAGCTTCCTCTTGTTCCTCCTCCTGTTTACTCTTGCTTGTATTTCTAGACTCTTTACAGCCCTGTCTGCAGCCCAAAGGCGTTCCTTGTCTAAAGCAAGCATCGCTCGTTGTTGTGTTCGTAGATTTTGCTACCATTTTCTTCAGTTGCAGTTACTGCAACACTGTTCCAAAAGGTGGTCATGTATGAACACTTATCACATTTCAGTTGTATTTCACTAGCAAGTCCTACGTGCTTTATTATGGAGAGTTCCAAACCAACTTCACTACAATGAATACATCTTACACAGTTTGAAAAAATTCCTTTGAGAACCGACATATCAAATATTTCATTAACATCCGATTCGCCCATAAACCATTCATAGTTTTCACTCATTGAACCAAGCTTCTTCTGTGAAGTATTTTCTTTCCCACTTTGACTGCTATGGGCAGGTGTACTTGAGATTGAACCAAGCTTCTTCTGTGAAGTATTTTCTTTCCCACTTTGACTGCTATGGGCAGGTGTACTTGAGAGGTTAGGTTCACTCACTTGGTTATCGTCTTTGTTGTTTACAGTAATAACACATACCTTTGGCTTTCCAACATTTCTCCTTTTCTTAAAAGCCTTCAGAGGATTTCTAATAACTTTACTTTTACTCATTATTATACTTCAACAAAACAGAGACTCAAGAAACAGAATTAATTACGAATATTTTCGAGATAACGACAGAGTAAATAAACATGAAACAATCGACAATCACACCAGCGATATATATTGAACCATCACAGGTTAGCCACAACACATACTTTATCTCACATCACTAAAATGTACCTGATGAACACGGACGATAATAATAACACCATTTGACAGCAGTTTAACAGCGCCACAGTGGGTCACGCCCATGTAGAACACATTTCAAAAAAAATTTAAAAATAGTTGTAGTCTTCGGAATTGAATAAATTATATATCTATTAAAAGGTAATAGTCTGCAGATTCAGAAAACGCAAAAAAGTAAAAATTGAACTTTTCATGATTTTGAGCCTTTCCGGAGCCCCTTAAAACATCTATATAGGCCTGTGCTGTGATATTGCCGCGCAAAACAACAAGAGGTGCAAGCCCCCTCCATGAAAAACACGACCACACCATAACTCCACAGCCTCCGAATTTTACAATTGGCACTACACACGCTGGCAGATGACATTCACCGGCCATTCGCCATATCCACACTCTGCCATCGGATCGCCACATTGTGTACGGTCATTCGTCACTCCACACGACTTTATTCCACTGTTCAATCGCCCAATGTTTATGATCCTTACACCAAGTGAGGCGTCGTTTGACATTTACCGGCGTCATGCGTGGCTTATAAGCAGCCGCTCGACCATGAAAGCCAAGTTTTCTCACCTCCCGCCTAACTGTCCTAGTACTTGCAGTGGATCCTGATGCAGATTAGAATTCCTGTGTGACGGTCTGGATAGATGTCTGCCGATTAGTCTACACATTATGAGCCTCTTCAACAGTCGGCGATCTCTGTCAGTCAACAGAAGAGGTCAGCCTGTACGCTTTTGTGCCGTACGTGTCCCTTCACTTTTGCACTTCACTATCATATCGGGAACAGTGGACGTATGGATGTATAGGAGTGTGAAAATCTCGCGTACAGACGTATGAGCCAGTGACACCCAATCATCTGACCACATTCGAAGTCCGTGAGTTCCGCGAAGCGCCCCATTCTCCTCTCTCATGATGGCTAATGACTACTGAGGTCGCTGTAGGTGGCAGCACAATGTACCAAATATGGAAAACGTATGTCTTTGACAGTGTCCGGATACTTTTGATGACATAGTGTAGCACCAGTCATCGCATTACCTTTCGCTATAAAGCTTATTTCAGCTAAAGCTGACAAATTTTTCAGTATCTATACCCCATTCAGTGTAGCCCATATACAGGGAGTTCCAGGAAGAAGTAAATCTTTTAAGATGTGGTAGCATAGAATAATTCCAATAAAATATGTCACATATTGGTTACAGACATAAAACTGGCTGCGATGGTAATATTCATTTCGTCTAACGGTACCCGAACTGCTGTAGGCTTAATGATCAATTTTCATTTTTGCTTTGATGTCCAAGTTGTGAAGATGTGTTTGCCTAAATGAATTGTTCAATAGAGATTGTGATATGTTGGCGAACTTTCCTGTGTCGTTTAGGCACGATGCACGTATTTCCAGATGATCAGTATCTCAATATACCACACTCTTTACGGGTTTTATAATGGAAACGCTGCATGCGGTGGCAGCGCAGTTAGAGGCGCCATGTCACGGATTGCTCGGCCCCTGTCGCAGGATGTTCGAGTACTCCCTCGGGCATGTGTGTGTATGTGTGTGTGTGTGTGTGTGTGTTGTTCTTAGTATAAGTTACACTACTGGTCATTAAAAATGCTACACCACGAAGATAACGTGCCACAGACGCGAAATTTAACCGACAGGAAGAAGGAGGAGAAATGCGTATCAAGTTTCCGACTTTGATAAATGTAGGATAGTAGCCTACCGCTATTGTCGTTTATCGTATCGCGACATTGCTGATCGCGTTGGTATTCATTGGACAAATATATTACACTAGAACTGACATGTGATTACATTTTCACGCAATTTAGGTGCATAGATCCTGAGAAAACAGTACCCAGAACAACCACCTCTGGCAGTAATAACGGCCTTGATACTCCTGGGCATTGACTCAAACAGAGCTTGGATGACGTGCACAGGTACAGCTGCCCATGCAGCTTCAACACCATACCACAGTTTATCAAGAGTAGTGACTGGCGTATTCTGACGAGCCAGTTACTCGGCCACCATTGACCAGATGTTTTCAATTGGTGAGAGATCTGGAGAATCTGCTGCCCAGGGCAGCAGTCGAACATTTTCTGTATCCAGAAAGACCCGTACCGGACCTGCAACATGCGGTCGTGCATTATCCTGCTGAAATGTAGGGTTTCGCAGGGATCGAATGAAGGGTAGAGCTACGGGTCGTAACACATCTGCAATGTAACGTCCACTATTCAAAGTGCCGTCAATACGAAGAAGAGGTGACCGAGACGTGTTACCAATGGTACCCCATACTATCACCCCAGGTGATACGCCAGTATGGCGATGACGAATACATGCTTCCAATGTGCGTTCACCGCGATGTCGCCAAACACGGATGCGACCATCATGATGCTGTAAACAGACACTGTATTCATCCGAAAAAACGACGTTTTGCCATTCGTGCACCCAGGTTCGTCGTTGAGTACACCATCGCAGGCGCTCCTGTCTGTGATGCAGCGTCAAGGGTAACCGCTGTTGTGTCTAGACAAGACAGCCTAGACACAATGAGAGGAAGCCGAAAGGCACGCGCTAAGCCAAAGCAGGGTGCGTGAGGTCTGAAACAGGATACGTAATAAATGCTATAAAGAAAAGTACGTAGCTTCTGGAATATTTAACTTTAATCCATCCTTTTGGTACATTTGGAGATTGTGGCGATACAAGTGAGACTCTTTAGATACATGCAATGTTACTAATGGCGCCTTGCTAGGTCGTAGCCATTGACTCAGCAGGCTATTCTAACTATCTGCTCTGCAAATGAGCGAGGCTTCGTCAGTGTGCATCGCTAGCTACGTCGTCCGTACAACTGTGGCGAGTGCTAGTCCGTATCTCGAGACCTGCCTTGTGGTGGCGCTCGGTCTGCGATCCCTGACAGTGGCGACACGCGGGTCCGACATGTACTAATGGACCGCGGCCGATTTAAGGCTACCACCTAGCAAGTGTGGTGTCTGGCGGTGACACCACATTCCTCCCCCTCAAATCGGCCAACGGTCGTGTTATAAGGCTTCCGCCCGCCGTGGGGAGGACCCCATGTTGACGTATGCGATGAGGTGGGGAGCCTAACAACAGGCGAGGCTGTGCCACCCGCACCCGGCCATTCGGTCAGAGGGGAGCTAGGAAACGCCTGAAAACCTAGTCCAGGGTGCACGTCAACATGCAGTGTATGCGCCCGTAAAGAGACAGGAGGGGCTGAAGGGTCGACCTCCATTGCGTCGGGGTACCCGACGCGTGAAGACGCCATGTGGTCCGGAGCGGGAAAGAGTTCCATGGCGGAGGACAGCTGGTCACGGGAAGCGATCGGCGGCGCGTGACCCAGGGAGGCGCGTGGCGGCTGCAGCAAGGCGTCCACTGCGGGCGGCGCCGGCTGGAGGACAGGCGGCGGCGGCGGAGGCGGCGGCGGCGCGTCGCCATGGGGCAAAATGGAAGGCATCGTCGGTAACACCTGGGGATGAGGCGAGCCAGTAGATGGGTCCCCAGGGCGCTGACCGGACGGCACAGTCGCTGAAAGCAGACGGGGAGCGGCAGAACCCGTGCGACGACAGAGGCGCAGCTGATTGAGATGCCGGCGCACCTCACCAGAGGCCCCCAAAACCAGATACATAGCGCGGCCGAGGCAGCGAAGAATGCGCCCTACGAGCCAGCGCAGTGAACCTCGATAGTTGCGATAGAATACAACGTCGCCTGGAGCAAAAGCAGAAGTCTGCCGCTGCACAGGAACGTGATGCGGCGGGTGCAGCAAAGACATCAAGGTTCGATGAGGACGACCGTGGAGCAACTCAGCCGGCGAGCGACAATCTCGGGGCTGAGAGCGATACGATGACAAAAAGAGCAACAACGCGTCCTCCCGAGGATGCGACTCTTTCCACTTCAACATCTGTGACTTGAAAGTCCGGACCAATCGTTCAGCGGCACCGTTTGACTGAGGCGAAAACGGCGCGGATGTCAGATGTTGAATACCATTGGCCTGGCAGAATGACTGAAATTCTGCAGACATGAATTGTGGGCCATTGTCGGAAACAATAGCCTGCGGAAGACCTTCAATGCAAAAGATAGCAGACAACGCTTGGATGGTGGCCGCTGACGTCGTGGAAGACATCCGGACAACAAAAGGAAAATTACTGAAGGCATCTACCACAACCAACCATCGAGCATTCCAGAATGGACCAGCAAAATCGATGTGCAAGCGTTGCCAAGTGGAAGTGGCTTTCGGCCATTCAAAGACTTTCCGCGGCGGCGTGGATTGTTGTTCGGCACACGCCATGCAAGAAGAACACATATTCGTAATCGCAGCATCGATTCCGAACCAAGTACAGTGCTGACGAGCAAGTTGTTTCGTTCGCACTATACCCCAATGTCCTTGGTGAAGAAGCCGTAAAACAGAGGACTGTAACGAACGTGGGACCACGACTCTGGACTGATCATTATCAGAACGCAACAACAAAACACCACGTCGTACAAAAAGCCTCTCCTTATGAGCAAAAAATCGGCGAACTAACGGATCCTCGATCCGAGACTTTGACAAAGGCCATTGCGTAGCAACAAAACGCAAAACGGTAGCAAGGACCGGGTCAGCAGCTGTGGCTGTAGCTACACGACGAAAATCAATCGGAAACGATTCGACCACGTCATCGGTTTCCGAATCAATGAACATGCAAGCAAGTTCGGAAGAATCGAATGCTCTATCCTCAGCAACAGGCAAACGGGACAACGCATCGGCGTTTCCGTGCTTAGCAGTGGACCGATACAAGATATCGTAGCGGTACTGCGAGAGGAAAATAGACCAGCGAATGAATTTCTGCTCTGTACGCGGAGGTACAGGCTTGTTCGGATGAAAAAGCGACGTCAAAGGTTTGTGGTCTGTGATGATGGTAAAGTCACGACCATACAAGAAATCATGAAACTTAGTAACACCAAACACGAGAGCCAAAGCTTCTTTCTCGATCTGTGAATAATTTCTTTGCGCAGACGAGAGCAATTTGGACGCAAAGGTAATAGGGCGATCATGCGACCCATCTTTCTGCGCAAGCACAGCACCGATCCCGAAATCCGATGCATCTACCATCAACAAAAGGGGTTTCTGGGGATCGAATGGCGTAAGGCAAGTATTAGAAAGCAACGCCGATTTCAACTGGCGAAAGGCGCGTTCGCATTCCGTCGTCCAGACGAACGGAACACCCTTACTGCGTAAGCTATGAAGCGGAGCTGAAATGGAAGAGGCATTGCGCAGAAAGCGATGATAATAGTTAATTTTACCCAACACACTCTGTAGCTGCTTCAAATTCTGTGGCGAAGGCAAGTCTTGTATGGCACGGAGGTGCTCTGGACTCGGATGTATGCCTTGGGCATTGATTACATGTCCCAGGTATGGTAAGGCACGAGCAAAAAACACACATTTGTCCTTCCGCAAGCGAAGACCATTTTGTCGCAATACCTGAAATAATGTTCGTAGGTGTGCTAAATGCTCGTCTGCTGTCTTTCTGGAGATCACAATATCGACCAGATAGTTCGCAGCAGTAGGGACCGACGCACAAACAGTTTGTAAATATTGCTGAAACAATGCAGGGGCGGATGCACACCCGAATGGCAGTCTTTTGAATCGGTACAAACCAAGATGCGTGTTAACCACCAAGACGCGCTGGGATTCGGCGTCCACTGGGATTTGCAAGTACGCATCTGCTAGGTCCAACTTCGAAAAGTATTTACCCGGGCACAGTTTATCAAAAAAATCTTCCGGGTGGGGTAAGGGAAAAGTTGCAATCACGAGTTGTGGATTCACTGTTGCCTTGAAGTCCACACAAAGTCTCAGTTTTCCGGAAGGTTTTGGTAAAATTACTAAGGGTGAGGCCCAGAGAGAAGCTTGCACACGTTCAATTACACCTTGTGATTCTAAATCGTGTAATGTTCTTGCGACCTCATCACGCAATGCGTGAAGAACATTACGCGCTCTGAAAAATTTCGGTTGCGCGTTTACTTTCAGTTCCAAATGTGCTTCATAGTTCTGAGCGCAACCTAAGCCCGGTGCAAAAATGTCTGCAAATTCTTCACACAGACGAGAAACACTGTCTGAAGGCACAGTCTGATTCACTGATAGGACCTGATTTACTATAGACATGTTAAACAACTGAAATAAATCTAAACCAAACAAGTTCACTGCAGTAGAAGAACGAAGAATGTAAAATGACACAAGTTTTGTTTGTCCCTTGTATGTTGCAAGAAGAGTGCACTGTCCTAACACAGGGATCTGCTGTCCTGAATAACTTTTTAACTGAACATTTGCGGCACGCAACGGAGGTTTGCCCAGTTGTTTGTACGTGTCGTGATTGAGCAATGAAACTGCAGCTCCGGTATCGAGCTGGAATGGTATGACCTTGCCATTAAAGTCCAAATCTACAAAAAGTTTATTGTCCTGCTGACGACAAGAGCGACTGTCTCGTGCAATTTGAACTGACACTAGTACAGAAGCACTTGCGACTTGACGCGATTTCCGGCGACGTCGACGCACAGTATTTGTGGGACAAACACAGTCACTGTTAGAAAGAGTGGCGCTGGGCAGAGAGGAATTAACTACATGAATGTCCACGGGTGAAGGTCCACGAGCCTGAGTGTCCTTGGTTCGATTCCGGCGCGAAGCAAAGGGCCTGGAATGATTAAGAGTGTCTGATCTGAGCTTTTTCTGGCAAACACTTTGAACATGTCCTTTTTTATTACAGTAAAAACAAATAGCTTGGCGTGACGGGCAATTGTCACGCGAATGTCTAGTAGCACACCGCGGGCATGATTTCACTGCATTTGTATGCTGGCGTGGCACACCTGGTTTACAGCGTGGCGGCAGCTGCGTGGACGTGCGCGAGGGCAGTCGACCGTTCTGTGCAGCTCGCCCGGCGGGCCGGTTAACTTAACACACGGCTGGCGAAGTTGCAAATGATTCCTGAGCAAAGTCAAGCGTGTCTTGTCTATCCAATATGTCTATCACTTGTTGAATGGAGGGATTGACGAGTTTCAAAATTTTCTCCCGTATACGAACATCAGAAACGCTCTGTGCAATTGCATCACGCACCTTAGTATCTGAATAAGGGAGTCCACATTCACACTCAAAAGCACAATCCCTTGTAAGGCCTTGCAAAGTTGCGACCCACTCTGGGTTACTTTAGAAATCTTCAAACCACTCACATATCTGGGAACCTCTTCCATATGTTAATATCTCCTTTAACAGCCTGCGCTGGAGCACCTAGCCAAATGCTTTCCAGAAATCTAGGAATATGGAATATGGCAGTTGGTGTCCATCCATGGTTCACATGATATCGTGGGAGAAAATAACGAGCTGAGTTTGGCCCGAGCGATGCTCTCTGAACCCATGCTGATTCGTGGAAAGACGCTTTCCTCCTTGAAGAAAATTTGTTGTATTCGAATATGTTCGTGAACTCTGCACCAGACCGGTTTTGAACGATATTGGCCTGTGAAACATGAGCTGGTCTCATTTGACCAGACTACAGACGGTTGGGAAACACTGGCCTTGCAATTCTTAGATAAAAAGCATTTAAAACTACCGTGAAATGGCCTCGAACAATAATTTCCACGGCAATGAGGCTGTATAGGGTGAACATTCTAGTGATAGAGAGAGAATGGATTACATGCAACGAATGATTGAGGACGTTGGGTGGAAGTGTTACTCTGAGATGAAAAAGCTAGTGCTAGAGAGGAGGGGTCCGCATCATACTAGCCTGGCAGGGAAGCAACGAACCGTCAGCGCCGGTCCAGGCTCAGTGTGTGGGCGGCGATTACCAGCGACCGCCTGAGGGGAGACCCCCCCCCCCCCCCCCCATTGCGGAGCTGAGGCACTATAGTGCGCGTCATTTACGACAGCGGCCGAGTTTAGGTTCGTTCTGCGCATCTGACGTCACAAAACACAGTCAGCCAATCAACACAGAACGATGTTGCCAGAACTCGACTGCAGTGTTTTAGAAACGTTCAGTCATAAACAAAGTAATTGAACAAAAGCAGTGTCTTGATAGTAGACTTTCTTTTATAGAAAGTTTGGAAAAAGCATTATTTATACCAGTTGAGTCATATTCTATTAATTAATTAAACCAAACAACCAATAAGCCTCCTAATTCAGGCGGTAACAAGGAAAGGTATTTGTATCATTCTGACGAACCACTTTTTCGCAATAAAGAACAGTGGTAGTTGTTTATTTCCTGTTGTACTTCGACGAAACGTAATTCATATGGTACCAACTGTGTTTGCCGGTATTTTATGTGATATTTTAGAGTCCTGCAGAAATTCTATATAACTAGGAGTGGCGTTAGGGTAATGGTTAAGGTGTTTCAAAAAATGGCTCTGAGCGCTATGGGACTCAACTTCTAAGGTCATCAGTCCCCTAGAACTTAGAAGTACTTAAACCTAACTAACCTAAGGACATCACACACATCCATACCCGAGGCAGGATTCGAACCTGCGACCGTAGCGGTCCTGCGGTTCCAGACTGTAGCGCCTAGAACCGCACGGCCACCCTGGCTGGCTAAGGTGTTTCACTGATAAGTGAAAGGTTTTGAGTTCAAACTTTGTTCAGTGCTAAAAAAAATTCCTTTATTTATAAACAATATCGAAGTGTTTTACTTCATGATTTTTATTCGTTTGAATGTAATTATTTGAAATTTCTAGTGCTTTGTCTCTTCACTATAATCATAATAAGTTTCCGGTTTTTCTAATTTTGTCCTCCAATATTTCTTTTCACAGCAATTAAAAACAATAAAAGGTACACATAGAATATTCATGTTATCTGTTTTGTTTGCATATCTTCTCTTCCACAGTCGCTGTTTTACTATTCATATTGAGATATATACTTTTGCGACAGTATTAAAAGTATTATTTAGAGCAGAATTTCGGCTCGTACGTTGCCGAGCTACTTGATTGTCTGACGCAATTCTCTGCTTCACTGCTTTGGCAACATCATCATATTCAATGTTTTCGTCGACTGATCTATGTTTTGGCAAGTATTTGCTGTCCGTTATAACAAACACAAATTGTTTGCACACTGCACCTCACTGACAATATATTTTAGTTTCCGTGTTTTATTACGTCCACAATTCAGTTTTGTGTACTTCGCCAACTTTTTATAATCAGAACTTTGTGGAAAAAAGCGAAATGACTCTGGTATAAATAAAACTTTTATTACAGTCGCGAAAGACGGAATATTTCTCAATATTACATACGACACCTATCTGGTACTTAAATTAAATGAGATATTGTTATACAGTAAATTTTATATGAAATTTAGGTATCTTGTCCACATTTCATTCTCAATGTTGTGGCAACTAAAAATCGACCATACAGAAAGTATACGCTATGGACTTTTACCTCTACAAATTCTTCAAAATTTCGTAGAATGTATTACTACATTTAATACTTCACAATAACTGCGTTGAACATCGAAACAAAATTAAGTCATTTCCGGGAGAAGGTATCAGTCAAGAAGATGTGTAAAAATCAAATCTTTGGGCGAAATAGCTTTTGTGAAATCGAATGATAAGTGTGTCAAAGCAGTCGGAACACCATGTGTCAGCACAGGCGAGCAGTGCAATGATTACAAAATCGCACACAGCGCGGAATGCGGGGAGCACGTCTCTGCAGCAGCGAAAGGGTTAACGCGGCCGTGGTAGCTTTACTTCATAAACTGCGCGCTCCCCCTTAAACGTAAGTTTGCGAACTATACTATACTATGGCGCTGCTTCTCTTGGCGCGTACAACTAGCAACGCAGCAATCTCCCGCATCAGGGCGACCATGCGCGAGCCGCCAAGATAAAAGAATTGAACTACAGTGCAGGCAGGACGTTCCAACTTCCCTGGTGTGTTCTGTGTTCTCAAGTGTGATTTCAGTTACTGAAACCTACGCTGTCAATGATGTTATATCTCCACCTTCAAGTGGGTGTACATTCCTTGGAACGTGTCTCCTGCCACACGTCATTATGGATGTTCGTGAACATCATGGCAGACATTCCCCCTTGGACGAGGGCTGATTGCTACATTACGATGGAATACTGCAAGCAGAACAAAAGAAAAAAGAACCACAAGGAAAACTTGGAACTACGTATGTTACGAATAGCATTTCAAAAGGAAGGCTTAGGAGTGAAGTGGTGTTTGGAAACTGTGTGAACAGACTTATATTTCATAGCTACGAACAATGTAGACACACATCCTCCTCAGTTTATGTTATAATTATTAATTTATTTTAAACCACAATTTTTCATAAGGTTTTCGTTCATGTAAGTCTGAAGAACCATTAATAGCTCCGAGAAAACTAATAACCTTAGAAGAATGGTTTGAATTTATTTACCTGCAGAAGTGCATTTCGTTTGGTTCTAGCGTTGAAGCTCGCCGAAAAAGGCGAATTGTGGTGACAGGAAGTTCAAAGAAGGAGACGGGTACCGTCTTTGACTAATTATCAAAACATTCTCGATCCCGGGTACGAACATAGCCACTACATAATTTACAGAAAAAAAGTCGTCAGTAATGGCGGTCAAAGACTTCCGGCAAAGAAACCACCCTCTATCTGCCAACGGCTTCGTCAAAGGGGGCGGAGGAACTGACAGCGGTTCAGGACACTTTCTTGTCATTGTGTGGGAAAATGCCCCAACAGGCGGTAGAATCAGCAGTGATCAAGAGCCTGAGAATTCAGAAGGCAAGTGTCGTGATGATCTCTCCATTGGCGAAAGATAACCGATTAGTCCCCCATTCATTTCTTCAGGAGGAGACGCCCAAGAGGGAGATGAACATAAGAAGAATATGGAATAACAAACGAAGAGTAATACTCTTCGAATCAGAGCATAGAAAGCCAGAAGTTTCAAAGTGGAAGGGAAGCTAGAAAATCTGGAAAGGGAAATGCAAAGGCTCAGTATGTTTATAATAGGGGTCTGTGAAGTGGAATTCAATGAAAATGATTTCTAGTCAAGCTAATATAGGGTAACAACAGAAAATATTATAACGGAAGCAGATAGACCAGAGAGTGATTTACTGTGAACACAGGGTTGTTCTCATCAGAATCGACAACATACGAACATCGACAACGATAGTTCAAGTATACATGCCGAAGTCCCAAGCAAAGGTTGAAGGAATAGGAAAACATTCGAGGATATTGAACAGGTAATTCAATACGTTAAGAGAGATGAAAATCTAATAGTAGGTGTGATCGAAATGCGGTTGTTTGGGAAATACAGTTACGGTAGAATATGGGCGTCAGAGTAGAAATTGGAGAGTAGAAAGACTAATTGAATTCTGATATAAATTTCCATTACGAATAGCAAATACACTGTCCAAAATCACAAGAGGCGGAGATATTGGAAAAAAAAATAGATTCAGTAGGCAATATCTTTATTGTTGACAGCCGGTTGCGGTAGACGTAACTGTCATCTTCTATTCTTCAAATACACTTTGTTATAAAACATGTTCCCCTGTAAGTTAGGGCCTAATGTCACGTGCTCACTATGGCCGATAAAATACAGGTAGAGACACGCTGTACATGTTCATGTGCATAAGACGCTTTTTAAATATAAATAGTTTTATCACCGACAAACCTGTGTATAATATGCTGCACTTTGTCCACCATAATGACGAGATGGCATGAGGTAATAACTTACAAGGGAACACGGTCTATCAGAAAAATGTTTTGAAGACTGGGTGGTGACAGTTGAGTCGAAACCGATTGTTAACAATAAATACTGGTTTATGTGACCTTGGCTGTTAAAAGCCTTTTCCCAAGAAAAACATAAGTTCTCAATATGAGAAAATTCAAGAGGAGATACAGTTGGAAAAGGCATGGAGATACAGGAAGATTTCAGCTGACTTACACCATGGTGAGAAAGAGATTCCGAAATCAGATGCTGGATTGCAAGTCGTACCCACGAGCAGTTATAGACTCAGATCACAATTTAGTAATAACGAAGAACAGGCGGAATAAGAGAGTCGTCCGAGAGAATCAATATGGTAGGAAGTGAGATGAGTACTGAGGACTAATTGGTCGCGTTTGAAGTTCGTTAAGGCTATGGATACTGCGGTAGGGAATACCACAGTAGGCAGTTCAGTTGAAGAAGAGCGTCAATCTCTAAAAAGGGCAATCACATGTGATGGAAAGACAAATATCGGTACTAGGAATGTAAATACGAAGAAATGTTGGGTAACAGGTGAAGTATTTCAATTGATCATGGAAAAAAAGGAAGTGTAAAAAAGATCGGTGAAATTCAGGTAAAGCAACATAACTCACTTAAGAACGAAATACAGACGAAGTGCAGGTAAACCAAGGCGTAACAGCTGCAGGAATATTGTGAAGGAGTCGAGAAAGGAAGGATCGTGGGGAGGACTGACTCAGCACACACAAAAGTCAAAACGACCTTTGGTGTAATTAAAATGAACAGTAGTAACATTCAGAGTACAATGGTAATTCCGCTGTTAAACGCAGAAGAGAGAGTTGATAACTTGAAAGAGTACGCTGAAGTTCGCTATGAGGAGGGGGGGGCGGGAGGAGTTGGGTGACTACTTTATATAAGAAGAAATAAGAGTGAATATGAATGACTTAGGGGATCCAGTGTTACAGTCAGAATTTTAGATACTTCTGCAAGAGCTGAAATCAATAAGGCTGAATGGATAGATAACATTACATCGGATTTTCTAAAATCATTGAGGGAAGTGGCAACCAAACTACTATTCAAGTTGTGTAGAATCTATGAGTCTGACGATGTACAATCCGACTTACGCAAAAATATCATCCATACTAATTCCGAAAATAGTACGAAAACGATATCATATTCATCTTAAAAACTCTTGCATCCAGCTGCTGACAAGAATAATATACAGAAGAATGGAGAAAAGAAATGAGGAACTACTAGATGACGATCAGATTGGCCCTAGAAAAGATCAAGGTATCAGAGAGGCGCTCCTGACGATGCGCTTGATAATAGAAGCAAGACTGAAAGAAAAGCAAGACACGCTCGTAGTGTAAAATGGTGCAGGACGCTCTAAAATCATAGAAATAGAGATAAGCTATAGGGAAAGACTGCCAACGGCCTTGCCGCTGTGGTAACACCGGTTCCCGTCAGATCACGGAAGTTAAGCGCTGTCGGGCTGGGCTAGCACTTGGATGGTGGCCATCCGGTCTGTCGAGCGCTGTTGGCAAGTGGGGTGCATTCAGCCCTTGTGAGGCAAACTGAGGAGCTACTTGATTGAGAAGTAGAGTGCAGACTGGTACAGACTGGTGCAGACAAATGCAGACTGACTAATCGGAGGTCTGTACACTCGGTATATTACCTCGCACATTCAGGTACCACTGCGCGAGTGTGATTCGTGAGGAGAAAAGGTTCTACGTTAGCAGCAATCTCACTGGCTGCGTTACATATTAATACGCGGTCTGGGAAACTGACATACGGCCGGGAGAGCGGTGTGTTCAGCACATACCCCTCATATCCGCATCCATTGACGTCTGTGGGCTGAGAATGACACGGCGGCGGGTCGGTACCGTTGGGCCTACCAAGACCTGTTCGGGTGAAGTTTAGTTTAGTTTAGTTTATAGGGAAAGGCGGATACAATGCGTGCAAGAACCAAGAGATTGGAAGACCAACAAGAAGGTGCACGAATTAAAAAGGTGGAAGACAGTGATGTAGTCTCTCTCCCCTCCTGTTCAGTCCACACATCGAAGAAGGAATGACGGAAATAAAGGAAAGATTCAAGAGTGAGATTAAAATTCACAACAAAAGGATATCAATGATAAGATTCGCTGATGACATTGCTATCCTGAGTGATGGCGTAGAAGAATTACGAGATCTTCTGAACAGAATGAACAGTCTAATGGGTACAGAATATAGATGGTGAGTAAACTGGAAAAATATAAAGATAATGAGAATTAGCAGAAATAAGAAAAGCGAGAAACTTAATGTGGTGTGCGAACTGTAAGACCGTCAGTACACAAATGGTTCAAATGGCTCTGAAAATTATGGGACTTAACTTCTTAGGTCATTAGTCCCCTAATTTAACTTCTTAGGTCATTAGTCCCCTAGAACTTAGAACTACTTAAACCTAACTAACCTAAGGACATCACACACATCCATGCCCAAGGCAGGATTCGAACCTGCGACCGTAGCGGTCGCGCGGTTCCAGACTGTAGCGCCTAGAGCCGCTCGGCCACCCCAGGCGGCCCTTCAGTATACACACCATCAGATTATTTGACCTGTCGCTCTAACGAAGTAGGCGAGTGTCAGCAATATGTCTCGTAGTCTTATCATGGCGTGTTTATCTTCTGCCGTTAGGTCAGACAATAGAAATGCCACTTCCACACTTAGAATAGCAGATTGACGGTGACCAACTTTAAACAGAACTTGATTAATTTTCACACTCATTTATTAAATTAATAACAAGCATAAAAATTACTTAACTTGGTTCTGGATGGTATTTACAATTGACAATCTGCAGTTCCTTTGGTATTGGTACGTTAATCTTATTCTAACATATATCTCTGATACTTGCCAAAAGTGTCTATACATTTATCTTCATGGCTATGTACAGGAATATGATAATCTTTTTAAGCGCAGCCTGAAACTTGACTATTGACTGGTACAGACAAATGCAGACTGGTACAGACTGGTGCAGACAAATGCAGACTGACTAATTGGCGGTCTGTACACTCGTTATATTACCTCGCACATTCAGGTATCACTGCGCGAATGTGATCCGTGAGGAGAAAAGGTTCTACGTTAGCAGCAATCTCATTGGCTGCGTTACATATTAATACACGGATCGGCGGAAGCAGAACTTGGTCCATCTCTATGGCAGCGCCATCCTGTAGTGCGGATATGGAGGAGTGCTGCACCTGCACTGTTGTGATTAGCGGGGCGCGCTCTAGCGGGAAAGTTGTGTACGCACTGACTATGTGGAACTATGTACACAACACTTAACATCAAAAGTGGTAATAACAAAGTAGGAGAAGTTAAAGAAGTCCGCTACGTTGGATGCAAAATAACACATGAGGTATGCAACAAGGTCGACATAAAAGCAGATTAGCACAATCAAGAGGGATTTCTTAGACAGGAAAAGTCTACTGGTATGAAACATAGGCCTTAATTTGAGGAAGAAATTTTTGAAAATGTATGTATGGAGTACAGTATTGTAGGGTAGTGAAATATGGACTGTGGGAAAACCCGAACAGAAGAGGATCGAAGCATTTGAGATGTGGTGCTACAGACGAATGATGAAAATTATATGGTCTGTTAAGGCAAGGAATGAAGAGGTTCTATGCAGAATCGGAGAGGAAAGGAATATGTGGAAAACTATAACAAGGAGAAGGGACAGGATGATAGGGTATGTGTTAAGACATCAGGGAAAAACCTCCATGGTGCTAGAGGGAGCTGTAGAGGGTAAAACTTCTAGAGAAGGACAGAGATTGGAATACATCCAGCAAATAATTGAGGACGTAGGTTGTAAGTGCTATTCTGGGATAAGCTGTTATCGCAGCAGAGAAACTTGTCATCAAACCAGTTTCAATGGCGATCCAAACAAAAGTCGTCATAACCTTTTCTGATCCTTATACCCTCAGGAACCGTTTCCTGCCGCATTTGGCAAAATTACCTTGTAGATGAAGATATAAATTTAGCTACTCGGCGAGTTCTAACAACGAAAACTATTCTAAAGTAAATTTTTACGTTATACTGTAGCTGGGAGTGAGAAACAAGGGGCATGAGTTAGCACAGGATAACGGCTGGGCTAGCCAGAAACTGTGTAGCGTCGGAGGCGCGCGGTGCCGTGGTGTCAGCAAATAAGCACCGCGACGTCATCAACAGCGCTGGCGGCGAGAAGTCGATAAATCAGCGAGGAAGCATCAGTCAGCGCTGAGAGGCAGCAGGCAGCAGGCAGCAGGCAAGCGCTGATCAGGCGATTCTAATCGGACACAATGCCGCGCCGGGCTCTGAATGCGCACGAGTCTACACACGCACACACTACACACACACGCACACACTCACACACACACACAGCAGCTGCCGCAGTCCACTGCCTCGTGGCTACAGTCAAATGGGGCGACTACAGCTTGGCGCGGCACGGTTCACTCCAACCGCTAACACCACAGCACGCCTGCATCCACATAAGTAGGTTGTCATTCAAAGAGTTTGGCATTCTATTCGTTGTGTATTTCAGCTTTCAGATCAGTCAAGTGATATCACAACTGATTTCATGTATAACGAGTCATTGCCCTTTTCTGCGTCGTCTTCTCATCGATTCGCTGTGGCTTACCACAAATTCCTCTCTTGTACCAAACTCTGCATCCCGTAACAGCATTGCCAATATACGTTGTCAGTTATTTATTGGCTGTCTTCACTACAGTTTTTTATCTTCTAAAGTCCCTGTAGTACCATGGAGGCTGCTCCCTGATGCGTTGAAGATGTGTCCTATAATACTGTCTCTCCTTCTTGTCATTGTTTTCCGTATTTTCCTTTCTTCACCGATTGTGTGGAGAACTTACTCATTCCTTACCTTATCAGCCCACCTAATTTTCAAAGTTCTTCTATAGCACCACTTTTCAAATGCTTCGATTCTCTTCTGTTTCGATTATTTACAACCCTTGATTCAAATACGAGGGTAGTCCCAAAAATAAGCTCTCCTATTTTTTTATATGTACGGAGCTCTGTGTGGCAGTTGATCACACTGTTATGAAGAGTGCTTCACGCGCTGTGTGTAAACATGCGCACGCCGCTCTGTGGCGCTTAGTCGTGGCTTGGCAGCCGTTGAGAATGGAGCTCCCATTGGATGTTACCGCCAAGTGCGAATTGCGCGCAGTTATTCGGTTTTTGAAAGCAAAGGGCACTGCGCCGATTGAAATCCATCGCAAATTGACGAAAGTGTATGGTGAGTCGTGCATGGATGTCAAAAATGTTCGTAAGTGGTGTAGAGAGTTTGCAGTCTGCCGGCAAAGTGGTGACAACCGTTTTTGGGATGGGAAAGGGGTATTGTTGGTCGACTTTATGCCCACTGGGACCACAATTAACGCTGACAGGTACTGTGAGACTCTGAAAAAACTCAAACGGGCAATTCAGAACCGGAGAAGAGGAATGTTGAGCAAGGGCGTACACATTCTCCACGACAAAGCTCGCCCACGTATCGCTCGACAAACCGTTGCTCTCCTGCAACAGTTTCAGTGGAACATAATCACCCACCCACCCTATAGTCCTGACTTGGCGCCCAGTGACTATCACCTGTTCCCTAGGTTAAAAGAACATCTGGCCGGAAAGCGATTCAGCTCCGACGATGAGGTGAAAGAAGAGGTTCATAACTTTCTGAACAACATGGCGGCGAGCTGTTATGACATGGGCATACAAAAAGTGCCACAGCGTCTACAAAAATGCATCGACAGAAATAGTGATTATGTCGAAAAATAGCTACATGTTCAAGCTGTAAACTGATGTAAACCATTGTAGAAATAAAAAGGTCTACATACTTATAAAAAAATAGGAGACCTTATTTTTGGGACTACCCTCGTACAATGCCGTGTTCCAAACGTACAGTCTCAGAAATTTCTTCGACAAATTTAAGCCTGTGTTTGAAGCCAGTAGCTATTCCGCTTTTTATGTCCGTCATTTGATATTTTGCTTCCCAAGTAGAAGAATTCCTTCATTTCGTCTACTAGGTGGTAACCAATTCTGATGTTAAGGTTGACGTCCTTGTGGCGGACAGAATCTTGTACAGCCTTCTCTTCGCCGATAACCAGGTCATCGTATCGGGCTACCACGGCAATGCTACTTTCATGCTTAGGAAATTAAAATAGGAATATGAAAGATGGGGCTCTACAATTAGATGTACAAAAATCGAATATCTGAAGGTTGCCTACTGCGCAATCTGGAGGTTGGAGTCGGGATGTAAGTCCTACAAGTATCTGGGTGTTATGACATTATCAAAGGCAAAAAGTTAAAATGAAATTAATAATAAAACAGGGCAGGGTAAGAGAGCCTTAGGATAACTAAACTCGGTTCTTTGGAATAACAAAATTGCGAAAAAGACCAAACAGGTGGTATATCGCTTATTTGTTGAAAACGTCGCTTCGTACGGGTCAGGAACATGGGTTGTAGAGAACTGTCAGAGAAAGACGTTCCTTGCACTTCAAATAGACTTTTGAAGGCTAATTTGTGGAATCTGAAAACTCTCTAACAAAAACTAACAAAGAGAGGCTATCGATAAATCAGTAATAGACAACATAGAGATGAAACATCTAAAATAGTGTGGATATCTGGAAAGGATGGACGACAGCCGACGGTCAAAGAAAGTGTGGCAGTGGAACACAGCGGAAAGAAGGAATATGATGAAACTCGATGATGATCTTTCAAGCGAAAACCGTGTTGTTTCTAATACTGTGCGACTCTCTGAAAACGAATGCGATCTTCAGTTACCTATCAAGTGATTATTAAAGTCGCAGTTCTGCCCTGCTTTGTGAATATTAAGGTTTTTTTTTTTAATTTGAAAGATATAAAACAAAATTAAAGTGCTGGTAGAAGAAAAAACTTAGCTATTCTGTCAGAGACTGAAATGGATATATAGGATCAAGTGAGCGTAATTGATAGTGTCTTCAAGAGAGGGTATAATACGAACATAAAAAGGTAAAATGTAGGTAGTGGAACTAAATCAGGTGGTTCTCACCGAAACACTACAAGTAAAAGCAATGAATGAGTTTTGGGATTTGTGTAGCAAAAGAGTTGACTGTGGTAGAACCGGACGAAATATAGCACTGAGAAGCACAATATCCAGGAAAGCGTTACTGAAATACAAAACAAAAGTATGTGAACATCGAATAAAAATTTAAGTGTTGAGGAGTCTTTTGTGACAGTATTTTTCTGAAGCATAACTTTAACGTACGATATTACAGTGCCTTCACTTAGAAGCTTTTGAAGTGTGCTGCTGCGTAAGAATACTGAAGATTAGATGGGTCAATAGATTAACTAAGGAACAGGTAGTGACTGAATCAAACTGGGGACAACTAGACTAGGAGAAGGTGTGGGATGTTAGGCCATAACCTCAGGCATCACGGAATCTTCAGTTTGATAATGGAAGGAAGTATGAGGGGCAACCCTTGTAGAGAGCGACTAAAGGATTGACTACAGTAAGCAGCTCCATAAGAATGGTGATTCCAGCAGCTATGCTGAGTTGAAGCGACTTGTGCGGGATAGAATAGCGTGGGGAGAGCTGCATCAGGCTGATTACCACTCAGTACCAGAAGCTACATGTGTGAGGCAAACATGAAATGGAGTTTCTGCAGTAGTGTGACAGTTACATTTCTTCTCATAATCTTGCGACAAACGTTCTGTAGCTTTGGTTGCCTAGATAAAACACCAGATTGGTTTAGAGAACATAACTGACAATTAAATCGAAGAATAGCCAAAATACTTCACAATACTATGACCACCAAATTCGTTGGAGATCGTGGAACTTGTAAGAAACTTTGTAGTACTCCACGATTCCCTCTTACGGTACGAAATGCTTTAAAGATGGGATCGGTAAGATAATGTACGCTCCTAACGGTGATGCCGGCCGAAGTGGCCTTGTGGTTCTAGGACCTGCAGTCTGGAACCGCGAGACTGCTACCGTCGCAGGTTCGAATCCTGCCTCGGGCACGGATGTGTGTGATGTCCTTAGGTTGGTTAGGTTTAACTAGTTCTAAGTTCTAGGGGACTAATGACCTCAGAAGTTGAGTCCCATAGTGCTCAGAGCCATTTGAACCTAACGGTGATGAGTACATAACACTGTTCACCGTGCATCTTACAGGATGTGGGGCCAAGTAAGACTGACTCCACAACTGTAGTCCAAATTTTGTGTCGTCGTTGCCACTGTAGAGTCTTGTACCAGGGGAAATTCTTTATTTTCCAGAACAGAACTTATCTTTAAGATAGTTCATGTGTTGTGGTACTAGGTCTTCCGTAATAGTCCATGTTAGCCTCACTGCTGGTATAGTACAAGTCTCACTATGTGCACTACTCACATAGCAATGTGCTACCTGAGACTGACACTCTGACTGCGATTGCGAGTGCCTGTCTGACTGACACGGCCATCCGGTCCGCGGTGGCGATCTAAATACTGGCGGTCGAGAGGGCGTTGGCGGCCCATTGCCTGCGAGTCTGTCTTTGGCCTCTCTTCTATTCTAATAGGCACGCTTCATTCAGCGCCTATTATTGATCTTGCAACCTCCTTGCCGACTGGTGTGCTGGCGACAGCTTTCGCCAGCATACGAATGGTGGCTCAGACTTTCACGCAGTACTTTTTATGTGTGTGGCAATAGATAACCAAACAACTGAAGGTAAGCTTGGAAGGAGTAAAAAATAGTACCTCACGTTTAAGACATGAGCTTCCAGCAAGTTTCACCAATTGTGGTGTGCTGGAAGCAGTAGCACGTTCATGAAGAAACAATTTTGAGAATTTCTGTCTCTGTTGAAAATCGGGTTGTAACACAGCTTTAACTGGTTGATCATGGGATGGATGTAGGTGCTCACAACGCAGGACACGAAAACATCACCATGCAGGGCGTGAGAAATTCCATGTACAGTTTTTATGGTTGGCAGTTACATGTTCCATAACGGCTTGCTCTTCTCCTTGCATCGGCGTGTCGTCTCTCCCCTGTTGTGGATACTGGTTCTCTCCGTCGACAATCAACAATGGTAAACATTAATTTGTTAGAATGTCATCTAATAGGATATCTACCTGGCAAACAACCGAAGAGCTGGAGGGATATTCCTGTGAGGTTATCCATAATGCAAATGAATATCAGCAAGTTCTGTTATTAACTCTTCACGAAGGCAGACTGATACGAAATCTGTTCGACACAATCTGCAAGTATAAGAACACAACCATATCATGTTAGGAAGGAAGCTGCACTTTGGCCGGCCGGAGTGGCCGTGCTGTTCTAGGCGCTACAGTGTGGAGCCGAGCGACCTCTACGATCGCAGATTCGAATCTTGCCTCTGGCATGGATGTGTGTGATGTTCTTAGGTTAGTTAGGTTTAAGTAGTTCTAAGTTCTAGGGGACTGATGCCCTCAGAAGTTAAGTCGCATAGTGCTCAGAGCCATTTGAAGCTGCACTTTGGCTCGGATACGCTAGCTTTGTGCCTACTCACATGCCTGCATCCTTCTGTGTGCCCCTTGCAAGTCTACACCTCTCATGTGCCTTTGACCCTTCCACATGCCTACTCAGCCTAACACACCTACATTTCCACACATACCTATGCCTCTGTGTATGTCTATGCCCTTCCCACATACAAACCCTCCAAATTACTCTGCCTTCCTGTGTGCCTACACCCCCACATGCCTATATTCATCCATCCTGTGCATACATTCCCCCATACTCCTATGCATTCCTGCTTTCCTACGCCCCTGCATTGTTTTCCGCCTCCCAAGTGCCTATATCTCCATCATGTTTCGCTCTATGCGCCTAGACCCCTACATACTTGCCCGATTGTCTTTCGTACCATGATGGATATTCACTCTGCTGTTCCGCAGACGTCCCTATTGCGTCCAAACAGGTGCTTTACTTTCGGCTGATATGCCTCAGTCCACTCGAGTGCGGAGTTCTACGTGTGTGTAGCGCACATGGTAACTGCGCGTATGTTTGCAAGCAATGTCAGGGGTGACCTTCCTATCGGTACAGGAACAGTCACGCACTTGCACGACATATCGTGGTCATGCAAAACGTTTGTTGACGAGTGTAGTTGTATGGAAGTGCGCAGTTAAAAATGGCCAGTAATGTTTGCGACAATGAAAATCATAGAAATAATATCGCGGATGTAATGTAGTCTTTCAAGAAAAGTTATAGATGATGGACGTAAACGAAAAAATTTATAGCTGACGGACGTAAACTAAAATAAACATTGCTATTTTGTCTAAAACTGACATGGTGAGACCGTGGCTGTGTACAATTAATATGGGTTAAATGGTTCAAATGGCTCTGAGCACTATGGGACTTAACTTCTGAGGTCATCAAACCCCTAGAACTTAGAACTACTTAAACCTAACTAACCTAAGGACAGCACACACATCCATGCCCGAGGCAGAAGTCGAACTTACGACCGTAGCGGTCGCGCGGTTCCAGACTGTAGCGCCTAGAACCGCTCGGCCACTACAGCCGGCTAATGTAGGTTAATTCTTACAAAGAAGAAAACAGCAACCAGCCACTATTAACACTGCTATTTATTTAGGTACCGTTACCGGTTTCGAACTGGCAAGTTCATCATCAGACGGCTGTTCACATGATTTTCAAGATACACTTTACATTATCGTCCGTTTCCGATTTTTATTATTCCACTGTGGCGAAGTATTTTTGGTGTGTTGTTGCCGTCGAAAATTCCGCGCGATTTTGTTGCTAAGATGCAGGATTGTATATTTCGCATATTCCTAAATATATCCAGCACTTACGTAACTTGTATATCACCATATTGTGCAAAGCACCATACACACACACACACACACACACACACACACACACACACACACACACACACACACACACACACCAAAAGAATGTAAAGTATATCTTGAAAATCCTGTGAAGAGCCGTCTGATGATGAACTTGCCAGTTCGAAACCGGTAACCGCGCTATTTACCTAAATAAATAGCAGTGTTAATAGTGGCTGGTTTCTGTTTTCTTCTTTGTAAGAATTAACCTACATTAAAAAAAACATTACTGAAATTATGGATGTTTGAACTGGTATAGCAGCGCCTTGAGCCTCTGTCCCTGTGTCTGGGAGATAACCAGAGCTAATTAGAGCGTTTGCTGATGTTTCCAGTTGCAACCCGTCTCCCCCCATTGTGATGAAGCTTTGCGACAATAACAGCGCCGCCCTAGGCCGAAGTCTGTGGATGGAGCCTCCACTGCATTGTCTTCCCTGCAGAGCCACTGCCCATTGACTTCTGTCTGCATTCCGGACGCGGCCGTGGAGTGCGAATTTGAAATTCACTGCCGACGCCCCTTCCCTTTCCCTCCGCACTGTGCAGGGCCCTCCCCTGCTGTCCTCGGGCGCTCCAGCACCGCGGCGTGTCTGGAGAGGCTGCTGGAGAGCTGTGGAGGCTCCAGGGTGGCTGAAATGAAAAAAAAAGAGTGGGAAAACCAGCCACTTGTCGGAAACAACGGCGGGACGGGACGGCCCTTATGGCCTCAACTTGCGCCCGCAGCGTTACCGCGGCCAGATGCCCCAGATAGAGCTGCGAGGCGCGGCGCGCGTCCAAATCTGCTCATTGTGCTGTCTACATTCGTGCAGCTCCTTTTGTTGCTAGACTCCGCTGCTTCATTGCGGTACATCCGTCAATATGTTCTGGTGTCAGTCCAACTACTGGAACAAAAAGGAATAATAGTTTTCTGTACAAAATATTCTCTGATGTCTGGCCTCGCCAGTTCTGAGTGAAAGCTCGAGCTTTCGATGATCGATACTATGCTCTTCGTCCCGAGCAACTTAATCTAGAGACAGCTGGTGTAACGGACTTACATAGGATGTAAACAATAACTGTTTAGAGCTAATTATAAAACAGACTACATCACAATGGCACGTTTATTACAAGACGACCGGTGTCGTTCATAGTATGATCATCGTCAGACCTTCAAAACCGCCGGCCGGTGTGGCCAAGCGGTTCTACGCGCGTCAGCCTGCAACCGCGAGACCGCTACGGTCGCAGGTTCGAATCCTGCCTGGGGCATGGATGTGTGTGATGTCCTTAGGTTAGTTAGGTTTAAGTAGTTCTAAGTTCTAGGGGACTGATGACCTCAGATGTTAAGTCCCATAGTGCTCAGAGCCATTTCAACCATTTTTTGAACCTTCAAAACCAGGTTGATAGCAAACGGCTGTGCATCGAATAGGAACCACTGAATCACTATATCGATTTGAGCTGATCAGCGTCATTCAACGGTGTCTGCGTGCTCCACTTACAGCCGTTGCCCATCAACATGATTTTGAATGTCTGAAGACGATCACATGGTTGAAACGTTCCCTTAGCACAATTTGTGAATGATTGTGCTGATAGACCCCTTACGTTATTTCATTTTCAAACAGCTGAGCAAAACTGAGCGTGCACAGACATTTCTCTCCTTACTTATTCAGATCATCAATAAACTGACACACAATATTTTTAGCGCAACGCAACCTGACTTTCAAATATCCCTGCAAAAGAATGGCCCTGACTAACAATAACCTATAACTTTCATGAGTCACTTACCTCACGAAAACCTTCGTTACTCGAACTACTACAATACAGCGAGCGCCAATACTGCCGGCTAAATAAAAGATTCTAACTACTGAAGGCACTAAAGACTGATAGACATAGTCAGCAAATGAAAGATTTTGATAGAGAACAAACAATGTATTTACCTTAATAATGTTCCAAAGTCATCATATATATATCAGTTCATGATACCAAATATTACAAATGTACTCTTTCTGATGGACACACGTCCAACACTACAATAGCGAATATTTCACCAATGCCAACCAGCCACATACTGCAAACAGCACAGTCAGTGATTTTCATACAGAGTGCTACGTGGCGTTACCAACATAAAAACCTAAACAGCCTACTTACATAGTGATCGAAACCGGTCACTTTGTAATAAAAGTGCCTTTGCGATCTAGACTGTTTTATAATTAATTTCAAATATTCCAGCAATGTTTACATCGTACCACAGTGGTGCAGCAGACGTCGACACGAACAACATGAAATAGGAAAACCCGGAAAATAACCTCAGACTGACCAACAAGAACCACTTCACCTACAGCGAATGCGGGCCGTGCGCGATTTTCAGTATCGTCTCGCTCTCTTTAGGCACACGCTTAGTCGGCTGTTATATCCGCCTTCGTTGACTCTACAACTGTCGGGAAAATATCCGCACGACATTCCGAAGATAGCAGGGCCAGACAAGTGTGAAAACTATCTCAAAATCAACTTTACAGCTGATGCATCCAAGCTGCTGATATGAATAATACAGGGTGTAACTAAATTCCGACATGAGTAATATGTTGTTGTTGTGGTCTTCAGTCCTGAGACTGGTTTGATGCAGCTCTCCATGCTTCTCTATCCTGTGCAAGCTTCTTCATCTCCCAGTACCTACTGCAGCCTACATCCTTCTGAATCTGCTTAGTGTATTCATCTCTTGGTCTCCCTCTACGACTTTTACCCTCCACGCTGCCCTCCAATACTAAATTGGTGATCCCTCGATGTCTCAGAACATGTCCTACCAGCCGATCCCTTCTTCTAGTCAAGTTGTGCCGCAAGCTCCTCTTCTCCCCAATTCTATTCAGTACCTCCTCATTAGTTATGTGATCTACCCATCTAATCTTCAGCATTCTTCTGTAGCACCACATTTCGAAAGCTTCTTTTCTCTTCTTGTCCAAACTATTTATCGTCCACGTTTCACTTCAATACATGACTACACTCTATACAAATACTTTCAGAAACGACTTCCTGACACTTAAATCTATACTCAATTCAAACAAATTTCTCATCTTCAGAAACGCTTTCCTTGCCTTTGCCAGTCTACATTTTATATCCTCTCTACTTCGACCATCATCAGTTATTTTGCTCCCCAAATAGCAAAACTCCTTTATTACTTTAAGTGTCTCATTTCCTAATCTAATTCCCTCAGCATGACCCGACTTAATTAGACTACATTCCATTACCCTAGTTTTGCTTTTGATGATGTTCATCTTATACTCTCCTTTGAAGACACTGTCCATTCCGTTCAACTGCTCTTCTAAGTCCTTTGCTGTCTCTGACAGAATTACAATGTCATCGGCGAACCTCAAAGTTTTTATGTCTTTTCCATGGATTTTAATACCTACTCCGAACTTCTCTTTTGTTTCCTTTACTGCTTGCTCAATATACAGATTGAATAACATCGGGGAGAGGCTACAACCCTGTCTCACTCCCTTCCCAACCACTGCTTCCCTTTCGTGCCCCTCGACTCTTATAACTGCCATCTGGTTTCTGTACAAATTGTAAATATCCTTTCGCTCCCTGTATTTTACCCCCGCCGCCTTTAGAATTTGAAAGAGAGTATTCCAGTCAACATTGTCAAAAGCTTTCTCAAGGGTCTACAAATACTAGAAACGTAGGTTTGCCTTTCCTTAATCTTTCTTCTAAGATAAGTCGTAGTGTCAGTATTGCCTCGCGTGTTCCAACATTTCTACGGAATCCAAACTGATCTTCCCCGAGGTCTGCTTCTACCAGTTTTTCCATTCGTATGTACAGAATTCGCGTTAGTATTTTGCCGCTGTTACTTATTAAACTAATAGTTCGGTAATTTGCACATCTGTCAACACCTGCTTTCTTTGGGATTGGAATTATCATATTCTTCTTGAAGTCTGAGTGTATTTCACCTGCCTCATACATCTTGCTCAACTGATGGTAGAGTTTTGTCAGGACTGGCTCTCCCAAGGCCGTCAGTAGTTCTAATGGAATGTTGTCTATTCCCGGGGCCTTGTTTCGACTCAGGTCTTTCAGTGCTCTGTCAAACTCTTTACGCAGTATCGTATCTCCCATTTCATCTTCCTCTACATCCTCTTCCATTTGCAGGATAAATGTAGGGATGTAGAGGCTTTTCTCACTAGGGGTAAGATAGATACTGCCTACAGGAAAATTAAAGAGATCTTTGGAGAAAAGAGAGCCACTTGTATGAATATCAAGAGCTCAGATGGAAACCCAGTTCTAAGGAAAGAAGGGAAAGCAGAAAGGTGGAAGGAGTATATAGAGGATCTATACAAAGGCGATGTACTTGAGGATAATATTATGGAAATGAGTAATATAGTGTCTAACTAATTCTCTTTTGAGACACTGAGGACTCGTGGTGAGGACCGCGCCCGAAGTAGCCCTACGGGCGCGGATTATCGCTGCGACGTATGCTTGAGGACCGAGGATTGCTGATCTTCTGTACCGGAACGTGGCACAGAGGAACGTACGTGTGTCGACGTCGGTGGTCGTCTCATCGAATCCTATTCGTAAGTGGACACAGAGGACAAGCAACAGGGGTCAGAGAACAACGTGTGTTGTAGTATTTTGTGTGTATCCGGTAAACGATACGTTTCCGGACATGAGCTCCAATGCTAAACAAGTCCTTAAAGTCTGTAAAGGCAATTTAGTTACACGAAAAATAGAAAAGAAAAATTAGGGTCCCTTAGAAGACGATCAGTTTGGCTTTACGAAAAGTAAGGGCATCAGAGAGGCAGTTCTGAAGTAACGCTTTGTAATGGAAATAGGACTGATGAAAAATCAAAACTCGTTCATTGGATATGTCGACATGAAAAAAAAAAAAAAAAAACATTTGTCAGTGTAAAATGGTGCAAGATGATAAAAATTGGAATAAGCTACAGGGAAAGACGGGTGATATATAATATGCACAAGAAACAGGAAAGGATAATAAGACTGAAAGAACACGAACGACATGCTCGGATTAAGAAGAGTGTAAGACAGGAATGTAGTCTTTAACTCCTACTCTTCAGTCTATAAATTAAAGAATCAGTGAGGGAAATAAAAGATATGTTTAAAAGTGCGATTATATTTCACAGTGAAAGGTTATCAAATGTCTCTGAGCAACATCTGAGGTCATCAGTCCCCTGGAACTTAGAACTACTTAAACCTAACTAAGCTAAGGACATCATACACATCCATGCCCGAGGCAGGACTCGAATCTGCGACCGTAGTGGTCGGGCGGTTCCAGGTGAAAGGATATCAATAATATCAATGATGACATCACTGTGCCCAGTGAAACTGAAGTACAGTTAATGGATCTGTAGAATGGAATGAACCATCTAATGAGAACAGAGTGTGGAGAACGAATAAACCGGAAAAGATAAACGAAATGAGATGTAGCAGAAATGAGAAAGCGAGAAGCTTAGCATCTAAATTGCTGGTCACGAAGTAGAAGGTAAGGACTTCTACTACCTCGGTAGCAGAATCCTTAGTAGCAGAATAATATGTCACTGACAAAGCAAGGGCATTAACAGCAGACTACTACAGCCATGAGGGCATTCCTGGCCACGAAAAGTCTACTGGTATCAAAGATTGGCTTCAATATGGTGAAGAGATTTCTGACAATGTACGTCTGGAGCACAGTGTTTTATGGTAGCGAATCATGAACTGTAGAAAAACTGGAACAGAACCGTTTTAGACATGGTGTTACAGAAGAATGCTGAAAATTAGGTAGTATGAAAAGGTAATGGATGAGAAGTTTCTCTTCAGAATCGACGAAGAAATGCACATATGAAAAACACTGACAAGAAGAAGGGACAGGATGACAGAACATGTGTTAAGAAACCATGGAATAGCTTTAGTGATACTAGAGGGAGCTGTAGGGAGTAAAAACTGTAGAGGAAGACAGAGATTGGAGTATGTCCAACACATAACTTTGAACGGATTGTGCAAGAGAGAGCAAGAGAGAGAGAGAGAGAGAGAGAGAGAGAGAAAGGAGATCCTGTTAGTGACTTGCAGTCATTTTTTTTGCCGGTTCCCCTCCCATTATCCCATTTGGCTTCTTCTCGTGAAGATCACGTGAAAAGTCGGAAACGGCCTCCTAACAAGAACTTTTGCTGCATGTGGCATTTATGGAACGACACCAGATATCTCCGACTGTGGTACACTTGCATAGCAACAGAGTGGAAGACACTTTGAGCAGCTGTCGTGATGTATTGCTGTGTGCAAGTTGCGCAGATTGCTCTAGTAACAAATAAAGAATGTTTATACTTGGGTTTTAATAATCCTCAGCAAACCAATGGTAAATCTGAAATTTTCATTTTTTTTTTATATCTTTCGACACGTTAATGTCGAGATCAGGGTTCCTCACCGCACACTGTTACATTGAACATCCTCCATGGAGAGAGGAGTGGTGCAGTGATTAGACTATGGACTTCCATTCGGAAGGACGAAGATGTCTGTCGTATCCCTAAATTGCTTAAAGCGAATGACGGGTTTGTTCCTTCTGAAAGGACCAGCCGATTACCCTTTCCAATCTTTCAATCCAAGCTTGTACTCCATCACTAATGACCCCTTCGTCAAGGGGACACTGAACCCAAATCTTACTTTCCCGTTTGCACCATCCTTTAAATACTGTATAAATAAAACAGAAAGACCCGGTATATATGGTATCACTGATATTATTCTAGCATTGCTACCTCTCGATCATGGGGTCCCGGGTTCGATTCCCGACTGGGTTGGGGATTTTCTCTGCCCGGGGACTGGGTGTTTGTGTTGCACTCATCATTTCATCATCATCATCATCATTCGTGACAGTGGATAGATTGAATTGTGAAAAAAATTGGACTGTAAAAAAATTGGGGCTTTGTACGGGTGCTGATGACCACGCAGTTGAGCGCCATACAAACCAAACATCATCATCATCATCGTCACTGATGTTATTCGACGTTTTGTGTGTGAGTGTGTCTTTTCAGTTTGCGAGAATTTGCTGGCTGTGATAGTTTGAATATTTTACATCTAGGAGCACATGACAGAAAACAAGAGGTTTCTACATGGGTACAAGGTCGTTGTTTTCATGTCATATTGAGAGTTTCCTTCCATTCACTGGTGCTATATCATTGCTGCAGACCAAAGGATGTAAGCACTAGAATGTGCTTAAGCGCAAGACAGAGGGTAAACACAAGGAACGATGTAGGAGTGAGGAAGGATTGTCAAGGAAGTAGGCACAAAGAATGGCACAGGCACAAGGAAAAATGTAGACACGTGATAGGATGTAGACACACAGTGGGGCACATGCAAGTGGAAGGACATAAACAGTAGAAAATATGTAGGTACACAGAAGATCGTAGGCGCATGAAAGGACATACCACACATTGAGAAGCAGGCACTATGCACGTGAGACGGAGGTATGCAGGGCATAGGCACTGGATGGGACATAGGTATGTGGGGGAATGTAGACACAAGTAAGCACTCAGCAGGTGACCTGACTGTGTGGGAAAACAGGCACTTGGGGATATGTAGGTGCACAGTGGGATTTAGTCATACAGAGCATTTTAGGCACATCAGATGACACAGGCGTGCAGGAGGACAATAGGACATAATGTGGGGAGATATAAGCATGTGGGGTTGGGAAGGGGGAGATGCAGACAGATAGGTGTGCAAGTATGTAGGGGCCTAGGCGCATAGAGCGAGATATAGGCACTTGGGAGGCGGAAAACAATGCAGGGGCGTAGGAAAGCAGGAATGCATAGGATATGTCGGAATGTATGCACAGGATGGATGAATATAGGCATGTGGGGGTGTAGACATACAGGAAGGCAGAGTAATATGGAGGGTTTGTATGTGGGAAGGGCACAGACATACACAGAGGCATAGGCATGTGTGGGAATGTAGGTGTGTTGGGCTGAGTAGGCATGTGGAAGGGTCAAAGGCACATGAGAGGTGTAGACTTGCAAGGGGCAAAGACAGTGTTCGGGTCTGTGTCATCACGTTACGCGCAGAAGGCTTCTTAACCAGGGTGGATGTGTCGTAGTGAAGTGATGTGGACATGGATACATTTCCAAATGACAGGCAGTGTTGAAGACTTACACCGCACAGGCCGTGCAAGTTCGACAGTTGCGCAGGATGATCGATATCTACGATTTACCTGTCAAAGAAAGCGTCGGTTAAATGCTCCAGAACTGAATTCGGCGATCGAAGAGGCTGCAGGACGTCATGTATCGCATCAGACTGTTAGGAGACGAATCCACGATGCGAATCTCAATTCCCCTACGATCATGGTGACCACCATGTCGTACGGTCAACGGCATGGACTCCGTTACAGATGGACAAGAAATCATGCAAAATGGATGCCCCAGGATTGGCGTGGCATCCATTGAAAGAAGCTGTATTTGAGTGTAGACGACGACCACGTACTGTATGCGACTGAACAACAACCACCATTGAAGAATGAAACAGTTGGGACCAGGGCTGGCTTGATGATCTATGGTGCGGTACGGTGGATCGGACATCAGAGTAAGCAGTAACGTTGCTCAGGAGTATTGCGGAAAACCTACCATGGAAAACAGACTATTGTGTCGTTACATAACCGATCTTTTCTTTGGTTTGGTGATCTAGACAAACAGCAAGTGAACACATACCTACACTACTGGCCATTAAAATTGCTACACCAAGAAGAAATGCAGATGATAAACGGGTATTCATTGGACAAATATATTATACTAGAACTGACATGTGATTACATTTTTACGCAATTTGGGTGCATAGATCCAGAGATATCAGTACCCAGAAGAACCACAGATAACCGTAATAACGGCCTTGATAAGCCTGGGCATTGAGTCAAACAGAGCGTGGATAGCGTGTACAGGTACAGCTGGCCATGCACCTTGTAATGTTGTTGCATTAATTTGTTCTGACAGCGTGTGGTCGAATTTCAAGACCATAAAAGTCGGTTAAAAGCTGTGAGCTATCTGAGGAAGTTAACTTTGCATTACTGCGCAACTGTTTCACCAGGTATCCAGTCTAGCTTACCAAATTCCCAACCAGACTAACATAAATTATAACCTTTCAGTACTCATCTTACGATAACCGGTGATGTGTATATAAAAAGACAATTTAAATAAAAAGAAATAAATCAGTTTATACTTGGACATTTATTTTAACATTGATCATTGTTCCGTTAAAATTTCAGCATATAAAACTTGATGCACACCTAAAGTGGTGCCTTATTTAGGATTGTGTAAATGTGAGTTTGTAATCTTACGGAACACATTAAATAGGAATCCAAGATTGTGAGACTACATACAAAACTGCATTCATAAAATAACACACGAAGAACGTTCAAACATATGCAAGAGGAAATTAACCATAACCAACCGATTCAATTTTCACCCAAAGAAGTTACGTTCGTAGCGCAATCCTGTCCGTCATGAAATTACCACACACTAGTATACTAAATTCATACTACCTATCTGTGAAATCTTCCCGAAAAGAATAGCTGAGGGCTACTTTAATGCTTACGCCACATGCTTCACGTGGTCAACTTGGTTTACACAAAGAGTGTAACTCCACAATAATTTTGATAATTAAAATAAATTACATCGAAACGCAATTTACAAAAGAAAAACCTCGAACTGGTTACTATCGTCTTACTATTAACCTGATGGGTCAAACACTTGTATAAGCACGTGGTACTGGTCTCAAAAAGTACATCCCACGTGGGTTGAACATAAAGAAAAGTTGCTATATTGAAAAATATTGTCAAGACGAGACATTGTAATCTCATGTGCATTCGCATTAAAGATTGATAATCTTAGTTAGAGTTACTGATCGACACGTGGTTCCACTTTACTCACAAAGTAGTGACAAAGCAACTACCGGAATATATTCTGAACTTCACACTTGAATTACGCTGCGTTGCAATTTAAGATAACATTAGATATTTTAGATCTAAACCTGAAATAAAGGTGATTAAATTTTCAGTTAGGCTGAACTTAAGAAATCCATTGTCCTACGGACTTAGCAGACACGCGCTTAGCCGGAGATCTTACCACTTCAGACGCTCGCCGCGGACAGATTGACCTGGGCCGCTACCGAGCGTGCTTAACAGATACAGACGGAAGTGACCAGAGAGGCAGCTTCCTATACCAACATGACAAGGGACGGACAGGACCATACCAGGAATAGAAACCTCTCTGCTTTTAGAAAGCGTAGCTACCTGTTCCGACGTTGGTCCTACTGTTCTCTAGCAGACAGGCTTGTCTGCTACCATCAAGCATGCAACTAGAAATACATTTGCTCATTCATAGTGTCACACAGAAGGGGAGGGGGATGACAGTATCTTATCATATACAGCATATAAAAGAAAGCGGATGTAGGTTCTGTATGAGACTGCTCAGTCTCCTCTCAGATAGTCAGAAAAATTTAGAAGGGGAATTTATGCCGTAAATGACAACAGATTTAAGAAATTAACATGAAAGGTATCCAACAGAGACCTTTCAACCTTCAATATGATACCACATTTCATCAAGAGTAGTGACTGGCCACCATTGACCAAACGTTTGCAGTTGGTGAGAGATCTGGAGAATGAGCTGGCCAGGGCAGCAGTCGGACATTTTCTGTATCCAGAAAGGCCCGTACAGGACATGCAACATGCGGTCGTGCATTATCCTGCTGAAATGTAGGGTTTCGCAGGGATCGAATGACGGGTAGAGCCACGGGTCGTAACACATCTGAAATGTAACGTCCACTGTCCAAAGTGCCGTCAATGCGAACAAGACGTGACCGAGACGTGTAACCAATGGCACCCCATACCATCACGCCGGGTGATACGCCAGTATGGCGATGACGAATACACGCTTCGAATGTGCGTTCACCGCGATGCCGCCAAACACGGATGCGACCATCATGATGCTGTAAACAGAACCTGGATTCATCCGAAAAAATGACGTTTTGCCATTCCTGCACCCGGGTTCGTCGTTGGTAACCTCAGTCATGGTCTCCGAGCTGATAGTCCATGCTGCTGCAAACGTCGTCGAACTGTTCGTGCAGATGGTTGTTGTCTTGCAAAAGTCCCCATATGTTGACTCAGGGATCGAGAAGTGGCTGCACGATCCGTTACAGCCGTGCGGATAAAATGCTTGTCATCTCGACTGCTAGTGATACGAGGCCGTTGGGATCCAGCACTGCGTTCCGTATTACCCTCTTGAACCCGCCGATTCCATATTCTGCTCACAGTCATTGGATCTCGACTAACGCGAGAACCAATGTCGCGATACCATAAACCGCAATCGCGATGGGCTACAATCCGACCTTTATCAAAGTCGGAAACATGATGCTACGCATTTCTCCTCCTTACACGAGGTATCACAACAATGTTTCACCGGGCAATGTCGGTCAACTGCTTTTGTGTATGAGAAATCGGTTGGAAACTTCCCCATGTCATCACGTTGTAGGTGTCGCCACCGGAGCCACCCTCGTGTGAATGCTCTGAAAAGCTAAGCATTTGCATATCACAGCATCTTCTTCCGGTCGGTTAAATTACGCGTCTGTAACACGTCATCTTCGTGGTGTAGCAATTTTAATGGCCAGTAGTGTATGTCTCAGGACCATTTATCGTTTTCTGTGCCAAGAATTGTCTTGATGTCTGTACAACATACGACTTCCAGACAACAATCAATGCAACTTATCGCGGGACTTTTCTATGTATTAATTGCGGTAACTGAGGCGTTTTCGAGTATACGAAAATAGAATCAAAAACGTTCCGGTAAGGTTGCTCAAAGGAACATGTTTACCAGTTCTGTGATAATTATTATTTTCCGATTGACGTACATCCAAAATTTCGTGTAAACAAAAATTTGATTGAACTCTGTTTCTTCATGTCTGATATTTCAGCCATATACCGACTTGCCGTCTTCACGGTGAACCGAGAGACTGAATATACAATACGGCAAAGAATATGCATTAGCTAAATCTGTGGATTCGAGATCGATCCACGTTGGGATATTAGTGTACCTATATCAGAGACGTCTTTGTGAATTTATTTAAAAAAGCCTCGGATTCCATGATTTTTCGAGGCTGAAACCGCGGTCTCTCTTCACTAATTTCTTCGCGAAACTGCTTCTCTCATCACTGAGTTCCAATAAGATGAAGTCACTCCACACGGTTTCAAAAAGTCAAAATTCCGGTAGCAGCTAGTCTTGTGCACGGTCTGTATTCTTCCAGCAAAGACACACGCAGATACAAACACGTAATGGAGTAATGTTTAATCAAGAAATCACAGACATTCTCGCCAGTGGTCGAAGATAATACTCAAACCTACGGAGCTGCCCGGAAACTCGGATCTCGTCACGCATGAACATCAACAATACGGCTATAATTACAGTAACTAAAACAGACTTTGATACTCTATCATATCTACAATTTTTAAAACAATTTTCTTGTTTTTCCTGTAACATTTCTTTCTTCTTTCCCCGGCTTTGGGGGTACGGGACGTTAAATCAGACTTTAATGTTCTGTGTCTTTCTATTGGTCCAGTATTGTGTCATACTTTCTGATCTTGCGTTCCTTTCTTGTTCAGTGATATGGATCGTTCATTTGGTTTTTATTTTGACTTGGAATTTCTCTTTCTTTTTCTGTTCTCTCTCTCTCTCTCTCTCTCTCTCTCTGTGTGTCTCTTTGTTTGCTGTTTTCTCTATGGGCATTTTTTCCGTGACTTGGAGTGGTATTCTCTGTTTACTTCAGCCACTTTTTTTGTCGGAGAAGCAGTAAGAAAGATTTTTTTAGTCTATTTGGGTTCATTCTGAGAATATGCCCATAAAAATCCATTCTTCTTTCCCTTAGTGTGTCTCAGAGTTTTTCGGTAGTTCGGTAAAAGATTTCATTTCTGGTGAACATTAATTTGTTGTTGTGTAATCTGAGGCCAAGTATTTTTCTTAATATCTTTCTGTTGGATAATGCCTTTTATTTTTAACGCTGTATATATCAGAATCTCTAACTGACGCAGTCAAATAAAGGTGAAGAACTTTTTAGGTAGACACAGTTATGACCTTGTAATTTCTACTTTTATTTTTATCGGTATTATAAGGTCCTTGTGGTTGATGATGAAGGCTTTCACCTTCTTAGTCGTTTCTAGTGCTTTTCCACTATGAAAATTCATTGTGCTCACACGTTAACATTTTCGATAACCGGGACCCCACATACAACACGGATAAAAACAATCATTAATTTTTTGTGTATTTCTTCGCAGGTATGCCACTGCAGTCATAGTTAACACTGAAATTCGTGTGTCACAGTGGAGTGGCATGCTATCCAGTGACTACATCTTTTCATCGGATGAAAAGAATCACTGGGTGACAGGCATTTTCACCATGATTGGTGAGCTAGTTGGCAATAATGACTATGTGGACGATGTGACCTATTCCACACCATATCGTAAATCTATGTGACGATGCTATGCTGATCATATTTATATGTTTTGACGATTCCATTATGGCCGTATCACTTTAGGACATGGTGTAAAAAAGATCTGAGAATGGTCATTACAGACTGAAACCGGTCATCGTCTAAAGAATTCATATTGTGATCAGAGACTGGAATAAAAAAGCATTTTAAAGATATATGTAGACCGCAAAGGGAACGAACCACGGTACTCCCAGCTGGGAATCTGTCGCCGCGCACTGGAAGCTGCACCGGAGGCTGCTGTCGCTAGGGACGCGAGGCGCAGCCCTTTAGGCCCCCCGAAGGGCGCCACAAAGCCCGCGTCTTGCGTGCCACCCCTTTGACAGCCAAGTTTTTCCCCTTCCCGCCCCCCTCTCCCTCCCCTACCAAAAGCCGTCAAGGCCGCCCAGGCGACCCAGATACGCCATTCACATGCAAACCCGGGGTCGATGCAGACACACAGACGCACAACAAAAAATTACCACCTCTCGTCCTTTGACGAGAGCGGTGGCCCCGTTTTTAACTTCGGTGGGCCGTCGAGGACGCGAAAGGGGTGAAGGAAAAAGAGACACACAGAGGGTGGTGCTGGGATGGGGGCAGAGAGTGAGAGAGAGAGCGTGGGGTAGTTAAAGAAGAGAGGGGGGCCGGCGAGGAGTGAATAGAAAATAAATAAATGAAGAGCGGCCAGCGCCGGCGGTTGGCTGGTTGAATATGTATGCGCGGCCCATGCATGCAGCTAGCGACGCCAGTGGCTGCGCGTCCTGCGCGAAGGGCTCCGAAGGGCTCGCAGCTCGTGTGTGCCGAGGGCTGCGTAGATGCGTAGTTTGCGCGCTGGGCGCCCTGGTCGACCGGTGACGTAAGCGGATGTACTTCCGAGGTGCCGAAGTCTCTCAGTCCGGGCGCAAGGTGCATAGTGCGGTGCGTCTGTCTTTGGGAGTGCTTGCGTGTGCAGTGTGCGCGGCTCTCCTGTCGAAGCAGAGCGGTGCGGGGGCGTGGGGATGTGATGTGGTGGGGGTAGGGCGGCGTGTCCTGCGACGCGGTGCGCATGCGTGGGTGGCGCGACGACGGCGTGGTCAGCGGCGGCGCGACCTTTGGCAGATGTCCGTAGTAAGTACAATACCAGTCTGTGGAAGGCGCTGGACCGCACGACGAGCACAACTACTTCTCTTGCTTACTGAAAACATCACTGTAAGCACTCTTCCAGCACAACTACTGAATATTTTGAACAGCATAATTTACCAAACGGCCTAAGATCTGTTGCCCACAATCTGTTCGACAGTGGAAATACTATCCCACTTTCAGAAAACAGTGGAATTTACCGTATTTCCGACTGTTTCAACATGAAAGGAGTTGGAGATTGCAAAAGAAAGTTTCTACCTTTGCTAAAAATGCTCTAATTAATGTCATTCTTACCATATTACATGTGATGTTCCAAACACAGCAAATAAAGGTAGAAAACTATTAGTACTTGAAATTCTAGCTATCAGCGAAGGCCAATTAATCCTTAATAATTAATTGTTCAGACCAGCTAAAGTAGCAGTAGCCAGTTGATATTTTTCTATCCGTAAAATAATGCGTTTATCGTGTAACAGAACTGTCCCCACCCACATTCCATTGATTACCCTCTGCCCCTTTTTTTACCTGTCCGGGAGATTCACAGGCTATTTTGTCCATAAGACATAGAACTACACAGTAGCTAATACTCTCTTCTGTACTCTCTTGGCCTGTAAGTTCTTATACTTTTAAACTTCGACTATATTGTAATACAAGGTTTGTTTGTTGACCGCTTACGTTTGTGTTTCATCATGCGTATGTTTTTCGTAGAAATATACTGTCATAAAAGGTCACATATCCGGAATAATAGTGATTGTACGACTATAAATTCTCGCTGCTGTTGTGTGGACTGTCTGTTTAGTCTTAAATTGTCATAAAAATTTTGTGGAGCATCAATATTGTGTATTTCAGTTTCTGAGATACGTAGTTGCTATTTTTGTCAGTAAATGACGTAAAACAATTATAGAAATTGGAGACCATTGTGTCACTTGTATACTTAATTTTCCACCTGGATCCTGTTACTATTCATTCTTTTAAAACTGTACGTGTTTCGGCAGAAGTCATCATCAGAATCACGTTGAAAGGACGCCGATACACAATTCCTCGGTAAAATTCCGTGAACAACGGTATTAATCCACGGTACAGTTGGACATTGGGATCTAAAGAGATACGTTGTATGGACATCGTTTCAATGTGATTTTTATTATGGATTAAGTCGAATCGCATAAAGGTGTTTGGTTTAAAAAGAAAAAGACAAAAATGTATCCAAACGGAAGTATTTTCGTTATGTTCGGGACTAGTGTGTATCAAACGGTAATGTGCAGTGGGTGGAAGGTCATCCGAGGTAAGAAACTATAAAAACCTTGTGTAGCCTGTTATGCATCTGTATCCTAGATTCACTAACTGCAAGCGACGTCTTTCCTAAGTCAGTATTTTACTGAAGCCACTGTTCCACACTCCTGACGACACTTGGTTTTTGTCTTAATGTAAGGGTCTGCATCGACAGTTAAATCGCATCCTCCATCTGTGCAGTCTGATGCTCGCTCAGAAGTGTGGTCCCTGATTACTAGGGTACTAAATGCTTGATGTGCAAGGGAATTACTTATGCCTCTCTTTCAGGTGTTACAGAGATTCACTTCTGCCACAGCCCCAGTTACGACTGTCTGTTTATATATTCACATAACCAGTTTCGGGATACTGCTATCTTATCGTCAAATGTTACCTGTACGACAAATTCATAAAAGATGTTGCAAGCAAATAAAGTACATTAAATGCGTGTTGTACATTGTCCACTACAAAATATGTGAAGTCACGTGTAGTGTTAGGTCGAATGGCCAGCGAATGGATAAGAATTTATTCAGTGTATTCCTGGTTTAAATTGTAATGGCATGTCTAAAACATCATCAAAGGGAACAATGGATGGTATAGATGGACTGGTGTATTCTGCAAACTGCTGTCTGTGAACTGTTTATGAATAGTCAGTTCTTGCTCGTTATTAATTTAATGTCCATAATCTCTGTTGGGGAAGAATACCATCCAGGTACATATGATGTGCGGCATATAGGTGGATTCAGCCAGGAACGGTTTCCTTGGAATTTTCGAAGTAGCTATTCGTGAACTTTCAGTACGTTTTCTTTTTTTCCAAAGTCGTTCCTGTTTAAGTTTTTCAACATATCTGTTATTGTCTCTCGCAAATCGAACAAGCCTCCGTTCTTTACATACGCTTGATGAAAACTCCATTTTGCGTCGTGCAAGTAATTTCTCGTCAGTGTTTCTCATTAGTGCGCCACCAATATACTGGAGCCTGTCACCTAGTTTAGTGCCGGCTACGAAGCATGTAATATCACCGTTCCACACGTTGTTGATTTCAATTAATTGTATCACTTGACTCATTATGGCTGTGTTCCATCTGTGTATTATAATAGAAAAACAACAAAGCTTTCACGTTCCGTGAATTCCACAACTTTACATATTTCAAACCTTAGTCATCCGACTTATTATAGGACAGATTCCAATAGTACGTTCTGAGTTAAATAACTTTAAGGTTAAAAAAAACGTCATATCCCAATATTCTGTAGTACTCTCCATATTGTCACGCACATAGAAAAATCTAACACCGAAAACAATCAATTTCTGACAAAGTAATTTAATTGGATAGATAAAAAATCTACTCACCAAGCGGCGGCAAAACACACATATAAAAAATATGATAGTTAGGTAAGCTTTCGGAGCCAGTGGCTCTTTCTCCAGCGATAAGGGTTGAAGGGGAAGGAGCAGGGATGAAAGAAAAGGTAGAGATTTCGGGAAAGTCGCCCAGAACCGCGGATTTCGGAAGACTTATCGTACGGGATGAGAAGGAAAGAGGCTTTCTTTCTCATACCGTCCAGTAAGTCTGCCCTTTTCCTAGACCTCTCCTGTCCTTTTCCTTCATCCCTGTTCCTTCCCCTTCAACGCTTCTTCATGAGGAAGGAGCCACTGGCTCCGAAAGCTTGCCTTTTTATAACCGGCGGTGGTGAGTAGATTTTTTTATCAATCCTATTAAATTTTTTTGTCACAACACAGAATAATCTGCGACACTGATGGACCACTAACGTTTCCCAAACTAGGATAATCGTCATTCTCACTAAAATCTTTGTGTTTCACAGTTTTGATTACACACAGCCTCCCCCCCCCCCCACCCCCTCCCCACACCACACACACACATACACAAACAAACAAATGTTCCAAATGAGGGGATCAGCTTCTTATTTTCAAATGAGTACCCCCTCTTTTATGGCCGATTCGGATTCTAAGCCAAAAAATACCTGAGGTTAACCAAATGCATTTCCCTTCAATTGGTGGCAATCGTGAAAACTCAATTTTTCAGTCTTTTGCAATTAAGAAGCTACTCATTCGTTTCTACATTACATTTTCGATAAAAATGAGAACTTTTTGTTCTAAACAGTTTATATTATTGTCAAAAATTTAATTTGGTTTTGCAAATTTTAGTAGGCTGTAATACTTTTACCTTTAAGCGGTTAAATGTCTGGGAGATGAGGTACTTTGAACGTAACATAGTTTTTAGTTCTCTTCAGGGTTAATTTCGATGGTGCTCACGCCACCACGGTATTGGATTTCGCTGAGGCCATCAGGCTGACAGATTACCGTGCTTACTACCGTCCAACCGCTGTATCTGTCGCGCAGATCACAGCGGTGTCTGCCACGAATGGGAAAAAATGTTTCTGATAAACACTAGATATTTTTGGCACAGTTTCCGAAACATCTGGAACATTATTATTATTATTATTATTATTATTATTATTACGCTTCATATATTTCGCCACGTTTAGTTATTCCACCCTAAGACGAACAACCTGCAAGTAAAGCTTAAAATGATACATACCTTATTGCTGTCATTGCATACCGTTGACACTATGTAAGATATATCTTACAATAGTGACCATATACAGCTATACAATTAAGATTAAGATTTATAGCAATTTGTTGCGTTACATATAAAAATATCAAACGTATAAAAATATCAAACGTATATATCTCTCTCTGCGTCTGTCTGGCCCTCACACACTCACACACATACGCAACAGCGAGACACACAGAGAGAGAGAGAGAGACAGAGGAGAGAGAAAGAGAGAGGTGGGGAGCAGTTGGAGGGAGGGAGAGATTTTAATTATGTACTCCAATACTGCGAGACATGACAGCTTGATTCTCTCTACATATTCGTTATAGGCAATATGTGACTGTACAACAGCGGCATTCAAAAGAAGTTAAGATGGGAACAGACTGTACGATCCTCTCTCTTAATACGTCGGAAGCGGATTTAACAAAACTTCCTTATATGTCTCAATTTTTTTTATTGGGAACGAAAAGCAATACCAACGGGGAACGGCTTTTTTCTACTTTAGCCCATGCCTTGAATTATAAATAGACTATTTGGCGGAACAGCTTAGGGAAACTCTTGAAGGTCCCATTACGAATAAAGTTCTCCATTCTTTCGAAAAATTAAGCCTGCTTTGTCATGAGGAACCCACTATATTACTTTCAGAGTCGTTGACAAATAAAAGATTTCCTCCCCTGTTTATGTGCAAGACATGCACTTGTATCCGTTCAACGATATCGATGAGATAATTGTGGGAACAGGATTTGAAGCCTTCTATCGCTGGGTTTCCCAAACTGTGTTCCGCGTGCATTTATTTTTCACTAGAAGTGAGTTATGTGCTCCGCGAAAAAATTGTTAATAACGTGGCGTTTTCTTTTTCGACATTTTTACGATGTTAATTACTTTTTTTAAATTTTATTGTGATTTCTGTGTTATTAGTTATGATCTTAAATTGACGTAATCACTGAATATAACCGTATTTCCTCGTTTCCCAAAATGTCATTAACATTCAAAATAAAAAAAAAAGACGTTCCATCAGAGTACCAGGATTGTCAAAGCGTTCCGTCGGAGGAAAAGTTTGGGAATATCTGGTCCACCACCAACAGTTTGTCATCCGATTCACCTGTCATTATGTCGACCCCCGTTGCTCACACACAGTAGACTCCAGTGGACAGTAAACTCCAGTGGAAGACTCTACAGGAGAGACGCTCAGTAGCTCGGTACGGGCTTTTGTTGAAGTTTCGAGAACATACCTTCACCGAGGAGTCAAGCAGTATATTGCTCCCTCCTACGTGTATCTCGCGAAGAGACCATGAGGATAAAATCAGTTTAGAGCCCACACATAGGTATACTGACAATCTATCTTTCCACGAACAATACGAGACTGGTTGAAATCAAATGGTTCTGATCACTATGGGACGTAACATATGCGGTCATCAGTCCCCTAAAACTTAGAACTATTTAAATCTAACTAACCTAGCAGATCAGCAACTGGAAACAGTTAATTCGATAAATTATCTGGGAGTAGGCATTAGGAATGATTTAAAATGTAATGATCATATACAGCTGATCGTCGGTAAAGCAGATGCCAGACTGAGGAAGAATCCGATGGAAATGCAATCCGAAAACAAAGGAACTAGGTTACAGTGCACTTGCTGGCCACTGCTTGAATACTGGTCACCGGTGTGGGATCTGTACCAGATAGGGTTGATGGAAGAGATAGAGAAGATCCGACGGAGAGCAGCGCGCTTTGTTACGGGATCATTTAGTAATCGCGAAAGCGTTACGGAGATGATACATAAACTCCAGTGGAAGACATTGCAGGAGAGACGCTCAGTAGCTCGGTACGGGCTTTTGTTGAAGTTTCGAGAACATACCTTCACCGAGGAGTCAAGCACTATATTGCTCCCTCCTACGTATATCTCGCGAAGAGACCACGAGGATAAAATCAGAGAGATTAGCGCACACACAGAGGCATACCGACAATCCTTCTTTCCACGAACAATACGAGACTAGAAGGGAGAAGCGATAGAGGTACTCAAGGTACCCTCCGCCACACTCCGTCAGGTGGCTTGCGGAGTATGGATGTAGATGTAGATGTAGATGTAGACTGATTATTTCCAAACGTGACTGACCTGTGTGCGCGGTAAAATGGACTAGCGAAGCTCGGTACGGGCTTTTGTTGAAGTTTCGAGAACATACCTTCACCGAGGAGTCAAGCAGTATATCGCTCCCTCCTACGTATATCTCGCGAAGAGACCATGAAGATAAGATCAGAGAGTTTAGAGCCCACACAGAGGCATACCGACAATCCTTCTTTCCACGAACAATACGAGACTAGAACAGAAGGGAGAACCGATAGAGGTACTCAAGGTACCCTCCGCCACACACCTTCAGGTGGCTTGCGGAGTATGGATGTAGATGTAGATGTAGACTGCCTATTTCCAAACGTGACTGACCTGTGTGCGCGGTAAAATGGAGTAGCGAAGCGGCGCCAGCCGGAAGTTGGAATCGACGCGGATCACACATATTCGGCGAACTTGTCGAAAGTAGGAATCGAGTCGCTCACTGTTCGACAGCAAAACTGCGGCGGCGCTTGCGGACACGCACACACACACATACACACACACACACACACACACACACACTGCGCCACGAGGACAGGCCGCGACGTCACTGGTGCAGCCGCGGACAGCGGCCGGCATGATTAATGGCGGGTTTTGGCCCCGCTGTTAATGAGGCGACTGATTTACGAGGGGCTGTGACGGGCGGTCGCGTGGCCGACCAGTTCCAGTTCCAGCGTCCAGTGTGTCCAGCGGCCAGTGTCCAGTATTCAGCGAGGCTCCCTTTGTGCGGCGCCGGTCACTCGAGATATTGCCGGCCTGCGGTCAGCACGAGCGAGCGTACACACACACACACACACGTGGGCCACGCGACAGCACACACACAGCAGGTGGTCCAAGCTGACCGCCACTGCGAGGGAACTTTCCAGCCGTTTAAACACTCCTTACTGTAAACAAACTCCACGTCAGTTCTTCGCAAAGCATCTTATAGCCTGTGGCAGGGGTCCTGTAAGCGGACGTTGCGCGACTTCGATGTCTTCCTTTTCAGTGGCAAGTAAAACAGACCGTGACTATCGGCGTGTATTTTTGTCCCAGCCAACAGGCAAATCGGCTAATTCGTATGTAATATATCTGTTGTGTACATAGTTCCGCGTAGTCTGCGCGTACAAAACTTTCCCACTAGAGCGCAGGCGCAGCTCTCGTCCGTCTCCGCACTGCGAGATGGTGCTGTCTTAGAGACGGACCAAATTCTGCTTCCGCCGATTCGCGTATTAATATGCAACGCGGCCAATGAGATTGCTGCTAAGTAGAACCTTTTCTCCTCGCGGATCACACTCGCGCAGTGATACCTGAACGCGCGAGGTATTATAACGAGTGTACAGACTTCCGATTAGTCAGTCTGAATTAGTCTGTAGTCAAGTTTCAGTATGCGCCTAATAAGATTATCATATTCCCGTTCATAGCCATGAAGATAGATGTATAGACACTTTGTCAGGTATCAGAGGTATGTAAGAATAAGATTAACGTACAAAGACCAAAGGAACTTCAGATTGTCAATTGCAAATAGCATCCAGAATCAAGTAAGGTTTATAATTATTATTATTTTAATAAATGTGTGTGAAAATTAATCAAGTTCTGTTTAAAGTTGGTCACCGTCAATCTGCCACTCTAAGCGTGCAGGTGGCATTTCTATCGTCTGACCTAACGGCAAAAGATAAACACGCCACGATAAGACCACGAGACATATTGCTGACACTCGCCTACTTCGTTAGAGCGACAAGTCAAATAATCTGATGGTGTGTGTACCGAAGGTCTTACAGTACGCACACCACAATATCCAACCGGTTCCCGGAGCATTTACCTCTACGTTACTGGGCCACATCGCTCGCAAATTTCAGACTGCTTGCATTCTCGAAATTTTAGAACGATTCGGATACGCTGAGCACGTCTTATATCACTGCTTCGTTAAGTCTCTAATTCATTTGTTTAAAAAATGCATATTTGCTGACGTATTTCGCGGCGCAGCCCATCAGCAAAATATCCCCCAAATAAAATACAGTTTTGTAGGGAGCACATTGTGCCCATGTGGGAGCGTTCTAGATGGTTGTAAAACAATGAACTGGTAGCCAAGATCGCAGGAATTCTTTTTATTCCATGATTACCGGTTTCGGCGAAACTAAAGCCGCCATCATCGGATCTTAGGACACATACAGGTTACAACATCAAGGCAAACAATGGTGATATTAATCTTTTGCAAAAACAGACATAAGGTCTGATGGGATAACAGCAATCAGTGATTTTATAATGTTACTTATAATCCGTCTTGACTGCAAATTTTTTTTTTTTATTCATACGACCGATTTCGGTTCATTTAGAACCATCTTCAGATCTGATATTTCAGTTTGATGTGACGTGGTATGTGAAAGTTGCTGGATTTGGACGGGTTACTCCTGTAACTGAAATATCAGATCTGAAAATGGTTCTGAATGAACCGAAACCGGTCATATGAATTTAAAAAAAAAATTGCAATCAAGACGGATTATAAGTAACGTGATATTAATAATTGCCTTTAATATATTTTAACTAAAGTTCAGTCTTGATCACAACACTTATGTCTCAATAACATAGGTTACCGGTCACCTATGTTATTGAGATATAAGTGTTGTGGTCAAGACTGAACTTTAGTTAAAATATAATATTGTATTGATCACTGTATCCAAAAATGTTTCCCAAAGTTGCCTATAACACACAGGCCTTACAAAATTGTAAGTAGCACATAGGCGTCCAAGAGAGATGACATTATAAATGTTAAGTGTCTCTATCACATACGCACAGTTGCTACGAAAGTACAGGTACAACGTGTACATTCATTAAGAGTAAAAATATTAAAAAACATAAAAATTAAGTTTACTGACGATTGAAACGCCTTAATATACAACATTCCGTCACATAATTACATTCTCGTCGTTGGTGCTCAACTGATGATGAGCTGGGTTAAAACAACAGTCCATATCGCAATAATATTTTATTATCACCTTTTTCTACTTCATGTTGAAGTCTTCTTTAGAAAATACACACTGTAAGAACACAATAGCAGAGTTACAGAAAGTCTAATGAGTAATGCGTCCGAGGAAACTATAGTGAAGTAGCGACGTAGCATTTACCCATCTGACTGCTGCTTGCGGATCCTCGGATGCTCAGGCGGCAAAATCATCGTAAACTGCCGAGTGATTAAATACTGCGAAAACTTCGCGCCGGAAACGAATTATATCTGCTCCAACCAACGGGAAATGCTTCCGAAAATGTGAGTTATTGAGGTATAATGGGATTTACAAAACAAATTATTGTAAACTAGGAGCGAATATATAAATAGTTGCAGATCGACAAACAAGTAGTATTTTTTTATGTTCAAATGAGTGAGCTCACAGGTCGCAAGAAGATGAAGAGCTACCAGTGGCATCGGTACGAGTAACAAAGACGTCCTTCTCTATTCTTTCCAGCCGATATGCAAAAAAAAAAAAGATCATAACCTTTTACTTTATACATATACACTGAAGAGCCAAAGAAACTGTTTCACCTCGCTAATATGGTGTAGGGCCCCCACGAGCAAGCAGAAGTGCTGCAACACGAAGTGGCGTGGACTCGATTAATGTCTGAAGTAGTGAAGTAGTGCTGGAGAGAATATACACCATTAATCGTGCGGAACTGTCCATAAATCAGTAAGAGTGCGACGGGGTGGACATCTCTTCTGAACGGCACATTGCGAGGCATCCCAGATATGTTCAATAATGTTCATGTCAGGATAGTCTGGTGGCCACTTAGAAAATGTTCCTGGAGTCACCCTCTAGCAATTCTGGACGTATGGGGTGTCGCATTGTCCTGCTGGAATTGCTCAAGTCCGTCGGAATGGGCAATGGATATGGATGGATGCAGGTGATCAGACAGGACGCTTACGTACGTGTCACTTGTCACAGTCGTATCTAGACGTATCATGGTTCCCATATCACTCCAACTGCACACGCCTCCACCAACTTCAATAGTGCCCTGCTGACATGCAGGGTCTTTGGATTCATGATTCCATACCCGTACACGTCCATCCGCTCGACACAGTTTGATACGAGACTCGTCCGACCAGGCAACATGTCTCCAGTCATCAACAGTCCAGTGTCGGTGTTGATGGACACAGGTGAGGCGTAAAGGTTTGTGTCGTGCAGTCATCAAGGGCACACTAGTGGACCTTCGGCTCCGAAAGCTCATATCGATGATGTTCCGTTGAATGGTTCGCACGCTGACACTTGTTGATGGCCCAACATTGAAATCTGTGGCAATTTGCGGAAGGGTTGCTCTTCTGTCACTTTGAGCGTTTCTCTTAAGTCATCGTTGGTCCCGTCCTTCCAGGATCTTGATACCGCCGCAGCGATATCGGAGAGTTGACGTTTCACCCGATTCCTGATATTCACGGTACACTAGTGAAAGGGTCGTACGGTATCATGGAGCTGCTGTGTCCCATCGCTCGTGGACCGACTATAGCACCACATTCAAACTCACTTAAATCTTGATAACCCACCATTGTAGCAACAGTAACCGATCTAAGAACTGCGGCAGACAGTTGTCGTATATAGGCGTTGCCGATCGCAGCACTGTATTTTGCCTGTTTACATTTCTCTCTGTTTGAATACGCATGCCTATACCAGTTACTTTGGCGCTTGTGTATATATGTAAAGTAAGAAATTAAAGTAAGAAATTTATGATGTGTGTGTGCGTGCGTGTGTGCGTGTGTGTGTGTGTGTGTGTGTGTGTATGTGTGTATATGCGTGTGTGTGTGTGTGTGTGGGCGCGCCATAACATGACATACAACTGATAGTTAATTGCATTAAATGATGAAAATACTAAAATACACAGAAACCACCGTAAAAGTGCTATGGTGGCCTCAAGAGTGTACTCGAACTGACGCCGTTGTCAAGGTAATACAGAGACAACGAGGGCAGCTAATGCATCAGGGAAGTACACTTAGGGACGCCGACTGCCCAGTTGTATCACGAGATCGCTGTTACTCCTCTGGACTATGCTGTCTAAATTAATGATGGTGGGCTGCCGTTTCAAAAACTAGGTACTAATCTATGCTACATGGCGGCATAGTGGCGTTAAAAGAAGGCATTATAACGCTTTTAACGCGCCGCTCTCCGCTGTATCTCCACTATTTCTTCTATTAAACCGACCTGGTTGGGCTTCCAGACTAATGAGCGCTATTCAAGAGACGGTCGGCCACGTGTTCTGCAAGCCACTTCTTTCGTGGATGAATTACATTTCCTTAAGATTCCGCCAGTGAATCTCAGCCCGACATCTGGGTTAGTTTTAGAGAATTATCCTATTTTATTACGCTCCAAGTGGTTATACCTGGGTATTTTTCGGTGATTGTACAATAGTGAATTTCCGCCGATTTATACCAAATGCTTTACGTTTTTTCACGTTCGCTAGATTAGCAAGGCTTGCAAATGCTCTATGGCAGAAATTAGTAGCACTGTGCATAATTAAAGACAGCTGAAGGTTTTGGACGACTATGTAACAGCTGATTTTTCCCATCTATATGAATATATAAATTCCCTCATTTCTCTGCAATGTTCCGGCGTCGCCACATTGCTAGAGATAACAGCATCACCTACTAACAGCCTCATGGAGCATCCGATGTTTTCCACTAGCTCATTAATTTATACTGTAAATGATAACAATCTTATAACACTACATTCGGGTAGTCCCGACATTACCTTTACATCTTTCGATTTCGACCCTTTCAAAATGACGTGTTGTTTTCTGTTAAGTGTCTGAAAAGGAAAGACGGTCGGTGCCTTTGAGGTAAAATGGTTCAAATGGCTCTGAGCACTATTGAACTTAACTGCTGAGGTCATCAGTCCCCTAGAACTTAGAACTACTTAAACCTAACTAACCTAAGGACATTATACACATCCATGCCCGAGGCAGGATTCGAACCTGCGACCGTTGCGGTCGCGCTGTACCAGACTGTAGCGCCTAGAACCGCTCGGCCACTCCGGCCGGCACCTTTGAGGTATTACGGAAGGATACTGAAAACTGAGTGGACAGAAAATAAATGAGGAGGTTTTCAGCACAATGAATGAAGAAAGGAAGTTGTGGGAAACACCGATAAGGAAAAGGGAGATGACGATAGGGCCTGTGTGGAGGCATCAATGCGCTTACGTTAGCTCAGTACGAGGTGCTAGGAAACAGATGTCATTATGACGGACAGTGGACTGATTTCGACTTTAAACAAATACAACATATTGCACACTAATAGGTGCAAACACTCATTACAGTTCGGTTACTGTTTTAGTAATAAGTCACTGGAGGCATTTACCTTCTTTTTTTTCATCTTTTTTCCGACTTGTTTGAGGTAAGCGTCACTACTTCCTCTCCTGTCCAATCTCTTCATCTTAATGTAGAGTTCAAGAACAATTTCCTCTTTAAATGCAAAAGGTACGCTGAGTTGAAATGCTCGGCAGAGGAGAGACATATACGGTTGCAGCGGCAGGGTCTAACTTTTCATCGAAGAGTGTGACAATGGAAGATGAGTAATATAATGGGTGGTCGTAACGTGTAGCTACTCACAGTGGTCCAGCTTGGGCTGTAACAATCGTATGGCAGCAAAACTTGCAGACATTCTAATATGTTACTATGGAACTAACTCAAGCTGAAAAAAGTTGTTCCAATTTTGGCCACCAGGTGCAAATGTGGCGCTGTGAGTGCAAGAAAGATGTATAGAAATGTTTCCATATGTAGTGGATTATGAAAGGGACGTGGGCAGAAAAGGTCAAAGAAGTGAGATAAGCTTAATGTTGATCTTCTGTTAACCGTCACTTACACAGTTTGTTCAATATGGGCACCGGAGAAGCCAACCAGATTATGAGCAACGTCAGATTTACAGCTGGTGACCAATATTTGAACTGATTTTTTCCATCCTAAATCGGTTCTTCATTAACGCATTAGCATCTCTGGCAAGTTTCGCTACCGTACGATAATTAAAGTCCAAACTGGACCTCAGAGAATGACTGCGCCTTAATAATAACCACTTGGTTTAATAACTAGCGACTCAGCAGCGTTTCTCAGTTGCTAAATATGTGTAGGAATTTGGTACACATCTTAAACTCCACTCCCCCCCTCTCTCTGCCAATCTCTTCCTCCCCCTCTCTTTGTACATCTCCTCCTCCCCCCCTCTTCCTCGCCCCCCGCCGGTCCTGTTACACCTCTGTCTGGCAATGCACACTGCAACCGCAACATTCATATATATATATATATATATATATATATATATATATATATATATATATATATATATAAATGCAAGTCTGTTTGAATGTTTATTAGTGCATCATGCGAAAATTTGAAGTAAAGACGTCAAGAACTTTTCGAGAATTTTGTTAACAACGTATCCTCTTTATAAGTTACGTCATACATGTTAAAAGAATATAGTCAACTTAGTCCGAATATTCATTAGAGTATCATGTAAGAATTTGAGGTAAATCGGTGAAATCAGATTTCTGGTAACAATGTTAAACAAGGTCTTGCCTTAATATGGTAGTAGAAATAACAGTAACGACGACAGTAATAAGAATGGCAGTAATAATAATAATTATTACAATACGTTCCTGCAGTTCCGGTGTGCGTTGAAATCCCCGCGGCACAGTACCGCAGCACGCCCCCAGAGGGGTCGAAACAAAATGGCGCAGTCACCATAGTGTGGCGCGGAGATTTCAACGTGTACCGCAACTGCAGAAACGTACCTACAAGCAAAAAACTTAATTTCGGAATATTAGGGATCCATGTGATATTGAAAGCCCCTTGCATGTGGAGCTGTTGGTGTGGCGGGTTTGTGAAAGACGTTGTCTTTGTGCCTCCAGTTCCAACAACTTTGGGTAACCGTCGATATCATATAACAACAGCAGTGGATGCGGTATCTGCAGAGGCGTTCCCGAAGAAACGAGACGACTTTGAATGTCCTCTTCATCTCTGGATTTTCGTAATTGGGGGGGGGGGGGGGGGGGTTTGTAAATTGAATATTTGCGGTAGGTCAATGATCTTTGTCCCGAAAAGTAATGGTAGACGGTACACCAAGGTTTTATATGCAAGGATGTAAGAGATACAGACTTGTAAGCTGTACGTCCTTGAGAATTCATATGAATTATTAAAAAAAAGACATCCTTTGCAACAGACCTATTTCACTACCGTCTCGACATGTACGAGTCGTGTTTTTTAAGTAAGTACCGTTTTAAAATTAAAAAAAGACGTGCTAAGATATCTCAATAATTTTATTTTTACATGAAAGTCTGTACCTTAATCTACTTTTCTACATAATTTCCGTCAATATTGAGGCCACTTGTCATAACGTTGTACCAGTTTTTGAATACCCTCCTCATAGAAGTCTGCCGCCTGACTTGTTAACCATTGGATCACCACTGTTTTAACTTCATCATCGTCTTGTAGATGCTGACCACCCAGGTGTTTTTTCAAGTGTAGGAACAGATGGTAGTCACTGGGCGCAAGTTCGCAGTTGTACGGAGGATGATCTAGAGTTTCCCATCGAAAACATGTGATGAGATCTATGGTGTGATTCGCCACATGTGGACAGGTATTGTCTTGCAGTAAAACGATGCCCTTGCTCAACTTCCATGGACTGTGGCTTTGATTCTGGTGTGACGTAGGCCACCCATGTTTCATCGCCCGTAACAATTTGGCTTAAGAAATCATTACCGTCGTTGTGGTACCGCTGAAGGAAAGTCAATGCACTGTCTAAACGTTTGCTTTTGTGCACATCCGGCAACATTTTCGGTACCCAACGTGAGCACAATTTTCGGTAATTCAAGTGCTCTGTCACAATGCCGTACAAAACACTACGAGAAACATTAGGAAAGTCATCCCGCAAGGAGGAAATCGTAAAGCGTCTTTTTTCTCTCACCTTATTGTCCACTTCCTGCATCAAACTTTCATTGACGACCGAAGGACGCCCACTCCGTTGTTCATTACGCACATTTCTGCGGCCATCTTCAAATGCTCTCCCCCAATTTCTTACCATTCCATCATTCATAATGTTTTCTCTGTAAAATGCACAGATCTCACGATGGATATCGATCGCTTTTAGGCCTTCAGCACTAAGAAATCTTATAACAGCCCGTACTTCACAGTCGGCGGGACTCAAGATTATCGGAGGCATCTTAAACACTCAGTACACAACGCAAACAAGGAACAATCAGACTGTAATGGCTTCAGTGCGTAGATTAAGGCACAGGCTTTCATGTACTTACTTAAAATATGCGCCTCGTATCATGCGCCTGCTGGAGGCAACACTGTAACTTAGAGAAAGGTGCGTGAAAACATTGACCCAAAACTTAATGATAAGAATTATCCGTTATAACAAATATCGAGATGATGTACGTGCATGATCATAAAAAATGTACCCTTGCAAAGCCGTATGGTTCTTTTGAAAGTAGTAAAATCGTCGTAGTCCTTTGGGTAAGTTAAAACTCACCCCAAGTTAGAATCTTCACTCGAGTAGGAAATACACCCATCGAACACGGGTAAGCCTTGAAACTTCCTTGTCAAATTGAAAACTGTGTGCTGGACCACAACTAGAAGCTGGGACCTTTACCTTCCACGAGCAGGTGCTGTAACGGCTAAGCTGTCCAAGCATGACTCATATCTTCGAAACAACCTGCATAACTGGGTGCTTGACTGATAACCATCTGATTAAGGGTGGTAGGACGTCAAACGGGCCGACATGGAGCAGGAGAGGCATCGCAGGACATTTTAATTTCCAGTGTCTGTACTTTTACAAATAAATTCATCAAACTCTGTCAGCATCACCAGGAAGGATTCAGGATTCGCACCCATTGCAGTGGAAGTTCGAAAATATAACAAAGTAAATTTTCTTACGTGCGAAATTTCATCATTTTTTCACTTACTAATGGCTGCATTTGTTGCTATAGGTACACTTTTCTTCGTAAGTTAGAGAGATTCTTCATAGAATTTTGCACAGCATACATATCATATTCACAGGTGTATGAAGCTCTAGAATTTATTTAATTTATGAAAAACGAATGAACTGTTATATTTTAAACTTCATGTTTAGAAAAAACACAAATTTTATAGTTTATTACCTCAATTTTTACCACAGTTGTTAATGGATTTGGAAAATTCTAGAGTTTCATACACCTTTAAGTATGGTTTGTATGCTGTGCAAAATTCATCGAAGAATCTCTCTTACTTATGAAGAAAAGTGTACCTACAGCAACAAATGCTGCCATTAGTAAGTGAAAAAAAATGAAGAAATTTCACATGTAAAAAAAACTTATTTCGTATGTTTTCGAACTTCCACTGCTAAGAGTGTGAATTCTGAATCCTTCCTGGTCATGCTGACAAAGTTTTATGAATTTATTCGTAAAAGTATAGACAGTGGAAATTAAAATGTTCAGTGGTGCCTCTCCTGCTCCAAGTCGGCCCGTTTGACGTCCTACCCCCCTTAATATCGCCAGCTCTTCGAACTAAATACCACGCTGTATGTGTCAGTCTATGCCACCTTAGCTGTAAGGGATCGATCGTCGTCAAATTTGTGAAATCGGATAAGTCTTTTTGTAAGCACATGTATCACTACAGGTAGATGTTATTTTACGTAAAATAAAAGGTAATTATCGGGACGGACAAACCTGCGTTTCGCCGTCCACTTGCGCGGCATCTTCGTGGCCGACTGGCTCCCGTGGGCACTGCTTGGCGGTGTTTACGGGTTTTCTACGCGAGCCGCTCATAACAGCGATGGACGTGCCGAGGGCTCGCTATTCCTCCCCAGTTGCAGAAGCGCTTACCCGCTGGATCGATATGCGAGCCACGCATGCTCCAAGGCGACGGAGCAGCAAGGATCAGCTCCGGTTATGCCCGCCCGACACCTCAACACTGCCCCTCGATAGACTCTCTAGCGGCAACCTTTTACAGCTTTCCTGAAATAAGAACGGCACGCCAAAATGCGTTTTTGACCAACTACGAAGACATGTTGGTATCATACTGCACCTCTGTAAAGTAAAACGCGCGTTTTTCTACACCGGCATACACTGTGCGTCGCAGTTAATAGCGAAAACAGACTCGAGTAGAGGAGCGTTTAGTGGTAACAGAAGCAAATACGTTCCAATGGGTATGAGTGCGCGAACGACACGTTTACTATACGAACGAGAATGTGATTACGACCAGCCGCTTATTCAAGCTTGAAATATTGTCTTAGTTAGTATCCATAAGGCATATTCCGTGTTTCTAGATTAGCGGAAAGCATTTGACGCGGTGTCCCAATGCATACTGTTACCGGAGGTCCGAACGAATTAGGCTCCCAGACGTGTGAGTGACTCAAAGATTTCTTACGTAATACGAGGCCTGTTCAGAAAGTAAGCTCCGATTGATTGCCAAATTGAAACCACAGTGAACATCAGAAATGTTTTACTTGTAACAATTAGCTACACCTTTCAGCTACTTCTCTACGTAGTCGCCGTTCTGACTTAGACTTTTGTCATAGCGTTGTACCAACTTTTCAATAGCCTCATCATAGAAGGCAGCAGCCAGTGCTTTCCGCCAATTCTCCACGCTGGTCTACACGTCGTTGTCTGTGTCAAAATGTTGTCTTCAAAGACAGCGGTTCATGTGACCAGAGATGAAACTCAGGGAGAGACAATTGCGGACTGTATTGTGGGTAATCTCACATTTCCATTTGAAAACGATGCAGGAGCATCTTCATTGCCCCTGCAGAATGCGGCTGAGAATTGTCTTGAAGAAGAAACAGCACGACAGTTATGTAATGTTAGCTGCATAGCTTCAGGCGAAATTTCTCACCAGGCCCTCGTACTTGGCGGCAGACACTATTTTCTAGACATCTTTACGCACTCACTGCGAGCTCAGAAATGAGAAGAGCGACGTGATGCTAACTGGGGTTATACTAGAGACACTACCCAACACATCTGTGCAAAGCTTTATCGGATTTTCATAGTCGTTTCCATTTCGCGACCGATCGGAGCTTACTTTCTGAACGCCCCTCGTAGAACCTAGTACGTTGTCCCGAACGACGAGTGTTCATCAGAGATAAGGGTATCGGAGTACCGCAGGGAAGTGCGGTAAGACCGCTGTCTGTTCTCTATTCACATAAATGATTTGGCGGACAGCGTGGGCAGCAATTTACGGCTTTTTGCTGATGACACTGTGGTGTGCGGCATGGTGACAAGATGACTCAGACAAAGCTTCTAGCTGCTGTGATGCATGGCAGCTAGCTATAAATGTGGAAAAATGTAAGCTGATGCAGATGAGTGAGTAGGAAAATCAAATCCCGTAATGTCTGAATGCAGTATTGGTAGTGTGTCGGTTGACACAGTCACTTCTATTAAATATATATAGGTGCAACGTTTCAAAGCAATATGAAAGAAGGAGCACATACTGACGGTAATAAGGGAGGCGAATGGTCGACTTCGATTTATTGGGAGAATTTTAGGGCAGTGTAACCTATCTAAAAGATATCACGTATGGCACGCTATGAGCCTGTGTTTGGGTTCCTCACCAGATCGGATTAAAAGGAGACACCGAAGAAATCCAGAGGCGTGCTGCGTCCAAAGTACATGTCGAGCAAGAAACTCGGAGATAAGAGAATTTAGAGCTCGTACACTTGCACACAGACAGTTTTTACTGTCAATTGACCACGCATGTTGGGTCTTCGCTACAATCCCAGTGTTGCTTATAATCTGAAATATGTGAGTAACCGGTATTACAGTTACTTTTTCAGACTGAAGACTCGTACTGTAGAGTAAATATAATGGTTATATATTTATATCTAGAGGGTCACCTGAAGATATGGCTGTACCGGCAATGTTGCGAAACCAGACGTAAGTCCAATTAAAAGGGGTTTCATGCAGACGAAGCATTTTGTTTTCCAAGGTAGGCCTATTACTTTTAGTTTCTCATATCCTAATCTAATTCTCTCAGCAACGCCTGATTTGATTCGAGTACTTTCAGCTACGTATGTTTAACTTTTGTGGATGATCATCTTAAACTCTGTATAAAACAGAACCCATTCCGTTCAAACGATCTCCTAATCTCTTTTCCGTCTCTAACAGATTTACAACATCATTGGTAATATTCAAAGTTTTTATTTTTACTTCTTGAATTTTTAATTCCCTTTCCAGATTTCTTCCTGCTTTTCTTTACTGCTTGTTCGATGTGCAGAGGACAGGCCCAGTGTTATTTCCTTGCAAAGACAGTGACAATATCAATATATCTATGTAGCTCCTGAAACTTATTCTATTAAGGGTTCAAGTCCCTGTTCGGGCGCCAATTATAACGATATGTTTACGTAATGTGTATACATAAACATACAGTTATAAATGTCCCCATTCGTAGTCGCTAATTATAATAATGTGTTTACTTTTGTGCTGTAACATATAGCTATAATCAGCGGTGGAAATATATTTGCGAACGCCGACCGTGTGAGGCTGTTTCTTGTTGGATCGTCTGATCAGTCGGGAGTTGCATTGCAGAGGAGAGTAAATGCCTATTCAAAATATAATTATTTTTGGATAGCTCAACATGAATTTCCTAAGGGACCGTAGTTTATCATGCAGTAGAATATGGCGCGAAGAAAATATTTCGCCGCATTCAACTTCCGTCCGATCTCGACCAAAGAATTCGTGACTGTGAACTCTCTATTTGGCAGAAACATAAAGAAAATTAAATAACTTCATGAAAGAGTGAGACATAGATTCTATAATATAGTCCATACACCAGTTCCATTTAACTCTGAATTTATGGCAATTAATAGATGAACTTAGACTGCAATGAAGGATTTAACATGAATGCCGTTTTGACTGGCACTTCTCGTAATGAAAATAATTCCTTTGACGTTTTCACATACACGTCGCACAATAAATCTACTGCTGTGCACTATTGCACTTTTAGTATTGCACTTTAACTTTACACTAAAATAATATTATTTTTACCAATAATAATACGGCGGCAGGACATGCGCGTCCGACACAAGTTACAAGAGACAAGAGAAAAAAATGAGTGACTGAGTAACTGTTCGTCGAGAATATCTCGTACATGAAAAGCATGTGTAAAAGTGTTCTTCTTCTGTCCGTTTTTCGCGCCGTGGTTTTCAAAGTCAGTAACTCAGTGCATCCCTGATGGCGCTCGACAATAAACACGTTACGTCATAGGTCATTCACCTTTTACATTCTCGCCACATTATTTGCTAATTGAGCTGTTGCCGAGCGACTGCTCGATTAGTGAATGATTTAAAATGATAAGGCAATCACATAATGTTACATTCGAACGCTTATCATTTGCTACCTGGTAAAAGAACACTAGTACCCCTACGACAGAGGATGGGGGTGGAAAAGGACACTATAAAAGCATAAATCAGGATGCCCTGAAACAATTTCAAACAAATTCGGTACATAAATGACTCATTATTTATACAAAAACACTGTAAAATATCTCTACTGGCCGTATGGGTTGGACATGCAAAAACATATTGGAGAATTATATGTTGATAAATTTTTACTGTGTTTAATAGATTGTAAATAGAAGATTCTAATGAAGTTGCAGGTCGACATTCGCTGCAAATACAACTGAAATGTGTATACAAATGTGTGTGAAACGTATGTGACATATCTATACACAGGCAAAGCCGCGGGCAAATAGTTTTAGTTTTGTTGTATAATTATATATGTTCATAGAGAACGTATATGTGACTGTCTAACATTTGCCATCAGAAAAGAGACGGTAGGAGGGAAAACAACAGAAGTTTCCTGTCCCGTACGATGTACGCGTTTGGACTGTTGGACGATTCTCACGTGTTTTCCACGATTTCAGCAACTGTTTACCTTCCGCGATAGAGCTGCGTGGAGCAAAAGACTTGCGACGCGCGAGAGGAATAAAAGAAAATCTCTGTCTCTGCCAGCTCCGTCTGTGTACTGTATGTGTTTGAGAGTGTGTGGGTGTGAGTGAGAGAGAGAGAGAGAGAGAGAGAGAGAGAGAGAGAAGAAAAAAAGCAGGGAAGAGAGAATCACTTTCTGTGCGCGCTGTCTCTCTCTTTCTCGCTCGCTCTCCCTAATGAATTTTAAAGTTTTCCCGGTCGACGTGCACTGCACCCGCGATCAGCACGCTGTCTGCCGGCGAATAGAAGAACGGGAACAAGAGCAAAGAAGTTAACGGCCGCAAACCTCACACCTCTCCTCTGCTTGCTGTGACGTCGTTATTGAAAGAGCTCACCGCGAATTACGGAGTCTGGGGAGAACAGAGTGCCAAGTGCTCCGGTTTTTAATTCAGCAGCGACGCGTCAGCTCTGAGATTTATATTTTAGGTTATTTTGTAGTCAGTATCAGCACTGTAATAACAAATTCATTTCACTGCATTGCGCTTAAATAGAAAGTACAGCCCTGATTTCGTTCCACACACCACAGTTCTCTCTTCAAGGAATTCTTGCAATACGGCATTTCAAGAGAACAGCCATTCACTAAAGCAAATAAAAATTTTGTCTAACGCTTTCTTAATTTTCCTATGATCGTCCAACGTGATAGTCATTTATGTATGCTGTTAACGTTACCGGTCATGTTCCACTCCCCTGGGTGTTTCATTTTCTTCTCTTGTCGCGCAAAAGGCCTTGCCCGGCCTGTTCCAGCTACATTCAGTCGCTTCATCCTTTTTCTGGCCTTCCAGCGCATATTTAACTTGCGGAATATACTGACTCCTCCATTACGAACAGGAGTGATATTCATTTTTGCTTAGTTTCTTCAGCCTTCTCACTTACATCAAATATTTTCAATACCTTCTTAATATCTTCGTTACTTTGTAATATAATTTTGTGTATCCTGAATTCTTTCCCACGAATTTCATCTCGATGGCCTTTAACATTTCTTTTTTTATCGTAATTTCCCAAGATTCCCTCCCATACAGCAATGTAGTTACCGACATAACTTTATAAAATTTAAGATATATTCTCGCTTTATTTTGGCGTGACCTTCTAGTGATACCATTTGGTAGTTAAACTTATCAAGTATGTATTTTCGACGTAGGTTTCCTGTGTAACATTGCAAGGTCCCTAAAATTTTAAATCTGTCTACTTGGCTAAAAGCTTGCTTTCTGTCAGTATTTTTGCCCTTACTGTGTTTTTCGCCCGAAAAGTCGTGGCATATGCATTGGTATACACATGTTATATATCTCACATAATTTGTGCATCTCATACGCAACTCTCTGTAGACCAACTTTTTTGTTTTGTTTGGAAGTGTCTGTCCTTAGACTGCTTTGTGAAAAAGCCAATATAACTTCTTGCAATTGTTGTTGTCGTTGTCTTTTCAAGTCCGAAAATAGGTTCGATTCAGTTCTCCATGCTATGTACCCTCTTCGTCTCTCTGTAACTACTGAAACATAATATCACCATTGTTACCCTGGTTAAGCCTTGATCTCCCTCTCCATTATTTGACCCCCCACACTTTGCTCCATTACAAAATTGGCGATTGCTTGATGTCTCAGAGTGTGTTCTACCAACCGACCTCTTCTTTTCAAAACAGCGTCATAAGTTTCTTTTCTCCCCTTGGATGTAATATCCTTTCACTCGTTGTTCGATCTAGACATATAATCTTCAGCTTTATTCTGTGGCACAACATTATTATCTAAGTAGCCGTACAGGGCTACACACAAATAACTTCAGAAAGGGCATCATAATACATTTATATTCTTTTTGTTCGGTTCTGAAACGCTTTTCCTGCTATTGGCAGTCTGCGTTTTTCATCGCATCTCCTTCAGCGATCGTCAATTATTTTTCTGCCTGAGTAATAAAACTCATCTACGACTTTTACTGTCTCATTTCCATATCCAGTTCCCTAAGCATCGTCTGATTTATTTCTACAGTAATCAATCGTTGTTGTTTTACTTTTGTTGATATTCATCTTACAAGCTGTTTTCAAAACACCATTCAATCAAATTCTCTTCCAGGTGCGTTTGTGTGTCTGATAGAATTACAGAATCATCGGGAAACCTTACACCTTCAGTTTCTTCACCATGAGCTTTAATTATTTTCTGTACGACCAGGCGGTATCTTCAGACATTCGTGTACGAAGATAAGAATGAATCTGTATTGTCGTCTAGTGCAGTGTTGAGGCTGGTACCCACCAGTTTTGTATATGTTGCTGTGTCGGCAAGTAAGCCGAGGTTAAATTTCATCTGCTGAACACTTTAGTACCCGTATTCCACATCTTCCATTGGAGCTTACCTCCAACGGTAAAATCATCCATAATTTTACAACAAATCCTACCACTGCATAAACCTGGCTTCTTCAAAAACATATCGACACCTTTGACTGTTAAAAGTTTTTATTTATAAAATCCATTGCTGCACTTTCGGTTGTGTAGCCGTTTTGGAAAGGAGTAAATCAGAAATCTTGTGCTCCAATAATCTAAAAGTTAAAAAAATATCTGTCAGTTATGTATATGTCATTGCCACATGATGAATGTTTTTAAAATTCTTTCAAGGACACATTCCACTTGAGAACGACTGAACGACGGAAACTGCAATAGAAGATTTTACAAAAAATTTGTTCACAGACAAGAGTCATGTCTTCAAAAGATTTTAGATGAAGAGAACCTCTGCCACCAGAAATTAATTGCATTAGCCAAGAATACAGCGGATACCGATTTTTATGATGTGGAAAGAAGGCGAGGAATGGTTATTTAATTTAAATGCGATACGATGAAGTATATTATCATTATGAAACTTTATTTTCTAGCAGTTTAAACCACAATCATTAAATAGAAGAAGGATATTTTAATTGTCTCTGTGAAGATAAGCTCCATTGGGGCAGCGTTACTTACCGAGCAGAGGGATCTTTAATCGATGACATGACATCATATCCCGCTTACGGCAGTAGAAATTTTTATTTCGTTGTTGTAATTTTGGCGTTACGTACATAACTGGTGCCATCTCATTCCACAAATATAAATTCTAAGGTACGATAGCCGTTATTGGATCGTGTTCAACTTTTCAACAATAGGATCAACAGCTAGAAGCTTTGACGTAGGTAAAATCACGTCATTTGTTCTATTTCTCACGCACGTGGAAAGAAATTCCTTAATCCAGTTTGAAGCTCTCAAGACATTTAATTCGTTCTGCCACGTTGTCGAACATACGTGTACCCTTGCATCTGTCTGCTTTTAGTGCTAATATTAAACCACTGAAATCTGTGTGGAATTTCATTTTTTTAATTTTTATCTTTGTATAGTATTCAGGCATTACATTCTTTTCGAGACAATTCAACTATTGAGAACGACAAAAATTAACGGAAGAATATGCTAGAAAATAGTTACTACAACACTTTCATGTAGAGATTGCAGAATATAACAGAACTAAAACCAGATTCCGTTCTTGTTACACGCTTCTGTTTTCTGAAAATACTATCACTAGAGTCTGTTCTTCTATTCCCAACAGTTAAGAAACGTGTGGGTCAATTCAGCCCACTTTTTCTAAAGACTATATGCACTAATATCAACCAGGAGCAAAGGATAGCAACTAGCTATTAATTTAGAGACATCCAAACTTGCGAATTTCGGGCATGGCATCCTTTGAGTATCGGATTAGGGGGTTACAATTAGTCTAAATTTTTATCTTTCGCGTTGTACTTGACAAAAAGGGTCTTGGTCAACGCACTGCACGATGTATTCATTTATTTACTTCTTTTTACTGTTTCTCATGACAGAGGACTCATACAAGCGTTCGTATATTATACAGAGTTTCCTATATAAGTAGACATGTGAAATATTTCATAAACGGATAGAATATCGGAGCTTTTCTCACAAACAGGGTAATTCAAAGAGACAACCGTAATTACTGTAACTTTGCGTACTGAGATTTTGAATCGACTATTGTTCTGCTAAAAGGAACGACGCGGTTATAGTAACTACATCGAAATCTTCGGTAGTAGACTCTCTTCATTGTTTTTCAGCATTAATTTTTCACGGCTTTTGGTAGCAAATTACTTTCATACAAATCTGACATATTTCAAGAACTGGATATGCCCTCTGTCTTTGGATCTTCAACAAAGTGCTTCTTCAGCTCCTTCAAAACCCATAATCTATTGGAGAGAATTTCATATTTTTTTTTATTCCATAGTGGACGTTAGAAAGGTTGTGAGTGCTGTAGAATCATATAGAGTTGTATGTGGAACATACATTGGATAGGAAACTGAAGAATTTACCTTAGTGCTTATCTTTTAAGCATTAATGGAGTCAGAAATTATGGCCCAGTGATATTTGCTTCACTACTTAGTGTACCATGAATTAATTTTTCACAGCGTAAGAATATTATCAATAAACTCACTAGCTTAAATAGATTAGGGAATATTTTGTGTAACGAAAACCTTACTGTATCTTCCAGCTCTATTTACTGTCATATTGACCCTGTCGTTCCCATTTAGAAAATCTACGACCTTGTCTTCATATCAGTTCCAAAATAAATAATATTTGTATCGGTTACAAGGTTTCTTTTGTTAGCTCGGTATACGAAAAAGACAGCAAAATACCCATTTGTGTACTGTCACCAGGCAAAAGTCTTCTACTAGCTCTGCCTGTCAACACAGCAGATTTATACTCGCAGTTCACATCTCCGAGTGGCACAGCTGATCAGGCCTTAAGTCAGTGACGACCACACATGAAAATCAGAGATGATTCCAGCCCTGAAGTCAGCAACAATTGTAATACGAAAAGGTCGTAATTATATAAACGACGTGCGTATTTTCTTTATATATTACAAACTTTACGGTTTTCAAAAGTCAATGCCGTTCTCAGATATCTAATTTTGCCTTTGCATACCGAGTCCCTTTCTTAGTTTTTTAGATTGTTTACTGTTGTAAGAGGAGTAATTTATTTACGTTGGTTTAAATAATTTGGAGTTGCAGTAATAGTTTGTTACAAGGAACAGAACAACTCTGCAACTTCATTGCTGGTAGATGTTGGAGTCTTCGAACACTACCGTGCATTTTGTATTGCTTCAGACAAGCGAAAGATGTAAAATATGTAACTGCCAATAGTTCATCAAGTCTAAACAGCCTCTGCGCATGTCATCTCTCAACACATGAGCAGGAGCAGACTCTGGTGAAAGCGCTGTTTACCTTATAGTTAAAAAGAGTTATTGCTCGCTGTTTATCTTGTAGTTAAGAAGAGTTATTGCTCGTCTTTTCAAAGGTTTTGTACAACAGCACATGTTACCAAATATAGTGGCGCATCTTCAGTGGTTTTTGTCTCTCCTACATGTGTCTACCGACTGTTCTTTTTATATTTATGGACTCTATGTTCCTTCTACAAAGAAACAGGACCCCACTTCTCTTTCCTAGAAAACTGGGTGAGATTTTATTACACGATTCACTGCGAAACTTTTTGAACATAGCGGGACATGAATTTCTTTAACATTGTGATACTAGAAACAAATTTTATTTCAGGAAAATAGCAATAGTTGCTACGACTGAAACACAATTACGAACTGTGCGCTTCTCTTCTGGAACAGATCCACGTCCACCAAATTGTTAAGAACTGAATCAGATACATAGACACAAATTACGTCAAATGATAAGAATTAATTATTGTAATGATTGCACATCATTAATTTGTCGAGGGGATAACGAGAAAGAACAGTGGATTCAATCTGGAAGTTACAAGTCTGGCATTCACTCCCTCCGTCTCAATCCACATCGCATCACACTTTGAAACAGACAAGATATTCGCAAACACTCATTTCCCAGCAAAGTAAAATAATATGTTACCGCTAGAGCGATGGCTAGGTTTTATTCTAAGGACGTCAGCTATGTCAGTAAAACACTTTTAGCATGAAGATTTTAGAACTGTATTTAGGTTAATTACGGATAGTTTGAGTTAAACGCGAACATCGTAATTTTTGTGATGTAGCATGGTGCTTTCAGGGAATACTTTTCTTCCACAATGCTAGTTACCTTCGTACTAAGATAGGACGTTAACGATAGGTGTATCTGAACAGTTATTTTATTGCCGACCGTTACATCCACGGAAGCTTGTATTTGCTCCCATTTTCTCAACGACATAAAGTCACTCAGTTACTCGTGTAATAAATAACGTTTACTTATTTTTCTTTTGTACGTTCGTTGAACGAAAGGAACTTACCCGGAATAGAGAACGAAGCAATCGGTAGTTTTATGCTTATCGCCGAATAGTGAACAAACAGTACACAGAAGAATGCATTTCAATTAAATGTCATGTACACTTAAAAAAGAAAATTAGTATATCACCTTTCCCCCCCTCCCCTCCCTCCCCCGTCTCCTCCTCCCCTACTCCTCTCTTCTCCTCTGAATTATCTTAGCTAAATAGAAGTACGTCTTAATTTTGCTTCCAGTTTGTGTATGATCCACGAGGTGGCCACATCTTGCGTAGGTTGATGTGTGCACGAGGCTGCGCTGCTTCTACTCTTGTTCGGCTTAAAATAAGAAATAACTGGCTGTCTGAAACTTATGTCCATAAATCCACGAGTGCATTTGTAACTTAATCTCCACCAATTCATGCTGGTAGACGTATGATTGTTGGGATTAAATTTATATTAAGCACCGAATCAAATTTTTTTTGATTTGTAGCGCTTCAGATAAAGTACTGTTTCGAAAGCTGATTCGTGTTTCATACTATTGCTTCAGTGTGCACATGCTACTGTACAACATAGAAGAGCTATAACACTGTGTACTTTGAGTAGGATTTCCTTTCGAATTTCACATCGCTTTTGGAGAAAAACTGTCGTGGAACTCGAGTAACATTGTCGACGGGAGAATAAACAGATGTTGTGTGTCAGTGGAACTTAGCATACTTTTAGCTGAAACGGCAACGGGAAGGAATGGAAATAAGTGGTTTCATTCGTATGAAGCAGGGCAAAATCTTGAAATGTGTCATCACAGCTGATTGGGGATGAAAAACGCCTTTGATATAATTCCGGTGGTGCAGTAAGAATACTACTGTGTTGTACGAATTGCATCGTCTCGCGGCAGTACAAAATCGAATTTTAGGTAAAATATTTTGTTCCTCATTAAGTAAAGGCAATAAAAGTTGCACATACAGGAACACTGCAATGTGTGCAACAAAAATGTAAGTAAAACGTTAACCGTTTAGCTGCTATGCCACTCAGAGAACAGTGGTGCCACTGTTCTTCCCGAGTTAACTTGGACCACACACATGCGAATGCAAAAATATAGTTTCTAAACCCTTAATGTAGGTTGACTTTGCTCGTACGTAAATTCTTCCACAGAGCGTTCCTTATTTCTTTTTGGTTTATGGTACGTGTTGAACAGAGGTTGCATTTGAGTCAGCATGCTGCAGGGTAAATTTAAAAAATAAATCAAACTTGAAACAACAGTTTGTAACTAAACTAGATGCCACAAAGACCAATTTCACCTTGACCTCTGTCGAGCAATTGTTGCAGCAAACTTACCATTCAATGCAGTTGAAAGCAGCCAGTTCAAAAGTTTTCTAGAGAAATACTGTCACCGCAGCATTCAATCAGGGTCCACACTGAGAAAAAACTATTTAGGTACTTTATATGAAAATACATTGAGCAGGATATGGGAAGAAGCAGACGATTAATACATGTGGATATCTCTCCATGAGACAACTGCCATACAAAGACGATATGTGGCTAATTTGATTATTGGAAAGTTAGATCCAGACACATGCTCTGTACCTCATCTGATTTGCATCAAGGAGCTGAAAAAGTCTAACGGGAAACAGTTGCTTACTTTGTTAATAAGGCCCTCAAATTACTTTTTCCCAACAGTCTAGATGAAAATCAAGCAGCCGCGTACATGATTGCTGCTGTTAAATTGTTGAAAGTATTTTACCCAGCCCTGCTCCGTATCACATGTCTTGCCCATGCCATGAATCGTGTAGCTGAGATGATACACCTCTAATTTTCACATCAAAATAAGCTAGTTTCAACCATCAGAAAGGTTTTCATTAAAACACCAACAAGAATCCAGTTATTTGCAGAGGAACTTCCCAACGTACCACTTCCACCAGCACCCATACTTGCTGGGGAACGTGACTAGAGACCGTGGAATATTACAGCGAGCATTTGGAAGGCGTTAGGAACATTGTCCTTAAATTGCGGGATGAGGCAGTCAGCATTACTTCAGCTAAAACTCTTCTAAAGAACCCAACAAGTTCCAACGAGACAAAATCTCATTATGAGTTTTTGGTCCCTATTATTAAAGCTCTGGGGTGTTCAGGGAAAGCAGTCTACACGCCACTGAGATTCGTAGGAGAGGTGACAGAAAAAATCAGCTTGGTGCCAGGTTGTATTCATATGAAAGTTAGTGAGAAACTAAAGACACTGCTACAAAAAAACCCAGTACTGAGTACCCTCTGCACAGTGGTTGACATCTTATCAGGTAAATCAACAAAACGTGAGAGTGCGGCCCCATTGCGCATAATACCGTCATTTAAATGTGCTCCGGAGACATCTCATGACGTGGTACACTCATTCTCGGCATATAAGATGCTATTAAAAGACAAGAGATGCAGTTTCTCAACGGAAAATCTGGAGAAAGAGTTAGTTATTTACTGTGACTGTAATTATGGAAATGGACAATATTATAATGTGGATTTTTGTCAATCTATTTATCTTTCTAGACAATGAAATGTCAGATTCTAATTTTTGTACCCTGTATTTGTAAGTGACAGAACCTATTTTAGGTACCTAATTTAAGATTTTTAGAACTTAAAAGTCCGAGGTGTACCTTATTGCTACGGTCTTGTTTGGGTCGATTAACCTTTATTATTTGTAAGCAAATTCTGACAGTCTGTAAATCTTTTCCTGATACAATTTCATCACATCATAATCATCGACATGAAGGAATAAACTTATTAGTTGTTCCACCTCAGAATTGCGGATACCATCTTTTAAATCGGTGCTCATTTTTTTCTCTGCCATTGCAAAGCAATTTTTGTGTTTCTTTTGTCATCTATACGCTGAACAAGATCCATTCACATTTCTAATTTTTTTTAGTACACATGTTCCTGTCACTAACTCCGTATGTAATTCCTGTCCAATATCAATATTTTTCTTATTATTTAGGAGCGACTATCCATCTACGTAGATGAGAAACCTCTTTCCAGACGATTCAGTTTGTTTTACTTGGTCTGAAGTTAACTTTCGCTACAGTACAACAATAACGGAAAAGCTGTAGCATTGAATAGTTTGAGCAGGGTTTCCTTTCTAATTTGACATCTTAATGTTTGTCGCATTGCATCACAGAAGTGCCTACGTCTTTGGAGTTTCACACCAACATGGTCTGATTGTGTTCAATTAAGTTGATAGCCCGAGACATTTAAATTCACTTATTCGTTCAATTAATTGTCCCTTTACTACAATTTTTGCTCTTATTGATTCTAATCCTCTAAATGCCATAACTTTCGTTATAATTGCATAAATTGAGCAGGATAAGGGAACGTATAGGCGAAATTGGTATACCATTTGTCGCAGAAATCTAGTTCAATTTGTGTATTACCATCTGTATTTCATTTTCAGCACTGCCTCTTATGACGACGTCATCAGCAAATAGTAAAGCTGTAAAATTTATTCCATTAATAACACAAGTACCGTGTTCTGTTTTGAGACAATTTTCTTATGACCACATCAAGATCAGTATTAAAAAGTCTGAGTGAGAGTGAACACCCGTGTCTTAGTACCTCGTTAATGTTTGCAGAGAATGGTTCACGCTTGAGAGGACTAATCTTTATATTATTGATGCTGAGATTAAGTGCGACGGGCTTCCCGCATTTCCTGTGCATTCCATAATTATTTAACAATTATGATATAATCAGATAAATATGGGTAGTGACAGATATATAACAGTAGATTACGGTGATAAGTTTTATTATTGACACTGCTGCCAACGGCATCCGAAGATAAGGAATTTATAGCTGGTAGTGTTCTTTCAGTTAACGAACGGAATACCGACGCAGCTAGACGCTGAGGACAAATATTGAGGTTAAGGGTCTCACTCATTATTCTTACGTAGACAGACGTGTGCGCGACACGCAACAGACTTAGTAATTTTAAACTATGACACTGACGTCTGGTATGGTACCCGAATTTTATGCTCATTTCGTGTGAATTTTGTTTTGATATGAAGTCAAAATTCGGTTATAATAGAACCGGTATGTATTCTCGACAGAGTAAATGTCTTGTAGCAGAACACAGCGGCAACACCCCAAACGATGTTGAAATCTGCTGCTGTGTAGCTGATTACGTAGTGAGACAAGAAGAGAGTGAAGGTGGAAGTCTGAATACCACTCAGAGTGCTTCATCCATAGATAACGGTCTCTTGTGTTACGGTTGTTGTCATAACTGCTGCATGAGAAACGGTTCTAGTGCCCTCTGTGTGCTTTGAAGATGTTCTCCAAGAATTTATAGAATATCAACTGCCTTTTTTATTTTTAAAAATCATTTCTTAAGGTTCACATGGTGTGCTGTGGGGCGATCGTTATGGCTGAAAACGAACACCCTTCGTACGTCGCGATGGCAGTCTACATACTTTTATTGTTCCAAGATGACCGATTTCAGTAGTCTTATGGTGCCATCATCTGATCTTATCGAACGTATTACAAAATTACCATATATGCAATTTACCACCTGTGTGCATTTTATAAGCTGGATTTTTATCTATATATGTGTGCTTGCGGATTGTCTTTTATGTTTTGACGTCATGTAATGTAACATAACAATTTTATAACAGGTTCCAAAAGATCAGATGACGGCTGCATAAGAATGTTGAAACCGGTTTTCTTGGAACAATAAAAGTGTCTACACTGCCATCGCGGCGTTCGAAGCTCGTTCATTTCGCGTAACAATCATTGCACATAAAAAGTTTGTGAATAAATAATAATTCAACAACAAAAATTTTCAACTGAGAACATTCCGCAAATGAACGGTGATTACTTTTCAATAAACGTGATCGGCGAGAAACAGAATATTGATCGGATATTTACTGTTATCTTTCTAGTAAGATTAATTTCGATATTTTACACGTCTAAATATCTCTAGTGTGTTTTTATTTGTGAAGAATTCTGTAACCGAGCGTCCTTTACATTTGCGTCCAATAGAATAAAAACAAAATGAAACAAGTACTGAGGTTATTAAAATCCAAATTAGGCATAAATACTAAACTATTGAATATATTTCGACTGAGGGGCTCCGTAAAAGGTTTCTTACACATTGCTGTAACTGTGCAAAATCCGTTATTTTGTGTGTAGGGAAATCACAAATAAACTTATCTTTGAAAAATTATGGTTTGTACAACAGCCGTAAATCGCTTATTAAAGCTACCAGTGGCAACCAAACAACAGTGCACTGTCAGCAAAAGACATTGACTATAAGACGTCATTCTGATATCAGCAGTTATACATTAACTGCATCAAGATTACTGGAGGCGGGAAAGCACCCCATTTATACATTAGGCAACATGTTAACAGGGCGAAGGACAAGAAACAAGAACAGACTGACAGTAAAAAAAAGTAAAAAACTGACGTACAACTGTTGTGCCAAACAACGATTTTTCAAAAATATTTAAAAACTGTAAAGTAAATAAACTCCGCCTTTAAATGAGTTTATGTATAATTATTAGACGTGACGTGAATCAAGCTTTACTGCATCTTCCGGTTAAGAAACTCGTATTTAGATGTCTGACTGTGAGACGGAATATTGTTAGTAATGCGACTATGTATCCGCATCTCCACTGCAAAAGTCGAGACAGATTTTTTCCATGTAACTATATCGTTACTCATCCTCGAAAATTCTTGATACAGACGTCTCTCGCAGAAGTATGACAGTCTAGATTCTTTTTAAACCTTTAACTTCCTGTACAAGCGTGAGCGGTGCTGAGAGCTACAACGGAATCTGAAACCGCCGAAACGGCCTGTGCTACGTGTAGACTCAGATTTTTAAAGTAAGAATGTGTACTTTTGAGACAGGGCACTAATTGTTAGTAAACAATATTCGATTTTTTTTTCATTGACAAACAGATCATGCGTTGCAATAACTACGTAAGCTCACAGCAAATCTTCAAAGCAAAGCGATGACTGCCAGTCTCTATTCACTCACCGCAACGGCACACAAGATTTTCCCTCATTTAAATTTCTTTCTCTAGTTCAGTTTCTACTGAATTTTTAGCGATGTCCGTTTCACAAACTAGTAGTAGCGTTGCTTCGTGAACGACAGGTATGTTGAAGATAAAGCAACAAGCACCAAACAACATAATCGATAAATAGCTGGCGGGATCACCAGCGGTCGTTCGCTGACTTAGATCCCGCGTCAAACAGGCGAGTTCCCAAGCAATTTCGAACGCCACTGTGCCGTGAAATTATGCTTATTCATCATTTCTTGTATAATTTATTAGTTTTGTTGTTTAATTATAGGTATTTACGCAGCGGCTGTGGCATACTCGGTGCGTTTATAGAAATGTTATCAATAACAGTACTGCTCGTGTCTATAGCTATTCTAAGTTACATGAACCTGAGTTAGATTATGACTGAAAAGTCCCACAGACGCATTGCCTGTTCTTTCCGTTGAAAATTAAACGCTACCATTTTTCAGTTCAAAAATAGGCCTATTCATGGTTATGCTGTAATTTTAAAGCACTTGAAATAATTTTTCCTACAGTCCTACCGCTATGGTCGCAGCTTCGGATCCTGCCTCGGGCATGGATGTGTGTGATGTCCTTAGGTTAGTTAGGTTTAAGTAGTTCTAAGTTCTAGGGGACTGATGACCACTGCAGTTCAGTCCCATAGTACTCAGAGCCGTTTGAACCATTTTTTTGAATAATTTTTCTCTTTAAAGGTAGATATCCTGTTCCGCTATTGGCTACTGTCCATTATTACAAAACTGCCACGTTTTGGACAGAGTAATTTTGCTCCACATTGTTAACGAAGTCCCCCTACACTTTACTGATATATTCTCGCACCAAGCGTTGTAGGCTGCTCAACGAACCAGCTGTATAAGAAGGATGCTCCCACATTCTGAGAGCTGTTCGTTTGAAACTGAAGCTAGTGATGATCTAGCCCAATTAGTTCTGTTCATGCGATTCTCTTTTTCGTTCATTTGTCACTAGATTTATCTACCAAGCTGTGGCGCTTCCCTGTCAACATTCCGGCATGCTTTAATGTTTGACCCCTTCAAATACACCAATACGCCCCTTGTCTCACGTCGAATGTCACAGAGATTTTCCAGCTTCTAGCTTTGACCACTGAAGAGATCAGACTTTCCCAAGCGGCGTGTGGAAACAGATTATTTTGTGGCACAGAACAATGAAGTGCGACACGAAATTTTGTTCTGTCTAGTGCTTAAAACATTGTTAATCTATAAAACATTGCACTATAACCAGCAGTTCTGCGTACATGCTGAGTAGGTCGCAATGGTAGAAGTCAGCTTTCGGCAAGGAAGAACTTCACTGCACATATGACGCGTTTCTGAACTTATCCATCATCAGATATCCAGAAGCTATTGCTGCACATAGATATATGTTTCGTGCATAACTGTAAACGTAGACCTGGCCTACGAATATTTGTTTCATGTGTATACCGACGTGCAACAATAGCTCCTGGATATCCTAAACGCATCATATGAGCAATAAAGTCATTACTTGCCTGATGTCCGACTTTTACCGTTGCGACCTGAAACCTATCCATCTAATTATAAAAACCGTTGTATGTATGTACATTCCAAATCTCTTCTTAAACCACTTGATTGACTTCAACCAAATGTAGTACACATTTCACTAATTACGTGGAAGAAATCACTGGTCGATTGAGAACCCCATACCTCACATAGCAGTGGGGTGGGCGTGAAAAGAAGAGACATAGAAGCTTAATGCAAGAACGCCTGGAGCAAATTCAAATAACTTTGCTTAATGCGTGACTCACTGTATAACTATTTGTATAATATTACGTGGGTTATATTATTTGCAGAAACCAGACTATAATAGTAAGAGTCGAGGGGCATGAAAGGGAAGCAGCGATTGAGAAGAAAGTGAGCACATTTGCTAATGACATTGTAATTCTGTCAGTGACAGCAAAGAACTTGGAAGAGCAGTTAAACGCAAGGGACAATGTCTGGAAAGGAATGTAGTCGAATTAAATCAAGTGATACTGATGGAATTAGGTAAGGAAACTATACACTTAACGTCGAAGAATAATAACCACTACCAGTCACAATAAAAGGTGATTTCATTTAACAAACGACCGGTTACGGACTTGTGCCCATCTTCAGGTGAGACATGAAGGTATCGCCAATTTTGTGCCGGAGGGAAGTGTGGGGGGTAAAAATCGTTGAGGGAGACCAAGAGATGAAAACAGTAAGCAGACTCAAAATTATGAAGGTTGCAGTAGTTATTCTGAGGTGAACAGGCTTGCTCAGAGTAGAATAGCGTGAAGATTCCGATTGAAGACCACGACGGTAACGATATTATCCCTCCCCACCCCCACCTAAACCTAGAGTGAGGGTTGGGATAAGAAGCTGTCAAACGTAAAAATATTAACGACTACTACTAATATCGAATCAATAGTTTTCGCAGTTTCGGGACTCTGTGGTTACAGTCCCGATGACGTTTCACACCGAAGGACGGGTAAAAGATGGCGATGTAAATTTTGGTAACCATTTTTGGAAACAGTGATCAATAGAGATATTTTAACTAAAGTTCAGTCTTGATCACAACACTTATGTCTCAATAACATAGGTGACCGGTTTCGGTTATATTTATATAACTATCTTCAGACCCATGGCTTCCTTGGAGGATGGTAGGCGGAGCTCTCCTCAGCTGCTACGAAGTCAACTGATGTAAAGACAGTGAAATACGCCTGTACCGCCTGTAACAATTTTTAACAAACCTGACACAGGCACGTATCACTTGCTATGTGGAAATAAATTACTGTGATCGTAAGAAACCCTTAGCACCCTCATTTTTTTTATACCGTAGAAGTAGGATACCCGTACTACATCTTGGGCTCGGGGAGAGGAGGGATGAGAAGGGTCACATTGTAAAAATATTCAGAATCGAGCGGTTGGTATATTGTTATTGTATTAAGTTGTCTTGGAATACTTTAACGATATGAGGCGAAATCTTTCGCTTATTTGTGCTGCTGAATACGTCAACCAGATCGCGACAGCGAGAACACCGCATTGAGCCAATAATTTGGTCACTGTGTTTCGTGGCCAAAGATTATACCACACGGCTGAATATCAAAGATACATTTAACGCCCCATCTCGAGTCGCATGGCTTAAAACAATGAGGAAGCAGACAACTGCCTGCGACAATCCTGTTTCTCGAAACAACAATCAGATACTGTTGCCAATATGCGTCGGAAGAAACGGTAGTCTGTCTGCCACATTCAACGGAAAGGAATAAACCGGAAGTATTGAGAAGAAATGAAACAGATTATCAACGGCACCATTGAATTCAGGCTACGCGGGAACGGGTCACAACAATAGGGGCTGGTGAGTCCGAGGATCACCGTGACTTTGTTTACAAGTGAATTATTATTATGTCGATTATTCCCTTTTAAGAGAGCTTTTGAACTTGAGTAGTCATACTTTTCATTGTACCTTCTTTCTTCCCAAACTGTCTTCACACGCTCGCCGTAATTTTCTTCAAGTGGCTATCTTTATGGTGTTTCTGATTTTTTTTTCGTTTGCTTATGTCATCTTATGCGATGCACACTTGTTTAATATTCTCTTCAGTTTTAATGAAAGATTTTGTTTTGCTTTTACTCGTATTTTCAGCCTCAAAGATTTGCCTTGTGAGCCGTTATTATTGATCAAATTCTCTAAGAGCGTCCGCGGTTGCTTGTGTCCGTTCGTAAACCTCTCCCGACAACATCTGTATCCGATTTCCGTCACCAAAAATTGGCCTGAATATCTTACTGAAAATTTTCCACTCCTGGTTTTCGGTCTCTGTCATTTTTGACTGGTCATGAATCACCGTAGAGTGCCTCCGGTAGAAGTATCGTGTTACGAGTAAATTGTGTGTGTGTGTGTGTATACAGTTAAAATGACATGAGCAATCGCGTGAAGCCGCAGGCAGTAAATTAGTAATTGATAGTCAATTTCGATACTGTCCAAGAATGATTGCCTATCGAAGGCGTGGAGTCCAAACGATACGTATCGAACGTGCGACTGTAAATCGATCATGCGACTCTGGTGGCGGGCGTTGTGATCAATTATTTGTGATCGTCATTTTTATCTGTTTTTCGTCGTTCAACCTTGCGTCGTTCCCTTAGTTGCTCTAAATTACATACCTCCGCCAATTATTTGTGAGTTGCTAGGGAATCCCAGGCGATTTATGTCGTTAGTGAGTGGGATGTCTGGTGTTCTCGACGTTTCTTCGGCGGATTCTCTCACATGGAAAAATCTAATTGCAAGTTTATACAGCGTAGAAAATTGTTCGATTTTTTGTCGCAAATATGGACTACTACCGAACGAGGAAAGAAGGGACTGTGTCGACTGTGGTGGTGCGAAGTGTGTAAAATTTCGTAAGAACAGTTTCGATGCTGAAATACCGTTTACAGTTTCATTGCGGATGGTGCGGAAAACGAACGAGTATCAGGAAGAACATATGGTTCGACTCTTCCAAATTATCCATCCAGACCACCGTAATGGACTTTCACATGATAACAACACCGACGACAAGTAAGGTAAGTCGTCTCCTTTGCAATTACAAGTATTTTTGTAACGCTCTTCTTTTCTCGTTGCCTAGCGACCACCGTAAACATACTCATAACGCACGCCACCAGTCTCTCATGATAGATTTACCATCGCACGTTCGATATGTATCGTTTGGAACACCCGACTCCAAACTGGCAATCATTCTTGGAAATTACCAGTCGGCGCTCGCAAAGACGAGCGGCTTTCAATTATAGTTGCCGGCAATTGGACTGATGGTAAGGATCCGTGACAACGGTTCTTTACTCTAACCACTTATTCGTAATACAGAGGAATTGTTCTCTTGATTAAGGTTTTTCTTCCGGTCTTCCCAAATTTTTTTCATTCTCTCACTCGGTTGTTTTTGTTTCTCGGTGAAGGTTCTTCTACGTGTCTCGCCTTTTTCTCAAAAGCCTTCGGTTTTACTTTTGTTCTGAACAGTTCCATATTTTGATTGTCTGCTTCAGTTATGTTCCTCTTCTAAGTCTTTAGAGGATTTCTCATCCATCGATTTTTGCTCTTTTTGTTATTGGAAGATTCTCCTAGTTATTCTCTTGTGCTCCATTCTTTTCACATCTCCAAAGAAATTGACCCACTTTCTCCGGATTTTGTCTGAGATTTTCGGAACTTTTGTAGCTTTTTGTGTTGCTGCTTTTTTCGTCTGTGGTGAGTTCCAGAATTTTTCGAAAGAGTAACCTCTCTCTTTCTCCATTCCTTTCATACGTGGCAATGCAAACTGCTGTACAGAGATATAATGTTTCTCTTTTTTCCATTGTGTGTCAGTGGAGCTGATGAGAACGGACTGTGAAGGGTAATTTTATCATCATGGACGTTGATTATTATGCATAGACTCTTTTAGTGTTTAAATGAGATAAAATTTTGCTGTACGTTAGTTTCAGATTTTGTATGGAAGTAATGAAATATATTTTTTAAAATGTTATAATGTACTACCGCGTGATATTAAACCGACCCTGGACAGTAGAAGCGTGGCGCAGTGTGCGGGGCTTATTACGTCATCGCTTCGCCATGCTCCCAGCTGGCGGTCTCGGCTTAGCGACGCTTGGCGTCGTCCGCTATATGGACCGACGCCCGGCGTCGGCGAATGGCGGCAGCAGACGCCGCGTCGGCCGCCATGGCTAACGCGCGACCGCCGTGCTAAAATGGCGTCGCGGCGCTGGGTGTCGGCTGACCCTAAGGCAATTACAAACGATTTATCTTACCACCTGAGGTCTGCGGGGGCGAGAGAAACCCTGTTCACACCGCACCGCGTACGCAAATCCCTTATTAGCATTCGCGGTTATTGAAATTTTGTATACAACTTTAATTCGTTCGGTAAGCTGAAATATTGATGGCATGCTTGCTGTTGGTCTGAATTTTCGTCTGCTGAAGTCATAAATCACAATTCAAATTTGTAGACCGAGAACGTAGAGGCCAGTCACGACCACATTCTTCTTTATCAGTCGTATATTCCAATGTAACTTTATGCTGGAGAAAATACTAACAGTTCAACATTTGTAAATGTCACATCTTTTCATCCCCACCGCCACCTCTAGTTGCAGTTGTATATTTTACCGCAAAAGTACTTTTATGTAAATATTGAGTCACTTATATACCGATTTATTTGAAATTACTGCAGTCTTCCTGAGTTATGCACGGTACCCACAGCCACAGGTGCTACATGTGCCTTACTATCAGCATAATTCTTCCTTATAACAAGTGATACGTGTGCGAGGTTCAGCAGAAATGTATTACAATACTGACAGGATACGCGGAGGCAAAAATGCTCACTTTACACTTGTATGTTTTTCCCGTCTGCTTTTCTGGTTACATGAAAATGAAAATTGTACACAATATAGCAAGAATCATACTTTACACGATACCATAAGTCCTGGATTGCTTCTGTACTATATTAAAGTTACATTGGGCAAAATGTTACAAGTGAAGAAAATGGATCTTTGCCTCAAGTCTGGGGTAAACATCCTATTGTGAAGGGCAAAATTCCACACAAAATAAAATTTTTATGATTATAATAGACTAAACGAGAGTTGTAGTATCTGTAAGGCACTGCCGTTATTAACTTGTATACCGTTTTACTATATCAAAATCATCATCATCATTACAGTCATCACCATCGTGATCTACAATCGTGATCGTATTAAACATCAAAAGATGACGCTAACATATCACCAATTTAAATGCGAAACGATTTAACACAAGGAAACACACTGCATTATTATTGTTTGAACTTATCCTGTCACACTGTTCTCTAGTTTGCCCGGTATAGTCTGTATTCCCTATTTCGTCTTCATCACAGACTCGGTGGGGCGGAAAATTATATTACTGTAGCAAAATTTTGAAGTGGCCGCAAAAAATTTCTGTTGTGCTTTATTGAACGCCATTATCCTCCCCATAATGATTTTCTCTGGTTTTCTCAAACTTAAATTATGACGAGCGATGAATGAGAGAATACAGGCTTTCCCTGCCACTTGAGTTTCCTTATCAAACGGGTAATTTACAGCTTTACTTTCGGCATACTGGTATGCCAAATGTCGGACGTGTTTAAACGTAAGACCATAAATCGTAGTATCCAGATTCATATATTGCTCCGCCAATTAAGTTTTCTCTGTCTCAGAAAATACTCTCTTGAAACGCCCCAGTGTTGCCACTCCATAGCCTGCTTTGTCTTTTACGTAATGTCTACTCATTACATCCAAACCTTTTAACTCCATTTCTAATGGAAAATCCATTTTCTATTAGCTTTTTAGCCTGTTTTAGAAGACAACGGAGTGAACGAAGTTTCTTCTCGGAGTTTCTATAGTATGAAGGTGAGCTAGTCTTATTAATACTGAATCAGTTGATGTGATATAGTGAACTGTAAATGATGGTCTATTAAATACGTTAAATAAACCTAGGCGTTCGATATTAAAACAAAAGAAAGAAAAGACAAACACTCTGGAGGAAAGGTGGTGCGGATTTCTGAACTTCTGGTATTATCTGCCAAATATGACAATTTTTTAAACTAACAACTAAGGTTAAAGCTTGAGTTGATTTACGTACTTGCAAACGAAGTATAGGAAATTATTTGGGATTTTGTTACAGCAGACTGATAGCCATAAAGAACATGCCAAATATTTATTTCTAAAGTTCCAGAAAACTGGTTCTCTTCGTATCTCGAAAGCTTCAAAGCTCAAACCACCAACACAACACACTTGACTTTTTCACCATAAAAACTCTCAGCTGAAGATGCAGGGTTGCCACATTACACCCACAAGTAAGAAAAACTCCTTTTCCCTCGCCTACCCTATGCCACTGTATTTGCAGCACCCTCCGCTTTACCTTCTGTCATCAACCCACCCAGTGTGAAACGTAACCAGTGAGCCTAGAGACTTCGAGAACTATCGATCCAATTCTAATATCACTCACTATCGAATCTTTTACATGTCACAGCTTGTCAACCTATCACCACACCTAGGGGTAGCAGGAGTGTATTAACGACACAAATTTTTACATATACAGAATTTGGTTGAAATTGCTTCAGACATTCATGAGTTTACCTTCTGCTCTTTTCACCTCTAACTCAACCCCCTCCGCAATGGGAGGTAGAGGATTCTAATCCGCATAACACCTATTTCCATATGGCGATATGCGTACCAAGTCTTGTGTAAATCGATGCTGTGGTTTAGGAGGAGATGTGGAACGTACATACTTGCATACCTGCAAACAACGACTTTTATAAATATGCAGACCTGTCATATTGTTCATTCACTCCGTAAGTTACAAATTTCTTTTGTAAATAGCGAAATGAATTTCACGGAATTTTTCTCAGGATATTTCCTTGTCGTTGGTACATCAAATGAAGCGGTGCTACGGGTTGTTGTCATATCTTATTAAATGTTATCTGTGTAGTTATTTTGTGTATTGTACGTCAATTCAAGATAGAGTTAAAGCATGTTAGCTTGCCACACTTCTTAATGTAATAGGTGTTGCTTAGCGACTTGTAAATAGTCTTCTTACACTGAAACATTGATCTCATTTCAGACTTTATACCGAAAATTATTAATGGCGCAAGTGATACATTAATCTTTCACTTTTTGTCAGTATTTGTTTTTAAACACATGTTTTGGGAAAAAGATTCTGTTTTGCGCAAACATATTTTTTCTTCCTTTCCACCGCTACATGTTTTGGTGTAGTTTCATAATGATGAATAGTTTCACAATGGTCAATAGTTTCACAATAGTCAATAGGTTAATTTTATTTTCTGTCGAATAACAGGCAAAAATTTGCATGTTAATAATATATTTTTTAGTTTTGAGATTGTGATTATTGTATTTTTAACATCTTTATAAAAATTTGTATCTTAGTACCAAATACTATTTTTAATATAGCTGTTTGGGATCTGCAGTATAGCTTATACTTTTGTGCAGTTTTTAATCTACTATAAAAGCGATACAGTTAAAAGTGTCAGACCACGTATCTCCTAAAAATTACATTTTGAACTCTGTTCTCTCATGTTGTATTACGATGGTGATTTCTCCCTATGTAGGTGGGAGTTAACAAAATATTTTGGCACTCGTCGAAGAACGTTGCTTATCGAAATTTCGTGAAAACGTCACGATATGCGCCATTGTTTTGATGATTAGCACCTCAACCCTCGAGTCATATTCACGACACTCTCTCCCCTATTGTACTATAAAGCAGGATGAGCTCCCCTTCTTCGATCTTTTCCGATGTCCTCTGTTAATTCTATCTGATAAGGATCCAATGCCGCACAGCAGTATTCGAGACGTAAACGGACAAGCGTTGTGTAACAAGCCTCTGGAGTAGATTTATTTTAGAAGATGCAATAAATCTACTTTAGAAAAGTTCCTCCAATAAAAGGCAGTCTTTGGTTTGCCTTACACACAATTATGGATCCAATAAACTTTTGACTGTGGTAAAAATGACGAAGATCGATATTTCAGCACTTTAGGTCTTGCAGATGCCAGCTAGGCTCATATCATCTCCAGGATATTGCGTATTGAAGAAAATATAGCGGTATTCCGTCACGAATAGATTATAATAATGATTTAAAAATAATAATCGCCATTATCGATCGCTTGTAATTCAAAAATTAACAAAATTTGTAATGCTACACTGTCGTCTTAAACGCAAAGTAATTATTGTGGATATCTGTAAATTCAGATGGCGGTATCCACATCGCGGCAAGCTTTTATTCGCATTACTGCGCATATACCCGAGAATATATATCGACGGATATTCTGATATGTGTCGACCTGTACTTTTGAATTTTTCAGCTTTTGTATTTTTTATTCATTTTCCCTGTCGTTCTACATAATATGCATTAAGTTCACGTAAGAACATTAATGTTACGAAAATCTTTGAATTTCACATTGGATACAAAACTCAGAAATAATTGCAATGCAAATAGTGTTAATATTTTAAGGCATTCTTCCTGATATGCAACTTCAGTTGCGTTTATGTAATCCATATTTTGCAATTTTAGTTTTAACCAGACGTGTCCCACTTAATCAATAGCAAAATATCGGTTATAAGAGGAAATATGGAACATACTCGCGTGTGCAGAGGTAACTTACAATCCTTGCTTCGAGCTCCAATATGAGCTGACACTTCTTTGCATCGTTGTCTTTTGATATCTTACAGATGAATGAAAAGCTTACTGACCCGATGAAAATAAGTAAACGCTGTATCGGGAAAAGTAAAACTAGAGGAGACGCATGACTGCTTATATCAGATTTGTGTGCGTGTGTTCACACTTTCTCCCGTGTGACACCGCTATTCATCAGGGAGATGCGCAGTGTTGTACATTGACAGGAGTTACAGAATAAGACAATGTGTGGTATTTTGATGAGCAAATAAAACAATATAATCGTATTGCTTATAGATAGACTAGTTCCATATCTGACATGTAATCACACTGTTGTAGCGATAAAACATGCAGTTTTTGCACTGTTATCTTTAGTCATTCGTAATGCTGCGAATCATAATCCTGCATTTAGTGACAGAGCTGTGATGTCTGTGGTTCTTGCTACCTGTATGTTTCCTGATACATACCACTCTAACTGACTGAAGGTAGAAATCGAGCAGTCGATTGTAAGTAAATGCGTGTTTGCTAATAGATACGGTCGACTAAGGACAATGGATACAGCTTTTAACAAATATTTGGCTGCCTTACCCAAGATGCAAAAAAATATTGATTTCTAGTATATTACGTACAAACTTTACTCTGTCATTTAGCGTAGTATCATTTTTGAACCAGTTCTGGAAGGAGAAAAAGTTTATCAGAAGGACATTATCGACATCGCGATGCTGAATAATTATTTACAATCTGTCTCTCATACATTTGGTAATACCACCTTGTCAGGCAGAAGAAAACGGTGATTGAGACATATTTATGTGAAGTGATATTTCTAACAACTGTCCGTCTTTCATCCAATGAACAGTTACGTTCATTCTCCTTCGATGCATACATTTCGTTGGTCGAATATTTACAAACTAAATGCGTACAAGCCTACATTTTTCATGGAAAATTAGCAGTAGTCTTTGAGTATTCTGTATTATATTAGGAAAAGAATGATTTCGTTGAGCTCAGAGAAATAAAAAACACAAAAATTCTTCCGTCGTCTCAATACCAATTTAAATTTGAAAACATTCGACAAATTTGTGGCAGGTATACTCATCATTAGACCTATAAACTTTACACAAGATTATGCATAGTTTACAACACGAAATATCCTGAACTTAACAGCAATTGTGGTTAAAATAATACAATAATAATTTTAATTAGACAGCGGTGCTTGGAGTGAGGGTGCTCCTAATCAGGCAAATTTTGCATTAATTTACTAAGTTTTATTTTATTGCATTTTGAGCGTGTTAACTGACTGTTCATATAATTTTGCCTGTGGGTTTTGGGGAAAGGGAACCGACAGTTACTCTTGTTGTATTCATTCCACTCCATCGTTGGCTGATTGATGCAGCAACCAGTTTTCATTGTTATATATTGAAAATAAAAGTCACGGTTGCAAAGTTTCTTTTATTTAAAAATAATACATTTCGCCGTGGTTAGGCATCATCAGATTATCTAAAATAAAAAAGGAGACTAATTAAGTAACTAATCAGGCAAATTTTGCATTAATTTACCAAGTTCTATTTGATTGCATTTTGAGCGTGTTAACTGGCTGTTCATATAATTTTGCCTGTGGGTTTTGGGGAAAGGGAAAAGACACTTACTATTGTTGAATTCATTCCACTCCATTGTTGGCTGATTGATACAGCAACCAGTTTGCATTGTTATATATTGAAAATAAAAGTCACGGTTGCAATTTTTTTTATTTAAAAATAAAGCATTTCGCCGTGGTTAGGCTTCATCAGATTATCTAAAATCAAAAAGGAGACTAATTAAGTAACTATCATATAAACATTATAAGGCATGGTTGTAAGCGACTTTATGTGTATGTGGCTGACGTAGAGACGCAGTGAACTTCATTTGATAGTTTTACGTGAGTGTCGTTTGCGGTTTTTAATTAAAGGTTTGTCGCAGCTGTGAAAATTTGTTGGTAAAGTACACCACTCATGAAATAGATACCTGACCCTCAAGCGGCGGATGTAAAGGTGCAAGACAACATATCCTGCAAAATGCTAATGGTTTCTTTTCCTTACAGTACCTGGAAATTACGTACAAGAATTTTTTTGAGAATAACTGCAGCTTCTCTCCAAGCTTGTCTACATCTACATCTACATACATACTCCGCAATCCACCATACGGTGGATGGCGGAGGGTACCTCGTACCACAACTAGCATCTTCTCTCCCTGTTCCACTCCCAAACAGAACGAGGGAAAAACGACTGCCTATATGCCTCTGTACGAGCCCTAATCACTCTTATCTTATCTTTGTGGTCTTTCCGCGAAATATAAGTTGGCGGCAGTAAAATTGTACTGCAGTCAGCCTCAAATGCTGGTTCTCTAAATTTCCTCAGTAGCGATTCACGAAAAGAACGCCTCCTTTCCTCTAGAGACTTCCACCCGAGTTCCTGAAGCATTTCCGTAAGACTCACGTGATGATCAAACCTACCAGTAACAAATATAGCAGCCCGCCTCTGAATTGCTTCTATGTCCTCCCTCAATCCGACCTGATAGGAATCCCAAACGCTCGAGCAGTACTCAAGAATAGGTCGTATTAGTGTTTTATAAGCGGTCTCCTTTACAGATGAACCACATCTTCCCAAAATTCTATCAATGAACCGAAGATCTTCTGCAACCATCGCGTCATTAATCACACGTGTTGCAGTGCCTTTGGGTTTCATACGCGAAAGGATGCAATTTACGTATTAGTATTTCTGCCGATACGAAAAAGGTATTTATAAAAACTATTACTTATCATTAAATGAAATATTTCTCAAGTAAGGCATCCTTAGATCCACCTTCATGGTTATCTTATCATGATACATTTATTAAAAATAACCGATTTCCCTCCATTAGAATTGATGAAGCCAGACACCGTAAATTTCAAACCTTACATAACTTTGTCGCTGCAAGAGAACGGGGAACGCTTTTCACAATTTTTTATCACTGTTTACACGTTGCTAGGTAATGATTGCTAGGTACCTTGTAAACAGTAGATGATATGTTCATTACCGTTTCCCACAGATCTAGAAATGTCATGAAATGCTGCATTCTGTTTCTTACAACTGCCACTAATTCTAAACGTTTCTCATCAATGGTTGTTCACTACTCTGCAGTCTGCCATTTAATTTACATTGTCGTTAGCCCATCAGGTAGCTGCGCGCTCAAATTGAAGCACACTCGCGAGCTAAAATGCTGTAATGCACAGACATATGTGTGTCCGCGAGTTACCACTTGTATAATTCTCATTACCAGTTAAAATCTATCTTTTCGGAAGCGATATGTTTAAGCTAGGTGAGCAGAAGCTACTTTTATTCCGTTTGAGGAAACAAAACGAGGAACACGTTTGGCAACACTGACTCTAGCAGGCTGCTTGAATTACTGCGCTCAAATACCTCACTGGCTAACTTAAATTTAATCAGATCGGAATTTTTTTTCATAATAAATATTTCTCAGCGCAATCTACCTTGCACGTCCCTTCAAAACTTTTTCATTGTGTTTCTGACCATCCTGCACTGGATATTAAGTGCAGATGTTTCTGTTGACTGGCGTACTGAACAACATTACATCAACATTTACGTCATTAGCACACTAATAATTATAGCCATTATAAGTCATATGTTTTTAGGTTGCTTAGTACTTCCAAGCATGCTTATTTTTCTCTGACCAGTAGGTCAGGTGTTGAAGTGTGGATACGTAGACGCAAAACGGTTAGTCTATACTCAGGGATAGACCATTTTACTGATGCACTATGAATGTACAGAAAACATCAGCTTTTGAAGTTTGTGACTTGTTTGTGGAAGACAGTTCGACATACAGAAAAAACAACCAACTCATTAATATGTATACGTATTAAGGTCCAACATAAGAAAAGCTGCAGGGAACTTTTGCCCCACAAACTTTCGGAATTATATATATATATATATATATATATATATATATATATATATATATATATAATTCCGAAAGTGTGATAGGAGCTGAAGTTTGTGGGACAAAAGTTGCATGGGAGAACGAGGGCCATAATATGACATTGTTTTTCTGTTGCTAGGTGGGGTCACTTCAGAGATATGAAGGTCAACTTTGTTTTTTTAAATGGGATGCTATAGTTTGGTACTTATTTTCTGATAGCGGCTATAGGGACGAATTCAATGATGTGTAATAGTAAGGTATTTGAAGGTCAACAAAGGTCACAAAGGTGGCAAGAACGTCTATTTACAGTAGGTGTTCGAAATGATGACCATTGGTATCAATGCAGTGCTGCAATCTTCTTATCGTGGATTGAGTGGTATTCCTTATCACATTGGCACTTTTCTAAGCGCATGCACTGACAATTCTCTATCGCATATCTTCAGGCGTAGTTGGAACGTCTTTATGAACAATGTCTTTTACGTATCTCTACAAGAAAAAATTTAGAAGCGTCAAGTCTGGCGAACGAGCCGACCACGAGACATCTCCTCCGCGTCCGATCCAACGGTTTGGGAATTGTCTCTGCAACTCATTTCTAGTCATCAGTGAAAAAGGTGCCGAACACTTCCTTGTTCCTAACGGTATTTGTTCCAATAACACATCTAATGTTTATTGAAGGAATGTGGTGTACTTCCTACCATTCAGATTTCCTTCGATGAAATAGGGGCCTATAATTATGTCCTCCAGAATTCCACACCATACATTCACCGCTCACGGTTTTTGGTGTGCAACTTGCATCAGTAAACATGGATTTTCATTTGCCCAATAATGCATGTTATGTAAATTAACTCGCCAGTACATAAAATCAAACTAATAACTGTGTCATCCCTCTGAATCTGAAGTTGAGCCCATCGGCAGAATTCATTGCGACGCATACAATCTGTATCAGTTAATTCTTGCTGGAGACATATGTAAGGATGATATTTATGGCGATGCAGAACACGAACAACACTACTCTGGCTCATTCCAGATTCCCTTGCGATTTGGCTCGAACTAACACAAGGATGTCGAACCACAGTGGCAAGAGTACCAATTTCCGTTTTCTCGTTAGTAACTTCCCTTTGCCGGATACGTTTCCGATACGTTAAAGTTCCAGTTGCTCTAAATTTGTCATACACATATTTAAATGCGCGACGTGCAGGGTGAGTACGCTGAAGATAACTTTCAGCGTATTTCTCTAGCTCTCACTGGATTTCGTTGGCATTCTCCTTAAATGAGAAGCATATCGACATGTTCTTCGAAGGAATATATCATTCGGATTCGCTTGACTCAACGATACTAGTCTTACCGTTCCTATTAGTGTTGTATTGCGAAACTGTCGAATGGTGTTTGCATATCAATGGCACGTTAGATGGATACGCCGTATTCGGCGAATATTTACTATTTGCACGATACACGAGAGAGAATTGTCTGAGCATTTGCTTCGATAAGTACCGATGTGATAAGGAATACCACTCAATCCATGATAAGAAGATTGCTGCACTGCACTGATACCAATGGTCATCACTCCGAACACCTTCTGTAAATGGACGGCCTGCTGAAGTGGCCCAGCGGTTCTAGGCGCTACAGTCTGGAACCGCGCGACCGCTACGGTCGCAGGTTCGAATCCTGCCTCGGGCATGGATGTGTGTGATGTCCTTAGGTTAGTTAGGTTTAAGTAGTTCTAAGTTCTACGGGACTGATGACCACAGCAGTTAAGTCCCATGGTGGTCAGAGCCATTTGAACCAATTTGAAAATGGACGTTCAGCCGGGTTTTTGACCTTCGTTGTATCTTCTCTTGTCTCTATTGTCAGTCCTATCTCATAGGGGTGCCAGAGAGATGAACAGTACTTAAGTATCGGTGGAATGTGTGTTTTGTAAGCCACTTCTTTCGTGGATTAATTACATTTCTGTAAAATATATTCTATGAATCACAGTGTAGCGTCTGACTTTCCTACTAATTGATTTATCTGGTAATTCCACTTCTAAGGCGCTTATTCGCCCTATTCTATTTTTCATCTATCTGGGATCCATATCAGGTGGGACTGATAGACGAGATAAAAAAGATCCAACGAAGAGCGGCGCGTTTCGTCACGGGATCGTTTAGCTGGCCAGAGAGCGTTACGGAGATGCTAAACAAACTCCACTGGCAGACGTTACAAGAGAGGCGTTGTGCATCACGGAGATATCTACTATTGAAATTTCTGGACACCAGTTTGCAGGAGGAAAATTCGAGAAATTAGAGCTACTATAGAGGTTTATCGACAATAATTCTTTCCACGTGAGTAGAACTGTGTTGGGGGCATCAGGTAGTACTACCGAAAGTACCCTCCGCCACACACCATTACGTGGCCTGCAGGGTATGATGTAGATGTGAAGATCACTATGGATAGTTACCACTAGATATTATTCGGAAGATACTGTTTCCAGCAGCTTCTCATCAATTATGAAGTTGTCCATTATAATTATCCGGGCTGTTATGCCGTGGTCGGTTGATGAATTCTGAGGTGATTCCCAACGTTTCGTCTCCGACTGCGAGAGACATCTTCAAGGGGGTCCGTAGCTTGATGGAAGGTCCAACACACACTGGCTCGCTACTCACTGCCAGTCAGATGTCTCTCGCAGTCGGAGACGAAACGTTGGGAATCACCTCAGAATTCATCAACCGACCACGGCATAACAGCCCGGATAATTATAATGGACATGATATTTCCGGCCGTGAAAGTTTACATTTTAATTATGAAGTTGTTCACCAATGGCTCTCTTTTCCTATGCATGCGCAATATGTCACGTTGATTTACGTTCTGAGCCAACTGCCAGCCCCTGCACCGTTCATCAGTTCTCTGCATATATTTCTGCAAGTCGCTGCAGTTGCTACTTCTTGTTACAACAACCCCATCATCTGCGAATGGCCCTGTGGAGCTTCCGAACATTTTTACTAGATCATATATATTCGTGGCAATTAGTCGTAACCACAAAACAATAAACAACACAGTGAGAAGTTCTGCCTACGGCCCGTCAGCGCACGAAGTTACGTTTGCTACCGAAGGGGAGGCGTTTGTGTTGGCACCCACGCCTGCAGCGTCGTTGGATTACTTTTCTGGACACAGGTTCCTATCTTCCATTTGTTCCTCACGACACGGTCTATAACCCCTCGAATAATTTCAGTATCGTTTTGTAATACCCTAAAAAACTGAAACTAAACTCCATCCGAACATGCCATGAAGGCCCGACGATACCGACCGGACGCCGTGTCATCCTCAGACCACAGGCGTCACTGGATGCAGATATGGAGGGGCATGTGGTCAGCATACCGCTTTCCCACGCGTTTATCAGTTTATGAGACCGAAGCCGCTACTTCTCGATCAAGTAGCTCCTCAGTTCGCCTCACAAGGGCTGAGTGCACCCCGCTTGCCAACAGCGCTCGGTAGGCCGGATGGTCGCCCATCCAAGTGCTAGCCAAGCCCGACAGCGCTTAACTTCGGTGATCTGACGGGAACCTGTCTTACCACCGCGACAAGGCTGTTTTTTAGTACCCTGTATATTGCAAACAGTAACGGCCGTATCACACGTCCTCCAGGTGCTCCTGAAATTACTTTTTCCTCTGTCGATGTTGTTGCTTTAAAAGCGGCATGTTGAATTCTCTCTGCAGCAGGTCTTGAATGCAGTCGCAAGTCTGATTCAGTACTCGGCAAGCTCGGATTAAGCATTAACCACGAGTACAGGGAGGTGTCAGGTGCCTGTCTGAAGTCTAGGAACACGACGTCAACCCGAGCAGTGATGTTCTATAGCACTGTGGATCCCATGGGTGAAAAGAGCGAAGTAAATTGCACAAGATCTCCATTTGCGGAATCCACGTTGATTTTTTGGAGATTTGGGTTCTGCGAAATTGTAATCCAAAGATGTTCAAATGGTTCAAATGGCTCTGAGCACTATGGGACTTAACATCTGAGGTCATCAGTCCCCTAGAACTTAGAACTACTTAAACCTAACTAACCTAAGGACATCACACACATCCATGCCCGAGGCAGGATTCGAACCTGCGACCGTAGCGATCGCGTGGTTCCAGACTGAAGCGCCTAGAACAGCTTGGCCACACCGGCCGGCAAAGATATCAGGACGTTACATTGTATAATTCAATGAACACTCTTATTCTAAAGAACTGCCCTGGACTAGCGTGACGCTGCTTGACTTCTTGGCGTACCGTTATTGCTCACGTGTACCTGGAAAAAAAAAGAACTACGTTACTTTTTTTCTCGAGGTGATCGTGATAATATTATGACTACCCATCATATACTAAAATGTAGACTTTCACGGCCGGAAATATGATGCCAGTGGGTGTGTTGGACCTTCCATCGAGCTACGGACCCCCTTGAACATGTCTCCCGCAGTCGGAGACGAAACGTTGGGACTTGACACAGAATTCATCAACCGACCACGGCATAACAGCCCGGATAATTATAATGGACATGATACCCCTCATATGTGCGGTAATTCGTATTCCTGTGATAAGTTGCAAATTTCTTTGTTCTTCCTGATGTTTTTGGATTACGACGCAAGTAACGTAGTTCAAGGTACCTCACAGATAACGCCAGGCTCTTTAAACGGGTAGGCAAGTACCGGCACTGAATAGATAACGTCATCCGAATTCCTTTTTAGGAGCCAAAAAAAAGAAAAGAAGAATATGGAAGAGGAACCCGCGACGCGGAAAGAAGATTGTTTGATCTTTATTTAGTCGCGAATCCCATCGGAGCTGAAAATATTACGCCGGCCTAATGCGGGCGGCATTACTCGAGTCGCTCTCGCTCATAAATTGCGCCGCGGATCCCTTCCCTGCCCTGCCCTACCCTACGTCCTTATACCCTCATACCCTTATACCCAGGGTAGGTAGAGGGGAGGGGGACTCCCCCACCCCCACCCCACCGTCTCCGTGCGAGCAAAAATGAGGGACTCAGCTGCAGATATTCTGAAGAGGTGTAGGTGCGCGGGAAGCGGCTGATGAGGGGGAAACCAATCACAGGACAGGAGATCAGTCCTTGAACCGCGCTGCCGACTTTTTTTATATGACGCAGTAGCTGCTTGTAAACATCAGCAGGTGCGTCCCTCATCTTCAGCGCCAATAAAGCATTTCACGCTGCTCAGTCTTCGCTGTAAACTGATACTGTGTGGAACCGCGCTACCGCTACGGTCGAAGGTTCGAATCCTGCCTCGGGCATGGATGTGTGTGATGTCCTTAGCTTAGTTAGGTTTAAGTAGTTCTAGGGGACTGATGACCTCAGATGATAAGTCCCATAGTGCTCAGAGCCATTTGAACCATTTGATAACTGTGTCTGCAAACTAAACTTTAATGACATTCTGATTCTCTTTAGCTGTTTTATAAACACACCTCTCTAAGGGACATCTTTTATATGCGCTCATCCGCAGATTCAATATATTGTATGAGATGCTTTTTTATACATTTATACGCATTCATTCCGTGAAGAAAATTTATTAACATTTACATAGTATCTTGAGTTTTTGCTTGAAAACGAAATATGCTCGAAACGACTTATTTTGGTTGCATTTCTGAACTATGACACATTTATGATATAACAGCAGAACTGTCTTTAATGTTGATTCTGAACTGCGACAATGTTTTTCTTTATCAAATTTTTTATGCAATTACTCAACTGTGTTTAACGTAGCACGGCGTAGAAAGCAACAAACAGATACATCTATCAACAGTTACAACAATAATTAACATTAGATATTCCACAACTTGATGACTAATGAGAATAAAAATTACATCTTTCGCAAACACTTCAGTGCATTGCGATATCGAGTCTTTAGGAATATTAATTTTTTTTTCACCAGTGTTGTGACTGCTTCGACTTAGCCGTGCCAACCTCTTCATCTAAGAGTAGTAGTTGCAACGTACATTGTCAGTATTTTTGGATATATTCCAATCTCTGTCTTCACCTCGAGCCCCCTGCTGTTTTAACACCTGTCCCGTCATCATATCCCTTCTTCCTGTCAGTGTTTTCCACATGTGTGTTACTTCACTCACTCTGCAGAGAACCTCCTCATTCCTTACTTTTAGTTCATTTAATTTTCGACGTACTTCTGTAGCACCCAATCTGAAAGATTTCTTCTTCTCTGGCATTCCCACAGTTTATGTCGTCTTTTCCCATGGCTTACTCTTATGTTTAAGTGAATTTCGGACATCTTGCACCATTTTACATTGTCGAGCACTTTTTCCAGGTCGACACTTACTATGAATGGTGTCTCGATATTTCTTAAGTGCTGCTTCCATTACGAATCGGAACGCTAGAAGCGCCTGTCTAGTGCCTTCACCTTTGCTAGATCCAAACTGATCGACATTTAATAAATCCTCAGTTATCTTTCCCACGTAACTTCGAGAAATATTTAGAAATTCTTTTTGCCGTCATCGAAGATCGCCGCGCGGCTCGAGGCGCCATATCACGGATTGCGCGGCCTCTCCCACCAAAGGTTCGAGTCTTCCCTCGGTCATGGGTATGTTCTTAGCGCTAGTTAGTTTAAGTACCGTGTAAGTCTAGGGGCCGATGACCTCAGCAGTTTGGTCCCTTAGGAGTTCACACACATTTGAACATTTTTAAAATCGAATATCGATGTTTTGTCTTTAACGCTGATGTTATGATGTTTCATAGATTTCAGTTATCTATAAGGGGCAATAAGAAAGTTTCCTTTCGAAGTCTGTACAGTTCAGTATGATAATAAGACAAAATCGCCGTCAGCACTGAGGCAATCATCCCAACGACGCACCAGGTTTGAAGACACCTGTTTGGTAAAATACCATGCCCCGCTGCGTGAAGAAGTCTGTATCTGCCTGCTGCACATCCTCGTCCGACAAAAATCCTCAACTCTTGAAGCCATAAGGGACCGAAGGGGTGGTAATAGTTTTGAGAGAGATCAAGGTGCTCGAGTGCCTTTTAATTGAGTTGGCATAAATTATGCGCTACGTCATTTGCAATATTCGCGTCTTGTGTGGAATCGCGACAAGCACAGAACTCGTCGCAGTGTTCCAGAACGGTGATCGTACGGACATGCTGCCCATGACCCATTCTTCATTCTTCTACGGATGTCTAGCGGTGTTTGTCCTTCGGCAGCCGAGAAGAGAACGACAGCACGTTGGTCGTGTTTGCACGCGTTAAGTAATAATATCGCTATAGTTTCCGTTTCCGCTTTCACCGCACGCACATCGGAAAGACACGAATGCCACAGTAATCCGTGACGCCGGCCGGAGTGTCCGAGCGGTTCTAGGCACTTCAGTCTGGAACCGCGCGACCGCTACGGTCGCAGGTTCGAATCCTGCCTCGGGCATGGATGTGTGTGATGTCCTTAGCTTAGTTGGGTTTAAGTAGTTATAAGTTCTAGGGGACTGATGAGCTCAGATGTTAGTCCCATAGTTGTCAGAGCCATTTGAACTAATCCGTGGCCTATATGTCGTTGCTTATATACGCGCATCAAAATCTTGCTACGTCGCAAATATACTGCAGCAAAGCCTTCAGTCTGAAGGTTCTCGAAGGCCCCTTTTGTACTTGAATATCTCTGTTAACTCCCAGCACCGACATTTTGTAAATACCGGTTATCATCGAACAAATCTAGGTACAGTGAGCTTTATTTATTTATTTATTGTTCCGTGGGACCAAATTAAGGAGAAGTCTCCATGGTCATGGAACGAATCAGTACATGAAATTATAACACGATAGTAGAAACAGATAAAATGAAATGCAAGAAACGTATTCAGGCGACAATTCGTAAGTTTAAATAAAGAAAATCAACAATGTAACACTGGAATTTGCTTAATTTTTCAGCTTTTCCAGGAGCTCCTCGATGGAATAGAAGGAGTGAGCCATGAAGAAACTCTTCAGTTTAGGCTTAAAAGCGTTTGGGCTACTGCTACAATTTTTGAGTTTTTGTGGTTGTTTATTGAAAATGGATGCAGCGGAATAGTGCACTCCTTTCTGCACAAGAGTCAAGGAAGTGCATTCCACATGCAGATTTGATTTCTGCCTAGTATTAACTGAGTGAAAGCTGCTAACTCTTGGGAATAAGCTAATATTGCTAACAACAAACGACATTAAAGAAAATATATACTGTGGGGGCAATGTCAGAATTCCCAGACTATTGAATAGGGGTCGACAAGAGGTTCTCGAACTTACACCACATATAGCTAGAACAGCCCGTTTTTGAGCCAGAAATACCCTTTTTGAATCACAAAAATTGCCCCAAAAAATAATACCGTATGACATAAGCGTATGAAAATATGCGAAGTAGACTACTTTTCGTGTTGAACTGTCACTTTTTTCAGATACTGTTCTAATGGTAAATAAAGCAGCATTTAGTTTCTGAACAAGATCCTGAACATGGGCTTTCGACAACAGCTTACTGTCTATCCGAACGCCTAGGAACTTGAACTGTTCCGTCTCGCTTATAATATGTCCATTCTGTCTGATCAAAATATCAGTTCTTGTTGAATTGTGAGTTAGAAACTGCAAAAACTGAGTGTTACTGTGATTTAGCATCAAATTATATCCCACAACCCACGAGTTTATTTCATGAACTATACATTATTTGATAATGTTTCAATATTACACACAAGATCCTTCACTACCAAGCACGTGTCATCAGCAAACAGAAATATTTTTGAATCACCTGTAATACTAGAAGGCATGTCATTTATATAAATAAGAAACAGCAGTGGCCCCAGCACCGACCCTTGGGGAACGCACGTCACAGTGGTTTGGAGAGTAAGTGTGCAGATGCAGAAAACTTTAGTCAGCAGCTGCGTCGGGAGGACGCGAGCAGTTGCATGATCGGTAAAACAGGTGCTGACTTGTTTAGGCGTGAGAGCAGGGTGCCGTGGAGGTCAGCCGGCAAGTTCGAGGCGTGAGCGGGCTGCCGCCTGCACCGCTGTGGTCACGCCCCGGGTCGCACGAGCGCGGCGACCCTGACCTCTGGGGGCGGGACGGAGGCGGCCAGAGGTCACCCGGCCGCCGGATGGCTCCCCCTACCAGCCGGTCGGAAGCTCTCCTTCCTGGCGGCTCCTGGAGACATGCATGCCACCCTTCGACTATAAATATAATAGACTGGCCCTGACGTCATTTTCGTGGCTCCAACATCTCTGGGCTAAAGTCACGTGAATGTTGGCAAAACTTGGCTGTTTCGTGTTGCGCTTATGGCTGCACTCAGCGTTTTGTCGGGGGAAATGGCATTACATTTCACGTGTAAGTGTTTCTATGATAGTGCAGATGTGTTTATTGAATTCTGCTGAAGTGAGTTTTATATGTTTTTTACACTTGAAGTAGGGTATCACGTAAATTAAAGTGTTGACCGTGATGCCTGTAAAGTCAGACTCTTATTACATTTTGGAAAGTGTGATAATTCGGTTACAGAAGTAAGTATAACTATTTCTCGTTCCTACTCATAGGTTCCCTAAGGATGAAAACCGGAGGTAGCTTTGGATACAGGCCCTGAAACGGAAAAACTTTAAGCCATCTGCACATACGCGCCTTTTTGTATATACGAGTGAGATTATAATAAGGTAAGAGCACCTATAGTCGACATATGAAGAGAATTTTTTCTAGCTTCTAATACTATTAAATAAATGTAAGGTCCAAAACTATTTTCTGAAACTTCAAAGTCTCACCTTTCATCTAAAGTATTATTTTTTTAAAAAAACTGATAGTTTAAACTTTTGTAAAAATAGTAGGAAATGAACCTTTGAAGTGCACCTAAAACTGATACTCTAAAATGGACCTGCTCCTAAAGTCGACAATTTTGCCACCTATAGTTGCCATAATTCCCATATCCCATTTTCTTTTATAAGTGACTAGAGCTCAAAACGTGGCGAATCCAATGTTTAAAGTTTTGACATTAGCCCACTCTTACTGTTTAAAAGAATTTTAACGACATTTTACTTTAATTGATAGTTTATAGTAATTTCGTCCCGCTGCCCCCCAGTGGGGCGTTCGATGTGTTTGTCAGATTTTATAAATGGTACTGTGAACAAATCCAGGTCAAATGTAGTTCTGACATAATTTTTCGCAAATAAAAAAGTAATTTTTGTTGGAAGCGTTTGGCAGTCAACTGAAAAATGTGGATAAAATGTGATACAAACATAGGATGGCAGACCGCTGATTTGAAATCCCGCCACGTTTTGCCAACTGTCACGTGGTTTATGTTGGAGCCACACCAGCCCTACAGCTTTGGCACAGGAAGGCCAGTCTACTAGTATCTATGGTCGAAGGTGCCACCACCGACTGCAACATCGCAAGTACAGGGCAGTCTCTGACACGGAAGCCGCAACACTTGCACGTTTACAGGTTACTGGCACATATTACACTGCTTGACAAGAAAAGCAAAGCACCCGGTGGACATGGTCGGAAGTCAGTGAAACTTCCTACACATAAACACCACCATCGGCATGTATGGAAGCGACCGAAGGACAGTCCTCTGTGCCATGTATGAAAGCGGCTGAAGGGCAATTCTCTGTGACAGGTAGAATGGAAACTAGAGTCCATTGGTGTCGTTCTTATTTAGTGTTGTTACCAGGCCTGGTACATCTACATCTACATCTACATCTACATATGTACTCCGCTCACCACCGTAGGTGCGTGACGGAGGGTACCCTCTCCTGTTCCACTAGCAAATAGAGCGAGGAAGAAAGACTGTCTACAGGTGAAAAGTATTGAAACCGACAAACTCTGGGAGGCTGCAGGGGACATAAAAACAAATATTTTTCCCTAATGTCATTTCTTCCTATGAGGATTATTTAAACCGGTGGAAGCCGTATTACGCTCTTCAGTTGTTAGAGGGCGTATTACGCTCTTCGGTTGTAGGCAACTGCTGTCCACCAGTGTAGTGGTGCATTGTCTCTGTTTACTAATGGAGCGATACACCTGGAGTGAGTACACTGATATGGTACGTAGCGCACCACAACGGACGAGCTGCACAGCGGGTTTATCAACAACAATATCCTAATCACCCTATACCGCATCATACGACCTTTGCTACTGTGTACAAACGTCTGCGTGAGACCGGGTCATTTAGCAGATTACCTGGACAGGGACGCTGTCGCACGATAAGAACGCTCCAATTTGAGGAACCTGTCATGCAGCATGTGGAGAGGGATCCTTCAATCAGCACTCGTGCAATTGCACGTAACATGGGGACTAATCAGACGAATGTAAGAAGAGTCCTTCGAGAGCAACTGTTACGTCCATTTCACTTACAGCGTTTCCACAACCTGGAACCAGTTGATTATCCACCCAGAGCACAGATTTCGCAGTGGTACCTGGAACAGTGAGAAATGCATCCTACATTTCCATCCTGTGTGTTGTTTGCCGATGAAGCAACGTTCGGACGTGATGGAGTCTTCAACATGCACAATTCACTTGTTTGGAGTGAGGATAACCCACATGTCACTGTTAGTAGCGCTCATCAAGTGCGGTTCTTCGTTAATGTGTGGGTCGGTGTTGTTGGGGACTGTTTAATTGGGCAGTATCTGCTACCTAGTCCATTATATGGCAAGCACTATTACAATTTTCTCGCCAGAGCATTGCCAGAATTGCTGGAAGACGTCCCGCTCCCTACAAGACGACGCATGTGGTTTCAACATGACTGGGCGCTAGCACATTTCAGTCGTCATGTGCGTCGATTCTTGGACCGACGGTTCCCAGAAACGTGGATTGGAAGAGTTGGTCCTGTACCATGGCCTGCTCGATCCCCAGATATGTCCCCTCTGGACTTTTTTTGTGTGAGGAGAGATGCGCGACCTTGTTTACGCAACTCCTGTTGCATCAGAAGAGTGTCTGGTTGCCCGGACAGTAGCAGCAGCAGGAACAATTCAGAATAGTCCTGGAGTTTTTGCCCGTGTCAGTCAGAACATGATCCGACGGTGTAACCTTTGTTTACGTGTCAATAGAGGCATTTTTGAAAATCTACTGTAATTGAAGTTGGGTTGTGTTAATGTGTTGTATTGGTCATAAAAAAATGGAAAAGTGTTTCTTGGTTTAATTAATTTGCCGCCAGAGAAATCTTCCTCTACCGGTTTAAATACTCCTCATAGGAAAAAATGACATTAGGGAAAATATTTGTTTTGATGTCTTCTACAACATCCCAGAGTTTATCGGTTTAAATACTTTTCACCCTGTATATGCCTCCGTAAGAGCCCTAATTTCTCGCATTTTGTCTTCCCGGTACTTACGCGCAATGTTCTGCAGTCAGCTTAAAATGCCGGTTCTCTAAATTTTCTCAATAGTGTTCCTCGAAAAGAGCGTCCCCTTCCCTCCAGGGATTCCCATTTGAGTTCCCGAAGCATCTCCGTAACACTTACGCGTTGTTCAGACGTACCGGTAACAAATCTAGCAGCGTGCCTCTGAACTGCCTCGATGTCCTCCCTGCATCCGACCTCGAACGGATCTCAAACACTCGAGCAGTACTCTAGAATAGGTCGCACCAGCGTCCTATATGCGGTATGCTTTGCAAGTGAACCACACTTTCCTCAAATTATCACTTATAGATTCGGATTGAATTATGATGGGCCGTGCACAGAGCTGTGTAGTTGCACACGAAACTCATCGGACGGAGTCCCGTACTGATGAGATAGTAATAAGTATCCCTGACGCAAAGAAGCAGTCGAAAAGAAATAAGTCGGCAGGTCCAGACAAAACCTCAGTTCATATAGAGAGTCGTTTTACCCGCTCTCTATATGCGACTGGAACAGGAAAGGAAGGGGCTAGTAGTGAAATGTGGTACCCTCCGCCACGCACCGTAGGATTGCGCTTGCGGTGTAGATTATGTAGACGAAGGCAAAGACTCAGACGCGGTAGTGGAACAATGCCGTCATCGAAAATTCTGCGTCGACGCCTGTGTTGATTACAAACTGAGAGAGAATCGTAGTTATCTGCGTGTGGAGCAGTGTGGTTCTGCATACAGTACGAAATGCAGAGTAGTAGATACAGCTGCAGAAGTATACCATCTTTGTAAAAATAGTCCCATCGCCTGTTTTACATATAGAGTCAGAGCGAGCTGTAGTGGTCGGTGTATACAGCCGTTTGGTAGCACATAAAATGTGAAATGCACAGCAGAGCAATGCGGTCATTGATGAGATTCTGCGTCATCGCCTGCGTTAGTTACACAGTCCGCGGAAACAGTAGTGGTCCGTGTACGGATCCTGCCGGCTGGTGTAGCCGAGCGGTTCTAGGCGCTTAGGTCTGGAATCGTTCGACCGCTATGATCGCAGGTTCGAATCCTGCCTCGGGCATGAATGTGTGTGATGTCCTTAGGTTAGTTAGGTTTAAGTAGTTCTGAGTTCTAGGGGACTGATGACCCTAGATGTTAAGTCCCATAGTGCTCAGAGCCATTTGAACCATTTTTTTTGTACGGATCGGTGTGGCAGTGTAGGTCCCGGACTGTACCACCTGCAAGGATAAGTGTCTATGTATTGAGCTCTGTGGTAGTGAAGAAAGTATGAAACACAGATGTAGCAGCAGAAGTACGTCATCACTGAAAAATTTGTGCCATTACTTATTTTACGTATAGAGGAGCGAACTATAATGGTCCGTGCATAGAACCGTGAGGCAAAACATGAAATAAGGAATACAAAGGCTCATATGCAACAGGAGAACAGTGCCGTCGCCAAAGATTCTGCGCCAACGCCTGTGTTGATTACAAAGTCAGAGAGAATCGTAGTTATCTGCGTATGGAACCGTGTGGATCTGCATACAGTATGAAATGCACAGCAGTAGATATAGCTGCAGAAGTACCGGTATGCCATCTTTTTAAAAGTAGTGCCATCGCCTGTTTTACGTATAGAGTCAGAGCGAGCTGTAGTGGTCGGTGTATACAGCCCTTTGGTAGCACATAAAATGTGAAATTCACAGCAGAACATTGCGGTCATCGATGATTCTGCGTTAACGCCTGTGTTAGTTACAGAGTCCGCGGGAACAGTAGTGGTCCGTGTACGGATCCGTGTGGCAGTGTAGGTCCCGGACTGTACCACCTCCATGGATAAGTGTCTATGTACGGGGCCCTGTGGTAGTGCTGAAAGCATGACACATAGATGTAGCAGCAGAAGTACGTCATCACCGAAAAATTTGTGCCATCACTTATTTTACGTATAGAGGAGCGAACTACAATGGTCCGTGTATAGAACCGTGAGGCAAAACATGAAATAAGGAATACAAAGGCTCATATGCAACAGGAGAACAGTGCCGTCGCCGAAGATTCTGCGCCAACGCCTGAGTTAGTTATAGAGTCGGAGGGAACAGTAGTGGTCCGTGTACGGAGCCGTGTGGCAGCGCAGGCCCGGACTATACCGCCTCCCTGGATAAATACAGCGGCGGGCCGTGGTTACACAGCCCCCGGCGGCCGCCATCTTGGAGGCGGCTGTCGGCCGCTCCTCGCCTTCCACCTTCCGCCTCTCCCGCGTTCCTCGCCGTGTGTGTCCTCCCCCTCTTCTGCCTCCGCTTCCGCCGCCGGCCACGCTGCCCCCACCCCGCCGGCCCCAGTGTGTCTGCCCGACCGCCCCCACTGCACTCTGTTACAGCCGTAGCAGATTGGCGACCAGACCAGCTCAGCTCGCAGAATCACCCGGCATTGTGCGGCCGCTCCCACACTCCACACCCGGTCACTATCCACGCAGTGTGTGACGTAGGCCCTGTAGAGTCTACAACAGCGAACTTTCCTTAACTCTTTTTCTTTACGCAGGGTATTAAAGCCACTAAAATATCTTGTACGTTCCATCACTGATTCCACCAGGGCTATAAACTACTGACAAAATTAAAAATCTATTGACATTTACAACAGACCCGTGTCGGTTTACAATGAGCTGACAAAAGTCAATGGGTAGCGATATGCGTATATACAGATGGCGGTAGTATCGCTAACCCAAGCTGTCATTCGTACTCATGTAATTCAAAGTGGTTCAAATGGCTCTGAGCACTATGGGACTTAACATCTGTGGTCATCGGTCCCCTAGAACTTAGAACTACTGAAACCTAACTAACCTAAGGACATCACACACATCCATGCCCGAGGCAGGATTCGAACCTGCGACCGTAGCGGTCACGCGGTTCCAGACTGAAGCGCCTAGAACCGCACGGTCACACCGGCCGGCTCATGTGATTCGTGAGAAAAGGTTTCCGACATGATTATGGACGCACGACGGGAATTAATAGACTTTTTTGAACGTCAGATTATAGTTGGAGCTAGACGCATGGTACATTCCACTTCCAAAATCGGTAGGGAATTCAATAGTCCAAGATCAAAGGATATAGAGTGCGCCAATAATACCAGATTTTAGACATTACCTCTCACTACGGACAACGCAGTGGCCGATGGCCTTCACTTAACGACCGAGAGCAACGGCGTTTGGATGGAGTTGTCAGTGCTAATGCACAAGCAATACTGTGTGGAATGATAGCAGTGATCCATGCGGGACGTACGGCGAACGTATCCGATAGGACAGTGTGGTGAAATCTGGCATTAATGGGCAAGACTACTGATGCGAGTGCTTTTGCAAACAGCACGACATCACCTGCAGCGCCTCTCCTGGGGTCCTAATCGTATCGGTTGGACCCCAGACGACTGGAAAACTGCGGCCTGATCAGATGAGACGTGATTTCAGCTGGTAAGAGCTGATGATAGGCTTCGAGTGTGGTGCACACTCCACGAAGCCAAGTTGTCAATAAGTCACTGTGCAAGCTGACGGTGGCTCCAAATGGTGTGGGCCGCGTTTACATCAGATAGACGGGATCCTCTCGTCCAAATGGATTGATCATTGACTGGAAATGATTATATTCAATCATGGATTTCATCTTCCTGTACAACGATGGTTTTTTTTTAAATATGGGGTGCTACAAAAAGGTACGGCCAAGCTTTCAGGAAGCATTCCTCACACACAAATAAAGAAAAGATGTTATGTGAACATGTGTCCGGAAACGCTTAATTTCCATGTTAGAGCTCATTTTAGTTTCGTTACTATGTACTGTACTTTCGTCGATTCACCGCCACTTGGCCCAATTGAAGGAAGGTAATGTTGACTTCGGCGCTTGTGTTGACATGCGACTCATTGCTCTACAGTACTAGCATCAAGCACATCAGTACGTAGCATCACGTTCATCACGAACGTGGTTTTGCAGTCAGTGCAATATTTACAAATGCGGAGTTGGCAGATGCCCATTTGATGTATGGATTAGCACGGGGCAATAACCGTGGCGCTGTACGTTTGTATCGAGACAGATTTCCAGAACGAAGGTGTCCCGACAGGAAGACGTTCGCAGCAATTGATCGGCGTCTTAGGGAGCACGGAACATTCCAGCCTATGACTCGCGACTGGGGAAGACCTGGAACGACGAGGACACCTGCAATGGACGAGGGAATTCGTCGTGCAGTTGACGATAACCCTAATGTCAGCGTCAGAGAAGTTGCCGCTGTACAAGGTAACGTTGACCACGTGACTGTATGGAGAGTGCTACGGGAGAACCAGTCGTTTCCGTACCGTGTACTGCGTGTGCAGGTACTATCAGCAGCTTATTGGCCTCCACTGATACACTTCTGCGAATGGTTCATCCAACAATGCGACAATCCTCATTTCAGTGCAAATGTTCTCTTTGCGGATGAGGCTTCATTCCAACGAGATCAAATTATAAATTTTCACAATCAGCATGTGTGGGCTGAAGACAATCCGCACGCACTTGTGCAATAACGTCATCAACACAGACTTTCATGAACGTTTGGGCAGGCATTGTTGGTGATGTCTTGATTGGGCCCCATGTTCTTCCACCTACGCTCAATGGAGCACATTATCATGATTTCATACGGGATACTCTACCTGTGCTACTAGAACATGTGCCTTTACAAGTACGACACAACATGTGGTTCATGCACGATGGAGCTCCTGCACATTTCAGTCCAAGTGTTCGTACGCTTCTCAACAACAGATTCGGTGACCGATGGATTGGTAGAGGCGGACCAATTCCATGGCCTCCATGCTCTCCTGGCCTCAATCCTCTTGACTTTCATTTATGTGGGCATTTGAAAGCTCTTGTCTACGCAACCCCGGTACCAAATGTAGAGACTCTTCGTGCTCATATTGTGGACGGCTGTGATACAATACGCCATTCTCCAGGGCTGCATCAGCGCATCAGGGATACCATGCGACGGAGGGTGGATGCATGTATCCTCGCTAACGGAGGACATTTTGAACATTTCCTGTAACAAAGTGTTTGAAGTCAGGCTGGTACGTTCTGTTGCTGTGTGTTTTTATTCCATAATTAATGTGATTTGAAGAGAAGTAATAAAATGAGCTCTCACATGGAAGGTAAGCGTTTCCGGACACAAGTCCACATAACATATTTTCTTTCTTTGTGTGCGAGGAATGCTTCCTGAAAGTTTGGCCGTACCTTTTTGTAACACCCTGTAGTTGGAGCTAGACGCATGGTACATTCCACTTCCAAAATCGGTAGGGAGTTCAATAGTCCAAGATCAAAGGGTCTAGAGTGCGCCAATAATACCAGATTTTAGACATTACCTCTCACTACGGACAGCGCAGTGGCCGACGGCCTTCACTTAACGACCGAGAGTAGCGACGTTTGCATAGAGTTGTCAGTGCTAATACACAAGCAACACTGTGTGGAATGACAGCAGTGATCCATGCGGGACGTACGACTAACGTATCCGATAGGACAGTGTGGTGAAATTTGGCATTAATGTGCTATAGCACAAGACTACTGATGCGAGTGCTTTTGCTAACAGCACGACATCACCTGCAGCGCCTCTCCTGGGGTCCTAATCGTATCGGTTGGACCCTACACGACTGGAAAACTGCGGGCTGATCAGATGAGACCTGGTTTCAGCTGGTAAGGGCTGATGATAGGCTTCGAGTGTGGCGCAGACTCCACGAAGCCATGAACCCAACTTGTCAATAAGTCACTGTGCAAGCTGACGGTGGCTCCAAATGGTGTGGGCCGTAACGAGAGTTTCACTCTGCAGCGGAGTGTGGCCTGATATGAAACTTCCTGGCAGATTAAAACTGTGTGCCGGACCGAGACTCGATCTCGGGACCTTTGCCATTCGCGGGCAAGTGCTCTACCAACTGAGCTACCCAAGCACGACTCACGCCCCGTCCTGACAGCTTTACTTCGGCCAGTACCTCGCCTCCTACCTTCCAAACTTTACAGAAGTTCTCATTCTGGAAACATCCCCTAGGCTGTGGCTGTCATGTCTCCGCAATATCCTTTCTTTCAGGAGTGCTAGTTCTGCAAGGTTCGCAGGAGAGCTTCTGTAAAGTTTGGAAGGTAGGAGACGAGGTACTGGCAGAAGTAAAGCTGTGAGGACGGGGATTGAGTCGTGCTTGGGTAGCTCAGTTGGTAGAGCACTTGCCCGCGAAAGGCAAAGGTCCTGAGTTCGAGTCTCGGTCCGGCACACAGTTTTAATCTGCCAGGAAGTTTCGGTGTGGGCCGTGTTTACATCAGATAGACGGGGTCCTCTCGTCCAAATGGACCGATCATTGACTGGAAATGATTATATTCTACTACTTGTTGACTATTTGCAGTCAATCATGGATTTTATCTTCCTGTAAAACGATGTTTTTTTTTTTAATAAAGATGACACTGTGCATGAGCGTCGGCCGCAAATGTGCGCGATTGTCCGCAGCACGTGGTCGTGCGGTAGCGTTCTCGCTTCCCGCGCCCGGGTTCCTAGGTTAGTTAGGTTTAAGTAGTTCTACGTTCTAGGGGACTGATGATGTTAAGTCCCATAGTGCTCAGAGCCATTTGAATCATTTTTTGTGCTCGATTTAAGAACAGTCTGAGCAATCCTGTCGAATAATATGGCCACCCAAATCGCCCGAGATGAATCGCATCGAATGTTCATAGGACGTAGCCGACAAGTCAGTTCGTGAACAAAATCCTCCACTGGTAACCCTTTGTCATTTATTGACGGCTATAGAGGCAGATTGGCTCAATATGTTTGCAGGACCTGTCGTGTCCATGTCGAGGTACTGTTCTACGCTGAGGACCGACCTACGTTAGAGGGTAGCCCATGGCTCTTGTCTTGCAAGCTGCTTGCTCTTTTTGTCTCAAGAAACTTTACTGTGAATATCCATTGCTCCGCAGAGCTTGAGGACGGACCAGATAAAGTAAAAATAAAATATTAACTACTATGTCGAAATGAATGAAAGTACAGGAGCTTCCAGCCGTACACAGGAAGCCGGGCGTCACGTGGTGTGAGGTCAGCGAGGCTTAAGCCACGAATGCGAGGCAGTTGAAGGAGCGAGAAAAGACAGTGTGCATCGTTCACCGAGCACTTATGGCGCTCTGTAGTGGTATTATTCATTACAACAAGGACTGGAGACAACATGTGGATGGATCTAAAAAGCGGTGGGCTGATATGAAATGTGTGTTGGACAGATACTGGAACTCAGGACCTTTGCCTTTCACTGGCAAGTGCTGCACCAACTGAGCTACACAAGCACAACATACGACCGTCCTCACACCTTGCCCGTTAAAGAGCGAATGTTTCGAATACGAGTCTGGTTCGGCACACAGTTTTAACCTTTCAGGAAGTTTCATCTCAGCGCACACGCCGCTGCAGAGTGAAAAAGCGCACTTTGGAAACATCCCCCAGACTGTGGCTAATCCATATCTCCGCAATATCCTTTCTTCCAGGAGAGCTAGTCCCACAAATTTCGCAAGTGTAGTTCTGTGACGTTTGATATGTAGGAGACGTACTGAAAGGTCTCTGTTGAATTCCTTTCGTGTTAATTTCTTAAAGCTGTTGTCATTTACGGCAGACATTCCTCTTCTAAATTTACTGTGGTATCTCTGACTATCTGGGAGGAGACTGAGCAGTGGAACGTGTTACTTTTATACATAAACAAAACGATCTGACACACTACTGCACTTTAAAACACAGTTTATATGTAATTCATGTCACACAGTCTCATATGGAACCTACATCCGCTTTCTTTTATATACTGTGTATGATAAGATACTGTCATCCCCCTTCCCTTCTGTGTGAGAGGATGAATGAGCAAATGTATTTCTAGTTGCATGCTTGATGGTAGCAGACAAGCCTGTCTGCTAGAGAACAGTAGGACCAACGTCAGAACAGGTAGCTACGCTTTCTAAAAGCAGAGAGGTTTCTATTCTTAGTATGGTCCTGTCCGTCCCTTGTCATGTTGGTATAGGAAGCTGCCTTTCTGGTCACTTCCGTTTGTATCTGTTACGCACGCTCGGTTGGGGCCCAGGCCAGTCGGTCTGCGGCGAGCGAGTGGTAAGATTTCCGACTAAGCGCTTCTCTGCTAAGTCCATAGAACAATAGATTTCTTGAGTTCAGCCTAACTGAAAATTTAATCACCATTATTTCAGGTTTAGCTCTAAAATATCTAATGTTATCTTAAATTGCAACACAGTGTAATTCGAGTGTGAAGTTCAGCTTTGTCACTACTTTGTGAGTAAAGTGGAACCATGTGTGGATGATTCATAACTCTAACTAAGATCATCAATTTTAAATGCGAATGTGCGTGAGATTATAACGTCTCGTCTTAACAATATTTTTCAATATAGCAGCTTTTCTTTATGTTCAACTCACGTGGCGTGTACTTTGTGAGACCAGTACTACATGTTTATACAATTGTTTGACCCATAAGGTTAATAGTAAGACGATAGTAACCAGTTCGAGGTTTTTCTTTCGTAATTTGTCTTTCGATGTAATTTATTTTAATTATAAAAATTATTGTGGAGTTACACTCTTTGTGTAAACCAAGTTGGCCACGTGAAGCATGTAGTGTAATCATCAAAGTAGCCCTCAGCTATTCTTTTCAGGAAGATTTCGCAGAGAGTTGGTATGAATTTAGTATGCCAGTGTGTGGTAATTTCATGACGGACAGGATTGCTCTATGAACGTAACTTCTTTGGCTGACAATTGAATCGGTTGGTTGTGGTTAATTTCCTCTTGCATATGTTTCAACGTTCTTCGTGTGTTATTTTATTAACACAGTGTTGTATGCAGTCTCCCAGTCTTGGCTCCATATTTGATGTGTTCCGTAAGATTACAGACTCACATTTTCCCAATCTTAAATAAGGCACCAGTTTAGTTATGAACCAAGTTTAATATCCTGAAATTTTAACGGAACAATGATCAATGTTAAAATAAATGTCCAAATATAAACTGATGTATTTCTTTTTATTTTAATTGTCTTTATATATATATATATATCACCGGTTATCGTAAGATGGCTACTAAAAGATTATAATTAGTGTGGTTGGGAATTTCGTAAGCTAGACTGGATACCTGGTGAAACAGTTGCTCAGTAATGCAAGGTTAATTTCCCCAGATGGCTCACAGCTTTTAACCCGCTTTTATTGTCTTAAATATCAGCACCGCTTGCAGAACAAATTAATGCATCAACATTACAGTACTGGCGAAATTAATGCTGTGAGATCTGGTCATGAAGCGTGATTGGTTAGGTCAGTTGGTACAACACTCGCCCGCGAAGACAGAGGTCTCAGGTTCGAGTCTCAGTTCATCACACAGTTTTAATCTGCCAGAAAGTGTCAACATTTGGATGACGTCACACAGTGAAGAATCATCGGGGAACTGGAAGAAGGATGAAATGCATGGGTAGCTTTACAGAAGAGGAAGAGGTGGTCGACCACGGTCAGCTACAGTACCAGATGGCCGCTGTACTATGCAACAGGCAAGACAGGACACAAGTCAGTGGGTGCAATGAAACCACACTTAACAGGACTACTAGATACGCAATCTCACGCGCCACAGTGGCACTGCGTCTTTATAGGAGAAATCTCTTTGCCAGACGACTAGTTCGTTGAGTTCTCCCACGCATCGGCGGCTCCGGTTGTGATGCTGCCACGAGCATGGGGACTGGACCAACAAGGAGTGAGGTCGCGTGCTCTTCCCAGACGAGAGCAGACTCAGTCCAAGTAGCGATTTTGAACGTACCCTCATATGGCTGGAGGCGATGTGACATAGTGTACCCAGACACATTGTCGAACGTCATTGTTTTTGCTGTCTCCATATTACCGTGTGTGGAGGGATAATTTGCAACAGCGTAGTGACCTCCAAATCTTTGAACACGGTATGCTCACTGATCAATGGTATCGTGACACTCTACTCCTTCCCATTTGCGTCTTTCCAGGAGTCGCATTCGGCTCTGACTTCATTTTTATGGACGACAGCACCGGTGGAGCAGCTCTTGGAGAGAGAGGATATTCGGGGAGTGGAATGGCCTGCGTGTTCCCCTGACTAAAATCCTATCGAATACGCGAGGAATGCGTTGGGGAAATGTTCAAATGTGTGTGAAATCTTATGGGATTTAACTGCTAAGGTCACCAGTCCCTAAGCTTACACACTACTTAACCTAAATTATCCTAAGGACGAACACACACACCCATGCCCGAGGGAGGACTCGAACCTCCGCCAGGACCAGCCGCACAGTCCATGACTGCAGCGCTTAAGACCGCTCGGCTAATCCCACGCGGCTTCGTTGGGGAGACGTATTGTATAACGTCCACACGCACCATCGGTCATCCATCAGTTGAGAACGGTGCTGGTGAAGTAACGGAACACCCTATCAAAAGAACTCGTAACCTAACTACCAGCCTGTATGAGAGCACGTTGAAGAGGATGCACTTCAGTCTGTAGAGATCACAAACCCAATTAAGAATCATGTCCCGCCTTTCATACTTTTCAGTGTACCGTCATACATAGATCAGTGTAGTTAATACACTCCTGGAAATTGAAATAAGAACACCGTGAATTCATTGTCCCAGGAAGGGGAAACTTTATTGACACATTCCTGGGGTCAGATACATCACATGATCACACTGATAGAACCACAGGCACATAGACACAGGCAACAGAGCATGCACAATGTCGGCACTAGTACAGTGTATATCCACCTTTCGCAGCAATGCAGGCTGCTATTCTCCCATGGAGACGATCGTAGAGATGCTGGATGTAGTCCTGTGGAACGGCTTGCCATGCCATTTCCACCTGGCGCCTCAGTTGGACCAGCGTTCGTGCTGGACGTGCAGACCGCGTGAGACGACGCTTCATCCAGTCCCAAACATGCTCAATGGGGGACAGATCCGGAGATCTTGCTGGCCAGGGTAGTTGACTTACACCTTCTAGAGCACGTTGGGTGGCACGGGATACATGCGGACGTGCATTGTCCTGTTGGAACAGCAAGTTCCCTTGCCGGTCTAGGAATGGTAGAACGATGGGTTCGATGACAGTTTGGATGTACCGTGCACTATTAAGTGTACCCTCGACGATCACCAGTGGTGTACGGCCAGTGTAGGAGATCGCTCCCCGCACCATGATGCCGGGTGTTGGCCCTGTGTGCCTCGGTCGTATGCAGTCCTGATTGTGGCGCTCACCTGCACGGCGCCAAACACGCATACGACCATCATTGGCACCAAGGCAGAAGCGACTCTCATCGCTGAAGACGACACGTGTCCATTCGTCCCTCCATTCACGCCTGTCGCGACACCACTGGAGGCGGGCTGCACGATGTTGGGGCGTGAGCGGAAGACGGCCTAACGGTGTGCGGGACCGTAGCCCAGCTTCATGGAGACGGTTGCGAATGGTCCTCGCCGATACCCCAGGAGCAACAGTGTCCCTAATTTGCTGGGAAGTGGCGGTGCGGTCCCCTACGGCACTGCGTAGGATCCTACGGTCTTGGCGTGCATCCGTGCGTCGCTGCGGTCCGGTCCCAGGTCGACGGGCACGTGCACCTTCCGCCGACCACTGGCGACAACATCGATGTACTGTGGAGACCTCACGCCCCACGTGTTGAGCAATTCGGCGGTACGTCCACCCGGCCTCCCGCATGCCCACTATACGCCCTCGCTCAAAGTCCGTCAACTGCACATACGGTTCACGTCCACGCTGTCGCGGCATGCTACCAGTGTTAAAGACTGCGATGGAGCTCCGTATGCCACGGCAAACTGGCTGACACTGACGGCGGCGGTGCACAAATGCTGCGCAGCTAGCGCCATTCGACGGCCAACACCGCGGTTCCTGGTGTGTCCGCTGTGCCGTGCGTGTGATCATTGCTTGTACAGCCCTCTCGCAGTGTCCGGAGCAAGTATGGTGGATCTCACACACCGGTGTCAATGTGTTCTTTTTTCCATTTCCAGGAGTGTATATTTGAATAAAAGTGTCATTTCTGTTTGCTGTCCTGGGAATTGCTTCTAGTTATGTTCTGTACTGTATTGTAGCAGTTCTTTCCATGTATCGTCGAAGTTTTATTGAGCTAGGTTACTTGACAGTGAAATATGCGTGACCCGTGCGTGGCTCGTGTTCCCGCCATGTATTTTACACCCTGTTTTTAACGTACTTCCACCTCACTACCCTCATTTAAAGTACTACTGTCACTGAGTTGCTGTTTTGTCTGACAGTGACCGGCGCTAGCAGCGCGTATCGATATGTCCTCCCTCGTAGTATCTTCGCTCCACTGCTATTACGTCCCGGTCCTTGTCTGTCGTAGGGGAGTTCGGGTCGCGAGTTCGGGCTGCCAGTCAGTTGGAACGCGTCTGGAGCGCAGTCTGGACCTGCCAGTCGGGGAGTTGCAATGCGGCGCTGCTGCAGTCGGGTTGGAGTAGCAGTGAGGTCTGCGCCGACATGGCTCGCCCGACCACTGCCACCACGCATCACTTGAGCCGGGCCACGCTCTTGGTGGATCGTCCGTCGGTCGTCCTACCGGACGACGCGTTTTGGCTCGCCGATCGTTCATTTGTCTTCGTGTGTGCTTAGTTACTGTTGGGTATCGTTCAGGTCTTCGTGCAATGTTTATCAGGTTGTGTGTGTAGTTGGCGTTATGTCCAGTGACGACCATTTAAGATGTTGTCGGCATTCTGAGGCAGGCGGTCGGTTGCTGCAGACCAGGCAAGTTATCTCTGCGCGGTGCAGTCGGCTGAATCCACTGGCAGTCCCTGCATTCGGAGTGTGTGTGGAGCTGTCCGATCGCTACGAGCTTCGTGGTTCATCGACCCAGGACGTCAAAGTTGAGTAGTGGTTTCAACTACCCAATCCACGTCCATTCATGTTGTGTGGTTCGTTTCGGTGGTTCGTTGTTGGGGAGGTTTTCCTGTGAGCAACACCGAGTGTTTGTATTGCTGAAATTTAGCCACCATGCGGTGGAATTAACTATATTGGTTGACTACAATTCAAGTGCACCAGCGGAATTTTCTGCCTTGTGGCCGTCAGTGTTCCGGTTATCTGCCCTGGCCACTAACGTAATTTCAGACAGTGTCCTTTCCTCACCTGTTGTTGCTGTCCAACATGGTGTGTAGTTTTGACAGCTTAATACATATACATATTTGATTGTGGATAATCACGGACGTAACATTTTGTGTTTGAATTCTCATGTACCGATTGGTGGCAAGCAAGCCGTTTCTCGGTTGGTCCGTGGCTGTCCCTTGGTTGGGTTCCGACGGATCAAGTGTAGTCTGGCTCACCACCTGTCTCACCTAAGTGAACGAGAGCAGACCGATTCCCTGGAGGCTTCTGAGTGCTGTTGTCTTTACTGTCTTTCTCACTGGTGTTTAGTTGTCTGTTTATAAACTATCATAGCCAATAAAAAAGAATTCTTGGTTTTACTGTGTTGTATGTAAGTAAGTTTGAATTCCAGCAAGTGGATATTTGCTGAAAGGTTATTGCCATTGTGTTGTCCTTTCTTTTAGTCCGGTTTCAGCTACTTAAGACTTAAGGCTTATGGTTATAATTCTTTAAAAATTTTGGAAATTTTTTTGTGGGCCTTTAGCCTTGGAACCTTATTCTTAAAATTACATTTCAAGCTTACGGCTTGGAACCTTATTCTTAAAATTACCCTTTAAGCAAAACATTGCGGCATTCTGTCTTTGAAAGGTTATGCTAATTTATTTTAAAATCATCAAAACTTTATTGTGGGCCTTTTGTATTGCATCTTGTTTATGTTTGTCTATCCACTTTTGCCTTGAGACTTTTAGCCTAGCTGTAATAAAAATATATTTTAATTATTTTATTTGCTATTTTAACTGCATTTTTATCTTGTTGATTTTTAAAATTTCTTGTTTGGAGGCCTTCAGCCGTGAAAGAATTGTATTTAGGAAACTCGTAGTTGTAAAAGTTCGGCTATGTGCCGCTTTGGTTGTAAATGTTTTATTAAATTACAATAAATTACAATTTTAAGGTGAAACTGACCCCAACCTTATTTGGCCCTTTCTACAATCCCAGTCACCTGTTCTGCCTAGCGGGTTTAGCGGGCTTCTCAATGCGAAAATTACTTTTACCCTTAAGTTTCTGGCACCAGAGTAGTTCTGAAGTGGCGTTTCCCAACATCTAGAGGACTGTAAATTTTATCGGACACAGCCACAGTTTAATTTGTACGACGGTCTTCTGTGCAGGGAAACGAAGTTAGGGCCAAGGGTAGTAGTGCCAGCGAAACTGAAGGACGAGGTTTTAAAGGCAGCACATGATCACGAGTTATCCGGTCATGGAGGCAGTAGAGCGACGAATAGGAGAGTGGCGGAGAGGTATTGGTGGAGAGGTAGGAAAGGAATGTGAATCAGTATGTCAAGAATTGAAAACCATGTGCGCAGAGAGCAGTCGGAAACAGATACAGCTACAACGATTACCGGAAGCAACATGCCCATCCTCTTTCAAATGGTTCAAATGGTTCCGAGCACTATGGGACTTAAAGTCCATACAAATACCGGTTTGTTTTGAGGTAGTGTACGGGCAAAAAATTCCGTCACCATTTGATTGAGTGAAGCTACAGAAAGGAAGGACTGGTGACTCTGTACGTCAATTCGCAAGGACATGATGGTTGGAAACGAGTACAAAAGGCGATTACAGACGCTTTGGAAAGGCGGAAGACGCAGTAAAGGGGAAAGGAAGTTTACCGAACTATAGGGAGGGGCAAAGGGTATGCTGTCCAGCCCCTACACGCAAAAAGGGGAAAACGAAGAAGTTCCTCACGAGGTATCAAGGGCCATACCAAGTTGTTGAAACTACATCTCCCGTTATTGTTAAGCTTCAGCTGCAAACTGGAACGACGATAGTACACGTTGGGCGATTACGGCCATTTGAGGGTTGCCCGGATGTGATTCCAGGCGTGTCACAGGAAGGAAAGAAGAAGAAAGAGAGAGTGAAGAGATGTTCTAAGCGCACAGAAAACCAGGAAGATAGAGTACAGCACGAAGTACCGTATGCTTTACGTTCTAGAAAGTAGCAGAGTATTTGTAGTTTTTCTTTTTTGTTTTGTTTTGTTTTCGTGTTATGCATCATTGGGTTTGTATAGATTCATTAGGTATTGTGTTTTTATGTGTTGTATGTGATTTCAGATGTTGTAAGCGTGCTAGGAGTAGCAGTCTTTTTGAAGAGGGAGGAAGGGTGATGGTGATCCCTGTCCTCAGGTCACTGAAAAGGTGAGTGTAGCGTCTGACGTATGTGGAATGTTGTTGGAGGAGAAGTCAAACGCAGTTCTGGAGAGATAAATGCATCCGAGCAAATTCTGCGTCAAAGCCGTAATAAACATGTGTTGAACGATGTCAGAGTCTTACGATTTACTGTTTAAATTCTTAGTTATCGACAGTGCTGTACCAGGAAAGTCGTGTTTATTGCACCAGTTCAAATAAGGTAAATTTGAGGATGAAAGTAGTTACACAATCGGTGTTGTTTGGGGCCCAAAATAGTGAATGTCGGAGGAAAATCTGTGAAGCTACAAATATGGGACACGTGCACGGTGCAGTTATTTTTAGACAGGGGGAAAGGAACAGACTGTCCAAGGGACATAATGGAACCAAAATTGAACTTGCAACGAGTCGGGATGCATTGGATCTTCTCTACCTACGAGAATTTGATAGTAGTAGCAAGTTGTTTTGAGCAAGGAGTGTTTACAGAAGCGAAACGTGTAGAGCTCGAAGGAAGTGGAATTTTAATTCATGGAACTAAGTGTAACATAATAGGACCAACCTTCCATCTGCCAGCGTCAATTTCAGGAGTCACACAATTGAATGTTACGCAGCCACAGCTGTTCTGGCCAGAAACCACTTTAGAGTTTTTGACAAGGCAGATTCTGACCTTGTTAAATCAAACTCTGGAGCCAGGTCTGTTGAGATCTGTAAAATAGTTCATTTCAGAGCAAGAGGGGCGCATATCGGCCGAACAGACTGTTCAACATGTCGCGCAGTATAGGGAAAGGCAACGGCAAATAACGATCATTTTGAGCACCTCTGTGCCAAGTGTCATCGCAGCCTTAACTTTGTTACGTGTTGTTTTCTTTCTGATCAGGCGGAGAGCTAATTCCAAAAGGGAACCAAGGGTAGTCCAAGTCCCAGTGGATTGGATACTGAGGGCGTGAGACGAGTAGGTAAGGAGCTGATCAAGCAGTGGTCGTCTAGTAAGGAATTTTTACGTTTTGTTTCATGTCATGGTTTTAAAAGGGCACCAGACCACATTTAAGTTTTCTAGTAGTAAGTACACTCCTGGAAATTGAAATAAGAACACCGTGAATTCATTGTCCCAGGAAGGGAAAACTTTATTGACACATTCCTGGGGTCAGATACATCACATGATCACACTGATAGAACCACAGGCACATAGACACAGGCAACAGAGCATGCACAATGTCGGCACTAGTACAGTGTATATCCACCTTTCGCAGCAATGCAGGCTGCTATTCTCCCATGGAGACGATCGTACAGATGCTGGATGTAGTCCTGTGGAACGGCTTGCCATGCCATTTCCACCTGGCGCCTCAGTTGGACCAGCGTTCGTGCTGGACGTGCAGACCGCGTGAGACGACGCTTCATCCAGTCCGAAACATGCTCAATGGGGGACAGATCCGGAGATCTTGCTGGCCAGGGTAGTTGACTTACACCTTCTAGAGCACGTTGGGTGGCACGGGATACATGCGGACGTGCATTGTCCTGTTGGAACAGCAAGTTCCCTTGCCGGTCTAGGAATGGTAGAACGATGGGTTCGATGACGGTTTGGATGTACCGTGCACTATTCAGTGTCCCTTCGACGATCACCAGTGGTGTACGGCCAGTGTAGGAGATCGCTCCCCACACCATGATGCCGGGTGTTGGCCCTGTTTTCCTCGGTCGTATGCAGTCCTGATTGTGGCGCTCACCTGCACGGCGCCAAACACGCATACGACCATCATTGGCACCAAGGCAGAAGCGACTCTCATCGCTGCAGACGACACGTCTCCATTCGTCCCTCCATTCACGCCTGTCGCGACACCACTGGAGGCGGGCTGCACGATGTTGGGGCGTGAGCGGAAGACGGCCTAACGGTGTGCGGGACCGTAGCCCAGCTTCATGGAGACGGTTGCGAATGGTCCTCGCCGATACCCCAGGAGCAAAAGTGTCCCTAATTTGCTGGGAAGTGGCGGTGCGGTCCCCTACGGCATTGCGTAGGATCCTACGGTCTTGGCGTGCATCCGTGCGTCGCTGCGGTCCGGTCCCAGGTCGACGGGCACGTGCACCTTCCGCCGACCACTGGCGACAACATCGATGTACTGTGGAGATCTCACGCCCCACGTGTTGAGCAATTCGGCGGTACGTCCACCCGGCCTCCCGCATGCCCACTATACGCCCTCGCTCAAAGTCCGTCAACTGCACATACGGTTCACGTCCACGCTGTCGCGGCATGCTACCAGTGTTAAAGACTGCGATGGAGTTCCGTATGCCACGGCAAACTGGCTGACACTGACCGCGGCAGTGCACAAATGCTGCGCAGCTAGCGCCATTCGACGGCCAACACCGCGGTTCCTGGTGTGTCCGCTGTGCCGTGCGTGTGATCATTGCTTGTACAGCCCTCTCGCAGTGTCCGGAGCAAGTATGGTGGGTCTGACACACCGGTGTCAATGTGTTCTTTTTTCCATTTCCAGGAGTGTAAGTATGTCGTAAGTGCCAATCCAAACAATTTTAAGTGTTAGTTAAAGGACAACCCGAGGACCGGGTCTTCCCGAAGAGGGGATTAATGTAGCAACACCACAGTTTAAGATAGGGAAGTTAGATTTGGTGCAATATTTCGGAGTGCTCAAGTTACAGCCAGGAGCCAGGTGCGGGCTGCAATAAGGTACACTGACCAGCGGTTGCGAAGTGGAATGTAGGCCGCAAGGGCAATCGAACCACTGAAAAGAGTAAACACAGCAGTTCGCATGTCGCAAGCTATAGGCAGAAGGGGCCCACTGGCGCAACCGGGGTGTGGAGTATATGTGACTCGGAGTGATGCGTTAGCGAAACAGAGGCACGCAGCCGAGCATAAATAGGTGTTGTTTTCTAATGAGATTCAGTTGAAGTGTGGCAGCTATCTTGGATGGCAGGGCGTGCCGCACCACCAGCTACACGCGGCAACAGATTGGGTGACAGTGTCCCAATCACCGGCGGGTCGTTGGTTCGCCCTCTGAGTCTGACGCGGGGTCCGCAGCCAGCCAGTGCGGGCCACTCTTCGGCTCGCTACCGCAGACAGTCGTCTCGGCTCCCGGCACACGCCGGATACTTTCGTGGCGAGGGGCCGCAGATTCCGACACCGGAACGCGGCCTGTCGTTGCCGTCGCGTTCCCAGCTACGCCAGCTGGGGAAGAAGCAGCAGTGGGGCTAGCCTACGGCTCCCGGCGGAGCAGCGCAGAGTGAACGGGGATGGTGGCCACTGAGTCGACTGCTGGCGCAGCCATACTGACGTAATCGGAACTGTACAGCTGGCGAACAAGGCCAGTGCGACGATACAGTGTTGCGTTGCACAGGTCGCTGGGGCAGTGGCCTCAGCATTGCGGGGCCTGTAATGCGGACCGAGGTCAACAAAGCACTGTAATGGAAACAAATAAATCATTTGAAAAGCTCAGACGAGTTTAATACAGCACCTCCTGGCACCCATCCACAACATTTGGTGTCAATACGCCGCATTTGGCGTCTGAAACTACAACAGCACGTTAGTACCCACGCAATCGCACGACGAACTGGCACGAGTCAGGCAGGTGTCCTACACATTCTCCATGCGAACTCGAAAAGCTTTCGACATTATAAAATCTTGCAAGACGTCCGAAATTTTGCAAAAATAGGGGTAAGCTATAGGAAAAGACGGGTAATATACAATATGCAGAAGGTCCAAGGGGGAACAATAAGACTGTAAGACCAAGAACGAAGTGTTCGGATTAAAAAAGAGTATAAGACTGGGATGTAGTCTCTCCCCAGCTGTTCAATCTGTACATCGAAGAAGCAATGACGGAAATAAAATCAAGGTTCAGGAGTGTGGTTACAATTCGAAGTGAAAGTGTATCAAAGATAAGGTTTGTCGATGACATTGCTATCCTCAGTAAAAGTAAAGAAGTGTTACAGAATCTGTTGAATGGAATGAACAGTCTAATGAGTACAGAATATGGAGTGAGAGTGAATCGAAGAAAGACAAGAGTAATGAGAAGAAGCAGAAATGAGAACAGTGAGGAACTTAACATCAGAATTGTGGATCACGAGCTCGACGAAGTTAAGGAATTCCGCTACCTAGGCAGCAAAATAATCCTTGACAGATGGAGCAAGGAGGACATACAAATCAGGTTAGCACTGGTATAAACGGCACTCCTGCCCATGGAAATTATACTAGTATCAAACATAGATCTCAATTTGAGAAAGAAATTTGTGAGAATGTACGTTTTCAGCACAGCTTTGTGTGGTAGCGAGACATGGTCTTTGGGAAAAACCGGAACAGAACAGAACAGAACGTGCTGTAAAGAAAATTGTCGGAAATGAGGTAGACTGATAACGTAAGGAATATGGAGGTTCTCTGCGTATATGAAAAACACTGACAAGAAGAAGAAACAGGGCGACAGGACATCCTTAAAATAGCAGGGAATAACTTCCATCGTAATAGGGGGAGCTCTAGAGAGTAAATCTGTAGAGGAAGACAGGGATTTGAATACATACAGCAAGTAATTGAGGATGTAGGTTGCAAGTGATATTCCGAGATGAAAAGGTTAGCACAGGATAAAAATTTCTGTAAAGCCACATCATACCCATCAGAAGACTGATGACTCAAAAAAAAAAAGTGTATGTAAGAACTACCCTGGCCCCTGTACCAGTGCAGACAAAATCTAATGCACAAACTCCTTGCCCTGAGAGGATGAACAGAAGAGGATTTATAATGCCCTTATCTCAAACATTTATACAGATACATTGTGCATGTTTTTATGCCCCTGACATGTAGGCTTCTGTGCACGACAGGTGTGTTCTGTGGGAATAGTATTGACCTGCCACCTCGACATGTTTTGGTTCAAATGGTTCAAATGGCTCTGAGCACTATGGGACTCAACTGCTGAGGTCATTAGTCCCCTAGAACTTAGAACTAGTTAAACCTAAGTAACCTAAGGACATCACAAACATCCATGCCCAAGGCAGGATTCGAACCTGCGACCGTAGCGGTCTTGCGGTTCCAGACTGCAGCGCCTTTAACTGCACGGCCATTTCGGCCGGCGACATGTTTTGCATGGCAGCCAACATCTCTGGGGTAAGAAACGCTTTTTCATTCTCTGTCATGTATGCTGCCTAGTAAAACATACATGTTGTGTTGGAGTAGTATCAGCCTGCTTTATTGGCTTGTTTTTGTGGCAACCTACATATTATGTGAAAAAAGGGTTCATAAGCCCTCGGCATATAGGGAGTGCTGCAGAAGGAGACTGTTGTGAGTACCTGCCTACTTTATTGATCTTTTTAGTGAGGTCTCTGGTAATCCATAGAGGACAGGAGGTACGTGTCGAGATGGACATGCCTGGGGTTAGGTTGAGATGGATAGAGGAGGAGATGGACAGAGAGGGGGCAGGAGGGGATGGGTAGGAAGAGAGCAGGCAAGAGGGGATGGGTAGGGAGAGAAAGGGGAACAGATATTAAGATAGACTGAGGGGGAGGATAAGATCGACAGAGAGAGAGAGGGGGGGGGGTGGAGAGAGAGGGGAGTTAAGATGGAAGGTGGGAGGAGGAGATGGTCAGATAGGGAGGTGAGGAGGTGAGTGGGAGGGGGAGAGCCGGAGATTGACCATAAAATGTGCTCGTTACGTATGACACATGATTACGTAAGTGAAGGAATGGGGAAAAGACTAGTAGTTTTCTAAATTTAGCTTGTAGGTGGGAGAGAGATTTTCTGCATGTTGGAACAGTCTTTTCTTCGCATTACAGATGGTCATCGAAAATTATGCCGAGGCCTTTCACAGTTTTTTGAAATGCCAATTGGATACCATTAAGATGGTTTTGAGAAACTAGTTCATGGAAACTGTCGCTGATAGTTTTTGGCGCTATATGATGATGTTCTGTGACTTCATATGGCATAAGATACGCATTTTGTGCCCTTTGTGATACTGAATGGAGACCATTTATATGTGATATGGCAGCAGCAATGTTCTTAGCCTGACACACAACTGGATGTCGTCAGAATATAAATGGTAGTTACAGGAGTGATGATCATTATTTTGGAAATTGGAAATTTATGGTAAGGTCTTGTGGGACCAAACTGCTGAGGTCATACGTCCCTAGGCTTACACACTATTTAATCTAACTTAAACTAACTTACGCTAAGGACGACACTCACACCCATGCCCGAGGGAGGACTCGAAACTCTGACGGCGGGAGCCGCGCGGACCGTGACAAGACGCCCTAGACCGAACGGCTATCCGCGCTGCTAATCATTATTTATTTATGTGGTGTCTGGCTAGCATCACATCACATTTAGACATTTTTATCACGTCATTAAATTTACAGTATTTAAAAATCACAGGTCACTGACGAATATTCAGCTGCTGGCTGTATTCAGTTGATGCCTTTGTTGTCATCAGGAGGTCCTCCAGATCGCTGGGAAAGGATCTTTTGAACATGCACGTGTGGTATGGTGAACAGTTGGTAATTCTGATTCATAGTGATAGCTGGCTGATGTTGTTACCCCTTTGTACTTTGAGTCACCACATCTTATTTTATTTTTCCTTATTGTGTTGAGTGCGGATAAGATCTTAAGGTACTTTTCAAAATTTGGTATCATGGACGAAATGCAGGACATCTTTAGCTGTTCTGGAGTAGCATTGTTCTGCCATATTTCTCTACATCAGTCTGTTATTGCTCCTTGGTCCACTAAATATTTTATACCTTGTAAGGGTGGATGACGGGAGCGGAGTCTTTTTATTAACTGCAGGTATGTCCTCACGTACAGAAAGATAAGGACCACCAGTTATTCTTGCAAACTCCCACTTGAGAGCAGATTATCGTTGAAAAATGGGGGAACTGCTTGGCTGAGAATATGCAGTCGGAATGTTTCTGATTGTTCCTGTGGTGATGCACATAGTCTGATTGAGCTGCATATCGACGAGTATGGTGTATCAGTTGTTGATACAGACTGCAGCGCAATATTCTGCCACAGGATACACCAGTACAAGAACAGATGTTCGTAGTGCTGGAGCTGATAATCCCTGTGCCGTACGACAAAGTTTTTGCAATATGTTGTGACTTCATCTTAGCAGCAGTTTTCAGCTTGTGCTCTGTAAAGCTGAGCGTTCCGTCAAGTGTGAACTCTTGATAAAGCGTTCTTTTGTTATGGTTCAGCTGTTTCCTTTCAAAATGTACATTTATTTCCTTGTTTGTGAGGTTGCTATTAAGGTGGAATTTGGTGACTCCTGCTTTGGCAGCAGTTGCCTGGAATCTCCAGCTACAAAAGTACCGGGTGATCAAAAAGTCAGTATAAATTTGAAAACGATAAATCACGAAATAATGTAGATAGAAAGGTAAAAATTGACAGTCGTGCTTGGAATGACATGGGGTTTTATTAGAACCAAAAAAATACAAAAGTACAAAAAACGTCCGACAGATGGCGCTTCATCTGATCAGAATAGCAACAATTAGCATAACGAAGTAAGACAAAGCAAAGATGATGTTCTTTACAGGAAATGCTCAATATGTCCACCATAATTCCTCAACAATAGCTGTAGTCGAGGAATAATGTTGTGAACAGCACTGTAAAGCATGTCCGGAGTTACGAAGAGGCATTGGCGTCGAATGTTGTCTTTCAGCATCCCTAGAGATGTCGGTCGATCACAATACACTTGCGACTTCAGGTAACCCCAAAGCCAATAATCGCACGGACTGAGGTCTGGGGACCTGGGAGGCCAAGCATGGCGAAAGTGGCGGCTGAGCACACACGATCATCACCAAACGACGCGCGTAAGAGATCTTTCACGCATCTAGCAATATGGGGTGGTTCTAATAAAACCCCATGTCATTCCAAGCATGTGTGTCAATTTTTACCTCTCTATTATTATTTCTTGGTTTATTAAGTTTTCAAATTTATACTGACTTTTTGATCACCCGGTATTTGCCAATGCTTTGTAGGTCTTTGGTCGAAATAGACAGAAACGTCCAGGCCTGCGTGGCTTGTAGCAGAAGAGTAGTCCGGAAGTGAGAAAATAAGTGGATCAAGGATTGAACCTTGGTGGACTTCAGCAGTGGATCAAGAACTAAATCCTGGGGGACTCAGAGAGCACATGTTTCCATAATGGCTTCTCTGACCCCTAGACGACTTATTGACATCTACTTCTGAGGTAGTTATTGAATCACAGCAGTGCAGTGTTTGAAGGCTTTAGCTGTTTAATTTTAATAAATATTTTGTCCGGTGAGTTTACATGCGATGTCATCGTCACAGCTGCTACCGAGGTGCGTAAATTCTTGATGTCGGGCAGTGTGTGGGCTCAGTGAGGCTGGGAAGACTAAGGATCGCCGTTAACGCAGCCTCCGGTATAAATAAGAGCGTTGGCGAGGGTGGCAGCACTGCTTCGTAAATACCCGGCCTGACAAATATTGGGCGCGCGGCGCGGCGCTGCAGCCATATTTACGACCTACTGGAGGGCCGGGCGCACTTCTTCGCGAGGTCGTACAACTTGGAGCCGGGCTTAGGCGGCGTCGTAACCTCCAGGCTCAAACGGCCGCCACGCTGATGGCTCCAGTGCCGCGCCACCACATATGCAGAGGCGCCTTTAACGGTACCACGGATCAGTATTTGTGGCGTTCCTGGCCAGATAGGATACGATTTTATTTACAGCAAACTCTTTATTTTGCACACTCATGCTAAACTTCAGATCGTACGGATAACCAAAGAACATGAGCGATCCAGAATACACATGTACACTACTGGCCATTAAAATTGATACACCAAGAAGAAATGCAGATGATAAAAGGATATTCATTGGAAAATATATTATACTAGCACTGACATGTGTTTGCATTTTCACGCAGTTGGGTGCATAGATCCTGAGAAATCAGTACCCAGAACAACCACCTCTGGCCGTAATAACGGCCTTGATACGCCTGGGCATTGAGTCAAACAGAGCTTGGATGGCGTATACAGGTACAGCTGCCCATGCAGCTTCAACACGATACCACAGTTCATCAAGAGTAGTGGCGGGCGTATTGTGACGAGCCAGTTGCCGGGCCACCGTTGACCAGACATATTCAGTTGGTGAGAGATCTGGAGAATGTGCTCGCCAGGGCAGCAGTCGAGCATTTTCTGTATCCAGAAAGGCCCGTACAGAACCTGCAACATGGAGTCGTGCATTATCATGCTGAAATGTACAGTTTCGCAGGAATCGAATGAAGGGTAGAGCCACGGGTCGTAACACATCTAAAATGTAACGTTCACTGTTCAAAGTGCCGTCAATGTGAACATCAGGTGACCGAGACGTGTAACCACTGGCACGCCATACCATCACGCTTGGTGATACGCCAGTTTGGCGATGACAACTACACGCTTCCAAAGTGCGTTCAACGCGATGTCGCCAAACACGGATGCGACCATCATGATCTGTAAACAGAACCTGGGTTCATCCGAACACATGACGTTTTGCCATTCGTGCACACAGGTTCGTCGTTGAGTACACCATCGCAGGCGCTCCTGTCTGTGATGCAGCGTCAAGGGTAACCGCAGCCATGGTCTCCGAGCTGATAGTCCATGCTGCTGCAAACGTCGTCGAACTGTTCTTGCAGATGGTTGTTGTCTTTAAACGTCCCCATCTGTTGACTCAGGGATCGAGACGTGGCTGCACGATCCGTTACAGCCATGCAGATTAGATGCCTGTCATCCCGACTGCTAGTGATACGAAGCCGTTGGGATCCAGCACGGCGTTCCGTATTACCCTCCTGAACCCACCGATTCCATATTCTGCTAACAGTCATTGGATCTCGACCAACGCGAGCAGTAATGTCGCGATACTATAAACCGCAATCGCGATAAGCTACAATCCGACCTTTATCAAAGTCGGAAACGTGATGGTACGCATTTATCCTCCTTACACGAGGCATCACAACAACGTTTCACCAGGCAACGCCGGTCAAATTCTGTTTCTGTATGAGAAATCGGTTGGAAACTTTCCTCATGTCAGCGCGTTGTAGATGTGGTCACCGGCGCCAACCTTGTGTGAATGCTCTGTAAAGCTAATCATTTGCATATCACAGCATATTCTTCCTGTTGGTTAAATTTCGCGTCCGTAGCACGTCATCTTCGTGGTGTAGCAATTTTAATGGCCAGTAGTGTATACACCTGAATCTACTATTTTCATGTTATATGTGATATTTGAAGGCCTAGTATTGAGACCGACACTAAAAAATACATCGATATTTTTTCTATCCGATGTATCACATGGCGGCATCGATGTCGCCAGCAAATCAGTTCCTCACGAAACGCAGATACAACTGTTCGGAGGGCAGCGTGGAGGGTAAAAATCGAAGAGGGAGACCAAGAGATGAATATACTAAGCAGATTCAGAAGGATGTAGGCTGCAGTAGGTGCTGGGAGATGAAGAAGCTTGCACAGGATAGAGTAGCATGGAGAGCTGCATCAAACCAGTCTCAGGACTGAGGACCACAACAACAACAAGAATCTGCTCCTTACATCATTGTTATTTTTATAATATGAATATGGTGTCTGTTCTTTCGGACATCTCCGAAAGAACAGACGCCATTAATGCCCTGCAGTCGTCTAGAACGAAATTGCAATTATATATTAATATCTACAGCTGCTGAGGGGCGTTGATATATATCAGCGGGGACAGGTGAATATGTGTGCTCCGAACGGGACTCGAACCCGTGATCTCATGCTTGCATGGCAGACGCTCTATCCATCTGAGCCACCGAGGGCACAGAGGATAGGGCGACTGCAGGGACTATCTTGTGCACGCTTCCCGCGAGACCCACATTCTCACCTTATATGTCCACACACTACATTCGTAGTGTCCCTACCCAACACACTCATTACTCGTGGAACACATTCTTACCCAGTCCCATAAGAGTTCATTTGGCTGACGCACCCAATCTGTTTATTTTTGTTTATTGCAGGAGCCACAGTTAAGTCTGTTGTTTATAATTATTAGCACTTAACACTCCGTCTTCAGGCTACGAGTGGCCTACCGGGACCGTCCGACCGCCGTGTCATCATCAGTGGAGGATGCGGAGAAGAGGGGCGTGGAGTCAGCACACCGCTCTCCCTGTCGTTATGATGGTATTCTTGACCGGAGCCGCTACTATTCGGTCGAGTAGCTCCTCAATTGGCATCACGAGGCTGAGTGCATCCCGAAAAATGGCAACAGCGCATGGCGGCCTGGATGGTCACCCATCCAAGTGCCGACCACGCCCGACAGCGCTTAAGTTCGGTCATCGCACGGGAACCGGTTTATCCACTGCGGCAAGTCCGTTGCCTGTTTATAATTACACTAAAAAAAATTATTTATGAACTTATAACTTCTCAAGCTGTATAGGATTTGTGGTGTGCGTACTGTAAGACCTTCGGTACACACACCATCAGATTATTTGACTTGTCGCCCTAACGAAGTAGGCGAGTGTCAGCAATATGTCTCGTGGTCTTATCGTGGCGTGTTTATCTTCTGCTGTTAGGTCAGACGGTGGAAAAGCCACTTGCATGCTTAGAGTAGCAGATTGACGGTGACCAAGTTTAAACAGAACTTGATTAATTTTCACACACATTTATTAAAATAATAATAATCATAAACCTTACTTAACTTGATTCTGGATGCTATTTACAATTGACAATCTGAAGTTCCTTTGGTCTTGGTACGTTAATCTTATTCTCACATATCTCTGATACTTGGCAAACTGTCTATACATTTCTCTTCATGGCTATGTTCAGGAATATGATAATCTCATTAGGCGCAGACTGAAACTTGACCATAGACTGGTACAGACAAATGCAGACTAATGCAGACTGACTAATCGGAGGTCTGTACACTCGTTATAATACCTCGTGCATTCATCACTGCGTGAGTGTGATCCGCGAGGAGAAAAGGTTCTACGTTAGCAGCAATCTATTGGTAAAATTGTGTACGTGCTGACTACGCGGAACTATGTACACAACAGGATTAAAAATTTAATGATGACTTTAAACAGATTGGCAGTGTGGAGCTGAGAAATGCATTCTTTTATCTGAAAACCTTCTTTATTGCAGCAGAATATTATGTTAGTAGTGGTTTTTTTAAGGAGAAGGGAATGCTGGCTGTCATTGTGCTTTAATGCAGAGTGGTTTCTTCGCAGGACCATCACGCGGCCCCGTGGGGCATGTCCGCGAGAGGGAGCAAAAAACAGGGACATGGACGCCGACAGTGTTCCGTGCATCGGAGGACTTAATTAGGAGGGTGGGGGAACGGAGGAGGGGGAGGGGGAGGACGACAGCACTGGGGCGTGGCGGTGGCGGCGCTGCAGACGTTACTGTGCTTCCGTTACTACGGTGCCGTTACTGGGGGCCAAGAAAAAGCGCGCCCTGCTCTACGTAGGAGCGAGCAGCTACCCGTCCAGTGGTAGTTGCGGGTGGTACTGTATGGTTGGCTTCTATAGCAACTTTTGATACATACAGGATGCAAGATATGGTGTAATGGCTTGGGTGTTCTCCAATTTCTTGACCATGCCTGTGGGCTACTGCGCACCCTACGGTGGATTTCCAGTGTCCTTAGAAAGACGTCTTTGCCCAGTCTGACTTTCCGCAGTCCTGTAGTGCCTAGTGGGTAGACGAGAGGCATATCCAGTCGCATTCAGCTTGAAAGTAGATATATTAATGTGGTGTGCGTACTGTAAGACCTTCGGTACACACACCATCAGATTATTTGACTTGTCGCTCTAACGAAGTAGGCGAGTGTCAGCAATATGTCTCGTGGTCTTGTCGTGGAATGTTTACCTTCTGCTGTTAGGTCAGACGATAGAAATGCCACTTGCACGCTTAGAGTAGCAGATTGATGGTGACCAACTTTAAACAGAACTTGATTAATTTTCACACATATTTATTAAAATAATAAAAAGCATAGAAATTACTTAACTTGATTCTGGATGCTGTTTACAATTGACAATCTGAAGTTCCTTTGGTCTTGATACCTTAATGTTATTCTCACATATCTCTGATACTTGACAAAGTGTCTATACATTTCTCTTCATGGCTATGTACAGGAATATGCTAATCTTCTTAGGTGCACACTGAAATTTGACTATAGACTGGTACAGACTAATGTAGACTGGTACAGACAGGTGCAGATAAATGCAGACTGACTAATCGGAGGTCTGTACACATATTATAATACCTCGTGCGTTCATGTATCACTGCGTGAGTGTGATCTGCGAGGAGAAAAAGTTCTACGTTAGCAGCGATCTCATTGGCTGCATTACATATTAATATGCAGATCGGCGGAAGCATAATATGGTCCGTCTCTAAGGCAGCGCCATCTTGTAGCGCGGAGACGGACGAGCGCTGCGCCTGCACTGTTGTGCTTAGCGGGGCGCACTCTAGTGGGAAAGTTGTGTACGCGCTGACTATATCGAACTATGTACACAACAATTAATTATGTTCAGCTTGCAATGGAGATATTATGCCCATGTCCAACAGTCAGCCGATGGGCTCGTTGTAGTATCTCCACCTGTGGCTCAGCGTGGTTCAGATGCAGACCGACTTTGTATGGCAGACGTTCCCAGACAGTGATGGTGCTGTGTCGGGTGCTGGCGCCACAAACTGCTGCGAGATGTTGCTGTCGGACTTCCCCAGTGGCGATGACAGAGGTGATGGCATCTGAGGACTCAACCCCAGCCCTCGACCTCTGACAAATACTGCTTGGCGATGGTAGAAACTGATGTCTCACAGTTTACAAAGTCGGGAGTGAGTCATCCTTCGTGATGCATAAAGCTCTACCAGTACAAAAGGGCGTCCATATATGCATTCCGTCAGTACGTCGCGAGCTCTGTCATACATCGCACCTGTGTGGGGAAAATCACTGCCATCTGTCTCCCATCGACCGTAATTCCCAAGCAATCAGGATGCTTAATTTTTCCGCATACGACGAGCAGGGAATGCGAGGCTATGTCGATGCCTAGCTGCGGTCCGCGATGTAGTTGTTAAGCGTGGGTGTGTAGTTGTGTTTCGTCTGGCTAAATCCACTTTGAATAAAATCCTTACGTGAGATTTTACAGTTTTTCACGGAGCACGAACCACTTTGGAAAGTTAAGCTAAATTGCCACTTATATGAAATAAATATAAAAATATAAAAGCATTCACTCTCTTAAATACACCAGTGACCAGAATTTTGAAACTTGTGCTATAGAGGCAGAAATTCATGAGAAGATCATAGTAATGGTCATGATACAATACAGGGCTCAAGATGAAGATTCTGAGTTATTTATGAAGCGCTGTATTGAAGTTTTTAACTTCTAAGTAGAACGAAATAGGGAATGCCTTTTTTTTTTTAAATCAAAAATCTCATATCATTTCATATAATACATCTTCCATAACAATCTACAAGCATAGTTGTGGAACAACAGCTGTACTGCTCTCAATAACATTTCTGTATACACACTGACAATCTGACTCCATCGTCTAAATAGTTTTAGTTGAATTTCAAGAATGTTGTTGCTGTTTGCAACCCGGTGACTGGTTTGATGCAACTCTCCACCCTAGGTTGACCTGCGCAATCGTCTTCAGCTCTGCATACTCCCCCGCCCTCGATTCTGTAAGGAACTCCCACACCTAAAAATTCACATCTCCTGAACTATGTGTCGTGAAGTAATATAATTTTCCAACTACATCCAGTGGATACTGTCTGCAAAACATGTTGCGAATAGAGTTCGTACTAAAGAAGTAATAAATTAAAACACACCTAATTCTGAAGTTATGATGCATGAAGAGCGAAACTGTAGTATTGCGAAGCACTTTTTTTTCAGTATTTTGTGGGGAGCGTCAGCGAGAAAAACTTTTCAAAAGGTTTGAAATTGTGCGTCAAGTTTGTTGGCATTCGCGACGTGCCCTCATTCTCAAATGCTGGATGAATATAATCTGGGTAATTTGTGGGCCGTGAGTTGCTCTGCCTCAAGATACTTGCACAGTTTCTAAATTCAGTCTTCGACTTTTGTTTTAAAAATTCAGCATACTAATGAGTAGATTATAATAGCACTTTACAGTTTAAAATTTGATCAATAGTTATAACAAGTACTGAAAATAAAATTTTTGTTGCTGTGGAAGCCGTTAGATAGATAACTTGGAAGTGGGACAGTGCGGCCGATTTAGCTGTATAGTAATAACAAGAGGAAGCCTCAGACACCGATTCGGCTTAAATTTAGCAGGTCGCTTGTGTGGAACCTGAAACGAAAAACACTGAGATATTTTGGCTCAAACCCCCCCCCCCCCCCTCCGTTTTTGTGAAAATCACCACTAAAGGTTATGATGAGCAATCGACTCAAAATTGGCGGGATCGATAGATAACTGTAAATAGAGCATTTTTCATCATCAGGTATGGGGTCCGCAAAAGGAAAGAAATTTTACAACTGCCGCTTATGTACCCATATCGTAAACGCTTTTCGCCGAGACCGCCGAAAGCGCAATGGCCAAGGTAACTGGCTGGGAAGCCAAATCTCAAGGAAACTGTACGTTTTCATTTTTTAAAAGTGTAGTTTCTCGTATCAGAATTCGAAGGGATAGGAGGGCTAATAAGGTACGCAACTCAACTTGAAAGAATAATAGTAACAAGGTAGACAAACTTATTCCCCAAACGACGTGAATTAGTAAGGAATTAAACTTTTAAGGCTTGTCAGGTGAAAACAACTCCGACAGTGAACTCGTCACGAGCCAACAGCCAACCGCACGACATTTGTCTACAGCGAGGCACGAGCAGAACGCACGCGTGGAGAGTGACGTTGTCCCGGTTGCCTATTCGTCATGTCACAGTTGTGAACCTCGAAGAGTGAACGTGTCCGACACGAACCTTATAGATGTCAATCGCAAAGAGTTGTTTTCCGTCGTTAGGCTGCCGCGAATCTTGAGGATACATGTAATAATTTTTCATCGTTAATCCGCCGAATAAAATACACTCCTGGAAATTGAAATGAGAACACCGTGAATTCATTGTCCCAGGAAGGGGAAACTTTATTGACACATTCCTGGGGTCAGATACATCACATGATCACACTGACAGAACCACAGGCACATAGACACAGGCAACAGAGCATGCACAATGTCGGCACTAGTACAGTGTATATCCACCTTTCGCAGCAATGCAGGCTGCTATTCTCCCATGGAGACGATCGTAGAGATGCTGGATGTAGTCCTGTGGAACGGCTTGCCATGCCATTTCCACCTGGCGCCTCAGTTGGACCAGCGTTCGTGCTGGACGTGCAGACCGCGTGAGACGACGCTTCATCCAGTCCCAAACATGCTCAATGGGGGACAGATCCGGAGATCTTGCTGGCCAGGGTAGTTGACTTACACCTCCTAGAGCACGATGGGTGGCACGGGATACATGCGGACGTGCATTGTCCTGTTGGAACAGCAAGTTCCCTTGCCGGTCTAGGAATGGTAGAACGATGGGTTCGATGACGGTTTGGATGTACCGTGCACTATTCAGTGTCCCCTCGACGATCACCAGTGGTGTACGGCCAGTGTAGGCGATCGCTCCCCACACCATGATGCCGGGTGTTGGCCCTGTGTGCCTCGGTCGTATGCAGTCCTGATTGTGGCGCTCACCTGCACGGCGCCAAACACGCATACGACCATCATTCGCACCAAGGCAGAAGCGACTCTCATCGCTGAAGACGACACGTCTCCATTCGTCCCTCCATTCACGCCTGTCGCGACACCACTGGAGGCGGGCTGCACGATGTTGGGGCGTGAGCGGAAGACGGCCTAACGGTGTGCGGGACCGTAGCCCAGCTTCATGGAGACGGTTGCGAATGGTCCTCGCCGATACCCCAGGAGCAACAGTGTCCCTAATTTGCTGGGAAGTGGCGGTGCGGTCCCCTACGGCACTGCGTAGGATCCTACGGTCTTGGCGTGCATCCGTGCGTCGCTGCGGTCCGGTCCCAGGTCGACGGGCACGTGCACCTTCCGCCGACCACTGGCGACAACATCGATGTACTGTGGAGACCTCACGCCCCACGTGTTGAGCAATTCGGCGGTACGTCCACCCGGCCTCCCGCATGCCCACTATACGCCCTCGCTCAAAGTCCGTCAACTGCACATACGGTTCACGTCCACGCTGTCGCGGCATGCTACCAGTGTTAAAGACTGCGATGGAGATCCGTATGCCACAGCAAACTGGCTGACACTGACGGCGGCGGTGCACAAATGCTGAGCAGCTAGCGCCATTCGACGGCCAACACCGCGGTTCCTGGTGTGTCCGCTGTGCCGTACGTGTGATCATTGCTTGTACAGCCCTCTCGCAGTGTCCGGAGCAAGTATGGTGGGTCTGACACACCGGTGTCAATGTGTTCTTTTTTCCATTTCCAGGAGTGTATGTTGTGTGTAAGAATAAATTGATCTTCCATAACATATGACTTGTACTGCAGCAGCTTATAGTAATTAGCTTTTCCGTTTATGCCGTACTAACTAGTTATTGTTTGTTGTGTCATATCTTTCAGTTGCATAATCTGGATAAAGGAGGATGTATACCCTTCGTCCAGCGCTGAAACATATAGTTGGGAGCCTGTCACAGACGACGTCAAGCGGGAAGTTACCGACGCTGTATTTTGGTTTTTAAATTTGTGGCAAGACAGATTTATTAATAGTGCACTACCGGAAGCAGGCAGTTCTGTTTGTCGGCGTTCCAGATTGATAGGAGCGGCCATCGCTGACGGATTTTTGAAGCTGACGAACGAAATGACTTTTGTTGATGCTGAAGAACTATACCGCGAAGGCGAAGCAGAAGGTGAGTCAGTGGAAGATATCACGACTAGTGAATCGCAAAATGGTCATAACACTTAGGAAATGTCCACTCCACAGCCAATCTGTGCTTCATCTGTTCCCGACGACTATTACGAACAGGTCACTAAACGATTGAACTACAGTGTTATACCTCTTGAAGTAAAAGTAAATGCAGTATAGCTAGCCAGCAATCGTCCAAATTGTAACCTACAAACACCGCAAAAGAATGGAGCAACAACAGGCTCAAAAATGGTTCAAATGGCTTTGAGCACTATGGGACTTAACATCTATGGTCATCAGTCCCCTAGAACTTAGAACTACTTAAGCCTAACTAACCTAAGGACATCACACAACACCCAGTCATCACGAGGCAGAGAAAATCCCTGACCCCGCCGGAAATCGAACCCCCGAACCCGGGCGCGGGAAGCGAGGAGCAACAACAGGCCTGAAAAGGAAGAAGGACTTAAATTGTGGGAAAAAGATATCGCTAAAGGAGGGACAAGATACGACAATAACCACGCGACAAATAAGTGGACAAACGAGCTATTTGTCGAAACCTCGTCATCGTAACGAGAATATAATAACGAGAATACTCCAGGAGTGGGCTGCAGGTGCAGCGTTTCAGTATACAAACAACAAGGATTTTACGTTTGCTGAATCATTATCTTGGGCAAGGAATTTCAAATAGGAACATAAAATTCGTCAACGGCACGTCACTAAATACGTCTCCCACAAGGAGGTAGAAAATATAGATGATATACAGAAAGTGGTTGCTGCTCTCTTCAGCACTTATGACCGGCTTTAATCGTGATTACGTGGTCAACACCGATCAAACAGGATGCGAGTATCGGGTGAACATTCGACGCACATTATCCCATGATGGAGAAAACGAACCTTTGTCGCAATTGGTAGGAGAAAAAAAAACACAACCTCTGGGAAAGTGTTGCCTAAGGTTTTCCTGTGTTTACAAGAAACGAATGTCACATTTGGTCTTCTGGTTGTAGAAGAGGTCAGTCGCTTAACCGACTCGTAGAAAAATGTTTATATTACATGCTCAAATCCGGGAAATTGACAAACGCGATTTACACAACATTTCTTGAGAATCTTTTAAAACCATATGTTGCTGATACCAAGTTTTGTCTAATATTGGATTCCTGGGGTGGACAAACTAATACTCTAGTCTAATGTCTGACACCATGTTTATAGATGGCGAGGGTCAACCGACGTGCACGACAAAAGTAATACCACCAAACTGCACACCTGTGTGCCAGCCGTGTGATTTTTATTTTTGTCGCCAGGTTTAAAACTTTATTTTCAGGCTTCAGAATTGCAGTGTGCTTCTGGAGACCCAGCGGGAATTACACAACCGTATGAACGCAGTAACTATTCACAGCATAATTCATAACCAACTTTCAGTGCCGATTTTTCAGACAATGACATCGTTTGCGTGGAACGCATCAAAATTAATTCCCGAAAGAGATATAATTTTAAATGTAGACCAAGTTTGTTTTCCTGCGACTCTTCGGAAGGAACAGTGTAGCTGCCGAAAGACTGCATTCAAAAGATGTTCTAGGTGCCGCGAGTATGCAGGGTGGTCCATTGATCGCGACCGTGCCAAACATCTCACGAAATAAGCGTCAAACGAAAAAAACTGCAAAGAACGAAATTTGTCTAGCTTGAAGGGGGAAACCAGATGGCACTATAGATGGCCCGCTAGATGGCGCTGCCATTGGTCAAACGGATATCAACTGCGTTTTTAAAAATAGGAATCCCTTTTTTTAATACTTATTCGTGCAGTGCGTAAAGAAATATGAATGTTTTAGTTCGACCACTTTTTTCGCTTTGTGATAGATGGCGCTGTAATTGTCACAAACATATGGCTCACAATTTTAGACGAACAGTTGGTATCAGGTAGGTTTTTTTAAATTAAAATACAGAACGTAGGTAGGTTTGAACATTTTATTTCGGTTGTTCCAATGTGATACATGTACCTTTGTGAACTTATCATTTCTGAGAACGCATGCTGTTACAGCGTGATTACCTGTAAATACCACATTAATGCAATAAATGCTCAAAACGATGTCCGTCAACCTCAATGCATTTGGCAATACGTTTAACGACATTCCACTTAACAGCGAGTAGTTCCCCTTCCGTAATGTTCGCACGTGCATTGACAACGCGCTGACGCATGTTGTCAGGCGTTGTCGGTGGATCACGATAGCAAATATCCTTCAACTTTCCCAACGGAAAGAAATCCGCGGACGTCAGCTGCAGTGAACGTGCGGGCCATGGTATGGTGCTTCGACGACCAATCCACCTGTCATTAAATATGATATTCAATACCGCTTCAACCGCACGCGAACTATGTGCTGGACATCCATCATGTTGGAAGTACATCGCCATTCTGTCATGCAGTGAAACATCTTGTAGTAACATCGGTAGAACATTACGTAGGAAATCAGCTTACATTGCACCATTTAGATTGCCATCGATAAAATGGGGCCAATTATCCTTCCTCCCATAATGCCGCACCATACATTAACCCGCCAAGGTCGCTGATGTTCCACTTGTCGCAGCCATCGTGGATTTTCCGTTGCCCAGTAGTGCATATTATGCCGGTTTACGTTACCGCTGTTGGTGAATGACGCCTCGTCGCTAAATACAACGTGTGCAAAAAATCTGTCATCGTCTCGTAATTTCTCTTGTGCCCAGTGGCAGAACTGTACACGACTTTCAAAGTCGTCGCCATGCAGTTCCTGGTGCATAAAAATATGGTACCGGTGCAATCGGTGTTGATGTAGCAGTCTCAACACCGCCGTTTTTGAGATTCCCGATTTCGCGCAATTTGTCTGCTACTGATATGCGGATTAGCCGCGACAGCAGCTAAAACACCTACATCATTTGTTGCAGGTCGTGGTTGACGTTTTACATGTGGCTGAACACTTCCTGTTTCCTTAAATAACGTAACCATCCGGCGAACGGTCCGGACGCTTAGATGATGTCGTCCATGATACCGAGCAGCATACGTAGCACACGCCCCTTGGGCATTTTGATCACAATAGCCGTATATCAACACGATATAGACCTTTTCCACAATTGGTAAACGATCCATTTTAACACGGGTAATGTATCACGAATCAAATGCAGTCCGCATTGGCGGAATGTTACGTGATACCACGTACTTATACTTTTGTGACTATTACAGCGCCATCTATCACAAAGCGAAAAAAGTGGTCCAACTAAAACATTCATATTTCTTTACGTACTACACGAATATGTAATAAAAAATGGGGTTCGTATTTAAGAAACGCAGTTGATATCCGTTTGACCTATGGCAGCGCCATCTAGCGGGTCTACCATAGCGCCATCTGGTTTCCTCCTTCAAGCTAGACGAGTTTCGTTCCTTGTAGTTTTTTCGTTTGATGCTTATTTCATGAGATATTTAGCCCCGTAACTATCAATGGACCACCCTGTATTTGTTTCGAATGTTTATATGACAAGTACCATCCATGTAGTTGTTCGAAGAAAAGTGAGGACACGTAACAGTGACCGGAAGAGCCATTGTAAAGAGACCATGAGTAACATTTTGCCGGCCGGAGTGTCCGTGCGGGTTCTAGGCGCTACAGTCTGGAACCGAGCGACCGCTACGGTCGCAGGTTCGAATCTTACTTCGGGCATGGATGTCTGTCATGTCCTTACGTTAGTTAGGTTTAATTAGTTCTAAGTTCTAGAAGTTAAGTCGCATAGTGCTCAGAGCCATTTGAACCATTTTGAACGAGTAACATTTTAGTTGTTTTTTACTATCCCAAGAGGTTTTAGAAATTTAATTGCCTATCTATTTATCATTCTTTACTTACGTTATTAATCCTCCTATCCCTATCAATTGAGACATGGAAAAATACAAAGGAGAACAGCAACATCTACTACGTTTCCTCGAAATTAAAACGCGGTTCTCCGCTTCCCAGCCAGTTACCTCGGTCGTTGCGCTATCTGCTCTCTCGGCGACAAGTGTTTACCGTATAGGTACATAAGCGGCAGTCGTAGAAGTTTCTTTCCTCGATTTCTGCATTTGTGGACCCCGTACCTGATGATTAAAAATGCTCTATTTACAATTATCTATAGATCCCGGCAATTTTGAGTCGATTGCTCGTCATAACTTTTAGGGGTGATTTTCTCAAAAACGGCAGAGTGTTGAGCCAAATTATCTCAGAGTCCTTCGTTTCAGGCTGTACACAAGCAGCCCGCCAAATTTGAGCCGAATCGGTTGGCCGTGTCTGAGGCCTTGCACTTGTAAGATATATAAGTGACGCCCCACAAAGGAATTATCGGAATGGAACGGAAAGCGGTGGATATGATGCATATGTATAGACAGACGTATGACTACATTGACGAAAAATTGAATGATTTATTCAAGTGAAAAATCTACACAAACTGAGCGTCGATAGCGCCTTGGTCCATTTCTGGTGCTTTTACGAGCAGTTATTCAGATTGGCATTCATTGATACAGCTGTTGGATGCCCTCCTTATGGATATCGTGCCAAATTCTGTCCAACTGGCGCGTTAGATCGTCAACATTCCGAGTTGATTGGAGGGTCTTGGCCATAATGCATCAAACCTTCTCTATTGGAGAGAGATCTGGAGACGTTGCTAGCCAAGGTAGGATTTGGCAAGGGCGAAGACAAACAGTGGGAACTGTCGCCTTGTACGGCCAGTGATACGTGAGCACGTATCTCGCCATGAAGGGCAACAAAACGTGGCGGAGATTATAGTCGACGTACGGCTGTGCTGTAAGGGTGCCGCAGATGAAAACAAAAGAAATGCCCCCCCAGACCACCAATCCTGTTTGTCGAGCCGTATCGTGGGCGACTGTCAGATTAATTTCCTACCGCTGTCTGGGGCGTTCCCAGACACTTCTTCATTGGTCATTGGAGCTCAGTTCGAAGCGGGACTCACCACTGACGACAATTGTAATCCAGTCACAGATTCCAGGCCGAGTGTGCCAGACATCACTGTAAACGGTCTTGTTGATGTGCAGAGGTAAATGGTAGTCGGCACCATGAACTCAGACCCCTTTCTGTGCGACGCGTATTAATGGTCATTGTCGTCACTGAAGCACCAGTTGCACGTCGGATCGATGATAATGATGAATCAGGGGCTCTGATGATTGCTCGGCCGTCCCTCTTTGTCGTCCCCCTAGGTCGTCTGCTTCCTTCTTGACGCTGTGTTCGGCCATGGTTCACCCATTCGTGCCAACGACCTCCAACAGTGAGATCGCTCCTATTCAGATATCGAGCAATTCGCCAATTATTTCAACCGCCTCCTTTGAGCCCAACTACACGTCTTCCCTAAAATGCTACCATCTGCATACATTGTTCATGTGCCTGTCTGCGAGGCATAGTTACTGTCCAATACAGTACATACAATGAAATTAGCACAAAGATTTCATGCCCTGGTATCGACATGTGTCTGTTTACTATCCTCGCCAGCTCCGCGGTGAAATCATGTTCAGCATCACGCATTCATCCATTTCCCGCCAAAGTTTACAATGTTGCATTTTCCTTCAATACCTGTATAGATATCAGTTAGTGACCAATTTGCATAACTCCTTCGCTGGGGGGTAGATTGTCGGCCTTGGTGGCCGTGCGGTTCTAGGCGCTCCAGTCCGGAGCCGCGCTGCTGCTACGGTCGCAGGTTCGAATCCTGCCTCGGGCATGGGTGTGTGTGATGTCCTTAGGTTAGTTAGGTTTAAGTAGTTCCAAGTTCTAGGGGACTGATGACCACTGCAGTTGAGTCCCATAGTGCTCAGAGCCATTTGAACCATTTTTTTGAGGGGGGGGGGGGTAGATTGTTTTTGTGTAGATTACTGCAACCCACTGTAACTTTTAGTTTTTTCCTCTAGTTTGATCTCCCACTAAACTGCCACCACTGTCTACAGTAAACAGATCCTTTCTGTCAATCAACTTGTGACGTAATTTTCCTTTCTTCCCACTTCGAACCAGTAGCTTTTAGATCTACCTGTTTAACCTACGCAATTTTTCTGTAGCACCACATTTTAAAAGCTGCTATTTTTTTCTTGCTTACTTTCTTTAGCATCCATGAATCACTATCATACATCGCTACACATCAAATACTGTCAGAAAAGTCTTCCTAAAGCTTAAATTTCATATTAAGTGATTTGTCTTTCTTAGAAACGCTTTTACTGGTAGTGCCTGCCTGCATTTTATATCGTCTTTACTTCTGTCGTCAGATATTTTGGAGTCATATAGAAAAACTCATCACCGACTTTTCGCATCTCATTTTCAAATCTAATTCGCTCAACATCGCCCGATTTAATTCGATTCACGCCATAATTAATCTTTTTCTTTTGTTACTGTATTCTAACAACCTTTTTCTTTTCAAGGCACTAAATGATCTTTAAAGTCATCTGGTGTATCTGGCGTATCTGGTGTATGTGGCAGAATTAGGACTTACCTGTAATGAATATTTATCTCGCAGATTCAACCTGAGATACCCTTGGTGAGGGCAGGGCTGATGTAAAGACTCTTGTGCGCCGTACTGCGAAGAAAGTTGGGACATTCCGAGCAACAGGTGGGCGGTCGTTATCTTTATGGGATATGGCGCCAGCAGTGGGTTAAAAGAACGACCTGTCTCCAGCGACTGGAACTTCCTGGAGGCAGGAAAACCCACAGTGCTCGACAACCGGAACTGTCAATGACGGTCTGTGACGCTTTGAATCATCGCGGCAGCTGCTTGCCCGATTCAGTACTACAGCAGGCGTTCAAGAACACTGCGTGGAGAAACAGTACCTTGAGAAAGCAGCGGCGGTGGCGCTGAATAACATTTTCTGGGACTTCCAATGTTCTGGGGCTTCCAGCCGAGTCTAGCTTTCGACCCAGCACACTCTGGCCAGTGTCAAAAGGAATGACTGCAGATGGCGTACTTTGTATACTCTAACTGTGACGTCATTGGTGGTTGCACCAACGCCATATATGGGCATACATCGATTCGACGTTCGATGGGCCCGCTTCAACCTCACTGCCTATGATCCCCACCCCGCGCTGAGCTAACATAGTATATCTCTCAAGGGCGATTTTTATTTCGATGGCATCATCATTTACACAGTCGCTAAAGTGATTAATGTGAACCACGACAGACGTTTCGTCGAATTACATCCTGTGGTGTCACCGCCAGACACTACAGTTGCTAGGTGGTAGCCTTTAAATCGGCCGCGGTCCGTTAGTATACGTCGGACCCGCGTGTCGCCACTATCATTGATTGCACACCGAGCGCCGCCATACGGCAGGTCCAGTCTAGAGAGACTCCCTAGCACTCGCCCCAGTTGTACAGCCGACTTTGCTATCGATGATTCACTGTCTACATACGCTCATTTGCAGAGACGACAGTTTAGCATAGCCTTCAGCTGCGTCATTTGCTACGACCGAGCAAGGCGCCATATTCAGTTACTGTAATTACTATCTTGAAGAATGCATTCTGAACAGATAATATTGTGAATCATGTACCGTCAAGAGCGACGTTCACCATTAATGGATTAAAGTTAAGTATCAAATTAATTGCGTCCGCTTTCTGAATTCTCAGTCCTTGTCATGCTCCAGACCTCACGTCAGTGTAGTTCTTCCCTCCTCACGCCAGCCTGCGTGAGCTAAAACGCGTGCATTTCGGCCTCCACTAGTAACACGATGTTGGCTCTTCTGCTAACACAAAAGATCCAATATCGTTCTCTCGGTCATACTCAACCAAAGTGGAATTTTCGGGGTAGCGAAGTCTATAAAACCTCTCTTGCTCCTTCCTGGGTTTCTCTACAATACCCATTGTCCAATGTAAGATTGGACACATTCGTAAGATATCTTGTTGGATCCAGATGTTGTGAGACCGGTAATTGCCAGATTTTTGGCAGAGGTCTGAAGATCGATTTGATTTTGTGTCTTTTCACCAAGTGTCTTGTCAGTTAACGAAATCTCTGTCATGACTCACACTAGTTTAAGAAACCATAGAAGGGAAAGGGACTGACATCGCCCTTGAAATATTAGGTGGCCTGCAGCTCAGCACGGAATTGAATCCAGCGATCGCGAGGTTGAAACGGGCACATCGAAGGGGAGAGCAACGTATGTCCATATCTGGCTTTGCCGTGAGCACCAGTGGGGTCAAAGCAGGCAGCTATATTATATGACGGTGTATCAGCAGTCCACTGCCAATCGGACCACTTGACAATGCACACGGAGTGCTTGGTTGAAAGTTCTTGGCATTTAAACCACTTGACATTGCTCAAAACCCGAGAACATCGTGTTCACAGTACCGTGTAATGTGTATGCAACCTCTGTTCAAAATGCTCTCAGTATCAAAATATAATCTTTTCGTAACATTATCGCTACTATCTGTATTAATTACACCCTTTTGTTGATAGGAAATAAGGAAGGTAGATCATTGTCTAACGTGCAGTCGACGACGGGGTCGTTAGAGTACAAACTCAGACTGCGAAGGTATGCAAATCTGTCCTTTCAAAAGGAACAAGAGGGGCGTCGTTTGTCTTAAGCAATTTAGGGAAGCCAAGGAGAACCTATATCTGAATGACCTGGTGAGGATTTGAAGCAAATGCAAACCGATGCAGAGCAGATGTATTCATCACTGCTCCATCTCATTCGGTATTTCTTCTTAACGGCAGGTGTTGATATACGTAAACCTGAGATTTTCCTAGATGTTTTCAACACACGTAACGAGGCCTTACTGGCCGTTTCGTCCAGACCATACTAAGAAAAAATACTGAAATATTCATCTGTCGTAATATACAGGGTGATTCAAGTGCCCCTAATTTTGCGAATTTTAACAGCATAAAATAAACAATTACGTGTTCATATTCGTCAGGCGATCTGACTACGGAACTGCTGTGCTTGTAAGCGTTAAGTTTGTATAGAATTGTCAAATTAATTAATTTTATCGTGACATTTACGAATGTGGTCTTCTTTTATTACCTGCAGGTGCACGTTTAAATTTATAATCTGAACGAAATAGCCGACTATGCAGGTGGCCTAATAGCCCAATAAATACACCAAAAAAGTTCGAACATCGGGAATAGCTCAAATAGTCGGAAATTTTTGTACATTGTTAGTAGGGAATGGTGTAAACAGCGTACTAGTAATCCTCATTAGTGAGGGAGGAGTGTGTGGGTGGAGGTGTGTTTGTAGGTTACTTGCGCACATATTTATTGAATAACTCGAAAACTGTTGTCTCCAGTGAAAACGTATCCCGGTACAAAATTTAACTACATCAATTTTCCTACAGAAAGGACATGTTCATTTTTCCTGCACAAGTAATACACTCCTGGAAATTGAAATAAGAACACCGTGAATTCATTGTCCCAGGAAGGGGAAACTTTATTGACACATTCCTGTGGTCAGATACATCACATGATCACACTGACAGAACCACAGGCACATAGACACAGGCAACAGAGCATGCACAATGTCGGCACTAGTACAGTGTATATCCACCTTTCGCAGCAATGCAGGCTGCTATTCTCCCATGGAGACGATCGTAGAGATGCTGGATGTAGTCCTGTGGAACGGCTTGCCATGCCATTTCCACCTGGCGCCTCAGTTGGACCAGCGTTCGTGCTGGACGTGCAGACCGCGTGAGACGACGCTTCATCCAGTCCCAAACATGCTCAATGGGGGACAGATCCGGAGATCTTGCTGGCCAGGGTAGTTGACTTACACCTTCTAGAGCACGTTGGGTGGCACGGGATACATGCGGACGTGCATTGTCCTGTTGGAACAGCAAGTTCCCTTGCCGGTCTAGGAATGGTAGAACGATGGGTTCGATGACGGTTTGGATGTACCGTGCACTATGCAGTGTCCCCTCGACGATCACCAGTGGTGTACGGCCAGTGTAGGAGATCGCTCCCCACACCATGATGCCGGGTGTTGGCCCTGTGTGCCTCGGTCGTATGCAGTCCTGATTGTGGCGCTCACCTGCATGGCGCCAAACACGCATACGATCATCATTGGCACCAAGGCAGAAGCGACTCTCATCGCTGAAGACGACACGTCTCCATTCGTCCCTCCATTCACGCCTGTCGCGACACCACTGGAGGCGGGCTGCACGATGTTGGGGCGTGAGCGGAAGACGGCCTAACGGTGTGCGGGACCGTAGCCCAGCTTCATGGAGACGGTTGCGAATGGTCCTCACCGATACCCCAGGAGCAACAGTGTCCCTAATTTGCTGGGAAGTGGCGGTGCGGTCCCCTACGGCACTGCGTAGGATCCTACGGTCTTGGCGTGCATCCGTGCGTCGCTGCGGTCCGGTCCCAGGTCGACGGGCACGTGCACCTTCCGCCGACCACTGGCGACAACATCGATGTACTGTGGAGACCTCACGCCCCACGTGTTGAGCAATTCGGCGGTACGTCCACCCGGCCTCCCGCATGCCCACTATACGCCCTCGCTCAAAGTCCGTCAACTGCACATACGGCTCACGTCCACGCTGTCGCGGCATGCTACCAGTGTTAAAGACTGCGATGGAGCTCCGTATGCCACGGCAAACTGGCTGACACTGACGGCGGCGGTGCACAAATGCTGCGCAGCTAGCGCCATTCGACGGCCAACACCGCGGTTCCTGGTGTGTCCGCTGTGCCGTGTGTGTGATCATTGCTTGTACAGCCCTCTCGCAGTGTCCGGAGCAAGTATGGTGGGTCTGACACACCGGTGTCAATGTGTTCTTTTTTCCATTTCCAGGAGTGTAGTTTGCACGTAGCGAGAGTGAGAAATCACATGTTTCATTTTCGAAGGCGTGGTGTACTAGGTCTACAACTTGGCTTCCGCCGTTTTTTCTCGAAGTTCGGGGCTTTATTGTGAAAAGCTTACAAAAAAATTTATGATTCATAATATTGCCCATCGCTGGCCATTACATTGTCCCATTATTTGGATAGCAGACGAATCCGGTGGCGGAAGAACTGGGCATCTTTTGTAGGGATCCATGAATCGATTCAACCACTACTGTAGAGATCAGAGAAATGCATGATACACACTTTCCTGTCGAAGAACACATTCATTAACTTCTGGGTTCGATTATGGACCATCATCGCAGTGGAAAAATATCTATTGTGACAACTTCACATGTCGTACATGCTGTTTACCCAGAGAAGTATACGCCATTGCTGACTTGAAAACATCAGAAAACGATAATTAACGCCATAATACCGGCTGAGCAAGCAGGAAACACTGAAAACATAAAAACATGCAACAGCAGTAAGTTCACACCATATTCAGGCGCAACAACATCCAGTAGGTATTGCATTAAATATCATTTTCTGATATTTTCGAGTCAGCAATGGTGTATACTTTTCTGGGTAAACAGCATGTACGTCCATGACATGTGAAGCTGCCACAATATATATTTTTCAATATTGAAGAGGACTCATGATCGAAACCGGTAGTGAATAAATATATTGTAAGACAGCAAACTATGTATCGCGCTTTTCTGCTAGTAAATCGACAGTGGCCTGAAAAAAGATTTTGCAGTACAGTAGTGGCTGACAGTTCCTACAGCGGCGGGCAGTTCCCGCCAACATAGTGTCATTGGAACTCTTGGATTGACTGACCCGACCGCATGATATATACACATCAAAAAAAGTTTTACATCACTCCGATTCCCAGAACTCTTGAAGATAGGCGTTGACTGTGGATATTGTATCAAAGAACCAGTCCCTTTGACTGTTCAGAGATTTCACTAACCCCCCCCCCACCCCAAAGATGTAAACAACCATGCATGATCAGCGCCTATTAGACGGAGGGGGTCCGACAGCCGATCAGTTCCAGTCATTTCACCAGGAAGGAGGTATACGGATTGTGTTGTTTGTAGTTGAACCATGCCTAGACCGTCAATACCGCGGTTTCATCGCGTCCGCATTGTTACTTTGTATCAGGAAGGTCTCTCAACAAGGCAAGTGTCCAGGCGTCTCGGAGTGAACCAAAGCGACGTTGTTTGGACATGAAGGAGATACAGAGAGACAGCAACTGTCCATAACATGCTCAGGCCGCCCAAGGGCTACTACTGCAGTGGATGACCGCTACCCACGGATTATGGCTCGGAGGAACACTGACAGCAATGCCACCATGCTGAATAATGCTTTTTTTGCAGCCACAGGGCGTCGTGTTACGACTCAAACTGTGCGCAATAGGCTGCATGATGCGCAACTTCTCTCCCGACGTCCATGACGAGATCCATCTTTGCAACCACGACACAATGCAGCACGTACAGATGGGTCCAAGAACATGCTGAATGGACCGCTCAGGATTGGCATTACGTTCTCTTCAGTGATGAGTGTCACATGTGCGTAGAAGCAAACAATCATCGGAGACGTGTTTGCAGGGAACCCGGTCAGGCTGAACGCCTTAGACACACTGTCCAGCGAGTGCAGCAAGGTGCAGTTCCCTGATGTTTTGAGATGGCATTACGTGGGGCCAACGTCCGCCGCTGGTGGTCATGGGAGGCGCCGTAACGGCTGTACGATACGTGAATGCCATCCTCCGACCGATAGTGCAACCATATCGGCAGTATATTGGCGAGGCATTCATGGACGACAATTCGCGCCCCCATCGTGCACATCTTGTGAATGACTTCCTTCAGGATAGCGACATCGCTCTACTAGAGTGGCCAGCATGTTCTCCAGACTTGAACCCTATCGAACATGCCTGGGATAGATTGAAAAGGGCTGTTTATGGACGACGTGATCTGAAGGATCTACGCCAAATCGCCTTTGAGCAGTGGGACAATCTGGACCAACAGTGCCTTGATGAACTTGTGGATAGTACGGCATGACGAATACAGGCATGCATCAATGCAAGAGGACGTACTACTGGGTATAAGAGGTACCGGTGTGTACAGCAATCTGGACCACCACCACTGAGCGTCTCGCTGTATGGTGGTACAATATGCAATGTGTGGTTTTCATGAGCAATAAAAAGGGCGGAAATTACGTTTATGTTGATCTCTATTCCAATTTTCTGTACAGGTTCCGGAACCCTCGGAACCGAGGTGATGCAAAACTTTTTTGGTATGTGTGTATTACCAAATACTAAAATTTCGTACTCCTGAAGATGTAATTTTAAAGTCTCGAAACAGGAAGTGGTTTAAGTAAACATTAGTACAACTAAAACGGGTCACTCTAAATTAATCACTGAGCCGTGTATCGACTCGTGCTACACCTTGTGTTTAAATTGCATTGGTTTTCCGTATCTTCCACTGACATGTTTGTTTGACATGTTGTCTATCATTAAGTGGTTGCTTGGTTGTCTTTTCTGCTATAGATACCTGCGTTTTGCTTCCGGGAAACTGCTATGGAAGAAGTGAGATCTTTGACCATTGGTAACTTCGAGTGGTACGCTCAGAGAGTCTGTTGGACACGGAAGGGCAGTGTGTCTCGCCAGCGCGAACCAGGCGTGGTCGGTTGTACCGTGTCGGTGATGTATGTCGGTTGTAACAAGCGGGTCGAGTTGACGGAAGAGCTCTCGGCGGGTTGGTTCTATACAGAATCGCCCCACGAGTAGTTGCTGTTCATTTCACCTTGGTGGGAGGTTAACAAGCTCCTTTAAGTCCTCCGTTTCAACACTGGAGTTTAAAAGGGAAATACCTAACATGAAGGAGCGATCACTACCCGTCAACGTTGCAGAGAAGACGTGAACTCCGGTGACAGAGCGTGTTGTCGCGTGACCGTGGCTTTTTGGGTACGCTGGCGACGCGTGCGCGGTCGGATGTGTGGATCCTTGCCATCGCAGGTCGTGTACTGCCTGTTCGAGCATAATTGCAAGTTAAGTTAGTAGAAGGTTTAATCATTAAGTAATAAGTTTGTGTAACCAGTGTCTCTTTTGCCTTGTGGCCTCCGGCGATCGGGTTTCCTGTCCCCGGCACCGGTGTAATTGAAGACAATGATCTTTCCTCCTCCTCTCGTTACTGTCCGATGGGAGGTGTAGTTTTGGCAGTTTAATTGTTTCGCTATTCTGTCGTATGTTATGAGTAAATTCATGCTTCTTGTTGGTTGATCATGTGGTCGCTCATTCAGGACGGTGTGGTGTAATGTTTCCTTGCACGAGGTTAGCTCTAATTCTTATTACAAGTTTTCGCCGGCTAAAAGTCGGTGCAGTGACCAGCCTGAGAGTGGCAATTGTGTTTACGGACGTATTTGGTTCAAATGGCTCTGAGCATTATGCGACTTAACTTCTGAGGTCATCAGTCGCCTAGGACTTAGAACTAATTAAACCTAACTAACCTAAGGACATCACACACATCCATGCCCGAGGCAGGATTCGAACCTGCGACCGTAGCGGTCGCTCAACTCCAGACTGTAGCGCCTAGAACCGCATGGCCACTCCGGCCGAGGGACGTATTTAAATTGGTCAGTATTCTGCCTAGCCTGAGCATCCCTGAATGTGTGATTTGTGGCCGCCTTACACGGGTCCGTCATATCTGTTATGTTCTAATGATATTCCAGGACACTTTTGTTTAAAAACTTTTTAAATTCCTCCATTCCTTTATTGCCATTAATCGTATGTTTGCTGAGACCTTTGACTTTCTTTTTAATGGCGGTGTTGTTAGCTTCACTACCTCACCGTACTTTATTAACAAAGTTCTTTATTTACTATAGTAGCCTGTTTACTAATGTTCTTTAAATTTTTTTAAACTGTTTGTAACGTGCGCTTGGGGCACACAATACTCATTAAAGCCTGTACTATGGTAAGTGAACGGGGTTCACCTTACGAGACAGGATTTTCGTATAGATATTGACCGCGTGTACCTGAATGGTGGCAAATCAGACTTACACCCACTCTGTAATAACAATGATCCGTCAAGTAAGTTCAAAATGCAACTACACGTCTGGATGGACCAAAAGCAACACAGAAGATGCTACCAATTTAATAATAATACGGTCGCCAGCCTAATTAGGCATTAACTGAGCTTCTTCCCTGTACAAGTTGCTGTATATTCATGCAAAACAACACGTAGTAACACTGCATAATATAGTAAAATTTTAGAACCAGAAAATCTATTGAACTGATAGTTTCACGTTCTGTACTGATACGGAAAAACCATGAATACATAACACTACACTATAATGTATACTACAAAACTTCGTACTGTCTATTGATCTGATCAAAATCGGGCATAGGTTACCCTAGAAATAGTACTTTCGAGCCACACACGAAATGTCAATTTTAATAAAGATAAAACACTGATAAATTTTGACTTATATATTGACTTTAAATTTTTCTGGTCACACCAATGTGGAACACTAACACTTCAGAATTCAAATGAGTAAAAGGGGGGGGGGGGGGGCACTGAAACTGTTATGATCACTATATTAAAAAAATTGATTACTGAAATTATCATGCGTTCAAGATTTCCAGTATATGAGTTACTACTCTTTTTATCTTATTTACTTCTCATTTAAATACCTTTATATCTGTCTCGAAATAATTAAACTTCATTACTATATCAATATTAAAGTTACCATTCAACTTCGTAAGACCTTCGTTATTCATTTACTGGTTCATTAACAAAACAGTTCTTTAAACACCATTCTAAAGTAACTAGGTCTGCAAGTAATTATTATAAACACAAAATTTAATTTTTCATTTCGGGACACTCGGATTGCACAACATTTGGAAAGGACCCTGCCTAGGTTAGTTGTGAGGATAATTAAATGAGGGGAAAGTTCTGGTAAAATTTAGGTTATTATTGAACAGTTCACTCTATGGTCCATACGCATACAGTACTAAAAGTTTCAACCTGCTTGTATCGATGCGGCGGTTGGCGGGCGGCGAGATGGCGAGGCACAGAGCACACATACAACCACAGCTATGGCTCTTGACGTATCGGCACTTTAATTCTTCTTAGAGTCGCAATACTTTTCCATTTAGTGCCTATGGAATTTTGCCATGCTGTGTGGGCATTGGAACGGCATACCCGAGGCTCAGTGAAGCTATGTCTTCCAGGAGAGCCTCCTCGCTCCAGAAGGTGTTGCTCAGACCAATGCCAAACTCCAACTACTACTGCTGAGCCCGTTGTGCCGTACAGTGCCCGTGCGCATTTTCCGCGCTCGCCTGCCATCCACCTTTTACCGCTCCCTTACAGACAGGCCGGGTATTCACCCGAGGTTTTGCATTCTACATATCCTAAGACATTGCCTACATATGGACCAGACGCACAATTACAATTTTAAACATCTTACAACAGTTTCAACATTTGTTACATTTCAATTGTATTACAATATTGCTTGAAATTTGACATAAACATTAACATTCACATTGAAACTTGTTTACAGTTTTCTTAACACAATGGCATGAAACAAAAAAGAAATGAAAGCAGAACATTAATTACACAAGTTTGTCGAAAAATCAGAAGAAAAAAAATATTACTTATATGTACAATAGTACAGCGTCGTTGTTGTTACACATGCCCCTGTTTCCAGTTTCCCTAGCACTCGCCCCACTTGTACAGCCGACTTTGCTAGCGATGGTTCACTGACTACATACGCTCTCATTTGCCGAGACGACAGTTTAGCATAGCCTTCAGCTACGTCATTTGCTACGACCTAGCAAGGCGCCATATTCAGTTACTTCAAGAATGTATTCTGAACAGATAATATTGTGAATCATGTACCGTCAAGAGCGACTTTCATCATTAATGGATTAAAGTTAAGTATCAAACTAATTACGTCCGCTTTCTGAATTCTCATTCCTTGTCATGTTCCAGACCTCACGTCAGTATAGTTCTCCCCTCCTCACGCCAGCCTGCGTGAGCTAAAACGCGTGAATTTCGGCCTCCTCTCGTAACACAGTGTTGGCTCTTCTGCCAACACAACAATTGCATTGCTGTAAATTACTTGATTGCCGTTAGCGGCGTGATTTGAAAGGTTGTTGATTGCCGTACTGCTAGTTTCTATAAGATATAAATAAAATATTTGTGTATGAAAATCTTAACTCGACAGTAAACTGCTAGAAATTTGGCCCCGTTTCCCAACTTGTGGTGTTGCTTGTAGTAACCGTAACCACTGTGTGTGTCAATTATCCTCATGTTTGTTGGGCACCACTGCTGAGCTTTTTCCCTGATGCGGTAATGCTCCAACTTACGCAGAATTATTGTATGGTGTATGTTAGTAGCAGCGTTAGTGCCAGCATCATTTTCATTACGTTCCACGACTTTCACAACAAACAGAAATTCCCTGTATGTAGGCTCATACTCCTGCGCATTCACCTCATAGACGACGCTGATGATAAGTGGCAGAAAGAGCTGTAGACACCCCCCCCCCCCCCACCCCCGCACACACACAACGACAGAGACACTCACCAGCCGGTCCCACCAACGGCGGAACTGCCTCGGCGTGGTCTTGGCGCTGTTCTGCCGAGCCAGAAGAAGAGGGCGCCCCCTCCCCGAGCCACCTTGCTCACCCCCGCCTCTTTCCTCCCCCCGGATTAGACAACTCGGGGCAAAGTTGTTCTGCTTGTCGCGGCAGATTACTTCCGCAAACACTTTCATTCTTCATTAAACGGCTGCACGCCGGGCTTCTTCCGCTTCTTCCCGCGCTCTGTCCTGGCCTCTCTCTCTCTCGGCTATTAGTGGCGCAGCCCCCAGACAGCTCGCAATTGCCCGCACCGTTTACAGCATGATTACTGCCTTCACTTCTGCCTGCCTCACTCCACTCCACCACCCACGAGTAGCTGCCAGGTTCTTTCCCGGAATGGAGTCTTGCAAATAAGGAACAACGACGGAAAAACCTGGTTGCACTGCTTTAAAAAGTTCCACCCTCTACTTTCGATACATTTGATCGACTGGTAACCAAATTGCGTAACTACTATCACTTCAGTTGTGTGACTAAATTGGCAATTTGCTTTCAGAAAGACCACACACTTCATAGTGATTGACGAGAGTCATCTAGTGCAAGGATTCTGCAAGGCCTTCTGTTGTTCTTAATCTATATAAACGGTTTAGGAGACAAAGAGTAACACCAAGCCACACCCAATTCTGTAAATAAACGAACTTCAATCGATAAAATAGCTCCATGCTAAGAATAGCTAGTTTTCAGTACATCTCAATTTTTATAACATAGAATCTCCTATATGTTTTTGCTGGCAGGAGTAGCCGAGCGGTTCTAGGCGCTTCAGTCTGGAACCGCGCGACCGCTACGGTCGCAGGTTCGAATCCTACCTCGGGCATGGATGTGTGTGATGTCCTTAGGTTGGTTAGGTTTAGCTAGTTCTAAGTTCTAGGGGACTGATGACCTAAGGGGCTTTACATATAATGGTACAGCGCCTCATGTGTCACCGCCAGACACCACACTTGCTAGGTGGTAGCTTTAAATCGGCCGCGGTCCGTTAGTATACGTCGGACCCGCGTGTCGCCCCTATCAGTGATTGCAGACCGAGCGCCGCCACACGGCAGGTCTAGAGACACTTCCTAGCACTCGCCCCAGTTGTACAGCCGACTTTGCTAGCGATGGTTCACTGACAAATTACGCTCTCATTTGCCGAGACGATAGTTAGCATAGCCCTCAACTACGTCATTTGCTACGACCTAGCAAGGCGCCATTACCTGTTACTATTGATGCTGTAAAACATGTACCGTCAAGAGCGATGCTCACCAATTATGGATTAAAGTTAAGTATTCCAGCAGCTACGTACGTTTTTTGCTAGTATAAATTCCTTGTCCTGTTCCAGACCTCACGCCAGCCTGCGTGAGCTTAAACGCGTGCCTTTCGGCTTCCTCATAGTGGGTTGGCTGTCTTGCCAATCCACAACACCTAACGGGTATAAGCGCAGCTATTTCTATTGGCGACAGCATCTCATCAGTATTTACGTCATTTACACACTAATAATTGTAGACATTACAAATCGAATGCTTTTAGGTTGGTTAGTACCTCCAAGTACATGCAGCAAGAGCAAGCCATTAATCCTTATTTTACCCCGGACACCTGGTCAGACGTTGAAGTGGGGATTGTGGACGCAAAACTACTAATCTATAATGATAGGCGCAGTTCACTTAATGGTGCAGTTACGACCAAGCAGAAAGCACAGGTAATAAATTATGTGACTTGTTTGTGAGAAGACTGTTTCATGCAGAAAAGAAACAACCAACACATTGTTGTGTGTACATATTAATACACCACATATAAAAATATCTGCACTTATGCTCGGTACAGAATACGTAATTTTGGAGCTAAGTTCAGTGATACATATGGATAATGTTCATAGTGAATGGTATGAAGTCATCTTATGAGGTTGAGGTGATATTTGGGATTCCCTAAGTAATTGTTATAGGCATCCGTGGCGGGTCATATCAAACCAGTCAGAAGACTGATGATTCAGAAAAAAAGGTATATACTGTTTCCAAAAGCTGTTGCGAATAGAGTTATTACCTAAAGGAGTAATAAATTGAAATTTCATGCCAGATTCTGTGGTTTTACTGTACTGAAAGCGAACATGTAGTGAGTGATAAACTTTTCTCTCTTCGCTAATTTATGGGAAGAGTTATGCAGAGAAGTTTCAGAAATTTTTCAATTTCTGTGTAGTTGCATTTGGACTTTGAACTGCCATGCGTCATCTACCTATGGTACCTACGGTACCACAAATAGGTACTTGCATTCTGTGGATCCAGAGCAAACTCGGACGTTGGGTGGCATTCTTGATTCTTCAGCGATGAGTCTCGCTTCAGGAAAATCGGCGTCAACGTGTCAGTAGATGACCTGATCAATGGTGACAGGATGCAGTGATTCACTGCACCCTGTCACCATTCACTAGGTCGTCCATTGACAAGTTGACTCGTAGCTCTCCAACTTCTTGATGGCTGATACCAGTTCCCAACACAGTGAAAGCTTTATCATTTAATACTCGTTATGTGATGAACTTCTCCATAGAGTATGATGATTACTAGATTGGTTCCTCATACTGTAGCACTTCTATATCCATCAATTCATTTACACATGTAAGAAATTTTTGAGTACATTTCTCGTGGAGAAACAGCGGTCTGGCTAAAGGTGCTTTCAAAATGGATTATAAACGGTCTCGACCGCAAAAAAGATTTATTTCGATTGTAACTTATTTCGATTGTAACCGTTTTTGCTGGCGAGACTACTTATAATCGCTTTTTAAATTTGTAAATTTGCACATATTCTTTGTGGCTGGTACACATACGCAGACACAGACACACGCATATATATATATATATATATATATATATATATATATATATATATATATAGTCGTTGTCGTAATGCAAACACGGAGCGATTTATCTGACGTCCAAGAGGACATGGTCACTGACTTTCAGGCCAGAAGCAGAAGCATTTCCGAAACGGCTAGGGGTGTGGAGGCAACCTCATGAATCCGTGGACCCTGCATGTCAGCAGAGCCTTTTCAAGCTGGTGAAGGCTCTGTAGTACCGTGGGGCGTGTGCAGTTGGAGTGATATGGGATCCCTGATACGTCTAGGTGCGACTCTGACAGGTGACACGTACGCGAGCATCCTGTCTGATCACCTGTATCCATTCACGTCCATTGTGCATTCCGACGAACTTGGGGGCAATTCCAACATGACAGTGCGACACCATACACGTCGCGAATAGCTACAGATTGGCTCCAGGAACACTCTTCTGAGTTTAAACACTTCCGCCACCAAAGTCTCCAGACAGGAACATTATTGAGCATATCGGGGATGCCTTGAAACGTACTGTTCTGCAGCCCCTCGTACTCTTACAGATTATTGGACAGCCCTGCAGGATTCATGGCGTCAATTCTCTCCAGCGCTACTTCAGACATCAGTCGAATCTATGTCACGTCGTGTTTTGGCACATGTGCGTGCTCGCGGGGGCCCTACACGATATTAGGCAGGCGTACCAGCAACTTTCGCTCTTCAGTGTATGTGCACCCTTTTTTAAAGCAGTGCGCTGCTAGTAGTTTTCTAAGGATAGTTCTGAGTGTTGTAGTTCACCGTTGTACAGAACCTGCCTCATCCACCAGCAAACCCGTGGCTGGCGAGTTTACACCGCCTACGCTGTCTGGCGGGTTACCTAGCCTGTCGCGGGACAGAATTGTACCTGTACAACTTCTCCTGGTTCTGAACATGACGCGTGTTACTGTTGTTATCAAATTGGCAGCAAGCTTTTAAGATATACGTGACAGGTTTTTTTATTAACATCCAGCTTGACTAATTTTTTCTTAGTTGTTCAAAAGATCAGTTGCTGATGTTAATTGCCAATCTCAGTTCCTCGTTAATATTTGACAAGTTGCTTAATTTTTTACTTATTTTTAAAAGCTATTCTCCTGACTCATAAGATTGTTGCCTTTTATTTAAATAAAATATTATGAATGTTTTCAACTCTGAACGCTACTTTCTTGCCTTATGGTTCAGCCCTACCGCTCAGAAACGTATTAAGCTGCTTTAGGGTGCTATATCCAGCTCAGTGGTTTTACACTTTTGGCCATTAAAATTGCTACACCACGAAGATGACGTGCTACAGACGCGAAATTTAACCTACAGGAAGAAGATGCTGTGATATGCAAAAGCTTTTCAGAGCATTCACACAAGGCTGGCGCCGGTGGCGACACCTAAACGTGCTGTCATGAGGAAAGTGTCCAACCGATTTCTCACACACAAACAACAGTTGACCGGCGTTGCCTGGTGAAACGTTGTTGTGATGCCTCGTGTAAGGAGGAGAAATGCGTACCATCACGTTTCCGACTTTGATAATGATCGGATTGTAGCCTATCGCGATTGAAGTTTATCGTATCGCGACATTGCTGCTCGCGTTTGTCGAGATCCAATGACTGTTAGCAGAATACGGAATCGGTGGGTTCAGGAGGGTAATACGGAACGCCGTGCTGGATCCCAACAGCCTCGTATCACTAGCAGTCGAGATGACAGGCATCTTATCCGCATGGATGTAACGGATCGTGCAGCCACGTCTCGATCCCTGAGTCAACAGATGGGGACGTTTGCAAGACAACAACCATCTGCACGAACAGTTGGATGACACTTTCAGCAGCATGGACTATCAGCTCGGAGACTATGGCTGCGGTTACCATTGACGCTGCATCACAGACAGGATCGCCTGTGATGGTGCACTCAACGCCGAACCTGGGTGCACGAATGGCAAAACGTCATTTTTTCGGATGAATCCAGGTTCTGTTTACAGCATCATGATGGTCGCATCCGTGTTTGGCGACAGTGCGGTTAACACCCATTGGAAGCATGTATTCGTCATCGCCATATTGCCGCATCACGCGGCGTGACGGTATGACGTGCCATTGCTTACACGTCTCGGTCACCTCTTGTTCACATAGACGGCACTTTGAACAGTGGACGTTACATTTCAGATGAGTTATGACCCGTGGCTCTACCCATCATTCGATCCCTGCGAAACCCTACATTTCAGCATGATAATGCACGACCGCATGTTGCAGGTCCTGTATGGGCCTTTCAGGATACAGAAAATGTTCGACTGCTGTCCTGTACCTGTACACGCCATCCAAGCTCTGTCTGACTCAATGCCCAGGCGTATCAAGGCCGTTATTACTGCCAGAGGTGGTTGTTCTGGGTACTGTTTTCTCAGGATCTATGCACCTAAATTGCGTGAAAATGTAATCACATGTCAGTTCTAGTATAATATATTTGGCCAATGAATACCCGTTTATCATCTGCATTTCTTCTTGTTGTAGAAATTTTAATGGCCAGTAGTGAATATGAAGGGGGTGGCCAGTTGCGCGACTGAAATTGCAATTAGTTGAGTGTTTGTTTATATTCCTTTGTCAGAGAGGAGAAACTAATGCTAACAAGGGAATCGTCCGTACTTGTCCTCACCGATTTCATTCGTATAGGTAGTGTATGTAGCTCATGGCTACGATTTCAATATATATAAAAAGGAAGCCGCAAATCTCTACCGTTTTTGAGAAAATCATGTTTGAAAGCTTTAGGCATGCATATATACGTACGTGTGGCCATTAGTAGCCAAGGAGTCCGTAGTCGACCGAGGGAGCGCTTAGTTCCATAAGCTGTCTGCCGCTAGTGCTTTTTTTTGTCATTTTCCTATGTTCTTCTTCTAAGAAGGCAACGGCGTTGCCGCAGTGGATACACCGGTTCTCGTGAGATCACCGAAGTTAAGCGCTGTCGGGCGTGGTCGGCACTTGGATGGGTGACCATCCAGGCCGCCATTGCTTGCTCCCATTTTTCGGGGTGCATTCAGCCTCGTGATGCTAATTGAGGAGCTACTCGACCGAATAGTAGTTGCTTCGATCAAGAATACCTTCATTACGACCGGGAGAGCGGTGTGCTGACCCCACGCCCCTCATATCTGCATCCTCCTTGAGGATGACACGGCTGTCGGATGGTCGCGATGAGCACTTGTGGCCTGTAGACGGAGTGGTTTTTTTTTCTTTTTCTAATAGCTTTATTATGACTGTATAAATTATCAGGTTTTGAAGGAACCATTGATTGTAACATAATCTTCACCTTGAAAATTCGAGTTTTCTTTAACATTTTGGAGGTAGTTTGCTATTACAGCCGTATTCCTGCACGTACGTTTCAACTAACCATGATCCCATTTTGCCGCTACAGTTATAGGCATGGTACGACTCACCGAATGAACCCATTTTCTCGGTAATCCTGAAGTTAGTTTTGACCCACTAGAAACAGCTGCATGTGCACAAACAGCATCATCCGCGAAAAGCCTCGTGGAACTTTCGGCGCTTTCTACTGGGCCATTTATACAGGGTGATAGTTATTTAAACCGACAACCTCTGGGAGATAGCACTGGACACCAAAACAAATTTTTTCTCTAATTTCATAATTACCTATGAGACCTTTTTAATCTGATAAAGGGCGTAAATTCTCTCAGCACTCAAGCAATTGCGCTCAAGAAAGCGACGAGTTAGATGAATGTAAGAAACCTCCTTCATCAGAAATTATTAATCTATTTCGCTTATAGCCTGTGCACAATCTGGAACCAGATGATTATCCACCGAGAGCACATTTTCGCAGTGGTGCCTGGAACAGTGTCAAACGAATCCTACTTTTTCGTCCTCTTTGTCGTGTACAGATGAAGGAACGTTCCGGCGTGTGAGGTGCTCAATACCCACACTTCGCATTTCTTGAGTGAGTTTAATCCCTTTGCCACTTTTACTCGCTCTCATCAGTTGCGGTCCTACGTGAATGTGTGGGCAGGTGTTTTTGGTGAGTTTAATTGGTCCATATTTCCTACCTAGACCATTAACTGATAGTCATTTTTACAATTTCCTCGCCAGAGCATTGCCAGAGTTGCTGGACGACTTGCCACTCGCTACGTGACAACGCATTTGGATCGATTCTTGAACCGAAAGTTTCCTGAAAAGTAGACTGGCGGTGTTGGTCCTGTACCATGGCCTACTCGATTCCTTGATTTGGCCTCTCTGGATTCTTCTGTGCCGCGAGATGTGTAGCACTGTTTGCCAAACACCTGTTGAATCGGTACATCCATGGAGTAACGGCTGTTTACAAGTCAGTGTGAACCTCTACTGTAACTGAAGTAATTTTGTTGTGTTAACGTTGTTGTCTTTGGGTCGCTACGGTCGCAGGTTCGAATCCTGCCTCGGGCATGGATGTGTGTGATGTCCTTAGGTTACTTAGGTTTAATTAGTTCTAAGTTCTAGGCGACTGATGACCTCAGAAGTTCAGTAGCATAGTGCTCAGAGCAATTTGAACCATATTATTTGTCTTTGGGTAATGTAGAATTAAAATTTGTTTGTGTTACTTTTTGTCCTCACAGGAAAGCACATTAGGAAAAGTTGTTTCATTGTCCCATCCAATCGCCCCCCTCCCCATTCCTCCACCCCTCCCAGAATTTGTAAGTTTAATTAAATTTTATCCAGAAAAATCTTCGCAGAAAAATATTAGACAATTGTTTCCGTGTCCCATGCAACCTCCCAGAGTTTGTCGGTTTAAATAATTTTCACCCTGTATATCTCGTGAAAAGCGAACGGCCTCCATCAGATCACCGAAGTTAAGCGCTGTAAAAATGGTTCAAATGGCTCTGAGCACTATGGGACTTAACTGCTGAGGTCATCAGTCCCCTAGAACTTAGAACTACTTAAACCTAACTAACCTAAGGACATCACACACATCAATGCCCGGGGCAGGATGCGAACCTGCGACCGTAGCGGTCGCGCGGCTCCAGACTGTAGCGCCTAGAACCGCTCGGCCACTACGGCCGGCTAAGCACTGTTAGGCTTGGGTGGATGACCATACGGGTCTGCCGACCGCTATCGACAAGCGGGGTGCACTCAGCCCTTGTGAGGCCAGAACTTCTTGACAGGAGTAGTGGTTCCGGCCACGGAAACTGACAACATTCGAGAGAGCGGTGTGTTGACCATAAGCCCATGCATCCAGTGAGGCCTGTCACCTGAGGATGACACGGCGGACGGTCGGTACCGTTCGGCCTTCCGAGGTCTGTTCGGATGGAGTTTGAGTTTATTAATATTACTACAGCTATCTAATTGCTTTACATTTCGTGGAAAGTAATTCTCCTGTAGCACTCCACCGAGGCACGCCTGAATTTCTTTTACGTATGCAGACTTCTCTCCGTTCAGAATGACATGCATTCCTTTCACTAGCAACTCTTCAGTCACACAGTTAGTCTGATCCTCTCGTACTTGTGTCCCATTTCTATTTGGAGAACTGCGATATTTTTCACGAAGTATGATGACATACCTCCATACTGGAGGTACTCTTCCGACCAGGCAACATGTTTCCAGTCATCAACAGCGAACGCCTTGTCGATGTTGTCGAGGCCAAGCGACGCGTAAAGCTTTGCGTCGTGCAGTCATCAAGGGTACACGAGTAAGCTTTCGTCTCCGAAGGCTCATGCCTGTGATGTTTCTTCGTTGAATGGTTCGCACGCTGACACTTGTTGATGGCCCAGCACTGAAATCTGCAGCAATTTGTGGAAGAGTTGCACTCCTGTCACGTTGAACGATTCACTTCAGTCGTCGTCTAGCCCTTTCTTGCAGGATCTTTTTCCGCTCGCAGCGATGTTGGTGTTGGATGTTCTACCGGATTCCTGATATTCAAGGTACACTCGTGAAATGGTCGTACGGTAAAATCCCCACTTCACCGCTACCTCAGAGATGCTGTGTCCCATCGCTCGTGCACCGACTGTAGCACCACGTTCAAACTCACTTAAATCTTGATAACTTGCTATTGCAGCAGCAGTGAACGATCTAACAACTCCGCCATACAACTGTTAAAAGCGGTGGCTCGTTTTATTTTACAGGTTATTATTCCTTGTTTTAGGGGCTGTGATATTTGATATTTTTTGTCTAAACCAGCAAGGTAAAACAGAGACCACTACTTCCACCACATCAAGTGGATTTAGTGCTCACGTACTCACACTGAGCCGTGAACACTTCCCAGTTTATCAATGGGGAATAGTTGAACATGATTACTACTGTTATCGGTGCCATGCGTGCAATGGCCGTGCCAGGCGCGCGATATGGAATCTTTATACTATCGTTAGTGGCGCGAGACCTGTACGACCTTATAGCAACCGTTATAGTTCCGCATTATTCTGGTACACTAGGGGTGAGTTCACGTAAGGAAAGAGAGAGAATGTAAGTTTAACGGACTCATTGAGAATCGAACAATAATACAACCAAATGGGGGTGGGGGGAAGAAAGCCTGCCCCGACGTACGTTCATAACCAGCCACGATAGCAGGAGGAAAGGAATTTTAGTAACGATCGCCGTATTATCAAATAGAATCCAATTTCCTAAAGGAAGGGGTTGCAGGCATGCAACGACCACCACCAGGAATCAGCCAAAGAAAGATGCTACTGTGCGTGAATCGCTAGGTAGCCTCCCTTACTAAAGCAATAAAACCCGCAAGACGCGAAACTATTCACAATGACCTATCAGGTTCCCTCTGGGCCGCAGGGCGCGAATCTACAGTGCATGTCGGCGCTCATGCTTACCGAACTTCATCTCCTGGAAGCGGCACCTTCGGTCTCCGGCACGGTGACACTAGAACTCCACTACTGCCCCTTTGTCCACCACCCATCCGCGGGGGGCGGTTGACGCCCGCCTGCGAGAAACGGGCGCGCACCTAAACTGGCCAATCATGGGGCTGCAATTTCACAGGGAGGCGACCTCGCGACGTTAAAATTGATCATAAATAGTGTTTACAAGGTTGGTAAGACAGGCTGGGGAACTGAGAACAGGAGAAACTTTGGCCACTACTGAATGTTCAAACGACACCACGTGCTACCCTGACGATCGGAAAAAGGATAGGAAACGGGGAGCCATCATGGCTGCTAGGAAGACTGCTGCCCTCGCCCATAAATAAAGAAAATTTCTAGCGCCAAGCTCCTCTCACAGATCAGTGTGAGACAAGCGGTAAAAATCGTCAAATAAATCAGGCAACCCATAGAAATTATTAATATTACCTGAATTATAACTTTACCGAGTACCAGAATGCTGGGATTAGAAATATGAAATACGAGCACTGAATGATGGCTAAATGGCTCTGAGCACTATGGGACTCAACTGCTGAGGTCATTAGTCCCCTAGAACTTAGAACTAGTTAAACCTAACTAACCTAAGGACATCACAAACATCCATGCCCGAGGCAGGATTCGAACCTGCGACCGTAGCGGTCTTGCGGTTCCAGACTGCAGCGCCTTTAACCGCACGGCCACCTCGGCCGGCCACTGAATGATGAATGAAGTGCACGTCTTGACCGTCTTACATAGGCGTTGCCCACCGCAGCGCCGTATTCTGCCTGTTTACATATCTCTGTATCTGAATAAGCATGCCTGTACCAGTTTCTTTTACGCTTCAGTGTAAACATTGAAACCTCCCCGTCTCCTCTACACCTCTTTTGTTATTGATAACCTTCCCTTTTACAATAAACTATGAAACCTTTCCTTAGGATTTCTATCTCTTGCTTAATAATAACAAATGAAATCTTCCCTTTGAAATTTATTCTCTTTCTCTATCTTTGCATACAAATTTAATTTCTGCTTATTAAAAGTGATTTTCTGATTATTTCGACGAAACATAGAATGTGTCATCGTCGTGGCCCTGAGTCGTTATCTGCAATAACCCAAAACTGTTCCTTACCTTTTTTACTGTTACTGGATCGCCATCTGACTGCTACATCGAACTGCGACACGAGTATACTTACTCTGTTTTACTGTACTCTATTAGCTGCTGGTGGGCTGTCATAATAAGTGGCTGTATTTATTACCAAAGCTGACGTTATTCTTTAACAGCAAAGCTGACGTTATTCTTTAATTAATTTGACTGAAGTTACGCAATTCATAGTTATTCTTTTTCTTGACAACAATAAAATTTTGCAAAGTTTTACGTTGATGGTTCTTGGGATGGATTATAATTAGAAATACAACATTGCTGGCAAAAGTTAATTATATTCTGAATGAAATGATTTTACAAACGTTCATATGGGACTTACTTTTAACAATAATCTTACAACTAGCAATGCGCAAACATACCTTCAGTAGTCTTGAGTTTCTCAAAAAATTAATTCCATAATATTAGTTCCTCTTATTATAATAGTTAGCTGATGTCTCTGTACACCCATTTATAATCTCTTGTAAATCATAGCTGGTGGCTGGCAGGCACACCGCTCCTCTCAACCTCTCGCTTCCGACCTGCTACCGACTCGCTTCACATCTCGCTTACTACTAACTTCCTACGAACGCTAAAGTGCGGTCTCTCCTGCCAACAACGCTTTCTGGTGCAGACAGTCCCTGCTACCATTACAAAATGTATCCATACGCGGTCTCTCCCGCCCTTTTTAAAATTATATCAATTTGCGGTCTCTCTCGTCCACAATACTTTGGTGCAGACATTCCCTGTGTTGTGTACATAGTTCCGCGTAGTCAGCGCGTACACAACTTTCCCAATAGAGCGCGCCCCACTAAGCACAACAGCGCAGGCGCAGCGCTCGTCCGTCTCCGCACTACGAGATGGCGCTGTATTAGAGACGGACCAAATTCTGCTGACCACACGCCCTCCTATCCGCATCATCACCTGAAGATGGCACGGCGGTCTCATGGTCCCGATAGGCCACTTGTGGCCTCAAGATGGAGTGCTTTAAATTCTGCTTCCGCCGATCCGCGTATTAATATGTCACGCAGCCAATGAGATTGCTGCTAACGTAGAAACTTTTCTCCTCGCGGATCACACTCGCGCAGTGATACCTGAACGCTAGAGGTATTATAACGAGTGTACAGAGCTCCGATTAGTCAGTCTGCATTAGTCTGCAGTCAAGCTTCAGTCTGCGCCTAACAAGATTACTATATTCCTGTACATAGCTATGAAGATAAATGAATAGAGAGTTTGTCAAGAATCAGAGATATGTGAGAATAAGATTAACGTACCAAGACCAAAGGAACTTCCGATTGTCAATTGTAAATAGCATCCAGAATCAAGTTAAGTAAGGTTTATGAATTTTATTATTTTAATAAATGTGTGTGAAAATTAATCAAGTTCTGCTTAAAGTTGGTCACCGTCAATCTGCTACTCTAAGCGTGCAAGTGGCATTTCTATCGTCTGACCTAACGGCAGAAGATAAACACGCCACGATAAGACCACGAGAAATAATGCTGACACTCGCCTACTTCGTTAGAGCGACAAGTCAAATAATCTGATGGTGCGAGTACCGAAGGTCTTACCGTACCCACACCACACCCTGCTACCACAATTATTTCCAACATGACAAATATTAATGGTTCAAATGGTTCTGAGCACTATGGGACTCAACTTCTGAGGTCATCAGTCCCCTAGAACTTAGAACTACTTAAACCTAACTAATCTAAGGACATCACACACATCCATGCCCGAGGCAGGATTCGAACCTTCGACCGTAGCGGTCGCGCGGTTCCAGACTGTAGCGCCCAGAACCGCTCGGCCACCCTGGCCGGCACAAATATTAATTGTTCCTACTTAATCCTATTAATAAAATATAAACATCTTTCATAAATTGTGATTTGACAATAAACAATAGAAATATACACAAGTCTTACAACATGTTATACGGCTGTTACTAGCGTTCCCGAACACTATACGACCTCTAAAGGAGCCCCATACCAGCGAATCACAGCATAATAAATGGCACGGGCGCTGTCAGTAGAGTCTGTTGTGCAGACGCCTCTGGAAGCCCGCGGCGTGTTTTATTCTGGCGCGCCAGCGCGCTGGCGAGATGAAAGCGCGCAGCCCGAGGCCGCGAGACGTTTATCGCGCCAGCGCGCTTCCGGGCCGCGCCTCCTGACGGCTCCGCAGCTGAGGAAGCAGAGATCAGCCGCGGGCGAAACGCCACCCCTGCCTCCTGTCCGTCACGCGCGGAATAATTACGGCCGCGGACCGCAGAGCTGGCGCCGTGAATTATGAGCTGCGCGCTAATAAGGAAGCAGCCGCGGCGGGCCGTGTTTGCCGCGTCCGTCATTAGCAGAATTAATTCCGTACGTCGCATTAATTTCCGGAGAGGCGGCGGGAGACGACTGGGAAGAGCTGCTTTCCCGATGCCGCTGAACGGGCGGTTTCTGCCTGGCAGCCGGTGTGTGTGGCCTTCCAGCGTCACCTGCCTCACCGCCAACCCGAGGCGGAGCGATAGTGGAGTGAGCAATGGGGGGTGGACCGTACCAACATAGACCTTCTACGTAGGGACTACAGGCAGTAAGATACACGTGTCCCACCCTAAGGTCATTGCGCAACAACAGTGGGGTGATCTACATCTCTACATCTACATCCATACTCCGCAAGCCACCTGACGGTGTGTAGCGGAGGGTACCTTGAGTACCTCTATCGGTTCTCCCTTCTGATTCAGTCTCGTATTATTCGTGGAAAGAAGGATTGTCGGTATGCCTCTGCGTGGGCTCTAATCTCTCTGATTTTATCCTCATGGTCTCCTCGCGAGATATACGTAGGAGGGAGCAATATACTGCTTGACTCCTCGGTGAAGGTATGTTCTTGAAACTTCAACAAAAGCCCGTACCGAGATACTGAGCATCTCTCCTGCAGGGACTTCCACTGGAGTTTATCTATCATCTCCGTAACGCTTTCGCGATTGCTAAATGATCCTGTAACGAAGCGCGCTGCTCTCCGTTGGATCTTCTCTATCTCTTCTGTCAACCCTATCTGGTACGGATACCACACTGCTGAGCAGTATTCAAGCAGTATTCAAGCAGTATTTCCTTAGGATTCTTCCAATGAATCTCAGTGTGGCATCTGCTTTACCAACTATCGGCTTTATATGATCATTCCATTTTAAATCCTTCCTAATGCGTACTCCCAGACAATTTATGGAATTAATTGCTTCCAGTTGCTGACCTGCTATATTGTAGCTAAATGATAAAGGATCTTTCTTCCTATGTATTCGCAGCACATTACACTTGTCTAAATTGAGATTCAATTGCCATTCCCTGCACCATGAGTCAATTCGCTGCAGATCCTTCTGCACTTCAGTACAATTTTCCCGTGTTACAGCCTCTCGATATACCACAGCATCAACCGCAAAAAAACCTCAGTGAACTTCCGATGTCATCCACAATGTCATTTATGTATATTGTGAATAGCAACGGTCCTACGACACTCCCCTGCACCACACCTGAAATCACTCTTACTTCGGAAGACTTCTCTCCATTGAGAATGACATGCTGCGTTCTGTTATATAGGAACTCTTCAATCCAATCACACAATTGGTCTGATAGTCCATATGCTCTTACTTTGTTCATTAAACGACACTGTGGGGAACTGCCTCGATATTATATTAGCTTATACACTGAAGCGCCAAGGAAACTGACATGGGCATGAGTATTCAAATCAGAGGTATGTAGACACGCAGAAAATGGCGCAGTTGTTAGATCGGTTACTGCTGCTACGATGGCACTGATACGCCCGCTAAACCCGCAGGGCAGAACAGATAATTAGGATTGTGGAAAGGGCCAAGGGAGTTGCGGTCGGATTCATTTCACAATTGTAATTTATTATCATTTAGTTCACAAATACACTTTTGAAAGAATTAAATTTGCTTCGCGGCTGAAGCCCTCCAAACAGATGCTCTAGAATAAGTTTAATTTTGAAAAGACATGACACACAGTTAAATTTACGAATAAGATAAATCATATACATATATGAGATCAGCATGTGGAGCGGCTGAAGGCTGCCGGATTAAATCTTCAAAATTCCAAATATACTATGATTATTACTAAAGGCAGAAGGCCACAATGTTTTAAGGAGGGTAGGACGTAAAACGCACCGTCTTGAAGCAGGAGAGACACCACAGGACATTTTAATTTCCACTGTCTATGCTTTTACGAATAAATTCATAAACTTTGTCAGCATGACCAGGAAGGATTCAGGAATAACACTCATAGCAGTGGAAGTTCAAAAACATAACAAAATTAATTTTGTTATACATGTGAAAGTTCATCATTTTTTCACTTACTATTGGCTGCGTTTGTTGCCGTAGGTACACGTTTCTTCATAAGTAAGAGAGATTCTTCTATGAATTTTGCACAGCATACAAACCATACTTACAGGTGTATGAAACTCCAGAAATTATATAATTTATGAAAAAATGAATGTGCTGTTACATCTTAAACTTCATGTTTAGAAAAAAACTCAAATTTTATAGTTCATTATCTCAATTTTTACCACAGTTTTTAATAGATTTGGAAAGTTCTAGAGTTTCATACACCTGTAAGTAAGGTTTGTATGCTGTGCAAAATTCATCGAAGAATCTCCCTTACGAAGAAAAGTGTACCTATAGCAACAAATGCACCCAATGGTAAGTGAACAAAAGGTGAAATACAAATGTAAAAAAATAAATTATTTTCTTATATTTTTGAACTTCCACCACTATAAATGTAAATCCTGAATCCTTTCTTCTCATTCTGACAAAGTTTTATGAATTTATTTTTAAAAGTATAGACAGTGGAAATTAAAAATTCCTGTGGTGTCTTTCCTGCTCCAAGTCGTCCCGTTTGACGTCCTACCCCCCTTAAGATGGTAACAGGGCTCATGGCCCACAAAGTGCACCGAAAGAGATAAACAAACGCAAGGCCACAAAATAAAATTCTGCATATTAAGGAAATATATATTGCAACAATCGGTAAAACAAGACATTAAGTTTAAAAATTTCATTTTTGCGACACCAACGGCGGAAGTCCCAAAATAACTTGTAAAATCTTTCAGAGGAAATTACAATAACCTTTCAATAACGTTTGGACTTGAAGGAAACTCTGAGAACATCTTTCCAGAGATGAAGGTCCTCAATTAACCATGCCCAATAGAAAATATAAAATACAGTAAAGCCCCAAAAACCTTTTAAAATAAATTACAACAAAATTAACACTGCCAAAGAATAATTAAGGGAACAGCACTCAGGAGCCTCCAGGGGATCGGTGTGCCCTCGTTCACTTAGGTGAGACAGGCGGTGAGCCCAACTACACTCGATTCGTCCGAACTCAACCAAGGGACAGTCACGACGGACAGAACGACCAACCGCTTGCTTGCCACGACGGAGTACACGAGAATTCAAGGCCCCAAAAATGTTACAAGCATCGCTATCCGAAAAAACAAACGCGTATGTGAACTGAGCTGCCAAAACCACACACCGTGTTGGGCAGTAACAACAGGTGAGGAAAAGACACTGCCTAAAAACTACGTTAGCGGCCAGGGCAGGTAACCAGAACACTAACGGCCACAAGCAGAAAATTGGGCTGGTGCACTTAACTATGGATAAATTAATTTAATCAATTCCAACTGACGGCGGCTATCTCGAACACTTCACTCCTTGTCGCTCACAGGAAAGCCCCCACAACAGCAACGCCGGAACCAACAACGTAATGCTCAAAACCACTTAACCTTCACGTCCTGGGCCGGCGAGTGACTATGCTCGTACCGATCGAACAGCTCCAGACAGACTCCGACACTGCGCAGATACCGCCAGCGCCCAGTCGACTGCACCGCACGGAACTAACTTCCCTGGTCCGCAGCAACCAACCGACCACCTCAGAATGCCGAACACATCTAAAATATTTGTCAGTGGACATAACGCCAACCACACACACAACCTGACAACACTTGCACAAAGACCTGAGCGATACAACAGCAACTAAGCACGCACAAAGACACATCGGGAGTCGATACATGCACACGCAGCCGACTCATGAACGATCGGCGAGCCAAAGTGCGTCGTCCGGTTGGACGACCGACCGACGATCCACCAAGACCGTGGCCCGGCTCAAGTGATGCGTGGTGGCAATGGTGGGGCGAGCCATGTCGACCCAGACCCCACTGCTGCTCCAACCCGACTGCACTAGTGCCGCATTGCAACTCTCCGTCTGGCGGGTCCGGACTGCACTCCAGACGCGTTCCAACCGACTGACAAAATGGAACTCGCAACCCGAACAGCCCTGCTGGCACCTTCCAACTGACTGCACGACAGACGACAACCGGGAAGTAATAGCAGTCGAGTAAAGATAATACGGGAAGGGATCTACATCTACATCTACATCTACATGATTACTCTGCAATTCACATTTAAGTGCTTGGCAGAGGGTTCATCGAACCACAATCATACTATCTCTCTGCCATTCGACTCCCGAACAGCGCGCGGGAAAAGCGAACACCTAAACCTTTTTGTTCGAGCTCTGATTTCTCTTATTTTATTTTGATGATCATTCCTACCTATGTAGGTTGGGCTCAACAAAATATTTTCGAATTCGGAAGAGAAAGTTGGTGACTGCAATTTCGTAAATAGATCTCGCCGCGACGAAAAACGTCTTTGCTTTAATGACTTCCATCCCAACTCGCGTATCATATCTGCCACACTCTCTCCCCCCTATTACGTGATAATACAAAACGAGCTGCCCTTTTTTGCACCCTTTCGATGTCCTCCGTCAATCCCACCTGGTAAGGATCCCACACCGCGCAGCAATATTCTAACAGAGGACGAACGAGTGTAGTGTAAGCTGTCTCTTTAGTGGACTTGTTGCATCTTATAAGTGTCCTGCCAATGAAACGCAACCTTTGGCTCGCCTTCCCCACAATATTATCTATGTGGTCCTTCCAACTGAAGAAGTTCTTCGTAATTTTAACACCCAAGTACTTAGTTGAATTGACAGCCTTGAGAATTGTACTATTTATCGAGTAATCTAATTCCAACGGATTTCTTCTCGAACTCATGTGGATCACCTCACACTTTTCGTTATTTAGTGTCAACTGCCACCTGCCACACCGTACAGCAATCTTTTCTAAATCGCTTTGCAACTGATACTGGTCTTCGGATGACCTTACTAGACGGTAAATTACAGCATCATCTGCGAAAAACCTAAGAGAACTGTTCAGATTGTCACCCAGGTCATTTATATAGGTTAGGAACAGCAGAGGTCCCAGGACGCTTCCCTGGGGAACACCTGATATCACTTCAGTTTTACTCGATGATTTGCCATCTATTACTACGAACTGCGAGCTTCCTGACAGGAAATCACGAATCCAGTCGCACAACTGAGACGATACCTCATAGGCCCGCAGCTTGATTAGAAGTCGCTTGTGAGGAACGGTGTCAAAAGCTTTCCGGAAATCTAGAAATACGGAATCAACTTGAGATCCACTGTCGATAGCGGCCACTACTTCGTGCGAATAAAGAGCTAGCTGCGATGCACAAGAACAATGTTTTCTGAAACCATGCTGATTACTTATCAATAGATCGCTCCCTTCGAGGTGATTCATAATGTTTGAATACAGTATATGCTAGCGCAGGTCACGGCCAGGCAGAGCAGCAACTCAGTGACAGTAGGAATTTAAATTAACGTAGTGAGGTGGAAGTACCCTAAAAACAGGGTGTAAAAACATGATGGTGGAAACACGAGCCACGCACGGCTCATGCAGGTTATCAAGATTTTAGTGAGTTTGAAGGGGTGCTATAGTCGGCGCACTAGCGATGAGACACAGCATCTCCGAGGTAGCGCTGGAGATTTTCCCGTAAGACCATTTGACGAGTGCACAATGAATATCAGGAATCCCGTGAAACATCAAATCTCCGACATGGATGCGGCCGGAGAAACATCCTGCAAGAAGGGGACCAACGAAGACTGAAGAGAATCGTTCAACGTGACAGAAGTGCAACCCTTGAGCAATTTGCTGCAGATTTCAATGCTATCAACAAGTGTCAGCGTGTGAGCCATTCAACGAAACATCACCAATACGGGCTTTCGGAGCCGAAGACCCACTCGTGTACCCTCGATGACTCCACGACACAAAGCTTTACGTCTCGCCTCGCCCGTCAACATATACATTGCACTGTTGATGATTGGAAACATGTTGCTTGGTAGGACGAGTCTCGTTCCAAATTATATCGAGCGGATGGACGTGTACGGGTACGGAGACAACCTGATGGATGCATGGAGCCTGCATGTCAGCAAGGGACTGTTCAATGTGGTGGAGGCTCTGTAATGGTGTGGGGCGTGTGCAGTTGCAGTGATATGGGACACCTAATATATCTAGATACGACTCTGACAGGTGACATGTACATAAGCATCCTGTCTGATCAGCTGCATCCTTTCATGTCCAATGCGCATTCCGACGGGCTTGGGCAATTCCAGCAGGACAATGAGACACCCCATACGTCCTGAATTGCTACAGAGTGGCTCCAGGAACATTTTCCACGTTTAAACACTTAGGGTGGCCACCAGACTCTCCTGACATGAACATTATTGGACATATCTGGGATGCCTTGCAATGTGCCGTTCAGAAGAGATCTCCACCATCTCGTACTCTTACGGACTTATGGGCAGCCCTGCCGATTCATGGTGTCGTTCCCTCCAGCACTACTTCAGACATTAGTCGAGTCCATGCCACGTCATGCTGCGGCACTTCCGTGTACTCAGAGGGCCCTACACGATATCAGGCAGGCGTACCAGTTTCTTTGGCTCTTCAGTGTAGGAAAGTATTGTACCTACAGCAAGACCAAGTATCTAATACACGACATTTCATTTAATTGCAATGAAGCAATTTTGGGTCGGCACAAGGCTCTTCATTTCAGCAGAATCATGGTGTCGAGGCTGTTTCATCTTCGCTGTTCGTACGTGGTATGAATGACAATCACAGGTACAATGGCTGTTTGCACTAAAAGAGGCAGTCGTACTTAACGAAATAGGGGAGAGACTGCCACGGATAAGACAGACCACATACAAGTATGGTGTTGAAACTACCGTTGGATTCACAGAATGTCTGGGAGGGAGACGAAAAGACGCGAAGGAAACTCCGTTCTTTGTGTGTTCTGAAAAGAAAAAAAGAGCCGCGCGCTTTGCGTCGAATTGTGCGAGGGCAATCATGGAAGATGGACCGCACAATGCGGAGCATATGCCCGCCTGCGCGCGAGGCGAAGACCAGGCAGTGAGGAGGAGAGCCGAAAGAATTGAGCAGCAACAGAGTCGGCGCGACAACGGGCTGACGTGGTGAGGGAGGAGGAATAAAACAGCAGCGCAGCGCCACAGCCAGGCGTGCCGAGGACAGGAGAAATGACCTGCTCTCCCGCCCCTCCCCCTACACACACACACACACACACACACACACACACATATGGGGGGTGGGAGTGTTTATTTTTGCTATTCTGTCACGCCGCCTCCCCCATCAGACACGCCACTTCCAGCGGCGCGCGGCGACGAATAACGCGAAAAATGCCATGGAGAGAAAAAAAACGCGGCACTGAGTGTATAGGGCGAAGAGTTTTGCAAATAATTTCCACGCTGCTGCTCCGACAGGTCCACGAGCACGCACACGCGCACACACGCGTGGGCACGCGTATAGTCAGGCCACCCGCTCTCTCTCCTCCCACGCATCTCCCCCCCCCCCCACACCCTTACCAGCCAGCTACCCCCATACCACTCTAAGGCGCTTTCACGCCCACTTCTCGTCACTTTTCTTGCCACCCGAGGAGCGGAGGGTGGAGGAGGCAACGCGAGGGAAAATGTTTTTCATCACAAAGCGTCGAATGGATGTCCCTGCAGCGAGGTATAGCCAGCGCGATGTTCCACTGCGAAGCTTCGCGCTCTCTAAGCAAATGAGCAAGCAATAATTACCATTTCAGTATTCCTTGGCCACGGACTTGCGGAATCATCATTTCAGTGAAAGTAAGGTCTCACATTGTGTTGCTTCCTCAGATCTTTCACTGTTTTCTTCTGCTAATGACTGATAAATAATCGTAGAATGAACTTACTTGTGTAAACTCTGTCCATATATAACTAAATTTACGTATAACAGCTTACAGAGTTAGGTTGGAAAACAATATATGGGGTGATCCAGAAAAAACAGGAAATTGAAAAGAAGGTGAATGGTCTTACGAAAAAAATCTAAGAAAATGTAAGGAATTTAGTGTAATTTATTTATGTCATTTAATATTAAAAGGTATGCAGTTTAATAATATATAAGATCAATTTGTGTTTTGCAAATGAAATCTGGCAGGGATCTCCATTTTTGCAGGAACATTCCTGCAGTCTCCGAGATACACTGCGCATGGCTCCAAGTAACATTTCAACAGAAACTTCCTGGCTGATTAAAACTGTGTGCCGAGCCGAGACTCGAACTCGTGCTTGGGTAGCTCAGTTGGTAGAGCACTTGCCCGCGAAAGGCAAGGTCCCGACCTCGACTCTCGGCCCGGCACACAGTTTTAATCTGCCAGGATGTTTCATATCAGCGCACACTCCGCTGCAGAGTGAAAATCTCATTCTGGAAGCATCCCCCAGGCTGTGGCTAAGCCATGTCTCTGCAGTATCCTTTCTTTCAGGAGTGCTAGTTCTGCAAGGTTCGCACGAGAGCTTCTGTAAAGTTTGGAAGGTAGGAGACGAGGTACTGGCAGAAGTAAAGCTGTGAGGACGGGGCGTGAGTCGTGCTTGGGTAGCTCAGCTGGTAGAGCACTTGCCCGCGAAAGGCATAGGTCCCGAGTTCGAGTCTCGGCCCGGCACACAGTTTTAATCTGCCAGGAAGTTTCATATCAGCGCACACTCCGCTCCAGAGCGAAAATCTCATTCTGGAAACATCCCCCAGGCTGGGGCTAAGCCATGTCTCCGCAATATCCTTTCTTTCAGGAGGTTTCATATCAGCGCACACTCCGCTGCAGAGTTCTGGAAACATTTCAACAGGTTTCTAAAATGTAAACTTTCACGCCCCGAAATGTCACAATTAATAAAATGTTCTGGGCTATTATGCCGTGATCGTACAGATTTCGCATTAAAACCCAACGTTTCGTCGCCATCTGGGCAACACATTTTCGTGGAGGATCGTAGCATCTTTAAGTGTCCGATCCACTTCCTGGTTCGCTACTGACAGCGGCAAAATTCCACTGACGCGTGTTACCATACAGTGGCGTGACGTCACGGGCTCTGAATACCTGGGCGTAACTGGCCATTTCCGGTTGCCGTCCTTCGGTGTTGCTATCACCCCGTGCTGGAAGACTAGTACAGAGACGGCATTCGATTTCTCACCCTCCTCCTTCCCACTGAAATTCCTGGGGTGGTTTTCAATGTCTATGGCCTCCCTGTACAGCCATTCATGGTATCCGCTTGCGGCTGCCACTACTTGAGTCTTATCAAAATGAATGTAGTGGTTTCCTGGCTGCAAAGCCTGTTCCGCAACAGCTCATCTACATCTACATTTATACTCCGCAAGCCACCCAACAGTGTATGGCGGAGGGCACTTTACGTGCCACTGTCATTACCTCCTTTTCCTGTTCCAGTCGCGTATGGTTCGCGGGAAGAACGACTGCCGGAAAGCCTCCTTGCGCGCTCGAATCTCTCTAATTTTACATTCGTGATCTCCTCGAGAGGTATAAGTAGGAGGAAGCAATATATTCGATACCTCATCCAGAAACGCACCCTCTCGAAATCTGGACAGCAAGCTACACTGCGATGCAGAGCGCCTCTCCTGCAGAGTCTGCCACTTGAGTTTGTAAACATCTCCCTAACGCTATCACGCTTACCAAATAACCCTGTGACGAAGCGCACCACTCTTCTTTGGATCTTCTCTATCTCCTCTGTCAATCCGATCTGGCACGGATCCCACACTGATGAGCAATACTCAAGTATAGGTCGAACGAGTGTTTTATAAGCCACCTCATTTGTTGATGGACTACATTTTCTAAGGACTCTCCTAATGAATCTCAACCTGGCACCTGCCTTACCAACAATTAATTTTATATGATCATTCCATTTCAAATCGTTCCGCACGCATACTCCCAGATATTTTGCAGAAGTAATTGCTACCATTGTTTGTTCCGCTATCATATAATCATACAATAAAGGATCCTTCTTTCTATGTATTCGCAATACATTACATTTCTCTATGTTAAGGGTCAATTGCCACTCCCTGCACAAAGTGCCTATCCGCTGCAGATCTTCCTGCATTTCGATGCAATCTTCTAATGCTGCAACTTCTCTGTATACTACAGCATCATCCGCGAAAAGCCGCATTGAACTTCCGACACTATCTACTAGCTCATTTATATACGAGTATATTGTGAAAAGCAATGGTCCCATAACACTGCCCTGTGGCACGCCAGAGGTTACTTTAACGTCTGTAGACGTCTGTCCATTGAGAACAACATGCTGTCCTCTGTTTGCTAAAAACTCTTCAATCCAGCCACACAGCTGGTCTGTTATTTCGTAGGCTCTTACTTTGTTTATCAGGCGACAGAGCGGAACTGTATCGAACGCCTTCCGGAAGTCAAGGAAAATGGCATCTACCTGTGAGCCTGTATCTAATATTCTCTGGGTCTCATGAACAAATAAAGCGAGTTGGGTCTCACACGATCGCTGTTTCTGGAGTCCATGTTGATTCCTACATAGTAGATTCTGGGTTTCCAGACATGACATGATACGCGAGCAAAAAACATGTTCTAAAATTCTAGAATAGATCGATGTCAGAGATATAGGTCTATAGTTTTGCGCATCTGCTCTTCTACCCTTCTTGAAGACTGGGACCCTCCTGTGCTCCTTTCCAATCATTTGGAACCTTCCGTTCCTCTAGACCTGTGAATCTCTCCTCTCCCGCAATTGCCCGTTCTTGTGTACTACCCACATACATCTCCCCACACGTACACGAATCCTACAAATTTCTACTTTTTCCAGCGCTTTGCCAGCATCCTCGGCCAACTTTAGGTGATCCTGTATCTTCCGGGTGGATCCGTAGATTACCCCGATGTTCCGCTCTGTTTTTTCAAAATTTCTCCACGTCGTCAAAAATTCTGTTGCTTCAACAGAATTTTCAGAAGCTGCTTCTCGGATGTGGCTTTCAGTTGTTCTGTTGTACCAGGTCGACGACGATGCACTTTGCTTTTAAGGTACCCAGACAAGAAGAAATTGCACGCTGACAAATCAGGAGTCGTTGGAGGCCATAGAATGTCATCGTTTCTCGTAATTATATGGTTGCCAAGCAATTGTCGGTACAGCATCTGTCGATGTTCTTGCTGTGTATAACGTTCATCCTCCTTGCTAAAACCAGCCGATATAAGTAATTTGTGGAAAACTCTGTAGTTTTTGTGCAACGAAGGTTTCGGGCATGGCGACATACCGATCTGGTGCGACAGTGGCTGCAAGGCCATTGTCGGCCTGAAAAGGAATGACACAGCACACCACACGGTAATTTTGTTGCTGTACAATGGACTTTGGTGTTTTCCGATTTCCTTGTGCAGAATAACGAATCTTTTGTGTATTAATAAATCCTTTAAGATGGAAATGAGATTCGCTCGAGATCCACAGGTTGTTAACAAACTCATTGCCACTGTTTGTCTGTTCAAGCACACACTTACAGAATTGTCGTCGTATTAGATGATTGTTGGGTCTCAGTTCCCGTACCACTAATCTTCCAACATTTGGGAAGGCAATGCATGACGACCGATTGAGCGAAGTGAGCTTCTTATAGCAGCAGTTCTAACAGCTTTGATACTGTCTGGCGTACAAATCGCTCGAACACGATCTGGAGGTTCGTTGCTGAAACTATACTCTCAGAATTTTGTTCCCACGTGTGAGCTGCCTATTCTGACGGAATGTAATCCTGGTGCCTTAAATTGAATTCGTGGCCAAATTCACTGCGTGCAGTTTCCACAGTGTCGCTGTTTTTGTAAAACGTACTGCACCACCCCACGTATCGCTGTTAACTAAATGGCAAGATTGCGCGAGCTGGTTTCTATATGTGACCCAAAATTTTCGGTTTCTCTGAGCTGCCCGTAGAAAGGACATATTACAAAATAGTTAAGGCTTTCGTAACTGTGTAGATCAAACAGATATAAAAGAATTAAAAGCAGCCTTAAGTGTGACAAAAAATAAAAAAGCTACTGGCCTTGATGGCGTTAATGCTGAATTAAGCAGGTATGGAGGAACCATTGTAGAAATTTTGCTTGCTCCAGTTTTTAAATAGGTGTTGGAAGAATTGATCTGTTCGTGATGAATGGAACACAGCTAAAGTTACTTCTACATTTAAAAAGGCAACAGGAAAGACACAGGAAATTACAAAAGAATAAGTTTTTTAAAAGCAAAATAATACAAGTTATAGAAAATTGTTAAAGGCTACAAACTATAACTGATACAATAATCTCAGAAGAGCAGTCAGGCTTCATATAGAGACGTTCGTGTAGTGATAAGATATTTACAGTATGACACATTATTGAAAAACGCAGGGAATTTGGCTTATAAACGCACTTAAAATTTACTGATTTTGAGAAGGCTTTGATAAGGTAAAAAGATCGCAAAGTCTATATGTAAATAGCTGTGAGGGCGGGTAGTGAGTATTGCTTGGGTAGCTCAGTGCCGACACAATAGTTCAGCGTGTCCGATCAGAAGGTTAGCTTCCCTCTGTAATAAAAAAACTGAGTGAACGACCAACCTGAACGGGTGTCATCGGATGTCCGCCCCGAACAAATTAAAAAAGAGTGGGTAGAGCACTTGCCCACGGAAGGTCCCGAGTTCGAATCTCGGTCTGGCACACAGTTCTAATCTTCCAGGAAGTTTCATAACAGCGAACACTCCGCTGCAGAGTGAAAATTTCATTCTGACTACAAAAATATAAGTTCAGGTTTGAAAACGTCTAACGAAATTTTAATCAATCAAGATACTCAACAAGGGTGCAGTCTGTCACTCACTTTATCTAATGTATTGACACCTAGTTATGAAAATCTAATGTATTGACACCTAGTTATGAAATGGAAAGATGGGATACACTTACTAAGCAAAACAGACTCTAGCGTAGCATTAAATACTCTGCTATATGCTGATGATGAGATAATTGTACAGGAAAAAGGAGATAAGTTACAAAGAGCAGGATATACATTGAGGCAAAACGGAATACATTACAACTTAAAGAAAAAGCAAACAAGACAAACATAATGGCTTTTAAAGGAAAAAATGCAGTCTGATGAAAAATAATAATAAATGAAATTTTACAATAAGTATACTACTTGAGTTATTTAGGATGTGATATTAGTTTTAACTGCGACAAAGGCAATGAAAAAATGGTTAATAAATATCAAGCTATCTGCGGAACAACTGGAAGAACTTTCGGAAGAAAAACAAGAAAAGAAACGCAAATGAAGTACTATAAAGTTATGCCTTACCTACTCCTGTACATGGTTCCATATCACGGACAGTAACAGAAAAAGACAAATTACTTATATAAATAGAAGAGATGAAGTTCATGAGATATGTAAGAGGTTGTACTAAAATGGATAAAATAAAGAAATGAAACAGTAAGATTTAAAAATCTTTTAAATTAAAGATAGAAGAGAATAGAATGATATGGAAGGATCACATTGAGAGAACGACAGAAAGTAGATTGTCAGTCAGCAGACTGGAAAGAGAGATTCAGGCAGACCTCGTAAAAGATTAATGGATGGATGATAAAGACTGGAACAGGTGATTACAACACTTAATTCTTGGAAGGAGATGATGATGATGATGATGATGATGATGACCTCCTGAACTGTGGTCCGTAGGTTGATTTTTTTTTTGTAGGTACATTCAGCGAAATATGTGGATGCTGTCTGCGACACTATTAGTCCTTTGTTGCTCTTTATGGTCTTCTGTTAGGCGGCTAGGTACCCACCTGCACACACCTTAGTGTATCTAAATTGTTGGACGAGTGTGTCAGCAGTATCAACAGTTGAGCAGCGAGGCGTTTCATTTGGTCCATCGAACACATCGAATGAGAAGTCGCAGGTGTATGCGGCCGGCTGACACGCTGGAGATCGGACAGATCTGCGCGACATTGTTGCGATAATGACAGGCGCCTCGCCCAACGACTCACCGTGCTTTTGTTCACTGGCAAGTCCCCTGATAGCGCGTATGAATATCTGTGATCTCTGGTTCTCCGCCAAAAGAAACTCAATGACATCTCTGCTTGGAACGCATCTAATTGAAGCGGGAAGATTCCAAAATGTCCCACAATAAACTCCACATTTTTTCAAACGAAACTGGTGGAGAAAAAATATGCTGCGTTACTTATTGAACGTCGCTCGTATAAAAGAGGGGCAGAGACGGATGGGCGATGATTGTAGTAACGATTCGGAACGCAAATGGAGAAAATCAACTGTCATAAGCGAATTTGACAAGGAGCAGGTTGCTGTGATTCAAGTCTAGGAAGGACATCTCGCTAGCAACGAAGATGATCGAATGGTCACGAGCTATTGCATTTCTGGAAAGTGACTGGTAGACGGTTGAAACCAACTACGAGTACAAAATGGTTCAAATGGTTCAAAAATGGCTCTGACCACTATGGGACTTAACTGCTGAGGTCATCAGTCCCCTAAAACTTAGAACTACTTAAACCTAACTAACCTAAGAACATCACACACATCCATTCCCGAGACAGGATTCGAACCTGCGACCGTAGCGGTCTCGCGGTTCCAAACTGTAGTGCCTAGAACCGCTCGGCCACTCCAGCCGGCGGTTCAAATGGCTCTGAGCACTATGGGACTTAACATCTGAGGTCATCAGTCCCCTATAACTTAGAACTACTTAAACCTAACTAACCTAAGGAAATTACACACATCCATGCCAGAGGCAGGATTCGAACCTGCGACCATAGCGGTCGCGCGGTTCCAAACTGAAGCTGCTAGAACCGCTCGGCCACACCGGCCGGCAACCACGAGTAGACGACAAGGTGTTGCACGTCCTCGCTTAACCACATAACAGCCGGCCGAAGTGGCCGTGCGGTTAAAGGCGCTGCAGTCTGGAACCGCAAGACCGCTACGGTCGCAGGTTCGAATCCTGCCTCGGGCATGGATGTTTGTGATGTCCTTAGGTTAGTTAGGTTTAACTAGTTCTAAGTTCTAGGGGACTAATGACCTCAGCAGTTGAGTCCCATAGTGCTCAGAGCCATTTGAACCATTTTTTGAACCACATAACATCACGTGAAGTAGGACAAGTGACGATCCGTTCCAAAGCTGGCGACAGAGTACAATTCTGGTTTAGGGTCAGAGATTCGCAGCACACCATTCAGCGCACAATGTCGAATGTAGGGCTTCACAGCAGAACGTACGTGTATTACTGTGTGTGGTCGGTCCCATTCTGGAACTAAGAGCCACGAAATCGGGCATCCTGATATGTGCCGGCTAACTAAGTTCTAGGCGCTACAGTCTGGAACCGCGCGACCACTACGGTCGCAGGTTCGAATCCTGCCTCGGGCATGGATGTGTGTGATGTCCTTAGGTTAGTTAGGTTTAAGTAGTTCTAAGTTCTAGGGGACTGATGACCTCAGAAGTTAAGTCCCGTAGTGCTCAGAGCGATCTGAACCATTTTTTTAACTAAGTAAGAGAACGTGCTGAAAATAAGGCTTCCGAATTTTTAACTTGAAACGTTTTAAACATATTTATATAAAATAAATGTTATTAATATCTTTCATCGTTATTCTCCACGTCTACAAATTTAGTTTTCAACATGGTCACCCTGTCAACGAACACATTTCTCCGAATCAGAGACCAGTTTGTTGTTAGCGTCAGTGCATACAATGATGTTGCAATAATCATTGGATACAAAATTGTTAAGGCTTTCGTGGCCACTTGTTGACAAACTGCCTACTGGCAGACAGAGAAACTTGCGCAACACAGAAGACCTACCACCTCGGCTGTATGGCTTACCCTAGATCCATAAGAACAACGTTCCACTGAGACCGATCGTTAGCGCTCCTGGCTCACCGACGTATAAACTGGCAAAACACTTGGCCTCTCTGCTGCAGCGACACGTGGGGAAGACCGACACATACGTAAAGGACTTAGGACATTTCATTGAGAAGCTGAAGAAACTGAAACTTGCACCAAACGACATCCTGTTCAGCTTTGATGTTGTTTCGTTGTTTACGATAGTGCCACTCAGTGACGCTCTGGAGCACATCGGTTCCACTTTCCCGCAAGACATCAATAAGCTCTTCCATGCGTGTCTCACCACGAGCTATTTGACATGGAATGGCGGTTTCTACGAACAGCTGGAAGGTGTCGCCATGGGTAGTCCTTTTAGTCCAGTAGTGGCCAACTCCTTCACGGAACAATTCTAAGCACAGGCACCGGACTCGGCGACTTGCAAACCTAAGGTGTGGTACAGGTACGTCGATGATATTTTCCTTTCGTGGTGTGGAGCCATGGTGAAAAACAGCTCGGTGACTTCCTAAGACACTTGAACAGCCTCCATGCCAACATAACATTTACCATGGAAGTAGAAAAGGACAAAAAACTGCCCTTTCTAGATCTGCTGGTCACAAGGGACGGCGAAAATCTGGGACACAGCGTGTATCGAAAACAGATACACACGGACCGATACCTGCAGAAACTGTCAAACCTCCACCCGAGCCAGAAAAGAAGCATGATTAGTACGCTCGTAACGATATCTCTATCTTGTAAATAAAACAAAAAACAAAAAACAATGGCAGCCACTCGTGCTGGCGAAACGTCAGAAAAATCATTAGATGAACGTCGCCCGAAGAACCCGAGAGAGAAGCCAATAGGCAGTTTGTCAATGATGGGATACCTCTAAATATCATGTTCGACTTCCTTTTGCCCGACTTAGTGCAGCAACTCGACGTGACATGGATTCAGAGTCCCCTGCAGAAATACTGAGCGATGCTCCCTCCAAAAGGCCGCCCATCATTGCGATGTGTTGCAAGTGCAGGATTTTGTACACGAGGTAACCTCACGGTTGTGTCCCATAAACGTTAGACGGGACTCGTGCGTGGTGATCTAGGTGGTCAAATCAGTCGCTCGAATTCCCCAGAATTTTCTTTCAGACCAATCGCAAACAACTGTGCCCTGCTGACATGCGCATTTTAATCCGTAAAAATTGTATCCTTCAATGCCTGCAAATGTTCTCCGAGTGGCCAGACATAACCATTTCCAGCCAATTATCGATTCAGTTGGGCCAGAAGGCCCAGTCCAGTCCATGTAAACACAGCCCACACCATGTAGAACCACCACGAGGTTGCACAGCGCCCTGTTGATAACTTGGTTCCATGGCGTCGCGGGGTCTGCGCCACACTCGAACGCTACTGCCATCAGCTCTTACCAACTGAAATCAGGCCGCGCTTTCCCAATCGTCCACAGCCCAACCGATACGGTCACGAGCCCAGCAGTGGGGCTGCAGGCCTTGTCGTGTTGTTAGCAAAAGCACTCGTGTCAGTCGCCTTATACCATACCCCATTAACGCCAAATTTCGCCGCACTGCCCTAACGGGATCGTACTAGACATGTACCTTGTGATCGAGAAACGCTTTCACAGAAGGCAGATTTGTAAAATTCTGCTACAGGTGTCGTATTCGAAACAAAATATTTCGTTCAAAACTACTGACCAAATTTGCCTACTTAGTCAGCTTCATGTTCGTACGTATACAGCATTAAGAGATCTTAGAGTGTCATAAAAGGACATCAGAGACTACTCCAGCAGCATCGGAATTTCATAAACCATACTAAAATGCTTCATTCCATTCTAATTGCACATTTATATGTCCAGATGCACTCTGATGTACATGATATTCAGCTTTTCATGTGGTTTTCGTGATACCAATTTTCTTGGAGGTCCAGTACTGTATTCTCATGTTTGGTTGTTTATTATGGTATAACGTCATTCGTCCCAGAAAATGAAAATTTGCAAGTGTTTCATTCCGCACTATTGGCTACTTTCAACCTCATTCAATTTAGAGGTTGAAAGTAGCCAATAGTGCGGAATGAAACACTTGCTTTCAAATAAACTAACTGCCTGAAGCAAATTTCTCTATAAAACAGACATAAATAGCTTAAATGTAAGCGTAGGCTTCCGCGGCCGTTGTCTTCTTCAATAAAATTCTTCAGGGTATCAGACCGCATCGTCATAATTTTAAAATGCGCCAACGTTTCGGCCAGCGTTGCAGCTAGCCTTCATCAGGGCCTTACGTTAACTGCTAAATGAACACACTTGGATTCCTTAAATAGCTGCACGAGAAAACCGTGTCGTTACTTGATTGGCTGTACTAGGAGGAGGAGGAGGGGTCAAAGGTATGCTTTATTGGTGTTTCCTTTATTATCTGTCATTGGCTGAAATAGCTGTTTTCTATTGGTCTTTATATTAATCCACCCCATTGGAGGAGACGGACGAATAGCGAACAGGTGATGGCTGTGACGTCACACTGTTTCCCTGCTGTCCAGAAGCCGGCTGCGGCGTGCCATTGCTCTGTGTGCTCGCGACCACTACTGTGGCTCTCCGCGTGTCCGCATGGGCCGCCACGGCTCTGCCGCCGCTCCGTAGCCCTGCTATTGCAGGCAGCCAAGACCTCGGAAGCTTGTACCCGTCCTCTCTATTCATGTTGGCGGGTCTTTTGGCTATTTCTATCGCCTCTCTAATCTTTCTTTTGAAAGTGAGAGGCTGTTTCGCCAGGACGCGAGCTTCTTGAAAAAATATTGGTTTCCCGCACTCGTCTCGGTGTTCCGCCACTGCTGACTTAGTGTGTTGTTTCAGGCGGATATATCTTTCATGTTCCGAGAGCCTAGTGCTGATCGGACGTCCCATCTCACCTATGTAAACTAATCCACACGCACAACCAATTTCATACACGCCAGCTGTGTGTAGTTTGTCAACTGCATCGTTGGTAGAACCGAGCATGTCTGATATTTTGTTTCTGCTTCGGAAAATTGGTTTGATGTCGGCTTTTCGTAGAATTTTGCCAATACGTTCGGTGACCCCTTGTACATATGGTAACACTGCAATGCTCTGAGCCTCCTTCTCCTCTTCCCTATTAGTCTTCTCCCTTGTCGACATGGTGCTGTCTATCATCTGCTTCCCATAGCCATTAGTTCCGAAGATGGACCTGAGGTGTTCAAGTTCTGTCTTCAGATGCTCTTCGTCGCTTATCCTGTACGCTCTCTTCGTTAGCGTGTGCAGAGCGGACTTCTTCTGCGTGGGGTGATGGTGGGAGGAGGCGTGAAGGTACCTGTCCGTATTGATTGGTTTCCTGTACACTTTGTGGCCAAGTTTACCATCAGGTTTTCGATAAACTTCCAAGTCGAGAAAAGGCAGCACCCCATTCTTCTCTGTTTCCATTGTAAACTGGATTTTCCTATGCTGTTGGTTAAGGTGCTTGTGGAAGTTCTGTAACTCCTCTTCTCCGTGGGGCCAGATGACGAAAGTATCATCGACATAGCGAAGCCAACAATTTGGACGTAATGGTGCGGACTGGAGGGCTGTTTCCTCAAATGCCTCCATGAAAATTTCTGCTGCGATAGGCGATAGGGGTGAGCCCATAGCTACACCGTCAGTTTGTTCATAAAATTGACCTCTCCACTTGAAATAGGTGGTCGTCAGACAGTGGCGCACAAGCTCACATACATCAGGTGCCACGCGTTCTTCTAGGATGTTCACAGTATCTGACACTGGGACATTCGTGAATAGGGATTTGACGTCGAAGCTAACCATCAGATCTTGGTCCGTAACACGCATTTCCTTTAGGAGAGACACGAAGTGAGAGGAATCCTTAACGTAGGACTCGGTTTGATGCACTAGGTGTCGGAGCCTAGGTGCCAGTTCTTTCGCTAGGTAGTAGGTCGGCGAATTTATACTGTTTACTATGGGCCTTAAGGGGAAGTCGGTTTTGTGTACCTTCGGTACACCATATATCCTTGGTGCCTGTGTCACTTGCGGGATGAATCTTCTGGCCTTGTCGAAATTGATTCTAGAGTGCTTGAGCAGTGCCTGCGTCGTTTTGATTACCTTGGCCGTCGGATCTCCCTGAAGTTTCTTGTAGATAGGTTCTGCAAGAATATCTTCCATTCGTTTGTTGTAATCAGTCGTGTCCAAGACTACAGTGCCGTTGCCCTTATCTGCCTGTACCACTACTAAGTGGGGGTTGTCCCTGAGTTCCTTGATGGCATGGTATTCCTCAACGTTGATGTCTTGCTTCGGTGGCTTTGCTTTATTCAGAACTCTGACCGTTTCCTGCCGGATCTTCTCCGCCTCGGCCTGTGGCAGATGACGTACCGAAGCCTCTACGGATTCTATGATATCTTCTTTTGGAACTCGCTTAGGTGCGACTGCAAAATTCATCCCCTTGGCCAGGATTGAAGAGATGCAGAGACACGAGTGTTGTGCCGTATTCTTTGCGGTTGACATCTTACATAAAAACGAACAAGGCGAGGAATATCTGTGTTAAAGCCAGTAAAGCATTGCTACGGGAAAGGATTCGCCACATCCGCATAAGTCTCGATGCTCACAACAGGAATTTGTGTGATCTGCACCTATTTCTGGCCGGAAAACTTCAGATGGAAGACTGGGATAAAGTCGACAGGTTAACCTTTCAGCAAGCATCAAGGACCAGCAATAGTATTACTAACCGCCAGATGAGAAAGTACGACAAACTACAACAGAAAGCCACGGACGAAACATTGACGCTGGACAGGCGACGGACAGTGGTCAACCTCTCCAGCCATACCTTGAGCGAAGCAACCACAGCAATCCTGGCCAAGGGGATGAATTTTGCAGTCGCACCTAAACGAGTTCCAAAAGAAGATATCATAGAATCCGTAGAGGCTTCGGTACGTCATCTGCCACAGGCCGAGGCGGAGAAGATCCGGCAGGAAACGGTCAGAGTTCTGAATAAAGCAAAGCCACCGAAGCAAAACATCAACGTTGAGGAATACCATGCCATCAAGGAACTCAGGGACAACCCCCACTTAGTAGTGGTACAGGCAGATAAGGGCAACGGCACTGTAGTCTTGGACACGACTGATTACAACAAACGAATGGAAGATATTCTTGCAGAACCTATCTACAAGAAACTTCAGGGAGATCCGACGGCCAAGGTAATCAAAACGACGCAGGCACTGCTCAAGCACTCTAGAATCAATTTCGACAAGGCCAGAAGATTCATCCCGCAAGTGACACAGGCACCAAGGATATATGGTGTACCGAAGGTACACAAAACCGACTTCCCCTTAAGGCCCATAGTAAACAGTATAAATTCGCCGACCTACTACCTAGCGAAAGAACTGGCACCTAGGCTCCGACACCTAGTGCATCAAACCGAGTCCTACGTTAAGGATTCCTCTCACTTCGTGTCTCTCCTAAAGGAAATGCGTGTTACGGACCAAGATCTGATGGTTAGCTTCGACGTCAAATCCCTATTCACGAATGTCCCAGTGTCAGATACTGTGAACATCCTAGAAGAACGCGTGGCACCTGATATATGTGAGCTTGTGCGCCACTGTCTGACGACCACCTATTTCAAGTGGAGAGGTCAATTTTATGAACAAACTGACGGTGTAGCTATGGGCTCACCCCTATCGCCTATCGCAGCAGAAATTTTCATGGAGGCATTTGAGGAAACAGCCCTCCAGTCCGCACCATTACGTCCAAATTGTTGGCTTCGCTATGTCGATGATACTTTCGTCATCTGGCCCCACGGAGAAGAGGAGTTACAGAACTTCCACAAGCACCTTAACCAACAGCATAGGAAAATCCAGTTTACAATGGAAACAGAGAAGAATGGGGTGCTGCCTTTTCTCGACGTGGAAGTTTATCGAAAACCTGATGGTAAACTTGGCCACAAAGTGTACAGGAAACCAACCAATACGGACAGGTACCTTCACGCCTCCTCCCACCATCACCCCACGCAGAAGAAGTCCGCCCTGCACACGCTAACGAAGAGAGCGTACAGGATAAGCGACGAAGAGCATCTGAAGACAGAACTTGAACACCTCAGGTCCATCTTCGGAACTAATGGCTATGGGAAGCAGATGATAGACAGCACCATGTCGACAAGGGAGAAGACTAATAGGGAAGAGGAGAAGGAGGCACAGAGCATTGCAGTGTTACCATATGTACAAGGGGTCACCGAACGTATTGGCAAAATTCTACGAAAAGCCGACATCAAACCAATTTTCCGAAGCAGAAACAAAATATCAGACATGCTCGGTTCTACCAACGATGCAGTTGACAAACTACACACAGCTGGCGTGTATGAAATTGGTTGTGCGTGTGGATTAGTTTACATAGGTGAGATGGGACGTCCGATCAGCACTAGGCTCTCGGAACATGAAAGATATATCCGCCTGAAACAACACACTAAGTCAGCAGTGGCGGAACACCGAGACGAGTGCGGGAAACCAATATTTTTTCAAGAAGCTCGCGTCCTGGCGAAACAGCATCTCACTTTCAAAAGAAAGATTAGAGAGGCGATAGAAATAGCCAAAAGACCCGCCAACATGAATAGAGAGGACGGGTACAAGCTTCCGAGGTCTTGGCTGCCTGCAATAGCAGGGCTACGGAGCGGCGGCAGTGCCGTGGCGGCCCATGCGGACACGCGGAGAGCCACAGTAGTGGTCGCGAGCACACAGAGCAATGACACGCCGCAGCCGGCTTCTGGATAGCAGGGAAACAGTGTGACGTCACAGCCATCACCTGTTCGCTATTCGTCCGTCTCCTCCAATGGGGTGGATTAATATAAAGACCAATAGAAAACAGCTATTTCAGCCAATGACAGATAATAAAGGAAACACCAATAAAGCATACCTTTGACCCCTCCTCCTCCTCCTAGTACAGCCAATCAAGTAACGACACGGTTTTCTCGTGCAGCTATTTAAGGAATCCAAGTGTGTTCATTTAGCAGTTAACGTAAGGCCCTGATGAAGGCTAGCTGCAACGCTGGCCGAAACGTTGGCGCATTTTAAAATTATGACGATGCGGTCTGATACCCTGAAGAATTTTATTGAAGATAAATAGCTTCATTAAGACATTAATGGTTGATTGCTAATAACTTGGAAATAATATAAAATCAGAAAATTGAAACTACTAACTTATTTTGATCTTTCATGGTTATGAGAATGTGTATTAATTCACTTGATAGCTCCCGGCCACAGATATCTGTTTTGTTTTCATTTGACGTGGGAGCTGTAAACGAAGACACTAAACATATACACGGAACACGGGTCACATGAGGAAGAACCCACCCACTATAACTCAGCATGCTCTGCGCATGCGCTAATTTGGCAGCTTGGGCGCGCCAGAAAAAATTTTCCGGGTAGCTTCTGGATACTTGCTGCTACTGCTCATACAGCAAACAGCCACACTTCAAGTAGCCAGAAGCGGGAGGAAGGCACTGCTCATACGCGAATTCAGCTCTGCGCATGCGCACGAGCCCGCTGGCAACTGCTAAAAGCACTCGTGTCAGTCTTCTTCTACCATATCCCATTAACGCCAAATTTCGCCGCACTGTCCTAACGGAATCGTTCGTCGTCCGTCCCACTCTGAGTTCTGCGTTTGTTTCACGCAGTTTTGCTTGTCTATTAACAATGACAGCTGTGTGCGAACGGCTGTGCTCTTGGTCGTTAAGTGAAGGCCGTCGACCACTGTGTTTGTGAGAGGTAATGTCTGAAGTGCGATATTCTCGGCACGCTCTTGATGCTGTGGATATGAATGCCGGACATTTGCCACACAGGATATTTGCCACACTTGTCGCTTCGTCAGGTAGCGATCCCTCAGGTAAGGGACGCCCTTCCTCGTACTTCTTCTGTCCGCTTTCAAACCGCCGTCTCCACATCTTACTCGCTAGGGCATAGCCACCTATGTTAAACTAACATACACAAACAAGCGACAAACGTCGGCAAGCCCCTGCATATCAGCAACATTGACTGGTAACTACCAGCTGCTATTAAAGCCGACCAACAGGCCACAGCAGGGACACCGACGAGCTCGCCCACTGACGCACAAACAAACCGCCAACATTACGTTACACTGTGCGTCCGATATATGACCTATCGGTCACAAAAACGATAATAAACCTAACTGTTGCAGGTTGCTGACGCTGAACGAGGACTCTACACCGCCACCCAGCGCCAGCCTCCGAGCAACACAACCGCACAACGTCAAGGTATCGACATGCATGATACCCACTACTAACAAAGCCTATCCTTGCACGACCTATCGCAGGCAGCAAGACATCCGCTACTGCTCTTACCGCCCGACCTAACTATCGCAGAGGTTTTTTTTTTTTCCTTTGGCTCTTGCCTTGGCACTTTTTTCCTCTGCCCTTCAAACCGCTATCCCTCGTTCGACTTTCGACCCAACCCATGGGCACGCATTAATGGTTAACTTTAACCAGACGTAGGCAAACATCGCAGTACCCACATCGTGTGATACCTCACTTTAGTGAATACTAACCCTTACGCAGAGATGTCAGTAGACGTATTGTTGGCCATCATGCCGGTGTGGGCGTGGAGGGGCTCAACCTCTAAATAATAATAAAAAAAAATTTAAAAAAATATCACTCGATCCAACCAGTACGTAAGGGACCTTCTTCTTCGACATCTTGGCCAAATACAGAGCTTCTTTTCCGAAATCTAAATATTTATAACTTTTGGGAAACGAAAGCAATACCAACGATTATGTCAGTACGTAATTAGTTCTGCCAAGTATAAATATAGATCCCTCTGTCTGTACGGTAGCTTTCTTTCACGCTTACTGATTGCGATAGAAACAGTCCATCACCATGGGAGCAAGAAAAATGAACGATGTAAAGAGAATGCGAATGTACTCTAATCATTTCTTTTTGATCACTACATTTGTGCCTACTTTATGTTTTGGGTTGGCAGGCACGTGTTACTAGAGGAGGCCGAAAGGCACGCGTTTTAGCTCACGCAGGCTGGCGTGAGGTCTGGAACAGGACAAGGAAATTAGAATTTAGAAAAACGGACGTAGCTGGTGGAACACTTAACTTTAATCCGTTAATGAAGAACGTCGGTCTTGCCGGTACATGATTCACACTAGCAATGGTAACTGATAATGGCGCCTTGCCAGGTCGTAGCAAATGACGTAGCTGAAGGCTATGCTAACTATCGTCTCGGCAAATGAGAGCGTATTTTGTCAGTGAACCATCGCTAGCAAAGTCGGTTGTACAACTGAGGCGAGTGCTAGGAAGTCTCTCTAGACCTGCGATACAACCGCCATCTGTACATGCTTATATCGCTATCCCACGACTTTTTGTCATCTGAGTGTAATGTTTATATGGGAATGGTGTCTCTTCTTTCGGACATGCCTGTCTGAAAGAACGGACACCTTTCCTGCGTGATATACCGGGTGATCAAAAAGTCAGTATAAATTCGAAAACTGAATAAATCACGGAAGAATGTAGATAGAGAGTTACAAATTGACAAACGTGCTTGGAATGACATGGGGTTTTATTAGAACCAAAAAATACAAAAGTTCAAAAAATATTCGACAGATGGCGCTTCATCTGATCAGAATAGCAATAATTAGCATAACAAAGTAAGACAAAGCAAAGATGATGTTCTTTACAGGAAACGCTCAATACGTCCACCATCATTCCTCAACAATAGATGTAGTCGGGGAATAATGTTGTCAACAGCACTGTAAAGCATGGCCGGAATAATGGTGAGGCATTGGCGTCGGATGTTGTCTTTCAGCATCCCTAGAGATCACGATACACTTGCGATTTCAGGTAACCCTGAGAGATGGCATGAGCCCCCTCTCATATTTCTATCTTACGATTTTCCTCTCTAATTGCATGCAGTGAAAAGTCGCTATTTCTTCACACGCGGACTTCCCACGCAGCGTCTCTCGTCACCCGGGTGGTCCGGTGACAGGCGGGCTCTGTTGATCTGGAAAGGGTTAAGCCGACGGGTGTGAGGAAGTCGAGTGAATGCTTTGCAGACGCCGACATTGTCAAAAGACACGCCCAGAGAGGTCTGAAGTAGCGGCTGGGCTAGAGGTTCCGTTACTTCGCAGAAACTTAGCGAAAACACTTTCTGGCGGGCTACCAGCGAGGCGTGGGAATGACTTGTGTACCCAGGCAGTTGTGGCGGAAAAATTCCCGCGCTTTCTGCAAAATAGTAACTGTGATTGGCTTGCTCAGGGCATAGCTCCGGGACGTAGCAAAATCAGCGCAGAAATTGGCGCCAAGAATCTCCATTGGTGGAATGGTAGTGCTCCGGCAATAGAGTGGAATTTTCCGCCGGTTTTCGAGTTGCTGATTGGAACGTTTAACCACGGCCACTGTCGTGGGGGCGGGAATGTTGTGTGTTCGGCCTGTACGGGTGCTCTTGTGGGTAGTCGGCTCTCGCCTTTCGGTCGAGGACGTCGAAGCAACCAGCCATCGCCTCCGGTACGCCAAATCGTGTTCTTGCAGTTAAGAAGACAGTTTGGTAATGTATGTCCGCAGCACCGGCAGACAGGGATTTTCGTAGGTGATATTCAGAGCTCAGCAGAGCGCGCCTGTTCGTCTTTTTCTAACTTTGTTCTGTCTCGGGTAGCAGCAATTAATGTTGGGTTGGCTATGTGTTTTCTCTTAAGATTTGAGTTGCAAGGAATTGGCTCCACATACCACTTCGTCATAATCCTCACAATCTAGTTTAGGGACAACTTCACATTCACAGCGTTTGTTTGAGTATTCAATTTGAGCCAATTTGATGCATTGTAAATGTTTCATGTGTTTTTGTTTATTATTTTGTGTTTAGCCTTAATAAATCATATTGTTATTTTGGACAGAACTTTCATTCTGTTAATCGGTAGAGCAACCCTATCATTCCTCACTATGTTAATGAAACCTTCGTTTATTTAACTTATTTATCAAATTAAATTATTGCAGGTGCCAAACTCTCTTCTACTCCACTGGCAGGGTTGATTAGAGTCAGTTCGCGTATTTTTTTTAATCCTTGTGCAACAGCAAAAGACGGAGTTAGAATAGGGGGGGCTTAGAGCATCATTTACATATGTAGATTCTAGAATAATTTAGTGTTAAATACACTGCTAGCCCCGGCACCTCGCAACCCCAAAGCCAATAATCGCATGGACTTAGGGCTGGGGACCTGGGAGGCCAAGCATGACGAAAGTGGCGGCTGAGCACACGATCATCACCAAACGACGCGCGCAAGAGATCTTTCACGAGTTTAGCAATATGGGGTGGGGCGCCATCCTGCATAAACATCGTACGTTCCAGCAGGTGTTTATCAGCCAGGCTGGGGATGATGCGATTCTGTATCATATCGGCGTACCTCTCACCGGTCATGGTAGCAGTTACAAAACCAGAATGACGTATTTCCTCGAAGAAAAAAGGCCCGATAACGGTAGATGTGGTAAATCCAACCCATACCGTGACTTTCTCGTCGTGTAATGGAGTTTCCACGACAGTTCTAGGATTTTCGGTAGCCCAAATTCTGCAGTTGTGGGCGTTGACAGATCCTCGGAGCGTGAAATGAGCTTCGTCGGTCCACAACACATTACTCAACCAATCGTCATCTTCCGCCATATTTTGAAACGCCCACGCCGCAAATGCCCTCCGCTTCACTAAATCGCCAGGTAACATTTCATGATGCCGATGGATTTTGTACGGATAGCATCGGAGGATACGCCTCAGTGCCAACCAAAAAGTAGTGTATGGAATGCCAGTGCGACGTGCGACTGCACGAGCACTGACTTCCCCGTGCATAGACGAACCCGCTACAGTCTCCATTTCTTCCTGAACTGTCTTAGCAACATTACGCCTTGTGCTCGGTAGGCCATTCCGGGGTCTATTGTCTAAAGAACCCGTGGCTTCGAACTTCGAAATCATTCTCGCCACAGCTGCATTTGTCAACCGTCCTTTACCCGTTCGAATCCCCTTCCTACGGCGATAGGATCGTAACGTTGAACTAGCACATTCCCCTTTCTGATAATACAGCTTCACTAAAATCGCCTTTTCAGCTAACGTCAACATGCTGCGACTGCTGGCGCATCTGATTCTCTCTCTCATTACAGCTCCTTTTATACACGAATGTGATGCACAGTCACTGACGTTTTGCTGTCCAGCGCCATTTGTTGGACATTTTGTGAACTTTGTTTTTTTTTCCTAATAAAACCCCATGTCATTCCAAGCATGTGTGTCAATTTTTACCTCTCTATCTACATTATTCGGTGGTTTATTAAGTTTTCAAATTTATACTGACTTTTTGATCACCCGGTATATGCTCCAGACGGCATTACGATGTTTCATTGCGATTGCACGACAGTATGAACCCTTAAATCGTTTCGGGAAATCAGTTAGGCTGTGAGCAAGTGGAGTAACTGACAGGGTTCGCTATTGCGTAGCGAGCGGCATACGGAGTTTTGGGTCGGACGGGGCAAACTGCTGGGGTAGCCGCGGCGGCTAAGACGACCGCTCCCGTAAAGCGGGAAGTTTGTGTTAGGCCCCCTGTCCGGCACAAATTTTCATCTGCCACTGCTGAGCTGGCTCAATGCTCCACTGCACCTGACTGTCTGAGAGTTCTTTCGCCAGGTATAATGTCTGATTTTGTAAACGGAGCGATGAGCTCACCTATGCTTGCAACGCGCCATCACTGTCAAAGCGATGTCCTCGAACATCTACATCTACATCTACGTCTACATCTACATCTACATTTATACTCCGCAAGCCACCCAAAGGTGTGTGGCGGAGGGCACTTTACGTGCCACTGTCATTACCTCCCTTTCCTGTTCCAGTCGCGTATGGTTCGCGGGAAGAACGACTGTCTGAAAGCCTCCTTGCGCGCTCTAATCTCTCTAATTTTACATTCGTGATCTCCTCGGGAGGTATAAGTAGGGGGAAGCAATATATTCGATACCTCATCCAGAAACGCACCCTCTCGATACCTGGCGAGCAAACTACACCGCGATGCAGAGCGCCTCTCTTGCAGAGTCTGCCACTTGAGTTTGTTAAACATCTCCGTAACACTATCACGGTTACCAAATAACCCTGCGACGAAACGCGCCGCTCTTCTTTGGATCTTCTCTATCTTCTCCGTCAACCCGATCTGGTACGGATCCCACACTGATGAGCAATACTCAAGTATAGGTCGAAAGAGTGTTTTGTAAGCCACCTCCTTTGTTGATGGACTACATTTTCTAAGGACTCTCCTAATGAATCTCAACCTGGTACCCGCCGTACCAACAATTAATTTCATATGATCATTCCACTTCAAATCGTTCCGCATGCATACTCCCAGATATTTTACAGAAGTAACTGCTACCATTGTTTGTTCCGCTATCATATAATCATACAATAAAGGATCCTTTTTTCTATGTATTCGCAATACATTGCATTTGTCTATGTTAAGGGACAGTTGCCACTCCCTGCACAAAGTGCCTATCCGCTGCAGATCTTCCTGCATTTCGCTACAATTTTCTAATGCTGCAACTTCTCTGTATACTACAGCGTCATCCGCGAAAAGCCGCATGGAACTTCCGACTCTATCTACTAGGTCATTTATATATATTGTGAAAAGCAATGCTCCCATAACACTCCCCTGAGGCACGCCAGAAGTTACTTTAACGTCTGTAGACGTCTCTCCATTGAGAACAACATGCTGTGTTCTGTTTGCTAAAAACTCTTCAATCCAGCCACACAGCTGGTGTGATATTCCGTAGGCTCTTACTTTGTTTATCAGGCGACAGTGCGGAACTGTATCGAACGCCTTCCAGAAGTCAAGAAAGATAGCATCTATCTGGGAGCCTGTATCTAATATTTTCTGGGTCTCATGAACAAATAAAGCGTTGGGTCTCACACGATCGCTGTTTCCGGAATCCATGTTGATTCCTACATAGTAGATTCTGGGTTTCCAAAAACGACATGATACTCGAGCAAAAAACATGTTCTAAATTTCTACAACAGATCGACGTCAGAGATATAGGTCTATAGTTTTGCGCATCTGCTCGACAACCCTTCTTGAAGACTGGGACTACCTGTGCTCTTTTCCAATCATTTGGAACCTTCCGTTCCTCTAGAGACTTGCGGTACACGGCTGTTAGGGGAGCAAGTTCTTTCGCGTACTCTGTGTAGAATCGAATTGGTATCCCGTCAGGTCCAGTGGACTTTCCTCTGTTGAGTGATTCCAGTTGCTTTTCTATTCCTTGGACACTTATTTCGATGTCAGCTATGTTTTCGTTTGTGCGAGGATTTAGAGAAGGAACTGCAGTGCGGTCTTCCTCTGTGAAACAGCTTTGGGTAAAGGTGTTTAGTATTTCAGCTTTACGCCTGTCATCCTCTGTTTCAATGCCATCATCATCCCGGAGTGTCTGGCTATGCTGTTTCGAGCCACTTACTGATTTAACGTAAGACCAGAACTTCCTAGGATTTTCTGTCAAGGTATTCTTTACATTTAGTAGTAGTAGTAGTAGTAGAGGGTTTGTTTGGGCGCACGACAGCAAGGTCTTCAGCCTCCTCTCAGTAACATAGTGAGACGGGTGTCAAGAAAAAACTGAGAACCGTAATATAAAATAGAATATAAAACACAGGTAACAAGCTTTGAGAAATATGTGCCTTCCCACACCGAAGCGTGGGATGAAGCAGGGCGTCAGCAGTAAAACATGGACAACACAGGAAGAAAGTGGTAGAGGGAGCTAAAACAATGTAGCAGATGGAAGTGGCTGGCTGACCGCAAGGAAAAAAGGGAGGAGTCAGCCACTCTACAATACATTAAAACCTCTAGCCTAAAAGTTTAGGCCAGAGTCCAGACACATCAAAAAACTTAAAAACCCTAGACACACACGTCTCATCATTAGCTAAAACACAGGGCAGATCCCCATCAACTTGTGCTTCTGCCCTTGCAGCACAGTATAAAATGCAGTCTGTTAAAACGTGTCGGACAGAGATGTGCACACCACAAGCATCACAAAACGGAGGATCCTCCCGCCGTAATAAAAAGCTATGTGTGAGAGGACAGTGCCCGATCCGAAGACGTGTGAGGGCCACCTCTTCCCGCCTGAGCAGCCGGCAGGACGAACGCCACGGCCGAATTGTTGACTTCACCAACCGCAGTTTATTGGTCGTCATCGCCAGCCATTCTTCCTCCCACAACTCCATGCACTTCCTGTGGAGTGCAGAGATGACAGACTGCAAGGGAATAGGACACTGGACCACATCCTGCTCTCTGCAGGCCTCCTTGGCAGCTCGATGGGCCCCATATTCCTACATGACCAGGCACCCAGCAGAAGGACACCTCCTTACCCCGCCGTTGGAGCCAGCACAGTTGGTCATATATCAGCTGGACCATCTCCTCAGTTGGGTACAGATTCTGCAGTGACTGTAAGGCACTAAGAGAATCGGAACAGAGAAGAAATCGATTGCCCCGAATACGATTCATCCGCTCCAGTGCCTTCAGAATCGCGTGGAGCTCCGCTGCGAAAACGGTATATTCATCAGGGAGGCGAAGCCGGGTAACATGATCAGGGAACACCACAGAACAGCCAAGGAAATTCTCCTGTTTGGAGCCATCAGTGTAAACGACGGCGAAACCGTGATGCACATCTAAAATGTTAAAAAACAGAGATTGGAATCTAAAATCTGGTGTGCTAACTTTCTTAAAAGTAGTCAAATCTAAAATAAGTTTGGGTCTTCGGAGGAGCCAAGGTGTTAATCTGCTCCAACCGCGACGTAAAATACGAAGACCAGCCATAGACATCGCAGCGAGGCAATCCTGTGCGCGAGACCCATAGGGCTGCGTCGCACGTTGCCGGTTATGAAACAGGCTGAGCAACAGTATGGTATACAGATGTGTATGGTGTGGACAAAGTGTTATAGGCCTGGCGCACTGTAAGTAGCCGTCGCCGCATATGAAGTGGCGGTTCACCAGCGTCCGCACAGAGGCTTGGTATGGGGCTAGTTCGGAGTGCCCTAGTGGCCAGCCGAAGCCCTTCATGGTGCACAACATCCAACATCTTTAAGTAAGAATGCCTCTTAGATCCATACACCGTGCACACATAATCGAGCCGAGATCGCACAAACGCCCTGTAAAACTGGAGCAGGCAAGTCCTGTCAGCTCCCCATGTACTGTGGCTAAGACATTTTAAAATACTTAAAGTCTTAAGTGACCGTCGTTTCAGGTCTTTAAGATGAGGTAACCACGTAAGCTTCGAGTCAAAAATGAGAAAATGAGCCCCAGTTTTACATTTAGGGAACTGTTGGAAACGGAATGAGGATGGAGAATTATCGATGAGCCGGAAATCAAAGGATTTGATTGCTGCAGATGCCGCAGCGCTCGTGTGCGGTCCAGCATTGTCACGCTCAAGGAGAGGATGCTCCAAGTAAGGACAATCTCTTCGAATTTGAAACTCGACTGCAGCACGGAGTTCCTTACGCACAGTTACCAGGTGTAGAAATATGAAATCGGAATTTCCCTATAGATGGTGCTAGTCGTCAGTGTATGGCCCGTGAGACCGCGTCTGCAGCGCCATCTGCTTCCTGTAACGGCTGACGACGAATGTCACCACACAGTAACCCAAGTTCCATACATCAGTATCTGTTTCAAACCCGTAAATATGTCGATTTTTGTGCCTACGAATTACGACTTTCGAACAGCATTGGTGTTCTGTTATTTGAAAGAAACAGCTGCAGAATCGCATCGAATGCTTGTCGAAGCTTTCGGAGAACATGCTCTTGGGAAAACACAGTGTTTTGAGTGGTTCAAAACATTCAAAAGTGGTGATTTTCACGTGAGAAACTACGAGTGCGGAAAACTTTTCGTACATTTTCATACGAGCTGAAACGTTGTTCAGCGCCAGTGTTGCAAACAGATGATAATCGGACAGAGCCAAGTCTGGACAATTATCCACATGCCCCAGTATTTCCCGACTGAACACCACCATTGTTTCCCTGATCTGGTCTGCGGTGTGTGATGGGGCGTTATCAGGAAGAAATATGAGTTTGTGTTGCCTGGTTCCATATTCCGGTCGTTTTTCACGTAGTGTCATGCTCAGCTACGGCCGATTTTTCAATGTGTCCTAAGTGACAGTTTCTTTTATGTTCGGCTAAGCGGGTGTTTACACTTCTTTTCGTTGTTCCAATATATACTTGTCTACAACTGCATGGAATTTTTTATACCCCAGGTGTTGCTAGGGGATGTCGGGCGTCTTTTGCACTTCTTAAATATTACTTAATCTTCTTGGTGTGTCTGAAGATTGTTTCGATTCCATACTGGCCAGAACTTTCCCGATACGGTCCGTGACCTTATTAATAAACGGTAGGAAAACTTTTCCAGTAGGTGACCGTTGTTACTCTGGACTTCTGGCTTCTTTTCTTCTTTCTTCCTTGATGGAGGGCTCCATCAATTTCCTTGCTGGTATATCCGTTTTTGATGAAGGCTGACCGTAGGTGATTCAGTTCATCTTGTAAGTAAGCCGGCTCGCAGATTTTGTTGGCTCTGTCCACCAAGGTTTTCATGACACCTCTTTTTTGCCTAGGGTGATCATCTGATTCTTTGTGGAGGTATCGATCCGTGTGAGTGTTCTTTCTATATACCTTGTGGCCCAGCGTCCCATCCACCCGTTTAATTACCGACACATCCAGGAAACTGAGTTGACCGTTGCTCTCTTTCTCCATCGTAAACTGTATTTTCGGGTTAATACTGTTCGGATGCAGCAAGAAGACATCCAGCTCTTCCTCACCGTGAGTCCACACTACAAATGTGTCATCAACATAGCGGTACCATTTAGCAGGCTTTTTACTAGCAGTCTGCAGCGCTCGCTGTTCGAAGATTTCCATAAATAAATTGGGAACAGCTGGGCTGAGAGGGCTTTCCATCGCCACCCCGTCGATCTGTTCGTAAAACTCGTTGTTGTACTGGAATTAAGATGTCGTCAGGCAGTGTTTAAATAAAGCAACTATGTCAGTCGTAAAAATATCTGCTATATATGGAATAGCTTCGTTTACAGGCACCATGGTAAACAATGACACTACATCCAAGCTCACAAGAATATCACTTGGGCTGACGTTACTCTCCCTCAGTTTTTCTATGAAATGCGCCGAGTTTTTAATGTAACTGTCCGTTCTGCCGATGTGTGGTTGCAGCAAGCAGGCGAGATATCTGGCCACCTCTTGTGTTGGAGATCCTATGACACTCACAAACGGTCTCAACGGGACCTGCGGTTTTTGTACCTTTGGGAGTCCATAAAGTCTGGGTGGATAAGCTTCCGTTTTGCAGAGTTGTTTTTTATCATCGACCACGGCTTCTCAGCCCGGAAGTTTTAACTGAAGACAACACTGGCAGTGAAAGGCTACATTGTATGATCCTTAAGTTAGTTAGGTTTAAGTAGTTCTAAGTTCTAGGGGACTGATGACCTCAGATGTTAAGTCCCATAGTGCTCGGAGCCATTTTGCTAGATGCAATTTTGTCATATGATGACATGATGGAGACCGTGGCTGTTGTTTGAAGACAAATGATGATGGTATTAGGACAGCAAACAGCCACAAATTTACTTTCAGTTCCTTTTTTCAAAGCGTACCGTTACCGGTTTCGAATCGGGATTCATCCTCAGACGGTTTACACGCTTTCTTTATGATATTTGGTGTGTTTTTTACAGATTAACTGTCTTGAAACGTCGGTTTGGAATGTTTGTTTTCGTAACATCCGTCAAACAGATGTAAATACATGTATCTGTTGGACGAATGTTACGAGAACAAACACTCCAAACCGACGTTTCAAGACACTTAATCTGTAAAAAACACACCACATGTCATAAAGAAAGCGTGTAAACCGTCAGAGGATGAATCACAACGATTCGAAACCGGTAACGGTACCCTTTGAATAAAGGAACTGAAAGTAAATTTGTGGCTTGTTGCTGTCCTAACACCATCAACATTTTGCTAGAATTTAGAAACATTTCGCATTCAACTTCACTCGGAAAGATAATCTTCAAAGGCTATTTTTTTTTTTCTGGCTGTTTTTGAGAATTGCGTCTCACTGCCGTAGGAAACTGATGTCCAGGCGCTAAAGATCTGAAAGTATGACGAAAATGGAAAAGGTCCGTCCCGAGGGGTGTTAATTCTCTGACGACTGTTTGCCGTCGCCGGCAAGGTGGTGCTCCCCGACCTTTAGGGAATTTAGTTCCCGGAGATGACGGCCGTCCAGGTAGCGGCCTTTGTGTTCTCCAGACAAAGGAAGCAGCCTGGCTGGAGCCGAGGCGGGGCGCGGCGGTCTCCGTTCTGCTACAGACTACACTCTACAGAGTGACGTAGTTCCGGGAAGTCTTCCGCGCACAACGCCCCTGCTCTGGTAACTCGGCAAGCCGCGCCGGGACAGGCGGGGAATCAAGTTAAGTCTGCTCCCAGGGAGGGAGGGACGCAGCTGAGGCGCTCGAAACTGTAGACGCAGCCATCTCCAGCAGGGTCTCCTGTGCCAGCCGCGAATAGTAGCTACAGCGCCCGAATCAACTTACCAAAAACAGTTTTGTATCACCTGCGTAACTGTGAATGAATGTGGGTAGTGAATGAATGAATGAAAATACACTACTGGCCATTAAAATTGCTACACTACGAAGATGAAGTGCTACAGACGCGAAATTTAACCGACAGGAAGAAGATGCTGTGGTATACAAATGATTAGCGTTTCAGAGCATTCACACAAGGTTGGCGCCGGTGGCGACACCTACAACGTGCTGACATGAGGAAAGTTTCCAACCGATTTCTCATACACAAACGTTGTTGTTATGCCTCGTGTAAGGAGGAGAAATGCGTACCATCACGTTTCCGACTTTGATAAAGGTCGGATTGTAGCCTATCGCGATTGCGGTTCAGCGTATCGCGACATCGCTCCTCGCGTTAGTCGAGATCCAATGACTGTTAGCAGAATATGGAATCGGTGGGTTCGGGAGGGTAATACGGAACGCCGTGCTGGATCCCAACAGCTACGTATCACTAGCAGTCGAGATGACAGGCATCTTATCTGCATGGCTGTAACGGATCGTGCAGCCACGTCTCTATCCCTGAGTCAACAGATGGGGACGTTTGCAAGACAACAACCATCTGCACGAGCAGTTCGACGACGTCTGCAGCAGCATGGACTATCAGCTCGGAGACCATGGCTGCGGTTACCATTGACGCTGCAGCACAGACAGGAGCTCCTGCGATGGTGTACTCAACGGCGAACCTGGGTGCACGAATGGCAAAACGTCATTTTTTCGGATGAATCCAGGTTCTGTTTACAGCATCATGATGGTCGCATCTGTGTTTGGCGACATCGCGTTGAATGCACATTGGAAGCGTGTATTCGTCAGCGTCATACTGGCGTATCACCCGGCGTGATGGTACGGGGTGCCATTGGTTACACGTCTCGGTCACCTCTTGTTCGCATTGACGGTACTTTGAACAGTGGACGTTAACATTTCAGATGTGTTATGACCCGTGGCTCTACCCTTCATTCGATCCCTGCGAAACCCTACATTTCAGCAGGATAATGCACGACCGCATGTTGCAGGTCCTGTAGGCCTTTCTGGATACAGAAAATGTTCGACTGCTGCCCTGGCCAGCACATTCTCCAGATCTCTCACCAATTGAAAACGTCTGGTCAGTGGTGGCCGAGCAACTGGCTCGTCACAATACGCCAGTCACTACTCTTGATGAACTGTGGTATCGTGTTGAAGCCGCATGGGCAGCTGTACCTTCACACGCCATCCAAGCTCTGTTTGACTCAATGCCCAGGCGTATCAAGGCCGTTATTACGGCCAGAGATGGTTGTTCTGGGTACTGATTTCTCAGGATGTATGCACCCAAATTGTGTGAAAATGTAATCACATGTCAGTTCTAGTATAATATATTTGCTGTAGCAATTTTAATGGCCAGTTTGAAAACATAAATAACGTTTTCCATAGTGACATTTACAAGAGGATTATGGATACTAATAACACTAAGAAAAGTCTTCTTGTGGACGTTATGAAGTAAATAATTTCTAATATTTCACCGCATTGATTGCGTGCTTGTTCCGTTTCTCCATCGTGCCATTGCTACGCAACGACTCCCACAGTCCTGCAAAGACTCATTAACAGTGTGTGCCATCTGATGATGCGACATCAGTGATTCGAAACTGATCGGTCTATACAAAAACTGAACTACCGCAGAGAGCAGCTGGTTGCAGGTATTTTTGAAAATATTTATTCATGGCGGTGGCAGTGTTTCACATCCATAAGGGATAAAAGTTTAATAAAACTTGTTCATTGAATTTTTTATAGCGGATAGACTATTCCATCATTCTTCGGACTTGCTTCCGGGACAGTTTTATTTCCTTTTTATCATATTTCAGCTAATAAACCTACAGCCATCTTCAAGGTGAGTCACTGGGGTGCTACCTAATAAATACGCATGCGTCCGGGATAGCACTGTCGGCAGCAGTAGTATCAGTCATAGATAAATCGTTCTGCTCTGCCGTTCTGGTCTCAGAAGCGCGAATCAGGACCGACCGGCTGCCGTGTCGTCCTCAGCGTGAGATGTCATTTGGGGACGTGGGGTCTGCACACCTGTCTTCCGGTCGTTGTCGCCTGTGCAGACCTTGTAACCGTCACTAACAGGTCAAGCATCTCGTCAGATTGCATCAAGGGGCCGAAAGAAACCCGGTCCAATCCCACCACCAAGATAAAATCCCTGGCAGTACCGGAAATCTAACTCGTGTCGGCGTGGAAGTCAGACACATTGACCACGCAGCTACAGAGGGCGACGAACCTTTTCGTATAAAACCATGTCCGGAGTCAATAAATCTACAGTGCTTAAGTATTTTGTGGTTGACTATTAAAAAGGGTGGCATGTGTTGGAATGCTAGGCAGTGAAAGCTCAGAAGAATAGGTCCTCCCAAAGCGCAGACGTGAAAAGATTGGCTTCCACATTTTGTCGTTCTGGAAGTCCTCATCTCGGTTGAGCAGGTTGTCGACTGAACGTGCTGATATGCAATGCCCTTAAGGCTTCTTAAATAAAACAAATTTTATCATCTTTCTACATTTTTACTCTTCATATATACTGTGGTGAGCGTACTGTACACCTTCAATACACACAACCATCAGATTATTTGACTTATCTCTCTAACGAAGTAGTCGAGTATCAGCAATATGTATCGTAGTCTTATCTTGGCGTGTTTAACTTCTGCCATTAGCTCAGACGATAGAAATGCCACTTGCACGCTTATAGTAGCAGATTGACGGTGACCAACTTTAAAAATAACTTGATTAATTTTCACACACATTTATTAAAATAATAACAAGCATAAAAATTATTTACCTTGGTTCTGGATGCTATTTACAATTGACAGTCTGAAGTTCCTTTGATATTGGTACGTTAATCTTATTCTCACATACATCTCTGATACTTGACTAAAGTGTCTATACATTTATCTTCATGGCTATGTACAGGAATATGGTAATCTTACTAGGCGCAGACTGAAACTTGACTATCGACTGGTACAGACAAATGAAGACCTCGTACAGACTGGTACAGACTAATACAGACTGTACACTCGTTATAATACCTCGCGCGTTCATGTATCATTGCGCGAGTGTGATCCGTGAGGAGAAAAGGTTCTACGTTAGCAGCAATCTCGTTGGCTGCGTTACATATTAATACGCAGATCGGCGGAAGCAGGATTTGGTCTGTCTCTATGGCAGCGCCATCTCGTAGTGCGGAGACGGACGAGCGCTGCGCCTGCGCTGTTGTGCTTAGGGAGCACGCTCTAGTGGGAAAGTTGTGTACGTGCTGATTACGCGGAACTACGTACACAACATATATATATATATATATATATATATATATATATATATATATATATATATCTTAACGTAGTCACACTGTTGATGAACACATTTCATGCAGTGAGAGACGAGTTTGTCATACAGTCACTGTAGAATCTATTCCTTCGTTTTTTTAAGTCATGGGACCAAGTGGGGAGTGTATGGAGGATAATCGGTAGCAGGAAACCCAAGGCGTGGGGTTGTTGCAGATGTCGCAGCACTCGTGTAGTCTGAAATTATCATGCTGAAGTAGAACGTAATCCATGTGCGGGCGAACTCTTAGAATTCGAAACTCGATTACATCTCGCCGTTTCTCACGCACCGAGATAGTTACGTTACACACCGGCATGTTACGCGCTACTATTCGCATCCCTCTAGTGGCAGACGGTTGCAAATATGCAAACATGAAGAATGAAGATGTAGAACATTAAGAACATTTTTATTTAAAAAGCTTTAAGAGTTTTCACATTAAAAGTTGGAGGCATCACTTTTCAGCACGCTCTCGTATTTCCACGGCTCCCTTGACCACTGAATCCCAACAGGGGCTGTGGCTACTATCTTCAATATCACTTAACAAAGTTTTGCCTGTAGTTGATGCTCTTTCCAGCAGAGTTATTTATGATGCGTGGTGTGTTTAATTCACCGTGTTCTATCGGGTGCTTTACTTCTTCCAGCTACTCGCCTTAAAACTGGTTGTGAGGGTAGGCATTGAAATAGTGAAAGAAGAAATAAAAATGTTCCGTACGCACGCCCGAAACATGATGAAGTAAAACCCGTTGTTTTTGAAGCTAATGCTGTCGAAGGTGCAGTGAGAACAATCCTTTTTTGCGGTGACTAGTTTCTGTCATGACGAGAATTATCAAAGCACGGCATATAAAGGATTTTTCTAACCCCAACTTTGGCAGGATTACAAATAAAAGTTTTAATAGAAGTAGGTTGCTAATCCAGTTCTCCTGCATCATGCCGAAGGTTCATAACACTGTTTCTGCCGTCACGTTCTTCATTCTGAATGCTGGTTTGATGCAGCTCTCCACACTAGTCTATACCGTGCAAGTCTTACCAATATGGAATGCAGTTTTCTTTGTAATGGCAACGGATAGATGTGTGGTTGAGTGAATGTGATCCTGATACGCTCTTGTTCTAATTTAGGATAAATATAATGACATACACTATACCAATATACGGAGCTAACAAAATAATATAGGGAAAGGAGCTAACTGAATGAAAGAAAAAGACCGAAGTAAGTAATCTGCGCCCTGTGTTGGCGTAGCCTTCAAAATGCAGCATAGACGAGAAGTCGGCAGGACGTAACTTTCAGAGGGCCACTTGTATACTGTGGCACGCCCTCCCAAGGAATATCTCTAGACTTACAAATGTGTGTACGCTTACAGTAGCGAAATCTAACGAGATTACGACCCACATGTATTTTGTGGCCATTGTATCGCAGTTTATGAACAGTAGCCGCTGTTAACACGATGCCTCTGTCGGCATTGTGGCCTACTTTACCCCATATCTTAAAATATGAGCTACAATACTAAACTGATGTGTATGTTTTTGACACTGCCACTATGGCTTCTTCATATTAGGAAGTTTTAAAATGTATATGCCCCGCTGTTAAAATGGATCAAATGGCTCTGAGCACTAAGAGACTTAACATCTGAGGTCATCAGTTCACTAGAACTTAGAACTACTTAAACCTAAATAACCTAAGGACATCACACACACCCATGTCCGAGGCAGGATTCGAACCTGCGACCGTTGCGGTAGCGCGCTTCCAGACTGAAGCCCCTAGAACCGCTCGGCCACACCGGCAGGCTGCCCCATTGTATTTTAAGCGCATGTTTCCCACATGTATCAAAATAATATTTATCACTGTGCCTTATTTTATTGTTTTAAGGTGTTTACCGTTCGCTAGTTGTACTTCGTTTCTATCATGTTTAGCTGAAGACATGAAGATGGTCATCGCTGGCTGAAACCAGTAGTCTATGGACCGAACAGGTTTGTGAACGCAGATGGAAACAAGAGAATTTTATTCTACACTTTCTGGACGACCTGTGCCGTCCGGGGTGTCCGAACGGTTCTAGGCGCTACAGTCTGGAACCGCGCGACCGACACGTCGCAGGTTCGAATCCTGCCTCGGGCATGGATGCGTGTGATGTCCTTAGGTTAATTACGTTTAAGTAGTTCTTAGTTCTAGGGAACTGATGACCTCAGAAGTTAAATCCCAGAGTGCTCAGAGATATTTGAACCATTTTTGTACGACCTGTTTGCGTTTGCGGCGGAGCTTGTGAGATAGCAAAACAACTGACCAAACAGTTCAGATTTGTGGTATCGTCCAAAGGTCGCAGTGCCTTAAGAAAGTCGGTACCTTGCATCGATACCAGAGACGACTACCATGTAAATTGAAGGAGGAGGGGGGAGGGGGAAAAAAGAAAGGAAATGGAACGAACTAATGGGATCAGCTGGATCAGGACTTTGCGTGGATTCAGCAGTGGCGGTTGGAAATGTATATCGGACCGTGACTCGAACCAAGGATCTCTTACATGCTAGGCAGTTGGTGCTTCACCCCCTTCCGGCCGCGGTGTATATCGCGTATGCGCAGACTATCTCGACACATTCCCCGACCGACTCGTCTTGCCAACTAGCACCACCTATCGGCTGTGCACATCCATGTCCTCTAAATAGTTTTGATGTTGCTGAGCAATAGTTATACAATAATTTTTAAATGAACACTTCTCCATTTGACTGTATTGTTGTTAACTTAATTACGACCTAGGTCTCTGCCTTTTATGCCATTTTCAAGTGACTGAGCTTACTTCGTTAACATACATTGCAGGACATCAAGCTCAAAATGGGACATAAATTCGAACAGTACAACTAAGTTGTTTACGTACAGGTCTTACAACATCCGAAAAAGGAAACTGAATCGAAAGTCCAATAGTGAACAATAGGTATACACAGGAGAGACTACTGGATTCCTCAGTCAGTTTTCCATTTTAAAAGTTTTAACACTTGTATGTGAACACTTTTATTACGTTGTATGAATGGTCAGTTTGTTATGTACAGCTGTAAATATTTGGGACATTTTCAGTTAAATGGATTGTATGAAGTTCTACAAGTACATCTACATCTACATGGTTACTCTGCAATTCACATTTAAGTGCTTGACAGAGGGTTCATCGAACCACAATCATACTATCTCTCGCGGTTCTAGGCGCGCAGTCCGGAACCGTGCGACTGCTACGGTCGCAGGTTCGAATCCTGCCTCGGGCATGGATGTGTGTGATGTCCTTAGGTTAGTTAGGTTTAAGTAGTTCTAAGTTCTGCTGTTAAGTCCCATAGTGCTCAGAGCCATTTGAACATACTATCTCTCTGCCATTCCACTCCCGAACAGCGCGCGGGAAAAACGAACACCTAAACCTTTCTGTTCGAGCTCTGATTTCTCTTATTTTATTTTGATGATCATTCCTACCTATGTAGGTTGGGCTCAACAAAATATTTTCGCATTCGGAGCAGAAAGTTTGTGACTGCAATTTCGTAAATAGATCTCGCCGCGACGAAAAACGTCTTTGCTTTAATGACTTCCATCCCAACTCGCGTATCATATCTGCCACACTCTCTCCCCTATTACGTGATAATACAACGCGAGCTGCCCTTTTTTGCACCCTTGCGATGTCCTCCGCCAATCCCACCTGGTAAGGATCCCACACCGCGCAGCAATATTCTAACAAAGGACGAACGAGTGTAGTGTAAGCTGTCTCTTTATTGAACTTGTTGCATCTTTTAAGTGTCCTGCCAATGAAACGCAACCTTTGGCTCGCCTTCCCCACAGTATTGTGGTCTTTCCAACTGAAGTTGTTCGTAATTTTAACACCCAGGTACGTAGTCGAATTGACAGCCTTGAGAATTGTACTATTTATCGAGTAATCGAATCCAACGGATTTCTTTTGGAACTCATGTGGATCACCTCACACTTTTCGCTGTTTAGCGTCAACTTCCACCTGCCACACCATACAGCAATCTTTTCTAAATTACAGCATCATCTGCGAACAACCTAAGAGAACTGCTCAGATTGTCACCCAGGTCATTTATATAGATCAGATCAGGAACAGCAGAGGTCCCAGACGCTTCCCTGGGGAACACCTGATATCACTTCAGTTTTACTCGATGATTTGCCGTCTATTACAACGAACCGCGACCTTCCTGACAGGAAATCACGAATCCAGTCGCACAACAGAGACGATACTCCATAGGCCCGCAGCTTGATTAGAAGTCGCTTGTGAGGAACGGTGTCAAAAGCTTTCCGGAAATCTAGAAATACGGAATCAACTTGAGATCCCCTGTCGATGGTGGCCATTACTTCGTGCGAATAAAGAGCTAGCTGCGTTGCAGAAGAACGATGTATTCTGAAACCATGCTGATTACGTATCAATAGATCGTTCCCTTCGAGGTGATTCATAATGTTTGAATACAGTATATGCTCCAAAACCCAACTGCAAACCGACGTCAATGATATAGGTCTGCAGTTTGATGGATTACTCCTACTACCCTTCTTAAACATCCTTTTTTATCATTCTTGTAATGAACTAATGTTTTTCATATGTTCCAGTACTACTCTACCATCTCCCAGAGCAATAAAAAACCCACGACTGTAGCTTCGTCAGCCTATAACAGACTTAAAGAGTGTTCGATAGCCGGTAACTTCGAATTATACAGGACAATCAGTTCAAATAGTTCGTTTAATCGAGTACACGCAGACAAACACTATTTCACCGATTTATCGAGATTCTTTTCCTTGCCGATGACAACAAGACGAATTTGTGAAAAGTATCGACGTATCGCTATTTGAATAGCAAGAGCCGACTGTATACGGTCGGCTGGGGCATGCACCTGCTCCACGGGGTAAGGTGTCGCACGACAAAGGGCACTGCGTGAGAAACGTGTGTAGGCGACCCCGAGTATTGTGCGAGGCTGGCAGAGTGCCCTGGGGCCGCGACCCTTCCAGTTTGGGGGAGAAAATCCCCAAACAACGACGCTTTTCACAAAAACCTGCTCGGCACAACACACGCCAGCGCCGCTCAGAGTCTGTCCCTTTTTCAGTTCGGGAAATTGCAGCCATTGTTGAGGGCAAATCGGCGATCGGTACCGCTAAACGGCACCTTATACAACAGCTCCAGCTGCGTCAGGTGAACTGTCAGAAAGCCAAACGGTGTGGTGTTTTTGAGAATTTTCAGTAACGCCAGTGAATGTTGGGTGATCCGTAACGGTGAACAGTAAGCAGGCACCCTGAAAGGAGACAGTAGTTTTCATCACTATTAAATATTCGTCACTATAGCGTTATCTACAGTGTGCTAACTCAACCAAAGATCTTTGTATCTGAACTCACGTGTGGGGTAGACTGTGATACGTGTTGAAGTTGGTAATAGCAGACGTCAGAGATTTTATATCATCATCATCATCATCATCATCATTTAAGACTGATTATGCCTTTCAGCATTCAGTCTGGAGCATAGTCCCCCTTATAAAATTCCTCCATGATCCCCTATTCAGTGCTAACATTGGTGCCTCTTCTGATGTTAAGCCTATTACTTCAAAATCATTCTTCACCGAATCCAGGTACCTTCTCCTTGGTCTACCCCGACTCATCCTACCCTCTACTGCTGAACCCATGAGTCTCTTGGGTAACCTGGCTTCTCCCATGCGTGTAACATGACCCCACCATCTAAGCCTGTTCGCCCTGACTACTACATCTATAGAGTTTGTTGTGACTTAGCAAGACAGCCAAGTCACAACGAGAGGAAGCCGAAAGGCACGCGTTAAGCCCACGCAGATTGGCGTGAGGTCTGGAACAGTTAAAAGGAAATGAGAACTTAGAAAATGGACGCAGTTCCTGTAATACTTAACTTTAATCCACATTTGTAGAACATCTCTCGTTACGGTACATGCTTCATAATATTAATTATTAATTGAATACGGCGCCTTGCTAGGTCGTAGCAAATGTAGCTGAAGGCTATGCTAACTATCGTCTCGGCAAATGAGATCGTATTTGTCAGTGAACCATTGCTATGAACGTCGGCTGTACAACTGGGCGAGTGCCAGGACGTCTCTCTAGACCTGCCGTGTGGTGGCGCTCGGTCTGCAATTACTGACAGTGGCGACACGTGGGTCCGGCGTATACTAATGGACCGCGGCCGATTTAAAGGCTACCACCTAGCAAGTGTGGTGTCTGGCAGTGACACCACAGAGTTCATTCCCAGCTTTTCTTTGATTTCCTCATTGTGGACACCCTCCTGCCATTGTTCCATCTACTAGTACCTGCAATCATCCTGGCTACTTTCATATTGATTAAGGTAACCTGAATCCACCCAGCTTTCGCTCCCATACAACAAAGTTGGCCGAAAGAATGAACGTTGCACAGATACCTTAGTCTTGGTACTGACTTCCTTCTTGCAGAAGAGAGTAGATCGTAGCTGAGAGATTTTATAGCGAGGTAGAATTTGGCGGGTTCATGCTCATGATATTATCAGAATGCAGACAATCATATAATCACAATTTCAGAAAAATTGGATGATTTATTCCAGAGAAAGACTTTTACAAATGGAGCAAACCAATAACGCGTTGGTCCACCTCTGGTCCTTGTGCAAGCACTTGGCATTGGCTGACAGAGTGACTGGATGTCCTCCTGAGGGAAAGCGTGCCAAATTCTGCCCCACTAACGCGTAATATCGTCAAAATCCTGAACTGTTGGAGGGCCCTGCCTGTAATGCTCCAAACGTACTCTTTTGGGAAGAGATCTAGCGACCTTGCTTGCCAAAGTAGGGTTTGATAAGAGCGAAGAAAAGAAATAGAAACTCTCTCCGTGTACGGGATGTTATTATATTTCCGAAAATGTAAGCCCAGAATGGCTTGGTATGAAGGGCAACAAAATGGGGCTTAGAATATCGTCGACGTTCCACTGTGCTGTAAGGGTGCAATGGATGACAACCAAAGGCTTCCTGCCATGAGCAGTAATAGTACCCCAGACCATCTGAAACGTCCCCTGACACACAATATTTTTTTAGCGCAACGCAATCTGACTTTCAAAAATCCCTACAAAAGAATGGCCCTGACTAACATTGACCTATACGTTTCACAAATCACTTACCTCACAAAAATCTTGGTTACTCGAACTACTGCAATACAGCGAGCGCCACTACTGCCAGCTAAATAAAAGATTCAAACTACGGAAGACACTAACTACTGATAGGCATAGTTAGCAAATGAAAGATTTTGATAGAGAACAAACAATGTATTTACCTTAATAGTCATAATATATATAGCAGTTCATGACATCCAGTCTTACAAATTTCAAAACTCCGCCATCTCTCTCCCCACATCGACCACTGCTGGCGGATCACCTCCAACTGCGCAACGCTACGCGCTGTTCACATCCAGCTGCCGCTGCCCAACACTACAATGGCAGACAACAATGCAAACTAGCCACAGACTGCACACAGCACAGCCAGTGATTTTCATACAGAGCGCTACGTAACGTTGCCAATAAGAAAACAAACAGCCTACTTACACATCGCTCCCGGTAGTCGAGCCGCCTGGCGGCGACAGGTTGGTATAGTCAGTCTGTAAACTAAAGAGCGAGCAGCGCTTTTGGTGGTCGGAATTGGCCTTTCCTGGAAGAACTCTGCCACCGGCCTACAGGGGCACCCAAAATCTCTTGCCCGTTACCTGTGTAGCGGTGTAGATCGGCGTGCAGTGATATACGTCGTTTCTTTTCGTGGGATCTTAGTTGCCAGTGACAGTGAGTTAACTTCGTATACTTACTGATGTACTTCGATATCCGGAAGTGATGGTTAATCGTCTAGCATTGCGAGAAAATGCGCAGAATACGAAGAAGAGGAGGTATTTGGGGAGTAACGAGCGTTCGATCGTCTCTAATGTTATTACAGCGCGTAATAAAGAGGCGATCCTCAAAGAACTGTTGGCTAATATTACCAGTCCCAATCAAAGGGCTGCAATTTATGCAAACGTCAGTCTCACATAATAGGACGCATAAGTAAAGAACGGAAAAATGAAAAATAAGCCGCATGGTTTACTGGAATCGCCACGAAGAAAAACTAATAATTTTGGGAGGAAACCCATCGTTATAGACAGTTTCAAAATCACGTAAGACCTTTGATGCTTATGGAACACTAAATCTCAATCTCGGTCACTATTCACCTGATTCTAAGGCATATTGCTTAAACCCTGTGCGCAATAGCTATTCTAAACACTGCTGAAATTTCCTTCGAAACATGTACACCGATTCTGGACTTCTAAGCAAAAAGCTTGACATGCGAGGTGCGTTCACATATTAATTTTTATTTTTTGGTAAGAACTTTATTTGTTAATCTATAGCAATGTTATCCTCTTCAAAATATTCCCCATTACGTACTATACACTTATGCCAATGTTTTTTCCGATTCCCGAAACCCTTTAGGAACTGTTTCTTCGGGAAAGTTTATAGGTCTCTTAACTGTGCATTTTTAATCTCATCCATGCTTCTAAAACCACTGTCTTTTAAGGTCTGCTTTGAAATGTTTATACCACTTGTCTGCCCTTGGTTTACTCATAAAAGGCTCACCAAAAGCAATATTTACCATCTCTAAAAATTTCGTACACTTTACTCCATTGTTATAACAAAATTTAATACAGATTCTATAATTTATTTTTATACAAAACAAATAATCGTTGATGCTACCAAAACACCTGTAACCTTTCTGAAAGCTGACAACAGAGTAAATACCCAAAATGCATAACACTAAACACGTACTTTTGAAGCATGTTTAGGAAGACAGTGACAAAAAAGTAGTGCAAATCGGACTAATACAACACACAAAATTATAAATTTCTGCTTACTTTTTAAACACTCTTTGTGTTGCAAGAATTATTAAGTTTCAATGTAGTCCTTCAAAGAAAACTTCTACCTTTTAGTAGAAACACAAAGTAAGAACAAGCCTTAAATTCTACAGACTGATCGCATTATATTGGGTTCGTTTCACGAATAGCAATAGACATTCACATGAACAGGCATTTGGTTCTATGTTTGTAGTAGAATCCTGACTGTAGTAGGCTTACACACTAACTTACGCTAAGGACAACACGCATACATCCATGCCTGAGTTAGGACTCCAGCCTCCGGTGGGGGGGAACCGCGCGAACCGTGGCAAGGCGCATGAGACCATGATGTTGCCCCACGCGGCTCGCTGGTTATGAAAATTCACAACATAATCTCTTGTGAACCCAACCTCAAGGGTAAAGAAAGTCTTGGATGTGAGCAGTGGATCTGCGGCACACCTCTGCAACAGCCGTTGACAGAACCGCCGTCTGACGCTATCTTGCGGCCTTCGGGCATGACCGCGCCTTAGATGATACGGGTTCACCACCTAATGGTAGGTAAGACTTCGTCATACCCTGACGACACATTTGACGGGGCGCCAATGCAACGACTGTGCTAACTACCACCCAGATAAGAGTGTGAGACACGCCTTCTGCTGCTGCCAATCGTTGCACACTGGTCCCAGGGGTTTCTTCAACCGAACACAGCACACGCTCCTCCATGTCAGGCGTGCGGCCTGTGCGGAGCCTTCCACTGTGTCTTCTGAGGTTCAAGGCTACTTGTGTGCCTCAGATGCTGGAAAAGTCTGCCAAACAGTTTATCAGATGGCACTCTACGCTGTGGATATTTTTCGGCGTACAGCGCACGGGCTCTCAGGCTATGTCCATTTGCTAAACCATCGCAGAATATCGTATCCACCATTTCACTTGTCGAGTAGTAGGCTTCCATTGCTAACAAGTGGTGGAAGGGAGAAAATGTAAATGTATTACACCATTTATAAGTACAAACAGCGCAATAACAGTAAACACATAAGTGAATCCGCATTTGGAAGAAGGTAAAACACCATGATGCGTACCCAGGGTTGATAGTACTGTACAATAAGGCACTCAAATACGACGAAAACTAACGTAGCCTCCAACACGTCTCGAAGCGCAAAACTGACTGCAGACCACCTAACGGTAGGTAGGGTACTGTGAGCAAGACATCATAAACACTGCCGACAGATTTGACGGAGCGCCAGTGCAACGACTGTGCTAATATCCGCAACCAAGCGTTGCGCAGCCCTTCCTATAAACACGTGTTTATCTGGGAAAGTATATGTTTCCGGACCCATGATTATTAGACTGCCACCTCTCAAAGTATTCCACACTTTTTTGAACACCCTGAAAAGATTGAAGAGTAACGGCGAAAGACTACAGCCCTGTGTTACACCCTTTTTACTGAAGCACTTAGTTTTTGGTCTTCCACTCTTACGATCGTCTTCTGGTTCTCGCACATATCATATGTTACCCGCCTCTCTTTATAGCTTACACCAATTTTTCTCAGGGTTTCGAGCATCTTACAATTTCTACATTGCTGACGATACTTCGAGGACGAGAAATCCTATGAACTAGCTTGATTGTTCGTATTGTTTCCGTTATCAGTCGCAACCTCTGATCTACTACTCTGCCGCCTTTACTTTCCGGAAAGACAAACTTATCACCATAAAGCAATAATAAGGCACCTGAAGATGAGGCAAGCACCCGAAACGCTTCGAGCGTAGATAACTAGTAAACATTGATGATACACAAACGGCATCTGTTCTTAAGCAACTAGAATGAACAGCAAGGTCTGGGGAGTGGTGTCTGGTAGTGGCACTTTAACCAGTACCTGAGTTGAAATTAATGTAAAGCGATGATTAACAGATATTTAAAGATGGTAGTGCATTTTAAAAAGACCTCAGATTTAACGATCAAAGAATGGCTGTAGAAATGCAGAGGTTTGCGGCGTTAACCTTGAATAAAAGGTTCTTGGGTTTCGAGCCGAGTCACGTGACTAATGTTACACGAGCTTTCGGACAAGCACTCCTTGGTCATCGTGAGCGATGTGACTGCCAGTGGGCTGCTGGTGCAGTTTAACATACACTAGCTTGCAGCTGTGACGTCACTGGTGCCCGCGGCATCGCCATTTACAGGATGTTACAAAAAGGTACGGCCAAACTTTCAGGAAACATTCCTCACACACTAAGAAAGAAAATATGTTATGTGGACATGTGTCCGGAAACGCTTACTTTCCATGTTAGAGCTCGTTTTATTACTTCTCTTCAAATCACATTAATCATGGAATGGAAACACACAGCAACAGAACTTACCAGCGTGACTTCAATCACTTTGTTACAGGAAATGTTCAAAATGTCCTCCGTTAGCGAGGATACATGCATCCACCCTCCGTCGCATGGAATCCCTTATGCGCTGATGCAGCCGTGGAGAATGGCGCATTGTATCACAGCCGTCCACGATACGAGCACGAAGATTCTCCACATTTGGTACCGGGGTTGCGTAGACAAGAGCTTTCAAATGCCCCCATAAATGAAAGTCAAGAGGGTTGAGGTCAGGAGAGCGTGGAGGCCATGGAAGTGGTCCGCCTCTACCAATCCATCGGTCACCGAATCTGTTGTTGAGAAGCGTGCGAACACTTAGACTGAAATGTGCAGGAGCTCCATCGTGCATGAACCACATGTTGTGTCGTACTTGTAAAGGCACATGTTGTAGCAGCACAGGTAGAGTATCCCGTATGAAATCATGATAACGTGCTCCATTGAGCGTAAGTAGAAGAACATGGGGCCCAGTCAAGACATCAACAACAACGCCTACCCAAACGTTCACAGAAAATCTGTGTTGCTGACGTGATTGCACAATTGCGTGCGGATTCTCGTGAGCCCACACATGTTGATTGTGAAAATTTACAATTTGATCACTTTGGAATGAAGCCTCATCCGTAAAGAGAACATTTGCACTGAAATGAGGATTGACACATTGTTGGATGAACGATTCGCAGAAGTGTACCCGTGGAGGCCAATCAGCTGCTGATAGTGCCTGCACACGCTGTACATGGTACGGAAACAACTGGTTCTCCCGTAGCACTCTCCATACAGTGACGTGGTCAACGTTGCCTCGTACAGCAGCAACTTCTCTGACGCTGAGATTAGGGTTATCGTCAACTGCACGAAGAATTGCCTCGTCCATTGCTGGTCTTCCCCAGTCGCGAGTCATAGGCTGGAATGTTCCGTGCTCCCTAAGACGCCGATCAATTGCTTCGAACGTCTTCCTGTGGGGACACTTTCGTTCTGGAAATCTGTCTCGATACAAACGTACCGCGCCACGATTATTGCCCCGTGCTAATCCATACATCAAATGGGCATCTACCAACTCCGCATTTGTAAACATTGCACCGACTGCAAAACCACGTTCGTTATGAACACTATCCTGTTGATGCTACGTACTGATGTGCTTGATGCTAGTACTGTAGAGCAATGAGTCGCATGTCAACACAAGCACCGAAGTCAACATTTTCCTTCCTTCAATTGGGCCAACGGGCGGTGAATCGAGGAAGTACAGTACATACTGACGAAACTAAAATGAGCTCTAACATGGAAATCAAGCGTTTCCGGACACATGTCCACATAACATCTTTTCTTTATTTGTGTGTGAGGAATGTTTCTTGAAAGTTTGGCAGTATCTTTTTGTAGCACCTTGTATAGGCGGACGTTGACCCGGCGGTCAGTGTGTCAGCTTCAACCGCACGAACGCTGGATCCTACGTTGCGCTGAGCTGCAGGAGGCCATATCTACTTACAGTAGTACTGGACATTTTTATTTAGATAGACTCTCTAATTACGCAGTCTCAGAAGCCGTTAGTGCGAGCCACCGCAGAGGAGCAGGAAAAGAAAGTTAGGATCAAATCGATCTTTAGGCCTCCGACGAAAATCCGGCATTACTAAGACCAGTTAAAGATGCAAAAGATCTCAGAACACCTCGGGTCTAAAAGATAACTTTGCGAGTGTCTCCATTTTTACGTCGGGCATACCGTATGCACTGTGGAACAAGCAGCAAATAGCATGAGAGGCTTTAACGCCTACGATACCCCGAGAAATCCGCTTTGGCAGAGAATGCTTTAGAAAACGGTCACCGTATAAAGTCTGATGAACATCCGTTATGGCTCGCACCAGCGGGTTCTGGAACTATGTAATTAAAAAAGCCACTGAAACAAAAATGAACTGTGGCCTGCAGCCCAGCGCGGCGTAGGGTCCAGCGATCGCGCGGTTCCCAAACGCTCATATACAGCGTTGCCGCGAGCAACAGTGACGTCACAGACGGCAGCTAGCGTACAAGGGTGGTTTGATAAGTCAGATAGAAAAAGCAAGAAAAATATTTGTTTCTTAAACAATTCACAGTTCTCGACATAGTCTCCTTCGAGGAATGTACACTTCGTCCAGTGATCCTCCAGCTTTTTCAACCCATCGGACAGAAAAGTTATGTAAAATTATGAAAAATACCCGTTAACTGCTCTACCACTTCCTTTTACGAAAATTTCTTCCCACCAAACCTAAGTTTGAAGTAAGGGACCAGGAAGACGTACGCTACTGGCCATTAAAATTGCTACACCACGAAGATGACGTGCTACAGACGCGAAATTTAACGGACAGAAAGAAGATGCTGTTATATGTAAATGATTAGCTTTTCAGAGCATTCACACAAGGCTGGCGCCAGTGGCGACACCTACAATGTGCTGACATGAGGAAAGTTTCCAACTGATTTCTCATACACAAACAGCAGTTGACCAGCGTTGCCTGATGAAGCGTTGTTGTGATGCCTCGTGTAAGGAGGAGAAATGCATACCATCACGTTTCCGACTTTGATAAATGTCGTATTGTAGCCTATCGCGATTGCAGTTTATCGTATCGCGACAATGCTGCTCGCGTTGGTCGAGAATATGGAATCGGTGGGTTCGGGAGGGTAATACGGAACGCCGTGCTGGATCCCAACGGCTTCGTATCACTAGCAGTCGAGATGATAGGCATCTTATCCGCATTGCTGTAACGGATCGTGCAGCCACATCTCGATCCCTGAGTCAACAGATGGGGACGTTTGCAAGACAACAACCATCTGCACGAACAGTTCGACGACGTTTGCAGCAGCATGGACTATCAGCTCGGAGACCATGGCTGCGGTTACCCTTGACGCTGCATCACAGAGAGCGGCGCCTGCGATAGTGTACTCAACGACGAACCTGGGTACACGAATGACAGAACGTCATTGTTTCGGATGAATACAGGTTCTGTTTACAACATCATGATGGTCGCATCCGTGTTTGGCGACATGGCGGTGAACGCACATTGGAACCGTGCATTCGTCATCGCCATACTGGCGTATCACCCGGCGTGATGGTATGGGGTGCCATTGGTTACACGTCTCGGTCACCTCTTGTTCGCATTGACGGCACTTTGAACAGTGGACGTTACATTTCAGATGTGTTACGACCTGTGGTTCTACCCTTCATTCGATCCCTGCGAAACCCTACATTTCAGCAGGATAATGCACGACCGCGTGTTGCAGGTCCTGTACGGGTCTTTCTGGATACCGAAAATGTTCGACTGCTGCCCTGGCCAGCACATTTTCCAGATCTCTCACCAATTGAAAACGTCTAGTCAACGGTGGCCGAGCGACTGGCTCGTCACAATACGCCAGTCACTACTCTTGATGAACTGTGGTATCGTGTTGAAGCTGCATGGACTGCTGTACCTGTAGACGCCATCCAAGCTCTGTTTGACTCAATGCCCAGGCGTATCAAGGCCGTTATTACGGCCAGAGGTGTTTGTTCTGGGTACTGATTTCTCAGGATGTATGCACCCAAATTGTGTGAAAATGTAATCACATGTCAGTTCTGGTATAATATATTTGTCCAATGAATACCCGTTTATCATCTGCATTTCTTCTTGGTGTAGCAATTTTAATGGCCAATAGTGTACTTCTGACTAATTCTAGTGAATAGAGTGGATGAGGAACGAATTCAAAGCCCATTTCATGGACTTTTGCCATTCGTATCGCTGATGTGAGACTGTGCATTCCATAGGTGGAAGAACATTTTCTTTCAGGACAGTCTTTATCTTTTATTCAGCCAAATGATTTATTAATGAAGCATAATAGGATACGGTTTTGTATACTCTAAGAAGTCTATGAGGATTATGCCTTAGTAATCCCAAAGAACAATGATCATCACCTTACAAAACGGTCTTTACCTTCATCGATACACTTTCACCAGCCTTTGTCCATTGATTTGACTGTTGTTTAATTCTGGTGCGTAACGATGGATCCAGGTTTCAACAACAGTCACAAACTGGCGCAAAAAGTCTTGCGGCCTACGATTAAACGTCGCCAGACATTGCGTTGAAATGTTGTGCCGCATGCACTTTTGGTCAAGTGTACCCACCCACCACGCACATAGCTTCTTTAGAGCCACTTCTCGTTCTGGATGCTATGCAGTCGCTTAGTGGAGATGCCAAGACTCTCATCAATCTCACGAAATTTTTATACGACGACCCTGCCTTGCCATATTACGGATTTTGTCAATGTTTTGTTTTGCGCTGATCTCAACTTGGCGGTCGGAGCGCGCTTCATCTTCCGTGCTTGTCTGACCACGGTTAAATTCGTGAATCCGAGAGTAAATTGCCTTTAGTGCTGGGCGGAGTTTCCGATAACTTCATTTAGTTCTATTAACAGGATGTTCCGTCGGTTCTTGGTAGAACAACATTATAAAAAAATGAAAAGCACCAGTTTGTTTTTGTTCTCCTCTATGTCCCACCTGCTTCCCCATCCACTGTCTGCAAGAAATGGTGTACACTACCATTTATAGGTCAGGTATCACAGATTGTAGCCAAAGCAGTGAAATGCTGCAAGTATAGGGTTTCCAACTATGTCAGGAACACGACAGCCAGTGTGTTTTTAATAGCAAAGACAAGATCCAGTTATTAGCCAACAGTGGGGTATACAAAATCACCTGTTCTGATTGTTACAAATTTTACATTGTTCACTCAGGCAGAGACGTATCAACTAGGCTGGCTGAACATGAACGCAGCTGGAGATTGCAGAATTCAGACTCTGCATTTGCTGAGCATGTACTGAGTGAGGGTCACAGCCATCAGCCAGTGTCCCATGTACTTCACTTAGCAAACAAAGGCCATGAACTCAACCTGCTGGAAGCCCTGGAAATTAACAAACATCTTGCTCACAGTCCAGATCTCATCCTAAATGACCAGACACAACACTTCCCCTCTCCTAAAATTCATATAATCATCTTTGTTGTTCATTACTTCCCACAGTCTCCCTTCCTACATATTCCCATTTTCCTGTATTCATTAAGTTGTTTTATTTGTTGCAGTTCTCTTTGTATTCCACATAGGCTGTAGTTTCAATAGTTAAGGGTTTCCTTTTAACTTGTAGTTGTATTACTGTCCATGTTTAACTCCCCTTGTAGTTGTCTCATCAAATACTGTTCATATTTTACTTTGCTCATTTATTTAATGAAAACTGGTACACAGCCACTGCTTTGATTATAATGTTAATGTTAAAATGCAGTACCACCACACTCTCAAACTGTAGGTTCCCTCAAACACCTCCATTTTCCTGCATTTATTAATTTCTGTTTATCTTATTGATATTGCTTAAGTTCCTTATGTATTCTGTATTTACGTTGACAACTGTCTCTTCTTTTTTAATTGGTTGTGTATCACTCTCCATGTTTCATACCTCTTGATGCAGCCTTGTCTAGTACTAATTTTATCTTATTTTATTAGTTTTTTTTATTAATAGAAACTGTTACGTAGGCATGCTATTCCTATTTTGTGCTAAAGGTTTTCCTGTCAACTCCATTGTTATTTCATTGCAAAGATGTTACTTACTGTATGTTTCTACTTCAGTCTAGATGTGTTACTTCTCTTCCAATGTTGTCTGCTACCATTTAACTTCTTTGGCGATAAAACTCAGTAAATGTCTGAAGATGGCCTTGTAAGCCGAAAAACGGTTAGCAATAAAAGTAATACTGTAGAACAAAAGAAAACTGGTGCTTTTCATTTATCATTTAGTTCTGTTTTGATTTGTGGGCAATACAGCCCTTCAAATGAAAATGTTTAATAACAGCACGAAACCCGGTTTTTCCCATTTTGAGTAGCAGTCGACACACTGAACAATTCAGGCGGCTGCCAACAATGAACTGCACGCTGTACACTGTTAAAATAATTTATACAATACTTGGAATGATCAAGCTTACCAACCACGATGGCGCGACGAAAACGTTCCAGTCTTTCATGAAAATTTCCAGACTTATCAAACGACCCTCATATGTAAGGGGCGTACAAGCAGCCCACTCTCAGTCGTTCCACTTGAAATTGGCCAAGGAGCGTTTGCCAGAAAGCTAGTGTAATTTTAATCACTTGACACACGGCTCGAAACCAGAAAACTTTGTTATTCAAACAGTGACCGTTACTCCAAAGTGTGATTTTTAGGAAGGAGACATAACGTGGAAAGGGAGCCGTGAGGAGAGGTAGCCACTAATGACGTTGGCGTGCTGATGGATTGGCGGCGCGTCAGCGGTGGCGAGCGGCGCAGCTGAAACGAGGTTGCCGCTCGCGGAAGTTCGCGTTGCCTCAGGGTCCCTCGCCTCTGCCTATTTCTTTCGCACTTTTTTTTGCCTGCGTCACTTCCCCTTGGCGGAGCTGCGAATCCCGTTTCCTGGCGACACCCTCGCCGCCCGCCTACGCCTACACTGCGGCCCCCTGTTTATCTTGTGACGCTTCATTTGGGGGAGGGTCGCAGCGGCGCGTCTTCCACAGGGGAGGCGAGACACACACACACACACACACACACACACACACACACCTCCATTCGGCAGAGTCTGCAACGCCGGGTTGTCTGTATGCGAGGCTGTCGTACGCTGCATCCCGAAAGCCAACTAAAACACTCTGCAAGTAGTTACTGATCGTTATAGACATCATCATCAGCCATCTGACGTACACTGTTGGACAAAGCCTCTTTTGAGGTTTCTCAGGCACCAGGAATTTCAACGATACGAGGTTGGTCCGGAAAATACGTATAAAAGTTGAATAACGTCTTTATGTTACAAGTTGCAGTCACCACCAGGTGGGACTACTGCTGTAATGAATCCCATCAACGCTCAATCAGAGCACTCTGCGTGAAGGTGGGAGTGTGCGGCAGCTTGTTGACAGTTACCCCTTTTCACCTGCCGTTGGCATGGAGCTCTCTATGATTGAGGAACAGCGCGTCAACATCAAGTTGCTTGCAAAGCTAGGCAAGAATAGCTATGAGATCTTTTACTGTTTGAAACAGGTTTACGGAGAAAATTCTCTGGAGGAACCAACAGTGAACAAGTGGTTTAAAAGGTTCCGGGATGGCCGAGTAGAAGTGAACGATGACCCTCGCCCAGGACGCCCGTCGACATCGAGTTCCGATGCAAATGTTGAACGAATTCGGGCTTGTGTTCTTAAAGACCGTAGATTGGGGATTGACAGCTAGGTTCAAAATGGTTCAAATGGCTCTGAGCACTATGGGACTTAACATCTGTGGTCATCAGTCCCCTAGAACTTAGAACTACTTAAACCTAACTAACCTAAGGATATCACACACATCCATGCCCGAGGCAGGATTCGAACCTGCGACCGTAGCGGTCATGCGGTTCCTTTAACCGCACGGCCACACCGGCCGGCGATTGACAGCTAGTCAGCAATCATTCTGACTGTCAAGTCAGAATGATTGCTGACTAGCTGTCAATCCCCAAAACAATCGTTCACGAAATCCTGGCACAAAAACTTGAAATGAAGAAATTGTGTGCGAAAATCGTACCGAAGCTCTTGACGGCAGAACAGAAAGCAAAGAGGGTTGAGTGCTGTGAGGATTGGTTGGAAGCAGAGGAACGAGGGGACTTTCTCAACCGAGTCATCACTGGAGACGAGTCCTAGTTTTACGAATTCGATGTGGAGCTCAAATCTCAAAGCAAGGAATGGAAACTAGCAGGAGAACCGAGAACAAAAAAGTCGCGAAAATCAAGGTCCGATGTGGAGACAGTGTTGATTGTTTTCTTTGATTCTAGGGGCATTGTTCACAAAGAATTTGTCCCTCCCGGCCAGAGAGTGAACGGAAATTTTTACGTTGAAGTTCTGACACGTGTCAGAGATCGTGCGGCCCGAGTTCGACCAGAAATGGAAAAATGGGGCAGGTGGATCCTTCATCACGACGGTGCGCCCGCTCACACATCGCTCGTTGTGCGCGTGTTTTTGGCCCGAAGCTCAATCACCGTGACAGACCTCCCGCCTTATTCACCCGATTTAGCTCCGTGGTACTTCTTCATGTTCCCGAAATGCAAAATGGTGCTTCGGGGGCGGCTCTTGGTAGATGTGGAAGCCATCAAGGCGGAAACGACACGGCAACTGAACAACATCACAACTGAAGACTTTCAGCAATGTTATCAACAGTGGAAACGGCGTTGGCAGAAGTGTATCGCGTCTCAAGGTGAGTACTTTGAAGGAGACCATATTGTAATACCTGAATAATTGTAAAATAAAGTTATTATTCAACTTTTATACGTATTTTCCGGACAAACCTCGTACTGACGTACCAGGATGAGCCCGGGAGTGTTGGGCCACTGGGTGCGACGGTGCAGTGTCACATCTCACAAATGTGCCGCTACAAAGCAACTCCAGCTACTTGTGAGGAAGCTGTTTTGTGAACGAACGTGGTGCAAAAGTATTTCTGTTATTTTCGTTTTATTTTTGGAGAAAAATCTTATTTTCTGTTCTGGTAAGCTGGAAAGTTTTATCGTTACGTAATTTCGTATTAACGTGTACACTGCACAATACTGAAGCAGCTTTTTACTGCGAGCTTGAGGAATGTGTAGGCATCAAACTAACCTAGAATGGCCACCGAGTTTGCTGCTGCAGACAGAATTTACAGTGGTCTATCTCTGACAGACAATCGGGAGAGAGAGACCATTCTTATACGGGAGAGATGGGCAACTTGATTTAATGTGGGAGAGATGGAGCGCAACTAATTTCCGCTTCAGCTGAAGCTGGCCGCTGTCCCAGGCTATGCTTATTTGTCGAAAGATAGGTCTGTGCCAACAAATGGAAGAACAGACTCACACACATAGTCCAACCAACCACTTCAAAGCTCATTAGAATACTTAGCGATTCCAAGTACATCTAAAGAGCAGAATTATCTGCACAAGTAAAATTCCTTCACTCACTCAACTACGGATTCTATCCCTACTATCGCAAAATTTCCAAGATTACCACTTCAGAACTGGCTACTCCGAAACCAACACAGCCAAAATATTTGGAAGAAATCTCACGTGTTTCTTCTGTTGATAAGACCATGAATTTTAAGAGGACGACAGCAGCTGTATGCAAAGGGCTTAACTCTGCAAGAATATTGGAACTGTAAAAAAAATTAACTCTGCAAGAATATTGTAAAAAAAAAAAAAGATGGATACAAAAAGAAAGGAAACTGAATAAAGCACAACAAGTTCACTAAAGAGAAACACTAATGTAGAGAAAATAGACTGAAGAAGTTAAAAAAGAAAAATACTGAAAAAAGCTCATTGAACTCATGATACAAATTACGAAAATAATTTTGATGAACAGGATGAAAATGAGTGTGTCGGGTGTTTTGAAATCTATTACGGAACTAATAAAAATGACGATTGGATGCAGAGCTTTTCTGATCGCGATAGTCACATGAACGTCGTTCTACATTTGGAAGTAAGTGTAACTGCTGTGGTGAGAGAAAGATAGGCTAGTGCTTGAACGAAGCCAACAACTGATAAGAAAAGCCATTGTTCAGTCAAGATTTGTACTAAACTGATAAAACTGTTTTGGATTAAAAATTTAATAGTATAGGTCTCTGTTCATTACAGCCTGTTTCAAATAAACATATCAAATTCTATTTGACTCTTTTCTTCATTTATAGCCATTTTTATATGGTTCATCTCTCCCAGTACACCGGTCTATCGCACGCACACAGCTATGACTGAGATGGAGCACTCATGTATATTTTCATTTCATTATATCTCTTGTATTTTATGTGGCAGTGCCTCAAAAATGTATTTGCACTTAATTTTATATGAGACTCTACACGAATATGGTACTACAAGACAAAAAATACACACATTTTGTAGTGACAAAAAAATGATCTGACTCTCCTAGACTTACCCAATGCACATCAAAGAAAAACTTCATAATTACTACACAAACAGCTCTATCTATCACCATGAACGAAAGCAACACTTAATTTACATTTAGATAGAAGGAATATACTTATAACTCAAAATAGCATGTTCTTCTAAGGAGTAAAATAGTGAAATAAATTGTGCAAGAGGATTAAAGAAATTGTTCTTGTTATGGTCTTCAGTCCTCAGACTGGTTTGATGCAGCTCTCGATGCTACTCTATCCCGTACAAGCTTCTTCATCTCCCAGTACCTACTGCAACCTACATCCTTCTGAATCTGCTTAGTGTATTCGTCTCTTGGTCTCCCTCTACGATTTTTACCCTCCACGCTGCCCTCCAATACTAAATTGGTGATCCCTTGATGTCTCAGAAGATGTCCTACCAACCGATCCCTTCTTCTAGTCAAGTTGTGCCACAAACTTCTCTTCTCCCCAATCCTATTCAACACTTCCTCATTAGTTATATGATCTACTCATCTAATCTACAGCATTCTTCTGTAGCACCACATTTCTTCTTGTACAAACTATTTATCGTCCATGTTTCACTTCCATACATGGCCACACTCCATACAAATAGTTTCAGAAACGACTTCCTGACACTTAAATCTATACTCGATGTTAACAAATTTCTCTTCTTCAGAAATGCTTTCCTTGCCATTGAAAGTCTACATTTTATATCCTCTCTACTTCGACCATCATCAGTTATTTTGCTCCCCAAATAGCAAAACTCTTTAAGTGTCTCATTTCCTAATCTAATTCCCTCAGCATCACCCGACTTAATTCGACTACGTTCCATTATACTCGTTTTGCTTTTGTTGATGTTCATCTTATCCACCTTTCAAGACACTATCCATTCTGTTCAACTGCTCTTCCAGGTCCTTCGTTGTCTTTGGCAGAATTACAATGTCATCGGCGAACCTCAAAGTTTTTATTTCTTCTCCATGATTTTAATACCTACTCCGAACTTTTCTTACTGCTTGCCCAATATACAGATTGGATAACATCGGGGAGAGGCTACAACCCTGTCTCACTCCCTTCCCAAGCACTGCTTCCCTTTGATGCTCCTCGACTCTTATAACTTATTACTATAAATTATTAAAAGGAATTTAAAATGATATTTCGGATGTACCTGTTACGCTAAGCAATACATTCTATACACAGGGGTGTTACTTAAATTACACAGAGTAGGGGTTGATAATAAAGTTACCGCAATTAAATAGCTGCAGTAATGTTAATACACTCAAACTCCAACCGAACAGGGGTCGGGAGGACCAGTGGTGCTGCCGACCGCCGTGTTATTCTCAGCTAATAGGCGTCACAGACTGTGGATATGGAGGGGCATGTGGTCAGCACACCGCTCTCCCGGCCGTTGGCAGATTTCGTGGCTGGAGCCGCTACGTCTCTCAGTCAAGTAGCTCCTCAATTGGCCTCACAAGGGCAGAATCCACCGCGCTTGCCAACAACGCTCGTCAGACCAGGATGGTCACCCATCCAAGTGCTAGCCAAGGCCGACAGCGCTTAACTTCGTTATCGGACGGGAACTGGTGTCACTACTGCGGTAGTATGTATACAAAATCTGGCATTTTACACCACACTCAGGCACTATACGTACACGGCGCTCCAGGAGGAATGGTCAATATTTAGGGGTATGACAGGAACTATCATTCCAAGCAAATATGTCTCGTAAACGTGGACTGTAAAACTCATACCTTAAGCGCTATGAGCATTTCCTTATCTTCGATACTTTGAAACAAACCTCTTGAGCTACAAGCTCTTTCCTTTCCATATTTTGGGATGAAGTACTACGAACCAAAACAAGAAAAGATTTTCTGGTAAAGATGAACTGTCAGACGCATACCTTATGTGCTATGACGTCCGCCCCCGGTAGCTGTGTGGTCAGCCCGACAGAATGTCAATCGTAGGGCCCCGGGTTCGATTCCCGGCAGGGTCGGAGATTTTCTCCGCTCAGGGACTGGGTGTTGTGTTGTCCTAATCATCATCATTTCATCCCCATCGACGCGCTAGTCGCCGAAGTGGCGTCAACTCGAAAGACTTGCACCAGGCGAACGGTCTACCCACACCATATTATTATTATTATTAGTGCTACGACCACTTGATCATCTTTGCTACTATGAAACATGTCTCTTCTACTGAACAAGTGTTCATACTTCTTAAGGTATGCATTTCAAAGTCCACCTTTACTACTCAATCTTTTCTTGTTTTGGTCCCTACTACCTCATCCCAAAATGTGGAAGGCAAAGAGCTTGAAGAAGCAGATACTTTTTCCTCACAGTATGGAAAGTGAATAAATGCTCATAGCTCTTCAGGCATGCATATCAGAGCCCATGTTTACTAGATCTTTTCGCTTCGAAAATGGCTCTGAGCACTATGGGACTTAACATCCGCGGTCATCAGTTCCCGAGAACTTAGAACTACTTAATTCTAACTAACCTAAGGACATCGCACACATCCATGCCCGAGGCAGAATAAAACCTGCGACCGTAGCGGTCGCGCGGTTCCAGACTGAAGCGCCTAGAACCGCCCGGCCACTCAGGCCGGCTTTCGCTTCGAATGATCGTTCCTGTCATATCCCTCTATCGTAGCCATTCCTTCTGGGACTCACTGCATATTTTCCAGATTGTTTCACAGTTCCTCTCACAGACCTCTAGCGATTTTAGAGGGGACTTTGAAGATGAAGTTGTGATGAGGACCCCATGTTCGGAAATGTACCGTTTGGACGTAAAATAAATGTGACGACCGAATCATTTCCAAATCTCTTATCGTTAGTCCGTGTTGTAATTGTTGCTCCAGTTGCAATTTTCTTCCGACTACAACAACGGATGTGGGAAACTGGAACGTTCGCGACGAGGAGGGTTGAGTATGGTGCGTTACGGATGCGCCGCACTCTCGACTTTGAGGACTTCTTGTACCATGTAGAAGGGACCCTGAAGACGTGTGCTTCAAATACTGCGCATGTCGTGGCCTCATTTAGATTACTGAGAGCTCATTGTCTTCGCCGTGCGCAAAATTAGAATCATACAAAAAAAAAAAAGGTTCAAATGGCTCTGAGCACTATGGGACTTAACATCTCAGGTCATCAGTCGCCAAGACTTAGAACTACTTAAACCTAACTAATCTAAGGACATCACACACATCCATGCCCGAGACGGGATTCGAACCTGCGACCGTAGCAGCACCGCAGTTCTGTACTGAAGCGCCTAGAGCCGCTCTACCACAGCGGCCAGCGAGAATCATATAAATCGTATATCATGTATCTACTTATCCTGGAGCTTTTGTACTGTTTTATCTCATTTTTTTGAGAAAACTGCTCCGTTTTCCAAAATCTCATTACTAATCCGAAAACATATGCATTTTCACTGCCAAAAGACCAGCACGAAAACGCCGGCCGGTGTGGCCGTGCGGTTCTAGGTGCTACAGTCTGGAACCGAGCGACCGCTACGGTCGCAGGTTCGAATGCTGCCTCGGGCATGAATGTGTGTGATGTCCTTAGATTAGTTAGGCTTAATTAGTTCTAAGTTCTAGGCGACTGATGACCTCAGAAGTTAAGTCGCATAGTTAAAAAAAAAAAAAGCACGAAAACTGCAAGAAACAGCTCACAGGCGGAAAGCAGGAGAAAGAACGAAAGTACTGACCTTTGAAGAAACTGGTTGGTTTTAACGATTCTTCTTGCACCTCGACGAATAATACTGAAGAAGAGATTACAACTGCCACAAAAATCGGAAGAATATTAGGGGAAGGAAGTATAATTTCTTAAAGCAACGGCAGTTCCGGATATGAATTTCCACAACACGACTGAGACAATGATCTCGATACTGTTGCGCACGCTGGATGGACGAATAAATTTGAAGTAACTAACATGAGTGGAGGCATCTTTCTGCAATAAAAAGAGCTCTACTGGTATCGTATAGTAATACCGCAATGCCGAAGAAGCATAGGGTATTTATTAATTTCTTCTCATGGGGCGACGATCAGGGAGGGAGTTATCATTTGACTGGTTTGTCGCGGCCCACCACGAATTCGTCCCTTGTGCCAACCTCTTCATCTCAGAGTAGCGCTTGCACACTACGTCCTCAAGCATTTGTTGGCTGTATTTCAGTGCCTGTCTTCTACAAAATTTTTACCCTCCCCAGCTGCCTCTAATACGGTAAAAGATACTCCTAATGTGTTAACACATCTATTAACCTGTCTCTTCTTCTTGTTAGTGTTTTCCAAGTGTCCCTTTCTTCACCAATTCTGCGGAGAACTTGCACGGTCCACTTAATTTTCAACATCTTTTTATTGCACCACATCAAACACTTCGATTTCTTCTGTTCTGGTTTTCCCACAGTCCATGGTTCAGAACCAGCCAATGTCGTATTCATAAAGTACATGCTCAGAAACATCTTCCTCGCGTTAAGCCCTATGGTTGACATTGACAGACTTTTTCTTTTTGGCCAGGAGTGCCCTCTTCGTCTGTGACAGTCTGATTTTTGTGTTCTTCTTGTTTCGTCCATCATGTGTTATTTTACTTCCAGGAAAGCAAACTTACTTCAACTACTTCGTGGTCACCAATTTTTGATGTTAAGTTTATAGCTGATCTCGTTTCTGCTGCTCCTCATTATTTTCGTATTTTATCGGGTTCCTATCAATTCATATTTTGTATTTACAAGATTTTTCAGTCCGTTCAGCTGATCCTGTAATTCTTCTCCACTTGCACTGAGTACACGTATGTTGTAAGGGAATCGAACCATTCTTTTAGGCGCTTCATTCTGGAACCGCGCAACCGCTACGGTCGCAGGTTCGAATCCTGTCTCGGGCATGGATGTGTGTGATGTCCTTAGGTTAGTTAGGTTTAAGTAGTTCTAAGTTCTAGGGGACTGATGACCTCAGATGTTAAGACCCATAGTGCTCAGAGCCAGTCAACCATTCTTTTATTTCCGTTATTGTTTCTTCGATGTATAGACTGAAGCCATGCCATTTCTCCAGCACTCAATTCAGTATCTCTTCATTAATTATTCGACCTACCTGTTCAATCCTTAACATTCTCATGAAGACACGGCAACGTAACAGAGCTTCTCCTCATGTATTAGGGTTGATGCATTATCATGTGTTTCGTATTTTCGAAAGAATATCATCAACACTATCCAGAGATCACAAATAGTTTAACGAACGATGCATCCAATTTGCTGAGATGGATAATTTACGCAAGTATCAGAGAGAAAGTTGAGGATTTGTTAGCTGATGATCAGTTTGGCTTCAGAAAGGTACAAGCAGCAAGCAGGCAGCTCTGACGTTTCGGTTGATAAGCAAAATCAAGACACGCTCACAGGTTTTGTCTACTTAGAAAAGTGTTCAACAACATTAAACTGTGCAAGATGTTCGAAATTCTGTGAAAAATAGGAGTAAACTATAGACAAAGAGGGGTTATATTCCTCGTGCACAAGAACAAAGAGGGAATAACAAGACAGAAGATCACGAAGGATTAAAAAAGTTATAAGACAGGAGTGTAGTCTTCCATCCCTGCTGTTCTTTCTATACTGCGAAGAAACTATGTCGGATATAAATGAAAAGTTCAAGAGAGGTATAAAATTTGAAGGTGAAAGGATATTAATGATAAGATTCGCAGATGATATTGACATCCCCAATGAACGTGACGAAGAATTACAAGAAGTGTTGAATGTAATGAAGAATCTTATGACTACAGGTTGTGAAATGGTAGTAAACTGAAGGAAGATGAAAGTAAAGAGGGGTAGCAGAAATGAGATTAGCAAAAAATTTACCATCAAAACTGGTGACTACGAAGTAGACGAAGTTATGGAGTTCTGCGACCTTGGAAGCAAAATAACATGTGAAAGACGGAGCTAGGATGATGTAATAAGCAGAGCAACAGTGCAAAGATGACATTACTCGTAGCAGATATTGACCTTACATTAAGGGCGAAGTTCCGGAGAATGTACGTTTGGAGCTTAGCACTCTATGGTACCGCATCCTTGTGGGAAATCTGGAACAGAATTGAAAATTAGGTGGAGTAGTAAGGAAAGGAATTAGGGAAAGAAAGAGACATGTGGAAAACACTGACAAGAAGAAGGTTCAAATGCCTCAAATGGTTCTGAGCACTTTGGGACTTAACTTCTGAGGTCATCAGTCCCCTAGAACTTAGAACTACTTAAACCTAACTAACCTAAGGACATCACACACATCCATGCTCGAGGCAGGATTCGAACTTGCGACCGTAGCGGTTGCGCGGATCCAGACTGTAGCGCCTCGAACCGCTCGGTCAGCCCAGCAGGCCAAGAAGAAGGAACAGAATGACAGGACATGTGTTAAGACATACGGTACTAGGGGGAGTCATAGAGTGTAAAAACTATGTGGAGACAGAGATCCAAATACATCCAACAAATATATCATGGGGAGGTAGGGTGCAAGTGATACTCTGAGATGAAGAGATTAGCAAAAGAGAGGAATCAAACTAGAAAACGGCTGTAACGAGACCACGGACCCGACATAGCAAAATACTCAGAAAACGTCCATGAACAACGTATGAAACGTTTTCACAAGCTTTAGGGCTCACTGTGTACATAGTCAGGAGCTTTGTTTAATCGATGTGTGACGCCTCAATCTGTCTTCAGCTCTTCGCCTTCCCATTTATGTTCCACATGGCATTTGTAAGTCCAACGAAACTGACTTAGTTCTTCCTCTTCGCAAGCCTCGTGCTGTGGATGAGAAAACGATACTAGTCTGGTCGTATTGTGCTCGCAGCTCATACTGTACCCGGTTACTGCAGGAAGGACTAGAGAGACAGCAATGAAGTCCACTGCGACTTCGTTAGAACTGCCCTTGACTCGCCTGAACGACCGGACTTGCCCCTACGAAACGATAATGATGGGCCAACAGCGTAAGCAGAGGGGTCAGGAAGTCTCGCTAGGTCAAGACTGGAGGGCCGGGAGGCGCGTGCTGAACGCTGGAACCGGCTGGAGCCTGCTCCTGCCTCCAGAAGACTGGCTGGACAGGTCTCGTCGTGATCCAGTCTTGCTTTGAGGTTGAGGGGGTGAAGGTCAAGAAGTTACTAGTTGACAATGAGGAGAGTGGACTTGTCTGGGAAATGGCGAAGACAGTTGCGAGAGAAGATGTAGGGACTGGTCAAGCGTGTGTGTGTGTGTGTGTGTGTGTGTGTGTTTGTGTGTGTATGTGTGTTGAACCAAAAACCAGGTGCTACTTCTTGTTTTACAGTATTTCTTACTGTTTTCAGTTCTTCTTCCTGGTTGAGACCTTCTAAGGAAGACATGTAAATTTCGCTTCTTCTTACTCTGTTATTTTCTCGTCCTTTCGCTTTAACTATTTTTCCACGATGACTTGGCGTATGTGTGTGAGCCGTTCCCTTGTTCTTCAAATGATGATGTAACTGAGCTGCGCCTATGTTTTCACCACGGATACTGGAAATGTGTTGTAAGTACCCGAAATCCTATCAGCACTAACGGCCATCATTTATCAGCAACAGAGGTTAACTAATCGCCTAATTATTTACCAAATAATGAAAACTATACAAATCTAAGACAACAATACCTAAGTGTTATCTTGACATAAACAAAAGCAAACAGCGACGTTAGAGGAAATGAATTATTGGACCAGTTGAGCAACGAGGCAACTTGTGAAATCAGTCACTATAAGCTACCGGCATCCCAAATATGCGAAAAACCTTAAAAATGTATGGTAAGAAGAATAGATCGCCGAGACACAAATAAGAGGCGACCATTTTGCTCAGATACATCCAGGTATCCATGTTGAACACAGGTACACTGAAGCACCAAAGAAAATGGTATAGGCATACGTATTCAGAGATACGTAAACTCGCAGAATACGGCACTGCGGTCGGCGACGCTTATGTAAGACAACAAGTGTCCGTCGCAGTTGTTAGATCGGTTACTGCTACTACAATGTGCAGGTTATCAAGATTTAAGTGAGTTTGAGCGTGGTTTTATAGTCGGCGCACGAGCGGTGGGGCGCAGCATATCCGGGGTAGAGATGAAGTGGGAATTTTCCGGTGCGACCATTTCATGAGTGTGCCGTGAATATCAGGAAACCGGTAAACCATTAAATCTGCGACATCGCTGCGGCCGAAAAAAGATCCTGCAAGAAAGGGACCAACGACGACTGAAGAGAATTGTTCAACGTGGCAGAAGAGCAACGGTTCCGCAAATAGCTGCAGATTTCATTGCCGGGCCATCAATAAGTGTCAGCGTGTGGACCATTCAAAGAAACATCATCGATATGGGCTTTCGGAGCTACAGGCCCACTAGTCTACCCTTGATGACTACGCGACACAAAGCTTTACGCCTCGCCTGGGCCAGTCAACACCGACATTGGGCTTTTGATGAGTGTAAACATGTTGCCTGGTCGGACGAGTCTCACTTCAAATTGTATCGAGAGGATGGACGTGTACGGGTATGTCACCAGGGGACTGTTCTAGCTGGTGGAGACTCTGTAACGGTGAGGGGCATGTGCAGCTGGAGTGATATGGTACCCCTGATATGTCTAGATACGACTCTGACAGGTAACATCTACGTAAACTTTCTGTCTGATCACCTGCATCCACAGTCCACTGTCCATCCAGACGGTCTTGGGCAATTCCAGCAGGACAATGCGACACCCCACACATCCAGAACCGCTACAGAGTGGCTCCAGGTACACTCTTCTGAGTTTAAACAGCTCCGTTGGCCACCAAACTCGCCAGACATGAACATTATTGAGCATATCTGCAATGCCTTGCAACGTGCTGTTCACAAGAGATCTCCACCCCCCTCTTACGGATTTGTGGAAAGGTTTGCAGCATTCGTGGTGTCAGTTCCCTCCGGCACTGCTTCAGACATTAGTCGAGTCCGTGCCATGTGTTGCGACATTTGTGTGTGCTCGCAGGGCCCCTACACGATATAGGCAGGTGTACCAGTTTCTTTTGTCATTCATTGTGTAAAGGCAAGAAGGGTTCCAAAAACTTATCTGCTTCAATACCTAGAGTGAAGCTTAACTACAGACGCTTCAAGAAACATCCGCACAGAATACAATTATCATCAACAGCCATGTAACGCAGAATGAGAACCAAACCATGTGCTCTTCCGGTGTACCATCAACCGAAATAGAGCTGACAAACTTGATCAACAGTGTAAAAAGAAATACCTACAAGGGTCGAGGTGCTTGTAGCAGCAAATGACTGTAACATCTGTAAAGTATTTAACGTCAACCACACGAACAAGAAAATATAATCCATATAAATTAAAAAGTGGCTCTATGTATATATGAATGTACTTAGTTTCCGCATCCCCTCCTAAACCACTAGACTGATTTCAACCAGACTTGGTACACATGTCTTTTACTGTCTGGGAGTTATAAGTGTGGGGGTAAGAATCACCACTACCTATAGGGTGGGGGTGGGGGTGAAAAAGTAGTGCAGCCAACGATGCGAGAATACCCATGCTGTAGTCATCCAGTATTTGAGAATGAGTGCACTTAGAAACTTGCAACAGTCTTTATACATAATTGTGTACCTTTACGAAACTTTTTCCTGTTGATGACGCCCCCAAAATTGTGGAAGGTGAAAAGTTTCTCGTTTACAACATTTCCGGTGTTCATGCAGTAAAACTTCCAAACGAAACGTGGCATTTTAATTTATTACTTCGTTGCTACCAACTCTACTACTATCACATTTCGCAGACAGTATGCACATATACCGCTTTATTGATCTGCAAAAATCATATCAGTGTGTAGCATATAATTCAGGGGATACGGCGGCATAAACATTGGGCTAGGTGAAAATGAAACTGCATGGTGAAATTCGCCATACATATGGGTGAAATATGTGTTCAAACGCTCTTGAAATATGTTAAATATATGTGGAATATATTTTGCTTGTTAGTATGCGGGCAAAGCCACGTATAAAAATCTCGTCTTAAAGCCATGGAACGATTTCAGTGAAATGTGGTATACATATTATTTCATGGAAAGAAATGCTGTAAGAGTAATAACCGCCAGCCTCCTATTGGGATGAGAGTGACAGCGTGGAGAGAGAAGGGAGGACGAGGAGATGGATAGACAGCGTGGGGGATGGGGGAGATAGGCGGAGGTGGTGGGGCGAAATAGGGGAGAGGGAATACGACAGAGAGAAGGGAGATGTCAGAGAGAGGAAGAGGAAGAGAGAGAGTTGGGGGAGAGGAGATGCACATTGGGGAAGGAGAAATGGAAAGAGAAAGGGAAGAGGAGGAGGTGGATAGAGAGAGGGGTGAGAGGAGGAAATACACAGAAAGGAGATGGACAGAGAGAGGGGAGGAGAATACTGACAGAAGTACAGATTAACAGAGGGGGGGGGGGGGGGAGGAACTAGAGGGTGGGGGATGGAAGAACTACAGAGTGGGTGGTGGTGGTGGATGAAGAGAGGGGGTTGTGTTGATACGCTCTCACGGTCAATTAACAAAAAGAAACAAACAATAATAGATTATAGGTAAATGTAAGTGTACAGTTGCTTCGGAAAAGAAGGAAGTACGACAAGATTGACAGTTGTGAATTCCAGGGGTACGCTAACGAATTGTGATACGACTGTCACTGTTTGTAATACATATAAAAATGAGCTAGGAGATAACGTAGGAAGCTTAATGAGGCTGCTCGCAGATGATCCAGTTGTCCATAAGAAGGTAACATCGCCAGAAGACTGCAGCGATTTGCAGGGGGACATGTAGAGACTCCACGATTGGTGCAGGGAACAAATGTAGCAAATCGTGCCTAAATAGGCGAAGAAATCCGTTATTGTTCGGCTACTCTGTAGTCGACAAATCACGAAACAGTAACTGCCGTAAAATACCTGGAAGTAACAATGCTAAAGGGGAATGACTGCGTCAAATAAATAGTATGAAAAGCAGACGGCAGACTTAGAGTGATAGGAAGAACCTTAAGGGAATGTTCAACAGCTCTTCCATTTACCGTCTCTGACAAAATTACAATGTCGTCAGCAAAATTCAAGATTTTTGTCTATTGTCCTTGAACTTTGTCTTACCAAATTTATCCTTGCTTTCCTTTATTCTTGCTGACGTAATGTACAGACCGAATAAAAAGGATACAGTCTTATGTAAGCCCCTTCTCAACCACCGCTTGCTTCTCTTTCACGCCCTTCGTCTCATAACTGCCGTCAGTTTTCGGTACAAGTGCTAGAAAATCTTCCGACGCCAGCATTTTATCCCTTTTACCTTCAGAATTTCAACATACGAGGCTAAGTCAATTATTATCCGCAATTTAGTTATATTTTTGTTCATTTTGCTATGTTTATTTGTTGTTATATCTTTGCAATTTTCAAGCTGTTAGTTTAGTTTCGTTATCACTGCCGTGCTGTTAATCATGGCTGCTCCGCTGTCTATTTGCACCAAAGAAGAGCAACCCTTCTGTAATCCGTTTTTTGTGGTCGGAAGGCGTATCAGGGGTCGAAATTCATCGAATACTTTCGGTACAGTACGGGAACAGTGTTTTGCCGCGACGGAGTGTCTACGAATGGACCGAAAAATTCCGAAATGGTCGCACAAGTGTTATGCACGATGAAGGAGCCGGACGACCGTTTACCGCACAAATGAAGAAACCATTGGGCGTTGACGTGAAATGATTCTCTTAGACAGACGATTAACTATTGATGAAGTGGCACATCGTCTGCAGATTAGTCACGGTTTTGCCTACGAAATCATCCATATCTGACATGGGTTCCATGAAGTTTGTGCAAGATGGGTCTCAAAACAATTCACACAGTTCCATACACAAACGCGCTTGTGACATCTGCAAGAAATATCTGGATCGCTATGGTAACGAAGGGGACAACTTTTTAGACAGGGTCATTACTGGTGACGAAACATGGATCCATCATTACGAGCCGGATACTAAACGGCAGAGTATGGAATGGTAACATCAAAATTCGCCATGCAAGAAAAAGTTCAAGACCTAACCGTCCGCAGGAAAAGGGATGCTTACGGTTTTTTGGGACGCACAAGGTCTAGTACTGGAATATTATGTGGAAAGGGACACAACAACAAACAGTGTACGTTACAGTGAGATGCTTACTGCCAGGCTAAAGCATGCAATTCGAAGCAAACCCGAAGATTGATGTAAAAGGTGTTGTGTTGTTGCACGAAAATGCCCATCCGCATACTGCTGCCCACACTGATGAAACGCTCCAGAAACTCAAATGTGAAGCACTGGGTCATCCTCCATACAATCCCCATCTTGCCCCTTCTCACTGCCACTTGTTTGGTCCACTCAAGGAGGCATTAAGGGGCCGTCGATTTGCCTCGGACGAAGCAGTGAAAGAAGCGGTGCATTCCTGGCTCGCAGCTCAACCGATAACATATTTTTACGAGGGCATCGGGAAGCTTGTACACTAATAGATCAAGTGTGCTGAAACGCAAGGATATTATGACGAAAAATGATGTTCATGTAAGTTTCCTATTTGACTACAATAAAATTTTATAGCTACTTTGCGGATAATAATGACTTACGCTCGCATGTATTCGAGTCAATATTGCCAAAAGATTTCTCTAAGTGGTTTCTCTAAGTCTTAAATTTCTTTCCTTAATTTATCTCGAAGGTTTAATTTAGACTCACTGTAGCCTTGCGTGTTCCTGAATTTCTCCGGAACCCAAAATAATCTTCTTTGTGATCGACTTCTATCAGTTTTTCTATTCTTCTGTAAATTCTTCGTGTCAGTATTTTGCAACCATAACTTATTAAACTGATGATTCGATAGTATTCACAGGTCTCTGCCTTCTTTGGAACAGGAGTTATCACATTTTTGTGGAAGTATGGTGCTATCGTTTGTCTGATAAGTCTTGTGCATAAGCTCGATTAGTTTCGTCGTGGCTGTCTCTCTAAAAGGATCTGAATAGTTCTGGAGGAATGTTAATATTAAAAGACAGTAACAGGTTGGGCAGTATTCTTTATTGGCTGAAAGACGACGAGAGTCTCCAGGGTATGGCATAATCAACTTATCTGGAAGTACGATGAAATCCTTCCCGTTTCTAAAATTTTTCTGTTTAATTGCACTACGTTCGCATCTTGAACCCCATGCCTCGGGTATTGGACAGGATTCTGTAATAATACCCACACAATTTATTTCCTTTTTAACGTTTTTGTAGCTCGCCTATGAGAATTTCTATCTCTGTACTATAATGACTTTTCATTGATGGCTTCGTACCTGCATTTGGCACCACCTTTGGCAGGTTATCTTCACTGTTGCCCTCAGTCGCTTCTGAGTCTACCAGTGCTGTGTATGCACTGTGTGGGGCGGACCACCACCGTCAATTTGTTCGAGGGCGGTGTTTGCAGATGATGAGCGAGGTCTTACTTTGCACTGACCCACATCGCAAGAGGTACTCTGACAGTTACACTTCCTAAGTGTTCTCCTGTAGGATTATTCTTGGTTATTTTTATAACATCATCTGCGGTGTCCTCCTTAGCAGGTATTTTAGGAGTATTTGACGCATACCTTTAGGTGGCAATTGTAACAATTTTTACAGGCTTTACTATCCTGTACTTTTTACACATTCACGTTTTTGGTTTTCGTTGATGAGTAGGTCCAGGCCCTGTTATTTATTATGGTCATTTTTCATTGTATTCCAGATAACCTAGCTGGGTGAGACGCGTCATTTTTGAGCTTGTAAAGAGCAACCTTTTAGTATTAATCATATAATTTCTGATATGAATGTTGGAAAGTTAGTGGATGTAAACAGGATATCATCTTTGATATCAATGTTAGAAATCATACCACTCAGGGACCATGCAACTATGATTGCTGTCGATCGTTTGTACATATGTGTGGCAAAATGTCCACTGCAACAACAGTTGATTGGTGATTAACGTTGGCAGTTTATAAAACCAACCAAGATTTTCACTTTAAATAAGGTACTTCATATCACCCACCGTATAAATTTGTGTTTTATACTGTCACGTTTTAATATTTTCACGTTACGCGTATAGGATCTTTTATTTAACAATGCGACATAGGTCTATAAAATACGAAGATGTGTATCACACACTGAACAACGTTTTAGATTGGTATGTATTGCTTAATGGAAATTCAAGTACTGAACGTATTTTTTACTGTTTGCTTTTTGTACGATAAATCAGTCAAATATAAAGGCGGTAAATTCAACTAAATACCTAGGAATTACAATTACGAACAACTTAAATTGGAATGAACACACAGAAAATGCTGTGGGGAAGGCTAACCAAAGACTGCGTTTAATTGGCAGGACACTTAGAAAAGTAACAGATCTGCTGTATGTCCATCCTTATAGCAGGAGGTCTCTGAGACGACGTCCATTTACTATCGTGACAAAAAATAAAAACACCTACAGCCGTCCTTATGACTTTATTTTATTTTGACGCCACCAGTTTCAACGCTTCATTACATCATCATCAGGCTCTTTTTGATGCGGTGCAGGCTATGATCCGCATGCATAACCCATCAGTAGCCAGCATTACTGGATACGCATATAATGTGTCAGCAGTAATGCTGGCTACTGATGGGTTATGCATGGGGATCATATCAACCTGTACAGCATCAAAAACAGCCCGAAGATGACGCAATGAAGCGTTGAAACTGGTGGCGACAAAATAAAATAAAATCATAAGGACGGCTGTAGGTGTTTTTATTTTTTTTTTTTTCACGAAAGTAACAGATCTGATATAGAGACTGCCTGAACTACGCTTGTCCGTCCTCTTTTAGAATACTGTTGTGCGGTGTGGGATCCTTACCAGATAGAATTGACGGAGTACATCGAAAAAGTATTATCGCGCAATAGGGGAGAGTGTCACTAAAATGATACAGGATTTTCGTTGCGGAGGAATCTTCTCACCAAATTCCAATAACACGACTTTCTCCTCCTTTTTCGTCGTTTCCGCGCGCTGTATGAGATTGGAACAATAGAGAATTGTGAAGGTGTTTCGATGAACCCTCTGCCAGACACTTAAATGTGAGTTGTAGAGTGTCCATGGAAGTGTAGATGTACCGGGTGATCAAAAAGTCAGTATAAATTTGAAAACTGAATAAATCACGGAATAATGTAGATAGAGAGGTACAAATTGGCACACATGCTTGGAATGACATGGGGTTTTATTAGAACCAAAAAAATACAAAAGTTCACAAAATGTCCGACAGATGGCGCTTCATCTGATCAGAATAGCAATAATTAGCATAACAAAGTAAGACAAAGCAAAGATGATGTTCTTTACAGGAAATGCTCAATACGTCCACCACCATTCCTCAACAATAGCTGTAGCCGAGGAATAATGTTGTGAACAGCACTGTAAAGCATGTCCGGAGTTATGGTGAGGCATTGGCGTCGGATGTTGTCTTTCAGCATCCCTAGAGATGTCGGTAGACCACGATACACTTGCGACTTCAGGTAACCCTAAAGACAATAATAGCACGGACTGAGGTCTGGGGGCCTGGGAGGCCAAGCATGACGAAAGTGGCGGCTGAGCACACGATCATCACCAAACGACGCGCGCAAGAGATCTCTCACGCGTCTAGCAACACTTTTTTTTTCTTTGGTCATTCCAAGCATGTGTGTCAATTTTTACCTCTCTATCTACATTATTCCGTGGTTTATTAAGTTTTCAAATTTATACTGACTTTTTGATCACTCGGTAGTTTTAGATCCGAAGACGGCTCGGTAATCAGCCGAAACAGATAAGCAGTAAAGTACGGGAAATCTGTCTCGGCTTGCGGACTCAACACTCAACAGCGTTATTATTTTGTAGGGACGAAATCCGACGGTACAGTAACGCTGTGTTGCTGGGTGTGTGGTGTGTGTGTGTGTGTGTGTGTGTGTGTGTGTGTGTGTGTGCTCCAGTCCCTCAGTCCCTTCCTTTCACTCTTTGAGAGACGCAGGCCCGGGTGTGCAACGGTGGGTCTGTCTGGAAAGACGAGACGCTCTTCCGCGAGCCGGCGCAGGTAGCGAGGGCAATGAATGGCCGATCCGACTACTGTAGCCAAAGGGTTGCCGGATGACGGGAGATCAGATATCTCGAGGGCCGGCGGTCGCTGGGAGCTGTGAGCACGACGTGGGAAGAGCTGCCGGCTTCCGCCAAGTTGTGAGCCGTCCCCAGCACTGCCGCGGCCGTCTCACCTCTTCCGGATAGCCAGCTGTTCAGGAGGCCCCTGCTACTGGTCATCTCCATCTCGTGCAGTAGCGCGCCTTCATCTCGCAGGTTAGTACGTCCCTGTTCGTACAGCACGTGATACAGTTACTGAACTCGATTGAATGTTTAACTCTCCACTGAAGTGATCACCGTTTCGAAACTTCTTGGCTGACAATAACTATCTTCCGAACCGGGACTCGAACTTATTCCTTTCGCAGGAAACGCTCTTACCGAACGAGCTATCTGCGCACTACTCACGACCCCGCCCTCACAGTTTTACTTCGGCCAGTATCTTTTCTGCTAATCTCCAATCTTCACTGTTCACTTGCGTGCTGACAAGGGAACCTCCCCATCTCACCCCCCTCAGATTTAATTATAAGTTGGCACAGGGATAGGCCATGAAAAACTGTACACAGAGCAATTGAGAAAACAGGAAGAAGTTGTGTGGAACTATGAAAAAAATAAGCAAAATATACAAACTGAGTAGTCCATGCGCAACGTAGGCAACATCAAGGAGAGACTGAGCTCACGAGCGCCGTGGTCCCGTGGTTAGCGTGAGCAGCTGCGGAATGAGAGGTCCTTGGTTCAAGTCTTCTCTCGAGTGAAAAGTTTAATTTTTTATTTTCAGACAATTATTATCTGTCCGTCCGTTATGTTTTCATAACTTTTTTGGGAGTGATTATCACATCCACAAGAAAACCTAAATCGGGCAAGGTAGAAGAATCTTTTTACCCATTCGCCAAGTGTACAAGTTAGGTGGGTCGACAACATATTCTCATGCGACGCACATGCCGTTACCAGTGTCGTATAGAATATATCAGACGTGTTTTCCTGTGGAGGAATCGGTTGACCTATGACCCTACGATCAAATGATTTCGGTTCCTATTGGAGAGGCACGTCCTTTCGTCTACTAATCGCACGGTTTTGCGGTGCGGTCGCATAACACAGACACTAAACTTATTACAGTGAACAGAGACGTGAATGAATGAGCGGACAGATCGTAACTTTAATGCGAAAATAAAGAAAGTAAAATTTTCACGCGAGGGAAGATTCGAACCAAGTACCTCTCATTCTGCAGCTGCTCACGCTAACCACGGGACCACGGCGCTCCTCAGCTCACATTGTCCTTGATGTTGCATATCTTTCACATGGACTACTCAGTTTGTATATTTTGCTTATTTTTTCATAGTTCCACACAATTTCTTCCTGTTTTCTCGATTGATCTGTGTTCGGTTTTTCAAGGCCTATCCACTGTGTCAATTTATAACTAAATCTGAGGGGGGTGATGTGGGGAGGTTCCCTTGTGAGATGTTACATATCAGTCCGGAAGACTGATGCGAAAACCTACGTGTCCATTTCTGACAAATGATACTCGCGAACTCAAACAGGATATAATAAATTAGTGTACACTGAAGAGCCAAAGAAACGTACACCTGCTCAATATCGTGTAGGCCCTCCGCGGGCAAGCAGAAGTGCCGCTACTCGACGTGGCATAGACTCGACTAAAGTCTGAAGTAGTGCTGGAGGGAACTGACACCATGAATCCTACAGGGCTGTCAATAAATCCGTAAGAGTACGAGGGAGTGGAGATCTCTTCTGAACAGCACGTTGCAAGGCATCCCAGATATGCTCAATAATTTGTATAAACTCAGAAGAGTGTTCCTGGAGCCAATCTGTAGCAATTCTGGATGTGTGAGGTGTTGCATTGTCCTGCTGGAATTGCCCAAGTCCGTTGGAATGCACAATGGACATGAACGGATGCAGGTGATCCGAGAGGATGCTCACGTTAAGTGTCATTTATCAGGGGTCCCATATTACTCCAATTGCACACGTGTCGCACCATTCTAGATCCTCTACCAGATTGAACAGTCCCCTGCTGACACGCAGAGTCCATGGATTCGTGAGGTTGTCTCCATACCCGTACACGTCCATGAGCTCGATACAACTTGAAACGAGACTCGTCCGACCAGGCAACATGTTTCCAGTCATTAACAGTCCAATTATGCTGGCTGGCCCAGGCGAGACATAGGCGTCGCAGCGCGGTATTCTGCCTGTTGACTTCTTAAGTAATAGAACCCAGTACGTTGTCCTCGATGGTGAGTTTTCATCGGAGGTGAGGGTATCATATGGAGTGCCCCAGGGAAGTGCGGTAGGTCCGCTGTTGTTTTCTATCTACATAAATGATCTTTTGGATAGGGTGGATAGCAATGTGCGGCTGTTTGCTGATGATGCTGTGGTGAACGGGAAGGTGTCGTCGTTGAGTGACTGTAGGAGGATACCAGATGACTTGGACAGGATTTGTGATTGGTGTAAAGAATGTCAGCTAACTCTAAGTATAGATAAATGTAAATTAATGCAGATGAATAGGAAAAAGAATCCCGTAATGTTTGAACACTCCATCAGTAGTGTAGCGCTTGACACAGTCACGTCGATTAAATATTTGGGCGTAACATTGCAGAGCGATATGAAGTGGGACAAGCATGTAATTGCAGTTGTGGGGAAGGCAGATAGTCGTCTTCGGTTCATTGGTAGAATTTTGGGAAGATGTAGTGCATCTGTAAAGGAGACTGCTTATAAAACACTAATACGACCTATTCTTGAGTACTGCTCGAGCGTTTGGGATCCCTATCAGGTCGGATTGAGGGAGGACATAGAAGCAATTCAGAGGCGGGCTGCTAGATTTGTTACTGGTAGGTTTGATCATCACGTGAGTGTTACTGAAATGCTTCAGGAACTCGGGTGGGAGTCTCTGGAGGAAAGGAGGCGTTCTTTTCGTGAATCGATACTGACGAAATTTAGAGAACCAGCATTTGAGGCTGACTGTAGTACAATTTTACTGCCGCCAACTTATATTTCGTGGAAAGACCACAGAGATAAGATAAGAGAGATAGGGCTCGTACAGAGGCATATAGTCAGTCATTTTTCCCTCGTTCTGTTTGGGAGTGGAACAGGGAGAGAAGATGCTAGTTGTGATACGAGGTACCCTCCGCCACGCTCCGTATGATGGATTGCGGAGTATGTATTTAGATGTAGATGTAAAGCTTTGTGTCGTGCAGTCATCAAGGATACACGAGTGGGCCTGCAGCTCCGAAAGCCCATATCGATGATGTTTCATTGAATGATCCGCACGCTGACACTTGTTGATGGCCCAGCAATGAAATCTGTAGCAATCTGCCGTACCGTTGCTCTTCTATCACGCTGAACAATTCTCTTTAGTTGTCGTTGGTCCCGATCTTGCAGGATCATTTTTCCTCCGCAGCGATGTCGCAGATGTAATGTTTTACCGGATTCCTGATAATGACAGTGCACTCTTGAAATGGTCGTACGGGGAAATCCCCACTTCATCGCTATCTCGGAGACGCTGTGTCCCATCGCTTGTGCACCGACTGTAACACCACGTTGAATCTCGTTTAAATCTTGATAACCTGCCATTAGTAGCAGCAGTAACCGATCTAACAACTGCGGCAGATAGTTGTTTTCTTACAAGGCGTCGCCAACCGCAGCGCCGTATTCTGCCTGTTAACATATCTCTGCATTTCAGCTTGCATTGTAACCTCCCAATAAAATATATAAATATAATTATATATCATTCACATTCTGCGCAACCTACCAACAGATAAATTCCGTAACCTACCAATAATACAATGTGACTAATCTCTCAATAAAATTGTGGCTCACTTATAACCTTTCAATAATTGACTGTGAATTTAAAATGGTAAATTTTCGACGTCAGCAGTGCTGCGCCATGCCCCTGAAAGAACATTCTGAACAAATTGAAATTCTTACCTCAATAAGGTCGCCGGATAACGCATATATATCTGCTCCTATAAAAATTTTTTGGCGCAGCCCAGCGCAATGCTGGCCGATCGATTTGTCATGTATAAAAAGAAACAACTGCTTTTTCTGTACAATAATCGGGATGACAATGGATTGGAAAAAATAGTAAATTCTTTAAATTGAGGTGAATGTTTGTCAAAAGTTTATTTTTATAAGGAAGATTATTATTAAGAGATTTTTTTAAAAACATTTACATAGGACTTGATATTACAATAGTACATATGCGCGAGGCTGCTTTTACCTTATACTACATCGCTCAAGCTCTGCCATCGCTCCCCACGACCGGCCCAGCCAAATTCATACACACGACTGCTCGCTACTACTTACTACAACTGCTACACAGTTCCTACTGCAGACAACACTGCTCTCTGCTCTGAGATTCTCTTACAGCTTACATATCGCAGGCAGCGCGTGAGCAATCCATCGAAATTACATCTGCTCGAGTGCGCTAGCAATAAATTCCTTAGTCATGGACCTCTTACAGCATCCGTATGCCAGTTTCTTTGGCGCTTCAGTGTATAAGAGACCGCAACTACTCCCATTTCATCTAATTACTGTATGGCGTGCAAAAGTCGAAGACGGAAGTAACTTTCGTATGATGCGTCAGGGCCAAGTACCATAGTTCCCTGAAACTTAAGACGAAACATAGGAAGAACTGCAGTACTAACGTACAGAAGGTAATTGAAATACAGCGAGCGCCAATACTGACAGCTAAATAAAAGATTGTAGCTACTGAAGGCACTAACTACAGATAGGCATAGTTAGCAAATGAAAGATTTTGATAGTGAACAAACAATGTATTTACCTTAATAATGTTCAAAAGTCATCATTATATCTATCAATTCATGACATCCATCTTTACAAATTTCCGTTTACTGGCGGACACACGTCCAGATCGTCCGCTTATAGTAAGCTCTCAAAACTCTGGCGTCTCTCCCTCCACATCCACCACTGTTGGCGGCACACCTCCAACTCCCCAACCCTACGCGCTGTACACATCCAACCGCCCAGCGCTACACTAGCGAATATTCGAACAACGAGTCCAATCAGCCACAGACAGCACGCAGCGCAGTGAGCGGTTTTCATACAGAGCACCACGTACCGTTGCCAACATAAAAGCCTAAACAGCCTACTTACACACTAAACACACCGCGATTCATGACGGCTCCGTGAACATAGCCTAATAAAAGGCGGGGCATGGTTATCTATAGGATATGTGATCACCATGGACGGCAGTGCAACCTGCTCCCATTGTGGACACGACGTTGTTGAGGAGTTCTCTTACGGTTTACCACACTTACAGCAGCGTGGCTGACAGTCGCTGGATGCTCGTGGGCGCACGACGTCTGCCCAACGCACCCCACACCGTTCTCGATGGGATTTAAGTCGGGGGAACGGGCTGGCCACTCCAATCACCAGCTATCCTCCGGTTTCAAGAGTTCCTGCACCCGCGCAGTTCGATTCGGTTGCGCACTGTCATCCACAAAAATGAAGACAGGGCCGAATGCATCCTAAAAAGACGCTAGTAGGGAAAGAGTACGGTGTCACAATAGCGTCGACCACTCAGTGTACTGTTTTCAAAGATTTGGAGGCCCTTGCAGTTACGCGTTCCTACACCACAACACTTGCACCGCTAAAACGATCATGGGTGTTTCCACCTCTCGCCATATGAGGGTACGTCCAACACTGTCGAACAATATCATTTTCGTGGTCCAGGTGTTATGCTTCTGGGCGGCATAATGTTACATGTGCGTACTGACCTCCGATCTTTCAACTCGGTATATTCACCAGTCTGCCTTATTGCGTCACTATGTTCCTTACCTATGTCCGTCTTTTCAGGGGTGCAAACGACTGTGGCTTCATCTACATCTACATCATACTCCGCAAGCCACCTAATAGTGTGTGGCGGAGGGTACTTTCGGTACCACCATCTGATCCCTCCAACCCTGTTCCATTCGCGAATAATGCGTGAGAAGAATGATTGTCTGTATACTTCTGTATTGGCTCTAATTTCTCGAATTTCCTCCTGGTGGTCAATACGCGAGATGTATGTTGGGGGGAGGGTGGTGGGTGGGGGGGGGGGGGGGGCGGGAAGTAATATGCTGTCTGACTCCTCTTGAAAAGTGCTGTCCCAAAATTTCAGTAGCAGATCTCCCCGTGATGCACAACGTCCCTCTTATAACATCTGCCAGTGGAGTTTATTTATCATCGTAACGCTCTCTCGCCAGCTAAACGATCCCGTGACGAAACGCGCCGCTATTCGTCGGATCTTCTCCATCTCCTCTATCAGTCCTACCTGATAGGGATCCCAGATAGATGAACAATACTCAAGAATCGGGTGAACAAGCACCTTATAAGCCACTTCTTTCGTCTGGTGTCTGGTGTCTACTTTTCCCATTATCTGTTTCATATGGTCATTCGACTTAAGGTCGCTCTGGGTAGTTACGCCTAGATATAATGAGGCAGACGCTGTTTCCAGCTGTTTGTCATAAATAGTGAAGCTGTGCAATAGTGGATTTCCTTTCCTATTGTGCGCAACATCCATTTACAGGTCGTTCTGCAAATTCTTACTATCTTCTGGCGTTGCTACTTTGGTACAGACAACTGCATCATCTGCGAATAGCCTTAAGCAGCATCCGACGCTTTTTACTAGATCATTTATATATATATTGTAGACAGAAACTGTCCTAGCACACTTTCCTGTGGTACTCCGGATATTATACATCAGTCGATCTAGTTGAGTTCTATCTGCAAGAAAGTCTTGAACCCAATCGCAGGTCTGTTCTGATACTCCGTAAGCTCGTATTTTTTTCATTAAACGGCAATGCGGGGCGGTGTCAAATGCCTTACTGAAATCAAGGAGCACGGCATCAACCTGAGCGCTACGTTTTTATTTACGAGAATGCGTGACCGCGTCAAAGAGTGCAAGTGAAGAGGCTCGTGGAATGAGAGGATATTCGACGAATTCCGTCGAGCAAGTGTGGTTTGCTTTGCGGAGAACAAATTGCTCTGAGCACTATGGGACTTAACACCTGAGGTCATCAGTCCCCTAGACTTGGAACTACTTAAACCTAATTAACCTAAGGACATCACACACATCCATGCACGAGGCGGGATTCGAACCTGCAACCGTAGTAGCAGCGCGGTTCCGGACTGAAGCTCCTAGAACCGGTCGGCCACAGCGGCCGGCCTTTGCAGCGAAGTACTGCAGTCCGACCACTTGCACCAACGAGCGTTCAGCAGTTTCGTTTCCTTCTTGCATATTTCTTTCATTCGTCTTCTCTATTGCACCATATCGTAGCAAGTTTTTCTACGTATAATCCAAGTTTCATCGAGCTATGTTACTTGCCAGCGACATACCACACGAAAGCTACTTTCGTCCTGAAGTTTTGCACACCGCAATACTTTTCATGTCACGAATCAAATCGAGGGACAATGCATATTTTCAAGGTCGGACGGCAACAGCGGCAATGTAGCGGGAGGAAGTAGTTGCTAGGGCGTATGTTCAAACTCCATGTATCGTGGTCCAGGTTGGAGCAGGGATTCCATCTTAGAATAAATGTCCCAGGTGAACAATGCTGGGGTCGATAAGAGAAGAATAAAAGATGATTGTAATTATATCATTCATTCGTATGTCTGCTCTGGAGCCATGAATTCGTTGTGATGTTACAAATTCTGTTACAAGATGAAACTAATTGTATTGATGAGTTCCATGTATTTTATTGAAAGAATATTTCAGCACGAAAATATGGAAGAAGAGTCATATTTATTTACGTTAATAAATATTATGCTAAATACTTATCTTCCAGGAAAGACTGCGGAATTTGAAGAGATCACGATCGAGAAAAAATGTGTTCGGTATAACAATTAACATTCAGGAGTGCTCGAGATGAAGGTTCGAACCGCGAGAAATAATAAACAACGAGACAATATTACAACAATGCACATATTTGAGTGGTGTGTGTTCTGTCGCACATTTCTGTAAGAGCGCAGGAGCTCTTTGACATTTGTTTCAGTGCGGATGCACTAATATCACCCGAACTCCTACGGGAATCAATAATTTTCTTGCGACTAAGGGTTATAGTCCGGTCAGCGGTGTATTGACCACGTGCCCCTCCGTACCTGTATCCACTGAGGATGACACGGCGGTCGGACGGTACCGTTGGACCTTCCGAGGCCTGTTCGGACGGAGTTTATTTTAGTTTTAGGAATTTAATGGACGAGGGACGCTGCGTTGCAAAAGCGGGTAAGGCAAACACTCGTGAGAAGCAGTACATCCGTGTTTGAAGTGTGATCAGGCATCAATTGTCAGCTTCCGTCATTCCTTACCGCAATGCTCCTTGCAAATGGAAGTCACGAATTCCCGCCCATCACTTCCCTTTCTTTCCCCATTCGCTATTTCACATAAAAGAATATTACACCGCCTTCTGGTGCAAATAGACTTGTAAGTATGGACATCGGGCGCAAATGGCGTAGCTACAGCTAAGTAAGTTACAAAACAGTGCATACTATGCCTCAGATTAAAAGGATCGTTGTCGGGAAAATCCCCTAGGTTGCGGTAAGATATTTTTTTCACAGCATCCTTTTTCCAGGAGGGACAGTCCTGCAAGGAGCGCAGGATTACCTCTGTAGTTAGGCAGGCGGTAGAAGGGCTATTGGTAGCTCTGTTGGTACGAGAATTCTCGACGAAAGGCAAGGTTCTCATTTGGAGTCTCCATGCGGCACGCTGTTTTGATCTGTCAGGAAGATCCCAACTACGGATGTACATAGTTTTCAAGAAATGTATTTACGGTTGTGAACATGGACGACTTCAGCTATATAATGGAATAAATAAAAAAAAATGTCGTGTGAATAGGGCCTCCCGTCGTTTAGACCGTTCGCCTGGTGCAAGTCTTTCGATTTGACGCCACTTCGGCGACTTGCAGGTCGATGGGGATGAAATGGTGGTGATTAGGACAACACAACACCCAGTACCTGAGAGGAGAAAATCTCCGGCCCAGCCGGGAAGTGAACCCGGGCCCTTAGGATTGACATTCTGTCGCGCTGACCACTCAGCTACCGGGGGCGGACACATGTCGTGTGACGACGGCCTCCCGTCGGGTAGACCGTTCGCCAGGTGCAAGTCTTTCGATTTGACGCCACTTCGGCGAATTGCGCGTCGATGGGGATGAAATGATGATGATTAGGACAACACAACACCCAGTACCTGAACGGAGAAAATCTCCGACCCAGCCGGGAATCGAAGCCGGGCCCTTAGGACTGACATTCCGTCGAGATGACCAATCAGCTACCGGGGGCGGGCCATACAATGGAATGACGATAGTGAAAATTTGTGGCGGTCGGGGACTTGAACCCGCAGTTCCCGCTTGTCGCGAGCCGTCGCCTTAATAACTTCAGCTATCCGAGCAAGCTTCAGGACCAGACCCAAAATTCCACATGTCATCGTCCATGTGTGTGCAGCCTGCAGTCGAACATCCATCGTATATATCCCGCACAGAGAAGATATTTTAATTGAAAGTCGATTGCACAGTATTGGCGGATAAATTCGGTATTGCGGCACATGAATGTCAGAAAAACAGTGCCTGTTGCTTCGGACATGCGTGCACTGCTGTAGGGTATTTACAGGGCACTACTGTTGTGGTCTTCGGATTGCTCTGACGCGTATCTGCACGTTAGTATATCTTGTGTACCCCTCTTCGTCTACGCGTAACCACTGCAGCCTACATTCATTTTATTGTCCTTACTGTAGTCAAGCCTTGGCCAGAGTCCATAATTTTTAACCTCCATACATCCATCCATTAAGAAACTCTCTTAATCACCGAGCGAGGTGGCGCTGTGGTTAGCACACCGGTTCGATCCTGCGTCCGGCCATCCTAAATCTCTCTAGGCAAATTCTGGGATGGTTCCTTTGAAAGGGCACGGCTTCCCTAATCCGATGCGACCGATGACCTCGCTGTTTGGTCTTTCAGTAAATTGGTCACTCAATCTACCCATCTAATCTTCTTCTGTAGTACAACATTTCAAAAACTCAGTGTAAGAGAGCTGCATGTCCCTGGGAAATATCACAGCTGCAGCTATCCTTTCATTCAGTTGTCCGCAGCACATAGTACAAGAAATATGACGTAATAAACACCAACATACGTGAAAAAATTCCGCGTTATGCATTAAGTTTTAATATATTTATTTCTTACTTCTAAGACATTCCTACAGTCGAGTCAACTGAAGGATATCCCTGACAGCTGGTAGCACTTTTGACAGCTTTTCAGTGCGAAACGGAAACGTTGGTAGGCGAAAACAATAGTAGCCTGTAGAGCTATGAACAGGCGTTGCCGCACAGACAATTACAAAGCGGTATTGTAAACACTCGAAGCAGCTGCGCTCAGCGTACGGAAACTGTCCGGCATACTGTACTTATACATATCACCGTTACACATATTTCCTTGTACATCTCGTTCATAACTTCAAAGGTGAAACTTCCTGGCAGATTAAAACTGCGTGCCGGACCGAGACTCGAACTCGGGACCTTTGCCTTTCGCGGGTAAGTGCTCTTGCCCGCGAAACGCAAAGGTCCCGAGTTCGAGTCTCGGTCCGGCACACAGTTTTAATCTGCCAGGAAGTTTCATATCAGCGCACACTTCGCTGCAGAGTAAACATCTCATTCTGAAGTTCAAAGGTCTTTACACGAATACTTGTAAATGATTTTCTTTCGATACTGTACTACAAACACAGTTATTTTTTGTTTTCCTTTCTATTAGATAACTAAAACTAAACTAAACTCCGCCCGAACAGGTCATGAAGGCCCAACGATACCGACCGGCCGCCGTGTCATCCTCAGCCCACGGGCGTCACTGGATGCGGAGATGGAGGGGCGTGTAGTCGGCACACCGCTCTCCCGGCGGTATGTCAGTTTACGAGACCGGAGCCGCTACTTCTCAGTCAAGTAGCTCCTCAGTTTGCCTCACAAGGGCTGAGTGCACCCCACTTGCCAACAGCGCTCGGCAGACCGGACGGTCACCCACCCAAGTGCAAGCCCAGCCCGACAGCGCTTAACGTCGTTGATCTGACGTGAACCGGTGTTAGTACTGTGGCAAGGCGGTTACCTATAATAGAAAACTGAGGAGACGAATACCAAGGCAATGTCGGATTCGTCTGATATTGCGGAATAATATTGCAAGACCAAATCCATACTGTTGGCTCTACAATTAGATTACCGAGTACCGAACGAGATCTGAGATTGGATTCATGACAACCCTGCAGATACAAATCAACACGAAACTTCCTGGCAGATTAAAACTGTGTGCCCGACCGAGACTCGAACTCGGGACCTTTGCCTTTCGTGGGCCAGTGCTCTACCAACTGAGCTACCGAAGCACAACTCACGTGCGGTACTCACAGCTTTACTTCTGCCAATACCTCGTCTCCTACCTTCCAAACTTTACAGAAGCTCTCCTGCGAACCTTGCAGAACTAGCACTCCTGAAAGAAAGGATATTGCGGAGACATGGCTTAGCCACAGCCTGGGGGATGTTTCCAGAATGAGATATTCACTCTGCAGCGGAGTGTGCGCTGATATGAAACTTCCTGGCAGATTAAAACTACACTCCTGGAAATGGAAAAAAGAACACATTGACACCGGTGTGTCAGACCCACCATACTTGCTCCGGACACTGCGAGAGGGCTGTACAAGCAATGATCACACGCACGGCACAGCGGACACACCAGGAACCGCGGTGTTGGCCGTCGAATGGCGCTAGCTGCGCAGCATTTGTGCACCGCCGCCGTCAGTGTCAGCCAGTTTGCCGTGGCATACGGAGCTCCATCGCAGTCTTTAACACTGGTAGCATGCCGCGACAGCGTGGACGTGAACCGTATGTGCAGTTGACGGACTTTGAGCGAGGGCGTATAGTGGGCATGCGGGAGGCCGGGTGGACGTACCGCCGAATTGCTCAACACGTGGGGCGTGAGGTCTCCACAGTACATCGATGTTGTCGCCAGTGGTCGGCGGAAGGTGCACGTGCCCGTCGACCTGGGACCGGACCGCAGCGACGCACGGATGCACGCCAAGACCGTAGGATCCTACGCAGTGCCGTAGGGGACCGCACTGCCACTTCTCAGCAAATTAGGGACACTGTTGCTCCTGGGGTATCGGCGAGGACCATTCGCAACAGTCTCCATGAAGCTGGGCTACGGTCCCGCACACCGTTAGGCCGTCTTCCGCTCACGCCCCAACATCGTGCAGCCCGCCTCCAGTGGTGTCGCGACAGGCGTGAATGGAGGGACGAATGGAGACGTGTCGTCTTCAGCGATGAGAGTCGCTTCTGCCTTGGTGCCAATGATGGTCGTATGCGTGTTTGGCGCCGTGCAGGTGAGCGCCACAATCAGGACTGCATACGACCGAGGCACACAGGGCCAACACGCGGCATCATGCTGTGGGGAGCGATCTCCTACACTGGCCGTACACCACTGGTGATCGTCGAGGGGACACTGAATAGTGCACGGTACATCCAAACCGTCATCGAACCCATCGTTCTACCATTCCTAGACCGGCAAGGGAACTCGCTGTTCCAACAGGACAATGCACGTCCGCATGTATCCCGTGCCACCCAACGTGCTCTAGAAGGTGTAAGTCAACTACCCTGGCCAGCAAGATCTCCGGATCTGTCCCCCATTGAGCATGTTTGGGACTGGATGAAGCGTCGTCTCACGCGGTCTGCACGTCCAGCACGAACGCTGGTCCAACTGAGGCGCCAGGTGGAAATGGCATGGCAAGCCGTTCCACAGGACTACATCCAGCATCTCTACGATCGTCTCCATGGGAGAATAGCAGCCTGCATTGCTGCGAAAGGTGGATATACACTGTACTAGTGCCGACATTGTACATGCTCTGTTGCCTTTGTCTATGTGCCTGTGGTTCTGTCAGTGTGATCATGTGATGTATCTGACCCCAGGAATGTGTCAATAAAGTTTCCCCTTCCTGGGACAATGAATTCACGGTGTTCTTATTTCAATTTCCAGGAGTGTATGTGCCCGACCGAGACTCGAACTCGGGTCCTTTGCCTTTCGCGGGCAATGCCTTTACAAGTGGTTTTTGCTGCAGAGTGAATATCTCATTCTGGAAACATCCCCCAGACTGTGGCTAAGCCATGTCTCCGCAATATCCTTTCTTTCAGGAGTGCTAGTTCTGCAAGGTTCGCAGGAGAGCTTCTGTAAAGTTTGGAAGGTAGGAGACGAGGTACTGGCAGAAGTAAAGCTGTGAGTACCGCACGTGAGTCGTGCTTCGGTAGCTCAGTTGGTAGAGCACTTGCCCGCGAAAGGGAAAGGTCCCGAGTTCGAGTCTTTGTCGGGCACACAGTATTAATCTGCCAGGAAGTTTCATATCAGCGCACACTCCGCTGCAGAGTGAATATCTCATTCAAGACAAATCAACACGTCGTTCTTAACGGAATATTTTATTTATTTATTTAACCCGATCAGAATAAAATCGATAGATATAAAGGTAATACCACGAGTACCCCAAGGCAGTGTTATAGAGATGTTAACGTGTGCAGTGTATAATAGTGATTCCTTATTTAACTTGGAAACTCCGTGATGTTATTTGCAGACTCTTCTGTAACAAATAGTTCAAATGGCTCTGAGCACTATAGGACTTAACACCTAAGTTCATCAGTCCCCTAGAACTTAGAACTACTTAACTAACCTAAGGCCGTCACACACATCCATGCCCGAGGCAGGATTCGAAACTGCAACCGTAGCAGTCGCGCGGTTCCGGACTGAAGCGCCTAGAACCACTCGGCCACTGCGGCCGCTATCTTCTGTAACCTACAGCAAGGTCGCTCAGAGAAAAGCCTGTAGCGAAACGTAAGACGACCAGCAAAAAGCACTTGTAAAGGCATTGCCATTTGACCCTGAATGTGATTAAATATATCGTATTGCGCATAAATAGGTCAAGAATGTCATCACTGTTCGGTTATGCAGTTTGCAACAAATCACTGGAAACAGTAATTAGCATAAAATACTCAGGACTAGCAGCAAGAGAGACCTAAAGTGCTATTACTATATAAAAGAAATAGCAGAGAACTCTCAGAATCATTCCGAAGAAAGATTAATTTTTGTGTCGTATGTCGTCCGATTGGTTAGGATGTGACCTGGCTTAACTGTCTCTCTTGTGCCTACCTCTTGATCTCAGAGTACTACGTACACCCTTCGTCCTCTGTTATTCGCTGGATATTTTCCAATATCTGTGTTAACATACGGTTACCACCTTCCACAGTGCCCTCTAGTACCATGGAAGTTATTCCCTGATGTCTTAATACGTGTCTTTTCATTCTGTCCCTTCTTGTTTTCAGTGATTTCCACACCTTTCTATCCTCGAAGTTTCTGCGAAGATCCTCCTGGTTTCTCATCAATTCACCTTATTTTCAGCAACTTTCTCTGCTTCTCAGCTTCCTATAGAGTCCGCGGTTTACTACCATACAATGTTTTGCTCCAAAAGTACATTCTCAGAAATTTCCTCCTCCAATTAACACCAACGTTTGACACTAGTAGACTTCTTTCGGCCTTCTTTACCTGTGTTAGTCTGCTTCTTATGTCTTCCTTGCTCCGTTGGCCGTGGGTTATTTTGCTTCCAAGTTAGCAGAATTCCTTGACCTCGTCTACTTCGTCGTTCCCATTTCTGATGTTGAATTTTCCACTAATCTCATGTGTGCTATTCCGCATCACTTTCGTCTTTCTTTTGTGTACTCTCAGTCCACCAGACTTTTCATTTTATTCAATATGTCCTATAACTCTTGATCACTTTAACTGAGGACATCAGTTTCATCACCAAAATTTATTGACATCCTTTCACCCTAAATTTTAATCCAATCCTGAACCTAATTTTTATTTCCATCATTCATTCTTCGACGAACAGATGTAGGGAAAGGTTGCGTCCTTCTTTTACACCGTTTTTAATCCTAGCGCTTCGTTCTTGGTCTGCCATGTATAACATTGGGAGACGTAATTTATTCACTAAAGAAGCGGCTTACGAAACACTCGTTAGTCTCGGCCCCTCATTATGTTGGATTAAAGAAGAGAGAGAGAATATCAAAGAGCATCGCGTTTCCACACGGGATCGTTTAGGTGTTGCGAGAGCTGTAATAAGACGCTCAAAGAAGCCCAGTGGCATACGCTGCAAGGGAGGCGTTTTGCATCATGAAGAAGTCTACTATTGAAATTCCAAGTGAGTACGTTCCTGCAAGTGTCGGCCAACATATTATTTCCTGACACATACGGCCACTAGCCACAACTAGAAAATCTGAGAAATTAGAGCTAATACAGAGGTTTACCCACTGTCATTCTTCCCTCGCACAACTCACGAAAGGAACACAAACACAAATAACCAATGCTTTGAGTTTTTGCCCGCGACAATGGATAATACTAAAAATATAGAGGAATACTTCTGGGATGTATGCAAGCCATGGAGGAGTTTGCTGAGTAACAAAGAGGTTCGGGTGGGATTAAGGTCCTGAGCACGCGTCGACAGTCATACCTGGACAGCGCAGTCGGCAGACCACTGATGTGAAAGACCTGGTTCCGGGTTCGACTTCCGGTGTGGTGCAGAAATTCAACCGGTGAGAAAGTTTTGAAAATGATTAACGTTAAAAGTAGTTCCTGTCGTCCAGGACCGAGGGACGTTCTCGGAAGGTTTCCCTTGTTTATCAACCCAATACCGCAACTGGAAATTCCCTCTCGAATATTCCTAACTGCTAACTGAGACTGCCTCTGTTCCAATATTGGCATGACTCATACGAACAAAATCATAAATAAAGATAAGCCCTCACTAGCCTCATGGGAAAGGAATTTTTATTTATTTATTTATATTGTTAAAGAAAAGGACAGATAGCAGTAGTCGACGAGTAAGACAATGTGGACGCAAAATGCTTCGTTTGTCTCAACCGTCATCATAAATACACTCCTGGAAATTGAAATAAGAACACCGTGAATTCATTGTCCCAGGAAGGGGAAACTTTATTGACACATTCCTGGGGTCAGATACATCACATGATCACACTGACAGAACCACAGGCACATAGACACAGGCAACAGAGCATGCACAATGTCGGCACTAGTACAGTGTATATCCACCTTTCGCAGCAATGCAGGCTGCTATTCTCCCATGGAGACGATCGTAGAGATGCTGGATGTAGTCCTGTGGAACGGCTTGCCATGCCATTTCCACCTGGCGCCTCAGTTGGACCAGCGTTCGTGCTGGACGTGCAGACCGCGTGAGACGACGCTTCATCCAGTCCCAAACATGCTCAATGGGGGACAGATCCGGAGATCTTGCTGGCCAGGGTAGTTGACTTACACCTTCTAGAGCACGTTGGGTGGCACGGGATACATGCGGACGTGCATTGTCCTGTTGGAACAGCAAGTTCCCTTGCCGGTCTAGGAATGGTAGAACGATGGGTTCGATGACGGTTTGGATGTACTGTGCACTATTCAGTGTCCCCTCGACGATCACCAGTGGTGTACGGCCAGTGTAGGAGATCGCTCCCCACACCATGATGCCGGGTGTTGGCCCTGTGTGCCTCGGTCGTATGCAGTCCTGATTGTGGCGCTCACCTGCACGGCGCCAAACACGCATACGACCATCATTGGCAACAAGGCAGAAGCGACTCTCATCGCTGAAGACGACACGTCTCCATTCGTCCCTCCATTCACGCCTGTCGCGACACCACTGGTGGCGGGCTGCACGATGTTGGGGCGTGAGCGGAAGACGGCCTAACGGTGTGCGGGACCGTAGCCCAGCTTCATGGAGACGGTTGCGAATGGTCCTCGCCGATACCCCAGGAGCAACAGTGTCCCTAATTTGCTGGGAAGTGGCGGTGTGGTCCCCTACGGCACTGCGTAGGATCCTACGGTCTTGGCGTGCATCCGTGCGTCGCTGCGGTCCCGTCCCAGGTCGACGGGCACGTGCACCTTCCGCCGACCACTGGCGACAACATCGATGTACTGTGGAGACCTCACGCCCCACGTGTTGAGCAATTCGGCGGTACGTCCACCCGGCCTCCCGCATGCCCACTATACGCCCTCGCTCAAAGTCCGTCAACTGCACATACGGTTCACGTCCACGCTGTCGCGGCATGCTACCAGTGTTAAAGACTACGATGGAGCTCCGTATGCCACGGCAAACTGGCTGACACTGACGGCGGCGGTGCACAAATGCTGCGCAGCTAGCGCCATTCGACGGCCAACACCGCGGTTCATGGTGTGTCGCTGTGCCGTGCGTGTGATCATTGCTTGTACAGCCCTCTCGCAGTGTCCAGAGCAAGTATGGTGGGTCTGACACACCGGTGTCAATGTGTTCTTTTTTCCATTTCCAGGAATGTATGTTCTAGATTCTGTAAGCAAAGATAATCGTAATCGCAATGAGTACAGAAGGAAACTGTTTTCTGGCTATTGTGCACTAGATAGAGCAGCCAGTCTTACAACTGGCAACAACTAAAACAGAAGCAACTACATTGAAATATTTCTAGAAAACAATAACACAAAATGGAATTACGTACATACTTGACACTGTTCCAACTTGGGGGCGATCTAGATTATTGTGAAAGCAGAATTAAAAATCATCAAACTCCCACGATCTCTTTTGTAGATTATTTAACCACATTACCGGTTTCGGAAAACTATGTTGCCATAGCGAATCTTATGCACTACATGTCAAAGAATCTCGCCCTCGCGCACATCGTAATAAGACATTTAAAGAACATTGTGCATATGGACGAGATTCTTTGAGGTGTAATACATAAGATCCGAAGATAGCAACATAGCTTGTCGAAACCAGGAACCTGATTAATTCCTCTACAAAAGTAATTGTGACTGTCTGGTGTTTATTCGTCTGTTTTCGTAAAAATAAATCAAACACGAAATAATATATTTAAAAATTTGTTGCGACGAGTGAGAGATTCAAGAAGGACAATGCAACTTATTATAATACGTCTTAAGCACCTAATCAATAAAACATTTAGAACCAAATGCAATTAACACCGTAAAAATCTATATTTATCGTGTTCTTAAGATAGACACTGACTGATATTGCTCAAATTATTGCTGAAACTAGTTTGAAAATAGGAAAAAAATTCGTTTGCAACAAGGCGAACCTACAAACCCCATACGTTTGAATGAATCGTTCTTTCTTCAGTATACTGTGTTCTGTTTATAAATCTTCCTATCAGATTAAAACTGCATGCGTGATGGAGACTATAACCTCGAAGCAGTGCTCTAACCGACCGAGCTACCCATGACCCACCTTCAGAGCTTCACATCCCATCTCCTACCTTCCAAATTTCACACGTATGCTTTTTAACTCCTCTTTGCTTCGTCCATCATGTATTATTTTGCTTCGAAAATAGCAGAACTCTCTTACTTCCTCTACTTTGTGGTCTGCTATTTCGATATTCAACTTGCCGCTTGTCTCTTTTCCGCTACTCCTCATTACATTCTTTTTTCCTTGCTTTACTCTCGATCCATTAAACTGCTCCTGCAATTCTTCTTCACATTCACTGAGGACAGAAATGTCATCAGCGGATGTTACCAGTGATATCGTTTCACAATGAATTGTTATTTTACTCCCGGAACTTCTCTACTGTATGTATTGAACAATAGGGACGAAAGAGTACACCCGTATCTTACAGCTTAACTATCCAAGAACTTCATTCTTGATTTGCCATTTTTATAGTTCCCTCTTCGTTGTTGTATATTATGTGTGCTATATGCCTTTCTGGACAGGATGTTGCAAAATTCTATGACTTGTTGAGAGGACTGACTAGATAATATTTTGAACTGGAACCCATGTCCGGTACAACCATCTGAAAACATGTTGGTAGCGTTACTACTTTAACAAGTAATTGATTCGACGTGACCCCGAATTCCACTAATTAATAGCGAAAGAAATTTCTCGTGCAGGCGTTGACGAGTTTTCTTCAACGTGCTGCAGTACAGCCTCTTCCATTTGGGGTATGGATATCCTTGAAATACCAGCCACGCCTGCTGATGGTGAGGGTACCATTTTTCAAAGATGTTACGTAATTAAGCGAGAAGGGTATGCTATGGAGTCGGAAGTTGTGGAGAACGATCTCGATGACAAGTAGAGAGAGCACTCCGTCTTCAGGTCACGAGTTGCCTACCGGGACCATCCGACTGCCGTGTCATCCTCAGGGAGGATGCGGATAGGAGGAGCGTGGGGTCAGCACCCCGCTCGTTATGATGGTATTCTTGACCGAAGCCGCTACTATTCGGTCGAGTGGCTCCTCAGTTGGCATCACGAGGCTGAGTGCACGCCGAAAAATGGCAATAGTGCATGGCGGCGGGATGGTCACCCATCCAAGTGCCGGCGACGCCCAACAGCGCTTAACTTCGATGATCTCACGGGAACCGGTGTATCCACCGCGGCAAGGCCGTTACCTAAAGAGACAAGTAGCTCTTCAATTACTGTGAGCTTCGCCGTTCACAAGGATCATGTCTGCGTATTTTGCAAACGTGTACTCAGTCATGTTGCTCTGACACTCACAGACACGTGAATGAGGGTCTAACCAGGTCAGAGGGACAGGACAGACGTCAAATGACATCAGCCGATCCGACGTAACCACCCCCATCACGACTACCCTATTGCATACCTCTAAGCAAACCATGTTTTCACGAGTCTGTAGCACGGAAACGTTACGTTTTCGGGCGTGGGTTCTTGCTCAAAATTTTATGTACTCAATCAGCTTTTCCACAAATAATAAATTACAACAAAAAATAATCCATGATGTAAATACTTCCAAGAGTCCCTACCGTAAATCAGTAATATACAAACTCAAATGCGATACATGCCCAAAATTCTACGTTGGACAGACGGGCAGAAGTTTTGAAATTAGATACAAAGAACATATTGTTGCTCTAAGACTTGGTAACTTGAACAAATCAGCATTTGCAGCCCATATTGATGAAGAAAACCATTCAGTGGGAAACACTGAGGACAACTTTAAAATATTGCATCTAGCAGAAAAAGGAGCCACTATGAATATATTAGAAGAATTAGAAATACACACACACAAAAACAGCACCCCAGACTATATCCTTAACGAACAAACAGAGTTAGCAAACACCCCTTTCCTGAAAAATTTCCAAAAATTACTTTCCAGCCTCCAAAGCAAATAATATTAGTACACCTATCTGCAGAAAAGTAGCAAATTTATATGTTACTATAATTCTCATGATGCCAAATGTAATAAAATAATATACTATTTTACCTATATAGTTACAGATATATATAAAAAAACTTTATAATTAATTTAGCAATATCAACTCAAAAATTCAATGTCTCTGTACCAATGTAAAAGGCATTACAGTTTTGTAAATGAATGTATGATCCTTTCCAAACATAGGACATCATCGTCAAATGTTACGATATATCATAGCATCTGTGATACTTATATGTTTGTAAGCTCTTTGTATGTATCAAAACATGTGGTGCGTGGTTGAAATGATCTCAGCGACAAATGTAAAATGAACAGTGAGAACTATTTACGTGTGCAACAACGAGGATGCAGCGGGAATGCATTTACATCGGTTGGACGAATGTTATGAAAACAAACACTCGAAACCGACGTTTCACGTAAGTCACACGCAATGAAAATCTGTAACGCAACCATCTGTGTGTGGCATGTTTATAATTATGTTTTATTTATATTTTAGGACAATTAATCTCTAAAAACACGCCAAATGTCTTGCAGAAAGCGTGTAAAACGTCTGAGGATGAATCACAACGATTCGAAACCGGTAACGGTTTCCTTTGAATAAATAAAGGAACTGAAAGTAAATTTGTGGCTGGTGGTATTTGAAATTGTCGAAAGCATTTTTCTAAGTCGACTCTATAAAGGTGCCTTTATTTTTCTGAGTAGGTGCTTCCATTATCAAGCCCAAGGTTGTAACTGACTCTGTGGTTTGCAATCCGAAAAATTAGGATGAAACCTTAGCCCTAACACATTGCCTCCCGCAGTCTTAAGAACTACTTTTCTGGAAAGCGGTCCATAATGGAGCAGAAATCGACTCCAAAGTTTACTGCACTTCCAATAAGTCCGTAACAAGCTCTTGACATGGCAACGGACAATATAAGCCATCTTCACTGCGCCCCATCACGTTCTCAGCGGAAAATTCTGAGCGACGGTCCTCAAGTCCAACAAGACACGGGGGGAAACACACACACAAACACACAGGTTCAAAAGGCGGGGAGGACAGGCTATTTGTGGTCGTGTGAGCACAGTAGCTGATGCGACCGGCTTTTGTCAATGGAAGGAACGAACGGTGGGAGCCCGAATGTGTTGGGACGGCTTAGCAGCCCACCTGGGGAAGGACACGATCAACAAGGGATGAGGGAAGACCCTACAGATGTGTGTGTGTGTGTGTGTGTGTGTGTGTGTGTGTGTGTGGATCCTCGAGGCTATTGAGGGCGCAGAACGGTTCTCCAGTGACAGGTAGACGTGACGTCACGTCCATTCTGCCACCGTGGAAGGGGAAAGAGGTCACCTCAGAGCTGCAATAACGCCTGTCCCAGGTACTCGAAGCTAGCAACGCGGACGGCGTCATCACAAATTCTAAATAAGTTATTTAGCTGTACGCCTTTTCAAGAAAGCGGAATACCAACTAATGTATAGATAAACGTTCTGAGGGATAGGGTGAGAAGCAGTGTGCGACTGTTTGCTGGTGACGCTGTGTTGTTAGCTGGTGATGCTGTAGTCTACGGGAAGGTGAAGTCGTTTAGTGACAGGGTACAAGACGACTTGGATAGAATTTCTATTTAGTGTAATGAATGGCGCTTTGCTCTAACTGCGGAAAAGTATGTTACTGCAGATGAGTAGGAAAAAGGATCTTGTAATATAATTTTCGAGGAGTGTTGGTGGTGGACTGATTGACATACATACGTCGGTTAAATATTTAGACATAATACATTTACTGGAATAATTCCAGCATAGCTGACCTGTAAAGAAGGCTACGTACAGAGCACTTCTAAGATCCATTACTTACTGCTCGAGTGTTTGGGATCCCCCACGAGTTCGGATTAAAGGAAGACATCGAGGCAATGCGGCGGCGTGTTGCTAGGATAGTAACCTGTTGGTTCGATTAACACGTATGTACCGGGTGATCAATAAGTCAGTATAAATTTGAAAACTTAATAAACCACAGAATAATGTAGACAGAGAGGTAAAAATTGACACACATACTTGGAATGACATGGGGTTTTATTAGAACAAAAAAAAAAAAAAAACACCCCATATTGCTAGTGGCCTCACAGGTCCCCAGACCTCAGTCAGTGCGATTATTGGCTTTGGGGTTACCTGAAGTCGCAAGTGTATCGTGATCGCCCGAAATCTCTAGGGATGCTGAAAGACAACATCCGACGCCAATGTCTCACCATAACCCCAGACATGCTTTACAGTGCTGTTCACAACATTATTCCTCGACTACAGCTGTTGTTGAGGAATGATGGCGGACATATTGAGCATTTCCTGTAAAGAATGTCATCTTTGCTTTGCCTTACTTTGTTATGCTAATTATTGCTATTCTGATCAGATGAAGCGCCATCTGTCGTACATTTTTTGTACGTTTGTATTGTTATGGTTCTATTAAAACCATGTGTGTCAATTTGTACCTCTCTGTCTACATCACTCCGTGATTTATTCAGTTTTCAAATTTATACTGACTTTTTGATCACCCGGTATTATGGAGATGCTCCCTGAACGCAGATGGAAAACACTCGAGGGAAGAGTACCTTCTATTCGTGAAACACTATTTTCAGTTAAGAATGAAATTTTCGCTCTGCAGCGAAATGTGCGCTCATATGAAACTTCCTGGCAGATCAAAACTGTGTGCCGGACCGAGACTTGAACTCGGGAGCTTTGCTTTTCGCGGGCAAGTGCTCTACCAACTGAGCTACCCAAGAGCGAATCACAACCCGTCCTCAGAGTTTTAGTTCCATCAGTACGTCGTCTTCTACCTTCCAAACTTCACAGAAGCTGAAACTTCCTGGCAGAGCACAGAAGCTGTCCAGCAGACATCGCGGAACAAGCACTCCTGGAAGAAAGGATATTAGGGAGACATGGCTTAGCTACGGACTGGGGAATGTTTCTATATTATTTAGATTTATTATTGTTTATTATTTTAATGTTTTCAATATTTAAAGACAAACTGCAGAACGATTTTACTTTCACCCACGTCCTCGCACATCTCGCGTAGTAACCGCGAAGACAAAGTTATTCGTGCAAACAAAACTGGTTGCTGTGGCTGCTGGGAGCAACTGTATATGGAAAATACCTTTATGTTCCCGCCCATCAGCCACCGCTCCGTGTCCATTTAGTTTGTGCGAATTGTAGACCGTAATTTTCCTTGAACCCTATTTGTCAGTAGAGTATGTAAGGGGATCGAGAATATTCCTTGGTGTGTAGTACGTTACCACCTTTCGGCATAAGAGGGGACGTGCAGAATTGACGATGTTGATCGTTTTGGTGGTCCACTTATTTTGATGTGTTGACGCAAAATGTTGCTTGGGAGTTGTTGTTGTTGTTGTTGTTGTTGTTGTGGTCTTCAGTCCTGAGACTGGTTTGATGCAGCTCTCCATGCTACCCTATCCTGTGCAAGCTTCTTCATCTCCCAGTACTTACTGCAACCTACATCCTTCTGAATCTGCTTAGTGAATTCAACTCTTGGTCTCCCTCTACAATTTTTACCCTCTACGCTGTCCTCCAATCCTAAATTTGTGATTCCTTGATGCCTCAGCACATGTCCTACTAACCGGTCCCTTCTTTTTGTCAAGTTGTTCCACAAACTCCTCTTCTCCCCAATTCTATTCAATACCTCCTCATTAGTTATGTGATCTACCCATCTAATCTTCAGCATTCTTCTGTAGCACTACACTTCGAAAGCTTCTATTCTCTTCTTGTCCAAACTATTTATCGTCCATGTTTCGCTTCCATACATGGCTACACTTCATACAAATACTTTCAGAAATGACTTCCTGACACTTAAATCTATACTCGATGTTAACAAATTTTTCTTCTTCAGAATCGCTTTCCTTGCCATTGCCAGTCTACATTTTATATCTTCTCTACTTCGACAATCGTCAGTTATTTTGCTCCCCAGATAGCAAAACTCCTTTACTTCTTTAAGTGCCTCTTTTCCTAATCTAATTTCCTCAGCATCACTTGACTTAATTCGAGTACATTCCATTATCCTCGTTTTGCTATTGTTGCTGTTCATCTTATATCCTCCTTTCAAGACACTGTCCATTTCTTTCAACTGCTCTTCCAAGACCTTTGCTGTCTCTGATAGAATTACAATGTCATCGGCGAACCTCAAAGTTTTTATTTCTTGTCCATGGATTTTAACACCTACTCCGAATTTTTCTTTTGTTTCTTTTACTGCTTGCTCAATATACAGATTGAATAATATCGGGGAGAGGCTACAACCCTTCGTCACTCCCTTCCCAACCACTGCTTCCCTTTTATGTCCTTCGACTCTTACAATTGCCATCTGGTTTCTGTACAAATTGTAAATAGCATTTCGCTCCCTGTATTTTACCCCTCGCACCATTAGAATTTGAAAGAGAGCATTCAAGTCAACATTGTCAAAAGCTTTATCGGCCTACAAATGCTAGAAATGTATAACCTTTCTTTTGAGATAAGTCGTATGGTCAGTATTGCCTCACGTGTTTCAATATATCTACGGAATCCAAACTGATCATCCCCGAGGTCGGCATCTACCTGTTGTTCGATTCGTCTGTAAAGAATTCGTGTTAGTATTTTGCAGATGTGACTTACTAAACTGATAGTTCGGTAATTTTCACATCTGTCAACACCTGCTTTCTATGGGATTGGAATTATTATACGAGGTGCATTCAAGTTCTAAGGCCTCCGATTTTTTTTCTCCGGACTGGAAAGAGATAGAAACATGCACATTATTTTAAAATGAGGCCGCGTTCATTGTCAGTACGTCCCAGAGATGGCAGCACCATACGGCAGATGGAATTTTACCGCCAGCGGCGAGAATGAGAACTGTTTTAAAACTTAAAATGGCGTCGTTTTCCTTACTTGAACAGCGTGCAATCATTCGATTTCTGAATTTACGTGGTGTGAAACCAATTGAAATTCGTCGACAGTTGAAGGAGACATGTGGTGATGGAGTTATGGATGTGTCGAAATTGCGTTCGTGGGTGCGACAGTTTAATGAAGGCAGAACATCGTGTGGCAACAAACCGAAACAACCTCAGGCTCGCACAAGCCGGTCTGACGACACGATTAAGAAAGTGGAGAGAATTGTTTTGGGGGATCGCCGAATGACTGTTGAACAGATCGCCTCCAGAGTTGGCATTTCTGTGGGTTCTGTGCACACAATCCTGCATGACGACCTGAAAATGCGAAAAGTGTCATCCAGGTGGGTGCCACGAATGCTGACGAACGACCACACGGCTGCCCGTGTGGCATGTTGCCAAGCAATGTTGAGGCGCAACGACAGCATGAATGGGACTTTCTTTTCGTCGGTTGTGACAATGTATGAGACGTGGATGCCATTTTTCAATCCAGAAACAAAGCGCCAGTCATCTCAATGGAAGCACACAGATTCACCAGCACCAAAAAAATTTCGGGAAACCGCCAGTGATGAAAAAATGATGGTGTCCATGTTCTGGGACAGCGAAGGCGTAATCCTTACCCATTGCGTTCCAAATGGCACTACGGTAACAGGCGCATCCCACGAAAATGTTTTGAAGAACAAATTCCTTCCTGCACTGCAACAAAAACGTCCGGGAAGGGCTGCGCGTGTGCTGTTTCACCAAGACAACGCACCCGCACATCGAGCTAACGTTACGCAACAGTTTCTTCGTGATAACAACTTTGAAGTGATTCCTCATGCTCCCTACTCACCTGACCTGGCTCCTAGTGACTTTTGGCTTTTTCCAACAATGAAAGACACTCTCCGTGGCCGCACATTCACCAGCCGTGATGCTATTGCCTCAGCGATTTTCCAGTGGTCAAAACAGACTCCTAAAGGAGCCTTCGCCGCTGCCATGGAATCATGGCGTCAGCGTTGTGAAAAATGTGTACGTCTGCAGGGTGATTACGTCGAGAAGTAACGCCAGTTTCATTGATTTCGGGTGAGTAGTTAATTAGAAAAAAAAATCGGAGGCCTTAGAACTTGAATGCACCTCGTATTCTTCTTGAAGTCTGAGGGTATTTCGCCAGTCTCATACATCTTGCTCACCAGATGGTAGAGTTTTGTCAGGACTGGCTCTCCCAAGGCCGTCAGTAGTTCTAATGGAATGTTGTCTACTCCTGGGGCCTTGTTTTGACTCAGGTCTTTCAGTGCTCTGTCAAACTCTTCACGCAGTATCGTATCTCCCAATTCATCTTCATCTACATCCTCTTCCATTTCCATAATATTGTCCTCAAGTGCATCGCCCTTGTATAGACCCTCTATATACTCCTTCCACCTTTCTGCTTTCCCTTCTTTGCTTAGAACTGGGTTTCCATCTGAGCTCTTGATATACATACAAGTGGCTCTCTTTTCTCCAAAGGTCTCTTTAATTTTCCTGTAGGCGGTATCTATCTTATCCCCTGGTGAGATAAGCCTCTACATCCTTACATTTGTCCTCTAGCCATCCCTGCTTAACCATTTTGCACTTCCTGTCGATCTCGTTTTTGAGAACTGACCTCCAAATGTGTGAACAGAGTACACTCGCTTGTCAGCTGTATTGTGACATTGTTCTCCTTCCTCCTGTGTGTCTTACCAGGGATGTATTCCGTTTGACCTAATTTTAGTGCGTGACAGTGAGCGGCCACATTAAACATCCCAGGTATAGGACCTCATGCAACAAGATGTTAGGCGAACAGACTGGACTTCCCGTTTCCCGACTTAAACACCATCGAGCACGTGTGTGATGCGTTGGAGAGGTGAATTACACCACGTCCACATGCACCAAGGACCATCCAGCACTTGCCAATTGCGCTGTTGCCCTACCACGAGAATTCTTTACCAACCTTGTGGCTAGCAGATTGCATAGTTTGCACTGCTGTCCGTGGGGATCACAAACCCTATTGAGAACCATGTCCAGCCTTTGCTATACCCGAGGGACTATCACAAACCGCGGTGGCATCAGTGTAATTGTTGCCTTTAAGTAAAACAGTCATATCTGTTCGTCTCACTGCGTCGTTCTATCAATTACGCTCAGTATTAAGCCATTATTACACGATGCGCCTAAACTGTACACCTACGCACCAACTCTCCAAATGTGTATATCTGTAGCTACAGACTGGTTCATGTCGATCTAGTACACCATCCATGCGGACTACGTCACCTTGAGCACATCCTACTGAAAGGTACCTGTGCAGCAATTATGATTAATGGAAGTGCAAATCGCTGGAGATGTCTGGGGATTAAAACTGACAAAACCTGTAAATACTTAACAGCTGATCGTTCACGGCCTATGTGAATATACCAGATATCCCGACCTTTTTTGTCATGATTTTGAATCGTTCGTGAACAGTAAGTGCAGTCGCCGTACCGGATTTTATCCACAGAAAAATGCATCATTTAAGCCCTATAGTTGAGAGGCAGATCTTACTCTAACTCTGCTCGAGGTACTGTAACACAGTACGACTTCAGGATGATAACTACTAGATCTTTCCAAGCCGTTGGTACCTTTCTGAATTGTGTTACCGACAGCAGCTATATGAAACAGAAAAATTGGCGATTTTAAAGAAGCTCTCTGAACTACAACATTTATTGACATTCTCTTGACCAACTGGCATGGAATTTCACAAAAAAAAAAAGAATGGAAACTTAATTCATCTAATTGTTGCATACGAATTGGCATCTGAGTACAAAGTAAGCGGAAAAAAGATCAGCATGGGCCTACTCTCTGCAATGAGAAAACGGATAGTACATGGGAGGGGATGTTTAATATGCACATGCGAGACTTCCTCCGTTAAAGGGAACTGTGAGAAACGAAAGCGAACACTGAACAAAGCTGCAGAGCATGTACGGAACAGACTGAACGAGGTAAGTTACAGCTCTGCTAATTAAAGCTTCCGTAGTTAACAACACGATGGACCATTTTGGAGTCAAGTCTTTCTGAAAGAACTACGCGAATTGAAAGAATGATTCTTACTTGCCTCATAATTTAACTATTCTCCAAACGAGGAAGCTATCAATTACTCCGGGGTGCAGAACTCATTTCTAACCATGTTTACAATTACATGTTTCTTACCATTCTCCATACTGCAGCAATCGCTGTGGTCTTCCATCACTCATCTACTGCATCCATCAAGAATCTGATTTGTGCAGGGCCCCAAGTTTATCTGAGAATTTCAGCACTGAATTAACTCCCAGTTGCCCCCGGCTTTTATCTGACCATACCCAGAAACGAAATTATTCTTTATAATTTCTACTACTTCCCAGAGCAATATGACTCGACTTTAAACAATTACACCAATATCTGACGACATAGGCAGCGCCCACACAGCCACCACGGCACCTTGCCCGTGTTTTTCGCAGTCCTCACTGACCATTTCTCTGTAACACTTTCCTGCACAACGATACAGGCCAATCATACTCCGAGAAGAGCGCATAGCAATACACATTATTTGGCGCCCTTCTGCCGAGTGGAAGCCACAAGAAACTTCTAGAAGCTTCTCCTGACGGGCCGATGAAACGCCTCTCCTAACATTGGCTGGAATACCTGTTTCTGCATCGGTGCACGACCTACGATTCTCAAATGCCGCACAGGAATGTGCCGGTGGGCGGTCCCACAGATTTTTATTGTGTCCGTCCCGCTATTGTGCCACGAAAGCTAACGAAACGTCCCTTCAGAGCAGAAATCCGTCCCAACACTCAGCTAAACTTACATTCCCATGCTCTACGGTGGGCTGCACAGAGCTGCAATCTGCTGATCAGAAAGGACGCTTAAAAATTAAAATTAAATGCATGTCTATGCGATATCACACCAAGTTAAACAAACCGACCCTATAATCAATTACAGAGGTACTTCATTAAACAAAGAGTGAAAAAACTCCATCTACAGGCCCTGATGTGACCATAGTCACCGCCTGACCGCCATGTCGTCCTCCGCCAACAGCGTCATTGGGTGCAGTATGTGCAGTATGGAGGGGCATGCCTTCTCAGCCGTTGTCAGCTTTCGTACCCTGGAGCCGCTACTGCCCGGTCAAGTATGAATAGGGTGAGCCCTGCTCCAGTCGTCCCATTAAGGAAAAATTACTGGCAGTATCGGGAATCTAATCTGCGTTCCCCGCATCGCAGTCAGTTGTACTGACCACTTTTTCTTTTCTTTCTTTTATATATTTTTTTCGTTACTTCGGAAGTTCAAGTTGATCGTAGATCGTTTCACTCACTTTATTATTATTATTATTATTACAGAGGGCCGCCAGCCCTGTGACAGAACACGCTGAGCTACCCTACCGCCATCACTCAGCTACGGAGAAGGACCCATTAAGCAAACAGTGCATGTGGAAATTGCATCGGCCTCTCCGTTGGATGGCCCTCCTTGTAGACAAACCATCGATGATATTCGTTGGCCAGGGAAAATTGATCTAATTCTATAAACTGATAGCTTAAGTTTTATGTATCTTCAATTAATGATCTGTCTTGTCTCATTGGTATTTTCTACGCATCCAGAATCTGTGGTTGGAATTATGAAACTAACGAAATAAACACTTTTTTTCTCTTGTTTCACAATTTTATTATTAATTTCCCTTACGTCTATGGTCACAAACTTTTTGTTAACAGATTACCGGTTTCGGTCTATAATGACCATCATCATATCTGCAGCAAAAAATGGGAAAAAACATAAATATACTCTCAAGCTGCCTACTGCTTAAAAAGAATAAATAGACCATAATGAAAAGTACTACTGACATATGTATGCGTCTGTGAGCTGTAAGTATGAAGAGGCATACCTGTTTTATAAAAACAAAGTCCTAATGTATTGCAGCCATAGTGGCATCGTCAAATGTTAAATGGAAAATCATTATTAATGTTATTGCACAACTTAGGTTTCGCTTTATAAGCTCATTTTCAAGTATATTACTGATTCCCAAATATGATAATGCACAGACAAAAATGATGAAAGACGAAGATAATCTCAACTTCTTAAGGTATCGGTCCACAGCTTAATGTACAATTATATCAAAGACAAATTTTTTAACAAACTACATACATTATTAGACATTTACCAATTACGCTACAGTGACCGGACTAAAGCTATGCATCTGCCAAGATATTTTTAGCTACGATGGACTGGGACCCAAAGTTTTCCTTCTATCCTGGGGTTGTGATCTCGTCTAAAAGGGGTGTATAATGGAACTGGGTTTTGTCGTTTAATAATAGGTGTGGGGATATACATATCTGTCTTTTAATTCCTAAGATTTATAATTGGTTGAGTTTTCCCCATTTTCCTTTATGGGTAGAAATTGTAGATCTATTGTGTATTTGTGGTTATTGTTCAGGCAATATTCTGGAAAGGCTGAATCAGGCTTATTCATTCTCCGGCTTCTGTGGTGTTCTTTAAGCCTGGTACAGATTGACCTCCCCGTCTGTCCAATGTAGCAAGACTGACACTCCCGGTATGTGATTTCATAAACACCACCACTTTCTGTGATAGCTGGTTGTTTGTCTTTTACGAGGTGCATTCAAGTTCTAAGGCCTCCGATTTTTTTTCTAATTAACTACTCACCCGAAATCGATTAAACTGGCGTTACTTCTCGACGTAATCACCCTGCAGATGTACACATTTTTCACAACGCTGACGCCATGATTCCATGGCAGCGGCGAAGGCTTCTTTAGGAGTCTGTTTTGACCACTGGAAAATCGCTGAGGCAATAGCAGCACGGCTGGTGAATGTGCGGCCACGGAGAGTGTCTTTCATTGTTGGAAAAAGCCAAAAGTCACTAGGAGCCAGGTCAGGTGAGTAGGGAGCATGAGGAATCACTTCAAAGTTGTTATCACGAAGAAACTGTTGCGTAACGTTAGCTCGATGTGCGGGTGCGTTGTCTTGGTGAAACAGCACACGCGCAGCCCTTCCCGGACGTTTTTGTTGCAGTGCAGGAAGGAATTTGTTCTTCAAAACATTTTCGTGGGATGCACCTGTTACCGTAGTGCCCTTTGGAACGCAATGGGTAAGGATTACGCCCTCGCTGTCCCAGAACATGGACACCATCATTTTTTCAGCACTGGCGGTTACCCGAAATTTTTTTGGTGGCGGTGAATCTGTGTGCTTCCATTGAGATGACTGGCGCTTTGTTTCTGGATTGAAAAATGGCATCCACGTCTCATACATTGTCACAACCGACGAAAAGAAAGTCCCATTCATGCTGTCGTTGCGCGTCAACATTGCTTGGCAACATGCCCCCCGGGAGCCATGTGGTCGTCCGTCAGCATTCGTGGCACCCACCTGAATGTTCACTTTTCGCCTTTTCAGGTCGTCATGCAGGATTGTGTGCACAGAACCCACAGAAATGCCAACTCTGGAGGCGATCTGTTCAACAGTCATTCGGCGATCCCCCAAAACATTTCTCTCCACTTTCTCGATCATGTCGTCAGACCGGCTTGTGCGAGCCCGAGGTTGTTTCGGTTTGTTGTCACACGATGTTCTGCCTTCATTAAACTGTCGCACCCACGAACGTTCTTTCGACACATCCATAACTCCATCACCACATATCTCCTTCAACTGTCGATGAATTTCAGTTGGTTTCACACCACATAAATTCAGAAAACGAATGATTGCACGCTGTTCAAGTAAGGAAAACGTCGCCATTTTAAGTATTTAAAACAGTTCTCATTCTCGCCGCTGGCGGTAAAATTCCATCTGCCGTACGGTGCTTCCATCTCTGGGACGTTTTGACAATGAACGCGGCCTCATTTTAAAACAATGTGCATGTTTCTATCTCTTTCCAGTCTGGAGAAAAAAAATTGGAGGCCTTAGAACTTGAATGCACCTCGTACATTGAACAAGGAACTTTGAGAGACAATGTAAACAAAACAGAGGAAAAGGGGGCCAAACTCAACCTATCAGAAATTTTAGAAATTATAAAACAGATATGTATATCCACGCACCTGCTATTAAACGAGCAAACAATTCAATTATACACCTCTTTTAGATGAGATCACAACCCCAGGATAGAAGCAAAACTTTGGGCCCCAGTCCATCGTAGTTAGAAAGTTCTTGGCTGATACATAACTTTAGTAATGTCATTGTTGTATAACTGCTGAATGTGTAATAATGTACGTAATTTGTTAAAAGTAGGCACTGATGTAATTGTACATTAAACTACAGATCTATACCTTAGGTAGTTAAGATGATACCTTTTGCCTTCTCATCATGTTTATCTGTGCATTATCATTTTTGGTATTAGTGCTGTACTGGAAAATGGACTTCTAACCCGAAACTGAGCTTGTGCAATAGCGTTAATTATAAAATTCTGAAACAAGGCGAAAAACAGGGTTTATTTAGCTTATTTACAATGTTTCACCCAGAATCCACAGTTGATTCAATTAAAATGATTACGAAATTAATGCCGGCCGGAGGGGCCGAACGGTTCTAGGTGCTACAGTCTGGAGCCGCGTGACCGCTACGGTCGAAGGTTCGAATCCTGCTTCCGGCACGGATGTGTGTGACGTCCTTAGGTTACTTAGGTTTAAGTAGTTCTAAGTTCTAGGGGACTGATGACCTCAGAAGTTACGTCCCATAGTGCTCAGAGCCATTTGAACCATTTTTGAAATTAATTTTATTTCTCTCTCTTTCTGGGCAGGCATTGTGGCCATCCCATGCACAATGCACGCCTTCAAAACTCTCCGTGTTATACAACGTCTACTCATTCTGTATGTTATATTTCGGTATAACGTGCGTTATAATGACATTTTCTCTGTCTTGCAATGTAAATATTACTTCTGATAGGTTGTCTGACCTGTCGGCTGCAGCTCATGCATTGAGAATATCCAATAAGGAAATCTCCTCACTGTTTTCCACACATGTTCTAGATGCCAACGGCTACCACATTTCTTTTCGAGGGCCACTCCAGTTATGCCGTTGGGTTTCTGTCGGAAATAATACTTCGGCACCCCTAGAGGGGAGAGCAGAAGGGCCAATAAAGTTCGCCGTAAAGTCTGCGCAGTTGCCAGGAAAATTGGAATGGCCCTTGACGACTGGCACCATGATGGCACTAAACGCTTGCGAAATGGCGTCGCCAGACTTTTTAATTCCGAGCTACGCGGGACGTTATTCCATTCTCTGTTCCAAAAATGTATGGCAAGAAATTGCTGGCCACAGTAATGAAATGTCTGGGATATGCAATTAGATACTGCCCAAGTCTGTAGCTGAGTAGTCAGCATGTCTCACTCTGTGTGGAGGATCCGGTTTCAATATCTGACAATGCCATGGACTTTTCCTCGGTGAGAGAACTGGAAATATGTGCACTCGGCGTCGTGAGGACAAATGAGAAGCTACTCGGATGATAAATAGCTGCTACAAGGACAGGAAACCTGAGAGCAATCGGGAGAGCAGGGTACTGAACACGTGCCACTGTCATGAGTCCAACGGCACTATGTACAGTGAATGACAGAGGGGCGAGGCAGTTCACCATGCTCTTATAGACTTTATACCAGTTCTAGATTAAAGACTCACTAGCCGGTACTAGTTTCTCTTGTGGCCACAATAAATTATGATTGCAGCAGGGTCCTGACACGGTCACCAAATTGTGAAGTTCTTGCATTCTCCCTTGACTGATGACTCTGGAGTATGTCAGAAAGTGATGCTCATACTGATAAAATTTTTAGGACGTACAGCTACATTCAAGTTCGTTCTTCATTCCAGCACAGAACTGCTGCTGAGAACATGGCATCATTTGCAGATTGTTGGCGTTTACTATGACTCTTTACTTGCAACTGGGTCTACATAGAAACAGTCTTTCGATAACTTTGAACGCTAGGGCCTAAAGTCAAAGCACTTGAGTATGTTTCACGCAACTGGTTCCAAAAACGTTTTCTTGCTTTTTGAGTCATTTGAGCATTATATATATGGAGGAGGAGGAGGAGATTAGTGTTTAACGTCCCGTCTATACGAGGTCATTAGGGACGGAGCGCAAGCTCGGGTGAGGGAAGGATGGGGAAGGAAATCGGCCGTGCCCTTTCAAAGGAACCATCCCGGCATTTGCCTGAAGCGATTTAGGGAAATCACGGAAAACCTAAATCAGGATGGCCGGAGACGGGATTGAACCGTCGTCCTCCCGAATGCGAGTCCAGTGTGCTAACCACTGCGCCACCTCGCTCGGTTCATTATATATATGTCGTTTGAGTTTCCCTACAAGCAAAATGTCACACTGTATGCTTTTATACAGGACGGCTTTGATTGCATGGAAAATGATACATAGTGACTTTTCAATTATACGTAAATTTGACCGACATAAAAAGCACTCGAGCTGTTGTGTACTATTTTGCACGGAGACCAATGTCTATGGACCTGTCGCTATGTTTAAAAAGTGGTCGAAATGACTCTAAGCACTATGGGACTTAACGTCTGAGGTCATCAGTCCGCTAGACTTAGAACTACTTAAACCTAACTAACCTAAGGATATCACACACATCCATACCCGATGCAGGATTCGAACCTGCGACCGTAGCAGCAGCGCGGTTCCGGACTGAAGCGCATAGAACCGCTCGGCCACAGCGACCGGTGCTATTTTTTCATACGCCACAAACAAGTCAGAAGAAGATGAATCTTACTAATACACAATTATTATCAGATTATGAAAATTTCAAGAAGATGATTCGTCTGAATGCACCTCGTTGGCTGGAAGATGCACGGAATGTTTCAGTAGTGAACGAAGTAAACTCTGGAACTTTGGAAACACCAGACGTCATCCCGGCTTGGGTAGTAGTGCAGTATTGAAGTGTGTTAGTTTCGACATATGTGCTATGCTGCTTGTTGCAGTCATAGGCATTTTCCATAAACAAAAGAAATTGACCTTACACGTCAATTAAACCTTTGACAAACAAAAAACCAAAAAATTCGAAGAAGAAACATCATTTCCAAATTTCTATTTTCTCTGGCAACATTTCTGTACACACCAAGTTGTCACCAAATAATACAGGATGTGGTGGGTATAATATGTGGTAACTTAATATGTACACACATCACTGTGCTGATTGTTTTTCTCTGTGTCGAACAGTCTTCCTACAAACTTTATGACACGATGTTTTTTGCGTGGTGGTACAGTGCCCACAGTTAAACACCTGACGTGCTGCCCAGGGGAAAGTGCGCTTTAATGGCTTGTTCTTTCCATATGTACTTCAAATTACTAATCAACCTAAAAACATTTCACTTGTAATGGCTATACTTATTAGTCCGCAAATGATGTAAATACTGATGCAATGTTGTTCAGTACACCATTCTCAGTCACCAACAGAAATATCTTTTCTTACACCTGTTACACATTGTATATACAGTGCTGTAGTAGTAATTCCTATAGTTAAGTAGATCATCATTAGGTACAAGCTATTCTCCTGATGTAACATGTAGCACTGGTGCTCTCTGTTAGTGCAAAACGTGATGCAGTCCACACCCCAAACCATAATTTGTTCGACTGGCACAAAAAATGAGTACCAACTAGTATGACATCAATCTAGTTCCTTCATGATGGGACCTCTGGAATACGATATGTGAACGAATGAGTGAGTGAATTTGGAACAATTTGCTACTTATTCTTTCTACGCAACACGATGCAGTTGTTTACATGTGTCTTGTATGCTGGAGATACGCTGCCCAGTGCCTAACCAATCCGCCACCTAGCTCTCCATCTGACCATCAGTATAGTCTACCACTTTTTTGTGATTTCAGTTAACACCATAAAACGAATAATGAGTTATACTACACTACTGGCCATTAAAATTGCTACACCACGAAGATGACGTGCTACAGACGCGAAATTTAACCGACAGGAACAAGATGCTATGATACGCAAACGATTAGCTTTTCAGATCATTCACACAAGGTTGGCGCCGGTGGCGACACCTACAACGTGCTGACATGAGGAAAGTTTCCAACCGATTTCTCATACGCAAACAGCAGCTGACCGGCGTTGCCTGGTGAAACGTTCAAAATGGTTCAAATGGCTCTGAGCACTATGGGACTTAACATCTGTGGTCATCAGTCCCCTAGAACTTAGAACTACTTAAACCTAAATAACCTAAGGACATCACACAGATCCATGCCCGTGGCAGGATTCGAACCTGCGACCGTAGCAGTCGCGCGGTTCCGGACTGAGCGCCTAGAACCGCTAGACCACCGCTGCCGGCGAAACGTTGTTGTGATGCCTCGTGTAAGGAGGAGAAATGTGTACTATCACGTTTCCGACTTTGATAAAGGTCGGATTGTAGCCTATCGCGATTGCGGTTTATCGTATCGCGACATTGCTGCTCGTGTTGGTCGAGATCCAATGACTGTTAGCAGAATATGAAATCAGTGGGTTCAGGAGGGTAATACGGAACGCCGTGCTGGATCCCAACGGCCTCGTATCACTAGCAGTCGAGATGACAGGCATCTTATCCGCATGGCTGTAACGGATCGTGCAGCGACGTCTCGATCTCTGAGTCGACAGATGGGGATGTTTGCAAGACAACAACCATCTGCACGAACAGTTCGACGACGTTTGTAGCAGCAAGGACTATCAGCTCGGAGACTATGGCTGTGGTTACCCTTGACGCTACATCACAGACAGGAGCGCCTGCGATGGTGTACTCGACGACGAACCTGGGTGCACGAATGCCAAAACTTCATTTTTTCGAATGAATCCAGGTTCTGTTTTCAGCATCATGATGGTCGCATCCGTGTTTGGCGACATCGTGGTGAACGCACATCGGAAGCGTGTATTCGTTACCACCATACTGGCGTATCACCCGGCGTGATGGTATGGGGTGGCATTGGTTACACGTCGTGGTCACCCCTTGTTCGCATTGACGGCTCCGTCAACAGTGGACGTTACATTTCAGATGTGTTACGACCCGTGGCTCTACCCTTCTTTCGACCCCTGCGAAACCCTACATTTGAGCAGGATAATTCACGACCGCATGTTTCAGGTCCTGTACGGGCCTTTCTGGATACAGGAAATGTTCGACTGCTGCCCTGGCCAGGACGTTCTCCAGATCTCTCACCAATTGAAAACGTCTGGTCATTGGTGGGCGAGCAACTGGCTCGTCACAATACGCCAGTCACTACTCTTGATGAACTGTGGTATCGTGTTGAAGCTGCATGGGCAGCGGTTCCTGTACACTCCATCCAAGCTCTGTTTGACCCAATGTCCAGGCGTATCAAGGCCGTTATTACGGCCAGAGGTGGTTGTTCTGGGTACTGATTTCTCAGGATCTATGCCCACAAATAGCGTGAAAATGTAATCACATATCAGTTCCAGTATAATACATTTGTCCAATGAATACCCGTTTATCATCTGCATTTCTTCTTGGTGCAGCAATTTTAATGGCCAGTAGTGTATATTGCTGTGCCTGTGTTGTTCAGACGCACAGTGCAATGCCGATCCGGAAGTGCACGCATATCCGAAGAACTGGCATTGCGGCGACTACAAACGTTATAAATTACATGAACTGTTTTCGCAGTTGCGAATATGGACAACCGTGAGTTGTATAATGGAATCACTGGTATGAAAATTTGCGCAGACCGCGACTCGAACCCGGATTTCCTGCGTATCGCGAGTGGTCGCCCTACGAGTAGGCTCTCCGAACTCGCTTCATGGCCAGATCCAACCTTCCATATGACATCAACCTTGTGTGTACAACCTGCACTTCCACATCCACTGTTACACTCCTATGCAGGGAGACATTTTAATTGAAAGTCGCTGCCCGGTATCGGCGGGTAATACAATATTGCAGTGTCTGAGCTGTTCAGAAGTACTCTGCAATGTTTCTTTGGACACAAATTTTTATTGTCGTCATTCCGTTATAGAGCTGATGGTTGCCCACATTCGCAGCTCCTTTTGTACGGGACTGTACATAATGGATGTACGAGTGCAGGTTGTAGACATGTGGTCGATAACATTTAGAAGATTGGCTCTGGCTGTCAAGCGTGCTCTGACAGCCTAATGGTAAGGCGACCACGCGCAACAAGTGCGAAATTTGGGTTCGAGTCCCGGTTGGGCAACAATTATCATTTTCGTCATTTCATTATACAGCTGATGGTCGTCCGAATTCGCAATTGCGAATACATTGCACGAATGGTGAATTCATCATCATCATCATCATCATCAGTGTTCTGCCTAAAGGCAGGTTTTCACATGGTAGTTCTCCAGGCTGTCCGGTCTTCTGCCATCCTCTTCAGGTCCGCATAATTTCCTCTTCCCTTTATGTCGTCTATCACCTTATATCTCCTTCTTCCTCTCAGTCTTCTCCCAAAGCATCTACTAGTAAACACTCCCTTCTCAATGAATGTCCCAACCAGCTCTTTTTCCTTTCTCTTACAACCTTCAGCAGACATCTTCTCTAACCAACCCTTTCCAATACTCATTCATTACTCACTCTTTCCATCCATCTTATTCTCTCCATTCTCCTCCACATCCACATCTCAAATGCTTCTAGCCTTTTTTCATCCTCTCGTCTCAGTGTCCATGTTTCTGCCCCATATAGTGCCACACTCGAGACAAAACATTTACCAAGTCTTTTCCTTCGTCCTTTATCTAATTTGCCACATAAGAGTCTCCTCTTTCTGTTGAATGCCTCCTTCGCTATGGCAATTCGAGTTTTCACCTCCTGGTGACATCTCAAGTCTTCAGTTATTGTGCTTCCGAGATATTTAAATTCACTTACTTGGCTAATGGTAGATTGTTCTATTTTAATATTGGACAGTCTGCGTCTTGTACTGATGATCATACTCTTTCTTTTTGCTGTGTTTATTTGCATCCCATATTCCACACAAACTTCATTCAGATCTTTGAGCATGTTATTCACTGCCCGCTCACTTTCTGCCACTAATATCATGTCATCAGCAAATCTTATACATTCTGTTCTCTTTCCACCAATACATATTCCTCTTTTCCCATCTAAACTTTTCGCAATAATCTCTACAAGGTATACGTTAAACAACAGTGGGGAAAGGCAACAACCTTGTCTAACACCTCGTCCCATGCTGCTTCCTTCTGACATTTCATTTCCAATCCTTATCTTTACTTTCTGGTGTAAATATAGATTCTGTATCAGTCGTCTCTCTTTCCAATCTACTCCTTTCCTCTTCAAGATATCCATCAGCTTGTTCCACTGAACTCTGTCAAAAGCCTTTTCTACATTATAAAAACAGCAAAGATTTCTCTACCCTTTTCCATATATCTTTCCCCTATAGTTCTTAGCAGGCCAATAGCATCTCTTGTTCCTTTTCCTCTTCTAAATCCGAACTGCTCCTCTGCAATCCCTCTATCCAGCTTGCCATTTAACCTTCAACACTCTCAGCACGGCTTTAGCTGCATGAGAAATTAGACGGATGGTCCGGTGCTCCTCACATTTTTTAGTATTTCTCTTTTTCTCTATTGGTATCATAACTGTTGCTGCGAAGTCCTCAGGCCATTCCCCTTTGTCACATATCTACTGGTGAATTGTTGGTTTTCAAAATGCCTGGCTGATCGTTCCCTCAGTCCTTCCTCAATTTCAGCAGGCGCTCTTGACGGATCATTAAACGCCGATATTCTTTTCTTCTCTCCTTCTGAAACAGTGTCTAGTGTTGTGAGCGACACTGTGGGCCCTACCCAGTCGTCCCGTTGTCGACCTCTGCCGTAAGTGCGCGCTTTCGCCTAGCGGGCTGTAAAACTCTCCCCGGTAACAGTGTGTAGCCGTGTCGCCCATCACGGCAGACGCCACCTCGGCTGCAGTTCCCGACGTCTGCAGCGGCCCATTCCGGCGCCCGTGCAGGAAATTACGTTCACGTGCAGCACGCCGCTTTTTACAGCCGCAGAAAACGGCCCCCGCAGCGCGCGAGACTGCGCTCCAGACACGCGCGTGCGGGCGGCGCTGTAAACGCGCCGATACCGAGGCTGCCGCCGTCGGTGCGCCGTGTAAATATTTATCTAAGAGGACGGGTCGCGGCTTTAGTGCTGCGCCATCGCGGCATGGGGCTGCCAGTTTCATTGCGGCGGATGACGTCACGACGACGTCACTTCGACACCTGCCCCGTTTGCGTTTCGGACTGACAAGGGCGCTACTTAGTCCAGCCGAGACCCCTTACGACACGGGCGCTGATATGCCACCACATTCAGTCTATAGGAAGGAGACAAGATCAGCAGTTCACTTTGCGACCGTGGGGTCGATCTGCTATTCTGTTTGTTGTGTACATAGTTCCGCGTAGTCAGCACGTACACAACTTTCCCAATAGAGCGCGCCCCGCTAAGCACAACAGCGCAGGCGCAGCGCTCGTCCGTCTCCGCACTACGAGATGGCGCTGCCATAGAGACGGACCAAATTCTGCTTCCGCCAATCCGCGTATTAATATGTAATGCAGCCAATGAGATTGCTGCTAACGTAGAACCTTTTCTCCTCACAGATCACACTCGCGCGGTGATACCTGAATGTGCGAGGTATTATAACGAGTGTACAGACCTCCGATTAGTCAGTCTGCATTTATCTGCACCAGTCTGTACCAGTCTGCATTAGTGTGTATTAGTCTATAGTCAAGTTTCAGTCTGCGCCTAATAAGATTATCACATTCCTGTACATAGCCATGAAGAGAAATGTATAGACACTTTTTCAAGTATCAGAGATAAGTGAGAATAAGATTAACATACCAAGACCAAAGGAACTTCAGATTGTCAATTGTAAATAGCATCCAGAATCAAGTTCAGTTATTTTTATGCTTGTTATTATTTTAATAAATGTGTGTGAAAATTAATCAGTTCAGTTTGAAGTTGGTCACCGTCAATCTGCTACTCTAAGTGTGCAAGCAGCATTTCTATCGTCTGACCTAATGGCAGAAGATAAACAGGCCACGAGACCAGAGACATATTGCTGACCTACTTCGTTAGACCGACAAGTCAAATAATCTGATGGTGTGTGTACTGAAGGTCTTACAGTATGCACACCACACTGTTATTCTGTGCAACGGATTAATCTGAGATGTACCCTTTACCCTGTGGCTCCTGCAAGATGCAATTTCCACCCTCACACTAATACAGAAATCAGATAGACGCTCCTAACGTTCTGAAGAGAAATGCCTGAAAAACTTTCAGCAATAAATATCTTCTGGAGTCGTCCACTGTAAGGAAATGACACAAAAATTAACAAAATTTCTTACGCAACTAGTGGGATACTTGGGTACTGGAGTAATGCTAGTTAGTGTAAGAAAAACATGAAACTAACGAAAGTTATTATTTATTTTGCAAAAATTCTGATAAATCACAAAGGCACTTGTAGTTATGAATTGAACAATTTATATCCTGGTTCTTTTCAGAATGTGAAATTACCTCTCAAGGATAGGATTCGCTAATGAAATTTCTATACAAAGTTTAAGATTGTTGTTGACTTGGCAGAATGGCTGAGAGGTGCGAGTACTCAACTTGAATAATTATCATTTAGAATGTTGCTAGGTACGGTCGAGGCTGTCGCTTCTGAAACGCAGTGAAGTGTACTGTTGTGGAGGAAATATGGGGCTCGCAATAGCTGTAGGGCACAATACCGTAAGCTGCAATGACTGCTGCCTGCGCCGCTCGCTGCTGACAAATAAGATAACTCTCGTTCTATCTGGATTGACCTTCGCCAATCAAACTCTCCCTACGCATTGATGAAGTCAAGGATTCCTATCGCTGAGTAATCGCTGAGGGAATGTTACGGAAACGTTAGGTTTTTGTCAACGAATAAGTATCGTTGGAGTGGCGGCGTCTCTGGACGCGGGGGGATGTTACGTCAGAGTGCGCTCTACACAGAGAGAGGACACTGGTGTGAGACTTGGTGAAGTGCGGACGCATGGATGGCGTGCACTGTACTGGAGGAGTGATGTTCAGCGGCACGTGGCAAGTGATGAGCGTGGGCGGTGGAAATATTGGCTGCAGCAACGTCAAGAACCCACCACGCCAATATCATTGCCAACAACGGCGAGAATGGACTGGAGTAAGATTGCTGCATCACAGCTTATTGTCAACTAGTTTTGTAACGGCGTTACTCAGCTTTGTGGTGTTTTGCGAGTGAATAATTACCATACTTTAATCAAAACTGCTTACCCGTGATTCTCCTAAAATAATTCGCCAAGTAGGTTCCTGTCCTGTCCTATTGTTACAATAATCCGAGTACCGTTTATGAAAAATGAAAACTGCAGTGTCAGTTAATTTTGCTTATGAACTAAATGATTCAGTTAGACTGAAGATTTGAACTTAAAGCATTCAGTAATTTCAGTCTCACTAACTTTAAATTTGAACTTTAATCCGAGGCGATCTAATTGTTGCAAATAGTAAATCAACTAATCAAATTAAAATGATTCCTGGCACTATGAACAAAAGCACTAACTAGATTTAATGACTGAGTGCAAATATCAGTGATTATTGTAATCTGTTGTTAGTAAGGTTCTGGTTTACATTTTGACTTGCAATCGTGCTAAAGTATAATAATTACCTTTTGATACAGTAATTATCAATTTTTACTCCCCTCTTCAGATGTCAATAGAGTTTCCTTTAATTATTTTTTTGCCATTTTCCAAAATTCATATGAAACTAGTAGACTTTATTGTGAGATAGCGCCATTGTCACTTACAACAGTAAGTAACTATTAATCTAAGTGTTACCTTGTATGTTTTCAAAATTTCAGCTCTATTAGTTAATGATATTTCGAGTGCAAACTATTTTCTTTCTCGTTTTGTGACGTAAATGTTTCAATTGTTTTTGCTAACGTGCGTGCAACCCTCTGTTGCCGCGCGTGTTCGAGTAATTCTTGACACCGATTGTTCGACTCATTAATTCACCTACCGAACAGAAATTTTGCCCAACTGGGCTGGCGACCGTATTTCTTTTAGCTATAATTATTTCGGTGCCTCTTATTATTCTGTTCCGATCCACGTGGTACCCCTTCTCGTTGGCACAGTACATGAATGATAGCACAAACCTTTCGAACAACCATACTAAATTTTACAGTAATTAAGAAGGCGGAATAAGTTGTCCTAGAAGGCATCTTGTTGTTAACCTCCCCCTCATTTATCGACTTTATATTGAATCCTCGGAACGGTAGCCTTTTTATTCCAATTGTTTAGGCACATGCTTACACGGTCATATATCTCTAACACTGTCGATAGTAGGGAAGGGGCACGTTACACGCTGTTTCTTCTGTATAGATTAGATTTTTGTTCCAAAGATGTCTTCTTTTACGTCATCGATCTTGGTGTGAAGCGGCCCACCACGAATTCCTCTCCTGCGCCAACCTTTCCATTCTCACAGTAGCATTTTCAATGAAGGCCTTTTGGAAATACAGGATGAAGAAAAATTCACGCACTCGGTCTTCGCAGCGCGACTCCTCACACACTGAAAATGCAAAAATATCTCTCACAGAATTCCCTTTTGCGCATATTTCGGTAAGTAAATGGGCGTTAATCAACCTGCAGTGTGACAACAGTGCATTCACGTGATCGGTAACTACCTCTGTCAGCAGATACAGCAGTGTTTTGAAGATGTCTCAGTGGATAGTGTTTTGGGTTAGCATGCAAGAGATCGAGGATTAGATTCTGGGTCGAGCCTTATTGGTTTTTATTTGCTAAAAGTATCCTCCGTGGTACGGTATGCGGCGTCTTAATCGTTGTACAGCGATTACAGAGGGTCTTCTACAAAACGTCTGCAGTTACGTAATACCAACACAGAAATGGAAGTACAATCGTTTTCGTTGGTCAGCTTTTAAAGAAGTCATTCACACGTCTTGGAAGCGAATTATTTCGCACCACTGCATCTACTAGATTCCAAACCCGTTTCCTCCAGTACCCCCCTCCAATGGTCCCATGGAAATTATCTGAAAAGCACTTTGCTAGCCCTAATGGTGACGTAAGGCTCTAACGGAATTTCATAGACCTGATAGTGGCAAGAATAAAAGTTGGTATTAATCGATGGGGCCATTGGGGGAGGATACATAGAAAACAGGTTTGGACTCCAGTAGTCGCAGTGGTACGAAAGAGTTCACGCCCACGACATGCAGATAGTTCTTTTAAAAGCTGACCAATGAAAACTATTGTATGTGACGGTAGTATCTGTTCCCGAAAGAACAGTCACCATAGATAACCATACAGGTTTGCTAGAAATAAAAAGATAATTAAATGGACACCCTAGCTGCAAACAGGCGTTGATGTGCTTCATTGGGGACACGTTTAAAATGTGTCCTCTGACCGGGACTCGAACCCGGGATGTCTCGCTTACATGGCAGACGCTCTATCCATCTCTCTCTATTTTTTTTCTTTTTTTTTTTTTTGTCTAATGAACCGCTGCAGGAGCAGGACGACGGGTAGGGCGGGGGTCGACACCCGAAGCCTGGCCATCCCGCCACCACGCCCAAGCAACGTGTTCGAGTTCGAGGATCGAAGGATCAGGAAGAGGATGCAGTGGGTTTGTCGATGGTGTTTTATTTATTTATTTCTTTAATTTTCATAACATTGTTTTTGTATTTATAGATTTATTTTTGTTTCATTACAAAGAAAGATCCTACAACTGCCGTAGCCGAGCGTCCGAGTCGTCTTCTCGTCTGTTGGGAGGGGTTCCCCCCTATTCCGTCCGTAGAGGATCAATATGCTCCAGGATTCTTCTTCATTTTCAGAGTCTCATACCCGGAACGCCCCAGTGAGCAGGAGGATCCGCAAATAATGAACCTAAATAATTTGCGAAACGAGTTCTGTACTTCGGGTACTGACGATGAAATGATGATGATGAAAGGCACACAACACCCAGTCATCTCGAGGCAGAGAAAATCCCTGACCCTTCCCTGTGAGACCCACATTCCCAACACTCCACTACATTCGTAGTGCGGCTAATAGATGTTTGCCCATCATACTCATTACTCGTGGCAGAATAATCTACCAAGTCCCGTACGAGTTCGGGCATAGCGTGTGCGTTCGAACAAGAAGGTCAATGGCCGGGAAGCCATATTTTAACTATGTGTGACGGTAGTATCTGTTCCCGAAAGAACAGTTACCGTGGATGACCATGCAGCTTTGCTACATATGAAATGATAACTAAATGGACACCCTAGCTGCAAACAGGCGTTGATGTACTTCATACTACCGTCACATATAGTGAGAGCAGCTAAGCCATTGCGACAGATCTTAAGTTTCACTATTTTTTAAAGCATTTTCTGATGCATAGCGCTATCTGTAAGTCAAAAATGTGCAACAAACTTAGGAAGAGTTGGGATATGAAGTTACGAGAGAACAGTGAATATTGGATGGGTAGATTGAGTAACGAGAATATGAGGAATAAAAAATAGTGACACAGTGTTAAAAGTAGGAATAGATTGATAGAACACGTCCTGCGGAATTAATAAATAGTTAATGTGATAACGGAAAGTGGTAGGGCGAAAATGTTGAGAGAGGCCATGGACTGAATACAGAAAGCAGGTTCACGCGGATGCATCTAGCACTAGCCATGCAGAGAGGAAGAGACGTAATTTTCATTCTCCTTAGATGAGTAGAAATCTACCTTCCCTCCTTTGGTGTATTCTGAGTTGCACAAACCTTGAAGTAAAGGCGGTCGACTGCACAGGCACTTGCATTATTCTTAAATTCCACATATTTACATGAGCTCCAGCAAGTGGACCAGTTACGTTACTCCACCAGTCTGCGCTGTGCGCTAGTAATGGATATGCCGTGTGGCTAGGGCCTCCCGTCGGGTAGACCGTTCGCCTGGTGCAAGTCTTTCGAGTTGACGCCACTTCGGCGACTTGCGTGTCGATGGTGATGAAGGGATGACGATTAAGACAACACAACCCCCAGTCACTGAGTGTAGGAAATCTCTGACCCAGCCTGGAAACGAACCCGGGCCCTTAGGTATGACATTCCGTCGCGCTGAACACTCAGCTACCAGGGGCAGACTGTGCGCTGGTACAGGACAGTCAAACGTTGTTTCGTGCCGCGGTTTCAGTAACGTCATATTTACGTGAATGGTACTCCACGATATGTTTATGAGGAAAGGAAGTGGATTAGCGAATAAAAAATATAGGATGACATTCTTCTAGACATCTACATGACTTACTTTGCAATTCACTCGTAAGTGCTTGGCAGAGGGTTCTTCGAATCACCATCAGACTATTTCTCTACAGTTCCACTCTCTAACAGTGCTCGGGGAAAACGAACACTTAAATCTTCCTGTACGACCTCTGATTTCTCATATTTTATTATGATGATCATTTCTCCCTATGTGCGTTGGCTACAGTAAAATATTTCCACATTCAAAAGAGAAAGTCCGTGATCGAAATTTAACGAAAAGATCGCGCCGCAGCGAAAAACGCCTTTGCTTCAATGATTGTCATACCAACTTATCATATGCATGAAACTTTCGCACTATTTTGCACTCGTACAAAAAGAGTTTCCCTTTCTTGAAACTTTTCGATTGCCTACGTGAATCCTATCTGATGAGGATTCCATACAGCACGGCAGTAGTCTAGCAGAAGACGAGCACGTGTAGTAAAGGCTGTGTGGTAGACCTACTGCATCTCCCAATCTTTCTACGAATCAAACGGAGTCTCTGCCTTGCTTTCACCCACAACATTAACTATATGATCGTTCCAATTTAAGTTATTCGCAACTGTAATCCCTAAGTGTTTTGTTGAATTTGCAGCCTTTAAATTCGTGTGATTTATCGTGTAATCGAGATTTAACGTATCCCTTCTAGTATTTATGTGCATAATTCCACACTTTTCAGTAGGCTATTTAGAGTCAATTGGCACTTTTCACGCCATACAGATGTCTTATTTGGAAATGGGTTTGATCATCTGATGACTTTACAAGATGGTAAATGACAGCATCATCTGCAACCTAAGAGGAATTCTCAGATTGTTTCCTAAATCTGTAACGTAGGTCACGAACAGCAGGGGGCCTGTAATACTTTCTTGGCAACGTCAAATATCACTTCTGTTTTACTCTATGACTGTCCGATCATTACTTTGTACTGTATGCCTTCTGAGAGGAAATTATCGATCTAGTCGCACAACTGGAGTTATACTCGATAGGCAAGGAATTTGTTTAGAATCCCTTATGTGGAACGGTGTCAAAAGCCTTCTGGTGGTCTAGAAATATGGAATCAGTTTGATGTTAGCTGTCGATAACACTCATTACTTTGTGCGAATAAAGAGCTAGTTGTGTTCCACGAGAACGACGTTTTTCTTAATCCCTGCTTGCTGTGTGTCAATACAGCGTTACCTTCGAGGTAATTCTTAATGTTCGATAACAGCATATGTTTCAAATTCCTACATCAGATTTACAGTAATGATATTGGCCTATATTTCAGCGGGTTACTCCTATTTCCTTTCTTGAGTATTGGTGTGACCTGTGCAACTTTCCAGTCTTTTGGTACGGATCTTTTGTCGAGCGAGCGGTTGTATATGACTGTAAAGTGTGGGGCTATTGCATCAGCATGCTCTGAAAGGAGCCTAACTGACATACAGTATGGACAGGGAGACTTGTTTTATTAAGAGATAGAAGTTGCTTCACTACCCAGAGGATATCTACTTCTATGGTACTCATGTTGGCTTTTTGATTCGAATTCCAGAATATTTACTTCATCTTCTTTGGTGACAGAGTTTCTGAAAATTTTGTTCAATAACTTCACTTGATTGGCGCTGTCATCTATGATATTACCATTGGTAATATTGAAAGAACTGACTGTAACATGTCGCTGGTGTGCATTACATATGACTGTAACCTATTTGGATTTTCAGTCAGATTCCGACACATGGTTTCGCGGTGGCAGCTATTGAGAACATCTCGCACTGAAGTACTACTGAGGCGTTATTACAAAAACTGGCGAAGTGCGAGACTGGCTTCAGCAGTGGGGGTTCCGTACCAAATTTATTATGTACTTAGGCAGTTTACCCATTCCAGGAATCACCTATACTGACGATTTTTGCCTTTTATCGACATTCATACTGGCAAGATTCGGTACTACGGGTTTCAAAACTTTCGAGAATGTTTTAATCTCAAGTTTGAAGTCAGATAACAAATGACAAGAGAAATATTTATATGATATAATTACAAATTAACAATTTCTCTACTTGTACTGTGAAATCTTCCTTCTTGTCAAATTTCATGAGTGTAGGTCAACGGGAAGTACCCTATAGGTTTTGATGAGTGAGATTTCGAGCATTAAAATAGGTGACTTAAATAGCGCTATCTATTCACTGAATGAGAAGCTTAAGTTTTTGCAACGCCGAGAGGCAGTCGACCTTAATACACTACTGGCCATTAAAATTGCTACACCACGAAGATGACATGCTAAAGACGCGAAATTTAACCGACAGGAAGAAGATGCTGTGATATGCAAATGATTAGCATCACAGAGCATTCACACAAGGTTGGCGCCGGTGGCGACACCTACAGCGGGCTGACATGAGAAAAGTTTACAACCGATTTCTCATACACAAACAGCAGTTGACCGGCGTTGCCTGGTGAAACGTTGTTGTGATGCCTCGTGTAAGGAGGAGAAATGCGTACCATCACATTTCCGACTTTGATAAAGGCCGGATTGTAGCCTATCGCGATTGCGGTTTATCGTATCGCGACATTGCTGCTCGCGTTGGTCGAGATCCAATGACTGTTAGCAAAATATGGAATCCATGGGTTCAGGAGGGTAATACGGAACGCCGTGCTGGATCCCAACGGCCTCGTATCACTAGCAGTCGAGATGACAGGCATCTTATGCGCATGGCTGTAACGGATCGTGTAGCCACTTCTCGATCCCTGAGTCAAGAGAGGGGGACGTTTGCAGGACAACAACCATCTGCACGAACAGTTCGACGACGTTTGCAGCAGCATGGACTATCAGCTTGGAGACCATGGATGCGGTTACCCTTGACGCTGCATCACAGACAGGAGCGCCTGCGATGGTGTACTCAACGACGAAGCTGGGTGCACGAATGGCAAAACGTCATTGTTTCAGATGAATCCAGGTTCTGTTTACAGCATCATGATGGTCGCATCCGTGTTTGGCGACATCGCGGTGAACCCACATTAGAAGCGTGGATTCGTCATCGCCGTACTGGCGTATCACCCGGCGAGATGCTGTGGGGTGCCATTGGTTACACGTCTCGGTCACCTCTTCTTCGCATTGACGGCACTTTGAGCAGTGGACGTTACATTTCAGATGTGTTACGACCCGTGGGTCTACCCTTCATTCGATCCCTGCGAAACCTTACATTTCAGTAGAGTAATGCACGACCGCATGTTGCAGGTCCTGTACGGGCCTTTCTGGATACAGAAATGTTCGACTGCTGCCCTGGCCAGCACATTCTCCAGATCTCTCACCAATTGAAAAAGTCTGGTCAATGGTGGCCGAGCAACTGGCTCGTCACAATACGCCAGTCACTGCTCTTAGTGAACTGTGGTATCGAGTTGCTGCATTGGCAGCTGTAACTGTACACGCCATCCAAGCTGTGTTTGACTCAATGCCCAGGCGTATTGAGGGCGTTATTACGGCCAGAGGTGATCGTTCTGGGTACTGATTTCTCAGGATCTATGCACCCAAATTGCGTGAAAATTTAATCACATGTCAGTTCTAGTATAATATATTTGTTCAATGAATACCCGTTTATCATCTGCATTTCTTCTTGGTGTAGCAATTGTAATGGCCAGTAGTGTATGTGACATACACTTGAACGTGATACGTACACTCGTTCCTGTGAAAAAGTATTCTTAACAGTCGGAAAGACAGGCGGCGAGCGAAGCGGTCCCTCAAGGGTTCTGCTCTTTCAAATTAAGGCACAGAGCCCTAAAAACGAATTTCTTCCGATTTCTGTAAAGGATGGAAAAAAATGGCTCTGAGCACTATGGGACTTAACATCTGTGGTCATCAGTCCCCTACAACTTAGAACTACTCAAACCTAACCAACCTAATGACATCGCACACATCCATGCCCGAGGCAGAATTGGAACCTGCGACCGTAGCGGTCATGCGGTTCCAGACTGAAGAGCCTATAACCGCACGGCCACACCGGCCGGCTGTAAAGGATAGACACAAGGGTCGTGTGGTGCGCATGAAGCGTTAGTGAAAAAAAGGAAATCATGCTGGTTTACTTTCCTTTGTAGGTGGGCAATATTTGCTTGATAAGCTTTTTATTTTGCATCTTGTCGGAAGAGTTGCTTGGTGTGGTCTGTGTCACGACATGTGCTAAAAACGTGTAGCGTCTGGCCGGCAACATGACAGTGTGGTCTTGGCGGGCTCGGCACTTCACAGTAGCAGTCGTTGAGAGGTGGTCACACGCGGGCACGGACGTAATAAAAAAAAAGTGAAAGAAAAACCATCGACGCTGGGACCCACACGGTGGCGGCAGGACAACCCTTCGCGTTGCCCCAGGTCACGCCGTTATAAAAAGACGCGGCGCACATTACGAGCTAGAAGAAAGAAGGAAGCGAAGGGTAGCGCGGAAGGGCTGCGAGTTAAAGGGCCGCCTGCGAGCGCAAAAAACCGCTGCCTATGCATGGGGCGGACGCGCCATTTGAATGGGCCGAATTGGCTGATGTTACCGTATGCATGCGCGTGACAGGGTCGTTTGGCGTCGTGTGTGAAGGGCTGGCGGGCGGCGCGGCAGTTGTGAAAAAAAATTATAATAAAAAGGTGCGGCGCCGCCGAGTCGGGTTGTGTGGTGCGCAGAAAGGGTTAGTGAAAAAAAGCGCCTGCCCTGGGAGGTGAGGGATGGGACGGAAAATAAAAAAAAACAGATGAGGGATGTTGCGAAAGGGTTGGTTGCGAGCTTCACACGCGCAGCTATGCAAAACCCGGCGTTGTCTAGCGCTCCGGCCGACACCTTACCAAGGTTCAGTGGTCGCGAATAATGGCCGTAATAACCACCGGTGGCAGCGGACGAGGCGACCAAAAAAAGTAGGTAGCAGAAGAAAAGGGGGTAAAAAATGTGTGTGTGTGTGTGTGTGTGTGTGTAACAGTGGGGGGTCTCCGCCAGAGGAGCGGGAAAAAAATTGTTCATATTATATTTATAATGAAATAGGAGACAGTGCCCGCCCAGAGGGAAAGGGTTTTACAAAGGAGACTTGGGTGTTTTGTGTGCATGTTAAAAAGGACACAACTGTCATTTTTGCTTTAGAGTCGCCGGCACGGAGGTGTGTCTCGTAAGAGGGGTGGAAGCGAGAGAGGTGTTTCCCTACTCCAACGGTATCGTCCCGCTTTCGTTTCTGCAGAAGAAAGAGAGAGAGGAGCGAAATAAAAATGGGAGAGGGACATATAGTGTGGGCGCCATGTGTCGGTGTGTCGTGAATACGCCTACTAAATCCTGGTTGTGACAGGCGCGCGAGTCGTCGATTTTCGGCGCGACGGCTTGTGTCGAATGCTGCCAGCTCGTTCGACCTCGTTACGGCCTCTTTCAGAGGGCTGCATCTGCGAACCGGCGCCTGCACCGAGCTGTCTGCTGGCTGGAACTGTATCTGCACTGCGGAGCCACTGTAGTGTCTATCATAGCCAGACCTCTCAATGCCTGTCCCGTAGCAATGTGTGAAATGCGTAACTCTTGTATCGACCGAGACAGGTAAGGAAGATAACAGTGACTATCGGGTTCGATTCCCTGCTGGGTCGGGGATTTTCTCCACCCGGGGTTGTCCTCATTATCATATCGTCGTTCGAGACGTGGCGAGTCTGGAAATAGAACGATTGGGAACTTGTACGGGCGCTGATGACCACGATGTTGAGCTCCTCACAAACCACTACCACCACCACATAATGATCGGTAGCATTCAATAATTTGTCCTACACGCGACTCTTGACCTTGCGCAGAAATTTATCCAGAGGAGGGTTCTTTTTTTTTCCTTTATTGTCATTTTGCACCTGATACAAGGTGGGCTGGAAGCGGAAAATTTTACTCCGCTCTTCAGCCACAAGCAGTACAATAAAAGAGAAAACCAATGAAGACAGAAAAGTAACATAATGGCGGTTAAAAAACAGTAGATACAATAATTATGAAACATGAAGCCGTTCATACTCGACGAAAAACAAGAAAACTGTCGGCACTGTGGCGGCCGGTGTGGCCGTGCGGTTAAAGGCGCTTCAGTCTGGAACCGCGAGACCGCTACGGTCGCAGGTTCGAATCCTGCCTCGGGCATGGATGTGTGTGATGTCCTTAGGTTAGTTAGGTTCAAGTAGTTCTAAGTTCTAAGGGAACTGATGACCACAGCAGTTAAGTTCCATCGTGCTCAGAGCCATTTGAACCATTTTGTCGGCACTGTACACAAACACTGACGATTTAGACGACACACGTGAACGAAGGAGCGTGGACGGCGAAAAACACTGAATCACAAACACGACGGCACACACACGGAAAACTGATGGCGATGATCTCCGGCGGCGAATGTCCACTTAGCGTGTGCGAGTCCGGAGGAGGGGGTGGGGGCAGTTTCAAAAATTGGCATTTTTCTTACAACCAGTGTAGGTTACGAACTAAATTTGACATAACACATTTATGTCGTACTATTGATAGCTTCAACGAGTTATTTTTTGAAGGCAGATTACTGTGACGCTTATTTCATTAATACACTATGTGATCAAATGCATCCGGACATCTGGCTGAAAGTGACTTACAAGTGACGCCCTCCATCGGGAATGCTGGAATTCAATATGGTGTTGGCCCACTCTTAGCCTTGACGCCAGCTTCCACTCCCACAGGCATACGTTCAATCATTTGCTGGAAGGTTTCTTGGGGAATGGCAGCCCATTCTTCACGGAGGAGAGGCATCGATGTCGGTCCGTGAGTCCTGGCACGAAGTCGGCGTTCCTAAACATCCCAAAGGTGTTCTATAGGATTCAGGTCAGTACTCCGTGCAGGGCAGTCCATTACAGGGATACTATTGTCGCGTAACCACTCCGCCACAGGCCGTGCATTATGAGTAGGTGCTCGATCGTGCTGAAATATGCAATCGCCATCCCCGAATTGCTCTTCAACAGTGGGAAGCAAGAAGGTTCAAATGGCCCTGAGCACTATGCGACTTAACATCTGAGGCCATCAGTCCCCTAGAACTTAAAACTACTTAAACCTAACCAACCTACGGACATCACATACATCCATGCCCGAGGCAGGATTCGAACCTGCGACCGTAGCGCGGTTCCAGACTGAAGCGCCTAGAACCCCACGGCCACAAAAGCCGGTCGAAGCAAGAAGGTACTTAAAACATCAATGTAGACCTGTGTTGTGATAGTGCCACGCAAAACAATAAGGGGTGGAGCCCCCTCCATGAAAAACACGACCACACCATAACACCACCCGAGTAGTCTAAGGCGCTGCAGCCTTGGACTGTGCGGCTGGTCCCGGCGGAGGTTCGAGTCCTCCCACGGGCATGGGTGTGTGTGTTTGTCCTTGGGATAATTTAGATTAAGTAGTTTGTAGGCTTAGGGACTGATGACCTTAGCAGTTAAGTCCCATAAGATTTCACACACATTTGAACATAACACCACCGCCACCGAATTGTTCAGTTGGCACTCCACACGCTGGCAGATGACGTTCACCGGGCATTCGCCATATCCACACCCTGCCATCGGAACGCCACTTTGTGTACCATGGTTCGTCACTCCACACTCCTATGTTTACGCTCCTTACACCATGCGAGTCGTCGTTTGGTATTTTCCGGCGTAATGTGTGGCTCATGAGCAGCAGCTCGACCACGAAATCCAAGTTTTCTCACCTCCCACCTAACTGTCATAGTACCTGCTGTGGATCCTGATGCAGTTTGCATTTCCTGTGAGAGATAGATGTCTGCCTATTATACATTACGACCCTCTTCAACTGTCAGCGGTCTCTGTCAGTCAACAGACGAGGTCGGCCTGTACGCTTTTGTGCTTTACGTGTCCCTTCACGTTTCCACATCACTGTCACATGGGAAACAGTCGATCTAGGTATGTTTAGGAGTGTGAAAATCTCGCGTACAGACGTATGACACAAGTGACACCCAATCATCTGACCACGTCCGAAGTCCGTGAACACCCCATTCTGGTCTCTCACGATGTCTAATGACTACCGAGGTCGCAGATATGGAGTGCCTGGCGGTAGGTGGCAGCGCAATGCACCTAATATGAAAAATGTATATTTCTGGGGGTGTCCGGATACTTTTGATCACATAGTGTTAATACAAAGTACATTTTTTCAGAGGTCTGTACTCGGTCGGTAAAAGGGGAACACTTCTGCCGTCCATCTGTCTGATTGTCTGTCCGACTCTTAAAAACCCTTTTTCTTAGAAACGGTTAGACGTGTCAAGTTGAAATTTATGTCTCTAAGATCTACCGCCCCTTGTCGGTGCAAAATATTGAAGCTTCTAAGTCAATGCTGTCAACAGATACGGCCATTTATGTCACATACCTTCGTACTCGCAAACTCACTGCTGAAAACCTATGCTGTTGACCTTGAAAGTTGGAAATAAGCAAGGTCTCACAGTACAACCAAAGGAAACATTTGAAAACTGTTAATTCGTAATTATATCACCACAAAAATTGTTATTCGCTATCGGACTGAATATCTGTTCATCTGTATGATAAAAACCCTTTTTCTCATGAAGTGGTAGGCGTACCAAGTTGAAAATTATGTCACATACTAAGGTCTATGGTCGCTTGGCCGCATAATAAACATTAGCTTCTACGTCAATACAAAGATACGGCCATTTATTACACATATTTTGATGCCCGCAGGCTAACTCCTCAAATTGTATACGATATCCACTCCCCTTGGAATCCCTCGGACAGATATTTTACGAGTATCAATACCGATAACAGGCCAAAATTGTCGAGATTCTCAGTCCCTGGGATGGATGAACTGTCTGTAGACATAATTAAGTTTGTATAGAACCCTCACTTCGCGATCCCTACTCGCACCTGGCCAATTATTTGTATTATCAATATGAATACAGGTTAAACCATTGCGATTTAAGAATATGCGGGCGCCTCTGCACTCTACCGAACAACGTACTTCCAAAGCCGGCCGGTGTGGCCGAGCTGTTCTTGGCGCATCAGTCTGGAACCGCGCAACTGCTACGGTCGCAGGGTCGAATCCTGCATCGGGCATGGATGTGTGTGATGTCCTTAGGTTAGTTAGGTTTAAGTAGTTCTAAATTCTAGGGGACTGATGACCTCAGATGTTAAGTCCCATAGTGCTCAGAGCCATTTGAGGCATTTTGGATCTTCCCACCGTCGGTCTGTCGAACTCAGTCCGTGATATTAAAACACTAGAAAGTCTATAAACACGTTTGGGGTGTTCAAATAATAAAAGTAATAAAAAACAATTCAATAATAAATACTTTGATAAGAATTCAAATAATAAGTATAGTAACAACATTAAAATCTAATAAAAACGTGTAAAAGCTAAACACAGCTGTTTGTTCAACCATAATGTTGTTCTTTAAGTCATCTACTTTTCTTCACTCTGAAAGACGCTACATCCGCATCTACATGGATACTCTAAAAACCACATTTAAGTGCCTGTTAGAAGGTTCATCGAACCACCTTCACAATTCTCCGTTGTTCCAATCTAGTATAGCTCGCGGAAATAACGAACACTTTCTGTACGAGCTCTGGTTTCCGTTATTTTATCATGGTGATCGTTTCACCCTATGTAGGTCCCTGTCAACAAAATATCTTCGCATTCAAAGGAAAAAGCTGGTGACTGGAATTCGTGAGAACATTCCGCCGCAACGAAAAACGCTTTTGTTTTAATGTCTACCCCAGATCCGGTAATATTACAATGACACTCTCTCCCCTATTTCGCGATAATACAAAACGTGCTGCCCATCTTTGAACTTTTTCTATGTACTCCGTCAATCCTATGTGCGCAGCGATATTCTAAAAGAGGACGGACAAGCGTAGTGTAGGCAGTCCCCTTAGTAGATCTGTTACATTTTCCAAGTGTCCTGCCAATAAAACGCAATCTTTGATTAACCTTCCCCACAACATTTTTTATGTGTTCCTTCCAATTTAAGTTGTTCGTAATTGTAATTTCTAGGTATTTAGTTGAATTTACGGCCTTTAGGATTGACTGATTTATCGTGTAACCGAAGTTTAATTGATTCCTTTTAGCATTCACGTGAATGACTTCACACTTTTCGTTATTTAGTGTCAATTGCCAATTTTCGCGCCATACAGATATCTTTTCTAAATCGTTTTGCAATTTGTTCTGAACTTCTGATGACTTTACTAGTCGATAAACAATAGAGTCATCTGCAAACAACCTAAGACGGCTGCTCAGATTGTCGCTCAAATCATTAATATAGATAAGGGACAGCAAAGAGCCTGTAACGCTACTTTGGGGAACGTCAGAAATCACTTCTGTTTTACTCGATGACCTTCCGTCAGTTACTACGAACTGTGACCTCTCTGACAGGAAATCACGAATCCAGTCACATAATTGTGACGATATTCCATAGCCTCGCAATTTCACTAAAAGCGGCTTGTGTGCTACACCGTCAATGGCCTTCTGGAAATCCAGAAATACAGAATCAGTCTGAAATCCCATGTCAATAGCTCTCAACACTTCATGGGAGTAAAGAGGTTGTTGTGTTTCACAAGAACGATGTTTTATAAACCCCTGTTCTCTTTGACGTAATTCATAATGTTCGAACGCAATATATGTTCCAAAATCCCGCTGTATAATGACGTTAATGACATGAGCCTGTAGTTTAGTGGATTACTCCTAGTATCTTTCTTGAATATTGGTGTGACCTGTGCAACTTTCCAGTCTTTTGGTACGGGTCTTTCGTCGAGCGAACGGTTGTATATGATTGTTAAGTATGGAGCACTTGCATCAGCATACTCTGAAAGAAACCTAATTGGTATACAGTCTGGGAGAGAAGGCTTGCTTTTATTGATTTAAGTTGCTTCACCACTACGAGGATGTTTACTTCTACGTTACTCATGTTGGCAGCTGTTCATGATTCGAATTCTAGAATATTTACTCCGTCTTCTTTTGTGAAGGCATTTCGGAAGGCTGTGTTTAGTAATCTGTCTTCCATGGTATCTCCATTGCTATCGCGCAGGGAAGGCCTTGATCTGTCTTCCATGGTATCTCCATTGCTATCGCGCAGGGAAGGCCTTGATTGTATCTTGCACACTAATTGCGTGTTGCTCTGCGATCAACCGCCTCTTGCTGTTTCGTCAGAGAAGTAATGCGAATTTATAACTATCCATCTGCACGAAAATAATTCTAAAACGCCGTTAAGAAATCTCGTTTCGTTTTGTTTCTCCTGTACTTTAAGAATATTGTTATGTCACTACTCATAGCTTGCACTCTTTAATGCCATAAGCAAGTCGAGTTTCCGTCTTTTTTGTGCGTAGGATTTCTGTCTTCTTTTGCCTTAAGTGGACGACCTGCGTCGTACACATGCTTCGCAACTGCAGATTTGTTGTAGTTGCTTAGTGTGAAAGCATCTTCATGTTCCTCGTATCTGTATCACATTTCTCTTACCAAGAGAGAAAAAAGACTGAGTACTGGACTAAATTTTAGCTAGTAAAAGCGAATACTCTGGTCAAGAATCACAAGAGGAGGATGTATTCTTGTAAAAGGCCGGGTGGTACTGGAAGATTTCAGTTAGATTACATCATGTTCAGCAGAGATTCGGAAATCAGATATTGGATTGTAAGGTGTACCCAGGAGCAGATATAGACACAGATCACAATCTGGAGGTGATGAAGAGTAGGGTTAAGTTTAAGAGAGTAGCCGGGAAGAATCAATGCGCAAATAAGTGGGATTCGAAAGTACTAAGAAATGAAGAGATACGGTTGAAGTTCTCTGAGGCTGTAGATACTGTGATCACGAATAAGACAGTAGGCAGTTCAGTTGAAGAGGAATGAACATCCCGAAAAAGAGCCATCACAGAAGTTGGAAAGAAAAAAATAGGTACAAAGAAGCTAACTGCCAAGAAACCATGGATAACAGAAGAAATACTTCAGTTAGTCAAAGAAAGATGGAAGTAAAAAAAAATCACCGAAATTCAAGTTACTTAGGAATAAAATAAGTAGGAAGTGCAAGGAAACTAACGTGAAATTCCTGCATTAAATCTGATTGTAGGAAGGAGTGACTCAGCATACAGAAATTTCAAAACAACGTTCAATGAAATTAAAAGCAGTTTCTTTGGCGCTTCAGTGTATATTCTCCATGCTCCTTTTGTCATGGGATATTTTGCTGCCTAGGTAGAAAAATTCCTGTACTTCGTGATCACCAAGTTTGATGTTAAGTTTCTCGCTGTTCTGATTTCTGCTACTTCTCTCTACTTTCGTCTTTCTTCGAGTTACACGGCTTTAGACTGTTTATTCCATTCAACGTATCCTGTAATTATTCTTTACTTTCACTGAGGATATCAATGCCATCAGCGAATCTTACCACTTAAATCCTTTAACCTTGAATTTTAATCCCAGTCTTGAACCTTTCTTTTATTTCCATCATTGTTTCTTCGATGTATGGATTAAACAGCAGGGGCGAAGGACTACATCTATGTCTTACACCATTTTTAATCCGAACACTTCATACTCTATAGTTTACCCATATTCTTCACAGATTTCGAAAGTCTTGCAACATTTTTCGCTGTCGAAAGATTCAGTGCTTACATTTTTCGATTAGGATCGCATCCTGGACTGTTTGCGCGTTGCTTGCGACATTCGCCACGCTTTATCATTTGCCTGCGGCTTCGTGAACTCCGCTGCCGTTGACCACAGGCATCTCTGTTCTGCCGGTCTCCGTCACACCACCAGTGCGAGTGATCGTAAACACTGTCCTACCTACTGACAGTAGGCTAGAAAACTCTCAGACCGTATTTTTTTTCCAAAGGTCGTCCTTCGTCTTAGTGTTACAGCCGCCCTGCAACTTTCACTTCTCCCGCCCTGCAGCCTCCATTCCTTTGTGCGTCCCCTGACCTTATCACGGCGCCCTTCATAACGGATCCTTGTTGGCAATAGAGGCGGTGATGACGCCACGCTTCCAGAATCTCATCCGTTCCACCTTCAAAAACGAATATCTGCACCCGACTGATATGAGGAACAGATGCTATCACTCGTAACATCTCCGCCTCTTCGAGCCGTAACTTTAGGTCCCACGTATCACATCGTTGTTGAGCGAAGATACAGTACGCGTGACGTTATAAGGTGGAATGAGGTAGGAATTTACATATGGTACTACCCTCAGACTTCGAGAAGAATTTAATAATTCCAATCCCAAAGAAAGTAGTTGTTGACAGATGTGAAAATTACCGAACTATCAGTTTAATAAGTCACAGCTGCAAAATACCAACGCGAATTCTTTACAGACGAATGGAAAAACTGGTAGAAGCTGACCTTGGGGAAGATCAGTTTTGATTCCGTGGAAATATTGGAACACGTGAGGCAATACTGACCCTACGAGTTATCTTAGAAGATACGTTAAGGAAAGGAAAACCTAAGTTTCTAGCATTTGTAGACTTAGAGAAAGCTTTTGACAATGTGGACTGGAATACTCTCTTTCTAATTCTGAAAGTGGCAGGGGTAAAATACAGGTAGCGAAAGGCTATTTACAATTTGTACAGAAACCAGATGGCAGTTATAAGAGTCGAGGGGCATGAAAGGGAAGCAGTGGTTGGGAAAGGAGTGAGACAGGGTGTTAGCCTCTCCCCGATGTTATTCAGTCTGTATATTGAGCAAGTAGTAAAGGAAACAAAAGAAAAATTCGGAGTAGGTATTAAAATCCAGGGAGAAGAAATAAAAACTTTTACGTTCTCCGATAACACTGTAATTCTGTCGGAGACAGCAAAGTACTTGGAAGAGCAGTTGAACGGAATGGACAGTGTCTTGAAAGGAGGATATATGATGAACATCAACAAAAGCAAAACGAGGATAATGGAATGTAGTCAAATTATCCAGGCGATGCTGAGTGAAATAGATAAAGATATGGGACACTTAAAGTAGTAAAGGACTTTTGCTATTTGGGGAGCAAAATAACTGATGATGGTCGAAGTAGAGAGGATATAAAGCGTAGACTGGCAATTGCAAGGAAGGCGTTTATGAAGAAGATAAATTTGTTAACATCGAGTATACATTTAAGTGTAAGGAAGTCGTTTCTGAAAGTATTTGTATGGAGTGTAGGCATGTATGGAAGTGAAACATGGACATAAATAGTTTGGACAAGAAGAGAATAGAAGCTTGCGAAATGTGGTGCTACAGAAGAATGCTGAAGATTAGATGGGTAGACCACATAACTAATGAGGAGGTATTGAATAGGATTGGGGAGAAGAGAAATTGGTGGCACAACTTGACTAGAAGAAGGGACTTGTTGGTAGGACATGTTCTGAGGCATCAAGGGATCACCAATTTAGTATTGGAGGGCAGCGTGGAGGGTAAAAATCGTAGAGGGAGACCAAGAGATGAATACACTAAGCAGATTCAGAAGGATGTAGGTTGCAGTAGTTACTGGGAGATGAAGAAGCTAGCACAGGATAGAGTAGCATGGATAGCTGCATCAAACCACTCTCAGGACTGAAGACCACAACAACAACAACTACCTTTTTATAGCGGTTGTGGGCAATTGCGCCAACTGGATCGAATTGTGATTGCCTGTTGTAATAAAAGATAGAGGTATCACCTTTTGTCCTGTGTGTCAAAGCTCGTATTTTCTTTAATTGATTGTAACTAAAATAACCAGTTTATGTTTATAATAATGTGAAAGAACCTCTTAACACTGCGCTGTCAGTATATAACCGAAACGTCAATTTACAAGTATTATCAAATTTAATAAATGAGCAACTAGAAAGATCCGAATCACTTCGTGTGCCATCAACTTCGGGATGAATGGAAGACTAGCGAAATGGATAATGCCAAACAGCTAAGCCGAACAGTCAGGTTCTTCTTTGCATTACGCGTATAAGGTAGGGGCCCAGCAAGCAGTGCAGAGTACTACTGAGTTAAGGATAGGGACAGCTGGTTTTTGAAATGTTTACTCTTAGGATTTATTTCGAAAATGACAAGAAAATTGTAATTTTGCCTATGTGAATAATTGGTAACTTTCCGTGTGATTGCTGTGGGTGTACGTTTGCTACACCACATAATGGTACAGCTTGCAATTTTACCTGAACAAGTGGACAGACATTTATTAGTCTGTCCACTTGTTCAGGTAACACAACAGAGTTAGTCGAATATGCGTTTAAACTATGCACTTTATTATTTCGACAACAGAAAACGATCTACATCTACATCTATATCTGTACTCTGCAAACCACTGTGAAGTGCATGGTAGAGGGTACTATTGATCGTACCAGTTATTAGACCTTTTTCCAGTTCTACTCACGTATGGAGCCTGGGAAGAATGATTGCCTAAATGCCTCCACATCTGCTGTAATCAGTCTAAAGTTGTCTTCGCAATGCCTATGGGAGCGATATTTAGGGAGTTGTACTACTATATTCCTATTTTCATTGCGTTATTATTCAGGTGGCAGGCTAATCTATGATTTACATGATAGGTCTTCATATTATTCAGTCATCCCCCCGCCCCCCGCTCCCATCATAACTGCTGCCATATTTCAGTTTTTTTCTTTTTTTTTCATTATACAATATCTTCACTAATTCGCTATTGAAATCTCCTTGTCTTTTCTTTTTCATATGGTGTTGCAGTCCCAAAATGCCAGTGTCATTAATGCTCGTACTGATTTTGAGTTCTTCCCATTTGCAGCTGTTAGTAGTGTTCTTATGTTCCATGATCCTAGTTTCTTTCTCTTTCTTCATACTGTGAGGCTTTTGTTCGATGTAACTCATAAACCTGCGGAATTCTTGGGTCCCATGATGAATAATGCAAAAATTATTCTCTGTATTCTCTATGTTTGCTATACTTAGGAAAAGCAGTTATGCTGCCATTCAAATGATCCTAATCATGCCAGCAAATATTCAGGTTGACAGCCCTGTCTTCTCTATTGCACTGCTACTGATTGGTCTGCTTCCACCTTCAGGAAGAACAACTCTGCTTCTTCTCTGCCACTGAGATTGCAGTCTGCTATTGAAATCGTTGGTCTTCTTCATCTGTAACCCTGGACAGGGCTCCCTGCAGGGTGCTGTCATCTGAACCAGGTAAATCCTACTTTCTTTATCAGGTGTTACTGACCTCCTACTAAGTAACTTACTTACTCAATATGTAATTGTATGGAACGAGTGTTTTAATAGAAAGTTTCAAAAATTTTGCCAGTAATTTAGGTGAACTTCTCAATTTTCTTTGGAATAATTGGTTTAGGACTGCCAAATAAATATTAGAGTTTTTCCCTGGATTATTTGTGTTTATATTTTTGTTATTTTATGCACATGTTGCTTCAAATTCGAGCCTGCATTTAGAAGTCTAGCAGGGTGAGCCTAGGAGACATAGGTGCAGTGGTCACCTCACATTCCTATAACGTGTCCATCCTACCGTGATAAATTATTCAACACACATCACAACAATAGAAGCTCATTTTACAGTAAGTGCAGGTACCAATCTCTGTAAGGTCTCTCAGCGAGACAAAAACCACTATTGAATCGTTGTCGGTTGCTCAGTACTCATTTAAGTCGAAGTAAAGAATATGTACCTCAGCGGTGGAACGTGCGTATATGTTGAATGAATGGTATGACTTGCTGATGTCGACTGTCATATAGGTGAAAGGAACTGTGTCAGTGAGGAACACCCATGGACTAAGAATTTACCTATTTCCATATTCGACTAACTCTGTTGTGTTGCTTTCACTGAAGTACTCTGCCTGTTAACTTCAGAATACTGTAGCACAATTCATGTTGAACCGAAATCTTTTGCCTTAAGTTGTCCACAGTATTAAACATTCCGTTTAACTTTCGTTCTTAAACAATTCAAATTACAGTAATTACACGTTAAAAATGTGTGAATGACAGATAAATTGTTTAATAGTTTTTTCATAATGTGGGGCCACAGTCATAATATATTTCTTTCAGGTCATTACCGCCATTAGACTGTTTTTCATTTGCAGTGTTACATTTACATGATCATGATTTCGGCTTCAAAGTGCCATTGCCAAGTGTTTTAAGTCTTATATAGTACCCAAGATGGCATACTGTCGTATTTAAAATATGCTATCAGTCAAGATGGTATACTCAGTGATAAAGCAAAGCAGTAGGCTTTACCAGAAATATCGACCCTTAGACAGTGTGTTCGACAGTACTGTACAACACTTAAAACACTTGGTAATGGCACTTTGAAGCCGAAATCATGATCGTGTAAATGTAACACTGCAAATAAAAAACAGTCTATTGGCGGTAATGACATTGAAGAAACAAATTGTTGATCTATATTTATAAAATGTACTGCTGAAATACATTTTCACATTCTGATTGCTATTTAGAATGTTTCTGTTGCACAATGTTGAGACAAATAACATATTTCACAGCTCCACCAGCACCAAGAGATCTGCAAACTAACTCCGCAGGCATTCCAAGCATTCTTCTGCAGTGGAACGTGTCTTTCGCAGTTAAGGTGATTGAAGGTAAGTACACGAAAACATGTACATTAAATTATTAAAATAGGCCATGTAGTTAGAGAACAAAATACATGTTAGAAACTACAACAAGTATTACGTTTCATGTTTTGAGAGAAACTATATTTGTAAGTAATAATACTCATGAGTAATGGAACCACACTCTGACAGTGAATCGATGTGTCAGCGCTGAAAGCAGAGATGTTGTAGCACAGCAAAGTAAGACATCTCTGATGGTTTGTTCTTAGTTTTCGTTTTTGTGGGAAATCAATTTCCCTGGTTCAGTATATTATCTGAGTGAAATTCTGAACACTACCGATGAATAAAGGAATGGTTCAAATGGCTCTGAGCACTATGGGACTCAACTGCTGCGGTCATAAGTCCCCTAGAACTTAGAACTACTTAAACCTAACTAACCTAAGGACATCACACACATCCATGCCCGAGGCAGGATTCGAACCTGCGACCGTAGCAGTCACGCGGTTCCGGACTGAGCGCCTAGAACCGCTAGACCACCGCGGCCGGCAATAAAGGAATAATTAGTCTTTTAGTGTGCATTAACTTCACTAGTGAAATAACAGCATTTAGTGGTGGCCACAGTTTCATAGACACAGTACCAGTTTTATGGACGTAGGATGTACACATGAAAATCAAGTCGCCAATGGAAGACGAAACATTTCAAGCAATCAGGAAGGAGATAACATGTACATGCTGTCCCGCTCGAAATTTCGTCCAGTCAGATGTGTATCTGTAGCGTATCAAACACAGATTTGATCCCGCAGCCGGCCGCGTGGACGAGCGGTTCTAGGTGCTTCATTCCGGAACCGCGTGACTGCTACGGTCGCAGGTTCGGATTCTGCCTCGGGCATGGATGTGTGTGATGTCCTTAGGTTATTTAGGTTTAAATAGTTCTAAGTTCTAGGGGACTGATGACCTCAGCTATTAGTCCTATAGTGCTCAGAGCCATTTGAACCATTTTTTTGATCCCGAAAATGACCCTCTATTTACAGCCGTTTTGGTCACAGAGCACGGAGTAGATGTGTAGGTATCGGTTCAGGATGGGTGGACACAATACCATGCAGGATCTCTGTGGCCCAAGTAGACTATCGACCAAGACTACAGACATATTGTGCAACTGGCCGTGGAGTGTCGCAGCGCGCCATCATATACACTGAGTCAGGAAACTGATTTGTTTGCAACAGAGCAAGTTTTTCGCTTAGGTAGTCCGACGACGTCTGGAGCTCCACGGACTGTCAGTACGACACACGTTGTTGCACCCAGCTACAACAATGGCACAAGAATTGCATGACGTTGTACTTTCAGCCGAAGCTCCGTTCTGCACACAGCAGCACATCATGCTAGAGGTATCTGCTTGTGGAGGCTTCGAGGAGAAGGAACGTTGCCAGACTACTTTCGTCGTCCTCATAGCGGCACACCACCTGATGCGACGGTATGGGATGCCATTGGACACGTAACAGAGTTTACCGTAGGTACGCGTAGCCAGTAATTTGAATGGCAGATTATATAGTTATTACGTGTGGGCTGGCTGTAATGTTATGTTCCAACAAGGTAACACAAGACTACGTGTTTCACACGGTGTCCTGACCTGCCTCGATAGGGAGTATGTTTCATTGTTGTCTTGTCCAGAACCTTCTTGTTGAATCAAAATGGTTCAAATGACTCTGAGCACTATGGGACTTAACTTCTGAGGTCATCAGTCCCCTAGAACTTAGAACTACTTAAACCTAACTAACCTAAGGACATCACACACATCCACACCCGAGGCAGGATTCGAACCTGCGACCGTAGCGGTCGCGCGGTTCCAGACTGTATCGCCTAGAACCGATCGGCAACCCCGGCCGGCTCTTGTTGAATCCTCCCTAGTCGTCGAATATAGGGTGTGTCGGAAAGCTGGTTTCTCAGATCGCTAGACTTCAAACAATTCGTCTTATTGAGTTTTATTAGAAAATGAAATTTGCAGATACTTGACTTTGTTTTTCACAGATGTGTCGCAAACAAAGGACGACGCAAAATAAGCAACGTTGTCAGTATAAACAATTCTAAGTCGCTCCTATACAAGTCACTAGTCTCGAAGCTATTGTAGAACTGGGGCGTGCCCAGTCGGGGCCGGCGCGTATGTCCTCTCTGCATAGCGGCCGCTGCTGTAGCGTTGTCGTCCTGGAGAGGGGTCGGTCAGCATGCAATTGGCCGACGTCTTGTCACAGCACTCTCTGCTCTCTCGTTCCTGCCACGCGTGCCGGCGCTTGACTTTACGCCGTAACAGTTCTCTACGCCTTTACTCACTGCAGTCATCTCGTCAAGGCTTGCGGAGGTACTGGCCCGCCACCAGTTCCCAGCCAAAACAGTCGATTAGCTCTGTGATAGAGCTGGCGAGCTGGCGAGGCATGGAATGACGTCTGCCACCTCAGCTCAGTTCGATTGTCGCTGCCAGAGCTGGAACTTCTGTATACAACATTTGGCTAACTGCTCACCCCTTAATCCCTTATAAATTTAATCTCGTCCTGTAGACACACAGTAAATCAAATTCTGTTATTTTCTGTCCTTCATGGTGTTCCCAGCAGTGTATTTGCTGCCTGTTACGACGATGGCAAAGGGTGAATGTATCAATTTGAGGTAAGGGATGTTTGTCCAGAAAGTACCGAGTCGAAAATTTTAAGCGAAAATCGTTTTGATACCTCTCCCACTGGAATACATGTAACGGTACTGTTTCAAAGGTAGCAGGATGGAGCAAGACAAGGAGAAAATGTTGTTGTGACTGTAGAAAATTTTAATTTTTATTCTTGCTTTTGTGACTATAGTAAAAGTCCAGGCTCCATAGGCAAACAGCCAGCTGACATTAAGAAATAGTCCACCAGGACGTAGGGACAAGATAAGAAGTGGAGGCTGCCAAGTATGGCCTGTTGATCAAATAGTGTTTGACTTCCTGTGGTGTCACCGCCAGACACCACACTTGCTAGGTGGTAGCTTAAATCGGCCGCGGTCCATTTAGTACATGTCGGACCCGCGTGTCGCCACTGTGTGATCGCAGACCGAGCGCCACCACAAGGCAGGTCTCGAGATACGGAATAGCACTCGCCCCAGTTGTACGACGACTTTGCTAGCGACTACACTGACGAAGCCTTCTCTCATTTGCCGAGAGACAGTTAGAATAGCCTTCAGCTAAGTCCATGGCTACGACCTAGCAAGGTGCCATTAGCCTTACATAGTTTGATAGTTATCGTATGAAATGTCTCATCCAGAATGCTGTATTCACAACAAGGATAAATAAAAATTAAGTATTCGAGGAGCTGCATACTTTTCTTATTAGCATTCAATACTTATCCTGTTCCAGAATTCACACCCGTCTGCGTTAGATAGCGTGCATTTCGGCCTCCTCTATCTACAAGGTGTTGGCACATTTGCCAACACATCACTTCCTGCCAAAGGAAGCACCATCAATCAAACTTGCGCATTGGAAGACGCAAACACCAGAGCGATAATACAGCAAGAAAGAGTCACGTGCGGAAAAGACTCGTGTGGAAACAAATTAAGTTGTGTGCAGCTAGAAACGAGAGTGTCATGTGGAACCATAGGCATTCTTGTGCTATCCGATCACTTAGAAATGAAAGGGTCTTGTGAAACAAATTAACTCGTGTGCACCCAAGTACATGAGAAACGAAACAAAAGGCCAGGCAGCGGAATAGCTACAAGCAGAGATTCAGATGCAGATTAAGAGCCAGCGCCGGCAGTTTGGAGATTCCGCAGCGAGACGCCAGCGGGGCCGAGTAGGCCCGTAGCAGCCGATACAGCTGATAAAGACTTCAACTACGAGAAGACAGTGATAGACTCTGGTGGACACTCAGGAACTGCAGGTCAAGTAGGATTTTTAGAGTTTCATTGGAATAGTGTTGAACAGAGGCTGTCATTGTCTCAATTACTTAGAGAGATTTCAGTGCTAACCAAGAAAAAGTGATTACTTTGTACTTGTTTCTTATACACTACTGGCCATTAAAATTGCTGCACCAAGAAGAAATGTAGATGATAAACGGTTATTCATTGGACAAATATATTATACTGGAATTGACATGTGATTACATTTTCACTCATTTTCACAACCACCTCTGGCCGTAATAACGGTCTTGATACGCCTGGGCATTGAGTCAAACAGAGCTTGGATGGCGTGTACAGGTACAGCTGCCATTGCAGCTTCAACACGATACCACAGTTCATCAAGAGTAGTGACTGGCGTATTGTGACGAGCCAGTTGCTCGGCCACCATTGACCAGACGTTTTCAATTGGTGAGAGATCTGGAGAATGTGCTGGACAGGGCAGCAGTCGAACATTTTCTATATCTAGAAAGGCCTGTACAGGACCTGCAACATGCGGTCGTACTCAAATTTAGGGTTTCTAATGAAGGGTAGGGCCACGGGTCGTAACACATCTGAAATGTTACGTCTACTGTTCAAAGTGCCGTCAATGCGAACAAGAGGTGACCGAGACGTGTAACCAATGGCACCCCATAGCATCACGCCGGGTGATACGCCAGTATGGCGATGACGAATACACGCTTCCAATGTGCGTTCACCGCGATGTCGCCAAACACGGATGCGACCATCATTATACTGTAAACAGAATCTGGATTCATCCGAAAAAATGACGTTTTGCCATTCGTGCACGCAGGTTCGTCGCTGAGTACATCATCGCAAGCGCTCCTGTCTGTGATGTAGCGTCAAGGGTAACCACAGCCATGGTCTCCGAGCTGATAGTCCACGCTGCTGCAAACGTCGTCGAACTGTTAGTGCAGATGGTTGTTGTCTTGCAAACGTCCGCATCTGTTGACTCAGAGACGTGGCTACACGATCCGTTACAGCCATGAGGATAACATGCCTGTCATCTCGACTGCTAGTGATACGAGGCCGTTGGTATCCAGCACGGCGTTCCATATTACCCTCCTGAACCCACCGATTCCATATTCTGCTAATAGTCATTGGATTTCAACCAACGCGAGCAGCAATGTCACGACACGGTAAACCGCCATAGCGATAGGCTACAATCCGACCTTTATCAAAGTCGGAAATGTGATGGTACGCATTTCTCCTCCTTACACGAGGCATCACAATAACGTTTCACCACGCAAATGCTGTTTGTGTATGAGAAATCGGTTGGAAACTTTCCTCATGTCAACACCGGCGCCAACTTTGTGTGAATGCTCTGAAAAGCTAATCATTTGCATATCACAGCATCTTCTTGCTGTCGGTTAAATTTTGCGTCTGTAGCACGTCATCTTCGAGGTGTAGCAATTTTAATGGCCAGTAGTGTTGCATGGGGGCTTAATTATTTATTATTAATGCAAATTCTTTTTTTATTTTTTTTTGTCGCTGTAGTATGTCCGATTACGAAGTCACGCAAACGGTTGGCCCTGACTAGTTTTAGTACGTAATCTGACTGCATAGAATAACAACAAAGAATGAAAGAAAATTTCCGTGAATACAATTAATTAATTAAGTCCCCAGCAGCTATAAAACCAACAAAACAACAAGCACAAATGTAGCTGTTCTGTGTGTGGAAGTGTGATTCAACGTACACATCTGGCACGGTTCTTCTTGCATTTACACAGTTAACACTATTCAATTACACAGTAGTTCTTATTGTGGATGAAAGATAAGTGAGTGTGTTTTGTGTGTTTCCCCTTCCTAATCCCAGATAATTGGTACCGACCTATCTCCTAAATATTATTTTAGTTGTTTGTTGTGGCTTGCACTGACACCCATAAATATTATAGGTTTACTGATATTTGTGTATTTGTAATAGTAATATGACAATTATCTGATATCATTTGTGTGTTTATTATAATTTGTATGTTTAGTGTATTTTAAATACCATTTATACTGAAGTAATTAAAAAAATAGAAATACTATAATTGCGCACGAAAACCATTTATACTGAAGTAATTAAAAAAATAGAAATACTATAATTGCGCACGAAAACCAGAATTACACTCTAATACAAGAACACGAGCCAGATGCTTTGTTGACTGAACCTGTGACGAGGCATTGTTTAAGACATAATGAAAAAAAAAGGAATTTTTTTTACCTTCATATATATTGACGAAAAGCACTCTGATCATTACAATATCTTCATTCGAACAACATCTGTTGTCTAGCCCATCAAACAACTGCATACAACATGGCCACAAATAGCACAGCTATCAATATCCTCTCAGCAAGATCTGCACAAGCACTCACTACGACGACATCTCAACAACGACTTGACTCCTACTACTTCTCAACAAGCACTGACTACTGCCACATCTCGACAAGCACTGCCAGTGGAGGCGGCGGAGTAAAACTCTTTGGCGCAATCTCTGGCGCTGTGGCCCAGTGTAGCCACCTTTCATATGCCCTTCCTCCACGGGCCAAAATTTGATGGTATTTTTGCCAGCATTGGTGGTGAAAATACCACCAAATTCGTCCACAAAAATACAGACAAAAATAAAAGATAATATTAATACATAAATATCACATAATTAGATAAAATTTTGGCTTTGCACTGACCTTTCAATAACCTAATATATAAAATATAGTAAGCAATACAAATTCTTTCATACATGTGACTTTACATAATAGTTTACACAATACACAAAAAATCAGTTTATACAAATGTTCACATAAAATGCTTTCAATGATTCAAAAAAACAAGTAGTTGATAGTTCCAGCAGTAGCACCCAGCAATGGTGAACAGGTGCAGACACCAACAAGTGACATCATTTCAGTAGAAGCAGTTCCATTAGTGACAGCCAGTAATGTTGACAGGTGCAGACAGCAACAAGTGACATCTCATCACTGGTTGAGCAGTTCCGACAGTGGCACCCAGCAATGTTGAGCAGGTGCAGACAGCAACAAGTGACATCATTTCAGTAGAAGCAGTCCATCAGTGGCACCAACAATGTTGAGCAGGTGCAGACACCAACAAGTGACATTATTTCAATAGATGCAGTCCATCAGTGGCACCCAGTAATGTTGAACAGGTGCAGACACCAACAAGTGACATCATTTGAATATAAGCAGTTCAATCAGTTGCACCCAGCAATGTTGAACAGGTGCAGACACCAACAAGTGACATTATCTCAGCGGAAGCAGTTCCATTAGTGGCACCCAGCAATGTTGAGCAGTTGCAGACACCAACAAGTGACATCATTCAGCAGAAACAGTTCCATTAGTGGCACCCAGCAATGTTGAGTAGGTGCAGACACCACAAGTGACTTCATTTCAGTAGAAGCAGTTCCACCAGTGGCACCCAGCAATGTTGAGCAGGTGCAGACACCAACAAGTGACATTATGTCAGCAGAAACAGTTTCATCAGTGGCACCCAGCAATGTTGAGCAGGTGCAGACAGCAGTCCATAATATTCACTATCACTAATCACACTGTTCATCAGAGTTTATCAGCAGAAATTAAACATGTCCTAGTGGCACCAATCATGTAGAAAAAGTGCAAGTAACAGTCCATAATATTCACTATCACTAATCACACAGTACATCAGCAGAAATTAAACATTTCTAAGTGTCACACATCAATGTTGAACAGGTGCAGGTGTAAACAACAGTTTGAATGCACACACAATTGCTTTTAAAAAATTATTATCAATGCTCTTACACTAAACATACAAATTATAATAAACACACAAATGATATCAGATAATTGTCATATTACTATTACAAATACACAAATATCAGTAAACCTATAATATTTATGGGTGTTAGTGCAAGCCACAACAAACAAGTAAAATAATATTTAGGAGATAGGTCGGTACCAATTATCTGGGATTAGGAAGGGGAAACACACAAAACACACTCACTCATCTTTCATCCACATTAAGTACTACTGTGTAATTGAATAGTGTTAACTGTGTAAATGCAATTCTGTCCAAAATTTTATGTTCATCTTGTGTATCAAGTAGTAGTGGCAGCAATGTATAACAGTCAATAATAGGTAGTCAACGTCATAGTCATCATGTCAAGAGCAATGTTTGCCAAGCCAAATCAAATGTACTGTTGCTGAACAACTGTCAGTGTGCCAAGATATGCAAATACTTCCTCTCTCCAAAAAAAAGTATATACTGCTTAGTGATTTAACAAAGTGTGTGTGTAGACAATCTTCCTTCTACTTGAGTGTTCTAGTCTGCCATCTTCATCCTCCTTGTTCCATATAGACCAAAAAAAAAAAAAAAAATATGCTCCTCACTTACTTTACCTCTTATCCACCAAAACTCCAATAATCATCAGCATCACATAATCTCAATACTTCAATAATACCTCTTACGTCGATACATATAAACCTTATCATCAATATCATTTGCCTTTTCTCTTGTCCACCAAAACTCCAATAATCATCAACTTCACACAATCTCAATACCTCAATAATATCTCTTCAATACGTCGATTCATATAAACCTTATTACCAATATCATTTCACTTCCGTAACAACTCTTTCCTCTAGTCAGTCTCCTCGAACAAGTACAGATAAAATCCTAGTGCACACTTCAATTCATCATCCCATGCAATCCGAAGACACAGTGTCCACACACAACCTCTGTGTAATCCATCTGACCCAAATCTTCTACTCATTATAAATTATAAGATACATTTTGGTTACCTTGTCCATCATTAAACAAAATAAATGCATACATGACTTCTAACAGCCTTTAGTTTGAATAACTCTCAGTAAGTAAGTACGAGTACGTAGTATGGAAGATCACATAAGACTTTGAGTGAATAAATCGTAATATTTCACAGTGTGTACACCACTTCAAGAATCATGGCAAATCAGAAACATATATGTGGAGTATTTCTTGTGTCAAGTGTCACTTCCTATTTCAATTGCTCACGAAGAATGCAGTGTAATAACTGTCAATGGTCTAACCCTAGTGTTGGTATGTCATGTCGTTAGCTTCCTTCCTATTAGCATAAATTTATACAGCTTCCATAAAACCTCCAGCTCATGTGACTTCTATGAAGTTTCTTGTACCAACGTCGTTCGTAAAATTATAGTAGTTCCGTTTCTTATCTTAAAATATAAAGCACTGAGCGTAAGCAAAACATGCAATAGCGAGTAAATATACCAGTAGAGAACAGAATGTCAACAAGTGGATGCAGCACAATTCTTACAACGAGGCTCTGCCAAGCGAACAATCTATAATTAATACAATAATGTGACCTAAACTCTATGTTTATACACAGTATATCAGCATTTCTATATACTAAATTAAAGAGTAGTTGTGACGACAAACAAAAATGTATAAATCTGCAATCCATACGCATAGCAGTAAACATATATCTTACGTAATAAACAGGTCATTAGCATCATATCAGCATAAGCAAATAAATGTTCATATGTCATCTTAATAAGTAAACATGAAGGCGCAAGCAGATAAATCACAAAGTATAACTTACATACATATCAGCAAAACTAATCAGGTGACAATTATAATTTAGATAAATAAGCACAGCTGCCACATAATAAAATAATATGACGTCAGTGAAAAAGCAGTGCAGCCAAGCGATGCATAATATATACAAATAACAACCCTGTTCATTAATCAATCATTGTCAAAATCAGTTAACGTACGCAAGCACGTCGCTTCACAAGTAAATTCATAGAACATGAAATTTAGCACAAAGTATGAATCACGTAATCGCGAGCAGCAAATTACGTCTAAAGTACGTACCTAAGTGGAAATATGTTACCTGAAAAATAAACTCAATTAATAGTTACCTTTTTGGTTTATTACCTTTTTTCTTCGAAATTACATTCTTCCTGAAATTTTCTCGATAGCAAGTCCTCTTAACGTCGGACACACACAGAATTTACCTGAAGGTCTTAAATATTTTATACAACCGTATCCTGAAAAATACTGAACGTTAATAACATTCATCAAGTCACTATAGCTTTATACCGAATTTAATCAGAGAAATTAGACTGTGTATTTGTTTACGGCTGTCAGTGCATTCGCACTGAGCGCTCGATCAGCTGTAGGTACGCGTGACGTAGGTAGTAATTGTTTGCGGTCAACGACTGCCTTGTGCGGCGCGCAGACTTGACTGTTGCTTTGAGTATGTGCCGCCGCCAAAACACAGCGCGGTATCCTTGTATTCTCTGCATGTTTACATGTAGCTGTTAGTTTCTCTAAAGTATGTCATTCCACAAAAATTTTAACGTTCGATATATGAGCGCCGAGATTTAAGAGTTTCTACTTCAACAGTGTCACCATGAATAATTTTGCGAACTCTATATGGACCGTTATAAAGCAGAAAAAATTTGCGACACAAGCATTTTCCTTTTTGAGACAAACGATGAGACTTAATTAACACCTTTTGACCAACTGACAAGAGTTTTAAACGACCAGGATGTTTAGCTGATTTCTCTCTTCTAGCAGCTGCAGATGCAATATTTTGCAGAGCCAGGTTGACAAATTCAGAATGCCGCAGTTTCCGTGAAGGCGGAAAAGGAACGATTTCAGAAATGCGATTCGTCGGTGCTTTGTTTTTTAATATCAGTAAAGGCGGTAAAGAAGTTGAGTCATTAGGAAGTTAATTCAGAATGTTTTGAAAAATATGAAGATACTGATCCCACGTTCTGTGATTCTGATGACAATAAAGTCGACACAATTTATTGATTTCCTTCATCCATCTCTCTGAAGCGTTAGATTGATGGTGAAAAAGTGAAATGAAAATTGGTTTAATCTTACGACGCCGTAGAGTACGAAGCCAAATTTTAAAGCGAATCTGTGATCCATTATCTGATATAACCTTATCAACATGACCCACTTCTTTAAGAAAATGTTTGATGAAAGCATTAGATACTGAACGAGCTGTTGCTTTGCGTAAAGGTGGAAAACACACATATTTTGATGTCAATTCCACTGCTACTAATATGTACGCAAAACCATTAGTAGAACGAACCACTCGACCGAACAAATCGACTGCAGCCATCTCCTTTAATTTCGCTGGAATGGTAGGAAACAACGGTGCTCTGTGAGAAATAGTTGGCGGCTTAGCCATTTGACATAATTTGCATTTGGCAAGAACAGATCGAATATGTTTTTCCATATTACTGAAGTAGCAATTTTCTCGTAATGTATGAAAGCATTTTCTTGGACCAAAGTGTGCATAACTGAAATGTGTGTACCAAATCAATTTATTAGCCCACTCATCAGGAATGCAAACTAACCAAACAGAGTTGTAGACCGATTTTCGTTTAAAAAGAATGTCATTACGAACTAAATAATACTGTCTAATCGCTACGCTTTCCTTTCTCCTCCACTTCTCCTTAATGTCCTTCCAGATTGGATCCTTATTTTGCTGCTTAGCGATGTCCTGGAGCGAAGACGAAATAAAATTCTCAAACGCAACACCTTGAATATACATCAAACAATAATTGTTTTCTTTGCAGTCCTCTTCAGCACTTTGTTTCAAACCCATAGGTGCACGTGATAAAGCATCAGCAATAATGTTTGAAGAACCCTGTATGTAAACAATACTAAAATCAAATTCCTGTAGGTACAACGCCCATCGTGACAATCTTCCATGTGTTAATTTTGTTGACATAAGAAATTCCAGAGCTCGATGATCGGTGTAAACCTTAGTATGTCTGCCAAACAAAAATGTCCGAAATTTTGTGAAAGCCCAAACAACAGCCAAAGCTTCAAGTTCCGTAATCGAATAATTCTTTTCTGATTTAGAGCGAACACGACTTCCAAATGCAATAGTTTTCTGTACTACAACGCCGTTTTCTTCTATCACTTGAAATAAATGTGCACCTAGCCCTTTGTATGATGAGTCCGTCGCCAAACAAAAATGTTTAGATAAATCCGGATGTGGAAGAAGTGGAGCAGCAACTAAAGCATCACGAAGTTGTTCAAATTCTGACTGAGCTTCCTCATCCCAACACCAATTAGAATGCTTTCCAGATAGTTCGCATAAACGAGGTGTGGCCAAATCGTCCAATCTAACAAAGCGTCTAAGAAAATTACAGACACCAAGGAAACTACGAACATCACGTTTTGTGGTAGGAACAGCATAATTACGAATAGCGTCTAGTTTCTCTGGATCAGGAAGAATATATTCTGTAGAAATAATGTGACCAAGAAATTTCACCTGTGAACGACGCAATACAGATTTTTCCAAGTTGACTGTAATGCCAACTCTTGCAAAGAGACGTAATAATGAATCCAAAATTTTGTTGTGCTCATTCCAAGAACGTTTAGCAATAAGAATATCGTCAACATATGAAGTAATATTGTCACAAAGATAAACAGGTAAAATTTCGTTTAAACTACGAATGAATGCTGCTGAAGGTACAGTAAGTCCAAACGGTAATTTCCGAAATCTCTTTTGGGTAAAATCGTCATATCCGGTTAATCTTTACCGACTCTCTAGATAGATTGATAGTCGAAGAGTTGTTTTGACAGATGCAAAGAATAGTAAAAGAGTAGGCAGCGGTGCAGAAAACTAAAAGGGAAGTAGCACCACTACAGCTCGGGGCCCTATGCACGCTACGGCACATATTCACTTAGTGTAGTGAATCCCCTGAGGACCTTAATAGCCGCACATAAATTCCAATTTGTGACTTAGTGGCCAATTTGGAGGAAGTGCGTACGTAAATTGATCTAACCATGCACATGGATATATGTCATTCTTAGAATTGCGAAAGATCTTAAATTTCCGAACAGTTAAGAAGTGTTTATAGTCAAAGTTTTCGCCTCGTGGCGGCAAAGACCTACCGCGTCTGTCCCAGTCCGAATGTCGATTATTATCAAGTTCGCGCACCTGGCGCTCTCTTGTTGCATCCCGTAAATGAAACAAATTATTTTCTTCAAACCCCTCTGCTATCTGTGATTCCAAATTTTTTCTGCTGTCTTTTCCTACGATTTCTCCTTCAATTTGTTTGACTTGCTTCCGTAACGCCTCAAATTCCCTTTTAACGCGTTCATTAAATTTTCCCTGATTTTCAACATGTTTATTAATGCTCTGGTACTCTTCGGTTTCTGCAAATGGCAATGGAGCTGTATCATCTGAATCTCTGTCCCCATTTAAACTAAGACTTGTCAGTTTATCTGAGATCTCCTCAACTCTTTCCGATGAGTCACCTATTTTTTCTTTCTTTTTATTTACGTCTTCCGTAAGTGTCGCGACTCGGATTTCAGTATTGACACATTTAGTAGTTAACTGTTCATATTGTTGTATTAAGTTATTTATTCTGTTATTTGGTACGGATTCCTCGATTCTTTCAAGTATTTCTTCCTTATCGTGTGCACGTTGTAAATTTAACTCTGAAAATTTTTGTACTATCACGCAATCTCTTTCTTCCTGTTCTCTATCCTGTTCCTTTTGACTGATTTCTATTGAAATTAAACTATTATTGTGAGCATTCAAAATCGGTTGTACTTCTTCTCTCTCGTGGTCGTGCGGTAGCGTTCTCGTTTCCCACGCCCGGGTTCCCGGGTTCGATTCCCGGCGGGGTCAGGGATTTTCTCTGCCTCGTGATGGCTGGGTGTTGTGTGCTGTCCGTAGGTTAGTTAGGTTCAAGTAGTTCTAAGTTCTAGGGGACTGATGACCATAGATGTTAAGTCCCATAGTGCTCAGAGCCATTTGAACCATTTTTTTGAACTTCTTCTCTAAATTCTTTCTTTGATTCGTCTTTCATGTTTTTGAAACATGTCCCTATTCGTGAGCCTAACTGTGTTTCCATTGTTTCCATCTCGGTTTTAATTATTCCTATTTGTGAGCCTAACCGTATTGTCAAAGTTTCCATCTTCGTGTTAATTCTTCCTATTTGTGATTCCAAATTTAATATTGCACTCATCAACTGCTCCATAGTAACTGGTTCGAAACTCTTTTCACCCCTAACATTTCCCGCAAAATCAACTTCTTTCGTCATAGCTGTAAAGCTATCTTTGTTCGGTACTATTTCAGAATCTTCTAGCATAAATCTCGTATTCTGTAAATTTTTTGATTGAGAAAAATTTTGAACTGGTTCCGGACTATTTTCCCGACTTATTAAATTGTTTTCCACTTCAATATTCATCATCCTGTTCTCCTGTGTTGGCGAGTTCGCCATGTCAACAATTTCGTTATTCTGACTATCCATCATTTTTGCCTTTTTCATCGATCGCGTAATCATTTACAAAACATACAAAACTCGTCACTATACGAAGATTACACACAATGACACTTTATCACCAACAATATCATTCACACGAAATGTTTCCCGACAAACACGATTAACGAACAATTGAAATCTTCATAATTGCACAAAATTGTAAAACCCGTAGACAAGACAACAAAAATTAAATTCTGCAAAAAAAAAAAAAAACATTAGAAGAATGACAATTACCAAATCTACACATGCAATATAGACTACAAGTACTAAACTACAAATTACTACAACAATATTACTGTCTACTATTTTTACAATCAGAAGAATTCCAGCGGACGATCCGAAACAGCGGTCGCCACTTGCATGGTGGCTTAATTATATATAATGAAAATAATTTTTAATTTTTAGTAGCTGACTGTCCGGTTACGCTGTCTCTTAAACGGTTGGCCCTGACTAGTTTTAGTACGCAATCTGACTGCATAGAATAACAACAAAGAATGAAAGAAAATTTCCGTTAATACAAGTAATTAATTAAGTCCCCAGCAGCTATAAAACCAACGAAACAACAAGCACAAATGTAGCTGTTCTGTGTATGGAAGTGTGATTCAACGTACACATTTGGCAGGGTTCTTCTTCAATAAGACAAAAAATTTTAAATACCATTTATACTGAAGTAATTAAAAAAAATAGAAATACTATAATTGCGCACGAAAACCAGAATTACACTCTAATACAAGAACACGAGCCAGATGCTTTGTTGACTGAACCTGTGACGAGGCATTGTTTAAGACATAATGAAAAAAAAGGATTTTTTTTTACCTTCATATATATTGACGAAAAGCACTCTGATCATTACAATATCTTCATTCGAACAACATCTGTTGTCTAGCCCATCAAACAACTGCATACAACATGGCCACAAATAGCACAGCTATCAATATCCTCTCAGCAAGATCTGCACAAGCACTCACTACGACGACATCTCAACAACGACTTGACTCCTACTACTTCTCAACAATCACTGACTACTGCCACATCTCGACAAGCACTGCCAGTGGAGGCGGCGGAATAAAACTCTTTGGCGCAATCACTGGCGCTGTGGCCCAGTGTAGCCACCTTTCAGTGTATGTACCGGCAATTAGCTTTGAAGTAGCAAGTACGAATAAATAGACTGAATCTTAGTAAGGGGTTTATGGTCCAATACCTCACAATAAGTATATGTGAGAATAAACGTGATAGAAACAGACCAATTTTTTTTTTTTTTTTTGCCTATTGCAATTCTCTAACCTATTTTCAGGAAACTTATTTGCTTCATCCGAAGGAGATTCTCTCCCTCTCATCTCCGATATAAAGGTTGACCGCAATTTATAACTAACCCATTGTCGTTAACGTCCTGATTGCGCTACGCAGTTCGCACGTACATCATTCTGGTATAATGAGGCTGTGCCGGGAGATGACAGTGTCAAGGAAACATGTACTCTAAAATGCAAACCTTAAGAAGTATGAGCATTTGTTCATCTTCACTACTGTGAAGAACACTTCTGCCATTAAACAAGTACCCGCAGCTCTTGAGGTAAGAATTTTAGGGCCTATACGCAATGCATGTAACATCGTCGAAGTGCTCAAGAGGAGAAGGTTGAATTGGGCGGGCCATATAGCAAGAATGACAGAGAATAGACTACCTAGAATGGCATTCAGCAGAACAGTGGATGGAACGAGAGGAAGAGGGAGACCCAGAATCAGATGTCGGGATAACATTCGGGAGGACACAACAGCAACAACAACTGGACAAACAGTGCATTGGACAGGCAGAAGTGGAAGAGGCTCATTGAGCAGAAGTATGGTCAATAAGGCCCTTGCCACTTGTAAACTAAAGTAAAGTAAGTACGCAATGCACTGTTTTTTCATATTTTAGTCCATAGTAAATCCTCTGAAACCAAATGGCTTGCAGCACTGTGTTACACACTGTCGAAGATGAGCAAGTGTTCATAGATCTTAAGGTACGCATTTTAGAGCCCATGTCTGCTTTATTGCATACTACCACCACTGAAAGTTGCCTACCGTGCAATGTTAGCAATAATAGTACCGATACATATGTATTCCAGTGTCAGAGATATCAGAACTATTTTCACGTTTAAGTTTCGATCGTTTCTCGGTCAGGGTTCCTTACCTCACACTAACACGCTTACCCTTCACCAACATCCCTTGATTGTAACACCGTCACGAAACCAAGCTGCATATTATTAAACGTCTAAAATGGGCACCCGAACACCTGGTGAATGAAAGCACTTACAGACTTCCAACATGCTTCACCCATAATCTGAAACCTTTTCGAATATTTTTCAGCTAACGAGTCTCACAATGTAATGGAAGAAACAATGGCGCATACTACATTTGTGCTCTTGATGCAGTAAAACTTCAGCATGACGCATTGCGTTTGAATTTATTCTCTAATACTACGTTGAAGCTTCAAACAAACTGGTATATCCATGAATATTCAAATACAGACATAATACGGCACTGCGGTCGGTAACGCCTATTTAAGACAACAAGTATCTGGCGCAGTTGTCACATCGGTTACTACTGCTACAATGGCAGGTTATCAAGATTTAAGGGAGTTTTAACTGTTGATGGCTGGAAACATGTTGCCTGGTCGGACGAGCCTCGTTTCAAATTGTTTCGACCACATGGACCTGTATGGGTATGGAGACAACCTCATGAATCGACGAACCCTGCATGTCGGCAGGGGACTGTTCGAGCTGGTGAAGGCCCAGTAATGATGTTTGGGGGGAGGGGGGGGGGGTGCAGTTGGAGTGATATGGGAGCCATCAATAGTGCATTCTGAGGGACTTGGGCAATTCCAGCAGGACAATGCGACACCCCACACGTCCAGAATTGCCACACTTACACTTACACTTACACTCGCCAGACATGAACATTATTCAGCACATCTGGGATGCCTTGCAACGTGCTGTTCAGAAGAGATCTCCACCCCTTCGTACGCTTACGGACTTATGGACAGCCGTACACGATTCAGCAGACATTAGTCGTGTCCATGCAACGTCGTTTGCTGCACTTCTGCTAGCTCGCGGGGGCCCTACACGATATAAGGCAGGTGTACCACTTTCTTCGGCTCGCCAGTGTACATCTGTCTGCAATACATTTTGTGCACAGTACCCACATACACCACTGAACTCAGGTGATACGACGTAATAACATCGAGAAACGCGAAAGACTGCGACGTCTTTAAGCATAATTTTTATAGTTGCTTAACGTCGAATACTTAACCCGTTAAAGTATTTTCGAAGAAGTCAGACATTTGAAGCTGGTTTATACACTACCGGCCATTAAAATTTCTACATCACGAAGATGACGTGCTACAGACGCGAAATTTAACCGACGGGAAGAAGATGCTGTGATATACAAATGATTAGCTTTTCAGAGCATTCACACAAGGTTGGCGTCGGTGGCGACACCTACAACGTGCTGACATGAGGAAAGTTTCCAAATGATTTCTCATACACAAACAGCAGTTGACCGGCATTGCCTGGTGAAACGTTGTTGTGATGCCTCGTGCAAGGAGGAGAAATGCGTACCATCACGTTTCCGACTTTGACAAATGTCGGATTGTAGCCCATCGCGATTGCGGTTTATCGTATCGCGACATTCCTGCTCGCGTTGGTCGAGATCCAATGACTGTTAGCAGAATATGGAATCGGTGGGTTCAGGAGGTTAATACGGAACGCCATGCAGGATTCCAACGGCCTCGTATCACTAGCAGCCGAGATGAAAGGCATCTTATCCGCATGGCTGTAACGGATCGTGCAGCCACGTCTCGTTCCCTGAGTCAACACATGGGGGCGTTTGCAGGACAACAGCCATCTGCACGAACAGTTCGACGACGTTTGCAACAGCATGGACTATCAGCACGGTTGCGGTTACCCTTGACGCTGCATCACAGACAGAAGCGCCTGCTATTGTGTACTCGACGAATCTGGGTGCACGAACGGCAAAACGTCATTTTTTCGGACGAATCCAGATTCTGTTTACAGCATCATGATGGTCGCATCCGTGTTTGGCGACATCACGGTGAACGCACATTGGAAGCGTGTATTTGTCATCGCCATACTGGCGTATCACCCGGCATGATGGTACGACGTGCCACTGGTTACACGTCTCGGTCACCTCTTGTTCGCATTGACGGCACTTCGAACAGTGGACGTTACATTTCAGATGTGTTACGACCCGTGGCTCTATCCTTCATTCGATCCCTGCGAAACCCTAGATTTCAGCAGGATAATGCCGACCGCCTGTTGCAGGTCCTGTACGGGCCTTTCTGGATACAGGAAATGTTCGACTGCTGCCCTGGCCAGCACGTTCTCCAGATCTCTCACCAATTGAAAACGTCTGGTCAATGGTGGCCGAGCAACTGGCTCGTCACAATACGCCAGTCACTACTCTTGATGAACTGTGATATCGTGTTGAAGCTGCATGGGCAGCTGTACCTGTAGACAGCATCCAAGCTCTGTTTGACTCAGTGCCCAGGCGTATCGAGGCCGTTATTACGGCCAGACGTGGTTGTTCTGGGTACTGATTTCTCAGGATGTATGCACCCAAATTGCGTGAAAATGTAATCACATATCAATTCTAGTATAATATATTTGTCCAATGAATAACCGTTCATCATCTGCATTTCTGTTTGGTGTAGCAATTTTAATGGCCAGTAGTGTACATGAGAAGGGATTGATGATGGGCTGTTTAGTGTATTTTCAGCTACAGTGTGACTGTATATTCTTATACAAATTTGGTGTAATCGTCGGGTGTGCCAGTTGCGTTATACGGTGCTGGCTGCACAGCCATCGTAAGGCCGACGAGTAGAAAAAAGTAGCGCTATACGAGTTTCGCCGCATGGTGGCGGCCGTGATCGACGCGGTCGGCTGGCTCCGCTGTGAGTGCGGTGCGCTGCGGTGTGGCCACGCACCACTCCTTACAGCCTGACGCGCGCCCGGCGATGCCGGCAGATAGCCGGCTGGAGTCCCTGGAGCAGCTGGAGGCCGAGATGGGCCGGCGATAGGACGAGGGTGCTTCTCACGCCGCGACGCGCCCCCAGAATGGCGGCCTTATCAGCAGGGACCACAGCTGCCGGCGCAGCGCCCTCTCGCCCACACGCGGCTCCCAGTGCCGGGGGCTGCAGTGCAGGCGCTCTCCTCACCTACATCTCTTTAGTTCGTTACTTTCAATGACAGCTACACTTTTTTTATGAGTGATGCGGCCCGCCACGAATTCTTCTCCTGTACGAATAGCAACTTTCTTTCTTTTGCTTGTGCCGTTTTACCCGCGGATACGCATGGTCGGCGTGGTTAATCGGATGTGGCAATGTTAGCTGAAGGGGTGGCCGGATGCCCTTCCTGCCGCCACCCCGTATCCCCCGGGAAGGAATGAGTGCACCCCAACTGTCTGCGTCGAGTGTAATCCATGGAATAGTGCGAAAGTGTTCAGATGTCTGTGAGCCGTGTAACTACGCGGGACGTGGGGATCAGCCCAGTGTTCACCTAGGGGGATGTGGAAAACCGTCTAAAAACCACATCCAGGCTGGCCGGCAAACCGGCCCTCGCCGTTAATCAGCCGGGCTCATTCGATCCGGGGCCGGCTCGCCTAATGGCTCTGAGCACTATGGGACTTATCTTGTGAGGTCATCAGTCCCCTGGAGCTTAAAACTACTTAAACCTAACTTACCTAAGGACATCATACACATCCATGCCCGAGGCAAGATTCGAACCTGCGACCGTAGCGGTCGCGCGCTTCCAGACTGAAGTGCCTAGAACCGCGCGGCCATACCGGCCGACCGGTACGCCTACCCGCGTCCAGGAAGCAGCGCGTTAGCGCGCTCGGCTAACCTGGCGGGTCTCCTGTAGTAGTTGCAAATCATAATAATGATATTCGAAACAGTAATACCGACCTTGAACAGGCTACAGCGCCGGCAGACATCACGAATGCCACACAAAAGCCGCAGCAACAATACTCTGCGGAGGGTCTGGCAACAGAGGCGACAGTGCGCATATCATACCAAAAGCTGTTATGTCTGTCACAGGTAGCGCAGACGAGCAGTCAAGTGGGAACCAAATCACGTCAAATCAATGCAGAATGGAGGCACAAACAACCAACACATCTGATACACATCAAGACTGCACAAACGAAACACACACAAAAAACAAACGAATCATCGCAGCCTTGAGGAAACTAAAACCGCATAGGAAACCCAAACAGCCTAAGAGAGTCCCGAAAGTGAAAGCGTGTGACGACCAATCGCGGCAATCGCAGGCTGCCTCAAAACCTAGTGATACGAAAGTGCATACCCCTGATGATACCAACACCTTCGCAGCCTCCCAACCAACAACCTCAATGCCGACGCCCAAGGAAACCCCCACAACAACCAACGAGGAAGTCAATCCAGCGCCCCCCGCAGAGGTGCACAACAACGCCACTACACCATCACGACACGTCACGGCTGCAGAGACGCCAACACACGCCATCGACACCGATAGTTTTAGTTACGACAAGCTAGATATAAATGTAAAATTAAGTAGGCTAGAAAAAAGAGACATCTTAGAGACGGCACAGCGGATGCTCATCCGCACCCTACACCCGTACGGCCAATCTGTTTGTTTCCGTACATCAGAGCAAACTGATAGACTGATTCTCAAAACGGAGAATATTCCAACAGATCCAGACAGCCTACTAGACCTGCTCATGCAGGTGTGCGCCCGCAGGGAGGAACCATTCGATATGGACAAGCTTTACAAGGATCACGTAAGGGCTCATGGGAGAACATACATCGATTACAGTCAAACTGGCAGCAAGTGCTACGCCACAGTTAAACACCCAAACTGCTAATAGCACAGCTTAATGCTATACGGAGTATACTTGTAAATTCAGAGCTCCCACGGGTCCTACGTGAACTAAAAAGTGACATTCTGTGCATACAGGAGCCCTACACTAGACAAGGGCATATCCCCAACTTTCCTCCAAGTGCGGTGACAGTTGCGGAGGGGACAGGCTGCATGGCATCTGTCATAATCCTAAACAAAGAAATACATCCAGTCAAAATTACAGAACTCTGTTCCGAGCACCTAGTTACAGTTGAAGTCACACACAAGGGGGATACTTGGATCATCGCGTCGCTGTACGCCCAATTCTGTCATTGCATCAAACCATACGCAGACCTCATCAGAGATGTTGCGCAATACGCTGGCAACAAAAAACTTCTCATCTGTGCAGACATAAATGCCAGATCAACCCTGTGGCATTCAGACAGAACTGACGACAGAGGTAGAATAATAAATGACATCATCCAAGAAAACAGACTACACGTACTCAACAAGGAAGGACATCACCCGACTCACATCGGACACAACGGTCATTCATCAAACATAGACATCACCCTCGTTAATAATGCCGCCATCAACCACGTACGAGACTGGACCGTACATGACCAGATCACTGCTAGCGACCACAACATCATCACACTAACCTTAAGTGGCACACCAAACGTCAACACTGAAACACTACCAAAAAGACTATTATTTGACAAAACAGACTGGGACAGGGTCAGACAAAAAATACATGAGCACATACCGCAAGACATCACCGGCAGTGTTGATTACAGAGCACACATGCTGACAGATATCATTACACACACACAGAACACCTGCATACCCACACAAAGAATGACAAAACACCAAAATATTCCCTGGACTACACAATTAACACGACTCAAACAAGACTCAAAACGTAAACGTAAACTTTACCAACGAGCAATTTCAGATTGAGAAAGGCAATTACGACTACACGACTACCGGCTTGCCAAGGATAAATATAAACTTGAGCTGAATAAGACCAGGAAAGACCATTGGAACAGCCATGTAGCAGCACAAACACAACTAAACATTTGGGGGGAACCATACAAAATCGTGACAGAGAAAATTAAGAGCCCACTGGTTCTGGGAACGCTGCGACAGGAAGATGGTGAGATGACTAATGGCTGGAGACGCACAGCGGAGTTCCTGCTGAGCAAACTCCTGCCCGACGACATCGCAGACACAGACACACCACAACATGCAGCACTGAGACGCGAAGTAGACACAGTATACACCACACCAAACGTCACCTGTCCATTTGCGCAGGAAGAAGTGGCGACAGCGATCTCAGAACTCAAAAACAAAAAGGCGCCTGGACCGGATGGTATCCACTCTGAGGTACTGAAACAAATTGCACCGCAGATCACCCCGTTTCTCACAACGTTGTTAAACGATGCATTAAGGCTGGGCCGTGTGCCTGCAGTGTGGAAGACCTCGAAGGCGGTTATCATCAAAAAGGCTCCAGACAAAGACCCATCAGACCCCAAGTCATACAGACCAATTTGCCTTATCAATACACTCGGTAAAGTACAAGAAAAACTACTCTGCAAAAGACTACAAGCACACCGAACACTACGGGGACTGACACCACACCAATACGGCTTCAGGGAAGGGAAATCTATAGTCGACGCAATTAACAGAGCACTCCAAATAGTACACGACACACCCTCCAAATACACACTTGCAATTATGATAGACATCTCAGGTGCCTTCGACAACCTCTGGTGGCCGGCCTTGTTCAAGAGGCTCAGACACTGCAGGTACCGGAGTCTCTGTATAATAGTTTCATGGACTACTGCAGAGACAGAACGGTCGTTTGGCAAATGGACAACCAGAAAGTTATTAAACGAATTACAAAAGGCTGTCCACAAGGGTCGATCTGCGGCCCCATCTTCTGGGACATAGTTATAGAACCGCTCCTACAGTTACTAGAGGAGCACATCTTGACAGATGGAGCTGTCGCTTATGCTGATGATCTACTCGTCGTAGTTTCAGCAAATAACCGTGCCCAGCTAGAAGAAAGAGCCAATGGAACACTTAGGACAATAACCCGATGGTGCACAGATAATAAATTAAAGATAGCAGGAAACAAAACAACTTATACATTGCTAAAGGGTATCCTGCGCAGGAACCCAATAGTCAAAATCGGGGACACAAACATAAAAAGACTAGCAGTCACACGCTATCTAGGAGTATACATTGATGAACGACTGAACTTCCACGAACACATGCGAATATGCACAAACAAAGCAGAAAAGATACTACACAAACTGGCTAGGCTAAATTCGGAACAATTCAGACTACCCCTGTCAGTGACACGAACATACCATTGCGCTCTCTTCGAGTCAGTACTATGCTTAGCTGCCAGTACGTGGGCCCACAGGTTAAATCTCTCAACCAACAGAACCATTGTACGTCGAGGCCAAAGAAGTGTTCTACTTCGACTAACAGGGGCATTCAACACAACATCAAATGACGCACTATGTGTCGTCATGGGAATTTTCCCCATAGATATCAGCATCAGGTACCGCGCAGTAATGTACTGGCTTAGGATGGGGAGAATAGACCAGGTTCGGCAGATCACTGGTGTACCGATTGAGACAACACGCCAACTCAGAGCATGGCGAGTGGATACCTGGCAGAGCGAGTGGGCCAACAGCGATAAGGGCCGCCGTGTCTACAACTTCTTCCCTGACATCCGGGAAAGACTAAAACTAAAACATATTGATCCCAGCCGCGGTATGGTACATTTCATCACAGGACATGGCCCTTATCCCACGCACCTGTACCGCGTGAGTCTGCAGCAGACTAATAGATGCACATGCGGGGAAGAAGGTTCCCCTGAACATACTGTCTTCTTCTGCGGACAACGCACGAACATAAGACACACAGTACACATAAATCGCCTGAACACACAGAACGAACTACATGCCATAATACGCGACCCGGAAAGGTGGACTGAACTCAACAAACTAACGGACGAAATCTCGAAGATCCAACAAATAGAATACTTGCGCAACAGACCCTACCGAAGGCAAGTCGGTCCAAACAGACGTCACGATGCCCAGGGGGATACAGATATGATTAGCACCACGAGTGATGAAGAAGAAACAGATACAGACCAGGGCACCAACACAGATATTGAAGCGTCCAGCGCGGATGATCCATAGTGTCAACCAAGTCAAATTCAAAGAACAGAGTGGAACAACCGACAAGAGGTGCACAAGTCACACACAATCCTAAAAACAGATTGCACCGTATATATAAATAGTTAACAGTATCTCCATGTCCAATAAGAGCTTAAAGCTAGGTACCTCTTCAAGGGACCTACACCTTCCGTTAAGAGGCAGCGCACAGTCTGTATGGAAGGATCTTAATTGTGGTCCCTCTCTTTTGAGCCCAACCCGACGGATACCTATGGTAGATCGGGGAAAACCACCGCTCAGGCTGTGTTGCTGGCGGGGCCGGAAGGTGCTAACTGCCACACCACGTATCATTGTAAGTCTCATTGGCCCAGTGTGAACTGTTTGTACAACCAACCTACACAGCCTATACCTCAACCTCCACTATACTAAGAACCTCTCATCTGAAGCTTAAAGTTGGGCACCTCTTCAAGGGACCTACGCCCCCCTGGTAAGAGGCGGCGCACGTCCTGGATGGAAGGATCTTAATTGTGGTTCCTCTCTTTTGAGCCCAACCCGACGGATACCTATGGTAGATCGGGGAAAACCACCGTTCAGGTCGTGTTGTCGGCGGGGCCGGGAGGTGCTTGCGCCTGATGTACTCTACTAGGAGCCTTGCAGGCTCAACACAAACCGTTAGCGTCATTACCTTATTACTTTTACCACGAGTACCCTTTCATTAGCAACCTTGAGCCAAGCACAAAATCAGTTACCTCTCTATTGTATATCGTAAATAGTTTAGCAGGCTGGACATGGAGGTCTTAGTCTTAGTTTCTAGCTTTAACGTACCCTAATCTCTTCTAGTTAAGGTAGTTTTTAGGATGGTAGATGTTAAAGGCATGGTGAGCAACGGCCAGCGTCTTGAGGGTCATTCCAAGACCCGGGCCGCCGCCCACAACCAGGTGACGGGCCATATTATACCTATAACTTCTCTATTCAGTTCTCTTCCTTCCTTCTTTCTAAATATTTAATTTCGTTTTGTTTATTAATATCTTACTTGATTTTGTATTAGTTATAAGTTTTTCTAATGCTGCACAAAAAAAAAAGATAACAAATGGATCTAAACAGAGCCCGCCTCCACGTGGCGGGACACTGGCAACGGTGTGAGTGGGGACGGGAGCCGGTGTGGTGTTACTTTAAGTCACTGCGGACCCCGGACCCAGTCACAGCGGCTAAGTGGCAATATACGACCCACCATAAGAAATTAGACGGTGGGTCGTAAAATATAAGCAGCTAGTGAAAAAAAAAAAAGAAAAAAAAAAGTTGCAAACTGCTTCCTCAATTACTTCATGGATGAATTCCAGTCTCTGTCTTCTCTTGAGTTTTCTATGTTTTTGCATGCTACACACTCCTCTAGTACCATGGAGACTACTCCCTGAAGTCTTAACAGATGTCCTATCATCCTGCCCCTTCTCCTTGTTGGTGTTTTCCGAATATTCATCTCACCTTACCTTATCAGACCACCGAATTTTCAACAATCGTCTGTAACACCATACTTCAAATGTTTCTATTCTCTTCTGTTTTGGTTTTCGCACAGTCCATGTTTCACAACCATAGAATGCTGTGATCCAAATGCACATTTTCAGAATATCTTACTAAAATTAGGGCCTATGTTCGATACAAGCAGACTTCTCTCTGCCAAGAAGTCCTTTTTGCCAGTGCTAGTCTTCTTTTCATGTCTTCCTTGTTTCGTCTGTAATGGATTATTTTTCTGCCTATATCAAAATTCCTTCACTTAGTCGAGATACAGTCCGCAGCTTGTGGTCTTGCGGTAGAGTTCTTGCTCCCCGAGCACGGGTTCCCTGGGTCGGTTCCCGGCGGGGTAATTGATTTTCAGCTGCCTCGAGATGACTGGGTGTTGTTGTGTCGTCTTCATCATCATCATTCATCCCCACTACTGTCGGAGCAAGGCAAAAGCATTAGGATCTAGCCTAGTACGGCGGTGCGGATCTCCCCATAGTTCTCCTACGCTCTATCAAGAAACACGAGACTTCATTTCACTTCCAGTCCACATACAGATCCCTTTTTCTCATGTAAAGTTTTCGTTGCCCTCATATCCGCTCCTTCTCATTACTATCGTCTTTCTTCGATTTACTTTCAGTCCATACTCTCCACTCATTTGACTCTTCATTCCATTCAACACACACCCTTGACTTTTAAATTCACTCTTGAACCTTGCTTTTATTTTAATCATTGCTTGTTCGATGTGCAAATTGAACAGTAGGTGCAAACGACTACATCCCTTTCTTACATCCTTCGTAATCCGAGAGCTTTGTTCGTCTCTGTAAACTCTTATTGTCCCTTTTGGTTCTTGTTCAATATCACCCGTTATTGCGTACAGCTTATACCTATTTTTCTCAGAATTTCGAACATCCCGCACCATTTTACTACATTGTCGAACACTTTCGCAAAGTCAATAAATCCTATGAACGTCTCTTAATTTTTCTTTAGTCTTGTTTCCTTTATCCGCTGCAACAAAAGAAGCGTCTCTCGGGTGCCTTTACCTTTCCTAAAGGCAAACTGATCATCTTCTAACAGATCCTCAGTTTTCTTATCCATTCTTCTGTGTATTATCCTTGTCACCAATTCGGATACATGAACCGTTAAGCTGACTCCTCAATGATTCTCGCACTTTCAGCTCTTTCAGTCTTCGGAGTTATGTGGATGATATTTTTCCGAAAGTCAAAGGGTCTGTCGCCATACTCATACGTTCTACACAGAAAAGTCAATAGTTCTCTTTTTGCCACTTCCCCAGTGATTTTAGAAATTCCGGTAGACTGTTATCTATCCGTTCTGCTCTATTTGACCTTACGCCTTCGAAAGCGCTTTAAAATTTTGATTCTAATACTGTATTCCTGTCTCTTCTAAATCGACTCCTGTTTCATCTTCTATCACAAATCTTCCCTCTCATACAGGCCTTCGATGTACTCTTTCCACCCAACCCCTATCTCCTCTGCATTTAACAGTTGCATTCCCACTGCACTCTTAACATTAGTTTCCTTGCTTTTAATTTCAACAAATGTTGTTTTGCCTTTTCCATATGCTGAGTCAGTCCTTCCGAGAATAATTTCTTCTGCGATTTCATCACATTTTTCGTGCATCCACTTCGCCTTAGCTTCCCTGCACTACCTGTTACTGAATTTCCCTGAACATTTGTGTACTCCCTTCTTTCGTTGACCATTGTCGTCGAGTTTAGTTACCATTAACTGTGTAATCAGTTCTCTTTTTACTATATTTAGAAGAACTACGTTAGGCGCGAAAGGTATTTCTCTGCTACGGTGACAGTTACATGGCTCGTCTACCGGATAAATTGTGGCAATGTGACGTGTACGGGAGGGAAGCCTCTGATGAGAGGACGACACGTAAATGGTTTTCTTGTTTGCGAGAAAGTAAATTCGACTGTGTAATACCTCATGTTCTCGAAGACCTTCTCTTTTTTATGAAGAACGTTGGGAATGTAATCCTTGCGCTATATATTCACAAAACTTATCCTTTTCCGCTCTCTAAAAGCATTCAGAGACAGGTGTTTCATCGTGAAATTCCACGTAGCAACAGACTTACACACTCTAAACCACAGCAGTTCTACAGCTGAACTTCGGCAGAAGCTCATTGATAAAGGTGATGATATTTCACCAAGTGACTGGTTATTGATTTGTGATGTAATGAATCAGTCTTGTTATTGCGTTATAATGTAATAAGATAGAAAGTAATGCCTGCTACGTCAAGGTACGTATTGCCACTCGAAAGTTGGAGGGATGCTCTGTCCACTGCTACGTGTCATTTTCATGGTCCGTACCTCAGCCGGTTATTAACTATGCGTGTCCTTTGGAAGTCAGGTCTGGAAGCTGGAGTATTCTGCAGAGATTGACTAAGAGTCTCTAAATGTTCTTTCCACCAGCCTGTCGTCTTCTGAAGTTGTGTCCCCAGCGCAGAAAGCAGCTCGTCAGTCGTGGGATCTTCTTCGGCGGAGGCTGCTACGCTGTCAGTTAGAACCTGTGATCGTGCTTCTTAAGGGATGCCACTTGACCAGGTTAGTCTCTGTACCTACAGAGAACACGATCAGTAGTACTGACAATAATGGTAGGCGACACCTCTCATTAATGTCTCCTGTTTGTTTACATTTTAAATAATCACATGTTTTACACTCTTTTACAACACTCTACATAGCTTTCTTAATTGTACGGTAACTTTTCTAACAACTTCCGTTGTAGAGTACGACATGTCCGTTCCAACGATCCAAACATAGTTATACGTCCATCCCTCTAGAATAGCTGAAACAGACTAGCGCAGCCGAAGTACTTCGTCTCCTAGGCGCGCCAAAGAGACCCGAAGGTGTCCGAAGCACTTCGGCTGCAATATCGTTATTCCCATGTTTCTCAAATCTAGTGAAATTTAATAAGCAAGTCAGCCGGTGTGGCCGAGCGGTTCTAGGCGCTTCAGTCTGGAAGCGCGTGACCGCCACGGTCGCAGGTTCGAATCCTGATGGTGTGTGGCGGAGGGTACCTTGAGTACCTGTATGGCTTCTCCCTTCTATTCCAGTCTCGTATTGTTTGTGGAAAGAAAGATTGTCGGTATGCCTCTGTGTGGGCTCCAATCTCTCTGATTTTATCCTCATGGTCCCTTCGCGAGATATATGTAGGAGGGAGCAATATACTGCTTGACTCCTCGGTGAAGGTATGTTCTCGAAACTTCAACAAAAGCCTGTACCGAGCTACTGAGCGTCTCTCCTTCAAAGTCATCCACTGGAGTTTATCTATTATCTCCGTAACGCTTTTGCGATTACTAAATGATCCTGTAACAAAGCGCGCTGCTCTCCGTTGGATCTTCTCTATCTCTTCTATCAACCCTATCTGGTACGGGTCCCACACTGCTGAGCAATATTCAAGCAGTGGGCCAACAAGTGTACTGTAACCTACTTCCTTTGTTTTCGGATTGCATTTCCTTAGGATTCTTCCAATGAATCTCAGTCTGGCATCTGCTTTACCGACGATCAACTGTATATGATCGTTCTATTGTAAATCACTCCTAATGCCTACTCCCAGATAATTTATGGAATTAACTGCTTCCAGTTGCTGACCTGCTAGGTTAGTTAGGTTTAAGTAGTTCTAAGTTCTAGGGGACTGATGACCTCAGATTTTAAGTCGCATAGTGCTCAGAGCCATTTAAACCATTTAATAAGCAAAAACGATAAACTCGTAGGGCAACCATGAGAGACTGCCATACTGAAAAGTGGCTTAAATGCAATGAAACGTATATAAATAATCAATATGACAAGTTAGGGGTTTGGCGCCTAACACCCGAATGTGCTGACCAATCAGAAGCAAGTCCAGTATAATCGGCGCATTCTCCCACGGAACTGGTACACACTTTACCGTCTGCTACTTCACGTGTATCAAGCTGCATCAAAGCGCGCTTCTAGTAAAGTAAAATATTGGCGGCCACAGTCAGGAATATCACACGGTACACACAAACCCTTGTAGTTACACTGTTGTCCGCCTGGCTGGCTGTCCGACTGCTTAAACTGCGTTCACTCTGGAACGGATAGACGTATCAGACCGAAATTTGTGCCACTTACCAAGGACTACGATCCTTTGGCGATGTAAAACGTCTGAGCTTCTAAATCAATGCAATCAAAGGACGCGGCTATTTATGTCACATGTTAGGATACTCGCAAAGTCACACATAAAAACAGAAAGGGTGCTTCCCGTTGTCCAGGAATCGTGAAATTAGGCAAGAAGCAAGGTTTTACGATAAAGATAATACAAAAAACCGGAAAATGTTAATTTGTAATTATATCACACGAAAACAACTGTAATTTGTGAACTGTCTCTCTGTTTGTTCGTCCGTCTGTTGCTGATAAAATTCACTGATGAAATATCTGTCCTCAGTAAATGCGAAGAAGAATTGCAGGAGCTGTTTAATGGAGGAAACAGTTTCATGCAGCTCTCCACGCTACTCTATCCTGTGCAAGCCTCTTCATCTCCCAGTACCTACTGCAACCTACATCCTTCTGAATGTGCTTAGTGTGATCATCTCTTGGTCTCCCTCCACGATTTTTACTTTCGACGCTTCCCACCAATACTAAATTGGTGATCTCCTGATGCCTCAGAACGAGTGCCACCAACCGATCCCTTCTTCTAGTCAAGTTGTGACACAAACTTCTCTTCTCCCCAATTCTATTCAATACCTCCTCATTAGTTACGTGATCTACCCACCTAATCTTCAACATTCTTCTGTAGCACCACATTTCGAAAGGTTTTATTCTCTTCTTCTCTAAACTCTTTATTGTCCATATTTACTTCCATACATGGCTATACTCCATACAGATACTTTTAGGAAGGACTTCCTGACACTTAAATCTGTACTCGATGTTAACAAATTTCTCTTCTGCAGAAACGCTTTTCTTGCCATCGCCAATCTACATTTTATATCCTCTCTACTTCGACCATGATCAGTTATTTTGTTTCCCAAATAGCAAAACTCATGTAATACCTTAAGTTTCTTGTTTCCTAATCTAATTGCCTCAGCATCACCTGATTCATGTCAACTATAGTCCATTATCCTCGTTTCGCTTTTGTTGATGTTCATCTTATATCCTCCTTTCGAGACCCTGTCCATTCCGTTCAACTGCTCTTCCAAGTACTATGTTGCCTCTGACAGAATTACAATGTAATCGGCAAACCTCAAGGTTTTTATTTCTGCCGCGTGGTTTGAGGCGCCATGTCACGGACTGCGCGGCCCCTTCCGCCGGAGGTTCGAGCCCTCCATCGCGTATGAGTGCGAGTGTCATTCTTAGCATAAGTTATTTTAAGTAGTGTGTAAGTCTGGGGACCGATGACCTCAGTAGTTTGGTCCACGTAGGACTTCAAACACTTTTGGTTATATTTATTTTTTTAATTCTTCTCCGTGGCTTGTAATTCCAACTCCAATTTTTCTTTACTTTCCTTTACTGCTCGCTCAATATACAGATTGAATAAAATCGCAGATAGTCTACAACCCTGTCTCACTCCCTTCCCAAACACTGCTTCCCTTTCATGCCCCTCGACTCATAATTGCCATCTGGCTTCGTTGCAAGTAGCGAATAGCTTTTCGCTGCCTATATTTTATCCCTACTACCGAAGGTCCAAGGAAACTGGTATTAAAATACAGGGATTTGTAAACAGGCAGAATACGGCGCTGCGTCGGTGACGCCTATGTAAGACAACAAGTGTCTGGCGCAGTTGTTAGATCGGTTGCTGCTGCTACTGGAATGGTAGGTTATCAAGATTTAAGCGAGTCTGAATGTAGTGTTACAGTCGGCGCACGAGAGATGGGACACAGAATCACCGAGGCAGCGATGAGGTGTGGATTTTCCCGTATGACCATTTCGCGAGTGCACCGTGAATAGTAGGAATCCGGTAAAACGTCAAATCTCCGACATCACTGCGGCCAGAAAAACATACTGCAAGCACGGGATCAACGACAACTGAAAACAATCGTTCAACGCGACAGAAGTGCAACCCTTCCGCAAACTGCTGCACATTTCAATGCTGGGCCGTCAACAAGTGTCAGAGTGCGAACCATTCAACGAAACAACACCGCTGTGGGCTTTCGGAGCCCAAGGGCCTCTCATGCACCCTTGATGGCTGCTCGACAACACAAAGCTTCACCCCTCTCCTGGGCCCGTCAACATCAACACTGGACTGTTGATGACTGTAAACATGTTGCCTGGTCGAACGAGTCGCGTTTCAAATTATATCGAGCGGATGGACGTGTACGGGTATGGAGAAAACCTCATGAATCCATGGCTCGTGCATGTCAGCAGGGGCCTGTTCAAGCTGGTAGAGGCTTTGTAATGGTGTGGGTGTGTGCAGTTGGAATTATATGAGACTTCTGATACGTCTAGATATGACTCTGACATGTGACACGTACGTAAGCATTCTGTCTTGATCACCTGCAACCATTCGCGTCACTACGCATTCCGACGGACTTGGGTAATTCCAGCTGGACAGTGCGATACTCCACGTGTCCAGAATTGCTACAGAGTCGCTCCAGGAACACTCTTCTCAGTTTAAACACTTCCGCTGGTTACCAAACTCAACCGGACTCAACATAAGCCAAACCCAGATAACGTGAAACCATTACTTTGCACAAATCTAATGTAGGTATTCCGTATCTTTGTTAATCATTCACTCCTTGAAGGAATGGCTTCTACGGTGTAAATCGACTTACACCTACTAATTTGAAATGAACACATCTGCAAATTTCCTTTGAAACTAAAAGTGTCGTACCTGCTGAAGGTAGTTCATTCTCTTCCATCACTAAGTGCCATGACATCGCATGTGATTCTCTCGTGGACGAAATTGTTAACTGAAAACATGTGAGGACTTGAATGAAGTTCATAGGATTGGGAAATAACTTTTTCAGAGTCGCAAATCCGTAAATTCTGAAAAAAATGGTTCAAATGGCTCTGAGAACTATGGGACTTAACTTCTGAGGTCATCAGTCCCCTAGAACTTAGAACTACTGAAACCTAACCAACCTAAAGACATCACACACATCCATGCCCGAGGCAGGATTCGAACCTGCGACCGTAGCGGTCGCGCGGTTCCAGACTGTAGCGCCTAGAACCGCTCGGCCACCCAGGCCGGCCGTGCTGTTCACAAGAGATCTCCATCTTCTCGTACTCTTACGGATTTATGGACAGCGCTGCAGTATTCATGGTGTCAATTCCGTCCAGCACTACTTCAGACATTAGTCGTCTGTATGCCACGTCGTGTTGCGGCACTTCCGTGTGCCCTTAGGGGGGACTACATAATTAGGCAAGTGTACCAGTCTGTTTAGCTCTTCAGCGTAGTATATATAATATATAAATATGCCAAAGGCTTTGTCGCAGTGATAACAATGGTCCCCGTCAGATTACGGAAGTTAACGGCTGTCGGGATTGGCTAGGACTTGAATGGGTGACCGGTCTTCAAAAAATGGTTCAAATGGCTCTGAGCGCTATGGGACTTAACATCTGTGGTCATCAGTCCCCTAGAACTTAGAACTACTTAAACCTAACTAACCTAAGGACATGCCCGAGGCAGGATTCGAACCTGCTACCGTAGCGGTCACGCGGTTCCAGACAAGTGTCTAGAACCGCACGGCCACACCGGCCGGCCATGACCGGTCTGCCGAACCCTCTTGCACTCAGTCCATCTGAGACAAATTGAGGAGCTACTTGATTGACAGTTAGCGGCTCCGCTCACGAAAACTGACAACGGCCTTGAGAGCGGTGTCCTAAACCACGCCCCTCCATCTTGGCATCTAGTGGCTCCTATAGACTGAGGATGACGCGGCGGTCGGCTAGTATTGTTGTGTCTTTCGTGACCTGTTCGGTCGGAGAGAGATGTGACGTACCTACAACAAATAATGCCTATGTTCGTCTGTGAAAATGGACTCGATAAGCAACCTGAGGTATCAGTAATCGGAATCAAACCTGCGTAACACTGTGAGTGTGTTTTATGACTGACAGTTCACTGTCATTTAAGCCCTTAACAGATCGTTACATGAAAAACTTAAACTAACTTTTGGGTAAACTATCTGACTGCGTATTTGAATATGAAGAACTACAGGAACAAATGAACCTGTAACAATGAATGCCTAAGCTATCTGACTGCGTATTTGAATAAGAATTTACAAGTGACACAAAATCTGACTAGTGCAACTGAATTTAATGGACTAGAGTAGATGACATGTTGGGGTGTGTCAGTATCTGTGTTTTGGCCCTGAGTTTTGCACTCACCTCTTTAGATGACTGACTTTTTCCAAGTGGTTTACAGCAATTCGCAGCAGCAGCAGCGTCTAAAGCTAATTGTTACTAAGAATGAACTTAATAAAAGGATTTTACTTGGTTCCCGTTAACTATTAAATAACTTGTAAGAAGGGATTTCATCAATTAAGTCTATTTAAAAACTTCAGAAATCATTACAAATAATAGTTTGATAAGTATTAATAATGGCGAAATGCACACTAGGACCTTATAACTATCTATAATGTCTAAGTGCCACATTAACAGATTATTTCAAAGCTACATTAACATTTAATAACTACAGCATATTTATGAATTAGATGTGGAGAATAATTATTATTATTTGGAGGATAAGGAGGCTTGTTTAACTGACAAGCAAAACATGGGATTATTGCAAACTCTGACTAACAATCACGAGCCTAACCCTGCAATTGCGCTTTACGCTATGCTTGCGAATTTTACCTCTAATTTAATCTTCAGAGGTATTTAAGCCATCTAAATCTTTCCTGGCAATACAAGTGAAATCAGGCCGTGAGTGTGGTAAGGTCTGCCATCACCAACGTGTATGTAATACACAAAGAGGAGCAATCGTAACAAAAAAATCTCAAAAAAGTCTTGTACGATTTACTTCAGGAACGTTGTTGAGAAATATCTCGAAATGTTGTTGACCCATTTACTTCAGATTTTAAACAATACTCTATTAAACAATGTGACTACAGAATCTGAATTTGCAATAATGATGAACGTGCCTCGAAGTCAGAAAGAGGGGGGCAAGAGGAGATGGGCAGAGGGGTGGGAGTAAATTGACATAGAGCGTTGAAAGGAGGATTTGGACAGGGGGAGTAGGAATTGATGGAAAGAGAGGGAGAGGAGGATATGGACAGAGAGAGGAGGGAGGAGGTGATGGACAGAGGGGGGGGGAGGAGAAGGAGGGGAGGAGCTGGGCAGAGGCGGAGGGCAGAAAACATGGAAGCACTTAAGAGCTGTACAAATACGTGAACTACAGAAAACACAAAAACAGCAAGAAGCACACTAAACAGGGTTCCGCAAACGAGCTATTTGAGAAATAATTGAGAATCTGTTGTTATGACCAGCTACTGACTCTCTTATGAAATACTGGCCAGAATAATAGAAATGTATTTGAACGATATAACCGGGTCAAATAAACACATTCAACGCTAGAAATTACCTTGGTAGAGGTACTTTTTGGTATTGCCTTAAGCGACGCGTTACGCCGCTGTTACTACACAGTAGCTCCCAGTATCATAAGAAGAATGCCGAGACTGTCACCGGGGAATATCGAAATAGCGATCAATCACGCCGTTAGCGAGTGGGAAGCGCATCTGTGAGTCAGAACGAGCAGGGCCCACGCATTCTCCGACACCCTGCTCCCAAAGTCCTCCCACTCGCGATGGAATATTTATCGCGGACTCTGCCGAAACGCGGCGAGGGTCCTGAGTCACACACTCAGGAGAACGGCGAGGCGGAAACGCAGGAAAGCGAAGCGATGCATCTTATCTAGGCCCAGCACTGGCCGCGGCTAATACGGGGAGATATCCTCTTAGTCCCCCCGGGATCCAGCCAGGCTTCGTGTTCAATTGCTCTGACATCCGCGCGCGATGCAAAGTGGCAGGGACTGATTATGGCTCCCCGCTAGGAAGGAGCTACGATTGGTTCCCCTCTCCCTCCCCCTGTCCACAAGATACAAAAAATAATTCTGCAAATCCTCGATCCTTCCTCCACTGCCGCTGCCTGCCTTCAAGAAACAACTTCTCAGCAGTGCGCGTATCATGCAGCGTCTCGCAGAATTGATGAACAAACTGAAGGACGTAACTTCGTCACGTAAAAATAGTAAAAAGAGCCAAAGTTCCAACCGCATAACGATTCGTAATTTCTTGTCACATTACTTTTCTTTTTTCACGACTGTGTACATTAACACCTTACAAGAGAGATCCCGAGGATCCAAACTGCAGATACACACTTGAGGGCACCGTTCATGTGAAGGCAGGCATCAGCACGTCTCATCATCGATGCCTATACACGTCCAAAAGTCCAACACGTGTTCCGAATGCTTTGACAACCATTCACAGTGCATTCCCGTAATTTATCGGCACTATTAACGGGCCTAGAATACACCAAAGCTTTTAAATATCACCACACACAAAAGAAGAGTCCACCTGGTCCAAATCGAGGGACTTAGGTCTTGCTACGGGTGAGCCACGATTGAGGCACTTGCTTCGAAACACCGTTTATCAGTACATACAGGGTGACAATTACTGAACTATATGAAATAAAATTGTCATAACTTCTGAACGATTTCCGTTAGGACGTTCAAACTGAACGGTTGGGCGCGGGGTACGATTGGAATATGTACGCCGATGATGGTTTGGTCTAGCGACGAAGTTCACTTTCATTTGGACGGGTTCGTCAATAAGCGAAATTTCCGCATTTTGGGGACTGAGAATCAGGATTTTGCGGTCGAGAAGTCTCTTCACACTCAAAACGGTAACTATGGGGTGCCCAATGATGAATCAAGGAATAATCGGTGCGATATTCCTTGGTCGGACGGTGACTACCGAAAGGGTCGTTAAGGTTTCGGGAGATGATTCTTCCAGATTATCCAAAGTGCCCCGTATTTTGACAAGATGTGGTTCATGAAAGACGGAGCTCGATCCCATTGAAGGAGGAGAGATATGTCCTGGAGGAGCACTTTGGGGAACGCACTCTGGCTCTGGGGTACCCAGAGGCCACTGGCATGGGCCTCGATTGGCCGCCATATTCTCCGGATCTGAACTCATGCGACTCCTTTTTGTGGGGCTATATTAAAGACAAGGTCTACAGCAATAACTCCAAAACAATTGCTGAGCTGAAAACAGCCGTTCAGCAGGTCATCGACAGCATCAATGTTCCGGCACTTCAGCGGCTCATGCGGAGTTTCGCTATTCGTTCCAATGACGACAGGCATATCGAACATGTCATAACCTAAATCCGAATATCTGCAGCGACGTCTACATGTTGAATAAAGTGTGTGCACGCCGTAGTTTGTAGCTAATTTACGTTTTTTCTGATAGTTCAATAATTGTCATCCTGTAAGTCCCCAAAAAAACATCGTATAATCGGATGACAGCAGTTATCAGTTTATAATTTACGGCTCATTTGCGATGCTTCTAAATAAATGTAGCCTAAGACGTTAACAGTATTCTAACATCGACATGGCTGCACTTGTGCTACGTCTTCTCAAGAAAACTGTTGGGTTTCGGACTTAAGCTCATAGTATCGATTCAGATTAGGTTGTGCTGAGAAATATTAAGAAAAGGTTTCGATGCGTTGCACCATTTCTGAGTTAATTAGCTTTGAAGCTAGCCAATCAGGACGTTGCGTGCGCTAATTCAAGAGGTTTGCCACAGACGGTGTCGCCTAATTCATTCTTCGTTTAGTTTCCTAACACCGAACACGTGAGTGGTACAAAGGCTATGCACTCTCGTGAGATATCATATACGCTATGAGACAAGTCGCACTAATTGTATCTGGCGAGACTCTTGAACCTCTAAGCTCTCTCATGTTTTTCGTTATGCAGGAGAAAAATACACTGGAAGTGGGAACCTGTGTCCGAAACCGATATTTCCGCATTCATTGGAGACGAGGCCTGTCTATGCAGCAGGCTCCACTGGTTATCGTGGCAATCATTCGCGATCACCGAATAACAAATGACATTGCGAGACATTCCGTCAAAGGTCTGTCAGCGCACAAAGTCACACACTTGCAAGCGTCATTGTATGAAGTTTCCGTGGACAGGTTCCTGCACTCGATTTGTTCCTCAAGACACCTTTTGCAACCCCGCTATGTTTGTCGCAGCTTTAGTATGTCACTCTGCATACAGGGTGTCTCAAAAGGTACGGTACAAATTTAATGTGTTACAGCTTTCAAACTAATTAAGATATTCACATCATGTACGAATTAGGTGACACACTTTCTCACCAAGTTCTAATTCTACATCTACATTTATAATCCGCAAGCCACCCAACGGTGTGTGGCGTGTGTGGCGGAGGGCACTTTACGTCCCACTGTCATTACCTCCCTTTTCTGCTCCAGTCGCGTGTGGTTCGCGGAAAGAACGACTGCCGGAAAGCCTCCGTGCGAGTTCGAATCTCTCTAATTTTACATTCGTGATCTCCTCGGGAGGTATAAGTAGGGGGAAGCAATATATTCGATACCTCATCCAGAAACGCTCCGTCTCGAAACCTGAAGAGCAAGCTACACCGAGATGCAGAGCGCCTCTCTTGCAGTCTGCCAAACATCTCCGTAACGTTATCACGCTTACCAAATAACCCTGTGGCGAAACGCGCCGCTCTTCTTTGGATCTTCTCTATCTGCTCCGTCAACCCGATCTGGTACGGATCCCACACTGATGAGCAATACTCAAGTATAGGCCGAACGAGTGTTTTGTAAGCCACCTCCTTTGTTGATGGACTACATTTTCTAAGGACTCTCCCAATGAATCTCAGCCTGGTACCCGCCTTACCAACAATTAATTTTATATGATCATTCCACTTCAAATCGTTCCGCACGCATACTCCCAGATATTTTACAGAAGTAACTGCTACCAGTGTTTGTTCCGCTATCATATAATCATACAATAAAGGATTCTTCTTTCTATGTATTCGCAATACATTACATTTGTCTATGTTAAGGGTCAGTTGCCACTCCCTGCACCAAGTGCCTATCCGCTGCAAATCTTCCTGCATTTCGCTACAATTTTCTAATGCTGCAACTTCTCTGTATACTACAGCATCATCCGCGAGAAGCCGCATGGAACTTCCGAAACTATCTACTAGGTCATTTATATATATTGTGAAAAGCAATGGTCCCATAACACTCCCCTGTGGCACGCCAGAGGTTACTTTAACGTCTGTAGAGGTCTCTCCATTGAGAACAACATGCTGTGTTCTGTTTGCTAAAAACTCTTCGATCCTGCCACACAGCTGGTCTGATATTCCATAGGCTCTTACTTTGTTTATCAGGCGACAGTGCGGAACTGTATCGAACGCCTTCCCGAAGTCAAGGAAAATAGCATCTACCTGGGAGCCTGTATCTAATATTTTCTGGGTTTGATGAACAAAAAAGTGAGTTGGGTCTCACACGACTGCTGTTTCCGGAATCCATGTTGATTCCTACAAAGTAGATTCTGGGTTTCCAGAAACGACATGATACGCGAACAAAAAACATGTTCTAAAATTCTACAACAGATCGACGTCAGAGATATAGGCCTATAGTGAAGCAGTTTCACTATGTGCCTTTGGTGGCACACAAAGCAACTCGTCTCTATTCAAGCTCTGTCCACACTCGACGCAACATAACCGCATCAACTGACAAGGGCAACAACGATTCGGTTCTTTAAATTAATGTATGGTTGGTAGATGTTTTGTAGACTCTGTACTTTACGTTCTGCACAGTACACTAATATTGCTGTAATATCAGCTGACCTAGAAGGCCAGGTAATTGGACCACCTCTGTCAATCCAGCAATCTGGAAACACATCGTCTAGAACGTCTCGAACAGTCTGACCCAGTGTGGCGGTGCACCAACAAATGTTTTGGCAGGCAGCCACTTTTGGTAGCGCAAACATCTCCAGCATATCAAGGTAATTGTAAGAACTAACTGTTTTTTCTGAGAGAAAAAAAAGTCCCACAATGCGATCAATCCTCAAACAACACCACACATCCTCATGAAATGTTTATTCGTCAGAAAATGCTAGGTTTAGAAAATTTCCATCCTCCACTAACGGGTGAAGAACGTCCACAGAAAGTTGATTACGTTGTAGCTTGTCGTCTGGTTTCAATGCACGTAACATTTTTAGTCGGTATGGATATGTCAATAAATATTTCAGAAGGACCCGCGGTGATCGTGGAAAACCCAACCGTATCCGTTTTATATCGGCTTCATTTGTTCCACATCGTCCAGTAAAGATGCTTAACATCAATGCGCCCTCTTCTTCTTTTGCCTGTGCCTTTGTCCTGCGGTTTTGCAGCGTCGGCATGGCCGGATGCCATTCCTGTCGCCACCCCGTACCCCCCAGAACAGAATTAGTGTACCCTAGCTGTCTGCGTCTAGTGTAATCCATGGAATAATGCGAACGTGTTCAGATGTCTGCGAGTCGTGTAACTGAGGCGGAACGTGGGGACCAGCCCGGTATTCACCTAGGGGGATGTGGAAAACCGCCTAAAAACCACATCCAAGCTGGCCGGCACACCGGCCTTCGACGGTAATCCACCAAGCGGATTCGATCCGGTTTTTTTTTCTTTTTTTCTTTTTACTTCTGAGTTCAGCATCTGCGTAACTATAAAAATGGTAAATGGCGACTTTCACCATTCCAGGAAATATATTTGCAATTGCGAATATGAACCACCATCGGCTGTATACTGCAATAGCGACAGTGAAAAACTTGTGCCAGTCCGGGACTGGAACCCGGGTCCCCTGCTTTACGGGAGCAGTCGCCCTAACTGCTTCTGCCATCTTTTTTTTTCAGGAACAGGGGAAATGAACAAAAGATCTTTATTGGTTCAAACCTAAATACAACAGAAATGCCATCCTTCCGGTGAAAATAACACAAGACATTATACTCGTACAAGGCGAGCAATTTTTTTTTATGAACAAGGTGTAGGAAAAAAAACAATAATAATACTGATATAAGCCAAGAGGTGTGAAGCAATATACAGTGGAGTGAGGGAAAAGCCAGTGTTTTCTGGTATAGTGCATAAAAGAAAGGAGGCGTGTGTCCATGCGCCTACTCCACTGTGGGTTACAATGTAGAAAGTAGCGCGGGGGGTCTCTGATGTCAGCAGGGGGGGCGGGAGTGCTGTCGGCGTGTGGCACCATCCAACTGAGCGGGGGTGACGTAAAGATCGCATGTAGGTAATTGGCGAAGAAGGCGCGGAAGTCGGTCGGTATTCGACTTCACTGTGGGCGGTTTGTAAGTACTGCCAGAAATCAGGGCGTGATTTGTCGCCATCATTATACATGTAGGTGATCGTCCGTGCCTTGACCCATACAATCGCATGATTTTTGGTGGTGGGGAAATAAGTATTCTCAGGATGGATAAAAGTCCGTGGGTCAATCGAGTCCGGCGGAACGCGGAGGTAACAGGCAACGAACTGTCGGGCAAGTTTCCAGACGTCACTGGTGGCAGCACAAGTCAGTTGATGGACATCGTCATCCACGTGGTGGCAAATGGAACAAAGTGGAGAGTCCTTTAGTCCGATGGCGTGAAGACGATGATTTGTGGCGAATTTTTCATTTGCGACTTGGTACCATGTTGCCCGGACGTTGGAGGGAAGAAAAGGCTGGTGGATGTGACGCCAAACCGTGGGCCACGGCGTGGACGGATGTCTGAGTTCGATATTGCTGCTGGATATGGAACGAAGGAGTGGGGTGTAAAAATCTTGAGGTCGAGGAGAACGCGTGGTCGGTAAGTGTGTGTGAGTATAACTGAAGTCGACGATGAAATCAGAAATGTGCGTCATATGGTGCTTGATGTGTCCGACTAGTACTGGTGGTGTTATGGTCGCGGGCACAAGAATTTCCAGCAAGCTGCGCGTAAGGGAGGTGCCCCCGTGCCACTGCTTGTGCATGGTGGACGTGTACAAGGACGCCGCGTGGAGTCGCACATTGACAAGGCCGAGGCCCCCCGCTCGCGTGGGAAGGGTGAGCGTGGCGTAGCGGACCTTAAAGAGCGTACCGGCCGTAAGGAATTATCCGAAGGCAGCCTGGAGACTGCGTCCAATAGTTTATGGCAGCGGGAGGACCTGTGCAATGTGGACCATTCTGGACGCCTCATGTTGATTCAGGTATTGGACACGTTGTAAAGAATCGAGTCGTCGGAGAAGATTTTGTCGCACCGTCGTGCGGATAGTTTGGAGTGCACGCCGAAAATTGATGGCAGCGGAGTGGCGCACGGTGGAGGTGAAAATGATACCAAGGTATCGAAGTTTTTGTACACACGGGAGAGGTGCTAAGTCGGCGTGTGAGAGGCCGCGTCCAATGGACATCGCCGCGGATTTAGCCACATTCATGGTACTGCCCGCTGCAGTGCCATACGTTGATATCAAATCAAGTACCGTGTGTGTTTGACTCCGTGAGCGGGTCAAGAGGAGGAGGTCGTCCGCATACACACGACATCGAAAACTGTGCTGTCGCAAAGTGAGACCAGAAAGGTGGCTCGTCAGACTCCCGATGAGTGGCTCCACTCTTCTGGCATAGAGTAGGGTCGAAAGTGGGCAGCCTTGCCGTACGGAACGCCGGATCGCCACTGGTCCCGCCACACGGCCATTAACCTGAATCAGCGACTCGGCGGTGCCGTACAGGCGCCGGATAACGTCGGTAAAGGCTGGTGGAAAACCCATGCGGTTCATCACTGAGAACAGAAAAAGATGCCGCAGTTTGTCGAATGCGCTGTCAAAATCAATGGCAACCACTGCGGCGCGGAGTTTGCACGCCGCTGCCAGTGCAATTAAATCGCGACATTCTCCTGTGGCCGTTTGTATATTAACTGAGCCGCCCGGAGTTGTCTGTTCCGGTGATAGAATGCTGGGCAGGACCTTGCGGCATCGCGTTGCCAGTACGCGTGTAAAAATTTTGCAGTCTGCGTTAAGCAGAGTCAGGGGACGGTAATATGCTGTCGTCACACCTGGTGTCGGTTCGTGGATGGGTATAATAATTCCCGTGACGAAGGACGGCGGTACGGCGTTCCCCATCGTCAGCAGTTCATGAAACATCGTTGTCCACCGTGACGCCATTAGTGTGAAGAAAGCGCGATAAAATTCTATCGGCAATCCGTCGACACCAGGTGACTTATTCAGAGCACCTATTTTGATTGCATCGTGGATTTCGTCACGCGTAATGGGCTCCATCAGCTCGTCCACTTCGTCTCTGGTGAGGGTGCGAGTTACGTGTGGTAACACAGACTCCTCAGCCTGGTTGTCGGTAGTCTCCTCCTGGTACATTGTGCGGTAGTGGTCGACAAAGGCACTGACGATTTCGGCCTGGCAAGTGACGTACTGGCCGCGACAGGTGGTGATCTCGGTGATGAGTTGTTGTCGTCGATGTTTCCTATCGGAGGCGATATGATGCATGGTCGGATGTTCATGTTCCGCCGAATCTTGACATCGGGTTAGCACCATAGCCCCCTGAAGTCTACGGCGCGTCAAAGTTACAATTTGCGCCTTAATCCTGCTGCGTTCCCTCTGGGTGTCGGGAGTGGGCGGTTGGGCGTCCAGGTCGCGGAGAACGGCGTAGAAATAGTCGGTAGTGTGCCGGCGCCACGCAGCAACTTCCTTTCCATACTGAATCAAAGTACGTCGAATGGCAGGTTTGGCACATTCCAGCCACCAGGTCAAGGTCGTGCAGTATGTAGGTAAGCGACGTTCACAGGTGGCCCATGCTCGGTAACACGTCGAAGACATTCGGGATCATGAAGATGGGAGGTGTTTAGATTCCACGGTGCACGACTACGCCAGACTACTTGCTTGGGGAAGAGAATGTTGCAGATGTAGGCACAGTGGTCCGAAAAGGCCAGGGGCCAAAGTTCTGCACCTTGGACTGAAGGTGTGAGTTCCCGAGAGACGTAAATTCTATCAAGGTGGCTCGCGGAGTGACTCGTCTGGTAAGTATGTCCAGGCGCGTCGCCGTGCTGAACTTCCCAAGTGTCGCGGAGCAACAGATCTCGGACGACAAGACGCAGTTCTTGACAGGTGCTGTAGTGGGGCACTTGATCTTTAGGGTGCAATACACAATTAAAATCACCCCCAAGCAAGTAATGGTCGCAGCGTCCAAGAAATAAAGGAGCGATTTCTTCTGAATAGAAGAGTGCCCTGTCGCGTCTGCTGGTGGAGCCTGACGGAGCGTAAATGTTGACGATACGCGTCCCCATGACGGTGACGGCCATGCCTCTGGCAGATGGAAGGTATGTGATATCGGCCACTGGAATGCCTTCTCTGGCGTAGATGGCTACGCCGCGTCCCAGGTGGTCAGGAGGAGAAGGATTAGTGTTATATCCAGCAACGTCTGGAAGTGTGGCCAAGTGTACTTCCTTTGGTAGTGCGATATCGACGTCCGACGCCCATATCATCTCTCGCAGCAGTTGAAGTTTCACGAGTGAGCTAATGGTGTTAGTGTCGATCGTCGCTATTCGGTAGGTTTGGAGCCGTACCCCGCCGTGGAGGGGAACTCCACCGGCGGAGGATGAAGAGGGGCGAGGCAACGGCGAGTCGTGCCGTACGCCACCTGACGGCGTTATCAGCGGCGTAACGATGCTTCCGTCTGCGGTAACTCTGTCCCCAGCGTGTGGTCCGGGTCCTCATCGACGTCCTCACTCCGCACCATTGAAGGCGCTGTCGTTGTGATGGTCGTACGTTCCACGTCGGTCGTAGGGGCGGAGGACGTCTCGGCGGCAGTCGCAGCGGTTCAGGAGTACCTGGACGAGCCAGTAGAGTAGGCATCGACACAGCCACAGTCGGCGTCATGTGGTCGTCATTCGTATCGTCGTGCAGGTTCTCCGAGGCCTCCGGACGGCCTCTGCAGCATCGGGGGGAGGTGATCCGTCTCGTCCCGAGACCGTACGGCACCTCCTCTTGCGCCTCTTAGGTGAACGTTGTTTGCGGGTTCGTCCCTCCGTGTCAGAAGACGGAAGGGAGTCGCGTCGCTCTGAGAGGAAGGCCGTCGCGGGAACGTCAAATGAAGGGGCGTCCATATGTTCCGGCGGGTGGGTGTCGGAAGCCGTCACTGTTGGTAGTGGCGCCGGAGTAGCGTCAGGCTTTGAGCGCGACGTGTCGGTCCCGGCGGTATCCGTAGCAGCTGGGAGAGTCACCGGTACGTGGTCCGACGGGCGGCGGCCGGTGGGAGGAGAAGAGAGCGCCGATGCGTAGGTGATCGGTAAAACCGTCGTCGGAGCCGGAGGTGCCACGGTAGCGGCTGGCAATTGGGTGATGCGTCGCTGAAGACACTCAGATCTGAGGTGGCCTTCTTTGCCATACCCGGAACAGGTCTCGGGTTGGCCGTCGTATATGACAACCGCGCGGCACCCGCTAATTTGCAGGTAAGATGGCACGTGGCGATGGAGGTCGATGGTGATCTGCCGTACACCGTTAAGAACGGGGAACGTTTGGAATTGTGCCCAGCGTTCGGCAGTGTGGCCATGTACAGTGCCATATGGGCGGAAAGCCGCGATAACGTCTTCCGCCGGGAGCTCGGAGTTCGAAAACTCGTATGGTGCGCATTCCTAGGCCGGCATGGTCGACAGTGACCGCTCCGACATTGCCGTCGGCGTGGCAAAAGCGTAATCCATGGTTGGTGTCACGAAGTATTCTTTCACATACCGCGTCACTGACGACTTTGACGTACACCGTACTGCTTAATATGGACAAATGGATGCCCAAGATGTCGGAAGCTGGGATCTTAGCAACGTCGCGTAGGAAGCGTTCCACTTCCAAGGCCTTTGTTCGTGCGTATTCGTTGCTGAAGTTGAATCGTAATGTTGACTTTCGAAAACGGTTGGCCATGGTTCTAGTGCACGTAAGCGAAACGTAAGTGACGGCTGCTAAAATGTAAACAACAGCGAGCGCGCGTGCTCCGCTAGGCGGGAAAAAAAAATGGTTCAAATGGTTCTGAGCACTATGGGACTCAACTGCTGAGGTCATTAGTCCCCTAGAACTTAGAACTAGTTAAACCTAACTAACCTAAGGACATCACAAACATCCATGCCCGAGGCAGGATTCGAACCTGCGACCGGAGCGGTCTTGCGGTTACAGACTGCAGCGCCTTTAACCGCACGGCCACTTCGGCCGGCGCTAGGCGGAAACAACAACACGTCCGCACTGCACGGCGGCGAAAGCCGGACTGTGCGCTCTCGGCTAACCTGACGGGTACATCAATGCATCCTATCAGCATAAAATTCCTGTATCACCGGAATATCAACATCCGCGAGGGTCTTTGCTTCCTATGCTGTTTTTGGAAGTTCCTTTGAACGTGCGTGTGCTATTTTATCTGAATTACACACAGTGATCGTTTTCTTGCACTCACAACAACCTGGAACACACACAATCGAAGCTTTGTGAGTTAGTCTCTCACATAAACCAGAAATGATTGGAATATCTTGATTAATTTGGATGTTATGACACACTGAAGTTGCAGCGTGTCTTCGTATATTTTGAGACACCCTGTATAAATGATTTGCCATCCAGTGTACGTATATCATTATTAACAAATATGTAACCAGCCTAAAAGGTGGAAGATCAGCACTGATCAACTGCGCGAACATGCAGAAGGTAGTGAAAATAACTCCATTGAAGACGCATGTATATGCACACAACACAGTGGCCTGTAACTGAAAATGAGCGTCAGGATGATCTCTCCATTCGCAAAAGATTACGGACCAGTCCTTCGTTTGGGTCTCCGGAGGGGACTGTTAAGGGGCGAGTGACCATGATACAAAGCTTCAATAACCAAAGAATGGGTAACGATCTACGTGTCGGGACGTGGTGTGCCAGAAGTTTGGAAGTGGTAGGGAAGCTATAAAATCTGGAAAGGAAAATCCTATGGCTTTATCTATATATAGTTGGCGACAGTGAAGTGATTTATGGTCAGATGAATATAGGGTAATATCAACAGCAGCAGAAAATGGTATAACGGGAGTAGGGTTCGCCATGAATAGGCAGAGACTGAGTTACTGTGAACAGTTCACTAATAGGATTGTTCTTATCAGAATCGACAGAAAACCAACACCGATGACAGTAGGTCAGGATTACATGCCAAGTCGCTGACAGAAGATGAAGAGATAGAGGAAGTATATGAGGATATTAAACGGGTAATTCAGAATGTAAGGGAAGATAAAAATCGAATAGTAATGGGGGGACTGCAGTGCGGTTTTTGGCGAGGGAGTAGAAGAATGGCTTACAGGAGGAAATGGGCTTGGTAGGAGGAATGAGAGAGAATCCTCCAAGGAATATTTGTTAGTAGTAGCGATTATTGTGTTTAAGAATCAATAGAGGAGGAGGTATACTTGAAAAAGGCTAGGAGATACGGGAAGATTCCAGTTAGATTACATCCTGTTCAGGTAGAGATTCCGAAATCAGATATTGGATTGTAATGCGTACGCAGGAGCAGTAATAGACACAGATGAGAATTTAGTAATGGTGAAGAGCAGACTGAAGTTCAAGAGATTGGTCAGAAGGAATGAATGCGCAAAGAAGTACAGTTGATGTTATAAAGAAGCTGGAAAGAAAGCTGGAAAGAAAAACGCAGGTACAAGGAAGGTACAAGGAAGCACAATAAATATCTCAGTTGATCGAAAGAAGTACAAAAATGTGTACAGAAATACAGAAATACAAGTCGCTTAGGAAGGAAATGAAAACAAATAAAATGTGCAGGGAAACTAAGACGAAATGTTTGCATGACGTAATAAAAGAAGAAACAGGAGTCGACATGGAATAGATAGGGGATCCAGTATTAAAATCAGAATTTAAAAGAAGTCTGGACGACTTAGGATCAAATAAGACAGAATGAATTTGTAATAATTCATCTGAATTTTAGAAGCATTAGGGAATGTGGCTACAAAACGGCTATTCATACTGATGTGCAGAATGTCTGAGACTTGCGATATACCATCAGATTTTCGGAAAAACCCATTGCACACGATTTCGAAGGTAGCAAGAGTAGACAGGTGCAATAATTACCGCGCAGTCAGCTGACAGCAGTTATTGACAAAAATAATGTACAGAAGAATAGAAAAGAACAGTGAGGATCTGTTAGATGATGCTCAGTCTGGTTTTAGAAGAGGTAAAGGTACGAGAGGGGCAAGGCTCACACTGTGACTGATCGTGGAAGCAAAACTGAAGAAAATCAAGACACGTTCGTTGCATTTGTCGACCTGGAAAAAACGTTCAGCGGTGTAAAAGGGTCCAAGATGTTCGATTTTCTGAGAACAATAGGGGTAAGCTGTAGGGAACGATGACTGATATAAAATATGTACAATAACTAAGAGAGTCATTGAGGCTGGAAGACCAACAACGAAGTGCTCGGATAAAAAAGGGTATAAGACCGTGATGTAGCCTTTCGCCACTATTGTTGAATCTATATGTCGAAGAAGCAATGACGGAAATAAAAGAAAGGTATACGAGTAGAATTAAATTTCATGGTGAAAGGATATCAATGATAAGATTTGCTGATGACTTTGCTATCCTCAGTGAAAGTGAAGAAGAATTACAGGATCTGCTGAATGGAATGAACTGAGAGCAAATCGAAGAAAGGAAAAAATAATGAGAAGATTCAGAAATGAGAACAACGAGAAACTTAACATCAGAATTGAAAATCACGGGCGGAGTTAAGGATTTCTGCGACATAGGCAGCAAAATAACCTTTGATGGACAGAGCAAGGGGGATATAAAAAGCAAAATAGCACTGAAAAAAGGCGATAATGGCCAAGATATGCTTTAATCTGAGGAAGAAATTTCTGAGAATGCACGTTTTGAGCACAGCATTGTATGGTAGTGAAACAGTGAGTGTGGGAAAAGCGGAACAGAAGAGAATCGAAGCATTTGAAAAGTTGTGCTACAGAAGAATGTTGAAAATTTAATGAAATGATACGGTAAGTAATGAGATGGTTGTCCGTAAAGATTGGCGACGGAGGGAAGATATGGAAAACACAAGAAGAAAAAAATGGTTCAAATGGCTCTGAGCACTATGGGACTTAACAGCTATGGTCATCAGTCCCCTATTACTTAGAACTACATAAACCTAACTAACCTAAGGACATCACACACATCCATGCCCGAGGCAGGATTCGAACATGCGACCGTATAATGCGATTCACTACTTCTTCAAAAGATAACAGATCTGCCCATTTAATTTGCATAGTCTTCTGTAACACCACATTTCTCTTCCTATGCGGAAGACAATACTTCTATAAATATTTGCAGAAAAGCTTCGCAAATGCTAGATATATACACTGTCCAGTCACATTAGCCTGTGAGAGCCTGAACAGCGGACCGCTACATGATGTGCAGGAAGAGAGCCAAAGAAGTTCTGAAAGGTACCGACAGGGATGTGGATCTATGCCAACTCCACTGCCGCAGCCAGCTCTACTAGGTTTCTCAGTTGAGGATCCGTCATACGAACAACCCGATCGAGTGGTCTTACAGATTCTCGATTGGATTTTAATGTGGTGAGTCTGATGGGCAGATGAATGCGGTAAACTAATACTGGCGCTCTTCGAATCACCCACGTCCACAGCGGGGTGCGACAAGTTGCATTGCCCTGCTGGTAGATGCCATCCTGCCGAGGAGAAACAAACTGCATGTTTGGGTAACCAAGATGCACATGGATGGATGCATAGTTTTGTTGATTCATTACGCCTTCCGTAATGATGAGACACCCAAGGAAAGACACCAAAATACTCCCCAGATCATAACGCTCCCTCTTGGAGCCTTCCGGTTATTGTTGCATGTGATTTGTCTTCAGACGTTTCACGCCAATGGATCATAAAATGTGAGTCATGTGAAATGGCCACATAGTTGTTTTTGTTGCGATACTCGTGTGAAAATTCCAGCCCTCGTCACCGATGAACAGTTTAGCGTGAGTGCATGTGCCAGTTTCCTGCTGTGGGAGGCCATACGCAGCAACGTTCGGTGAACGGTCGTTGAGGATGGAAGGGGTTTCTTTCAATAATTGATAATTAGGGACTGTGGTCGGGTCGTTGGCTCTGGCTGAAGGCCTGTTATGAGACCCAACCTGTTAATTAAAACTGCCCCTTCATTAATTTTGATTAATATTTAATACCTAAATGTTCAGGGAACTGATCACTACTAAACAAACAAGGATAGCATTGAACACATTTATTGACCAACAATCTTCCTAACATCAAACTGAACTATGATATACATTTATGAGTGATACAATTAAGCTAGTAATGGCAATGGCCCTTAAATTCCAAAACTAACTCTTAAGGTCGGATAACGCATCTGTTTTTGTTATTGTCTACTCAATCCCCTTGTCAGACGGCATAAAATACGACAGACAAACCTACTGCAACTAACAAATTCTCGATAAGAGCGTGGCTGGAAAACTGAGCTCTGGTAATCACAGGCGTGCGTAGTATCGGATTAAATGCCGAAACTGAGCATCACGTTACCAAATGCAGCATGGTGGACAGGTCAGCAAGCTGCCGATGGCGTCTGCCTCGTCGAGGAGCCTCAATTGCAACTAAAATGAACTTATTTTCGCGAATAGGCTTCCTGTTCGTAAACTCCTATCCAAAAGCTAATTCTGCTTTCTTTCCAATCGTCTCTCACTCGTTAAGGCGGGACTCACCAGTCCAAAGGCGGAATCCAGTAACGTCTTTAATAGAGTGTGGCTCAAGGAAATTGCTCTGCTCTTGTCTGCTTCCTGTGAGACAGTATTCCCAACAGTAATTAGCGGAATCAGCCTGTCTCTAACAGTAAAACATGACAGTACCCCTAACTGAATACTAGTTTCAGTTACAGCTGGCAGACTTATTCAAATTTATGCACAGCACACTGAAAAGAATTTACTCTCCTATAGCAGAGGCGAAAGCACGACGTCCGCTCGCTACAGGGGCTAAGACACTTCTCCTCGATAACAGCTCCAGAAGCTTCCCTCTGCAAAAGTTAGCACCCCCACGCTATTTTTCGAGCTGGCCAATCCAGTGGCTCTAGACCAGCACAGTTCGCTCCCACTATTATTTCCTGACTTCTTCCAGCCAATTAAAACATTCTGCGCCTTACTGCGCCTAGAATGTTCTGGACCAAACTGAAACTCCGTTTAAAATTGAACCCACCAATCGTGTCTTTCTGTTCGCCCTCACGCCGGAAAAGGTCATTGCACTAGCTTAACCGTATTTCATAGGAAGCCCCAGAAAACGTTAAGATTCGTGGGAAGGCTCCCTTAGGCGCCAGATCATCTCGACATAGTGGCGTCAGCGTTGCGTCCAGCGCCAACAAGGCACCATCCCTCGAAAGCTTGCCTCTGATGTGCGCGCAATGGGTGCCTGCCTGCTCCGGCGGCGCGTCTCCCCCAGTGGGACGTTTTCGCATGCCGACTCGTAATGGTCGGTTGTAAACTTCCGCACCCCTCTGCCCTGCCTTTGAGCAGTGCCGCTCGTCCGCTCCAGCCAAACTCCGTGAAAATATTACCTGAACCCCGACTTCATGAACATGGGAATTTCTTAAAGTTAATACGCGTCTTACGCCGTCTGATATTCCCTATATTAATTTCAATAGGCTGATTGCCTGATAAATAACATAATAACCGATATCTAACTCGTCTTTGCAACAATTATTGTATTATAGTAAGGTGCAAAATACTGCTACCTTACAAGGAGAAACTGTTAGAAGCCCCTTAGCTCACATGGGAGTGAGTTGCCCAAAAATATCACGTACACATCTCTGCAGCCGTCGGTCAGCCCTGCAACCTATGGCCCATGGTGCACCACAATTGCCTCGGAGCCGGTTTTGGATAGCGCTATGTTACTATGCACAGTATACTTTAACGACGGAGGCACGCGAACAGATTACAGAGTTAACCATTTCGGAAATGCTCCCATCCTAGCCCGAAAGCCATTGCTCATGCCCTTTTGACTTCAGATAAATAGCTCCCCTCCCACATTAGAACGACTGCACTGTTTTCCGCGTCCACCTGACACGTTTTATACGCCCTCCGCTCCTAGTGCTCCCACCTGTCGCCTTTGCGTAGTTATTGCTCCCTAAACGTCGAACATAGGCGGTCGTCATATTTGTGTCATTGGATTTGTATGTTACGTGTTAAGAAAGATTAAGGAAAGGCAAACCTACGTTTCTAGCATTTGTAGACCGAGAGAAAGCTTTTGACAAGGTTGACTGGAATACTCTCTCTCAAATACTTAAGGTGGCAGGGGTAAAATACAGGGAAATACAGGGAGCGAAAGGCTATTTACAATTTGTACAGAAACCAGATGGCAGTTATAAGAGTCGAGGGGCATGAAAGGGAAGCAGTGCTTGGGAATGCAGTGAGACAGCGATGTAGCCTCTCCCCGATGCTATTCAATCCGTATATTGAGCAAGCAGTAAAGGAAACAAAAGAAAAGTTCGGAGTAGGTATTAAAATCCTTGGAGAAGAACTAAAAACTATGAGGTTCGCCGATGACATTGTAATTCTGTCAGAGACAGCAAAGGACTTGGAAGAGCAGTTAAAAGGAATGGACAGTGTCTTGAAAGGAGGGTATAAGATGAACATCAACAAAAGCAAAACGAGGATAATGGAATGTACTCGAATGAAGTCGGGTGATGTTGAGGGAATTAGATTAGGAAATGAGACACTTAAAGTAGTAAAGGAGTTTTGCTATTTGGGGAGCAAAATAACTGATGATGGTCGGAGTAGAGAGGATATAGAATTTAGACTGGCAATGGCAAGGAAAGCGTTTCTGAAGAACAGAAATTTCTTAACATCGAGTATTGATTTAAGTGTCAGGAAGTCGTATCTGAAAGTATTTGTATGGAGTGTAGCCGTGTATGGAAGTGAAACATGGAGGATAAATAGTTTGAACAAGAAGAGAATAGAAGCTTTCGAAATGTGGTGCTACAGAAGAATGCTGAAGATTAGATGGGTAGATCACATAACTAATGGGGATGTACTGAATAGAATTGGGGAGAAGAGAAGTTTGTGGCACAACTTGACAAGAAGAAGGGACCGGTTGGTAGGACATGTTCTGCGGCATCAAGAGATAACCAATTTATAACTGGAGGGCAGCGTGGAGGGTAAAAATCGTAGAGGGAGACCAAGAGATGAATACACTAAGCAGATTCAGAAGGATGTAGGCTGCAGTAGGAACTGGGAGATGAAGAAGCTTGCACAGGATAGAGTAGCATGGAGAGCTGCATCAAACCAGTCTCTGGACTGAAGACCAAAACAACAACAACATGTTAAGAAAATTATGTTTTTCAGAGGCGCTTTTCTTTTATCGCCAGTCAGTGTTTTTATTTGTTCTCTGCTTCTATCATTGTCAGTTCTGCTGCAGAATAACAAAACCGATTTACCGTTCTAGTGCGTCGTTTCGTAACTCAGTTTCATCAGCGTCACTTAATTTCAGTACACTTCGTAGTCTTTATTTTACTTTTGGTGATGTTAATCTTACATACTCTTTTCAAGGAGCTATCCATCCCGATGAAACGCTCTTGCAAGTACTTTGCAGCTCTGATACAATAACAACGTCGTCCACAAACCTCGAAGTTTTTATTGCCTCTCCTTGAACTATCATTCTCTTTCCAAATATGGCCCTTGCTTCCCATAGTACTAAGTGCGTAGGAGAGAGACTACAAACCTCGACGTATCGTGGATTATGCGTCGGTAGCTCAGTCGCTAGAGCACTTATTCCCCAAAGGTAAAAGTTCCGACTTCGAGTCTCGGTCCGGCACACAGTTTTTATAAACCTGGACGTTTCGGGTTTGCCTTTGTTTAACCCTGTCTTCTACGACACGGAGTAGGGTCTGTATTGTCTCTCATGTTTTTACATTTCTCCGAAACTCAAGCTGGTATTTCCGAGGTTAGCTTCCGTCTGTCTTTCCATTCCTATATCATGAATTTGTGACGGTATTTTGCAAGATCGACTTATTAAAATGATGGATCGGTAATATTCACACCTGTCAGCACCTGCCTTCCACGTCACGTTTAATGATGTCTTCGGCATGGATGGCTCTGCGTCCATTCAGCAATGCGTGGAAGATGAGGTTATTCACTCTTGACGAAGCAGAACAAAAGCCAAAACATTCCAATGGCATCATTCATATAGGCCGTTGACGGAAAGAGAAAGGGACGATTATCGAGTATTATTCATACGCGAGGCATCCTTACCAGGTACGACTGATAGAAGAGATAGAGAAAATCCAGCTAAGAGCAGCGCGTTTCAACAAGCTCCATTGTCAGACGGTAGAAGAGAGGCGTTGTGCACGGCTATTATTGAAATTTCGACGGAACACTTCGGAAAGAGTAGGACAACATATGACTTCTTCCCACATCCACCTCATGTCATGACCACGACGAGAAAATTCGAGAAATCAGAGCTAATACAGAGGCTTACTGACAATCATTTTTCCCACTCGCCATTCGCGACCGGAAAAGAACCAGTTAGTAGTACCAAAAGTACCCTCCGCCAAACACCGTTAGGTGGCTTGCAGAGTATGATCTAGATGTAAATGGCGAACGTTAATGTTTTGTGTGGAGGAGGATTGGACGTTCATGCACTTCATTTCTTCTATCTTCGAAATTTAACCTATTCTCGCTCGATAAGTTACTTTACAGTATTGCATTTTGTGCTTTTGTTTTTCTTAGTCTTTATTTTACGTTTGCTTTAGCTCCGCGACACACGGCGTAGCTTGCATAAGGATATGAATCTTTCATACAGCAAAGCTCCACAGTAAGAGGGCAAATACGTGAAAGTAGTATTGATGTTTCACGATACCTGGAGAAAGAAAATTTCTGCACTGCGTTGCGTTGGCGTCCCCTCTAGTGTGAACACACCAACATTTTACCTTTGATGTCCGGTTGAATACCAGCTGTCGAGCAGCGGCGGTTTCTTAACCAGCAGACGCTACAACTCTGTCTATCCCTACAGCCTTTCTGTCTCCTCATTTCATTTCTTTTTTTCCAATCATTCACCAAACACATGAACCTCTACAGCAAATCACGTTTCTTCCGAAAGTAATGATACTAGATAATTATAGTAGTGCATTCATGGCGAGGTAGTAAATCCTGATGTAAATGTATGTATCATTCTGGGTGGTGGTGGTCAGTATTTAACGTCCTGTTGACATAGAGGTCATTAGAGATGGAGCACAAGCTCAGATTATGGTAGAACAGGGAAAGAATGCGGAAGTGCTCTAAGTGCTCTTTCGAAGGAACCATCCCGGCATTTCCCTTAAACGATTTAGGGAAATCACGGAAAACCTAAATCAGGATGGAAGGACACGGGTTGAAACGTCGTCCTCCCGAACGAATGGGGTGTGTCTTTCTCGATACATCCCCACACGAATCGACGAAATACCGTGCTGAGTCTGTAGTGTCTCCACTCGAGAAGGTGGAACTTGCTTATGACAGTATGCGACGGTTGCTGATGTTGTGGTGGTCTTCAGTCCAGAGACTGGTTTGACGCAGCTCTCCATGCTACTCTATCCTGTGCACGCTTCTTCATCTCCCAGTACCTACTGCAACCTACATCCTTCTGAATCTGTTTAGTGTATTCATCTCTTGGTCTCCCTCTACGATTTTTACCCTCCACGCTGCCCTCCAGTACTAAATTGGTGATCCCTTGATGCCTCAGAACATGTCCTACCAACCGATCCCTCCTTCTAGTCAAGTTGTGCCACAAATTTCTCTTCTCTCCAATTCTATACAGTACCTCCTCATTAGTTATGTCATCTACCCATCTAATCTTCAGCATTCTTCTGTAGCATCCCATTTCGAAAGCTTCTATTTTCTTCTTGTACAAACTATTTATCGTCCATGTTTCACTTCCATACATGGCTACACTCCATGCAAATACTTTCAGAAACGACTTCCTGACACTTAAATCGATACTCAATGTTAACAAATTTCTCTTCTTCAGAAATGCTTTCCTTGCCATTGCCAGTCTATATTTTATATTCTCTCTACTTCGACAATCATCAGTTATTTTGCTCCCTAAATAGGAGTACTCATTTACTACTTAAAACGTCTCACATCCGAATCTAATTCCCGCAGCATTACCCGATTTAATTCGACTACATTCCATTACTCTCGTTTATGTTGATGTTCATCTTAGACCCCCCTTTCAAGACACTTTCCATTCCGTTCAGCTGCTCTTCCATGTCCTTTGCTGTCTCTGACAGAATTACAGTGTCATCGGCGAACCTCAACGTTTTTATTTCTTCTCCACGGATTTTAATTCCTACTCCAAATTTTTCTTTGTTTCCTTTACTGCTTGCTCAATATACAGATTGAATAACATCGGGGAGAGGCTACAACCCCGTCTCACTCCCTTCCCAACCAATGCTTCCCTTTCATGTCCCTCGACTCTTATAACTGCCATCTGGCTTCTGTAAAAATTGTAAATAGCATTTCGATCCCTGTATTTTACCCCTGCCACCTTTAGAATTTGAAAGAGAGTATTCCAGTCATCATTGTCAAAAGCTTTCTCTAAGTCTCCAAATACTAGAAACGTAGGTTTGCCTTTCCTTAGTCTATTTTCTAAGATAAGTCGTAGAGTCAGTATTGCCCCACGTGTTCCAACATTTCTACGGAATCCAAACTGATCTTCCCCGAGGTCGGCTTCTACCAGTTTTTCCATTTGTCTTTAAAGAATTTGTGTTACTGTTTTGCAGCAGTGGATTATTAAACTCATAGATTCTCGCAGTATGGCTTTTACTTTATTTCACGCCACAGTAACAACATTGCCGTAGGAGGTACTGTAGCGGTACACTTCGTAACTTTTATTTTACTTTTCTTGATATTCATTTTACATCCTCTTTTCAGAGCGCTATCCATTCCGTTGAAATGCTCTTGTAAGTCCTTTGCAGCTCTGACGGAATGACAACGTCGCCCACCAGCTTCGAAGTTTATATTGGCTCTCCTTGAACTTCAATTCTCTTTCCAGATACATCCTTCGCTTCCTTTTCTAATAAGAGCATAGTAGATAGGCTACAACTCTGTCTCATTTCCTTTGCAACCACTTCTTCCCTTTCACGAACTTCGAATGTTACAGCTGCATTCCGGTTTCTGTAGTTAACTCCCTGTACTTTATCCCCGCTATCTTCGAAATTTCAGAGTGTGTTCCAAAAGCTCTTTGTCTGTCTTAAGACGGTCACGTAATAAATAAAGAATTTTTCGCGTCTTTATTCCAGTTGCGGACCACTATCTTGTATAACAGGTAGTTGATCTCGGTCAACGATTCCCATCTTCAGTCAGGAAAGAGATGCTGCCTAGGTTCAAGATACCTTTTCGAATATGTTATTTGTGGTATTTAAAACTTTACATGTAACGATAAACCCTTTCTGGATTATTGTTTTCTGGCTGTAACATACTTACATATGTTAACTAAATGTGGTAGCAAAAGTGTTTCCGCTCGGCTCGTGATGACTGAAATTATCCGTCTGTCATGTAAGATTGACGTCCATACTTGAATTAAAGACACAAACACTTTCCTGGATCACTGTGAGCCTCACAAATCGTGAAATAAGACCTGTTCATGTACTAACGTGCACTGAGACACTCATTGACACATATTCTAAATGCTTATGCCTCGCCGTTGCAAGCACTCGCTTCTGTCACTGACGTTTCTCTTTAGTTCAATGTAATTGTCATTTCCAGTCCTCGATGTCTTTCAAACTCACTGAGGTGACAGAGGTCATGAGGTGCCTCCTAATATCGTGTCGTACCTTCTTTTGCTCTTCATTGTGGATCAATTCACGTCGAATGGACTCAACATGTCGTTGCAAACACCCTGCAGAAATTATGAGCAATGCTGCCTCTATAGCCGTCCATAATTAGCAAAGTGTTGCCAGTGCAGGGTTTTGTGCACCGCCAGGATTTTGTGCACGAACTGACATCTGGATTATGCCCCATAAATGTTCGTTGGGATTCATATTGGGTGATCTTTACGCGCATATCACTCGCTCGAATTGTTCAGAATGTCCTTCAGACCAATCACGACCAGATGTGGCCCATTGACATGGAGCATTGTCATCAATAAAAATCCCATCGTTGTTTTGGAACTTGAAATCCATGTATGGCCTTAAATGGCCTCCAATTGGCCAAACATTAAAAATTAACCGAGTCATTGGTGGATCTCGGAGTACTGAGCTCCCTAACTATTAACGAAATGGAATGCGCCAGTCGTCTAGCGCCAACTACATTCCGCGCTCAAAATCTGTTATTACCGTCGCGCGGCCGTAATCACAATGGAAACCATTTGTCATGAATCACCTGGATATAAATGAAAGCTCAACGAATGCACTGCAGAATTAGTGAGCCTTGCTGTCTCTACAGGGTGTTACAAAAAGGTACGGCCAAACTTTCAGGAAACATTCCTCACACACAAATAAAGAAAATATGTTATGTGGACATGTGTCCGGAAACGCTTAATTTCCGTGTTAGAGCTCATTTTAGTGTCGTCAGTATGTACTGTATTTCCTCGATTCACCGCCAGTTGGCCCAGTTGAAGGAAGGTAATGTTGACTTCGGTGCTTGTGTTGACATGTGACTCATTGCTCTACAGTACTAGCATCAAGCACATCAGTCCATAGCATCAACAGGTTAGTGTTCATCACGAACGTAATTTTGCAGTCAGTATGGAGAGTGATACGGGAGAACCATTTGTTTCCATACCATGTACAGCGTGTGCAGGCACTATCAGCAGCTGATTGGCCTCCACGGGTACACTTCTGCGAATGGTTCATCCAACAATGTGTCAATCCTCATTGCAGTGCAAATGTTCTCTTTACGGATGAGGTTTCATTCCAATGTGATCAAATTGTAAATTTTCACAATCAACATGTGTGGGCTGACGAGAATCCGCACGCAATTGTGCAATCAAGTCATCAACACAGATTTTCTATGAAAGTTTGGGCAGGCATTGTTGGTGATGTCTTGATTGGGCCCCATGTACTTCCACCTACGCTCAATGGAGCACGTTATCATGATTTCATACGGGGAACTCTACCTGTGCTGCTAGAACATGTGCCTTTACAAGTACGATACAACATGTGGTTCATGCACGATGGAGCTCTTGCACATTTCAGTCGAAGTATTCGTAAGCTTCTCAACAACAGATTCGGTGACCGATGGATTGATAGAGGCGGACCAATTCCGTGGCCTCCACGCTCTCCTGACCTCAACCCTCTTGAGTTTCATTTATGGGGGCATTTGAAAGCTCTTGTCTACGCAACCCCGGTACCAAATGTAGAGACTCTTCATGCTCGTATTGTGGACGGATGTGATACAATACGCCATTCTCCAGGGCTGCATCAGCGCATCAGAGATTCAATGCGACAGAGTGTGGATGCGCGTATCCTCGCTAACTGAGGACATTTTGAACATTTCCTGTAACAAAGTGTTTGAAGTCACGCTGGTACGTTCTGTTGCTGTGTGTTTCCGTTTCATGATTAATGTGATTTGAAGAGAAGTAATAAAATGAGCTCTAACATGGAAAGTAAGCGTTTCCGGACACATGTCCACATAACATATTTTCTTTCTTTGTGTGTGACGAATGTTTCCTGAAAGTATAGCCGTACCTTGTTGTAACACCATGTATAGACGTCCAAAATTGCGAAAGTGTTGCCGGCTGTAGGATTTTCTACACGAATTGACCTGTCGTTGATGTCCCATAAATGTTCGATGGGATTCATCTAGAGCGATCTGGGTGAACAAATCATTCCCTCGAACTGTCGAGAATGTTGCGTGACATAACATCATTGTGTGGGAACATGGAGTCCATTAATGGCTGAAAATGATATCCAAGTAGCCGAACGTAACCATTCCCAGTCAACGATCGGTTAAGTTTGACCAGAGGACCCAGTACATGCCATGTGAACACAGCCGGCACCATTATGTAGCCATCACCAGCTTGCTCATTGTCTTGTTGACGATCCAGTTCCATGATTTCGTGGGGTCTGCGCCATGCTGGAACCCTACCATCAGCTCTTACCAAATGAAATCCGGAATCATCCGACCAGACGGTGGTTTTCCAGTCGTCTAGGATCCAACCGATATCGTCACATGTCCAGGAGAGGCATTGCAGGCGATGTCGTGCTGTCAGCAAAGGCACTCGCGTCGGTCATTTGCTGCCATAGTCCATTAACACCAAATGTCACTGCACTCTCGTAACGGATAGGTTCTTCGTACGTCTCACACTGATTTCTGCAGTTATCTCACAAAGTGTTGCCTGTCTGTTAGCACTGACAACTCCACGCAAAAGCCGCTGCTGTCAGTCGTTAAGTGGAAGCCGTTGGATACTGCTTTGTCCATGGTGAGAGGTAATGCCAGAAAACGGGTACTCTCGGCACATTCTTGACACTGTGGATCTCGGAATACTGAATTCTTAAACGATTTCCGAAATGGAATGACCCATACGTCTAGCGCCAACTACGTTCCGCGTTCAAGTCTGTTAATCCCGTTGTGCGGCCATAATAACATTCGAAACCTTTTCACATGAATCACCTGAGTACAAATGATAGCTGCATCAATGCACTACCATTTTATACCTTGTGTACGCGATACTGCCGCTATCTGTATCGTTACTGCACGACTTATGTCGCCTCATTCTACTTCTTCCTATCTGTCCTCTTGCGTTCTTTCCCAGCACTTTCCCTACAAAAATGTTAATGATGAAACTGTTGTGTCTGATGGGGTGTTGTAAATTTTGTTTTTTTTTCTGTTTTGCCTTTCCTTTAGTAATCGTCTCTCTTTGTTGACTTCCTTTAGGACTTTCAGGCTACTTTTTCCTTTGCTTCCAATTTCTTTCTTGTCATTTTCCACCCTATTCACACTTCAGCAGGTTCAAGTCGATTCGTTTCCAGCTAACCCAGTATTTGGCTTCCACTTCCGTTGAGCAGTGAACATCATACAAAAGCCAGAATGAGATTTTCACTCCGTAGTGGGGTATGCGCTAATATGAATCATTTATCATACAAATGATTTAGTACATTCATTATTTCACATTCGTGTTCATTGTTTTGCCGGTTAAAATGTTTTCACTAGACATAAACGCCGGTTTTGCCAGTGCAATCCTTCTCTTGACTTCCATTTCGCATTCACTGTCCTCTGAGAGTCTACTGCCTAAATTAAAAAAAAAAGTTAAATAAAATAAAAATTGCCGGCCGGAGTGGCAGAGCGGTTCTGGGCGCTTCAGTCTAGAACCGCGCGACCGCTACGGTCGCAGGTTCGAATCCTGCCTCGGGCATGGATGTGTGTAATGTCCTTAGGTTAGTTAGGTTTAAGTAGTTCTAAGTTCTAGGGGACTGATGACCTCAGATGTTAAGTCCCATAGTGCTCAGAGCCATTTTTAACAAAAATTTTCCATCTGACCAATTCTGACGTCATCAATTTTTATATTTGTTTTAATATCTTCCACAGTTTCCTTAGTATCAGTAGCTTCAATTTCTGATTGTCCACTCTGAATTTCCATTGTTTAAAAGTGTGTGATAACTTGCAGCAATCTCTTCATTTCTTTTTCGGAGGCTCCAACTAATACGATGCCATGGGCAAAACTGACATGATGTATCCTTTCACCATTGATTGTCATTCCTCTTGTCTTTTCCTTCATGATCTGCCGAGCGAAAGGGCGCAGTGATTAGCACACTGGACTTGCATTCGGGAGGACGACGATTCAAATCCACGTGTTAGGTAACGAAACCTCCTGGCAGATTAAAACCGTGTGCCGGACCGAGATTCGAACTCGGGACCTTTGCCTTCCGCGGGCAAGTGCTCTACCGTCTGAGCTACCCGAGCAAAACTCACGACCCGTCCCCACAGCTTCAGTTCTGCCAGAGTCTCGTCTCCTACCTTCCAAAGGCAAAGGTCCCGAGTTCGAGTCTCGGTCCGCACACAACTTTAATCTGCCAGGAAGTTTCATATCAGCGCACACTCCGCTGCAGAGTGAAAATCTCATTCCACGTGTTAGGTTTTCTGTAATTTCCGTAAATCACTCCAAGCAACTGCCACGATGGTTCCTTTGGAAGGACACGGCCAGTTTCCTTCCCAATACTTGACACAATCTAAGCTTGTGCTCCATCTCTAATGTCCACCACACGGACGGGATGTTAATCCGCAGTCTTCCATCCTTTCCCTTCGTGATCTGAATACCTTCCTCAAAGGACCTCTAAATTTCTTCTGTACAAGAAATAGACATACCAACAATTGGCGTAGCGTACGAGTAGGAGGCATCATTTGGATAAGAGTAGCGTTCAAATGATTACTGGAACATGTGACTAACTAAATAAGGAGATATCGAACATCCTTGGCTAAATCCTTTTATACAGGGTGTCCGAAAAGTCTTTTCCTGATTACATAAATTGATAACTCAGGCTAGAAGTAAGATACAAATATGAAACTTGTATCGAATTGTTTACAGCTATCAAAGTTTTTTTTTTCTGCTTTAGGTTCGCAGTACGTAAGTAGTAGATGAGGTGCAGTGCCCAAGACGCCATGTTAACCAATCAGGAGAAGGCACAGTGTGTCCTGTGGTACCACGAGACACGATCACCAACCACAGTGCAGAGGCACTTCCAGACAACATTTGGAAGGAATCCACCTGATGTCAAGAGCATTAAAGCCTGGTATGAGAGGTTCAAGAACACAGGATCGGTTGCTGACCTTCCGAGGTCTGGTCGATCAAGAACCTCAGCAGACAGGGTGGAAGCTGTAAGGCAGTCTTTCATGCGAAGAAATCGGTGCGCAGGGCCTCACGTGAATCACAGATGCCGAAAAGTTCTCTCCATGACATTTTACATAAACGTTTATTGTTTCGTGCATACAAAGTGCAAATCGTTCAGGTCTTGTTGCCCAATGATAGTACACGTCGATATGACTTTGCGGTCGAAATGCTATCACGTATTGAGGACAATGATGGTTATCTCAGACGAATTGCCTTTTCCGACGAAGCGACCTTTTTTGTCAGTGGAGTAGTGAATCGCCATAATGTGAGCATTTGGGGTTCCTGGCGAGGTCAAGGAGTGCACCAGAGGCAGTCCAAAGGTGAATGTTTGGTGCACGCTATTGCACGATCCAATTATCGGGCGATTCTTCTTCGCTGAGGCTGCCATCACATCTGCAGTGTATCTGGACATGTTGCAACTGTATGCTGTTCCTCAGCTGCTTCAGTATCACCCCGATGTCTTGTTTCAGCAAGACGGTACACCGCCTCATTGGGGTTTGGACGTCCGTGCCTATCTCGATATGACCATTCCTGGGCGATGGATTGGTCGTGATGGGCCAACGGTTTGGCCTCCACGCTCTCCTGACATAACCCCATTAGACTTCTTTTTATGAGGTTATGTCAAGGACGAGGTCTACCGAACACCAGATCTTGAAACCCTGCGGCAACGGATAACCACAGTCGTTGAATCGATCCCTCCAGTGATGTTGGCTAATGTGTGGACGGATATTGAATATCACGTGCTACGTGCTACCAACGGTGCTCATGTGGAAGTTTACTGATGTGTGAAAAAAAACTTTGATAGTTTGCAAACAATTAGACACCAGTTTCATATTTGTTTCTTACTTCTAGCCTGCGTTATCAATTTATGTAATCAGGGAAAGACTTTTCGGACACCCTGTATTATTGGCCTTTTCCTCTACCCTACTGATGTTTATTTTCGTGCTATGGCTCTGATGCTGTTGATTGACCTGCACAAAGCATAATGAAGAGAAGGTTGTTGGGATTACCCAGCGCGTAAGCGGAGAGGTAAGCGCTGAGAGCAGACAGCAGGTGCAGTGGCACCAGCGTCCTTGATCCCTCGCTCGCTCGTCCATCATCCCTCCCTCCCTCCGACCCACCCTCCAGACCTGGTGGTCTGCTGACTCACCAGTCGCCGCCCACCCCGGCCAGGGGGCGCAGATAGCCACAGGGGTGGCTGCAAAATGGCGGACATTGCTTTCGCCCCTCCCCCCGTTAAATCTCCCCTAGCCGGGCTCGCCTCCCTCACACACCCGCTATCTATCTTACTTGTCGCTCCCCGTGTGTCCTCGTATTTTCCTCGACCTTTCTCCTCCCCTCCCGCAAACACGGTCACAGAGGGAGGCGGCTGGCCACCCGCGCGCTTTCCACCCCGACCCCTGCTCCCCGTACCGCCCGCCGACGGCAGAAAAGTGAATTTCCGCATCATTGGAGAATCTACGGCCTCTCCTCCTCCGTCCTCTCCTCTGCTACCCCTGACTGCCTGCTGCCTGTGCCTCGCCTCGGCCCTTATTATTTTTTTATGCCGCCAGTTGATTTTTCTCCCCCGCTTCTCCGCCGTTCGGGCGCCGGCAGTGTGTGTATTCTGCCCTCGCCTTCCCCGCGGCTCCCCCTGCTCTATGGGAATGTCGCCACACGCGCCGCCCCGCCGCCGGGATAACACACGAGCGTCGCCCGGTGTGTGCATATTCACGCGCTCGGCCCGCCTTAGGATAACAGCGAAAACTTCGCTTCCACTCGGCTGCGTTTCCCTCCGCGCGTACATCTACGTTGCGACGCGAAAGCATAACAGAACCGATCTGGTCGCCCCTGTGTTTCCCTGGCAGCGTCCGCCCGCCAGCCAATTCTCCGTCTCTCACTAACTCCAGCGGAGCCACTCACCGTCTCAGCGCTCATCGCACGACGCAGAAGAACCCCCACCGTCACATTCGTAATGGGAACAGGTCGTCTAGCAGTAAAGCGCGTGACCGCAAAAAGCAAGGTCGTCCCAGCAAGTATGCGTCAACCGATCGATACAAGCGAAATTAACTACAAGTTATATTGAAATGATAATTAAATGGACACCCTAGCTGCAAACAGGTGTTGAAATACTTCATTAGGGACATGTTGAAAATGTAAACCTGGGACGCCCCACCGCTTCGGGGGGTTATGAAACATGCTGCCTAGAAAGTTCGCAAAATGCGTTTTATATTTAGAGTGGCGTCGGATGATTTCGTGTCGTTCTAGTAGATAATGCCAATAGTCCATGCCCGATATCAAGGTCCGTGAGAGCACGTAGTGCGATGCGTGTCCTCCAATCCATCGGATTGCCGAAGTTTTTTGTGAGGGGAAAAATACAGCGTCAGGGAAAAATAAAGCGTCCGTCGTGATCGTTGATTCGTCGGTGCGTCGGAGGAGGGCCATGATGCGTTGCGTCAGCCGCCAAACATCCTTTGCCTCACCGCGCTGCAGAGAATGTTCGTCGGTGTCCTGCATGACACATATAAGGCAGAGCGGGGAATCTACCATGCGAATGTCGTACAATCGTTGGCGGTTGACTGTCTTGCGGTTGATTAGTGTATACCATGACGATCGCGCTGCTGTGGTGAGGAGAGGTGTATGGACAGCTCTCCAAATCTGTCGCCAGTTTCGTGTTGGGTATTTAAGTTCGACAACATTGCTGCCATGATGACACCGCAAGTATCGATATATCTCACGGGTAGTGGTGATTCTTGTAAAAGGTATCTGTAACTGAACATAACTAAAATCAACAAAAAATCGCGCGACGTGAGAAAAAGAGGGCGAGATTGTGCCTACCGCCACCGGTGGTTCAAAGGACGTGGGAAGAAGTACATCCAGGATGGCCGACGTGATGGCGTGTTGCCGTTGGTTCCAAGTGCGTAGCGTCGCTCGCAGGTATAGAGCTAGAGCCTTGTTCCGCACATCCGTGAGGTTAAGTTCTCCAGAATGGTGTGGGAGAGTTAAAGTCTTGTATTTGACCTTAAACAACATTCCGTGGCTGACATAGTATCCAAAGGCCGCCATTAATCTGTCAGCAATACAATGTGGCATTGGCAGTACCTGTGCCAGGTGCGGCAGTCGTGAGGCCAGGTGAACATTAGTGTAGTCCACCCTTTGGAGCAGGTCGTGCGTTCGGAGTGAATTGTTGCGTATGTGCAGTCGGACGTTCTGGAGGAGACGTCGATAGCTCGCCGCCGCTGATTGCCGTAGCGAGCGGGTGAACAATACACCTAAGCATCGCAAAATGTCCACCGTCGTAAACGGACTGTGCAGAGCGTCCAGCCCTCGACCGATGTGCATGATCTTGGTTTTATTCATGTTGACCCTGCTTCCCGCAGCTACTCCGTACGTAGTAAGAAGGTTAACCACCTGACTTACTTCGTTCTCCGACTGGACGAGTATCATCAAGTCGTCGGCATATGCACGACACGTGAAGGAGCTCGCACGGAGTCGGACGCCTGTTAGAGTCCGTCTAAGAGTCTGCATCAATGGTTCGAGCGCTATTGTAAACAGTATCATTGACAAGGGACATCCTTGCCTAACTGAGCTGCAAACAGGAATCGATCCTACCTCCCTGCCATTGACTCTCACCGTCGAAGAAGCGCCGCGAAGGAGGCGCATGAGGACGGTAATAAAATGCTGTGGTATCGCCATGCGTCGCATGGTCGAGTCAAGGAAACCATGGTTGATCCTGTCAAAGGCACGATCAAAATCCACCGATACGAACGCCGCTCGCATGCGACAAGCTTCCGTCAGGGAAATTACGTCACGGTATTCGCCGAGGATAGAATGTATGTTGCTCCGAACCCCTAGACAAGCCTGGTCTGGTGGTATTGTCTTGGATATTACAGTCTTGAGCCTTGCCGCCGACATTCGCGCAAAGATCTTATAATCAATATTGAGCATCGTGAGCGGTCTAAATTGATGGGCGCTGACACTCGCTGTCGATTTCGGTATTGGTATAAGTATTCCCGCCATGAACTGCGACGGAACGTCCGTGGCAGGGCTCAATAACTCATTATATATCAATACCAACTGGGACATCATTAAATCCGCAAATGCTCGGTAAAATTCGAGTGTCAACCCATCTGGCCCAGGGGATTTATGCACCGCACCCTTCGCGAGTGCGCCCCGGATGTCATCTTCCGTTAGGGGTTCCAATAGCGCCTCTGCATCCGGACCATCCACCTCCGTTTGCATCTGTCGCAAAATTTCTTCTCCTGTCCGATTGTCCGTCGGCGTCCCAGTGAAAAGGAGGCGGTAATGCTCCAGAAACTCAGCAGCAATGTCCTGTTGCGACGTCAAGGGCCGACCATCGTCATCATGGAGGACTGTGATTAGGGATCGGCGATTACGCGCATGTCCCTTGGACACATGATGCGTGCCAATACGTTCTCCATCGACGTTGTCCAAACACCGAACACGGATCGAAAGTCCCTCCAATCGACGTCTCGTGATCGATAAAATGCAGGCCTGAATGCGATGGACTTCCGCTTGACGCTCGGGCGATGGGGCCCTGGAGGACAGGTCGCGGAGCACCATGTAGTAATAATCACGTGTATCTCGGAGCCATTTCGCTTTTTCCTTGCCATACGTGATGAGAGCTCTTCGTATCGCCGGTTTTGCACACGGCAGCCACCACGAAAGAACCGCACGGTGCAGCGGCAGACGGCGAGTGCAAGTCTGCCATGTTTCTTCGATCCGCTGGCGACATTCGAGATCCACTAATAAGGAGGAATTAAGTTTCCAGGAACTACGACTCCGCCAGATCCTCTGCCGTGGGAGGGTTAACGTGCATAAATATGCAAGGTGATCCGTAAAAGCTGTGGGCCAACGTTCAGCAGGCAACACGTGATCTCTTAATTCGTCAGAAACATAAATCCGATCCAGCCTGCTCGCCGAGTGGCTAGTAAAATACGTGTAGCCCTCTCGCTGCCCATGGATCATTTCCCACGTGTCCATAAGGGCCATGTCCCGGCAGATCGTGTTCAATGCGTGGCAGGAGCTTAAATTAGGAGTTTGATCCTTCGGTGTGAGTACACAGTTAAAATCCCCCCCCCCCTACCAAGATGTGGTCATACCTCCCATGGAATAGGGGGGCAATCTCATCCGAGTAGAATCGTGCACGCGCCTGTCGATTGTCAGATCCGGAGGGTGCATAGATGTTGACGATACGAATGCCGTTCACGATCATAGCCAAACGCCGAGCCGAAGGAAGGTAATCGAGGTCACACATCGGAATCCCTTCCCGGACTAGCATCGCTGTGCCACGTCCTCCATCGGGAGTCGGCGCTGGGTAAGTGTGGTATCCATGCACGTCGGGAAAAGCAGAACTGCAGGTTTCCTGCATCAGCAGAATATCGTCAGTGGCGTAAATCATGTCCTGGAGAAGTTGCATCTTTGCAAGCGAACGTGCGGTGTTGATGTTCACTGTGCCCACCTTATATGCTTGGTTCGTTGTCGTTGTCATGCTCGTGTCATGTCATTGAGAACTCCAAGGGCTTTAGTCCACTATTCGTGCTCAGAGGGGTGCGCGCCAAAGGGCTGCCCTCCTTTGTTGTCGTTCCGTGGTGTGCATCCTGTAAGTGAGTGGTCATCATTTGGAGGTGGCAATTCTTGTAGGTCTTCGACTGGTTCCGCCCAGTCGCAGTGGTCATCCATCCGAGAAACGTCCTCTGATGTATTTCGACGTGGCTGCTGGGACATTGGTATCCCTGACTCCTTCGTCGGCAGCGCTGGGTCAGTCGGTATCAATGAAGAGGGACCATCTGAAAGGCAGGACATCCGGTCACCATCTGGCGGAATCCTGTCAGCGTCCTCTAAAGGCACGTGTTCTGTGTCAGACAGTTCTTCGGCTAGGATACCTTCCGTGTCCCCTAGGCTAGGGGGGGACGTGTCACCCGAACTATGGCGACGCTTTTTGCGACGCTTCGGCGATCGCTGTTTGCGTGCCCTGCCCTCTGCTGCCTCACTGTGTTCGTCGATCGTTCGTTGGGCCGTTGCCGGCGCCATTGTCTCGACCTCGACTTCCACGCCGCTTGCTTCATGTGAGTTTTCGGAAGGCTCCTCCCTCAATTGTCGTGACGTGGGTGTAGGGACATTCTCCGAGTCACCTCCATGCTCCCGTAACTCGGTCTGCTCTTGCATAAACACGTCCTTGTCACGCTCCGAACTTGGCAACACTTCCCGGCGGGCCACCGACACGTACGTCATCGGCAGTTGCGTGGGAACTTCTCGCTGTGACGCTTCTCCATGTGGCAGTTGCACGACGCGGCGTTGTATGCACTCCGAGCGGATATGTCCTTCTCCACCACAGCCAGAACAGGTGCGTGGCTGGCCATCGTAGATCAAGATAGCTCGACATCCGCCAATGTATAAATAAGACGGGATATGTTTAGCAAGGAGGATCCGCACCTGTCGCACGCTGTTAAGCACAGGATATGTACTAAAACTTGCCCAGCGTTCAGGCGTATGACTAAGTATCGTTTCATATGGTCGCAGCGATTCAGTAACCATCGATTCTGGCACCTCAAACGGCAATTCAAAGGTCCGAATGACCCTCACACCCAATCCTGAAGGAGCTACTGTTACATAGCTGATATGGCCATCAGAGTGCCGAAATTTAAATCCTCTTTGAGCAGCGGAGAGAGTTCTTTCACACGCAGCTTCATCGGTCATCTTTACGTACATTGTACTGCTTACAATGGACAGGTGTATTCCAATTATGTCTGCAGCAGGTAAACGAACTTCTTCCCTCAAAAAACGCTCTATTTCGAAAGCTTTGGGTCTGGCAAATTCGTTGTCGAACGTAAATTGGAGAGTAGTCTTTCGAAAATTGTGTGCCATGGCGATCGAGTCAGACAACAACACGCCCGAGTACCGGCGGTGTAAACACTTCCTCGTCCACGCGCGCCCGCGGCCGGGACAGCAGGACGGTGCCGCACCACTGCCTAAAGCAGACTGTGAGCCACCGAGAGCACGGAGAATAGTGCGCCTGCAGGGACTTATCCCTTGCACGCTCCCCGTGAGACCCACATTCCCAACATGTCCACACCACTATATTCGTTGTGCGCCTAATAGATGTTTGCCCATCATACTCATTACTCGTAGCTGTTGGATCTACCAAGTCCCATAAGAGTTTGGGCATAGCGTGTGAGTTCACACAAGTAGGTCAATGGCCGGGAAGCCATATTTTAACTATATATGAAGGTAGTATCTGTTGCCAGAGAGAAGAAATAAAAACTTTGAGGTTCGCCGATGGCATTGTAATTCTGTCAGAGACAGTAAATGACTTGGAAGAGCAGTTGAACGGAATGGACAGTGTCTTGAAGGGAGGCTATAAGATGAACACCAACAAAAGCAAAACAAGGATAATGGAATGTAGTCGAATTAAGTCGGGTGATGCTCAGGGTATTAGATTAGGAAATGAGACACTTAAAGTAGTAAAGGAGTTTTGCTATTTGGGGAGCAGAATAACTGATGATGGTCGAAGTAGAGAGGATATAAAATGTAGACTGGCAATGGCAAGGAAAGCGTTTCTGAAGAACAGAAATTTCTTAACATCGAGTACAGATTTAAGTGTGAGGAAGTCGTGTCTGAAAGTATTTGTATGGAGTGTAGGCATGTATGGAAGTGAAACATGGACGATAAATAGTTTGGACAAGAAGAGAATAGAAGCTTTCGAAATGTGGTGCTACAGAATAATGCTGAAGATTAAATGGGTAGATCACATAACTAATGAGAAAGTAGTGAATAGGATTGGGGAGAAGAGATTTTTGTGGCACAACTTGACTAGAAGAAGGGATCGGTTGGTAGGACATGTTCTGAGGCATCAAGGGATCACCAGTTTAGTATTGGAGGGCAGCGTGGAGGGTAAAAATCGTAGAGGGAGACCAACAGATGAATACACTTAGCAGATTCAGAAGGATGTAGGCTGCAGTAGGTACTGGGAGATGAAGAAGCTTGCACAGGATAGAGTAGCATGGAGAGCTGCATCAAACCAGTCTCAGGACTGAAGACCACAACAACAACAACATCTGTTCCCGTAAGAACAGGTACCGTCGATGACCGTGCAGATTTCGCTAGAATGAAATGATAATTAAATGGACAGCCTAGCTGCAAACAGGCGTTGATATACTTCATTGGGGACATGTTGAAAATGTGTGCCCTTACCGGGACTCGCACCCGGGATCTCCTACTGACATGGCAGACGCTCTATCCATCTGAGCCAATGAGGGCACAGAGCATAGTGCGCCTACAGGGACTTATCCCCGGTCGACAACTGTAAAAATTGTTAGTTCGCCTAAACAGGTCATTCCAAATGATTTAAATATGCTTAATCTCGTGTTAGTAAATTGTCAAAGTGTCTGTAGCAAGATCCCCGAGTTAATCTCCGAAATAAACAACAGCAATGCCAATATTATATTAGGTACCGAAAGCTGGTTGAAACGAGACATAAAAAGCAGTGAAATTTTGAACTCTGATTGAGAAAGTTTAGGAAGGATAGGACTGATGCTATGGGAGGTGGTGTGTTCGTTGCAGTTAAAAGCTGGCTGTGAAATAGTTTGGATAAAGCTATCAATCAGACATGGACTGACCGTTGTATTAAAATGTTTTTATAGACCACCAGCATCCGCAACAGACGTCGCAGAACGTTTCAGGAAAAGTCTTGAGTACATAGGAAGTAAATACCCAACTTATCCATTAGTTATAGGTGGAGACTTTAACCTAGCATCCATTGACTGGCTCAAATGGCTCTGAGCACTATGGGACTTAACTTCTGAGGTCATCAGTCCCCTAGAACTTAGAACTACTTAAACCTAACTAACCTAAGGACATCACACACATCCATGCCCGAGGCAGGATTCGAACCTGCGACCGTAGCGGTCACGCGGTTCCAGACTGAAGCGCCTAGAACCGCTCGGTCACACAGGCCGGCATCCATTGACTGGGAAAATTACACGTTTATCACAGGGGGCAGAAACAAAGATTCGTGTGACGTTATCCTAGGACAGCGTAGAGTTTTCTTGTTTGGGAAAGCAAATAAAAGTGTCATTAACGAATATCTTCATAGTCAACTCCAAGCATTCACCGCGGGACACAAAGATATTGAGCATCTTTGGTCTGAATTTAAAGGTATTGTCCACCATGTGCTAGAGAAGTATGTGAAAGCAAAACTATAGGGGAGGGAAAGGATCCACCTTGGTACAACAAACATATTATGAAGTTGTTGAGAAAGCAGAGAATTTTGCACAGTCGTTTTAAACGTGGCCACTGCCCCGCTGACAAACAGAAATTATGCGAAATGAAAGCAGTTGTCAGAAGGATAATGAGAGACTCTTTTAACGAATTTGAAAGCAATATTTTATCTGCAGTTTCGTACGTAAAAACTATGAACGCTACAAATAATTCAATACCTTCTCTTGCTGACAGTACGGGTAATGTATCTGATGTTGATAAACAGAAGGCCGAAATTCTAAACCTAGCTTTCAAAAACTCGTTTAGGGTAGAGGACTGCAGCACCATTCCCCCTTTCAATTATCGAACAAACCCAAGGATGGCTGACATAGTGGTTAGTGTATCTGGGATTGTAAAACAGTTAACTTCCTTAGACGTCAGGAAAGCATCTGGCCCAGACGGTATCCCCGTAGGATTATATGTTGACTATGCTACAAATATAGCACCATTCTTTTCCATCATCTGTCAGAGATCATTGGAACAGCGGAAAGTTCCACGGGACTGGAGGAAGGCCCAGGTCATAGCACTCTATAAAAAGGGTGGAAAATCGGATGCACATAATTAATGGCGAATTTCACTGACGTCGATTTGTTGTAGAATCATGGAACATATTTTCTGTTCAGACATAATGACCTTTCTATACTCTGAGAAGCTCATCTGCAGAAACCAGCACTGTTTTAGGAAACAGCGGTCATGAGAGACACAGCTGGCCCTCTTTGTGCATGATATACAACAGGCTCTAGATACCGGCTACGAGACTGATGCCATATTCCTCGACTTTGGAAAGGCGTTCGACTCAGTTCCGCACTGTCGCTTGCTCCAAAAAGTGCGCGCTTACGGCCTATCCGATGACACATGCGGTTGGACAGAAAGTTTTCTAACAGACAGGGAGCAGTATGTCGTCCTGAACGGGGGAACTTCAACAGGAACAAGCGTAACTTCAGGTGTGCCCCAGGGCAGCGTAATACACTCCTGGAAATTGAAATAAGAACACCGTGAATTCATTGTCCCAGGAAGGGGAAACTTTATTGACACATTCCTGGGGTCAGATACATCACATGATCACACTGACAGAACCACAGGCACATAGACACAGGCAACAGAGCATGCACAATGTCGGCACTAGTACAGTGTATATCCACCTTTCGCAGCAATGCAGGCTGCTATTCTCCCATGGAGACGATCGTAGAGATGCTGGATGTAGTCCTGTGGAACGGCTTGCCATGCCATTTCCACCTGGCGCCTCAGTTGGACCAGCGTTCGTGCTGGACGTGCAGACCGCGTGAGACGACGCTTCATCTAGTCCCAAACATGCTCAATGGGGAACAGATCCGGAGATCTTGCTGGCCAGGGTAGTTGACTTACACCTTCTAGAGCACGTTGGGTGGCACAGGATACATGCGGACGTGCATTGTCCTGTTGGAATAGCAAGTTCCCTTGCCGGTCTAGGAATGGTAGAACGATGGGTTCGATGACGGTTTGGATGTACCGTGCACTATTCAGTGTCCCCTCGACGATCACCAGTGGTGTACGGCCAGTGTAGGAAATCGCTCCCCACACCATGATGCCGGGTGTTGGCCCTGTGTGCCTCGGTCGTATGCAGTCCTGATTGTGGCGCTCACCTGCACGGCGCCAAACACGCATACGACCATCATTGGCACCAAGGCAGAAGCGACTCTCATCGCTGAAGACGACACGTCTCCATTCGTCCCTCCATTCACGCCTGTCGCGACACCACTGGAGGCGGGCTGCACGATGTTGGGGCGTGAGCGGAAGACGGCCTAACGGTGTGCGGGACCGTAGCCCAGCTTCATGGAGACGGTTGCGAATGGTCCTCGCCGATACCTCAGAAGAAACAGTGTCCCTAATTTGCTGGGAAGTGGCGGTGCGGTCCCCTACAGTACTGCGTAGGATCCTACGGTCTTGGCGTGCATCCGTGCGTCGCTGCGGTCCGGTCCCAGGTCGACGGGCACGTGCACCTTCCGCCGACCACTGGCGACAACATCGATGTACTGTGGAGACCTCACCCCCCATGTGTTGAGCAATTCGGCGGTGCGTCCACCCGGCCTCCCGCATGCCCACTATACGCCCTCGCTCAAAGTCCGTCAACTGCACATACGGTTCACGTCCACGCTGTCGCGGCATGCTACCAGTGTTAAAGACTGCGATGGAGCTCCGTATGCCACGGCAAACTGGCTGACACTGACGGCGGCGGTGCACAAATGCTGCGCAGCTAGCGCCATTCGACGGCCAACACCGCGGTTCCTTGTGTGTCCGCTGTGCCGTGCGTGTGATCATTGCTTGTACAGCCCTCTCGCAGTGTCCGGAGCAAGTATGGTGGGTCTGACACACCGGTGTCAATGTGTTCTTTTTTCCATTTCCAGGAGTGTAGTTTCGCTGCTTTTTACGATTTACATAAACAAGTTGGTTGGTGGTACTGACAGCGGCATTACACTGTTTGCCGATGATGCTGTAGTCTACAGGAAAGTAGTATCACACGAAAGTTGTGAATAAATCAATGAGAATTTGCAGAAAATAAATGCGTGGTGTAATGACTGGCAGTTATCTCTCAATATTAATAAGTGTAGCCTACTGCGTATAACAAAGCGACAATTCCCGTTAATGTATGAGTGCAAAATAAATGATCAGTCTTTGGAAGCGGTAACATCAGTCAATGGGTGTGACTATTCGAAATGATCTCAAATGGAATGATCAGATTACACAAGTAACCAGTAAGGCGAACCCTAGATTGCGGTTTATTGGTAGAATCCTGAAGCGATGCATTCCTTCAACAAAGGAAATTGCTTACAATACGTTAGTTCGGCCAGTCTTATTGTTCGTCTGTATGGGACCGTTACGAGTTGGGTCTGTTTCAAGAGATTGAGAAGGTCCAAAGAAAAGTGGCAAGATTCGTGACTGGTACATTTAGCCATCGCGAGAGCGTTACAAATCTCATAGAAAGTTTGAAGTGGAACACACTTGCAGATAGACGACGCGCTAAACAGATGGGGCTGCTCACAAAATTTCGAAATCCAATCGTCACCGAGAATGTAGAGCATATATTATTACCACCGACTTCCATATCGCGTAATGATCATCACTGAAAGATAAGGGAAATAAGAGCTCGTACCGAGGCGTTCAGACAGTCGTTTTTCCCTCGCGCGATCCGCGAGTGGGACAGAGGGGGCAAATATGACTTGGGCGTGAATTGTGCCTTCCGCCACACACCGCTTGGTGGCTAGCGGAATATATATGTAGATGTAAGGCGATTTTCTTACAGTCGTGGCAAGTCATACATTGGTCAGCTGGTTTTTGTTCGGTCCGAAGAAAACAAACTGGTTTTCTTTTCACGCCATCTGGCGCTGACTGTTCCACACCGTTCTTGGGTGCCTTGTGTGTTCTCAACTCTCGCCATGTGTGGCTACTTCCAGTACTGTCAAGCACTATCATTTTTGTGGCCCGGGTGCTATGTTATTGGGAGGCATAATGTTGCAAAGGCGTACTGACGCCCACATCTTCGAACACGGTACACTCACCGGTCAATGTTACTGTGAGTCTGCACTTGTTCCCCACGTGCATGTTTCCAGTGGTGCATTTTTATGGCTGGCAGTGCGTGACAGCATCGAACGTCGCAGGTTAAGGAGCTCTTGGAACGACGCGATGTTCGGTGTATGGACCGGCCTTCCCGTTTCGCCGACAAATCCTATTGAACACGTGCGGGATGTGTTGGAGAGACGTGTTGCACTGCGTCCGTATGCGCCGACGACATCCAGCATTTGTCAGCCGCGCTGGTGGGGGGAATGGGACGGCCTAGCACGAGGGCTCTTTACCAGCGTTATGGTCAGCATTGGAACACGTTACAGAACACGCATTGTCGTTTGTGGTAATCACGCACCCCACTGAGGGAGAAAACCACCTAACGGAGGTTCGAAAAATACGATTTTTTTAATTGCATAAATCGTTAACTATCCAAGAATACGCTGTCAAAATTTCAAAGCGAAATTCGCCTTCGTTTAGATTTTATGAGCATAGAACCGAGTGCACATCGGCACAATTATGGCGACATACTATCTCATGATTTCCACGGATGAAAATCCACGACACGAGTATTGCCCAGAGGGAGAAGACAGCAGGCGCGAGTGGCAGAAACGAACAGCCCTTGCAATGGAACATGAACCGCACGCTACTCCATTGCACCCCGACATACAGAAGGAAATTCTTCTCATATTTGAAGATTTATCACGGGGTGAATTACTGGAGAGGTGTTTAGGTGGCCACACACAAAATGCGAATGAAAGTTTTAATTCCGCTATCTGGCGATTAGCTCCTAAGCACTTGCACTTCGGATTAAAAGTGCTGAATTGGCATCGTATTTAGCAGCTGGCTTATTCAGTGAAGGAAATTCGTCCCTTCTGATAGTCGTAAAGAAGGTAGGAATTGTGGTAGGCACGCAAAGCTTCAATTATGCCGAACAAATGGATAACCAGTGCGTGAGCTGGCAGAATCGACGTAGTTCATTGAAATCGAAGGGAGGTCGGAGAGCTCGGAAAGCTCTGCTGCAAGCACAAAACGAAGCCTATGACAAAGAACAAGGCTTACTTTATGGTGCTGGAATAGCAGATTAACCGGTAAGCATTTTACGTTATTGTTAACTTCCTTTCATTTCTGGTTTCCGAGTATTCATTCTTTAAACACGTTTATCTCGAAATGACTTTTTTCACATTTGCGTGCAGTCTAACTCAGAAAGTATAGAACCGATCATTATCGAAAGTGATACTATGATACTTTATAAAATTACGAATTATATGAACCAACTTGTGAGATATCATGATTTTAAAGGTATTATTGTTTACATAATTGGCAACGGCCTTGCCGCAGTGAATACACCGGTTCCCATGAGATCACCGAAGTTAAGCGCTGTCCGGCGTGGCCGGTACTTGGATGGGTGACCATCCAGCCGCCATGCGCTGTTGCCATTTTTCGGGGTGCACTCAGCCTCGTGATGCCAATTGAGGTGTTACTCGACCGAATAGTAGCGGCACCGGTCAAAGAAAACCACCATAACGACCGGAAGAGCGGTGTGCTGACCCCATGCCCCTCCTATGCGCATCCTCAACTGAGGATGACGCGGCGGTCGGATGGTCCCGATGGGCCACTTGTGGCCTGAAGACGGAGTACTTTATTGTTTACATAATTAGAGAAAAATCGTCAAAATCGAAGTAAACTGTTCCAACGCCAGCAATTTTTTTAGTTTTATTATTTCCACCTGCATTGAGGTTCATACACTTAGAAAATAAGTTATTAATGTAAAATCAAAACCTTTTTTTACCTCAGATGAAAATGGGAATGGCTACACTGCACGCAATTGGAGAACTGTACTCACGAACTTCAGCCGACATCACAGCGTAACTTTGTTATTTTTGGCTGAAAGTATTCAAAAAATTCACAAAAACTGTTCGAAATATAGATGAAATGATGTCAAAATTTAATTAAGTTCTAATTAATTCTTCCCACCCAAAAAAATCGCAAAAAATCAGACAGCCTCCTAATGTGGTTTCCCCCCTTAAGAGCGGTGTACCACCTCTTGTAATGTCCAGCGGGCCATCATGAGTCGCGGTGACTTCAGTTCAATCATATCTTTGCATAAAAGTTCCCTTTCTGCTCGTCTCATTACGTATTTCTTTCGGTTACCTTCTGTGTTATACGTCAGCAGTTCTTTCTATGTACGGTCCAAGTTTCATCGAGCTACGTTATTAGACAAAGGCACATCTTGCGAAATCTACTTCCGTCCGTGAGTCTCGCATGCCGGTGTATATTAAACAATGAGAGACTTGTGAAACACGACTGACCTACGTTGTATACGAACCTCGCCTTCAGCAAATACGGAACATCTGCTTTGTCAGACTCCGTGGGAGGTATGGTAATAACTCTGCAGGTTATCACGCACGGGGGAAGGAAGAACGCTTTGCGTTCTTCCCAGTGGAAATTTGCGTCCCGATCTCACCCCCGCCCTACTTCCTCTCCACTCTTTACACGTCAGAGACGGCTGATCAATCAGCTGCGTCTGTTGTCCATAGAGGAGAGATGTGGGAAAGCGCGATGCAACTCGCCGCACTGCTGAGACGGTAAACAGGAGCCTCTTCGACTCCTCTAGCAATTCCATTACCACAGAAGCGCCTCCGTTGTGTGAGAAACACCTGCTGTCTGTGTACGCTGATTGCTACGTCTGAAGGGAGAGGCTGCTGATGTGCTGCTACCGTCTATTGTGTCCTCTAAAAAGTGGAATACAAGAACACACATCCCGTTCCGCGCAGCGTCGAAAGCGTCGTACTCAGTCCTGCTTCCAAGCGCGAATCAAGGAATAATTTGTTACACTGAGTAATCAAGGCTAAAAAGTCCAAAACACAGAACCTTTTCAATTAAAAAAATATAAGTACACAATATCACATTTATTGAAATGACAGGTTCTGACATATCTTCAGATTATGAACAGTGTAAAGATACGATAGTTCTTGTTAATTAGGGAAGTTAGCCTTTACCTACACTATAGCGTGGTGTTTACCCGTTTCGCTGGAGCTGGCGGCGTGATGAAGAGCTACGTGCAGTAACTGGTGCTAGGAGCTGTTATACCGCGGGTTAAATACGAACTCCTTACGAGCTACAAAACGTGCAACACGTTCAGCTGGTATCCACCCTTAAGGAGTCCATACACAACCAGACTGGCGTAAAGTGTTGAAGAGAACTGACCGAATGCGAAACAACCTGTCGTTGAACTTATAGTGAAACTGGCTATCCTTTAAGGCGTAGCTGCAGACTGTTTTGTAGGGACGGAAAGTACAAACATCCAGAGCCTGAATGTGTCCAGTGGTTCCAGACACCGGGAGATTATAATGCTGAAAGACGGCTAGAATACTACGTGCCTTGGAAATGGTATGTTATAGTGTTGTTTGTCCTGAAATCCATTTCTTTAGTTTGCAGTTATAAAGTGTTCACGTATATACAAGGTCGTAAAAGGCCAATGATACTTACGTCATTCGACGGCCCACATACACTACTGACCCTTAAAATTGCTACACAAAGAAGAAATGTAGATGATAAACAGATATTCAATGGACAAACATATTATACTAGAACTGACATGTGATTACATTTTCACGCAATTTGGGTGCATAGATCCCGAGAAATCAGTACCCAGAACAACCACCTCTGGCCGTAATAACGGCCACGATACGCCTGGGCATTGAGAAAAACAGAGCTCGGATGGCGTGTACAGGTACAGCTGCCCATGCAGCTTCAACACGAACCACAGTTCATCAAGAGTAGTGACTGGCGTATTGCGACGAGCCAGTTATTCGGTCACCATTGACCAGACGTTTTCAGCTGGTGAGAGATCTGGACAATGTGCTGGCCAGGGCAGCAGTCGAACATTTTCTGTATCCAGAAAGGCACGTACAGGACCAGCAACATGCGGTCGTGCATTATCCTGCTGAAATGTAGGGTTTCGCAGGGATCGAATGAAGGATAGAGCCACGGGTCGTAACACATCTGAAATGTAACGTCAACTGTTCAAAGTGCTGTCAATGCGAACAAGAGGTAACCGAGACGTATAACCAATGGCACCCCATACCATCACGCCGGGTGATACGCCAGTATGGCGATGACGAATACACGCTTCCGATGTGCGTTCACCGCGATGTCGCCAAACACGGATGCGACCATCATGATGCTGTAAACAGAACCTGAATTTGTCCGAAAAAATGACGATTTTGCCATTCGTGCACCCAGGTTCGTCGTTGAGTACACCAACGCAGGGGCTCCTGTCTGTGATGCAGCGTCGAGGGTAACCGCATCCATGGTCTCCGAGCTGATAGTCCATGCTGCTGCAAACGTCGTCGAACTGTTCGTGCAGATGGTTGTTGTGTTGCAAACGTCCCCATCTGTTGACTAAGGGATCTAGACGTGGCTGCACGACCCGTTACAGCCATGCGGATAAGATGCCTGTCATATCGACTGCTAGTGATACGAGGCCGTAGAGATCCAGCACTGCGTTTCGTATTACCCTCCTGAAACTACCGATTCCATATTCTGCTAACAGTCATTGGATCTCGACCAACGCGAGCAGTAATGTCGCGATACGATAAACCGCAATTGCGATAGGTTACAATCTGATCTTTATCAATATCGGAAACGTGATGGTACGCATTTCTCCTCCTTACGCGAGGCATCACAACAACGTTTCACCAGGCAACGCCGGTCAATAGCTGTTTGTGTATGAGAAATAGGTCGGAAACTTTCCTCACGTCAGCACGTTGTAGGTGTCGCCACTGGTGCCAACCTTGTGTGAATGCTCTGAAAAGCTAATCATTTGCATAACACAGCATATTCTTCCTGTCGGTTAAATTTAGCGTCTGTAGCACGTCATCTTCGTTGTGTAGCTATTTTAATGGCCAGTAGTGTATTTTGTAGCATGCAACCACAGTATTGGATGCTAATAGCCGTAAGGGGTGGGACTGGCGATAATCTCTTTTTCGTGATACGTTAAGGATGCTCTGGGTTCACGTCAGCCGATTGTCTTATAGTCGCGGCAAGTCATACATTCGTCACACCATCAATACCGTGGAGGATCGGTACATTTAACATAAGCGTCGCACGCGCTTGCAACGGGCGAATACATCTGTTATTGCAGAACATTAGCTTGTTAGCGGCCGTGCTATGGAATACAAGACAGAGATTCTGCCGTGCACTTCCAGCTATTGGCATAGTCTTACTAAGGAAAGAACTTGCTACATTTCTAGCAGCAACGTACCACACGTCGGAGCGTTGCAAATGACAGGAAAAAAGGGCAGGTAACTTCCCTTTTTAAGAAGGGACGTCGAACAAACGCACATAACAATATGCCTATATCACTGACGCCGGTCTGTTGTAGTATTTTGGAACATGTTTTATGATGGCTTATTATGAGTTAAAATCTCCTCTGTAACATCGAACATGAATTTCACAAAACCATCGTTTCAATAACAGTTAGCTCTGTTCGTGTACCCGACCCAGAAAGCAGGAGCCCAAGGAGATGTCTTCCTTGACTTGCAAAAGGCGTTCGACATAGTTACGCACTGTCACAGCGCGGACGTGCGGGGAGAAGGTACCATGCGACTCTAGTGCCGTAGCTAGTTATGTTAGGTTTCTAATTGAGAGTCCATGGCGTAAGGAGCCCGATCGAGGAGATTCTCGACTCGGTTTGAATACGGGGAGTTTAGTGGCCAGATGAGTAGGTGAACTTGAGAGGTGGCATGAGACCCCTCTCATATTTCTGTCTTACTCTGAGGTAATTCAATTTTCCTCTCTAATTGCATGCGGTGAAAAGTTGCTATTCCTTCACTCGCGGACTTCCCACGAAGTGTCTCTGGTCATCCGGGTGGTCTGGTGACAGGCGGGTTCTGCTGATCTTGAAAGGGTTAAGCCGACGGGTGTGAGGGAGTCGAGTGGATACTTTCCAGACGCCGACATTGTCATAGAGCGGGGGCGACACGCCCACAACGGCCTGACGGAGCGGCTGGGCTAGAGATTCCGTTACTTCGCAGAAACTTGTGAAAACACTTTCTGGCGGGCTACCAGCGAGGCGTGGGAATGACTTGTGTTCCCAGGAAGTCTTGGCGGGAAAATTACCACGTTTTCTGCAAAATCATAACTGTGATTGGCTTGCTCACGGGATAGCTCCGTGACGTAGCAAAATCGGTGCAGAAATTTGCGCCAACTATCTCCATTGGTGGACTAGTTGTGCGTCGGCAATAGAGTGGAATTTTCCGCCGGTTTTCGAATTGCTGATTGGTACCTTTAACCACAGCCACTGTCGTGGGGGCGGGAATGTTCTGTGTTCGGCTTGTACGGATGCTCTTGAGAGAGTCGGCTCTCCCCTTTCGGTCAGAGTAGGTTACACGACTGAGCTCTCGCTGCTCTGGACACCCTGCCTTCCGTTGGCTGTCTAATATACTTTTATTTAATTGTAATTGTTTGACGAAGTTGCTGAATTTTCGACTTCAATGTAACTTTCCGAGTACAGTTGGCAACTGAGCTTTCTGCGTACAAGCGGCCTATGTTGTCTGTCTTGAGCAGTTTTGGCTAATGTTGACTGTATCGGAGTTACTGTGTGACTTTGCTTGTTAAAATCAATCACTGTACTGTCAGTGATTGTGTGGCGGGCGTTCTTCGTCTCCCTCAGAGGCGCATTTATATTACTTGGAAGTCTTTAGTCCGGAACAACCAGACCATGATAATTTGTTTCGGGCTATACTCGCGACACTATAATCACCACGACGGGACGTCGAAGCAACCAGCCATCGCCTCCGGTACTCCAGATCGTGTTCTTGCAGTTAAGAAGACAGCTTGGTAATGTATGTCCGCAGCACCGGTAGATTAGAGAATATTGCTAGGTGATAATGAGAGCTCAGCAGAGCGCGCCTGTTCGTGTTTTCTAACTTTGTTCTGTCTTGGGTGGCAACGGCCTTGCTGCAATGGATACACCGGTTCCCGTCAGATCACCGAAGTTAAGCGCTGTCGGGCGTGGCCGGCACTTGGATGGGTGACCATCTCGGCCGCCATGCGCTGTTGCCATTTTTCGGGTGCACTCAGCCTCGTGATGCCAATTGAGGAGCTACTCGACCGAATAGTAGCGGCTCCGGTCAAAGAAAACCATCATAACGAACGGGAGAGCCGTGTGCTGACCCCATGCCCCTCCTATCCGCATCCTCAACTGAGGATGATACGGCGGTCGGATGGTCCCGGTGGGCCACATGTGGCCTGATGATGGAGTACTCTGTCTTGGGTGTTCATTGTCTGAGTTCTCACTACTGTAGCAGCAAGTAATGTTGGGTTGGTAGGGTGTTTCTTTTAAGAATTGAGTTGCAAGGAATTGGCTCCACATACCACTTCGTCATAAATGTCACAATCTAGTTTATGGACAAATTCACCTTCACAGCATTTGAGTATCCAATTCGACCCAATTTGATGTATTGTAAATGTTTCGTATGTTTTGCTTATTCAAAATGGTTCAAATGGCTCTGAGCACTATGGGACTTAACATCTATGGTCATCAGTCCCCTATCAGACGAGTTATCAGACTGTTCAGTGTAGGATTTCTTAACGTGAGGTATTAGCCTGTTCAGTTATTATTTTTGTGACAAGGTATTAGAGGTTTCACATTCTTATTTTCGAGTCATGGCATATCATTTAGTTCATGTTTATGTCAGACTATAAAAAACACAGTGTGGATACAAGATTCTGTAACAATGATAATCAGGCACCAACATTCCATACGAAAAGTGACAAGCAAGGCATACTGAAGCTATATTGCAAAATCATAAGAAAAATTCTGGGCCCAAAGCTGACAGAAGAGGGATACACATTATGCGATACGAAAACCACAGAGAAAACGTCAAACCTAGCAACAGATGTCATAAAAAGAAGGTTAAATTTCTGTGGGCACATCAGTAGGCTATCGCCAACAAGAGTCACCAACAGAATTGACCTAGAAAAAGCACAAATCGATCCAATACAAGACAGAAACATACACAGAGACAAGTGGAAATTTGGGTCAGAGAATGAAGTCCCAAAGAAACCAGGGACAAAGTGTACCGAGGAAAAGATTCCAAGGAGAAAACATGCGAGAATCATGGAAGATTTGAAAGAATGCGTTAATGAGGCAGAATGGTTTGCGTGATCCTACAGTCTCGACGCAAATTATGTGTGTGTATCGACGGGTGCAGGTTCTTATTTTCGACACGTGGCGTATCATTTAGTACATATATACAGGATGATTATAATTAAAGTTTCAAACCGCTGTAGTAATAACACCACTGGTCAGAATGAAGTCAAATTGCAACAGGAAATATTATCGGAGAAGGGGCAAAACATACGGGAGATGAAAAATAGTCACAAAATGTAGCAATAGAAGGCGGTCGACTACAAATGACAAATGAATCATACAACAGTGCCTAAGATGTACGTTTGACGTTAAACAAAATGTACTACTCAGTGTGCATGGATGTAAAGGTGTCATACAGTTAGTTACGTCAGCCCATCCACTACGGCAAGCTCATATCACTTCGGATGGGAAAAATTGGTTTTAATTGCCCTGAGGGCAAAAACCGCATAAAAAGCATCAATCGTATCGGTTTTTGTCCTGAGGCCTAAACCGCATAAAAAGCATCAATCAAAATGAAATCCTATTATTAATTTCCGTGTGACTGGCGCAAAACATGCTAAGTATGTTGTCCACCGTTTTCTGCAACAAGTTGAAATCGAAAAACAGCATGTTCCACAACTGATCGAAGTGTTTCATAAAGTGTTGCGCAGTGGGTGCCTTCAATGCAGTTCCAATCGGAACACTGAACACATCATTCAGATAGCCCCACAAGCCGAAGTCACACGATTAAGATCTAGTGATCGGGACGGCCAGGCTGTAGGGAAATGGCGGCTGGCAATTCTAAAATTTCCCAAATGACGCTTCAGCAGTTGCTTAACTAGATTTGCAATGTGCGGAGGTGCGCCGTCTTGCATAAAAATGGTCCCATCCACACATCCACGCTGTTGGAGAGCTGGAATGGCGTGGTTGCGCAAAAGACACTCATAGCGCTTACCGGGTAACAGGACCGGAAGCACCTGTCTCTTCCAAAAAATGTGGCCCTATGATAACTAGTGCCGTAAACCCGCACCACACAGTGACCTTATCAGGATGAAGTGGTACTGGTTGATTTGCGTGTGGATTTTCCGTTGCGCATATTCGACAATTCTGTGTATTGACATATCCTGTCAGATGGAAGTGGGCTTCGTCTGTCCACAAAATGTTCCACGGCCAATCATTGTCCACTTCCATACGAACAAGAAATTTCAAAGCAAAGGTCTGTCTCGCTGGCAAGTCAACAGGAAGCAACTCGCGCACATGGATAATTTTGAATGGATAGCAAAGAAGGATGTTTCGTAGGATTTTACGCACCGTGCTCACGGGTATGTCCAATGTTCGGGCAATTCTCCGAACACTACACGTGTGCACACCACCAATCGTCTCCTCCCGCATTGCTGTGGCCACTGCTGTCACTGACGTCGAATCAATCCGTTTCCTCCCTCTACCAGGTTGGACACCAAGAGAACCCGTCTCTTCGAATTTCTGAATCATTTTCTCCAGACGCACGGCAGTCATCGGACCACCGCCTTTTTTCAAACCCTTCTGTGGAGCGACGTGTGCGCAGTCATCATTCTTGTAATACAGCTTTACAAGCAGTGCGCGATCCTGCATTGCGACAGTCACGGCGAACGTCGCAGACGCGAAACGAGGAAAAGCCGTGTACCCGGCGTGTTTGTACCAACTTCAATGGCTCGTGCACGTGACAGGTGTTTTCATTTAAGTATTCTGGCACATACAGCGCCATCTATTGATCAATTTTCACACTAATTTTTTTCATCTGCCCTGCGTTTTCTCTCATCTCCGATAATATTCCGTTGTAATTTGACGTCTTTCTGACCAGTGGTGGTATATATATAGGCTTCTCGCAGTTTTTGCTTTTCTTCTCCTCCCCCTTTTTCCCTCTCATCTGTCCTGGACCCCCTCCCCTCCAATCTGCCGTCGTCTGCAGTTTTGAGTGGGTGTTCAATGTTGTGCGTCCCCCTTCAGTGCTGCGAACACACACCGTACTGTCGCTAGGTGTGTTTTTTTAACTCTTGCGAACAGAAACCAGACTGTCGCCACGTTTTTTTAATTGTGCCTGTCTACTTACTGTGTGTCTTCCTTCACACTTTTTTAAAAAGGCACCGTGTTTTTTTTTCTTTGCTATATTCTCATTCTGTTTTTTAACTCTTCTGTAGGCTGTAGAGCGGCCTATTACGCTGCTGCCAACCCGACCCCCCTCTGGGGAGGGGGATATCGAAATGCAATAAAGGAAAAAAAAAGTTCTTCGTTCTTCCCAAATTCTCTTCATACGTTAACTGTGTTCTCTCTTGCGTTCTTTTTCCCGTTCTGTTCTCCGTGTGTTCTTGTTTAAGTGCGTGTTTCTTTATGATGTTTCTAAACTGTTCTCTATTGTTTATGTTGTCTAGAGTAATTCCCAGTTCTTTAATGTCTTCTTCTGTTTCAGTGATCCGCTTTGTCTTGTTTTTGTTCTAGTTTACACTCTCAAAGGTTTGCCTTGTGAGCCTGGTTTTATTCATCCTGCTGATATGTCCACAGAATTTCATCCTTCTCTATCTAATGGTATCTATTATTATTTCTATGTCTTTGTAAATCTCTTTAGTTGGCCTCTTCATCCAAATTCCTTCCCGAAACACTGGCCCATATATTTCCCTCGCAATTTTTCTTTCCTGCTTATCAATCTCTCTGATCTCCGTATGACCATGAATCACTGTAGTTTCTGCGGCATAAAGTGCTTCTGGTAGGACTGCTGTGTTGTAATGCCTTAGTTTTGCATTGATAGAAATAGGTTACTTATTACAGTGATTCCAAGTGAGCTTATATGCTTTTTGCAATCTGGAGATTCTGTCTTTATTGGCTATCGAGTTCAGTCCTGATGGTTGGATTATCTCTGCCAGATATAAACATATTACACTCAACATATTAGGTCTCAGGTCTTTTCCGACTGAATGATATATACACTCCTGGAAATGGAAAAAAGAACACATTGACACCGGTGTGTCAGACCCACCATACTTGCTCCGGACACTGCGAGAGGGCTGTACAAGCAATGATCACACGCACAGCACAGCGGACACACCAGGAACCGCGGTGTTGGCTGTCGAATGGCGCTAGCTGCGCAGCATTTGTGCACCGCCGCCGTCAGTGTCAGCCAGTTTGCCGTGGCATACGGAGCTCCATCGCAGTCTTTAACACTGGTAGCATGCCGCGACAGCGTGGACGTGAACCGTATGTGCAGTTGACGGACTTTGAGCGAGGGCGTATAGTGGGCATGCGGGAGGCCAGGTGGACGTACCGCCGAATTGCTCAACACGTGGGGCGTGAGGTTTCCACAGTACATCGATGTTGTCGCCAGTGGTCGGCGGAAGGTGCACGTGCCCGTCGACCTGGGACCGGACCACAGCGACGCACGGATGCACGCCAAGACCGTAGGATCGTACGCAGTGCCGTAGGGGACCGCACCGCCACTTCCCAGCAAATTAGGGACACTGTTGCTCCTGGGGTATCGGCGAGGACCATTCGCAACCGTCTCCATGAAGCTGGGCTACGGTCCCGCACACCGTTAGGCCGTCTTCCGCTCACGCCCCAACATCGTGCAGCCCGCCTCCAGTGGTGTCGCGACAGGCGTGAATGGAGGGACGAATGGAGACGTGTCGTCTTCAGCGATGAGAGTTGCTTATGCCTTGGTGCCAATGATGGTCGTATGCGTGTTTGGCGCCGTGCAGGTGAGCGCCACAATCAGGACTGCATACGACCGAGGCACACAGGGCCAACACCCGGCATCATGGTGTGGGGAGCGATCTCCTACACTGGCCGTACACCACTGGTGATCGTCGAGGGGACACTGAATAGTGCACGGTACATCCAAACCGTCATCGAACCCATCGTTCTACCATTCCCAGACCGGCAAGGGAACTTGCTGTTCCAACAGGACAATACACGTCCGCATGTATCCCGTGCCACCCAACGTGCTCTAGAAGGTGTAAGTCAACTACCCTGGCCAGCAAGATCTCCGGATCTGTCCCCCATTGAGCATGTTTGGGACTGGATGAAGCGTCGTCTCACGCGGTCTGCACGTCCAGCACGAACGCTGGTCCAACTGAGGCGCCAGGTGGAAATGGCATGGCAAGCCGTTCCACAGGACTACATCCAGCATCTCTACGATCGTCTCCATGGGAGAATAGCAGCCTGCATTGCTGCGAAAGGTGGATATACACTGTACTAGTGCCGACATTGTGCATGCTCTGTTGCCTGTGTCTATGTTCCTGTGGTTCTGTCAGTGTGATCATGTGATGTATCTGACCCCAGGAATGTGTCAATAAAGTTTCCCCTTCCTGGGACAATGAATTCACGGTGTTCTTATTTCAATTTCCAGGAGTGTATATACGAGGAGCGTTCGGAAAGTAAGCTCCGATCGGTCGCGAAATGGAAACGACTATGAAAATCCGATAAAGCTTTGCACAGATGTGTTGGGTAGTGTCTCTAGTATAACCCCAGTTAGCATCACGTCGCTCTTCTCATTTCTGAGCTCGCAGTGAGTGCGTAAAGATGTCTAGAAAATAGTGTCTGCCGCCAAGTACGAGGGCCTGGTGAGAAATTTCGCCTGAAGCTATGCAGCTAACATTATATAACTGTCGTGCTGTTTCTTCTTCAAGACAATTCTCAGCCGCATTCTGTAGTGGCAATGAAGATGCTCCTGCATCGTTTTCAAATGGAAATGTTAGATTACCCACAATACAGTCCGCAATTGTCTCCCCCTGAGTTTCATCTCTGGTCACATGAACCGCGGTCTTTGAAGACAACATTTTGACACAGACAACGAGGTGTAGGCCAGCGTGGAGAATTGGCGGAAAGAACTCGCGGCTGCCTTCTATGATGAGGCTATTGAAAAGTTGGTACAACGCTATGACAAAAGTCTAAGTCAGAACGGCGACTACGTAGAGAAGTAGCTGAAAGGTGTAGCTAATTGTTAGAAGTAAAACATTTCTGATGTTCACTGTGGTTTCAATTTGGCAATCAATCGGAGCTTACTTTCTGAACAGGCCTCGTATATGGGAAAGTGGCACAAGTTAACACACGAACGTGCATGGCCTTACACGTTGGGGAATACTTTCAAGAAAGAAGCGTGAGGATTCCTCACGAAGCTTTGTGTTGGAGAGGAAAAAAAGCGCCGATTCGGCAGGGAATGATTCATATGCAGCCATTACTGGCGACTGGTGTAGCTCCGCGCCTGCAGATAACAGCCGGCCGAAATGCAATATCGCGGGCGAGGGGCGCGGTGTGGCGCACTCGCGACTTGGCAGAATTTTAAATTGGCTTAAGGTCCGGAGTGAAGTGGGGGAGGACGTGACGGATGCTGCACTCCTGATGGCGCGTTTTGGAAATGGAGGTCCCCGGGTCAGGACTGCACAGCCTGGGCTTTCGAGTACTAGAGAATAACTGGGAGAGACACGGTCTGCGTACTCTCCAGGGGAATGAATTTAAGTACGCCCGAGACGGAGCTGTTACTGATGGCAACACAGCAATCCATAAATTCTCTTTTCTGTCGATTTCTTCTTCAGACTGCGAAACGCGACTCGGGGTAGTAATGGGAACAGAGAAGTAGTGAAATACCTTTGAATAACGACATGGCTGGCCGTGAAAGTAAGCACCGCTAAACAGATTAGGTCTCAGGCCTTTCCCGACTGGACGATCTGTGATCAAATGCCATGTGGTCAGAACGTCGCCAATCCCTCCAGCAATCATTGCCGTAGGATGAACCCTGAGGTTACCGCTGCTTCTGTATTCAAAAAAAACTCCTCATTTGTCTTGACGAGACTTAGTGGACCTCCTTCCAGAACTCCCTACCTCGGAAAAATCCTGAGGTATGGGAAATCTAACCCAGGTCCTCCTGCTCTGAAGACACGGAGGAAGTCACTGGGGTTAACCTTACAGAAAGTACAAAGTGAGATCACAAATAGGGAGTCGAAATCTTGTATTCAACCATCGATATTGCGGTAAAAAATTGAGTAGGCAAGGAAGACATCGGGAGCTTAGTGGCACAGGCGAGTAAAGGGGTGTTTAATTTACGCAGAAATTAAAGAACTTGCACTCGTAATACACTACGACATCCAGAAGTGTGGAGATTTTAATATAATTGTTCCCAAACAACAAAAGAAAATATTATTTGATCATTTACTAAGTGGTAAAAATTCTATGATGTTTTTCAGTGTGCTCCAGAGACATGAATGAGACGGATATTATGTCACGTTACACCTCACCCCTGTAGAAATACTTGTAAAACCAATAGATGTTGGATTTAATTCGCAAAATGAGGAAAAGTAAAAGTACAGCGAGCAGGCAAAAGTGAATTCAGACGCCTAACAGTGAGACTGGCAGAAAGTGCAAAATGGCAAAGTAGAACTGACAGCAAGAGAAACGCTAAGCTGCAGAAGATTGGACCTCTATGGGGAACAAAGAAGCCGCCTATAGAAAATTAGAGAAACTTTTGCAGAAGGGAGAACCACCTCTTGAGTATTAAGAGCTCAAATGGCAATCCAACAGTAAACAAAGAATAGAAGGCCGAAGAAATAGGGCACACCAAGGCAACTGCAGTAAACGATTTTCGAGTTATCAGTCTTCAGATTGGTTCGATGTGCCTCACTACAAATTCCTTCCTATCGGCAACTTCTTTATCTCGGAGTCGCACTTGCGCCCTACATCCTTAATAATTTTTTGCATGTATTCGAATCTCCCCCATAGTCCTTACCATTTGTAGCCCCCTCTAGTAGTAATGGGAATCATTAATAACGTAGTGAAACCTTCTCTGATCCAGAGGCGCACCAGAATACACTTTTATAAGACCTTAGAAAGACCTGTGCTGTCTTATGGCAGCGAATCCTGGGCTGTGAATGCAAAGGATGCGAAAAGACTAACATGTTGTAAAATTAAACTATTGAAACGGACTGCTGGTTATACAAAATGGATTCACAAAAGAAACGAGACCCATCACACACTATATTCAGAACTTCCTAAACAACTGGAGAAAACGTTTGTAACGAATGAGCTCAAAGATGATTCCAGAGTCCATGCTACACTACCACCCCGACGGTGTAAGATCCGTAGGTCGACGAATGAAAGATGATAGGAGAACTTCCCGACAGAACCATAACGCGTCAACAGGCCTAACATTTTAGGGCAAGATGATGGTAATGGTGATGACGAAAGGTATATCGCCCATACTTCGTCATCCACATGTGAAAGTTAATTCTATCGACAGTAATATGACGCAGTAAATAGCACCCATTATGCATCGCTGATTCTGTGGAACTTTCGGAGCTGAGCGCGTGTTTTTCTGGTAGGGGAAAGGTCTTGCGATTTTGTTCAAGAATCCCCAACCTCTGTCACGCACCAGTATGCAAGTGGAGAGCTGTTTGCGTTTCGTGCAGAACGATTGCGTGTAGATGCAACGCACCAGAGTTATTTGAGTAGTTGCTTAGGTGATGAATTATTTGTCTGGAAGTATTACGTCGATTGGTAGGATAATAGTGAATAATGATACAGTTTATTCGCGGAATCTGCATGTAATTGTGTATGAAATCAGTAGTTGTTAGTAGCAGATATATTACTGTTATTCCTTATGTGTTAACACATAAATTACCATACTATTTCTTCTTGTCAGGGGTGCTATTCTCTGCCGATGCTGCGCAGAATCTCCCCATGCCCTGTCTCACCGGTCTACCTGATTTTGTACATCCTTCTGATACACTGGGTCAGTCCATGATTCTCTACCCTACAAAAATGTGCTCGGAACGCAAATTGTCCGAAATATCTCCCCCAGATTAAGGATGACGTTTGATACCAGCAGACTTCCCATGGCCAGGAGTGTCCTCTCATCCTGTGCTACTGTGCTGTTCATGTCCTCCTTACTACCTAGGTATGGTGTTCTTTTGCTTCCAAGGTAGCAGAATTCCTTATCTTCGTCTAGTTCGAGGTCAACAGTTTTGATGTTAAGTTTGTTCTAGCCACATTTCTTCTAAACTAAACTCCTCCCGAACAGGCCATGAAGGCTCAACGGTACGGACCGGCCGCCGTGTCATCCTCAGCCCTTATTCGTCACTGGATGCGGATATGGAGGGGCATGTGGTCAGCATACCCCTCTGCCGACCGTATGTCAGTTTCCGAGGCCGGAGCCGCTATTTCTTAATCAAATAGCTTTTCAGTTTGCCTCCCAAGGGCTGAGTGCACCACGCTTGCCAAAAGCGCTCGGCAGACCGGATGGTCACCCATCCAAGTGCTAACCCAGCCCGACTGCGCTTAACTTCGATGATCTGACGGGAACCGGTGCTACCACTGCGGCAAGGCCGTTGGCTGCATTTCTTCTACTGCTCATAAATTTCTTGGACTTACTGTCAATGCATAGTCTTTCCTCATTAAACTGATTATTCAGCTCAACACATTCTGTAATTTTCTTGAGAAGCTGGAGGAACAAGTTATAGGGTTGTATCGTTTTCTTCTTTAAACATTTAGATCGTGTCATACATTTGGGACTGCCTAAGGCGGCTAAATTACAACCTGCAAACAAAAAAACCTTAAAATCTTGAACATGGCTGCACGTTCAGAGACCGTGAATAGTTACAATTGAAAGAAAATCAGCCCTCGGTCACTATTTTTAGCAAATTAATCTGGTTTCGACACCGCTAGGAGTGTCTCCCTCAGAATTTAAAACAAATGGTCTATATTCTATAACATGGTCACAGAATTATGACTAAAAATTTATGATAGAGTATAAGTGCGGAAAGACTGGCAGTACTTACATGTCATTTATAAAATAAAGAATATGCCAAAAGGGCATTAGTCACAAAGATATTTAAGATAAAGAAAACTGTGATGGCCAGCCACTAAGGGCTGCTCGTTACTTGCGTGGTGCAGGTTGCAACCTGCATTAGCCCGCACCAGATGTTTAGTTTAGGGGTATCACGAACATGTTCAATGACAACGTGTGGATTTTGCGAACCCCAAAGCCGAACTTTATGCCTATTAACCCTTCCTGATAGATGAAATATTGCCTCATCTGTTGTGTCGGCTGAAGAGCCAACACAGTGTTACTAGAGGGGTCCGAAATGCACGCGTTTTAGCTAACGCTGGCTGGCGTGAGGAGGGAAGAACTATACTGACGTGAGGTCTGGAACATGACAAGGAATGAGAATTCAGAAAGCGGACATAATTAGTTTGATACTTAACTTTAATCCATTAATGATGAACGTCGCTCTTGACGGTACATGAGTCACAATATTATCTGTGCAGAATTCATTCTAATTACTGAATATGGCGCCTTGCTAGGTCGTAGCAAATGACGTAGCTGAAGGGTATGCTGAACTGTCGTCTCGTCAAATGAGAGTGTAAGTAGACAGTGAACCATCGCTAGCAAAGTCGGCTGTACAACTGGGACGAGTGCTAGGAAGTCTCTCTAGACCTGCCGTGTGGCGGCGCTCGGTCTGTAATCACTGATAGTGGCGACACGCGGGTCCGACGTATACTAACGGACCGCGGCCGATTTAAAGGCTACCACCTAGCAAGTGTGATGTCTGGCTGTGACACCACATCATCTGAGAGTAAACATCTTTCCAGGAAGCTGGCATCCATGTCAATACAGGTTGCAACCTGCACCAAGCAAGTAACGACCAGCCCTTAGTGGCTGGCCATCACAGTTTTCTTTATCTTAAATATCTATGTGACTAATGCCCTTTTGGCATATTTATTAGTTTATAAATGACATATAAGTACTGCCAGTCTTTCCGTACTTATACTCTATCATACATTTTTAGTCATAATTCTGTGACCATGTTATAGAATATAGACCATTTGTTTTAAATTCTAAGGAAGACACTCCTAGCAGTGTCGAAACCAGGTTAATTTGTTAAAAATATCGAGGGCTGATTTTCTTTCAATTGTAAAAAAAAAAAAAAACTTAGTTAGGTCACTTCTTTGTTCCGAGGTGATAATAAACTTTGTGACTGCCGCTCGTGATACCAACTCGGTCGTCGTGTTCTTTCAGTTTGTAACGCCCACTTCTCTTCTGCACGTATTGCAGATTACATGCGTGTCTGTGAACTTACCTCCCAGACCACTTCACGATTCACTCCAGAGAAACGAATGACACCCGTAATGCCCCATCACGAGAATTCGTCGAGCACTCTCGCGGTCGTTGCGGGGCCGCGACTCGACGTCGAGTGTTTACGTACCTGCCAACCCGCAGCTTACTGCAGCCCCCGCAACCGACCAAGTTCATTACTTGTAACGAGTGGCGCCTGCCCCCGCATCAGCTGCGAGTAAACAACGAGGCACTGGGCGGCCCTGTTTTAATTGCTGCCGCGTGGGCCCCTCATAAAACACACTATACGCCTCCGCAACTTGATGTCAGAAGAGATTTCGACGAAGCTCCGCCTTAACCACGTCTCACCTCTTTAGAGCTCCACGTTTCTCTGAGTTGTCTGAAACTGCACTGCCTGGTAATTTGGTGATCTACTACAGATCAATTACTTTCTGTAGTTTGTGTGAAATGTGTGTGAAATCTTATGGGACTTAATTGCTAAGGTCATCAGTCCCTAAGCTTACACACTACTTAACCTAAATTGTCCTAAGGACAAACACAGGCACCCGTGCCCGAGGGAGGACTCGAACCGCGGACCAGCCGTTTCTGTAGTATCTTCACAGGTTAACCTGCAAAGTTATGTATACAATCCGAGACATACAGCACGCACATCAACACCGAAAAAACGAAAACTATGACCTTCTGCGGGAAATACGAAGAGTGGACTGAATTTTCTCTTTGCAGCGGACTGTGCAGTATATGAAACTATCTAGAAGATTAAAACTGTGCACCGGCATTGGGCACATATTTTTAGGGTGGGGAGGGGGGAGGGGGAAGAGTATCTCTTCGACGAACGTCATTATACACTACTGGCCATTAAAATTGTTACACCTCGAAGACGACGTGCTACAGACGCGAAATCTAACCGACAGGAAGAAGATGCTGTGATATGCAAATGATTAGCTTTTCAGAGCATTCACACAAGGTTGGCGCCGGTGGCGACACCTACAACGTGCTCACGTGTGGAAAGATTCCAATCTACTTCTCATACACAAACAGCAGTTGACCGGCGTTGCCCGGTGAAACGTTGTTGTGATGTTTCGTGTAAGGAGGAGAAATGCGTACCATCACGTTTCCGACATTGATAAAGGTCAGATTGTAACCTATCGCGATTGCGGTTTATCGTATCGCGACGTTACTGCTCGCGTTGGTCGAGATCCAACGACTGTTAGCAGAATACGGAAATGGTGGGTTCAGGAGGGTAATACGGAACGCCGTGCTGGATCCCAACGGCCTCGTATCACTAGCAGTCGAGATGACAGGCATATTATCCGCATGGCTGTAAGGGATCGTGCTGCCACGTTTTCATCCCTGAGTCAACAGATGGGGACGTTTGCAACACAACAACCATCTGCACAAACAGTTCGACGACGTTTGCAGCAGCATGGACTATCAGCTCGGAGACCATGGCTGCGGTTACCCTTGACGCACCATCACAGACAGGAGCGCCTGCGATGGTGTACTCAACGACGGGCCGACCGGAGTGGCCGAGCGGGTCTAGGCGCTACAGTCTGGAACCGCGCGACCGCTACGATCGCAGGTTCGAATCCTGCCTCGGGCATGGATGTGTGTGATGTCCTTAGGTTAGTTAGATTTAAGTAGTTCTGAGTTCTAGGGGACTGATGACCTCAAAAGTTAAGTCCCATACTCCTCAGAGTCATTTGAACTATTTTTACTCAACGACGAACCTGGGTGCACGAGTGGCAAAACGTCGCTTTTTCAGATGAATCCAGGTTCTGTTTACAGCATCTTGACGGTCGCATCCGTGTTGGACGACATCGCGGTGAACGCACATTGGAAGCGTGTATTCGTCATCGCCATACTGGCATATCACCCTGCGTGATGTTATGGGGTGGCATTAGTTACACGTCTCAGTCACCTCGTGTTCGCATTGACGGCACTTTGAACAGTAGACGTTTCATTTCAGATGTTACGACCCGTGGTTCTACCCTTCATTCGATCCCTGATAAATCCTACAATTCAGCAGGATAATGCACGACCGCATGTTGCAGGTCGTGTACGGGCCTTTCCGGATACAGAAAATGTTCGATTGCTGCCCTGGCCCACACATTCTCCAGATTTCTCACAAATTGAAAACGGCTGGTCAGTGGTGGCCGAGCAACTGGCTCGTCACAATACGCCAGTCACTACTCTTGATGAACTGTGGTATCGTGTTGAAGCTGCATGGGCAGCTGTACCTGTACACGCCATCCAAGCTCTGTTTGACAATGTCCAGGCGTATCAAGGCCGATATTAAGGCTAGAGGTGGTTGTTCTGGGTACTGATTTATCAGGATCTATGCACCCAAACTGCATGAAAATGTAATCACATGTCAGTTCTAGTATAATATATTTGTCCAATGAATACCCGTTTATCATCTGCATTTCTTCTTAGTGTAGAAATTTTAATGTCCAGTAGTGTAATTAACTGTCACGTTCACTTTCCGGATACAAAAGATCACTAAGTTTTTAGTAATACTAACAGTAATCTGTAACACATCTTGTAATCAATATATTACTGAAACTGACTGGCAGATTAAAATTGTGAGTCGGTCATGGACTCAGACCCGGTAACCTCGCAACTCGAATCCGGGTCCCTGTCTGGGATACAATTTTAATCCGCCGAGAAGTTTCATATCAACGTACAGTCCACTGCATAGGACAGACTCTTTCTGGAAGCAATCCCCTAGGCTGTGGCTAAGCCGGGTCTCCGCAGTATGCTTTCTTCGATGAATGGTAGTCCTGCCAGTTTCGTAGAACTTCTGCGGAATTTGGAAGGTAACAGCTGACGTACTTGTGGTGAACACTTACTTGCGATATGCAATGGGCCCGGTGTCGAATCCCGGTTCAAATGGTACAAATGGCTCTGAGTACTATGCGACTTAACTTCTGAGGTCATCAGCCGCCTAGAACTTAGAACTAATTAAACCTAACTAACCTAAGGACATCACACACATTGATGTCCTTTTCGAACCTGAGACCGTAGCGGTCGCTCGGCTCCAGACTGTAGCGCCCAGAACCGCACGGCCACTCCGGCCGGCTCGACTCCCGGTCTTGCACACAATTTTCATCTGCCAAGAAGTTTCAGGGTAAGATTTGTTTGCAAAATAAAATTCTGGAAAGAGCGAATACAATTACATGTTTAGGCTACAAACTATCCTTTCCGAAAGGAACGAGCTGAAAAAGCCGCCAGGTTAACAAAAACAATGAGAGTCATTAATAACGTAATGAAACCTTCCCTATTCCAGAGGCGCACCAGAATACACTTTTATAAGACCTAAAGACCTGTGCTGTGTTATGGGGCCGAATCATGGCCAATGAAGGCAAAAGATGCGAAAACACTAACAGCCAGTGAAACTAAATTATTAAAACGGGCAGCTGGTTAAACAGAACCTCGAAAACGACTGGAGAAAACACTTACAATGAATGAGCTCAAATATTATTTCAAAATCCATGCTACATGAATACCCCAACGGTGTAAGATCCCTAGGGCGACCAATGAAAGATTGTAGGAGAACTTCTCGACAGAATCATAACACGTCAAGAGGCGTAATACTAGGAGGAAAGATGATGGTGATGGTGATGACGACAGCTATATCGCTTGTACTTCATAATCCACATTATGATGTAAAGGTTACTACTGCCAATAGTAATATGACGTAGTAAATAGCACTTGTTATGCATCGCTGGTTCTGTTGCACTTTGGGAGCTGAGCGCGTGTTTTTCTGGCAGGAGCGTTTTCTTGCTGTTTGCTTCAACAATGCCCAACCGCTGACTGTCACGCACCAGAATGCGAGTAGAGAGTTGTCTGCGAAGGCCCGACAAATTTCTAACACCATCGTCCTAGAAGGCAGCCGCCTGCGCTTTCCGATAATTCTCTCCGCTGGTCTACATCGTGTAGCGTGCGCCCAATTGTTGTCTTCATATCCAACGTTTCATGTGAACAGAGATGGTACTCAGGACGAGCAGCTAGGGCTGCGTTGTGGGTGAACGAACACTTCCCATCGAAAAGGCTGCAGGAGAGTCTTCACTGCCCCTGCAGAATACGGCTGAGAATTGCCATGAAGAAGGAAGTGCGTGGCAGTTGTGTTAGGTGGGCTGCATTCACTAAGGCGAAGCCTCTCAGCTGGCCCGCCTACTTGGCGGGAGACATCGTTGCTCTAGGCACCTTTACTCTCTCACAGTGCGCTCACAACAGAAAAGAGCGTCTTGATGCGATCGACGGTCATACTAGAGACATCTCTGCAAAGCTTCATCGGGTTTTCACTGTGATGTCCATTTCGCGACCGATCGAAACTCACTCTCTGGACAACCCTCGTATTACAAACAGTGTTGCAGACTTCTTTATTCAACAAATCACAAAGATAAGTAAACATTTTTACCTTATTTGAGTCACTTTGTTACTAATTTGTTGGAGTATTGTAGTACCTTCGTAATCCTATACTGTTACCTGGAGCATACTTGTGTAACAGTGGCAAGGAGAAATTGTCTTAGCGGTGTACTGCGCCAGAAGTTGTTTCACAAACTCGGCCTACCGTAACAACAGTGGCAACTCGGCCTCCACAGCAGTAGCAACTAGGCCTTTACAAAACTGCCGACGAGGATTTACAAATGAAACAAATAGAGTTTTAAGGTCCTGTGGTCTGTCCAGCTTGCATCCGCAAATTTTTGGGAGATATTCTTAAAGTGTTAATGGGCTGACTGGTTCACCCACTTTCCTTAGCCAGTCACATATCTCTGTGCCTTTGTTTTACCTCCTTTGTCGTTTTACTTCTGTTTTCTTACTAGGTGTAGCACCTTTTACTATATCTCCTTCGTTTTACGGCGTGTGATATGGAGTGGTTGTGTGGCTCAATGCGGGTGAGGTAGGAGTGAGTGAGTAAGTGAGTCTACTAACGTTTTTAGCCCTTTTTCCCATATTCCTTTCTTTAAGCATTTGTAAGAAAAATCAAGTCACGTTCATAGGACTTGTGGACCTGTAAAAAGGGTTCGACAATGTCAAATATTCCAAGACGTTGGAAATTCTGAGGAAAATAGGGGTAAGCTGTAGGGGAAGATGGTTAATTCACAACATGTACAAGAACCAAGAGTGAATAATAAGAGTTGGAAACCAAGAATTAAGAGTTGGGATTAAAAAGAGTGCAAGACAATGTTGTGTTCTTTGTCCCTTACTGTCGAAAAATGATGGAAATAAAAGAGAGATGAAAGAGTAGAATTAAAATTCAGGGTGAAAGTATATCAGTGATAAGATTCACCGATGACATTGCTATCCTCAGTAAAAGTGAAGAAGATTTACAAGATCTGATGAGTGGAAAGATCAGTCTGAGTACAGAATATGGACTGAGAATAAATCGGAGAACGACGAAAGGAATGAGAAGTAGTAGAAAAGAGAACTGCGAGAAACATAACATCAAGATTGATAATCGTGAATTAGATGAAGTTAAGGAATTCTGCTGAGCAGGCAACAAAATAACCCACGACTGACGGAGCAAGGGGGACACAAAAATCAGACTAGCGCTGGGAAAAAGGGCATTCCTGGTCAAGTGAAGACCACTAGTATCATACAAAGACCTTAGTTTGAGGAAGAAATTTCTGATGATGATGTTCAGATGTGTGTGAAATCTTACGGAACTTAACTGCTAAGGTCGTCAGTCCCTGACACACTACTTAACCTAAATTATCCTAAGGACAAACACACACCCATGCCCGAGGGAGGACTCGAACCTCCGCCGGGACCAGGCGCACAGTCCATGACTGCAGAACCCTAGACCGCTCGGCTAAACCCGTGCGGCGAAATTTCTGAGACTGTAAATTTGGAGCACAGTGCTGTATGTTAGGGAGACATGGACTTTAGGAAAACGGGAACAGAAGGGAATCGAAGCCTTTGAGGTCACGTGCTACAGGCGAATGTTGAAAATTAGGTAGAGTGATATAGTAAGGAACGAGGAGGTTCTGCGCAGGATGATAGGACATCCGTTAAGAGATGATGGAATAACTTACACAGTGCTAGAGGAAGAGTAGAATACTTACAGCAAATAACTGAGGACGTAGGTTGCAAGTGTTACTCTGCATTAGCACAATACAGAAATCGCTTTGTGGCTGGCCGCATCAAATCAGAGGACTGAGAGCCCGTACACCCGCACAAACAACAACAGCTGTCGCACGGCCACAGCTGTTCAGTCCCAGCCATTGACTCAGCAGCCAAACCAAGACGCATTCCAGCCACCGATCCAGGCTCACTTCGCCTGCGCCACTCCGGAGCAGGCAGCCGGTTTACTACCACCCCTTCTCTCTCCCAACATTGGGCTCCGAGGTCTCCAGCCTCGGACTTGGTCTCCGTCGTCTCCAGCGTTGTCCTTCTGAGCTGCCAGCCAGTCAACCCCGAGCTGTCACCTCAGCCGGTGGCCTCTGAAGATTCCAGCCTCCGGAGTTGTAAGAGACTATCACAGACGTGATTACTGTCACTGCTGCCCGTCTGCACTTGGACTCTACGCTACGAGTGACAGTTGTTCTATTTAATCTAATCAAGAAGTATCATTGATTAGCAAAACTATCAGATAGGAGCAGTGCATTGTACATTCAGGAGTTCCTATGTTGTTTTTCAGTAACTAATTCAACAGCAGTCCATGTGGTTACTGCCCTCGTTATTTATTCAATCCTTAATAAAGTGTTACTTTTCTAGTTGGAAGCCTATTCTTTCTGTGTGCACCAATCCCCAGTCACGACAGCTACCGTGGACAGCCGGCCGTTGTGGCCGAGCGGTTCTAGACACTTCAGTCCGGAACCGCGCTGCTGCTACGGTCGCAGTTTCTAATCCTCCCTGAGGCATGGATGTGTGTGATGTCCTTAGGTTAGTTAGGTTTAAGTAGTTCTAAGTCTAGGGGATTGATGACCTCAGATGTTAAGTCCCATAGTGCTCAGAGCTTACCGTGGACAGTTATGTCATGGAAGCTTAATTCGCTAAGCATATTAGCAATGGTACACTCAAGTGCGTAAGTGGAAAACATTTAACTGCGAATAAGAGCGTGGTTGTGTCTGGATTTTGTTAAGGAGATGTGTTACTTGCAAATGTAGCCTGTAACTCAGTGAATTACTAAAGGACTTGGGTACTCTGATCTTGAGGTAGAAGATCGTTCCAAATTTCTTGCTACGGTAGAGTCTTGGACCCCACAACCTGGAGTCCCTAAACGTCGGAAGCCCCTTTCACAGGAGAGGAAGGAGAAATTATCAGAAGGGCTCAAGATATATTGGGAAGGGAAGAGAGCATCGATGAAGAACTAGTTATAAGCGCTCCTTAGTGGGCTTAAATCAATAATAAATCCACTTTATCAATCGGGATTCGACTGCGCCTGTTTTGAAGACCATTTTTTTTTATTGTATGATTACATGATAGCGAAACAAACACTGGTAGCAGTTACTTCTGTAAAATATCTGAGAGTACGCGTGCGGAACGATTTGAAGTGGAATGATCATATAAAATCAATTGTTGGTAAAGCGGGTTCCAGGTTAAGATTTATTGGGTGAGTCCTTAGAAAATGTAGTCCATCAGCAAAGGAGGTGGCTTACAAAACACTCGCTCGACCTATACTTGAGTATTGCTCATCAGTGTGTACCAGATCGGGTTGACAGAGGAGATAGAGAAGATCCAAAGAAGAGCGGCGCGTTTCGTCACAGGGTAATTTGGTAACCGTGATAGCGTTACGGAGATGTTTAGCAAACTCAAGTGGCAGAGTATGCAAGGGTGTCGCTGTGTATCGCGGTGTAGCTTGCTGTCCAGGTTTCGAGAGGGTGCGTTTCAGGATGAGGTATCGAATATATTGCTTCCCCCTACTTATACCTCCCGAGGAGATGACGAATGTAAAATTAGAGAGATTCAGGAGGATGACACTCAACGGCGTGCATGATATCAGAATCTCCACCCCATTAGCGCCCGAAAGGACAGATATTATTCTCAGCTATTCATGATATCAGCGTCCCCACGCGACTACCGGCCTAGAGGACAGACATGTTGTTCGCTCGCCTATGTGGAATCATACAACCACGTCATGCACCTTGAGCAAAGAAATTTGCTTGTTTGTAGCAAGACAAATATCCACATGGACATTGCCATGCTGTCTAGGGCACCATGGACATTCAGGCACAGTAACCAGTGTTGTGGCTCTCAAATGGTTGTGGTGTCCAACGAGAACACTGGACACACGAGTGGTACTACGTAGTCTCTTGAAACGAATCCCAGCTCTGTGCACAGCACTACCATCTCTCCGTGAGAGCAGCCTCTGAGGAGAACTAACGTTGGCAGACGGCATGTGTCATCGTCATATAGATCCAGTATATGGTCTATCGGTACGGGGCACACTATACGATCACCTTTGGTTCGCACAGCCAGTAATTTGGACTCCAGCTGATACAATTCTGAAGTGTTAAGATTGGTGACTGCTTTCGATGTTAGAGATACCCTGATTTTATCTTTCCACACGATGACGCAACGCCACTGCTATCCTGACCTACTTCAAGACGGAGGGTCTCTGCCGTGGGCAGGGAAATCTCTTACCCACTGGAGCTGGAGATATCTGGTTCTGAGTTGACGATGAACTCTGATGAACTCTCATACACAATACCCGTATTCTTCCTACTATACAGATCAAGTAAACTTGACGTTATTGCAAACGTAACAGAAAATTAACTCTCGTTGTCTGGTACTAGAAGATAGTGCAGATGCCCTGGGTAACGAACGTCATCCACTTGCTTAAGATACCAGAAAATTATTGCGAACATGCCTAGTGGTCATTCAGTCATCCGTCTCCAGCTGAAGGGTTGGGCGAACAGCGCGCACCAACAAAGAGTAGGCAAGTGGTACTCATCTGCGAAGAATGTAAGTTAGCAGAACGGTTTCCATTTGTCTACTATCAACTTAAACAAGTTCAAAATGGCTCTGAGCACTATGGGACTTAACATCTATGGTCATCAGTCCCCTAGAACTTAGAATTATTAACTAACCTAAGGACATCACGCAACACCCAGTCATCACGAGGCAGAGAAAATCCCTGACCCCGCCGGGAATCGAACCGGGGAACCCGGGCGCGGGAAGCGAGAACGCTACCCCACGACCACGAGCTGCGGACTACTTAAACAAGTGTTCGAATTATGTTACATTGGGTCCCTGTACTGTCTGCTAGTACATGAGAGTCAAGTTAATTTTGTGTTACATTTTTAACAATTGAATACAGAAAATAAATCCGGGTATACAGAGAAACGTAAATAAATGCGTTAATATCCTTATGTAAGCAGCTGATGTAACAGTTTTGGAAGAACTTGAAAAGCTGTATCTAAACTACATCAAACAGTATCAGGGGAATATAATTTTGTACTCAACAAGGAAAAATTAAAAGCGTGGTTCATCATGCGAAATACTCCACTCACTCAAAAAATAATAACGTGTGCTATGTCACTTGACAAAAACAGACATAATGTCTTATGGGATAACGGCAATCTATGATTTTATAATGTTACTTTAAATCCGTCTTGATTGCAAATTTTTTTATTATTCATATGACCGGTTTCGGTTCATACAGAACCATCTTCAGATCTGATATTTAAGTTACAGGAGTAACCCGTCCAATTCAGCAACTTTCACATGCTACGTCACATAAAATCTTATGTGACGTAGCATGTGAAAGTTGCTGAATTGGACGGGTTACTCCTGTAACTTAAATATCAGATCTGAAGATGGTTCTGTATGAACCGAAACCGGTCATATGAATAATAAAAAAATTTTCAATCTTGACGGATTTAAAGTAACATTATATGTCACTTGAGCTGGTCGCAAGTGTTAATATTTTACGATGAAGAAGCTATTATATCAACAAAGATATAGAAAGTAAGGTGTTACGAGGGAAAACCATGTAAAGAATAAGGATATTAAAAATCAACTACATAAACTGAAGAGCCAAACAAACTGGTATACCAACCTAAGCCTAACATCGTGTAGGGCCCCCGCGCACATGTAGAAGTGCCGCATCACGACGTGGCATGTACTCGACAAATGTCTGAAGTAGTGCTGGAGGGAACTGACACCATGAATCCTGCAAGGCTGTTTATAAATCCGTAAGAGTACGAGCGGTTGGAGATCTCTTCTGAACAGCACGTTGCAAGGCATCCCAGATACGCTCAATAATGCGGGGGAATTTTGTGTCCAGTGGAAGTGTTTAAGCTCAGAAGAGTGTTCCTGGAGCCACTCTGTAACAATTCTCAATGTGTGGGGTGTCGCACTGTCCTGCTGGAACTGCCCAAGTCGGTCGGAATGCACAATGGACGTGATTGAATGCAGGTGATCAGACAGGATGCTTTCGTACGTGTCACCTGTCAGGGTCGTATGTAGACGTATCAGGGGTCCCATATCACTCCTATTGCACACGAGCCACACCATCACAGAGACTCCACCAGCTTGAATAGTCCCTTGCTGATATGCGTGGTCCATGGATTCGTGAGGTTTTCTCCTTACCCGTGCACGTCCATCCTCTCGATACAATTTGAAACGAAACTCGTCCGACGAGGGAACGTGTTTCCTTTCATCAACGGACCAATGTCGGTATTGACAGTCCCAGGTGAGGCGTAAAGCATCGTGTCGTGCTGTCATCAAGAGAACACTAGTGGGACTTCGGCTCCGCTTCATTGAACGGTTCGCACGCTGACACATGTTGCTGGCCCAGCACTGAAATGTGCAGCAACCTGCGGAAAGGTTGCATTTCTGTCACACTGAACGATTCTCTTCAGTCGTCACTGGTGCCGTTCTTGCAGAATATTTATCTGGCGGCAGCGATGTTGGAGATTTGATGTTTTACCGAATTCTTGATATTCACTGTACATTCGTGAAATGGTCATACGGGAAAATCGCTTCATCGCTATCTTGGAGAAGCTGTGTCCCATCGCTCGTGCGCCGACTATAACGCCACGTTCAAACTCACTTACATCTTGATAACCTACACATTGTAGCAGCAGTAACCGATCTAACAAGTGCCCCAGACACTTGTTATCTTATATAGGCGTCACCGAATGCAGCGCCGTAGTCTGCCTGTTTACATATCTCTGTATTTGAATACATATGCCTATACTAGTTTCTTTGGCACTTCAGTGTATATTCATAATATTAAGGTAAGTTTGAAGATATATAACTCTCGTTAACGGAGTGACTATCTATAATCTTCCATATGTACTGCTGTTAAGTGTGTATCACTATTACATCACTACTTGTACTAAGTAGTTAAAGGGGAAGCGAAAGTTTTTACCTAAATAGTAGTTGGCTACAGTGCCTAGGAGTTCTAACGTCTGCATAACGATTTTATAAAAGAAACACGTCGCAGGTATTTACAGTAGAATGACGGAAGAGTTGGTGGTTATTTTCCACGTATCCTCTTTTATTAGCAGTTCTTACAATTCCGTTACCACCTCACAAATCACAAACATTTCATCATCAACATCATCATTTAAGACTGATTATGCCTTTCAGCGTTCAGTCTGGAGCATAGTCCCCCTTATAAAATTCCTCCATGATCCCCAATTCAGTGCTAACATTGGTGCCTCTTCTGATGTTAAGCCTATTACTTCCAAATCATTCTTAACCGAATCCAGGTACCTTCTCCTTGGTCTACCCCGACTCCTCCTACCCTCTACTGCTGAACCCACGAATCTCTTGGGTAACCTTGCTTCTCCAACGCGTGTAAAATGGCCCCACCATCTAAGCCTGTTCGCCCTGACTGCTACATCTATAGATTTCATTCCCAGTTTTTCTTTGATTTCCTCATTGTGCACACCCTCCCGCCATTGTTCCCATCTACTAGAACCTGCAATCATCCTAGCTACTTATATGTCCGTAACCTCAACCTTTTTGATAAGGTAACCTTAATCCACCCAGCTTTCGCTCCCATACAACAAAGTTGGTCGAAAGATCGAACGGTGCACAGATAACTTAGTCTTGGTACTGACTTCCTTCCTGCAGAAGGGAGTAGATCGTAGCTGAGCGCTTACTGCATTAGCTTTGCTACACCTCGCTTCCCGTTCTTTCACTATGTTGCCATCCTGTGAGAATATGCATCCTAAGTACTTGAAACCGTCCACCTGTTCTAAATTTGTTCCTCCTATTTGGCACTCAATCCGTTTATATCTCTTTCTCAATGGCATTACTTTCGTTTTGGAGATTCTAATCTTCATACCACAGTTCTTGCATTTCTGTTCTAGCTCTGAAATATTACTTTGCAAACTTTCAATCGAATGTGCCATCGCAACTAAGTCATCCGCATATGCGAGACTGCTTATTTTGTGTTCACATGTCTTAATCTCACCTAGCCAGTTTATTGTTTTCAACATATGATCCATAAATAATATGAACAACAGTGGAGACAGGTTGCAGTCTTGTCTTACCCCTGAAACTACTCTGAGCCATGAACTCAATTTACCGTCAACTCTAACTGCTGCCTGACTACCTATGTAAAGACCTTTAATTGCTCGCAAAAGTTTGCCTCCTATTCCATAATCTCGTAGAACAGACAGTAACTTCCTCCTAGGAACTCGGTCATATGCCTTTTCTAGATCTATAAAGCATAGATACAATTCCCTGTTCCACTCGTAACACTTCTCCATTATTTGCCTTAAGCTAAAGATCTGGTCCTGACAACCTCTAAGAGGGCTAAACCCACACTGATTTTCATCCAATTTGTCCTCAACTAATACTCGCACTTTCCTTTCAACAATACCTGAGAAGATTTTACCCACAACGCTGATTAAAGAGATGCCTCTGTAGTTATTACAATCATTTCTGTTTCCATGTTTAAAGACTGGTGTGAGTACTGCTTTCGTCCAGTCTGATGGAACCTGTCCCGACTCCCACGCCATTTCAGTTATCCTGCGTAGCCATTTAAGACCTCACATTCCACTGTATTTGATGAGTTCCGACTTAATTTCATCCACAAACATTTTCCAATGAAAAATTTATTACAGATTGCATAGTAATCTTCTTGAGAAGTATCTCTTTGTTCGCAGTCATGATAGCCCAGAGTCATGAACAGGTAGATAGCAAGTTCGGAATGCTAGTGACTAACTAACCCAAGTGTCGCCTTACACGCCCAGACTAACATATATACCACAAACAATTTTATACGCCTGGCATTCGCAGCTACCGAAGATCGTGATGAATAGAAACACCACTGATAGCCAGTGAAACGTGGTTTTAATTGACAGCCCCTGAAGATGACGCTGTAAGCCGTGAAACCGGTCGTGTGGTCAATTAAAGACAGGTTTTACCAGCTGTCAGCCGTGTCCTCATTCAACATATCGTTTATATCAATTATGGTTTGTTTGGAGACTTCTAGAACCATTGATGAATAACAATCGATGACTCAAAGTAATAATTTATCAACTTCCTTTACCTTTTTTTTTTTTTTTTTTTTGTATGTTATACAGCTCCAAAATTTTCAGTGGTTAGAAAATCTGTGCAATTATTATCAAACGAAAAGGTATTTCTTAAAGTAAGAAGATAAATTACAAAGTTTTCAAAATTACGGGTCTTATGCACGTCATTAATTTGACGTGATAACGATAATATCGATTGGTAAATCATTAAAGAAAATAGTTGACATTTTTCATGAATGATGTTCAAATGGTTTTACAAAATAGGAATGAAAATGGTGTTGTGTTTTGTGTATTTTTATTGACTTTTGCAGGAAAACTGATTTTCTTGATGTAACCTCACAGCGTATGAAACTAACAATATGTAACTGGTAACACATATGAAACCCAAAACTTCAAATAAACATGCTAAATAGCCTAAAACGTGAATAAGGTACTTTACAATCGAAAACAGATGTAAACATGGGTAAAAACCAAGAGGTAGATTTCCGTAGTTAAGAAAAATTCCAGGAGACCCTGGCTTATTACAGGCAAAGTAAATGAATTCCCGAGTAACAAAAAATATAGGGTAATATTTTAAAAATTCGTACTACCTATCATAGCCTCGTAACGAACAAAGGTGCAAGAAAGGCAGTCATTCTGATTAATGTTCCTTTTGTAGCTAAAACACATTTGCGTGACGCTACTTTTATTTTGTTGCTGGACAAAAATTAATTTGGGATGGTCAAGATAAATAGGACATCCCGTTTGTTTACTGATCTGTCCTGCTACGGACCGCGTTGAATAACTTACTTCTATCTTCTCTCCTTTCTTTTTCCAGTAGTTTTTCATTCTTTTCGTATCTTTTTCTCTTCTTTCTTCTGGCCATATGCGTCTGTCTGTACCTTTATTTTATCCTGGATGTCCTTGAAACTGTTTACTTTTGCTCTGAACTTTCTTTCTCCTAGTTCTTATTTTGATCTATGTGACTGATGTTTTTGATTTCTGTCAAAAGAGTTAAAAATTCTTTTCGTTATCCTGTTTCTCTCTAGTCGTTTTAGGTGTCCAAAGAATACAACTCTTCTCTTCCTAATGGTGTCTGATATTGGTTCTACTTTTTAGTAAATTTCTTTATTACTTCCTAATTTTCATTTCTCATTGTCATATTTTTGTCCAAATACATTTCTGATTGTTTTTCTTTCCTCGCTTTCTGTTTCATCTAATGGTTTGGCTGTATTTAACAAAAGGCACTCTGAAGCATAAAGGCATCCTATTTTAATGACAGTGTTGTTGTGCCAGCAATTTGTATTTATGGAACCAGATTTCTTGTTATATATATTTTTGTTAGTTAAAATCCACCTCCATTATGTTGCCCTGCTAAGTTCGTTTCTTTGTCCAAAGCATTTGGTTCTGTTATCTGACTTACATTTTTTAAATTATCTTTTTATTTTGTTTATTTATTTTTTCATCCTTCCTGACGCTGCACTTAGATGTGGTTCAGGACGGATGTTCGGTGGACCTCGACATCGTGAAGTCGTGCTGTTAGGTGGTGGAGGGTGATGTATCTTTAACGACCCACGCGGACACGGTGCTGGGCCGTGGATATTGAGCGAGCTGGAGGACCTCCCTCCTCCCGTCTGCTGGTAAGACGTACGGTCCCGAGTGTGTGGCGTGGACGCTTCATTAGAGCGGCTGTATTTGCATCGCATCGGCAGCTGCACGTTTCCTCTGCGTTTCGCCGCCCCTCCCTCCGATGCCGATCCCGTTATACGAGCTGCAATTCCTCCCGCTCCGGCGCGGCGGGCACTTGCAAACATCTGGGGGTTTTCGCCGTGTATCCGGGGAGGCAGAAAAAGCGCGCGCCGTAGGTGGCGGGGGTGGCTGCGACGCGACGGTCCATTTGCGAGTGACGGGCCGCCCCGGGAGGTGCCGTCTCGCCGGCTGACGGCTGCTCCTGAAGAGGGAGGCCGGATAGACTGCAGAAACGCACGCATTTTAAATTGCCTCGCGCCGGCTGCGGCAACACTCTGATCGTCTGCGCCTTTTCCCACCGATATTTTGCTTTCAGTTTCTCTTACACTACCTGATCGAAAGTAACCGGACATCTGTTAGTCGACATTAATGTGAAGTGTGTCAACCTATCTCCTATATCACAGCTTAACGCTGATGGGGACACATTCAATGAGTGGTCTGAAAGTCTGTGAAGGATTGGCAGTCCATTCTTCCTCAAGAGCCGAAACCAGTGGAGGTAGTGCATTTATTTATTTATTATTCCACTTAATTACAGCCTATTATATAAAAAGCTAAAATAGGCCTTTCCGATCGCATTTCTTGCATAACAATGAAATTATATATTAACCATCCATTTCTGATACTCAATTATGTTTTTTTTCATACTACAGCTATTTCCACTACAAAACCCTTAATCAGTTACGTAAATACTAATGTTACTCTTTCCACTACAAGACCTGATTTTTTTTTCATTTGTATTTGTGCTTTTACCCTGTGAATGGTTGTTCCCTTTACTTTATCCGCCCTCATACTACCCCAGTCAACAGCCATTGTCTGCTGGATTCCTTGGGCGTCGAGAACAAGCCCCTCCACCAGTCATTGACGCGTTTTAAAGTCCACACTTCCATAGTAATGTAAATTCATAGGAAACTATTTAAAATACTGGCCATTAAAATTGCTACACCAAGAAGAAATGCAGATGATAAATGGGTATTCATTGGACAAATATATTCTACTAGAACTGACATGTGATTACATTTTCATGCAATTTGGGTGCATAGATCCTGAGAAATCAGTACCCATAACAAACACCTCTGGCCATTATGACGGCCTTGATACGCCTGGGCATTGAGTCAGACAGAGCTTGGATGGCGTGTACAGGTACAGCTGCCCATGCAGCTTCAACACGATACCACAGTTCATCAAGAGTAGTGACTGGCGTATTGCGACGAGCCAGTTGCTCGGCCACCATTGACCAGACGTTTTCAGTTGGTGAGACATCTGGAGAATGTGCTGGCCAGGGCAGCAGTCGAACATTTTCTGTATCCAGAAAGGCCCGTACACGACCTGCAACATGCGGTCGTGCATTATCCTGCTCAAATGTACGGTTTCGCAGGGATCGAATGAAGGGTAGAGCCAGGGTCATAACACATCTGAAATGTAACGTCCACTGTTCAAAGTGCCGTCATTGCGAACAAGAGGTGACCGAGGCGTGTAACCAATGGCACCCCATACCATCACGCCGGGTGATAACGCCAGTATGGCGATGACGAATACACGCTCCCAATGTGCGTTCACCGCGATGTCGCCAAATACCGATGCGACCATCATGATGCTGTAAACTGAACCTGAATTCACCTGAGAAAATGACGTTTTGCCATTCGTGCACCCAGGTTCGTCGTTGAGTACACTATCGCAGGCGCTCCTGTCTGTGATGCAGCGTCAAGGGTAACTGCAGCCGTGGTCTCCGAGCTGATAGTCCATGCGGCTGCAAACGTCGTCGAACTGTTCGTGAAAATGGTTGTTGTCTAGCAAACGTCCCCATCTCTTGACTCAAGGATTGAGACGTGGCTGCACGATCCGTTACAGTCATGCGGATAAGATGCCTGCCATGTAGACTGCTAGTGATACGAGGCCGGTGGGATCCAGCACGGTGTTCCGTATTACCCTCCTGCTAACAGTCATTGGATCTCGACCAACGCGAGCAGCAATGTCGCGATACGATAAACCACAGTCGCGATAGGCTACAATCTGACCTTTATCAAAGTCGGAAACGTGATGGTACGCATTTCTCCTCCTTACACGAGGCGTCACAACAACGTTTCACCTGGCAACGCTGGTCAACTGCTGTTTGTGTATGAGAAATCTTTCCTCATGTCAGCACGTTGTAGGTGTCGCCACCGGCGCCAACCTTGTGTGAATGCTCTGAAAAGCTAATCATTTGCATATCACAGCATCTTCTTCCTGTCGGTTAAATTCCGCGTCTGTTGCACGAAATCTTCGTGGTGAAGCAATTTTAATGGCCAGTAGTGTAACTCGCTGGTCGAAGACCTCAGTTGTCTTTTCTCCATCTGCAGAGTACGTTGTCCAGCTGGAATGGCAGCATGCTGACGGGTGGTTGAATGCCTCGTCAAGTCTTCCGTGGTCTTCCTGGACACTGCGGATGCAGTATCGTCCAAGATGCTCCAGGTCAACTCGCTCTTTAGTGCTGCTTTGCAATCCAGCAACCTTAATGCTTGACGACCTAACCCGTCGTAGTTTCGTAAAGCACGCAGTTCCACAATGTGTGCCCACACAGCCGCAGACGCAGCTATACTATGTGATAAAAAGTATCCGGACACCCTATGAAACATACGTTTTTCCTTTTAGGTGCATTGTGATGCCACATGCTGCCAGGTACTTCATATCAGCATCCTCAGTAGACATTAGACATCTTGAGAGAGCAGAATAGGGCGCTCCGCGGAACTCAAGGACTTCAGCGTGGTCAGGTGATTGGGTGTCACTTGTGTCACACGTCTGCTCGCGGGATTTACACACTCCTAAACAATCCTAGGTCCACTGTTTCCGATGGGACAGTCTAGTGGCAACGTCAAGGGACACGTACAGCACAAAAGCGTACAGGCAGACATCGTCTGTTGACTGACAGAGACCGCCGACAGTTGAAGAGGATCGTAATGTGTGATAGGCGGACATCTATCCAGACCATCTCACAGGAATTCCATACTGCACAAGGATCCACTGCAAGTACTATGACAGTTAGGCAGGAGGTGAGAAAACTTGTATTTCGTGGTCGAGCAGCTGCTCATAAGCCACACATCACGCCGGTAAATGCCAAAGGACGTCTCGCTTGGTGTAAGGAGCGTAAACATTGAACGACTGAAGAGTAGGAAAACGTTGTGTGGAGTGACAAATCACGGTACACAATGTCGCGATCCGATGGCAGGGTGTGGATATGGCGAATTCCCAGTGAACGTCATCTGCCAGCGTGTGTAGTGCCAACAGTAAATTCGGAGGCGGTGGTGTTATGGTGTGGTCGTGCTTTTCATGGAGGGGCTTGCAACCCTTGTTGTTACGCGTGGCACTATCACAGCACAGACCCACATTAATATTTTAAGCACCATCTTGCTTCCCACTGTTGAAGAGCAATTCGCGGATGGCGATTGTATCTTTCAACACGATCGAGCACCTGTTAATAATGCTCGGCCTGTGACAGAGTGGTTACAAGACAGTAACATCCCTGTAGTGGCCTGGCCCGCACAGAGTACTGACCTGAATCCTATGGATCACCTTTAGGATGTTTTGGAACGCCGACTTCCTGCCAGGCCTCACCGACCGACATCGATACCTCTCCTCAGTGCAGCATTCCGTGAAGAGTGGGCTGCCATTCCCCAAGAAACCTTCCAACACCTGACTGAACGTATGTCTGAGAGAGTGGAAGCTGTCATCAAGGCTAAGGGTGGGCCAACACCATACTGAATTCCAGCATTACCGATGGAGGGCGCCATGAACGTATAAGTGTAAGTCATTTTCAGCCAGGTGTCCGGATACTTTTGAGCACGTAGTGTACCATTCATCTATCTTCCGATTATATATATATATATATATATATATATATATATATATATATATATATATATTTTACCAAGAGTTGTGAAGAAAGTTTGTATAATAAAGGCTTTCGAGAAGGCAGAGAACAACAAGGCGAAGAACTTAAACAATGGAAAGAAAACATTGAGAGATCTTTAAATCTATCTCGGGAAGATTTGTGTTCAACGAAAGCAAATGAACCCATAACAAGATAAGATCCATCAATGAAGCTACAAGAAAGTTTGTATAATAAAGGCTTTCGAGAAGGCAGAGAACAACAAGGCGAAGAACTTAAACAATGGAAAGAAAACATTGAGAGATCTTTAAATCTATCTCGGGAAGATTTGTGTTCAACGAAAGCAAATGAACCCATAACAAGATAAGATCCATCAATGAAGCTACAAGAAAGTTTGTATAATAAAGGCTTTCGAGAAGGCAGAGAACAACAAGGCGAAGAACTTAAACAATGGAAAGAAAACATTGAGAGATCTTTAAATCTATCTCGGGAAGATATATATATATATATATATATATATATATATATATATATATATATACTTAGCATGCGGGCCACGGACAGTCAGTTATCAGTTAATGTATCAGTCCGTTCGACGGGTTAACAAGACTTATTTTTAGTCTCTGGCTGATGCTAGAGAGCAACTTATATGTTCTCCCGCCATTGGCTAAGTGTCCACATTCATTCTGCCCCAGTTGTAATATGTCATATTGTATTAATGTTTTCTTATTGGCTCCAGTTCAAAGTATTCTTTGCACTTCCATTTGATTAAAGGTAGTGCAGTTTGAATCTGTGACCTGAAGGCAATTCGACGTTCTAACTCATCCCAGAGGCGTTCCATTGGGTTCAGTTGGTGATCCTAGATAGACCAGTGCATTTCAGAAATGTTGTTTTCCAAAAGCACGTCGCCTCACAGATGCTGTTCCTCTACTGCATGCAGAACACAATGAAGTAAAATGACTTCATATCCTTCCACATTTAGTGTCCGGTATTTCATCTAGGACAGGGAGACAGCATCGGGACATGAAGTACGTGAATAGTGATAACTGAAACCAACAGCTGTATTGTAATCCCACTTCGTTTATTGAAAACATGCTACCAGTACTACGGCACAAAGCGTCATATTCAGGCTGCAAGCTTAATCTGCCATCAGTGTACGAACCACGATGACAAAGTCCAACGGACAAATCCACCAATGGTCATACGACCAGAAGGTTGTAACTCACCTCTGCAAAGCGGGAAAATCGACCGAGTAATACGTATGGCACATAATACCTCAACCGAAATTGAGAACTGAATAAAAAATTCGGAGGTATCCCTTTTCAGCAAGCCTTCGTAGACTTCTACAAGGCTCAGCCCTAGATATGCCGTTGTTTTTTATATACGTAAATACTTTAGGATTTTATGAAAGCTGACTCTGTCCATACAATCTACGATTATTCATGATCATTATGCTGTTGGTAGGCAAGGCCAGTATTTTTTCCAGACCTGTTGTTCTTCGTGTTTTACTTACACAGCTGAAGCTGTTGAAAATGCATGTCAAGTTTGAAGCAAGTCCTGTACTTCGATAAGGAAACGCATAATGTGCCGCAGATGAGTCGCAAGGATCATTTCATTCAATAAATCGGCAATAAAGAATCGCAAAGTTGAGTCCTGTCTTCGCTGCTGTTGCTCACATATGTAAATGGTTTATGTTTAAATACATGATAAGCAAAACTTGTTTTCAATTCAGTCTACGCCCAGATAATTCTGTACAAACGAAACTCTGTCCGCCGCAGCCTATGAGCAGGTCACCACTTCTGCCCCACTTTTTGAAGTCACGGGCTTACTTTTACAGTCAACGCAGTTGAAAATGGATACAAAATGTGAAATGTATCCTGTGCCTTGATGTAAAAATTAATGATTTCATGTTACCAATAATACATTTTCTCGGCAACATAGAGACAATGAAATAAAAGGAAACTGAGTTAATAAATTTTTCTATTCGAACATACATTTGAAAGTCACACCTTCATCACCAGAGTTTCAGTAATTGTTTTTGGACCTCAGCCTGGACATCAACAGGTCAGAAAAGTGTTTCTACGAAATTTATAATGCATTCTTAATTGCAGTTTGCGAAACTGTGGTGGAGCATATACAGGATTATAGATGAATACACGTATAGTTTTGTTAAAACATATGGTATACCTGTGAATTCCAAATAAATCAACAAAACTCACAGATGCACTACAGTAGAAGGATCTAATTTTACGTACTCCTAAAAATTACTGCGTCGCACCAATGGCGCAAAACTGGTGTTACTTAATGAATCATTGATATAGTTACACAGGGTTCAGTCCTAGGTCCATTACAGTTTCTGAAATTTTTAAATTCTTTAGGATTTAGAATGTGGTAAGTATAACTTGCCCACAACGCAGCATATAGCCCAGAAAACTCGTTTGGAAACTGATTTTGTCCTAGACAGACAGCAGACGTACACGGTACTTTGTTCTGCTGGCAGTCAAGGCCAGTATTTATGCAACAGTGTGACAATTTACATTTCTACTTCTACAGCCAAGGCACTTCGAAATGAATGTAAAGTCCGTAACATATCTTGCACTTAGAAGCAAAAAACAGTTCTTGGCAGCAGAGGCGCTATGACGATGACATTCAGTGAATATAGTTAATAGAGTTAGAGAATGTTCGATGCAAGGTCAGCTGTTGCGTCTCACATACGTCAGTTCTTTGGGATTTTACACACTGAAAGACACCTTTCATATACTCTATTCGTATGCCTATCGGTAGTACTTGTACATCGTAAAGAACGTATAGGCACTCTTCTGTATGCTATCTTTAAATGAATATTAAATTTTTGTAAAATCTTCACTAGCCAAGATCGCATATAGGAAATTTAATAACTAGTTTCCATCGTTACCGGTCATCTTCAAACCAGTGTTAACGGTACGAGGACAATGCTGTACAAAAAAAAATCAGTATTCATTGATACAGGAGATCGCGTCCCTATACTGACAATGTCAGGTAACTAGAGCATTATCTTCGATAGGGAACCCCAAAGACACGTCTTAAGCTGGCCGCTGAAACTCTGGTGTACTCCAGTCAACCGTACTACTTGACGTGGAAAATCAGCAAGACCTCGCACGGCTTGTGGTCAAGGGAAACACTCGCCGCTTCCGCCTGCTGGCACGAACAACCTGTGCTTCCCTGTTTGTTATTGCGTGGACGTTTCGAACTGATTTGTATAGACACTGTCTTGTGGTATGGGAAACGTCACACTGAAGTGACATCGTTCAGTTTTATGGTGAAATGGGTGCTGCTTGCGCAAGCTTTGTGTTATTACACTCCTGGAAATGTAAAAAAGAACACATTGACACCGGTGTGTCAGACCCACCATACTTGCTCCGAACACTGCGAGAGGGCTGTACAAGCAATGATCACACGCACGGCACAGCGGACACACCAGGAACCGCGGTGTTGGCCGTCGAATGGCGCTAGCTGCGCAGCATTTGTGCACCGCCGCCGTCAGTGTCAGCCAGTTTGCCGTGGCATACGGAGCTCCGTCGCAGTCTTTAACACTGGTAGCATGCCGCGACAGCGTGGACGTGTACCGTATGTGCAGTTGACGGACTTTGAGCGAGGGCGTATAGTGGGCATGCGGGAGACCGGGTGGACGTACCGCCGAATTGCTCAACACGTGGGGCGTGAGGTCTCCACAGTACATCGATGTTGTCGCCAGTGGTCGGCGGAAGGTGCACGTGCCCGTCGACCTGGGACCGGACCGCAGCGACGCACGGATGCACGCCAAGACCGTAGGATCCTACGCAGTGCCGTAGGGGACCGCACCGCCACTTCCCAGCAAATTAGGGACACTGTTGCTCCTGGGGTATCGGCGAGGACCATTCGCAACCGTCTCCATGAAGCTGGGCTACGGTCCCGCACACCGTTAGGCCGTCTTCCGCTCACGCCCCAACATCGTGCAGCCCGCCTCCAGTGGTGTCGCGACAGGCGTGAATGGAGGGACGAACGGAGACGTGTCGTCTTCAGCGATGAGAGTCGCTTCTGCCTTGGTGCCAATGATGGTCGTATGCGTGTTTGGCGCCGTGCAGGTGAGCGCCCCAATCAGGACTGCATACGACCGAGGCACACAGGGCCAACACCCGGCATCATGGTGTGGGGAGCGATCTCCTACACTGGCCGTACACCACTGGTGATCGTCGAGGGGACACTGAATAGTGCACGGTACATCCAAACCGTCATCGAACCCATCGTTCTACCATTCCTAGACCGGCAAGGGAACTTGCTGTTCCAACAGGACAATGCACGTCCGCATGTATCCCGTGCCACCCAACGTGCTCTAGAAGGTGTAAGTCAACTACCCTGGCCAGCATGATCTCCGGATCTGTCCCCCATTGAGCATGTTTGGGACTGGATGAAGCGTCGTCTCACGCGGTCTGCACGTCCAGCACGAACGCTGGTCCAACTGAGGCGCCAGGTGGAAATGGCATGGCAAGCCGTTCCACAGGACTACATCCAGCATCTCTACGATCGTCTCCATGGGAGAATAGCAGCCTGCATTGCTGCGAAAGGTGGATATACACTGTACTAGTGCCGACATTGTGCATGCTCTGTTGCCTGTGTCTATGTGCCTGTGGTTCTGTCAGTGTGATCATGTGATGTATCTGACCCCAGGAATGTGTCAATAAAGTTTCCCCTTCCTGGGACAATGAATTCACGGTGTTCTTATTTCAATCTCCAGGAGTGTATATGTTACGTGATTTTTCAGATTTATTCACGCGAAATACTTGTCAATTGCATTTTATGTAAAGAATGTTAGGTCCTCCGTTCGGTTTCACAATTTAGTTGGAACATGTGGGGATCAGAATCCTCTTTCTGTTCAGTCATCTGCATGTGTAAGTGGTTTATCGCATTACTTTTCCACTGATTGAATAATATGATGGCATTAACATCAATCAAAAAGGTGGGAATTTAAGGAGATGGGACCTGGACAAACTGATTAAACCAGAGGTTGTATAGAGTTTCAGGGAGAGCATAAGGGAACAATTGTCACAAATGGGTGAAAGAAATACAGTAGAAGAAAAATGGGTAGCTCCGAGAGATGAAGTAGTGAAGGCAGCAGAGGATCAAGTAGGTAAAAAGACGAGGGCTAGTTCCTTGGGTAACAGAAGAAATATTGAATTTAATTGATGAAAGGAGAAAATATAAAAATGCAGTAAATGAAGCAGGCAAAAAGGAATACAAACGTCTCAAAAATGAGATCGACAGGAAGTACAAAATGACTAAGCAGGGATGGCTAGAGTACAAATGTAAGGATGTAGAGGCTTATTTCACGAGGGATAAGATAGATACTGCCTACAGGAAAATTGGAAGGACCTTTGGAGAAAAGAGTACTACTTGTATGAATATCAAGAGCTCAGATGGAAATCCAGTTCTAAGCAAAGAAAGGAAAGCAGAAAGGTGGAAGGAGCATATAGAGGGTCTATACAAGGGCGACGTACTTGAGGACAACATTCTGGAAATGGAAGAGAATGTAGATGAAGACTGTGGTGTCACCGCCAGACACCACACTTGCTAGGTGGTAGCTTAAATCGGCCGCGGTCCGCTAGTACATGTCGGACCCGCGTGTCGCCACTGTGTGATCGCAGACCGAGCGCCACCACAAGGCAGGTCTGGAGATACGGAAGGTACTCGCCCCAGTTGTACGACGACTTTGCTAGCGACTACACTGACGAAGCCTTTCTCTCATTTGCCGAGAGACAGTTAGAATAGCCTTCAGCTAAGTCCATGACTACGACCTAGCAAGGCGCCATTAGCCTTAAATAGTTTGATAGTTATCGTATGAAATGTCTCATCAAGAATGCTGTATTCACAACAAGGATAAATAAAAGTTAAGTATTTGAGGAGCTGCATACTTTTCTTATTAGAATTCATTACTTATCCTGTTCCAGAATTCACGCCCGTCTGCGTTAGATAGCGTGCATTTCGGCCCCGTCTATCTACAAGGTGTTGGCACATTTACCAACACATCAAAGACGAAATGGGAGATACAATACTGCGTGAAGAGCACTGAAAGACGTGAGTCGAAACAAGGCCCCGGGAGAAGACAACATTCCATTAGAACTAATGACGGCCTTGGGAGAGCCAGTCCTGACAAAACTCTACCATCTGGTGAGCAAGTTGTATGAGACAGGCGAAATACCCTCAGACTTCAAGAAGAATATAATAATTCCAATCCCAAAGAAAGCAGGTGTTGACAGATGTCAAAATTACCAAACAATCACTTTCATAAGTCACAGCTGCAAAATACTAACGCGAATTCTTTACAGACGAATGGAAAAACTAGTAGAAGCCGACCTTGGGGAAGATCAGTTTGGATTCTGTAGAAATATTGGAACACGTGAAGCAATACTGGCCTTACGACTTACCTTAGAAGAAAGATTAAGGAAAGGCAAACCTACGTTTCTACCATTTGTAGACTTAGAAAAAGCTTTTGACAATGTTGACTGGAATACTCTCTTTCAAATTCTGAAGGTGGCAGGGGTAAAATACAGGGAGCGAAAGGCTATTTACAATTTGTACATAAACCAGATGGCAGTTATATGAGTTGAGGGGCATGAAAGGGAAGCAGTGGTTGGGAAGGGAGTGAGACAGGGTTGTATCCTCTCCCCGATGTTATTCAATCTCTATATTGAGCAAGCAGTAAAGGAAACAAAAGAAAAATTCGGAGTAGGTATTAACATCCATGGAGAAGAAATAAAAACTTTGAGGTTCGTCGATGGCATTCTAATTCTGTCAGAGACAGCAAAGGACTTGGAAGAGCAGATGAACGGAGTGGACAGTGTCTTGAAAGGATGATATAAGATGAACATCAAGAAAAGCAAAACGAGGATAATGGAATGTAGTCGAATTAAGTCGGGTGATGCTGAGGAAATTAGATTAGGACAGTAGTAAATGAGTTTTGCTATTTGGGGAGCAAAATAACTGATGATGGTCGAAGTAGAGAGGATATAATATGTAGACTGGCAATGGCAAGGAAAGCGTTCCTGAAGAAGAGAAATTTGTTAACATCGAGTATAGATTTAAGTGTCAGAAAGTCGTTTCTGAATGTATTTGTATGGAGTGTAGCGATGTATGGAAGTGAAACATGGACGATAAATAATTTGGACAAGAAGAGAATAGAAGTTTTCGAAATGTTGTGCTACAGAAGAATGCTGATGATTAGATGGGTAGATCACATAACTAATGAGGAGGTATTGAATAGAATTGGGGAGAAGAGGAGTTTGTGGCACAACTTGACAAGAAGAAGGGATCGGTTGGTAGTACTCGTTCTGAGGCATCAGGAGATCACAAATTTTGCATTGGTGGGCAGCGTGGAGGGTAAAAATCGTAGAGTGAGACCAAGAGATGAATACACTAAGCAGATTCAGAAGGATGTAGGCTGCAGTAGGTACTGGGAGATGAAGATGCTTGCACAGGATAGAGTAGCATGGAGAGCTGCATCAAACCAGTCTCAGAACTGAGGAGCACAACAACAACATCAATATACGACTGTTTCACTGCCTTTTGTTAATGCATGGCCATGTTATGTCACGTGGTCCATTGAAGGCCTCTTAGATTAAGACACGAGATTTCTGTTGATATCCTGCACAATGTACCCATGCGTACTCAGAATTTATGGATTTGCGACTCTGGCAAAGTTATTTCCCAATCCTATGAACTTCATTCAAGTTCTCACACACGTTCAGTTATCAATTTCGTCCACGAGAGAATCACATGCGATGTCATGGCATTTAGTGATGGAAGAGAATGAACTACCTTCAGCAGGTATGTCACTTTTAGTTTCAAAGGAAATTTGCAGCTATTGAAGCGCGTGTTGCAGTGGAGCTACAAGGCAAGTGTTTGCAGTGACGCGTAGTTAGCTACCAGATGTGTTCATTTCAATTTAGTAGGTGTAAGTGGATTTACACCGTACAAGCCTTTCCTTCAAGCAGTGAATGATTAACAAAGGGACGGAATACCTACATTAGATTTGTGCAAAGTAATGGTTTCACGTTATCTTGGTTTCGCTTATGTTGAGTCCTCCTTTCATTACACGTCTGCAGTCTGTCTGTAGAGTATATAATTCATCCTGATCGCGTTTGTGTTCACTAATGGGTAATATTTCATTTAAAGGGAAATGATTCTGGGCATTAAAACTAGGTTCACTGCATCTTGTGACCTCACAGATTAAAGTTTCATGTAGTGAGCATCTTCCAACCGGTGTTCTTACGCAGGAAGGGTGAAACGTCTCTGTGAAGTCGTTTCGTAAGACGCTTGTCGAATTCGGTACAACCTATTCATTTTACTACCTGATTTTTGCTCAATTCATGAAATCTTCCAGAAGGACTGAGCACTCAAATAAGGCCTATTGATTATTATATGTGTGTTTTAATGTGGGTTTCGGTTTTTTTTTTTTTTTTTTTTTTTTTTTGTAGGAATCGCTGAATTGGTCATCGTCTGCTTCTCGTTCAAAGGAGGGCACAGGATGACCAACTTAAGTTTCCAATACCTGAACAGAGAGGTTTCCCCATCTCAGTCGAAGGCTGTGTCGAAGGCTGTTTTTATGTTTGAGGTTGGAGAGATACCCCTCTGGTAGCTTCCGCTGCACGGGGAGGTAGGTAATCTCGTGAACGCTTGATTTGTGCGCATCGTAGCTCTTAAGGGGGGTTTCATGTGATAGGAATTAGTGTGAGTTAGGACTTCGTTATGTTTAACTGGGGAAATACTTAAGAACTTCAGCTTAACTGAAGCCTGTGAGGCGAGTAATATTTTTTAATGATTTTTAATCTTACATTTTGTAGAAACTGCTTTTGTCTTTGTGTGTCGATTTTGTGCCACGTGTTTGGTAATCAATGACTCTTCTGGTTCACCACGGCACCGCAATAGGCTTTATTTTAACAGTTTGCTTGTTTAATGAGCTACAATTTCTGCAAGAATATCTGTTCTTTCGTGCGCTTTCTACAAAGCAGTACAACAGTTTGAGTCAGAATGCACCACGTGCTCTAGTTTGCAAGCGTCAGACGCAGTTAGTATGTTAAATAATTATCGCACAGCCTTGTGTACTGGTTAAACCTCTGTCCAGAATAGTGCATGCGTAGAATCGTAATGCAAATGTCACTGAGATATTTTTATGGTATTAATGCAAAGGAGGTGATAGTATAATAATCTCCCACCGCCGTCTTCTGTGTTTCTACTTGCTGTAGTTAAATTGTGCTCTGTTTCATTCTCACTCAATTCTTACTTAAATATTTCGAGTCAGACACCAGCTATGGGTAGTTAGGATGTGCAACCAAATATTTAGTTACAATAAATAATCTACGTGAAAGATAAATTCTTTGGTGTCGATCTTACCCACTTACTCTGATTTCCATTCCTGAATTAATCAAGTTGCTTCATGTACGACATGGAGTGCTATTTATCTGACTGCTTAAAGAAATTTGCGTACTTGTAATTAAATTATTAAAGTAATTGAACTAATAATTTTCCAGCTCCGTTTTTTCTAAATGGTTAGGAAGGGCTTGGGCTGGTGGCGACGTTGAACTTCGGAAATTTTATCATTATTTGTGTGAGAGAAGCAGCTATAAATGCGAGATAACGTATATGGCCCGATGAGCAACATGGATGAAGTCTTTAACAACGATTCGTTAATAGAGTTGCACAAGGTTCAGTTCCAGATCCACTATTGATTCTCATGTACGTAAAATCACTGGTATGTAACAAACGCAAGAGAATTTTGTCTACATGATAGTCTTCAACCCAGAAGAATTCCAACTGCTGGTGTTATATGGCGTCAGAGTGCACTCTAAGTTGTTGGGAGGCGCATAGGTGGAGTCTTTTAAAAATAGATAATAGAGTTCCACACGGTTCAGTACCAGGTCCACTATTGCTTGTCACATTATTAATTTTTTTTAGGATGTAACACATGACAAGTAAAACTTGTCTACATCGCAGTCTCTGACCCAAAAGAATTCTTTCATGTACGTGGAGGCTCGTTCAGCTGTCGGGAGAGGCCAATATTTGAGGGCCGACTGTGGGCAGCGCCGCCCGCGGAGGGCGAGGCGCCGGCAACGAGCAGCGCCCTGGAACCTCCGGGAGCGGACGAGGAGGAGACGCGGAGAAGAGGCGGAGGAGAAGGAACATCCATCTGACGTCGCGCCGCGCCGTGGGGAACACATCAGCTCCCTTAAGCATATTAGCCCTCGTCAGGAGGGTGTGTGCCCGCAAGCCGCGGGGGAGGTGGGGGTGGGGGCTGGGAGCCGGCTGGCCCCGCCAATAGCGGGCCTGCACATCCATCTCCACCCCCGCCGCTCCCCCGCCCCTCCGCCGCCGCCGACGTCTCCTGCCCAAAGTAGCAACACGGGAGAGAGGCCGCCAAAGGCGCCGCGTCCACACGGGCAGCGGGGGTGGGTCCGGGCGCGGGTGTGGCGCGTTGCGCCGCGCCGCGCTGCGGTGTGCGTGTATATTGCGATACAAAGGGCAAGGCGCGCCCAGGGCCCGGCCGCGACCGGCGGAGTTATTGATTCGTGGCTGCCTGCCGAGCCGTGCCGGCCCGGGGTCCAAAACTCGCCACTGTTCTCTGCCTCCGCCCCGGCCAGAAGCCGCTGTGCTGCACCCACCTGCTGTCGTTCTCCACACCACATCGAGCACAGGCAGCAAACAGGTCCGGTCAGAAAAGATGGATCTTCCTTCCTACACTCTGCTAATGATACACTAACAACATTATTGAGACTCTGCTCCAATGCATTAATGTTTAGCAATGGTAACAAACAATATATTTATACTACTGGCCATTAAAATTGCTACACCGCGAAGATGACGTGCTACAGACGCGAAATTTAACCGACAGGAAGAAGATACTGTGATATGCAAATGATTAGCTTCTCAGAGCATTCTCCCAAGGTTGGCGCCGGTGACGACACCTACAACGGGCTGGCATGAGGAAAGTTTCCAACCGATTTCTCATACACAAACAGCAGTTGACCGGCGTTGCCTGGTGAAACGTTGTTGTGATGCCTCGTGTAAGGAGGAGCAATACGTACCACCACGTTTCCGACTTTGATAAAGGTCGGATTGTAGCCTATCGAGATTGCGGTTTATCGTATCCTGACATTGCTGCTCGCGTTGGTCGATACCCAATGTCAGTAAGCAGAATATGGAATCTGTGGGTTCGGGAGGGTAACACGGAACGCCGTGCTGGATCCCAACGGCCTCGTATCACTAGCAGTCGAGATGACAGGCATCTTATCCGCATGGCTGTGACGGATCATGCAGTCACGTCTCGATCCCTGAGTCAACATATGTGGACGTCTGCAAGACAACAACCATGTGCACGAACAATTCGATGACGTTTGCTGACACGTTGACTATCAGCATGGAGACCATGGCTGCGGTTACCCTTGGCGCTGCATCACAGGATCGCCTGCGATGGTGTACTCAACGTCGAACCTGGGTGCACGAATGGCAAAGAGACATTCTTTCGGATGAATCCAGGTTCTGTTTACAGCATCATGATGGTCGCATCCGTGTTTGGCGACATCGTGATGAACGCACATTGGAAGCGTGTATTCGTCATCGCCATACTGGCGTATTACCCGGCGTGATGGTATGGGGTACCATTGGTTACACGTCTCGGTCACCTCTTGTTCGCATTGACGGCACTTTGAACAGTCGACGTTACATTTCAGATGTTTTACGACCCGTGGCTGTAAGCTTCATTCGATCCCTGCGAAACCCTACATTTCAGCAGGACCCTACATGCACGACCGCATGTTGCAGGTCTTGTACTGGCCTTTCTAGACACAGAAAATGTTCGACTGCTGCCCTGGTCAGCAAATTCTCCAGATCTTTCACCAATTGTAAACGTCTGGTCGATGGTGGCCGAGCAACTAGCTGGTCACAATACGCCAGTCACTAGTTTTGATGAACTGTGGTATCGTGTTGAAGCTGCATGGGCAGCTTGTACACGCCATCCGAGCTCTGTTTGACTCAATGCCCAGGATGTTGTGAGCTCCAACCGATTGTAGGATCCTACAGAATTGTTTACTACACTACTGGCCATTAAAAATGCTACACCAAGAAGAAATGCAGATGATAAACGGGTATTCAATGGACAAATATATTATACTAGAATTGACATGTGATTACATTTGCACGCAATTTGGATGCATACATCCTATGAAATCAGTATCCAGAACAACCACCTCTGGCCGTAATAACGGCCTTGATACGCCTGGGCATTGAGTCAAACAGAGCTTGGATGGCGTGTACAGGTACAGCTGCCCATGCAGCTTCACCACGATACCACAGTTCATCAAAAGTAGTGACTGGCGTATTGTGATGAACCATTTGCTCGGCCACCATTGACCACACGTTTTCAATTGGTGAGAGATCTGGAGAATGTACTGGCCAGGGCAGCAGTCGAACATTTTCTGTATCCAGAAAGGCCCGTACAGGACCGGCAACATGCGTTCGTGCATTATCCTTCTGAAATATAGGGTTTCGCAGGGATCGAATGAAGGGTAGAGCCACGGGTCGTAACACCTCTGATATGTAACGTCAACTGTTCAAAGCGCGGTCAATGCGAACAAGAGGTGATCGAGACGTGTAACCAATGGCACCTCATACCATCACGCCAGATGATACGCCAGTATGGCGATGACGAATACACGCTACCAATGTGCGTTCAACACGATGTCGCCAAACACGGATGCGACCATCATGATGCTGTATATAGAACCTGGATTCATCCGAAAAAATGACGTTTTGCCATTCGTGCACCCAGGTTCGTCGTTGAGTACACCATCGCATTCGCTCCTGTCTGTGATGCAGCGTCAAGGGTAACCGCAGCCATGGTCTCCGAGGTGATAGCCCATGCTGCTGCAAACGTCATCGAACTGTTCGTGCAGATGGTTGTTGTCTTGCAAACGTCCTCATCTGTTGACTCAGGAATCGAGACGTGGCTGCACGATCCGTTACAGCCATGCGGATACGATGCCTGTCATCTCGACGGCTAGTGATACGAGGCCGTTGGGATCCAGCACGGCGTTCCGCATTACGCTCCTGAACTCACCGATTCCAATTTCTGCTAACAGTCATTGTATCTCGATCAACGCGAGCAGCAATGTCGCGATACGATAAACCGCAGTCGCGATAGCCTACAATCCGACCTTCATCAAACTCGGAAACATGATGGACGCATTTCTCCTCCATTCACGAGGCATCACAACAACGTTTCACCAGGCAACGCCGGTCAACTGCTGTTTGTGTATGAGAAATCGGTTGGAAACTTTCCTCGTGTCAACACGTTGTAGGTGTCACAACCGGCGTCAACCTTGTGTGAATGCTCTGAAAAGCTAATCATTTGCATATCACAGCATCTTCTTCCTGTCGGTTAAATTTCGCTTCTGTAGCATGTCATCTTCTAGGTGAAGCAATTTTAATGGCCAATAGAGTATTTTTGGACCCCTGAAGAAAGACATTCTTGGGCGTAGATTTGCTTCGGACGAAGGCATGGTTCCGAAGGCAATCGCAAAGATATTTCGTTGAAGGCATTGACCGTCTTGTCTTACAGTGGGAGAAGTGTAGTAATAGTTGTGGCGGTTACTTTGCAAATAATGAACAGTTTACATACTATTTTTAACCATCTGTCTCGTTTTCATTTGACTGCCCCTTATAGAATGGAGTAGCTGACGCCTGCCTGGATATCTTTGCTCGTAGGAGCGTAAAGCTGTGTGCTCATTTCCTCACACATCACCATAAACAAAATGCATATCGCGTTGTTTGGAACAAGTGAAGTTTCTAAGATGCGACACAGTAGCGTGAGACAGTGAATGGGTGCTGTGTTTCTGCCGCGTATGTTTGCCCTCCCCCTTAGCCGCCACTGCTGTTAGTGGTCTCTATAGTGCTGATGTGACAGGAATGGACGAGTTCGGTGGCATTTAACGTTCAGAAGCCTGTCAGCTACACTGCGAGACGATTCGCTTACGGTCACTCAGAGTACAAGATCAAGTTTCCTGCCGAAGAAAAGGCAGGCGTGTAACTTGGACGCTATGTTTCTTCGCTGGATGACGTTTCCGGAGACTGGCTCCTGTCCTCTGCTTGTCCCTCAAAATTCACTCTGCAATCCCTGCAGGCTCACCAGTATAGTTTCGAAGCACGCTGTATATCGATACACATTATAAAAATGGATATTCGTATATATTATTAATACATTCATAAAAGGAGGTTATATACATGGAAGAAACCTGCAGATGCTGGCAGGTTTCGGATAGATTATATAATGGCAAGACTGAGATTTAGGAACCAGGTTTTAAATTGTTAGACATTTCCAGGGGCAGATGTGGACTCTGACCTCATTCAATTGGTTATGAACTGTAGATTAAAACTGAAGAAACTGCAAAAAGGTGGGTATTTAAGGAGATGGGACCTGCATAAGCTGACTAAACCAGAGGTTGTACAGAGTTTCAGCGAGAGCATAAGGGAACAATTGACAAGAATGGGGGAAAGAAGTACAGTAGAAGAAGAATGGGTAGCTTTGAGGGATGAAGTAGTGAAGGCAGAAGAGGATCAAGTCGGTAAAAAGACGAGGGCTAGTAGAAATCCTTGGGTGACAGAAGAAATACTGAATTTAATTGATGAGAGGAGAAAATATAAAAATGCAGTAAATGAAGCAGGCCAAAAGGAATACAAACGTCTCAAAAATGAGATCGACAGGAAGTGCAAAATGGCTAAGCAGACATGGCTAGAGGACAAATGTAAGGATGTAGAGGCTTATCTCACTAGGGGTAAGATAGATACTGCCTACAGCAAAATTAAAGAGACCTTTGGAGAAAAGAGAGCCTCTTGTATGAATAACAAAAGCTCAGATGGAAACCCAGTTCTAAGGAAAGAGCGGAAAGCAGAAAGGTGGAAGGAGTATATAGAGGGTGATATACTTGAGGACAATATTATGGAAATGGAAGAGGATGTAGATGAACATGAAATGGGAGATACGATACTGCGTGAAAAATTTGACAGAGCACTGAAAGATCTGAGTCGAAACAAGGCCCCGGGAGTAGACAACATTCCATTAGAACTACTGACGGCCTTGGGAGAGCCAGTCCTGACAAAACTCTACCATCTGGTGAGCAAGATGTATGAGACAGGCGAAATACCCTCAGACTTCAAGAAGAATATAATAATTCCAATCCCAAAGAAAGCAGGTGTTGACAGATGTGAAAATTACCGAATTATCAGTTTAATAAGTCACGGCTGCAAAACACTAACACGAATTCTTTACAGACGAATGGTAAAACTGGTAGAAGGCAACCTCGGGGAAGATCAGTTTGGATTCCGTAGAAATATTGGAACACGTGAGGCAATACTGACCATAAGACTTATCTTAGAAAATAGATTAAGAAAAGGCAAACCTACGGTTCTAGCATTTGTAGACTTGGAGAAAGTTTTTGACACTGTTGACTGGAATACTCTCTTTCAAATTCTGAAGGTGGCAGGGGTAAAATACAGGGAGCGAAAGCCTATTTACAATTTGTACAGAAAGCAGATGGCAGTTATAAGAGTCGAGGGGCATGAAAGGGAAACAGTGGTTGGAAAGAGAGTAAGACAGGGTTGTAAACTCTCCCCGTTGTTATTCAATCTGTATATTGAACAAGCAGTAAAGGACACAAAAGAAAAATTCGGAGTAGGTATTAAAATCCATGGAGAAGAAATAAAAACTTTAAGATTCACCAATGACATTGTAATTCTGTCAGAGACAGCAAAGGACTTGGAAGAGCAGTTGAACGGAATGGACAGTGTCATGAAGGGAGGATGTAAGATGAACATCAACAAAAACAAAACGAGGGTAATGGAATGTAGTCGAATTAAGTCAGGTGATGCTGCGGGAATTAGATTAGGAAATGAGACACTTAAAGTAGTAAAGGAGTTTTTCTATTTGGGGAGCAAAATAACTGATGATGGTCGAAGTAGAGAGGATGTAAAATGTAGACTGGGAATGGCAAGGAAAGTGTTTCTGAAGAAGAGAAATTTGTTAACATCGAGTATAGATTTAAGTGTCAGGAAGTCGTTTCTGAAAGTATTTGTATGAGTGTAACCATGTATGGTAGTGAAACATGGACGATAGTTAGTTTGGACAAGAAGAGAATAGAAGCTTTCGAAATGTGGTGCTACATAAAAATGCTGATGTTTAGATGGGTAGATCACAGAACTAATGAGGAGGTATTGAATAGGATTGGGGAGAAGAGGCGTTTGTGGGACGACTTGACTAGAAGGAGGGATCGGTTGGTAGGACATGTTCTGAGACATCAAGGGATCACCAATTTAGTATTGGAGGGCAGCGTGGAGGGTAAAAATCGCAGAGGGAGACCAAGAGATGAATACACTAAGCAGATCCAGAAGGATGTAGGCTGCAGTAGGTACTGGGAGATGAAGAAGCTTGCACAGGATAGAGTAGCATGGAGGGCTGCATCAAACCAGTCTCAGGACTGAAGACCGCAACAACATGTATACATTCATGCTCCATATCTTCTCCTAAATTACTGAATCGATATTGACCAAACGTCATACACGTGTCACTTACTGTCTGGAAAAATCTCTGTGGGGCTAGTAACCGCCTACCTGTGAAAGGCGTGGGGCAAAAGTGGTACAGCTCACGACGCTGAAATACCCATACTCAGCATTTGAGAATTACAGCACTTCCTGAGCTATAACAAACTTTACAGATAATTTCAAACACTAACGGAACTTTATCTCTCTGACAACGCCCACGAAAAGATGAAAGGAAAACAATTTTATCGCTGCCCAAGCAGTAAAACTGCCGCATGAAGCACGTCGTTTTAATTCGTTACTTCTTTGCTACTAACTGTTTTCATGACACATTTTTCAGACAGTATTCACATACGCCGATGAGCCAAAGCATTATGACCACTGCCTACAGAGATGTTATATGCTGCCTGACGGCGCTGGGGGCTCGTGACGCCGCAAGAGCAGTAAATCAGCGGCGCAGAGACGAACGGGGAATCATTGTAACGACGATAAGTGGGCCGAATGCGGGAATCCGCACACTTATGCGACTTTGAGAAAAGTTGTGGCCCAATACCTGGGAGCGAGCATCGCTGAATTGGCGAAGCTGGTCGCCTGTTCGCGTGCTACTGTCGTGGCCGTCTGTGGAAAGTGGCTGAAACCACGAGTAGGCGACAAGAAGCTGGACGTCCATACCTCACCACAGATCAACGGGGTCAGAGACTTGTCCACTCTCTAAAGCAGAATAGGCTGCCATCCGCGGCAGATTTCACGGCAGACTACAGCACTGTTTTGCAGCACACCGTTCAGTGCACAGTGTTGAACATGGAGTTCGTCAGCAGAGGACCCCTGTATGTTCCCATGTCGGTACAACAACATGGACAATTATGATTAAAGTGGGGACGGTATCGTCGAGATTGGACCGGACATCACTGGAATCGTGTCACCTGGTCGGATGCATCTCGTTTATTGTTAGACCAGGTCGATGGTCGTGTTCATAAACGTAGGTATCCAGACGAAGGCTGACCGAAACGTGCAGCGCGTCATGGACGCAGGCCGATGCGAGCAGTAGTATGTTACGGGGGACATACACGTGCGCTTCTATGGGACCTGTGTTAGTAATCGAAGACACCACGACAGGTGTTCACTACGTAAACATTATTAGGGATCAGCTGTAACCCCTTACCCCTTGCTGTCTTCCCCAACAGCGGTGGCTTTTTCCAGCAGGATAACCATCCACTTCACAAGGTTGGTTCAAATGGCTCTGAGCACTATGGGACTCAACTGCTGTGGTCATCAGTCCCCTAGAACTACTTAAACCTAACTAACCTAAGGACATCACACACATCCATGCCCAAGGCAGGATTCGAACCTACGACCGTAGCGGTATCGCGGTTCCAGACTGCAGCGCCTAGAACCGCACGGCCACTCCAGCCGGCTATCAGGTATTTGTCGAATCCACGGCACCCAGAATCATTGCTGAACTGCGCTAAAGAGGCAGAGCAGCACGCTTTTAAATAGGTGGTCACAATGATAGGGATCGTCAATATGAAACTTTCTGCCAGATTAAAACTGTGTGCCGGACCGAGACTCGAACTCGGAACCTTTGCCTTTCACGGGCAAGTGCTCTACCAACTGAGCTACCTAAGCACGACTCACGCCCCGTCCTTACTGCTTTACTTCCGCCAGTACCTCGTCTCCTACCTTCCAAACTCCGCTGCAGAGTGAAAATCTCATTCCGGAAACATCCCCCAGGCTGTGGCTAAGCCATGTCTCCGCAATATCCATTCTTTCAGGAGCGCTGGTTCCTCAAGGTTCGCAGGAGAGCTTCAATAAAGTTTGGTCCCGAGTACGAGTCTCGGTCCGGCGCACAGTTTTAATCTGCCAGAAAGTTTCATATCAGCGCATACTCTGCTGCAGAGTGAAAATCTCATTCTGGATTCGGATCGTCGTTGTATACCACAGAACGTACCTGCAAAATTAAGTCATTGTACAACATGTTGTTCAGGAAATACGACGCTATAAACAGCGAGCTGTGTGAAAAAGAAATTAGCTAGAAATAAAAGGAAAATGTGTATACAAATGCGTGGGAAAATGTTAAATATGTGTGAAATATATTTGACGTGGGTAAAAAGCTGGTCCTAAATCCCTGGAAAGATATCAGCCAAATTGGTACACATATTAGTTACGATCTGGAAAGAAAAATTCGGCGGTTAAGAATCATCAGCTTCCCCTAGGAGCAGGGATGATAACATGGAGAGTGAAGGGGTGAGGAGGAGATGGGCAGACGCAGAGGGGGAAGTAGGAGATGGACAGAGAAGGAAAAGAGGAGGTGACGGAATTAGAGTTTGGGAGGAGGAACTGGACGGAGAGAGGTGGAGGGTGAATTGGATAGAGAGGGGGGGGGGGATGAGGAAAAGGAATGAAAGAGGAAGAGATGGACAGAGACAAAGAGGATAGAGGATGAAGAGATGGACAGAGAGGGGAAAGGAGAAGACAGACTAATAGAAGATTGGGTTAAATACTGGGTGATCAAAAAGTCAGTATAAATTCGAAAACTTAATAAACCACGGAATAATGTAGATAGAGAGGTAAAAATTGACACACATGCTTGGAATGACATGGAGTTTTATTAGAACCAAAAAAAACAAAGTATTGTTAGACGCGTGAAAAATCTCTTGGCGCGTCGTTTGGTGATGATCGTGTGCTCAGCCGCCACTTTCATCATGCTTGGCCTCCCAGGTCCCCAGACCTCAGTCCGTGCGATTATTGGCTTTGGGGTTACCTGAAGTCGCAAGTGTGTCGTGATCGGCCGACATCTCTATGGATGATGAAAGACAACATCCGACGCCAATGCCTCATCATAACTCCGGACATGCTTTACAGTGCTGTTCACAACATTATTCCTCGACTTCAGCTATTGTTGAGGAATGATGGTGGACATATTGAGCTTTTCCTGTAAAGAATATCATCTTTGCTTTGTCTTACTTTGTTATGCTAATTATTGCTATTCTCATCATATGAAGCGCCATCTGTCGGACATTTTTGAACTTTTGTATTTTTTTTGGTTCTAATAAAACCCCATGTCATTCCCAGCATGTGTGTCAATTTGTACCTCTCTATCTATATTATTCCGCAATTTATTCAGTTTTCAATTTTATACTGACTTTTTGATCACCCGGTAAGTGTGAAATATATTTGACATGGCTAAAAATGTGATCCTAAATCCCTGGAAAGATATCAACAAAATTGGTACCCATATTAGTTACGATCTGGAAAGAAATATTCTGGGGTTAAGAATCATCAGCTTCCCCTTGGGGCAGGGATGATAACATGGACAGTGAAGGGATGAGGAGGATATGGACAGACGTAAAGGGGGAAGTAGGAGACAGAGAAAGAAAAGAGGAGGAGACGGAATTAGAATGTGAGAGGAGGAACTGGACGGAGGACGGAGAGAGTTGTAGGGCGAATTCGAGAGAGGGGGGGGGGGGGAAGAGGATGAGGAAGAGGAGTGAAAGAGGAAGAGATGGAAAGAGACAAAGAGTATGAAGAGATGGACAGAGAGGGGAAAGGAGAAGACAGACTACTAGAAGATTGAGTTAAATACATACCTGGGTAACGGTGGGTCCTAGCAGGAAATAATGAAGTGCTGATAGGATAGACTGGTATAACCGCAGCTGGATGGAAAATTAAGCACAGGAGAGTACATACAATGCACAGTTTAGAAGAACACATGCAACTGGGCTGATATGAATGCACATGCCAATGGAGTTTGAGCAGAAGACTGGAATATTGTATACTGTAGAAGGGGCGTTATGTCGTTGTGTTGTTGCAGAAGGTGAACTGGGTGAAGCAGTTGGTCAGCTGCTGAAAAGTCGGGATGGAGGCCATATTGGGAGACGAGAAGACGGAGGTGTTGTACAACCCACACCGCAGATTTAATTTGTATGCAACTCCGTTCACTAAATAAGGCTTACGGACTATGCATCTCAACATGACAGTTCCAGTTATTTTCTCATTTTGTTTAGTGGAATTATGTCTTTCATATCATAGCACAATCTCTGAGACGGCGAACGGGAACTGTACTTACCAGAGACGTCCCGGTGAGAATTTAGTTGCGGTTTGGGAAGCCGGCAATAATCTACTTGTGGCGGTGACGGAAACGACTCATATCGGTTTTGCCAGCAGCGGCTTCACTGGATCAGCGCGCGGGCTGCGGAGTTGATTCCGGTAAATACCGCGCGGCTGCGCTGCCAGCACTCTGCTCCAGCTTTTAGCGGAGCTCCGCCGCCTCTGATTGGTTTACCGACGTCGCACGTCACGAGGTGCCGCGGACCAGAAGATTTTATTTTCGTCAGAAAAACTCCGAGGCGGGCGTCACACGCCACAGCAGCCGCAAGGCGAGGAGCGGGTGGGGCAAACGAAAAGTGCAAAGCTCTCCTCGGCGGCAAGCTTGTCAATCAATTCGTCGTCGACTCGACTTACAAAAATGACAGATTCTCCACCGGTGATCTTAACCTAGTTCACCTCGAAACGCTTCGACTCCTTGTATCAACTCGTTTCATTTGTGCACAGCTTGTAACTCCTCTGTCTTCACCGAGCAAGGTGGCGCGGTGGTTAGCACACTGGACTCGCATTCGGGAGGACGACGGTTCAGTCCCGCGTCCGACCATCCTGATTTAGGTTTTCCGTGATTTCCCTAAATCTGGCGTAGTGTTTAGCACACTGGACTCGCATGCGGGAGGACGACGTTTCAATCCCGCGTCCGGCCATCCTGATTTAGGTTTTCCGTGATTTCCGTAAATCGCTCCAGGCAAATGCCGCGACGGTTCCTTTGAAAGGGCACGGCCGACTTCCTTCCCCGTCCTTCCGTAATCTGATGAGACCGATGACTTCGCTGTTTGGTCTCTTCTCCCAACCAACCCAACCAGTCCTCTGTCTTCCTCAAAGACGCTTTTAGTTGTTGACGCATTGCCATTCTCAGCAGCCTGTCGCATATCTGCACGATGCATACATTCTATACTCTGAGGTGACAAGTGTCATGGGATAGCGCTATGCACATACGGCGTAAGTAGCGTGAACAAAGGGTCGCTATGTGTGTTGTGTTGGATGAAGAGCCAACACCGTGTTACGAGTGGAGGCCGAAATGAACGCGTTTTAGCTCACGCAGGCTGGCGTGAGGAGGGAGAACTATACTGACGTGAGGTCTGGAACATGACAAGGAATTAGAAATCAGAAAGCGGGAGTAATTAGTTTGATACTTTAATCCATTAATGATGAACGTCGCTCTTGACGGTACATGATTCACAATATTATCTGTTCAGAATACATTCATAGTAACTGAAATGGTGCCTTGCTAGGTTGTAGCAAATGATGTAGCTGAAGGCTATGCCAAACTGTCGTCTCTGCAAATGAGAGCGTTTGTAGGCAGTGAACCATCGCTAGCAAAGTCGGCTGTACAACTGGGGCGAGTGCTAGGAAGCCTCTCTAGACCTGCCCTGTGGCGGCGCTCGGTCTGCAATCACTGATAGTGGCGACACGCGGGTCCAACGTATACTCACGGACCGCGGCCGATTTAAAGACTACCACCTAGCAAGTGTAGTGTCTGGCGGTGACACCACAATGTGTAAGGTGCGGAAAGCGCACTTTGAATAAGAAAATGCTATCTGACATTGAGTCAACGTAAAAGATCGGGTCACCATGAACTATAGCCACGCCACAAATAAGAGGTTGGCCTGAGTCGGAAAATTACTTAATTTATTCATAAGAAAAACTCATAAAAGAACATTCTTTATAAAGTCACTCATAAACATTGGAATGTTATTATTAATATGATGCTGGCATTGTTCACGTGAATCAAATACACTACTGGCCACTGAAATTGCTACACCACGAAGATCACGTGCTACAGACGCGAAATTTAACTGACAGGAAGAAGATGCTGTGATATGCAAATGGTTAGCTTTTCAGAGCATTCACACAAGGTTGGCGCCGGTGGCGACACCTACAATGTGCTGACATGAGGAAAGTTTCCAACCGATTTCTCATACACAAACAGCAGTTGACCGGCGTTGCCTGGTGAAACGTTGTTGTGATGCCTCATGTAAAGAGGAGAAATGCGTACCATCACGTTTCCGACTTTGATAAAGGTCGGATTGTAGCCTATTGGGATTGCGGTTTATCGTATCGCGACACAGCTGCTCGAGTTGGTCGAGATCCAATGACTGTCGGGAGAATATGGAATGGGTGCGTTCAGGAGGCTGAATCCCAACAGCCTCGTATCACTAGCAGTCGAGATGACAGGCATCTTATCCACATGGCTGTAACGGATCGTGCAGCCACGTCTCGATCACTGAGTCAACAGATGGGGACGTTTTCAAGACAACAACCATCTTCACGAACAGTTCAGCTCGGTTACCCTTGACGCTGCATCCCAGACAGGAGCGCCTGCGATGGTGTACTCAACGACGAACGTCAGTGCACGAATGGCAAAACGTCATTTATTCGGATGAATCCAGGTTCTGTTTACAGCATCATGATGATCGCATCTGTGTTTGGCGACATCGCGGTGAACGCGCATTGGAAGCGTGTACTCGTCAAAGCAATACTGGCGTATTACCAGGCGTGATGGTGGGGAAGCCATTGGTTACACGTCTCGGTCACCTGTGTTTGCATTGATGGCACTTTGAACGGTGGACGTTACATTTCAGATGTGTTACGACCCGTGGCTCTACCCTTCATTCGATCCCTGCGAAACCGTACATTTGAGCAGGACAATGTACGACCCCATGTTGCAGGTCCTGTACGGGCCTTTCTGGATACAGAAAATGTTCGACTGCTGCCCTGGCCAGCACATTCTCCATGTGCTCGTGACAATACGCCAGTCACTACTCTTGATGAACTGCGCTATCGTTTCGAAGCTGCATGGGCAGCTGTACCTGTACACGCCATCCAAGCTCTGTTTGACTCAATGCCCAGGCGTATCAAGGCCGTTATTACGGCCAGAGGTGGTTGTTCTGGGTACTGATTTCTCAGGATCTATGCACCAAAATTGCGTGGAAATGTAATCACATCTCATTTATAGTATAATATATTTGTCCAATGAATACCCGTTTATCATCTGCATTTCTTCTTGGTGTAGCAATTTTAATGGCCAGTAGTGTATTAAAATAAAGTAAAGAGTGCGTGGACACTGTATAAGAACAGCTTGCAGCAACACTCCTGAAAACAAGGTCCATTCTAAAGCATTTGTGTAAAACAAAAAGGGAACACTAATTATTGGATCTATGCGCATGGAAACGCCGTGGATGGGGTAACAGGGAAAACTACAAGGTAACGGAGACGTAACATCGGTACACTGGATAAGATTGGAGGCAAAATTACGTATTCCTTAAAACATTGATGTAAGGCAACTATACAGCTGCTGTTGCCTGGTAACTAAGTACAACTGCTTGTGAAACGCTATACGTTTCACAGCAGGCTCGTCTGCCGACGTGGTTCGCGGAGACACAATTTCTCCATACCGTGGCCAAATTTTAGCAACATCAAACTACGCAGTCACGAACAATTAAAGTTTTATGGTTCAAATGGCTCTCAGCACTATGCGAGGTGGAAGGACCTCGTGCCGCTGTATATTGCTCTGTTCTGACGTTCTGGCTGCCACATTTTCGACAGGGCGTGTGTGTAACAAAATTTCTCACGAAACTAAATGTAACAATGTGAAGTTTTCATAGAAATGCACTAGGTTAGTAAATGATTATTTTTACTCATATTTTCTATGCATACGCGATAATTCGTCGAGCTTTAGCAGGAGATAAAATACTCCTTCAGACTTGTTTCGTGAGATCTTTATACGTTCATGGCTTAGGCAAAACTGTGCAAAGGGTTTTGCTACGTTCCTGTACGGTGTGTTTGTATTTCGAAGTCATGGTTAGGCGGGACAAATACTTTAGGGTTGGTACGTGTTCTAAGTGGTACTTTGTTTTTCTTTGTGAGCGGTTTCGAATCGTGTGGACAGAAAAATCAACGCGTGCTGTACCCGTCCGTCAGCATTTATGGCATTCAATCCCTCTCACTAAGTAATATGCGAGCACATTGCTTCGGTTATTACATTGGTGTGCAAAACTTAAAGACGAAAGTAACTTTCGCGTCGTGTTAGCTATCAAGTAACGTACCGTAGCTCGTTGAAACTTGCATCGTACATAGAAAGAATTGCTACGGTGTGGTACAGAAGGAAACTGAAAGGAATACAGAATGAGACGAACAGAATTGACACTTTTATTTAAAGACAATAGTTACACTGAAATTACCTTGATCCATAATGGTCCCTCTGACGTTACAAAAAACGGGACACGAGTTTCAATAGCATGTCTGATCAGCTCTGCGGCAACGCATGCTCTGCAAACTACTTCCATGGTGGCCATCACGTTGCTAAGGGATTCTTGTGGTAGGCCGTTCGATTCCTCCACCACCGCGATTGACAATTGGAGCATGTGGACGTGAAACAATACGTCTCCTTAACGTGTCCGAGACGTGCTCGAAGGAATTTAAGTAGGGGAACGGAGACTACAGTCCTTTCGCCGAATATTCTCTCTCCCAACAGCTCTTCCACCTGCTCTGTACGATGCGGTCTCGCATTGTTACCCATAAAAATGAAGTCAGGGTGGAATACACCCCTGATGAGATACTGATGGGGAGGGATACCGCATCACAGTTACATTGGCCGGTGAGTGTATCGTGCCGGAAGATTAGGAGGTCAGTGTGTCTATGCAACCTAATGTTTCCTCACGCCGAAACACCTGGACCACGAAAACCACACACTTCTGTGCACCTGATCTTTGCGACACACCGCCTACCTTTCAGTCTGTCCTGTCCGTCATTACTCCCAACAGACTCTCTGAACCCATCCCCATAACTCCAAAAAAATAGTTCAAATGGCTCTGAGCACTATGGAACTTAACATCTCAGGTCAGCAGTCCCCTAGAACTTAGAATTACTTAAACCTAACTAACCTAAGGACATCACTCACATCAATGCCCGAGGCAGGATTCGAACCTGCGACTGTAGCGGTCTCGCGGTTCCAAACTGAAGCGCCTAGAACCGCACGGCCACACACCATAACTCCACCTCCTGGTCTAACCAGTGATATTTTTCCATCGATGCTGTAGACAACTATAGGACAACTCCATTCTAGAGAATTTTATGTGACAATCCACAGTTATCTACTCCACAATTCTTGGACTAACACCCCACCAAACACTAACGCTGGGTGCCATTACACAAGGATAAGGAGTAGGAGCTGTCAATAAAAATTAAAATAAGAAACAAGTAGGCCTATCATAGAATATGGCGTGCGGGGACGGTACTGTGCGGTAAATCTACGAGACAAAATAAGGAGGGCAGCCATTGAGCGAATAATAAGAATTGGAAAAGAATTCTCCAGTGGGGTGATCTGATTTCAGTTCAACTCTTCGCAGCAGGACTTTAGGGAGTACCTCATAAGCAACTGAAAATGAGGAGCTCCCACGAAGATGTTCGCCTCATGATAATTATTCCACAATAATCTTATAAAAGCGATAAAGAGAAAGCCGCGCGGGTTTAGCGGAGCGGTCTAGGCGCTGCAGTCATGGACTGTGCGGCTGGTTCGAGGCCTGCCTCGGGCATGGGAATGTGTGTTTGTCCTTAGGATAATTTAGGTTAAGTAGTGTGTATGCTTAGGGACTGATGACCTTAGCAGTTAAGTCCCTTAAGATTTCACACATATTTGAACATTTGATAAAGAGAAAAATATAAATAAATTATTAAAAGTCGTGATTACTTCCCTTGTAACCGTGTCTTATGTATAATTACTGTTATAATTGTGTCTTTTTGACTCGAAAAGTGTCAATTTCAGTGCTTTTGCACGGTGGAAAGTGGTTGATTCTCTTTCATTTGTGGTTTATAGTTTTCAAAACTACAGGTAGACTGAGAAGAGAAATTACTTGTCGTGATGAAGCACGACCGTAGCGTTGCAACCAGGGAGGACGCGGCTAGAGCAGTGTGTGCGTGTGGGTCCCACAGGCCACATGATGAGCTCACGTGCTGCTTCTGGCTGTAGCTACATAGCCGGCACGGCTCCCCGCGGGACGTTTCGTAATAGGGTGCGCGCCAACTTCAGTAATGGGCCGCCGCCGCATATGCCTAAGCCGGCCGGAGTGGAAACAGAACTTGGCCAGCCAGCTAGCGGCGGCGTCGGCTGCCCCAGGGGCTCCAGCCTCCAGCATCCAGCTCCAGCGGCAGGGGGCGCTGGAGAGGGGTGGAGTGGCCGCAAGTTTGGGGGAGCCCGGGCCTGGCCGCCATTACGGCAAGATGGCCGCCGCCGCCCCCACACACAGCTACTGTGTCCGCGGGCCTTCCGTGTCCCTCTTCCTCTCCTCCTGCTCTCTACCCTCCGCTCCGTCCGCCCCCGCCTCCCTCATACACCCACACACACACACTCCGTCGGCCGCAGCCGCGGAGAGCGATCGCCGGTCCTGGCAGGCAGAAGGGTGGGGGCGGAAACTGCGGACGGGGGAGAGAAAGGACGTCCGCTAATGCGGCGGCCAGCGGGGGTGGCCGCCGCCCCGTGTGTTGCAACCCCACCCCCTCCCGCGCCACCCCTCCTGCTGCTGCCACAAAGGACGCTTCGGAATTCCATTACGGCGCAAACCCTCCAGACCACGCGACGCGGGCGAGGTTTTTAACAGCCCCGCCAGATTCGCCTGATGAGCTGCGCTGCTGGCGACTGGGATGCCAAGCCGCTAACGCGCCGGACTTGTTTCTGACACTGCCAGGGTTCACGTACGGTGGATAAAGCCACTGGCAGGCATGTCCTGTCACGGTCGCCAGATTTCATGATACTTAAATATATTTTACTACTAGATTCAGATGCTGCTTCATGGGACAGGGGTGTCATGTACCTAAACATACCCTCCACAAACCAAAAGCAATACACGATATTGAAATGCCTGTGTGTGGTGTGCGTATTGTAAAACCTTCGGTACACACACCATCAGATTATTTGACTTGTCGCTCTAACGAGTGTCAGCAATATGTCTCGTTGTCTTATCGTGGTGTGTTTATCTTCTGCCGTTAGGTCAGATGATAGAAATGCCACTTGCACGCTTAGAGTAGCAGATTGAAGGCGACCAACTTTAAACAGAACTTGATTAATTTTCACACACATTTATTAAAATAATAAAAAGCATAGACATTATGTAACTTGATTCTGGATGCCGTTTACAGTTGACAATCTGAAGTTCCTTTGGTCTTGGTACGTTAATCTTATTCTCACATATCTCTGATACTTGACAAAGTGTCTATTCAATTATCTTCATGGCTATGTACAGGAATATGGTATCTTATTAGGTGCAGACTGACACTTGACCATAGACTGGTACAGACTAATGCAGACTGGTACAGACTGGTGCAGACAAATGCAGACTGACTAATCAGAGGTCTGTACACTCGTTATAATACCTCACACATTCAGGTATCACTGCGCGAATGTGATCTGCGAGGAGAAAAGGTTCTACATTAGCAGCAATCTCATTGGCTGCGTTACATATTAATACGCAGATCGGCGGAAGCAGAATTTGGTCTATCTCTAAGGCAGCGCCATCTCGTAGTGCGAAGACAGACGAGCGCTGCGCCTGCGCTGTTGTGCTAAGTGGGGCTCGCTCTAGTGGGAGAGTTGTGTACGCGCTGACTACGCGGAACTATGTACACAACACTGTGTTGATATGAAATTCGATGTAAACTTCATTCAGACATGCATGACTGTGTTGGTAAGAACTATGATGCAATGTTCCTTTGGATATGCATGTGTGTCTGAAGGAACATTGCATCGTATTTTTAACCAACACAGGCTCTGCTATATCGTACTTATGGGCCACTAGGCGTCATGAACTTTCAGTTAAAATGTTTCCTCTATGCAGGAATTACATGATGTGTACGAATGCAGGGTGTAGGCATATGGTAGACGACATATGACAGTTTTGGTCTGGCAGTGGGTGCTGCTTGGATAACCTAAGCAGTCACAGTGACCACTCGATTACAGTGGGAAATCTGGGTTTGAGTTCTTGTCTGTCACAAATTGTCGTTGTCGTCATTCCATGATACCGTTGAGGTTTGTCTTACTCCAGTGATTGGTACACTGATTTTGGTTTGGGCCGGGGGGGGGGGGGAGGGGGAGACACTCGTGACTAATTCAGATGGAAAACCACTACTAAGCAAAGAAAGGGAAATTGAAAGGTGGAAGGGATGTATAGAGGGTCTGTACCAGCGAAATGGACTTGAAGACAATGTTATAGAAAGGAAAGAGAACGTAGAGGAAGACGGGATGGAAGACATTTCGGAAAGAATTTGACAGAACACTGAATGATCTGTGTCGAAGCGAGAGTAGTACTGACAGCTTCGCTAGAACCAGCTGTCGCAATACTACTCCATCTGGTATGCGATATGTGTGGGATAGAGCGAAATGCCTTAATACATAAAGAAGAATATTTACAGTAAGATTCTGGGATGTATACTGTGTTCGATCATTATGAATTACCTCGAAAGTAACAGTCTATTGAAAGAAAGTCATCATGGACTCAGAAAAAGTCGTTCTTACGAAACGCAACTAGCTCATTATTCGCACGACGTAATGAATGGTGCTGATAGGGGATCTCAAATTGATTCCATGTTTCTAGATTTCCAGAAGGATTTTGACACTGTTCCACAGAAGAGACTTTCAGTCAAATTGCGTACCTATGAAGCATCGCTTCAGTTGTGATCCTGGATCCGAGATTTTCTCTCGGAAAGGTCACAGTACTTACTAAACGGTGGAAAATCATCGAAAGAAATAGGAGTCATAGGCAGGGTGTGCCTGTCTGGTCCTAATCTACAAAAACAATTTTTAGAATTTATCTGAGCAGCCCTCTTAAACTGTTTGCAAATGGTGCTGTCATTTACCGTCTATTAAAGTCATAAGAAGATCAAAACCAATCGCACACGATATCTGAACTCCCGGAAATGGCAGGAAAAGTGTTTCTGCAGGAGAGAATTTTTACAACTTCAAATGTAGATCTAAGTATTAGGACTTATTTTCTGAAGGTGTTTGTCTGGAGTGTGAAACATGGACGATAAACAGTTTAGAGAAGAAGAGAATAGAGGCTTTCGAAGTCTGGAGCTACGGAAGAGCGCTGAAGATTAGATGGACGTGTGAGATGTCGCATTGTCCTGCTGGAATTGCCCATGTCCGTCGGAATGCACAGTGGACATGAAGAGATCAGGTGATCAGACAGGATGCTTACGTACGTGTCACCTATCACAATCTAGACGTATCAGGGGTCCCACATCACTCCAACTGCACACGCCCCACGCCGTTACAGACCCTCAACCAATTTGAACAGCCTCCTGCTGACATGCAGGGTTCATAGATTCATGAGGTTGTCTCTATACCCGTACACGTCCAGCCGCACGATGGAATTTGAAACGAGAGTCGTCCGACCAGGTACCATGTTTCCAGTCATCAACAGTCCAATGTCTGTGTTGACAGGTCCATGTTTAGGCGTGAAGCTTTGTGCCGTGCAGTTATCAAGGGTACACGAGTGGGCCTTCTGCTCCGAAAGCCCATATTGATGGTTCACACGCTGACACTTTCTAATGGCCCAGCATTGAAATCTGCAGCAATTTCCGGAAGGGTTGCACTTCTGTCACGTTGAACGATTCTCTTCAGTCGTCATTGGTGCCATTCTTGCAGGATATTATTCCGGCCGCAGCGATGTCGGAGATTTGATCTTTTACCGGATTCCTGATATTCACAGTACACCCGTGAAATGGTCTCTCGGGAAAATCCCCTCCTCATCGCTGCCTCGGAGGTGCTGTGTCGCATCGCTCGTGCAGCCATTATCACACCACGTTCCCACGCACTAAAATCTTGATAACCTGCCATTGTACCAGTAGTAACCGAGCTAGCAACTGCGCCAGACACTTGTTGTCTTATTATAGGCGTTGCCGACCGCAGCGCCGTATTCTGCCTGTTTACATATCTCTGTACTTGAATATGCATGCCTATACGAGTTTCTTTGTCGATCCATTGCATTTGGGAGGAAGAAGGGAGGGGTAGGGAAGGAAGTTAGACAGTAAAGGACTGTGACTTGCGAGAACAAAATCATAAAACTATGTCTCTCAAGATTCTAATACTGGCAGATGTCACTCGCAACCACAGAAACCAGTACTTACATGTTCTCCAGAATTCAAATACCTCAATTTTACTACTGGTTACAATGATCTAACTTATTGCTCAAAGGCTTGCCGATTTCAAGATACTTTATTAACGAAACTTCCTGGCAGATTAAAACTGTGTGCCCGACCGAGACTCGAACTCGTGACCTTTGCCTTTCGTGGGCAAGTGCTCTACCATCTGAGCTACCGAAGCACGACTCACGCCCGGTACTCACAGCTTTACTTCTGCCAGTATCTCGTCTCCTACCTTCCAAACTTTACAGAAGCTCTCCTGCGAACCTTGCAGAACTAGCACTCCTGAAAGAAAGGATATAGCGGAGACATGGCTTAGTCACAGCCTGGGGGATGTTTCCAGAATGAGATTTTCACTCTGCAGCGGAGTGTGCGCTGATATGAAACTTCCTGGCAGATTAAAACTGTGTGCCCGACCGAGACTCGAACTCGGGACCTTTGCCTTTCGCGGGCAAGTGCTCTACCATCTGAGCTACCGAAGCACGACTCACGCCCGGTACTCACAGCTTTACTTCTGCCAGTATCTCGTCTCCTACCTTCCAGACTTTACAGAGGCTCTCCTGCGAACCTTGCGGAACTTTCCGGAATTCAAGGAATATGGCATCCGTCTGATGCCCTTCATCCATGGTTCGCAAGATGTCATGTGAAAAAAAAGGGCGAGTTGCGTTTCACAGGTTGCGATGCTTTCTAAAGCCGTGCTGATGCATGGACAGCAACTTCTCTGTCTCAAGGAAATTCATTATATTCGAATATCTAATCGGTACTCATGCGACAACAGGCGCTATCTAATGTAATGACAATGAGTTGGGCTGAATGAGTGAGTTAGAACGGGCACGTGGGTGTGAACGAGGTACAGTTAGTGAAGCTTGTGCAAGTGAGATGTGACTTGCATGTCAAAAAGTTCGCGAATATGTTCGCATGCCAAAGTGTTTGGGAAATTTTTATAGGTGATGAGGCAGGTGGTACCCCATCTTTCAGTCAGAGTCTTTTAATAAACAGGAGTACGTTCGCCTTTTTAGCTCACCTGCAGGAGCATTTTTTCGCTGATCTCATTATTAGTTAATGCCTCTAATGTTTCGAATCCCTTCTTTTCCAGTTTTCATACAGCGCATGCTTCAGCTCCACTGAATTCTTTAGCTAGTTTTCAGTACCATGTTCCATGGATCATTGAAGTGATTCTTTCAAAATTATTCGAACGAGTCAATTTACGGGATCTGTGCACATGATTAATTTTAACATTGATAAACATGTCATTTTTCAGTACTAATAAACACGTAAGTTTTATAACAGTCTATCAGCTTTTAAATATAAATTCGTTTACGCAATAGAATAAATGACTTTAGCTTGAATTTGAAACTCGATTTACTACCTATTAGATATTTTATGTTATGAGGCAAATTATAAAAAAAACTTTTGTGAAGCAGAAATTAAAACTCGCAACTTCCTGAATGGTTCCTTCAAGATGACTGTGGACAAACTGCACATATTCCTATCGGTCTCATTTCTAAGAAATGAATTAACCCAGAAAAGAATTCCATAAGTCATTACTGAGTGCAGATATGCAAAATAGATAGGCTAAGAGACATTCGTTTGTTTCCAAGATCAGTATTTATACGACGAGTAAAAGTAAATGAATTTAAGTGTTACAGTAGCTCACTATGTGCTTATTCCAGTTCATATTTTC